>NC_058096.1:154632500-155882500 GCF_020171115.1 Neogale vison
TGTCCAAAAGCATTAATTCTAAATAATGTGAGTCTGTCTCCTTGCATCCTGTTACTTCGTTTGTGCACGTCGATAATGTGACTCCAGGAAGGCGGACAACAGGACACTGGAGAGTAAGAGAAGACAAAGTGGGAGTCCCTGCAGCCGGAGCTCAGCATCCCTGGGTTCCTGAAATCACAGGAGAGGTCCTCGGCAGCCATGTCTGGTGAGGGGGGCAAGGCAGCGGGAAAGGAATGGAAACCCAGAGCCTGCTCCCAGGTTAAGTCCCAGCTGAAGGATAAAAACCTAAACCTCCGACCCACTAGGAAACTTTGTAACCAGCCAGCTCCGGAGATCTTCACTGGACAAACAGACCTAGTATGCCGACAACAGTCAATCCATATGTCAAAGCACATAACCTTGACTGAGCTAAGGCAAGCTCTTTTCTTCTTGGTATTGAGTAGGATTATGGCGTTCTGTAGAAGATATAAAAATAAGCCTAAAGATCATAAGGAAATAAATTTAAAGCCCATGTCCTCAAGGTTTGTGCTAGTTTTGAGAAGAGGTGAGTTCTGAGTTACTTCATGAACACTTTCCGGATGTCTGAAACATTTAAGAAAATCTGTTCTGCTAAATGGATATATGTGATTTATTAATTCTCCAGAGTTACTAAAATTCTGCAGATCAGTTTGCTTCTCGGTTTTCTTATCAGCTTTAGTGACGGTATTTAAAAGAAATAGATTCTTTAAATTTGTGATTATAGTTTCAAATGTCAAAGGAGTTTGATTTAATTTGTAAGGTGCTAAAAGGCTTAAGAATGTTAATGTGTTGGGCGCCTGGGTGGCTCAGTGGGTTAAGCCGCTGCCTTCGGCTCAGGTCATGATCTCAGGGTCCTGGGATCGAGGCCCACATCGGGCTCTCTGCTCAGCAGGGAGCCTGCCTCCTCCTCTCTCTCTGCCTGCCTCTCAGCCTGCTTGTGATCTCTCTCTGTCAAATAAATAAATAAAATCTTTTAAAAAAAAAAAAGAATGTTAATGTGTTAAATTTAGAAGTTAAGTGAGTGTTAGCTGATAAATAAGCAAAACACTTTTAGCATAAAAATTGCCAGTTTATAAATAAAATAATATCTACAAGTTGAGGTTAAGGTTTAAGAAATATTACTTGTTAAAATTTACAATTTTAATAAACTGAGTAATAATTGAACAAGAACAACTAACCGTAGATGTTCCCTTCCAAGCATAAAAGTCATCCTTGGTGAGTAAATAACACACTGATAATTCACTTTGCTGTTATTATTTTAAACCTTCTTTTGGGATTTTTCGGAATACTAATAATAAACCAACTGCCAGTTGCCAGAAGGGAGGTGGGTGGGGAGCTGGGTAAAATAGGTGAAGGGGAGTAAAAAGTACACTTATCATGATGAGTATATCACTCTTACATCAGTAGTGATATACAGAATTGCTGACTCACTCTATTGGACACCTGAAACTAATATAAGATTGTGTTAATAACACTTGAACTGAAAATAAATAAATAAATAAAACAAATAAATAAAAAGCCATTGTCAAAAAAAAAATAGTCATAATAACAAAGTAATAAGACAGCAAGACAAGTTCCCTGGAAAATTAAAAAGCCCTTCTAGAAGACAGATGCAAGAGCTGTTTTTCATCTCAGCCTTTGGAATGGTCAGGTGGTATCCAGGTTGGAACCCTGATGAACTGGAGGGAACCAGAAGGAAGCAACTCCCTTTCCCACTGCCTCCACTGAACCTGTAAGGATGAGGGAGGCAAAGTCAGTGGGTACAGCGGACCAGCCAAGACCAGGGTCACGGGGCACTCGCACCCTAGTTCATAAGGCCATGTGGAAGACAGACCCACAGATGCTAGATGATCTGATCTTCAAGAAAATTCTGAACAGTGATGTTTACATATATACACCCAGATTTTTAAGTGAAAGCATCTGATTTTTAAATCATGACAACTAATTACTGAAAACATTTATAGAAGCAAAACAAAACACATAGGTAGGCCACAAATGGCCTTTCCAAGGCCTATCTGTGGCGACTGATCTACAGAATGAAGTTAAACCCCACAGGGAGCCTCTTATAACCTGATCCTGCCCACCCACCAATGCTACAACCCCAGCCTGATCCCTCCCTAATCCCACGTCCTGCAACTCCCACAGATCATTCCATGCCCTTACTCTGGCCTTTGCTCATCCTGCACCTCCCAGGCAGAATGTCCAGACCTGCCACCCACAAGATAACCTCATTCACAGACTCAGTTCTACTGCGCCAGGTAGGTTCCAGGGATAACATATCCCCTTCTCTTGGAAATGGTGAATCAGAGACACATATCATCAACGTAGGCTTCTGACTGGAAGGGAATATCATTATCAAGGGCCCATGGGAGGCAGTTCACAAATAAGGAAGAATGGCTTCCAGACTGTGTCTCCAAATGTGCTTGCTGAGTATATCGGGCCCACAATCCTGGGCTTAGGAAAACAAGGCTGTGCAACACACACAGGCAGGTCTAGCCACCGTCACACCCAGACTACAATACAGGGAGGGTCTGTCAAGGTATTACATCTCAGCTATCATAATTATCCTCTACTTGATTCCAAAGAGAAGTCCAACTTCCTGTACCTCCCAGAGCAGCAGAATAATCACTCTGAATAGCTGGTCATCCTCAGAAGGTACTCACCTAAGAGATTCAAATAGATCCAAATAGAAAGAATTTTAAAAATGAGCAGTGGGAAACACAAAACTAGAGAGAAGGTACACAGAGTAGTGGTTGCCAATGGTTTAGGAGGGAAAGGGGAGGGACACACAGGTGGCACATGGAGCATTTTAGGGTGGTAAAACTATCCTGTGGAATACTATGATGATGGATACATGACAAGCATTTGTCAAAACCCATAGAGCCGTACCATCCAAACAGTAAACCTTGATGGTCTGCAAATTAAGAAAGGACATCATATAGAAGGTCACGGGATCCCAGGAAGGAATCCCGGCTGGCAAGACAATATTATGACAAATGTATGAAAGAGCCTCACTAAAGGGAGTGGGGGGAATGTACTGACCTGAGTAGCTTTGGAAATGAATGCTTATAAGACTAAAGGCATAAGAAACAACATGTAAGCACTGTGCTCGCTCCCTGACAAAGACGTTTCCCACGGGGGTACGGGTTAACATTCTGATACGGCCATGCATGTACACTGGAGCTGAACAACTAAGTCAAGGGACATCAGAGGGTATAAACCAATTTTCTCACCATTGAAGAGGGAGTTTACAAATAAACAAGAGGAGTCTAGAATGATCGATGTGGTAATGGGTCAGAGTTGGGGACATCAGTATGATACACATGAGTTAAACTCATGCACAAATATGGATGGTTACATCTGGAAAGATTCATAAATATGGGTCTATATATACAGGTTAGCAGACACACATTCTTCGCTCTGTATGGGGACAGGACCTACAAGAAATGACACCCCTACAGCAGCCAGCACACCCAGCACCCAGATCTTGGTCTTTAGTACCATTCTCCAATAAAAGGCACCAGGGCTCCTTGGAGAAATGGCTGATTCTAGAACTGGGGCAGGAAATACACAAGATGAGCCTGGGGGGTCTGACAGTGCCAGAAAGTAAGGAATTGCTCAAAAACAAACCATAAAAGGCCACAAACAGTGGGGGCATGTGAACGTGACACAGAAGCCCACTGAAAGAGTTTCCAATGGCCAGACCTGGCACATGTTTAGCAACAAAAGAAAGTCACACTGGACCATTACCCAAAGTAAAAAGCAAATACCTGTGTGATTCCATACCGACATGAATAAATGAATGGAGGAAAAGAAACAAATCTCCCATGCAGAAGAAGTCCCAATAAATGATGGAAACACTCTTCTCTCAAGGAAGTGGAGCAACACTCCTTAAGAATGAGCGGCACATAGCGACTTCCCTTCAAAGAGTACAGTATGGGAAGGGCAGGGAAAGCACAGCCTTGCAGTGGAGGAAAATGACTGACATGACTCTAGCTAGGTCATTCGTGAACAGCACTAGGCTTCAATCCCATAGATATGTGAACCCCTGACACTAAGGACTGAAAATGGCACTTGACGTCTGTGGTCTTCCTCTCCAACCCGGAACCCCATCTCATCATGAGAAAAACATCACACAAATTCCAGTCAGGCCCCTCCTACAGTGCACTGCCCAGCAGTCCATAGAAATGACCCACTCAGCAAGATCAAGGGAAGTCGGAGAGAGACACGGTCACTGTCAACACCAGCCTCAGGAGGCACGACTACTAAGTGCAATGCAGTATGCAGGATGGGATTCTGGAATGGAAAAAGGACATTCGGTTAAAAAAAAAAAAAAAAAAACTAAAGCAATCTGAATAAACTATATACTTTAGTTAAAAATAAGGTGCCAGTATTGGTTCATTAACTGTAACAAATGTACCACATTAACATAAGATGTTAATAATAGAGAAACTCTGGGGGTGGAGGGGGTATGCAGAAACTGTCTGTACTACCCGCTTCATTTTTCTGTAAATCTGAAACTGTTCTAAAAATAAATAAATAAAATCTATTAGTTTTTTGTTTTGTTTTTTTTTTTTAAGGAAGGCAAGAGGAGAAAGGCACACCGAGGACTCGGTGGGGGGGCTGTTCATTTTTGGAGAGGGTGACAGTGATGTGGTCACCCTGCTGGCTTCACAGGTGGCTCTGTCTCGCTGGGGTGGAAACTTCCTCTCAGCCCTGCACACAGATCCGGACAAAACCTCATTAACTCTAAGAGGTAGCTGCTGGCAATCAGCGACAAGAATTTTCTAGAGCACAAAAGAGAAGCTATTTTAGGGGATCCCAGGGATTTCCAGACAAATCTCAAGCAGTTAATGTGAGGGTTTCATGGGATATAAAAATCACTTGGGGCTTTTAAGGAGCAAATAAAAACAGAAGGAAACCCTCAATGTGAGCACTTCACAAAGCAAGAGCAACGGGCAATGTCCAGGACCATGAATGACTAAACAGCATTCTTCATTTATCTGGTTTCCTAGGGTAGCCACACTCCTTTTACCGAAGAATCCCTGACTGCAAGCGGCCTGATTCCACAAAAGAGCTGAGCTATCCAGACTGGCAGAGGCAAGGGGGCAAGGTCACCAATTCGGGATCCTTCAAAAGATGTGAACATCTTGCTTTCCCTGGCTATTTTTCCAAAGGTCCCGTTTCCACTCAACACCAGTATATGACTGGACACTAATCAGAGGGCAAGGGTCACTCTGAATGCAGGACACAAAGAAACATGGCCGCTAAAACCAGGACAGACCACAGAGGTAGGAGGAGAAAAGGCTCTAAGGCCAACCAACCAACCAAACACTTCTTTTTCTTCTTGTATTTTTAAAAGCTAAAAATATTCTCAAACACACACATTCATGTAAAACAACACCTTAAAAAAAAAAAAACTTGAAATTGTGAAACGTATTTGTCCTTTCTGGCATTGACTCTGGAGTTAAGAAAGGAAAGCCGCCAGACACGCCGCGGGCCCTGGGAGGGAGCGAACACGCCATGAGGCCTTGGCAGCATCTCTGCGGGAGTTTGGTAACAGATCCAGGGAGTCGATTCTAATCCTCCTGGAAGACAGAAAAAGCCAATTTCTAGAGCTTTATGCCTCTCTTAGGTAAAATCCAGAGCAGTACAATTACTCCTGTAAGACTGAAAACATGAGTCACCACCACCCCCCTGCCCTTGGAACAAATACATGTATTGAACACGGGATAATTTAGTCCATTCACAGAACTATCTCGAGAGTAAAGATGGGGAAAATATTTGAGAGATTTACTGATTTTATGAAAAAAGTTATCAAATTCAGCTGGATCAAAGTTTGTCATTGGAAAGCCAGATAGCCACTTTAGGCATTTCAGGTCATGCTGCATCTGGGCCAACTACCCAACTCCGCCTTTGTAGCATGAAAGTAGCCCTCGTTGACAGTAAACAAAAGACTGTAGCTGTGTTCCAATAAAACTTTATTGACAAAAACAAGCAGCAAGTTACATTTCACCCATAGGCCATACTTTGTTGACTACCGAGTTAGATAACTCCATCACCATCTCTCTCTGTCTTCAACTAAAAGACTCACCAACCAGTAACAGAGCTAAACTCCTTTCATTCATAAATCAAGAAAATCGACATGAATCCCCTAAAAATCTCCTTTCTACATTTCTTAAAGAAACTCAGCTGCAAGTCACACAGTTGGGAACAGTAACTGGATATAATCAAACAAAACTTGGCCAAGGATAGCTTCTCAGGAAACTATATTTTCTAAGTGGAAGTGTTTGGGAGAAGCACGCACCATATGGATCAAAGGAAAACTTCTCAAGGATCCAGAAAGCTTATCTTCCCTGTGGTTGTCCTCTCAACACACTCCCTTACCTGGAAGCTTTGAAATGGTTCCTAGAACGTCCAGGATAAGCCAGTCTTCATAATAGAGCATAGAAGACCCTCCAAGACTTTCCACAACTGGTTCCAACCTCAACTCTGACACATCTCTTTCTACCTCCAATCTATACTCTGACAACGAAGAGGATGACTATACCTCAAATATATCATTTGCCCTCATGCCTTCAAGTCTCCAAGCCTTACCAGATTGACCATGTAATTTATTGTCAAACTGGGGTATTTTTTAAAATATTTTATTTATTCATTTCACAGACAGAGCACAAGCAGAGGGAACAAGGAGAGGGAGAAACAGACTCCCCATTGAGCTGGGAGCCCAACACTGGACTCAATCCCAGGACCCTGGGATCATGACCTGAGCTGAAGGCAGTGCTTAACCAACTGAGCTATCCAGATGCCCCCGAATAGGGCATTTTTGAGAGTAAAAAGAGTTTTATTAGTAACTGTACTGGGATAAAGAGCATAGCACAACACAGACCATAATGTAGAATCATTTAGCCTTCACTCATGATTTATCACGCTGTTGTGAAATCCATTGCAAACTCACTCTGGTGAACTCCTATTCATCCTTCAAGGCTCAGGTCAAATATCACCCCTCCCTTTTTCTTTTGCCTTTCTGACCTCTTTCTGGCAGAGGTAACTACTCCTTCAGCTTTGTGTCTGTTATGGCCTGTATCACATAATTTATATTTACCTTTTCATGGGTATATTGTCTTTGAGGACAAGAATGCTTCCTTTGCACAACTGGCTTTGTGCTGGAATTGTCTTATTTTCTTTTTTAAAGATTTTATTTATTTATTTGACAAAGAGAGATCACAAGGAGGCAGAGAGGCAAGCAGAGAGAAAGGAAGGGAAGCAGGCTCCCTGCTGAGCAGAGAGCCCAATGCAGGGCTCAATCCCATGACCCTAGGATCATGACATGAGCCAAAAGCAGAGGCCTTAACCCACAAACCCCTGGAATTGTCTTAGAGCTAGTGCTCAATAAATGTTTATTCGTTTTCTTATAAAAATATAAAATACGTATTTACCTTCAAAACCATTCTTTGATATGATCTCCCTGATATGAGGAAGTAGTGGTGCAACATGGGGGCTTAAGTGGGTGGGAGAAGAATTCATGAAACAAGATTGGATAGGAAGGGAGACAAACCATAAGTGACTCTTAATCTCACGAAACAAACTGTGGGTTGCTGGGGGGAGGGGGGTTGGGAGAAGGGGGGTAGGGCTATGGACATTGGGGAGGGTATGTGCTTTTGGGTAAATTGGAAGGGGTGGTGAACCATGAGAGACTATGGACTCTGAAAAACAATCTGAGGGGTTTGAAGTGGCGGAGGGGTGGGAGGTTGGGGTACCAGGTGGTGGGTATTATAGAGGGCACGGCTTGCATGGAGCACTGGGTGTGGTGAAAAAATAATGAATACTGTTTTTCTGAAAATAAATAAATTGGAAAAAAAAAGAGGGGAGGTGGCTGGGGTGATGGGTGAAATAGATGAGAGGGATTAATGAGTGCACTTATGATGAGCACAGGGTGATGTATGGAAGTGTTGAATTGCTTTATTGTACATTTGAAACTAATATGACACTGTATGTTAACTGGAATTAAAATAGAAACTTTAAAAATAAATAAATAAATAAATAAATAAAATAAAACAAAATAAAATAAAAAAAAAAAACATTCTTTGCACAGCATAAACTACTGGTTCTCAATTGGGGGTGATTTTACCTCCCAGGGGATATTTGCAATGCCTAGGAACTTTTTTTTTTTTAAGATTTTATTTATTTGGGGCGTCTGGGTGGCTCAGTCGTTAAGCATCTACCTTCGGCTCAGGTCATGATCCCAGAGCCCTGGGATCAAGCCCCACATCAGGCTCCCTGCTTGGTGGGAAGCCTGCTTCTCCCTCTCTCACTCCCCCTGCTTGTGCTCCCTCTCTCGCTGTTTCTCTCTCTGTCAAATAAATAAATAAAAACCTTTTTTATAGAAGATTTTATTTATTTATTTGAGAGAGCGTGCAAGCAAGCACAAGCAGGGGGAGCAGCAAAGGTAGAAGCAGACTCCCCATTGAGCAGTGGGAACATGACCAGACCCAGAGGCAGATGTCTGCTCAACCCACTGAGCCACCCAGGAGCCCTGCCTAGGAATAGTTTTGGTTGTCACAACTAAGGGAACTACCACTAGCATCTAGCAAGTAGAGGTCAGGGACGCTGCTGAGCATTCTACAACACTCGGGACAGTCCTCCACAACAAAGAACTATTCAGCCCAAAATGCCAATAATGCTAAGGTTGACAAATCCTGGAATAAAACTCAAAACTTCAGCTCCCTTCCTCCTGAAGTTACTACACATTCTGGATTACAGAAATAGAATGTCATGAAAATTTCCTGCACATATGCCATAGACATATTCAGAAAGCCAACACATTCGGGGATTTCGTATAATATAAGACAAGGAAAGACAGCACAGACTTACCATAGAGATTCATGAATCGGTCTGAAAAGCAGTGTGGATACACAATGTTACACAGAGCACTTGAAATGTTATTTTCATGCAGAGTTTATTAATCCGACACCTGGCTGATACAGACCCCACGCAGCCGGAGAGGAGAGAACATCTTCGACCACATACAAAATCAAAGCTGAAATGAAAGCCACGAACTCTGGACGCATGTCGAGTCACTGACATTTGCGATCTGAAGTACAGATTAAAATTCTATTTGTTACAGAAACTGAATCCCAGACTTTGTCAGTTACGACCGGAACCAAATGCCACTACTCCACGCAACAGAAACTCTAGAATACATAGTGGATATTTTCAACCATGTAATCTGATAAAATTAATTTCTAGAGGAAAAACGTGGCCACCCATTATTTGGCTGCTTCCACTAGCACAGATTTATTCATGTTCCCTGTGAACAGAGAGCTGCACTCCTCAATCTTTGCTGGGTAAATTATCCTGATTGCTGAGTGGGAAACATGCCACAGAGCTCTCTGCCCTTCATAAACAGAACAAACTAGGTCAAATCTGCTTTTCCTGAATGCCCAGGGTGTCTTAACTACTTCTAATATTGTATTCTACTAATATAACCCTCACAGCCTACTGAAAAGGGAGGGAAGGCTTGCCCCCTTCGCTAAGTGGCCACAAATGGCCTGTTTCCTTCTGTTCTAAGGTCGGGACCCCCCGCCCAAGCTGCAACGATCATTCCTGCTGCAACTGGGGCGCGTGCCTCTGGCCTTCCTCTCCAGCCTCTTTTCATGTAGCTCTTCTGGAAATCTGGCATGAAGTAAGCAGTCAGAAATGCCTGACCTGACAGGGTACCCCTGTGGTGCAGTTAGTCAAGCGTCTGAATCTTGGTTTCGGTTCAGGTCATGATCTTAGGCCCACGCCGGGCTCCACACTCCACGCAGAGTCTGCTTGAGATTCTCTCTCCCTCTCTGTTTGCCCCTCCTCCTCGTGCACTCCCTCTCTCTCAAATAAATAAATCTTTTCTTAAAAAATATGGTAACTTTCAAAAATAAAGAAGAAGAAGAAGAAGAAATGCCTTATGTAAACCCTGGGTAAAAAGGCTGAGTAAATGCAGAGTTAAAGGGCTGTTCCACTAACCAGGCAAAGAGCTTTGTAGCCTGTGAATTCCCACACATCCCTGTGCATTCATGCCTTGGATGTCCTCTTGTTCTTAATCCTTGTAGTCAGGAACAGGGAAAAAGCCACACGGAATAAGAAAAAAAAGCCCCAAAAGGAGAGTCTGCATGGACAAAATGAGGGGAAGAAAAAGGAGAAAAAATTAAACATGAGCCCCAATCAGTAAAATAAGGTCATTAAACTCCCATGGCTTGAGATCAAGTTAGTTACATTTATAACAATCATCTTCTAATCCTAAAGCACGAATACCTTTAAGAAAGTAAATGAGACTTGCAGATATTATTTAAAACTCCACAGAAAATGAGCACTTAAGTACTTACAAAACTTTAATTCAAAGGTATTGATTTTTTAAAACAGGCAACACATAACCAAAGCATCCTGTCCATTTGGCATCTATATTAACCTGCCTGGAAAAAAAAAACCCACTAATTGAGAGTTTCAGGAATGACTCATATATCAAGGTGACTTTTAAAAAGTCCGTCTGCATGCGCCCAGACAATAATTATCATTGTGTGAGCCCTCTCTCCCCACCTCCCAATATTTAGATGATGCCCTACCATCTACCTCAGCTCGCACGACACAGAATGCCCAGAACACACATTTACCCCCATTAAACTTCCTCTGGACTGAAAGTTTAACTTGAACCCCTACCAAAAGTTGCTGATCAATGACAAAAATATAAAAATCACTATCTGATGTTAATCTGTTACCAAATCTGTGTTTATTAAATATTGGTAGCATTTGATAAAAGGGATAAATTGTTACAACAGCATCACAGAGAAACTCAACACTGAACCATCTCCTTTACCTCTTTACATCCAGCTAGGACTCAAAAGAAATCTTTTAGATGACAGGTCATACCCCATTGCCACGGGCACTGAAAAGACATCTAATAATCCATTCTTGGAAGAAAAAAGAAAAGATAAAGATGGAAACAGACACTTTTCTAACATCATAAAATATATGTCAATATAAAAGCAAGCATCATACTTTTTTTTTTTTTTAAAGATTTTTTATTTATTTATTTGAGAGAGAGAGAGACAGTGAGACAGAGCATGAGCGAGGAGAAGGTCAGAGAGCGAAGCAGACTCCGCGAAGCAGACTCCCCATGGAGCTGGGAGCCTGATGTGGGACTCGATCCCGGGACTCCAGGATCACGCCCTGAGCCGAAGGCAGTCGTCCAACCAACTGCGCCACCCAGGCGTCCCAAGCAAGCATCACACTTAACAGAAATTCTAGTCAGTACCAAAAAAAGATGTAATATATCACCAATAGTCTTTGAGATCAGGAGATTCCTGTCAATGTGATAAGATAAGAAAAAAAGTTTACTAATAAAAAACTAATATAGAAAACAAGTTTTAAGAAAACAAAATTAGAAAACAAGTATAAAATATATATATAAATATATATATTTATATATATAAAATATAGAAAACAAGTAGCTTGAATACAAACAAAAAGAACCAATTATAAACTATCTAGAAAAAAATATATAGAAGAAAAGAGTTCATTCATGATGGCTACAAAATAAAAAGTAAAAAATCCAGCAATAAACTTAAAAAGAAATGTGCAAGACTTATATAAAGAAAACTTTCAAAGGCAAAACTTTCAAAGGCATCACTAAAAAAGACTTCAATAAAAGCAAGACTTACTATGTCTTAGGGATAAATTTCACTTCAGCAAGGCATTAATTCTCTCTATGTGAATCTATAAACCCAACAGAATTTCAACAAAAGTACTACAAGATCTTGGGGGGGGGGTTGGCACTGAATGAGAAAATTCTAAAATTCATATGAGAAAACATACAGAAAAGAATAACCAAAAAAAAAAAAAAAAAATCAGGGGCACCTGGCTGACTCAGTGGGTTAAAGCCTCTGCCTTCAGCTGAGGTCATGGTCCCAGGGTTCTGGGATCGAGCCCCACATCGGGCTCTCTGCTTGGCAGGGAGCCTGCTTCCTCCTCTCACTCTGCCTGCCTCTCTGCATACCTGTGATCTTTGTCTGTCAAATAAATGAATGAAATCTTTTTTAAAAAAATCAGAAAACATAGGTATTAAAGAGATAATAGGCCCATCAACTATCTGAACAAATATAAACCTTCCACAACTGAAAATGTGAATGATTAGTATTTGGCCAGTGGGTCAGACCAGTGAAGAACAGAAAGTTCTTCTTTCTGTATAAATAATATCCAAATGCATTAAAAAATGCAAAAAGAAATCCAAATGCATGTAAGAATTTAGGGCATCTTGGAAATGGCATCTCAAATTAATGAGGAAAAGACAATTTATTCAGTAAATGATAATGATGGAGGGACAACCAGGGAACCATTTGAAAAATAAATAAGGCTGGGGCGCCTAGATGGCCCAGGTGGTTAAGCATCTGACTCAGGTCAGGTCATGATCCCGGGGTTCTGGCTGGGATGGAGTCCCACATTGGGCTCCTTGTTCACTGGGGAGTCTGCTTCTCCCTCTCCTTCTGCCGTTCCCCTTGGCTTGTGCTCAAGTGCTCACTCTCTCAATTTCTCTCTTTCTTTCTCAAATAAATAAATAAAATCTTTAAAGAAAGAAAAAGAAAATAAAGCTGCATCCCTATCTCTTACCTCATATAAGGCAAGTTAGACATCAGAATAACAGCAGGACAAATTCTGAGTCAATGAAAAATTTCCACATGAAAAAATGTAAGTAATAGATAACTCACAGGTCCATCTAACAAACCTGAAATGGAGAGGGTCTTCCTAACTGTGGTATAAAAAGTCTGATAAACGTGATTAGACAAGAAATTAAAATTTCTGCATTTAAAAAATCAACAGCCCAAAACAAGAAAAGTAACTGCAACTCCTACCATAAACACAGAACTAATTTTCCTACTATTTAAAGCTCCAACTGAGAAAAGACCAAAACCCTAAGAGAAAAATGGTCAAGCAATGTGAAAATCGCTCACAGGTAAGGAAATGTGCTTCTCGTATATAAGAAAAAAGATTCACCTTCATTCACAATAAGATAAATGCAGATGACAACAGAACTGAGAAGCAATTTGCTAATCTCAGAATGTCAAGAATCTGAAAGCTTGACAACATACCCACTTGACATACACTCTCATATTCTGCGGATGGAGGTATGCAATCTTTATGAGGAGCAATTAGATAATGTATAGCGGAATAAAAAATGCACATAACCCCTGACTCCGTATTTCCTCTCTCAACATTTACTCCAGAGAAACATTTGCACATGTGACACATGAAGTATGTACAGGTACTGCAGTGTATATTCTTTGTAATACCAAAACCCTGGAACTAATCTACATAGGCATCAGTAGGGAATGCTGAACAAATCCGAGAACAACCACACAATGTACACAGCCACAAAAAAAAAAAAGATAAGGGAGACTTTTATCTACCACTTTGGAATGCTCCCCCAAAATACTGTTACATGAAAAAAAATGTGATTGGGTAGCATAAAAGATGGGAAAGAGTGCCCATACTCACATATCTGCTTATATAAGCATTAACTGTCACAGGAAGCGTGCACAGGAAGTTGGTAATATTGGTGACAATCTTTGGGGAGTGCGACTTCAAACTATAGGACACATGGAGGAAAGAAAGAGTTCCCTACCCTTTGGGTATGAATGTAATGACCCACATGAACAAAAAGTGAATTCAAATTTTAAAATGTTTAAACCTTAGTAAATACCCAAAGCACTCCCCCTCCTGAACTCTCAACTAGTTAAGTTCTGATGATTCTCTTTCCGAACCATGCCTCATTTACCAGCTCCAACTCTGTGACCATAATCCAATTCAGTTCTTGGGGTAACGGTCAGGAGCCTCCTAGCTGGTCTCTCTGCCTTCCCTTTCTCCCCTTCAGAGAATGCACCTGACCCTACCACCACATTCCTCTCTTTAAGGAAATCGGTGTCACTAGATCGGATGAAATCCCTTTTCTATGAATCAATGTAATAAAAGCCCGTTCTGCACACATCAGTAGATGCTGACTGCTACAGATATCTGCACTCCTAACTAGGCATTTAGACCCAAACTCTTTTTCTAGCTCTATTTCCTGAGTGTGTCTTGTGCTAATTTTTTTTAACTTTCCAATTACACTAGAAGTTTCTTAAAGGTCAATTATTGTCTAACCCATCTTTTTATTTTCAAAAACTCTTAGCATGGCATCTTACACACAGAAACTGCTCAAGAAATGTTCTCTGAGGAGGGTCTGGGTGGCTCAGTCAGTTGAACAGCGGACTCCTGATTTCTGCTCAGGTCATGGTCTCAGGGTAGTGACAGCAACACCACACTGGGCTCCACGTTCAGTGCGAAATCTGCTTGTCCCTCTCACTCTGCCCCTCCCCCTGCTTGTGCACTCCCTCTCTCTCTCTCAAATAAATAAATAAATATCTTTAAAAGAAAATATTTTAAAGAAAAGAAGAAATGTTCTCTGACTCCATGAACACACAACAATAAATATTAAATTAACAGAACTTAAATATCTGATTATCTCATACAAAGAAAAGAATGAAAATGAAAAGTGTTTCTCATTCAAGCAGCTTGAGGAAAAAGAAGTTAGGAAAACCAAATACTGTTAAAGATGGTAAAAGTTTCTTTTGAAATAGTCTGCTTCACCAGACTTTCCGCTCCAAACACGTTCTCATTCCCATCTCCATTCTCATCTCCTTGTCTCCCCACTTCCCTGAGGTGCTTTCCTCACCCTCAAGATGACACTGCCTCGAATTCAATATCCCACATGACCTGATTTTTTTTTAAGACCTTATTTATTTGAGAGAGACAGAGACAGCGAGAAAGGGAACACAAGCAGGGAGAGTGGGAAAGGGAGAAGCAGTCTCCCCCCTGCCACACACCCGAGCAGGGAGCCCAATGTGGAGCTCAATCCCAGGACCCTGGGATCATAACCTGAGCTGAAGGTAGATGCTTAACTACTGAGCCACCCAGGTGCCCCGCAAGTGGCCTGATTTCAGAAGGGATACAAATGGCTTAAGTATCTTGATGTCGCTTATTCAGATAATGGCCTTAGCAATAACAATGTAAGAAAAAAATAACAATGTCAAGAAGTCATACAATTTATTTCATTGATCTGAGCTGCAGCTTCCCCACCACTGAAACCTAATAAATACTTCATCTTTGTGAGCCCAAAGGGAAAATCTGCAGTGTTTTAAATCGCAAATAATCAAAGAAAGTTCAGTCTTTAGAATTCTTATCTACCCCCTTTTTTTCCACCTGAATACTACTAAGGGACAATACATGTTCTCAATATCATAAAGAGGCTATTTAACATCATTTTAAAGGTGTTTAAATCTTTTTCTTTACTTTTTGCTGACGCCAAAAAAAAATTTAAAGAAAAAGATTTTCTACTTTTTGCTGACGCCAAAAAAAAAATTTAGAGAATATGTTTAACAGCTTTCATGAAAACCATACATGAATCTTTAAAACAGTCACAAAATATTAAGATTTTTAAAATCTGAATAAACAAACAAAAAAAATTCTTACAGGAAATGAGAACATTGATTTCTTTTTTCCCCCAGATTCATCCCAGAATTACTGCAGGAGCTATATCATAACTTGACAACACCAGGCCTTTGATTTCTAAACAGGACTTTTTTTTGTTGCTGTTGTTAAAGATTTTATTTACTTATTTGACAGAGAGAGAGAGAGAGAGAGAGATCACAAGTAGGCAGAGAGGCAGGGGGAAGCAGGCCCCCTGATGAGCAGAGAGCCCGATGCAGGGCTCGATCCCAGGACGCTGAGACCATGACCTGAGTTGAACGCAGAGGCTTAACCCAATGAGCCACCTAGGCTCTCCCTGGACAGGACTTTTAAGGGCCATGCAGACAAATTAAAGCATGATTCCTAAGGGTTCTTTTTTCCTTAAGTTTTAAAAAATTCCTTGTAAAATTTCATGTCACCAAATTACATTTGGTAGCAAGAAAAGAAAAGGCCCAAACTGACCACTCTGCCTCATTTTATCACCTAAGCTAATCGATTTAAAAAGTGACTAGAATGAGTTTTTTAGATGGCTAACCTCTCTAATCATCAGTATCCTTACTTGCAGTTTTGATTCTTTCTTTCTTTCTTTCTTTCTTTCTTTCTTTCTTTCTTTCTTTCTTTCTTTCTTTCTTTCTTTTAATAGGCTCCACACCAAGCTTGGAGCTCAATGCAGGCTCTGAACTCATTACCCTGAGATCAAGACCTTCATCAAGATCAAGAATTGGATGTTCAGGGATACCTGGGTGGCTTGGTCGTTAAGCATCTGCCTTTGGCTCAGGTCATGATCCTAGGATCCTGGGATTGAGCCCCACATTGGGCTTCCTGCTCAGTGGGAAGCCTGCTTCTCTCGCTCCCACTCACCCTACTTGTGTTCCCTCTCTCACTTTGTCTCTGTCAAATAAATAAATTAAATTAAATTAAATAAAGAAAGAGCTGGATGTTCAACCAACTGAGCCATCCAGGCACCTCCCTTATTTGCAATTTTGAGATCCATAACAATTAACTGAGAGCATTTAGGGGAAGACTAAATTATATATTGTATGTAAATCACTCAGCATGTCTGGCACATAATGAGTGCTACATAATGAATGATTGTTGTTTTTATTTATAGATTCAGAAAAAGCATTTGACAAAATTCAAAATCTACTTGTGGTAAAAACTCTCAACAAAGTAGGTACAGAGAGAACGTACCTCAACAGAACAAAGCCCATCTATGACAATCCCACAGCTAATGTCACAGTCAATCATGGACAGGCAAAATCCTTTTTTCCAAGGTCAGGAATAAGACAAGGATGTCCGCACTTGCCATTTTTGTTCAACATAGTATTGGAAGTCCTAGTCATGGCAATTAGGCAAGAAAGAGAAATAAAAAGCATCCAAACGTAAAAAGGAAAAAGTAAAACTGTCACTATTTGTAGATGACATATTATATCTAGATAATCCTCAAGACTTCACCAAAAAACTGAATTCAGTAAAGTTGCAGGA
The DNA here is from genome assembly GCF_020171115.1 of Neogale vison. NCBI lineage: Eukaryota > Metazoa > Chordata > Mammalia > Carnivora > Mustelidae > Neogale > Neogale vison. Next base: position 154,649,541 of record NC_058096.1, read on the forward strand.
TATGAAACCAGTTTACAAAGATCTGCTGCAATTCTATAGACCAATAATGAACTATCAGAAAGAGAAATTAAGAAAAAAATCCCATTTATAATGACATCAAAAAGAATAAAATAGCTAGGAGTAAATTTAACTAAGGAGGTAAAAGACCTGTACATTGAAAACTGTTAAGACAATGATGAAAGAATATGAAGATGACACAAATAAGTGAAGAAATATTCTGTGCTCATAGACTGGAGGACCTAATCTTGTTAAAATTTCCATACTACCCAAAGCAATCTACAGATTCAATGCAATCCCTATCAAAATGCCAATGTCATTTTTCACAGAAATAGAACAGACAATTCTAAAACCTGTACGGAGCCATAAGTGACTCTGACTTGGCAAAGCAATCTTCACAAAGAACAAAACTGGAAATATCATGCTCCCTGATTTCAAAGGGTATCAACAAAGCTAGAGTTATCAAAACAGTATGGTATTGGCATAAAAACAGACATATAGATCAATGGAACAGAACAGAGAGTCCAGAAATAAGTCCAAGCATACAGAGTCAATTAATTTATGACAAAGGAGCCAAGAACATACAATAGGGAAAGGACAGTCTCTTCAATAAATGGTACTGGGGAAACTGGAAAGCCACATGCAAAGGAATGAAACTAGACTACTATATTACACCATACATAAAAATTAACTCAAAATGAATTAAAGACCTGAATGTAAGACCTGAAACCATAAAACCCACAGAAGAAAACATAAGCAATAAGCTCCTTGACATTGGTCTTGGTGATGAGTTTTTGGATCTGACTCTAAAAGCAACAAACACAAAAAGAAACAAGTGGAATTACTTCAAACTAAAAAGCTTCTGCACAGCAAAGGAAACCATCAACAAAACAAAAAGGCGACCTACCGAATGGGAGAAAGTATTTGCAAACCATATATCTGATAAATGACTAATATCCAAAATATCTAAAGAATTCATATAACTCAAGAGCAAAAAACAATCCAATTAAAAAATGGGCAGAGCATCTGAACAGACATTTTTCCAAAGAAGACATACACATACATGAATAAATGCTCAACATCCTTAATCATCAGGAAAATGCAAATAATCAAAACCACAATGAGATATTAACCTCCTACCTGTCAGAATAGCTATTATCAAAAAGAAAGAAAAGAAACAAGGAAGAAAAAATGGAAGGAAGGAAAGAAGGAGAAAGAGGAAGAGAGGAAGGAAGAGGGGGGGAAGGAGGGAGGAAGTGAAGGGACAGGACAAACGAATGAACAAGTGTTGGCAAGGATGTGCAAAAAAGGAAATCCTTGTTGGTGGCAATGTAAATTGGTGAAGCCACTATAGAAAACCATTCCCAGCGGCACTTGGGTGGCTCAGTGGGTTAAAGCCTCTGCCTTAGGCTCGGGTCATGATCACAGGGTGCTGGGATCGAGCCCTGCATTGGGCTCTCTGCTCAGCAGGGAGCCTGCTTCCTCCTCTCTCTCTGCCTGCCTCTCTGCCTACTAGTGATCTCTGTCTGTCAAATAAATAAATAAAATCTAGAAAGAAAGAAAGTTTAAAAAAAAAAAAAAGGAAAAAAACCATTCCCAAAACACTAAAAATGGAACTATCATATGATCCAGCAATTCCACTTCTGGATATTTATCCACAGAAAATGAAAACACTAACTCGAAAAGATACATGTACCTACATGTTTATTGCAGCATAATTTACAATAGCCAAGATATAAAAACATCCTGAGTGTCCACTGATGAATGAATGAACCGATACAGAAGATGTGAGATATATGTGTGTGTACACACACACACGCACGCGTGCACGCGCCCACACCGGAGTATTACTTAGCCATACCAAAGAATGAAATCTTGCCATTTGCAACAACATGGATTGATCTTGAAATCATTATGCTAAGTGAAATAAGTCAGACAAAGACAAATACCATATGCTTTCACTTATATGTGGAATCTAAAAACAAAAATAATGAGCTCATAAATATAGAGAACAGCAGTGGTTGTCAGAGGTGGGGGAGGATGAGGGAAGGGAGTCAAAAGTCACAAACTTACAGTTATAGAATAATTAAGTCATGATGATATAATGTGCAGCATGGTGATTATAGTTAATAATATTGCATTATATATTAGAAAATTGCTAAAAGAGCAGATCTTAAAATTCCCCATCATAGGAAAAAAGATTTTTTTGTGACTGCGTGTGGTGATAGATGTGAACTAGATTTATAGTTCTAATCATACTGATGATTAGAGAGGTTAGCCATCTAAACTAGATTTATATAGAGAGATTTATATCTATATATATATAGATTTAACATTTCTCAACATATACAAACATTGAATCATTATGTTGTTCACCTGAAACCAATATATTATATGTTATTTATACTTCAATAAGAAAAACGAATTGGCCTTCCCTAAAGAAACATAGACTGGCAATGGAACTAAGAAAGGAAAAACTATGTACTTAAAACTTGTACTTAAATTATACTGCTATGGGCAATCTGCATGCAAGTAATTAGAATTGTATTATTACTTCATATTAATCAAAAACTGTAGACTTCTCTAACTTTTTAGAATGGTGAAAATGCTCTCTCTTACTTGTGGTAGTGCTTTCATAAACCACATGCATTTGTCAAAAGTCAATCTAACTCTACACATGAAAAGACAGAATTCTACGTACTGCAATTAGCCTGAATTTTTTAAAAGATTTTATTTATTTATTTGACAGAGATCACACATAGGCAGAGAGAGATGGAGAAGCAGGCTCCCTGCCGAGCAGAGAGCCCGATGTGGGACTCGATCCCAGGACCCCGAGATCATGACCTGAGCCGAAGGCAGAGGCCCAACCCACTGAGTCACCCAGGTGCCCCTAGCCTGAATTTTAAACATGTAAACTCTTCTGAAGCCAAATATCCTTCTTTTCCAACAAACATGGTACACTAGGAAAAGTATTGAATTCTAAGCAACTCAAAACAGTTTAAAGATTTTACTACGAATTGGGCAAATAAGAATGTATTCCAATTTTACTAATGGAGAAACTGAGGCCCCCTCCGTGAAATGAGCTCTGTGACTTCCTACATTGTGACCTTCAGGCACCATCGCTAAGAGCTGAAGTCATGGCATGGAGCCCACTGAGCCCCATTTTGTGGATCCCCAATGAGCCCCATTGCGCCATTGTTGGCTCAACACCAAGGGACTAGGCAAATTCTCAGTCTCTTCAGCTATGGAAGGGGGACCTCAGCAAAGAAGTCTGACTTCCTCTCTAATATATTAGAGATTTGAAATATAATTTAAACATCCTTTTTAAAAACCAAGATTTGAAATTTCCTTAGTCAGAGAACTGAGCCTAACAGTATTATAAAAGAAAAAAAAAGGCCTAGAAAAATCCAACTTACAGAAGAAGAGATAGATAATCATGGAGTGTAAAAAGATTGCCAAATTTACAAAAATCATTCGCACAAAGAGCTTCCCTAGGACATTTAGGTATTGGTTTACACAACATTAATTTTGAGAGAGTAGACAGAAAAGGTGGTAATCGGCACAGCCAAAAGTAAAATTATTCAAAAGAAACTAAACATCTCTGATATTATGATAGAAATAAATGTACATCTGAGTCAACTCACCTACGAATTTTGAGAACAATTCTACCGTGTAAAGAAGGCCTGAGACTAGGCTAATACAACCATCTCAGGTTTTTAAAAATCTGACATATAAAGTGCTTTGGTGAGGGACATAAAAATTATAAAGTTTTTTTGTTTAAACGTCTCAGATAAGGGGAAGAGGTAAGAACAGAAGAAAAAAGACCAAAATTCAAAACTCTCAGTCCACAACACACAAGAGAAAATGTATACTTGCAGAAAAGGGGCTAAATACACATGACTATCTTTATATTCATATTTTTTACAGCATCATTTCCCAAAGGGTCTCCTACAGAATCTCCAAAACAAAACAAGTTTCCGTGGCTAAAATCAGTTCCATTACCACTGACCACATTCTCTGTGGATGAATTAGGATTACACTCCGCTGCATGGAACAGAAACTCAACTGTAAGTGTTCCACCAAATCAGACTTAACGTTTCTACAAAAACAAAGTCCAAAGATGAAGAGCTCAAGGCTGGTAGAGGAGCTTCCTGAGGCCATCAAAAATTCCGTCAATCCTTGTGATCTGCAAATCCTAGTATGTGGCTTTTGTTTTCATGGCACAAGTTGGCTACAGCTCCTGCAGGCAGAAGAAAGGTGGGCGCTGGCAAAGGTGTGTGCCAGCCTCTTTAGGTCCTATTTATCGAGAAACCAGTACCTTTCCCAGAAGTCCCCAGTCTGCAAAGACTTGGACTTCTTATCTTACTGGCCACCACTGGGTCACATCCAGTGGCAAAGCAGCCCGGAGAGCTGAGAATTTTTAACTAGGGACCTTGCCACCTAGAGGAATATCAGAAATCCAAAAAGAAACAAGGGACTGAAGGTTTGTTTAGCAATGTAAAAGGTCCATCTTATTTATCTCAGAAACCCAAAAACGCCTGTTTGACGTTTAAGGGCTCTGAGACACCATAAAGAAACCCATCTCTCTTTTTTAAACACAGTACTTCTCAAACTTCTTTGAACACCAAATGCCTTATTTCCTTTGAATGGCCTGTTGAGACACTGTTTGGTGCAACACATCTTGGGAAATACTGATTTGGGAACTAAAAGGCGGCGGGGGGTGGGGGGGGAGTCTGCTCTTATGAAACAGTCTGTTCTCATACTTAGAAAGGTAAAAAAGGAATAGGTTGCCTTCAGACACAGGGTTCTGGAAACAGAATGAGTGAAGTGATAATAGAATTCTACAATCAGGATCTGATGTGTTTCCATGTTCTCTTATAAAGTCACAATTCCAGGGGCACCTGGGTGGCTCAGTGGGTTAAAGCCTCTGCCTTCGGCTCAGGTCATGATCCCAGGGTCCTGGGATCAAGCCCTGCATTGGGCTCTCTGCTCAGCAGGGGGCCTGCTTCCTCCTCTCTCTCTGCCTGCTTCTCTGCCTACTTGTGATCTCTGTCTGTCAAATAAATAAATAAATAAAATCTTAAAAATAAATAAATAAAGTCACAATTCCAGTGAGAAAAAGCTTTTCTCATTCCCCTGCCTCAAAAGGGTGGGCCACGCCCCATTTCCTACTCTCCCATTCACCCCTTCTCGACTCCCCCAACTGACAGTTCCTTGACAGTTCCTTGTATAACTTCCCTGCATTCTCATATCTCGGGCTGGCCTTTCAGTGTCCCTTCCAGAGGGGCTCCAGAGTATCACTCAGCTTTCTCCTCCCATTTTCTTGTCATACCACCAAAATACTCAGGGCTTCAGCATTTATTTGAACCTACCCTTCCTGTATATTTCCTGCTCAATCTCTTCCACCACCCATCTTTGATAACTCCCAGAGGCTGCTGCTAATTAAACACTGTCATAAATGCCTATATCACTTCCAAAGAAAAATGTCCATATTTTTAGAAATAAAGCAGGAAAAAAAATCAAAACATTTTTCATTTTGATACTAAAGTGCTCAAGAGAAAAGCCATTCATCCTACCCAGTTCCATTAAAATATTCGTTTCCTTTTATTCAACTTGATAGTTTTTTTTTTTTAGAAAAAGGAGAGAGTAGACTACATTTTTCATATTTCCCAACACCATCCATTTCCACAGTGCACATAGAGATTACTTTGCCAAAAAATCCAATGCACCTCTTTGTCTGGACGGGAAGTGAGAAAATGCCATCTTTTATTTCATGAAGAAAAAAAAAATTAAATAGGTCAAATATATAAAACTTTCATGAAAAAAGGCAACACTCCATTTAAGCCATTAAAGGGAAAGGTGTTTAAACCCCCCAGTGCAATTCCACACTCCCTAAAAGGAAAGGATTACTCACTTCTAAGTTTAAAGAACCAGACATAGCTTATCATACCACTTTATGAAGGCACTGAATGGAACTGAACCCCACAGGTCTCTTACCCTTCTGTTTTCTAGAAACCAGGAAAAGAAAAGCAATCGAGAACATTCACTCCTCCAGTAGACAGGCCTCTAGAAAGTCAAAGCACCACATAACATTCAGATGCCCTACAAAGACATTTCGCACCAAGGCCTGGCTAAAGGGATTGTTGGTCCTCTTCAGAGGCCGTTGTCACTCACAAGAGAAGGCACGGCCAGCTCTTTCCAAGTCAGAAATTTGGGCAGTATCACTTCCGGTCCAGCAGGTCATTTCCCAGATTGCTTCCAGAAAGAAGACTGGAGTCTCCCAACCACCAAAGGAGCCACTCCCTCCGATCACGCCGCTCAGCCTCACCCCACACTTAGTTGCCTATGACCCCAGCCATCCTTTCCCGTGATTCGACACCCACAGCCCCATCCTCCTACGCCACCTTTTTACCATAGCTCTTAAAACCACATCTCACCCCAACCTCTCTTCCTGTTTTGGCCGACACTGGAACATTTGGTAGAAACCCACTGCAGACTCTTCTTCTTCTCCAAAGCCAAAATACCCATCCCCCACCCCTGGCACTACTTCCGTCTACAGCTACAGATCCTTAGAGAAGTCCTTGAAGACCTTATCAAATGGCTCCATCTTCCTTGAGACACCAAGGGCAGCTGACTTTCTGAATGGCCTTAGAATTCACCAAGCACACTGCTCAGTCCATTCCTGGTCCTCTTTCTGTCACCTCCTTCTCTGCACTATAGCCTTCCTCTCAAAGAGCCATCCTGGACTTCCCATCCCCACTCAGAACTGCTCCACATCTGACCGTTCCCCCGACATCTCACCCCACTGTCCTTTCATCCTCTATCATTTCCTTCCCCCTCAGTTCTCTCCCACAGCTTCTCCCCCTACACCCACTCTCCCGGCTCCCTGTTGGCTCCATTTTGGCAATCCTTTTACTTTCTACGTTTCTGACTAGCCTCTGTCTTCACCTCCTTTCTCCCTCTACTCATCTCTTCCCGTTTCTCTCTTCAGGACACTCAGCACCACGGGGAAACCACGCATCCACTAAAGCTGATGTCTTAACGGATTCATGGTCTCCATTCTCAAGAGGCCCTCAGAGTCGCCCAGCAGTCCAGCTCAGCCCTTCGCCCAGTCTCCTCAAAGGCTACTTCAAACCTCCTCCTCCTCCATTTTACCTGAGCTTCAGAGACCCTCCCCTCCAACTCTCCCCACTGCACCCTCAGAAAATGGCCTCAGCTCCTACTTCACCCAGAATGAAGCAAGAATACTTTCAATTCCTGCCCACCCCCAAACTCACCTGCATCTGTATCCTTCTTCCTTCCTCCTACCTCAAACCAACATGCACCCCTCCTTGCTCAGGACTCTCCTAACTTCCCAGGCCCCAGCTCCACTAACTAATTCTCTCTTGCCCTCACACTTTCCTCTCTACCAGCTCCTCCTATCATCATTTTAACATCCCAACATTCTACCATCTTGGAAAAAAAAAAAAATCCTGCTGCAAACCTCCTACTCTGTTATTCTTTCTTCACAGACAAACCCAGGTTTCTCCCATATTCACTCCCCACTCTACTAGTTTTGGGCTCCCTCCCCACACCTCCCTAGCCACAGTCACCAGCAAGATCTTAGTTACCAAAGTCCACAAATATGTTTCAAACAATGCTTCACTCGCTCCTCTGGAATATCGTCCCTCAGCTTCCTATGAGCACAAACACTCCTGGTTTTCCTTGTATCTGCCTAGCCAATCTTGTCCCCTGCCAGACATCCCTGCTTTCAAACTCTATGTCTTCAACTTACATTAGGAAATCAACTTAGAGCAGGGTTTCTCAACGTTAGCATTATTGACATTTGGGGCTACAGAATTCGTTGTTGCGGGGGCGGCGGGGCGGCGGGGCGGCGTCCTGTGCCGTCCAGACTGTTCAGCAGCCTCCCTGGTGTCTACTCACTAGATGCCAGTCGTGACAATCAAAAATGTCTCCAGACATCATCCAATTGGCATCACTCCCAGTTGAGAACCATTGACTTATTAAGATCACAACCAATATATATATATATATATTTTTTTTTTAATGAAATGAAATAAAATAGAAACTACCAGGATGTATCTTCTAAAAAAAAAAGACAAAGATCTTTCCTGCAACTTTGTTTTTGTGTCTTGTATTTGTATACATGAATACATGTAGAATATAAAATATCTTTCTGTGGGTCAGAATCAAAAGACTTGGGGCGCCTGGGTGGCTCAGTGGGTTGGGCCTCTGCCTTCGGCTCAGGTCATGATCCCAGAGTCCTGGGATGGAGCCCGGCATCGGGCTCTCTGCTCGGCGGGGAGCCTGCTTCCCCCCTCTCTCTCTGCTTGCCTCTCTGCCTGCTTGTGATCTCTGTCTGTTAAATAAATAAACAAAATCTTAAAAAAAAAAAAAAAGAATCAAAAGACTTTAAATTCACTGCCTTACACGTTAATGTCCCAAACGCTCTGTTCTGTTCCTTTTCCAAATCATTCAGCAATGCAAAAGGGCCTAAAGAGACACAGGAGACACTTACGATCTCAGCACCTGCTCAAAAAAACAACGCATTATCAGGGGCACCTTGGTAGCTCAGTGGGTTGGGCCTCTGCCTTTGGCTCAGGTCATGATCTCAGGGTCTTAGGATCCAGCCCCGCATCGGGCTCTCTGCTCAGCGGGGAACCTGCTTCCCCCCTCTTTCTCTACCTGTGTCTCTGCCTACTTGTGATCTCTGTCAAATAAATAAATAAAATCTTGGGCGGGGGAAGGAAGAAAACAAAGCATTATCAACCAGATGCAAGACTCCCCGGGGTCTCCACCCCCTCCCCCATACTCACGGCAACCACAATTCTATTTTGGCATTTTCCCACTATTTCTATTATGTTTGGATGTGGGTCCTTAGACAATATACACTGTACGATTTTGCTCCATTTAAAAAAAATTTTTTTTAAGATTTTATTTATTTGACAGAGAGACAGAGATCACAAGTAGGCAGAGAAGCAGGCAGGGGGTGGGGTGGGCGAAGCAGGCTCCCTGATGAGCAAAGAACCCGATGCAGGCCTCAATCCTAGGATCCTGAGATCAAGACCTGAGCCGAAGGCAGAGGCTTACCCCACTGAGCCACCCAGGTGCCCCACCATTTAAAATGTTTTAAAAGAGCACCATGCCATAAACACTCTTCTGCCACTTGCTTTGTTCTCTTCACATTACGTTTGAGAGATCTGCCCGCGTCCGTAGGCACTGTTCAAACGCATTCGTTTTCACTGCTATATGATATTCTGCTGAATGACTACACCACAATTTTTTTTTAAGATTTTATTTATTATTTGACAGACAGAGTTCACAAGTAGGCAGAGAGGCAGGCGGAGAGAGAGGAGGAAGCAGGCTCCCAACGAGCAGAGAGCCCGACGCAGGGCTCGATCCCAGGACCCCAGTACCATGACCTGAGCCAAAGGCAGAGGCTTTAACCCACTGAGCCACCCAGGCACCCCGACTACACCACAGTTTACTCATAGATTCATTCTTCGTTCTTTGGCTGACGGACACTTGGACAGACGGATACTGTCTTCCTATCCGTGGGCATATCAACAATGCTGCTCTAAGCCTCTGTGTACAGAGGGTCCAGTGCAAATGTGTGACAGACCTACTTGGATACATGCCCAGGAGTAGAATTACTACCCCCTCTAGGGCACGTTCATCATTATCATTGCGTAAAACAAAAGGCCTATAGATTCCATAAGGGTTGTACTTGTCTGTACCCTCATACTGATATTTAGTAATCCTTCAATATAGTCTGAAATCAAATGCTGCCTTGATGATGCTGTGCCATAAATATCTTCTCCCCATCCATAGGCCTTCCACCCTCCCGTGGCCTCTGTTACCTCCTCCATGGAGACCACTGCCTGCTCTCCATACCTGCAAACAAGTTCTCTTTTCTGGCCTCCAGATCTATGGGGCCAGTTTCCTCCTGGCCATCTCTCCTGCCTGCAAGTATTTCAAACTCAGCTGTCCCAAACTATATCTGTTACTATCCTCCCCCCCAGCCTGAGACCCCCTACATTCCCTGGCTCAGGGAAAAACACTGTCATTCATTCTCACATCCAGTGATCCTTTTCTTCCCTTGTACCAAACCTGTCCATCATCTAGTCTTTTCAATTCAACTTTCACATTGCAGGGATTTTTTTTTTTTTTTTTTTTGCACTGCTATCCACCTCCAGTATAAAATTACCTTATTTCTGAGGACTATCTCTCAGTTGGATTGTATGCCATAGGCTCCTTGTTCCCAGTCTTTTGACTTTAATCTGTTCCTTAAAAAACAGACGGTCCTATGGGCAACTGGGTGGCTCAGTCGGTTCAGCATCAGACTCTTGATGTTGGCTCAGGTCATGATCTTGGGGTTGTGGGATCAAGCCCCATGACAAGCCCCGCACTTAGTGCAAAGTCTATTTGAGATTCCCTCTCTCCCTCTGCCCCTCCCCAGCACGTGATCTCTAAATACAAACATACGTACATACATATATAAAATCCTCAGACAAAAACAAAACAAAACAGGGGTGGCTCAGCTGGTTGGACAGGTGCGTTCAGTTTGGGTCGTGGACTCAGGGTCCTGGGATTGAGCCCCACATTGGGCTCCTGCTCAGCGGGGAGCCTGCTTCTCCCTCTTCCTCTACCTGCCACTCTGCCTGCTTGTGATCTCTCTCTCTCTGTCAAATAAATAAATAAAATCTTTAAAAACAAAACAAAAACAGCCAGCCTAGCAACCCTACTATTATTTATCCAAGAGAAATGAAAATACCCATATACAAAAAAAAAAACTTGTATAAGAATGTGTATAGCACCTTTATTCATCAGAATCAGAAACCAAAAACAACCCAAATGTCCACCAACAGAAAATGAACAACCATGATTATTCCATAAAATGGAATACTCCTCAGCCATAAAAAGGAACGACTACTTATAAACACAATGATGTGGATGAGTTTCAAATTATGCTGAGTGAAAGAAGCCAGACACAAGAGAGTTCCTGCTGTGAGACACCATTTACGTGAGACCCAAGAAAGACCTGACCGGAGATAGAAGTCAGAAGGCGGACTTCGGGAGGTAGGGGTTGGATGGTTGAATGGAAAGGGACATGACCCAGGCCCAAATCAAGACTTAGACACCCCACCCTACCTCCTGAGCCACCCAGGAGCCCCAGTAATGGAGACGCTCTAGATCTGGTTTGGGGTAGTGGTGACAGCAGTGTATACAATGAGCCAAATTCATCAACCGAATGGCCACTGACTAAGATCTGGCCATTTCTACTTTATGTGATTATATCTCAAATAGACATATTGATCTACTTATTTATGTTTAAAGCCAACTAGAACAAACGTGCCAAAATTAAAATCTGACCAAGTTACTTCCCGCTTAAATTTTTTTCTGAGAGCCCCATGACTTTGTGACAAAGGCCTTTGAAAAGCATATCTACGTACGCTCCAACATCCACTCTTGTCCTTCTTCCCGCAACTTTGCTCAGGGGCTATGCTCCTCTCATGCTGAAGTTCTCTTATTCTCCTGAGCAGATAATGTCCATCCCCACTGGCCCCTGTGATTACCCCTGATGTGGCCAACTCCTGCTGTCTTTGAAGCCTCGGTGTGCATTTCACTTCCTCCAAGAAATCGTCCCAATCCCCCAACACTGGATTAGGGATCTCCCCTGGGTTCCTGCAACATCCTGTATTTATGAATACCACAACCCTCTTTACTGGAAATGTACTTGTCCATCTGCTCCAGCAGAACATAAACTCCATGACGGGCCAACTGCTGGATGTGCCTAGAGTTGAGGACGGCATGTATTCAATTAATGTTTGTTCAAGAGGCGAGTGAAATACTCAAAAACGATTTTCTCCTCAAGCTAAACACAGAAGGATAGAAACTCACAATATCAATATTTAAGGAACTATAACTTCAAAAGAGGAAAAGGTAAATATTTTATAGTTAATACTTCAGTAACCACAGGAACACGGGAAATTATATTGTATCCAGATCTGCTGCAAACAAAAAGGAAAAAAAGGTAAGACAAACAAATTCGGCTAACTCTTACTCCAAAAGTGAAGATAAAAGGAAACTGGAAACTGGTAAATAAATAAATCTCAGGAAAGGCACATTGAGCAAAGCAAAGGCTTTTTGATGAATACGAAAGCAGTCACTTCTTCAGCTGACTTTAAGGCAGCTGAGAGCTAGTCCAACAAACCTCTCAGAACTGTGTAAATTCCAACAGAAGCAGGGGAGCCAGCAGTGATCTGGAACCGTACCAAGAGTTCAAAAGCATCAAAACTAGACCCCTCAAATTCCCCTGAGAAGGATCTGGCAGCTTGCCTATGGCCAAGATCCCCGCTGACCCCAATTTCTTACTTTCCATCACCGTTTTTGGATGGATCACTAAGAAGTCAACTTCAAGAGAAGCCGTTTCAGCCACCATCTTTCACATCTCAGAGGGGCACGGCCCGTCCTTTGTCAGGGAAAGAAATGGACTAGTGTTAAATGGAAAGTTAAATGAATTCCTTAAATATCAGGAAGCAGAGACTATAAGTAAAGCTCTTCCTTTAGCACTTCTTGCTGCCAAATGAGTTCCCAAAGCAAAGAAGTGCTGGCTGTGTTTCTTCAAGTGCTATCTGATTTGCCAGAATACTTCAGAATATTCCAGAACCGTTACCGGCTGCTGCTTATCAGCAAAGCTTCTCTTTCTTCCTCCTTCTCTCCCAATGTATGGCCCAACACTAAAAGTGACCCATTTCCCCTTATAATTTCTTTTAAACCCTCCTAGATGCCTGTGCTTCCTTAAGCCCCCTGGCTCCATGATCAATATCTGAGCGTGGCAGCCAAAATCTTCAAAACAATACACTTACAGGGTAGACTTATTTGTGGGATAAAACTGAAAAGCAAAAGGAGACAAATGAACCTAGAAAATGACCACCACTGTCACTCCAAACAAATACACACTGTGTCACACAGTTTCAGAGAGCAAGTACACATCACAACTGGCTAACCCACAGTTTTGTTCACTTCCATTTTTTTTATTGTGATAACACACATGTAACGAAATTTACCATTTAGCTATTTTTAGGTGTACAATTAGGGGAAAATAATTACCTTCACAATATTGTGCAACCATCATTATTATCTACTTCCCAAAACTTTTTTATTGTCTCAAACAGAAACTTTGTAACCATTGGCAATAACTCATTCCCCCTGTTTCCAGGCTCTGGAAGCCTCTCGTGCCCTGTCTGTCTCTATGAATTCATCTAACTGCAATCATGATACTTCTGGCTTATTTGACTTAGCAGAGCGTTTCCAAGATTCACCCATGATGCAGCCTGTGTCAGAACTTCACTCCTCTTTGTGGTAAACAATGCCGCGTTGTATGGACACACCTGCTCACATCGGTGGAGGGACACAGGTTTCTCTCCACTTTGGGGCTTTTGTGAATACAAAATGCCATGAACACCAGCGGACAATGGTCCGAATTCCTGTTTTCAATTCTCCTGAGTTTATACCTAGGAAGGGAACTGCTAGATCATGTACCACATAGTTTTTCATAAAGTCCATTTAACAGTTTAACAGGAAAAAAATTAATATTTTTCCTAATTACAAAAGTATTGCATTTTCATGGTGGGAAGTCGAAAAATAATTATACCACCCAAAGAAAAACATTGTTAGTATTTTGGAATAGTCTCTTAAAATCTTACTGTCTGTTTACATGCATACACAAAGTCAGACACCCATGGACATTTTACCCAAAACCAGTTTTTTTTTTCCCCCACTTAACATTGTATCAAGAGCATTAATTCCACCGCCATTAAATCTTCTTCAGAAACATCACTCAAGGGGCGCCTGGGTGGCTCAGTCGGTTAAGCATCTGCTTTCAGCTCAGGTCATGATCTCAGGGTCCTGGAGAGTCCACTTTCTCCCTCTCCCTCTGCCTCTCCCCGCTGCTCGTTCCCACCCCCCAAAATCTTTTTTAAAAAGAAGAAACATCACTTAGTATCAGAATGATATTTCATCAGGTGGGCACAGCATAACTTTCCTAACCTTCCCCCCATTTAAGCTATTCTCTCATTTTCACGATCATAAATAACACCGCAATGAATATCTTCCTGCATTGCTTCTTGCGCAGGTCTCTGAAAGCTGTCATAAGTATATTAAGAGCAGAATCAAGTAGAATCACCAGGTCAAATAGCATGAACATCCTTAAGGCTGTAGATAAAGATTAACCATCTGTCTTCCATAAAAGTCACATGAATCTGCATTCCTACCAGCAATGCTAAAGAGCTTTTAATATAAAAATAATGAAAATAAAAATATTTTAAACATTAATAAAATATTTAAAATAAAAACAAAATACTATTTTAAAAACTGCTTCGAACCTGGTAAGACTGTATGGTAACAATTTTCTTTGCTATTTTCCTAAGACGGGATGAGCTCAGTTGTTAGACCTCTATGAAAACAAATTTACAAATGGTAATCCCTATTTTAAATTAGCAAACCTATTCAAGTATTCTTTTTTTCACATACAGATATGTGGAAAGATTTATATAAAACTGTCACCTTCCTGATGGCCGCCCTCAAGCCCAAATTTCCCCCTGTCCTCTTCACTCAAGCCTGATAAGATGAAGAGGCAACACCAACATCTATAACATATGTACTTAGGAAAGATCCAGTACTTGGGTTTTAGTAGAAAGGTCCACCTCTATGACTTAACCAACAAACAAATAAAAGAACCAAATGGTCATTTAAAAAAATAACCAAAAATCCCACTTGCAGCACTGACTTGTGGTTCAGAGACATCATCCCCACCCCCTTCCCCTATCCCTTCCCCGAGCTAATTGGGTTGCTTTATATGAAAAGAGGAAACAAGCCACACTAACCAAGGAGACATCAAAAAAGTCATTTCAGGAGGAGGTGATTCCCCAAATTTCCTTCCTTCACCAGCTAAGGAGATCTCAAATTCCCACCACAGGACTTCTAGTCCAACATGACAGTCCCCAGCCACAGGCACAAGCAACCACGGGCCTCAGAGTCCCCACAGACGTGCTCAGGGGACACCATCTGGACCACAGCCTCCAAATGATGGTCAGCGGAAGATCAGGATCCAGCTTTCCAGGCCATTAGTCCATGGGGCTTGGCCAGAACAGGATTTTGCCTTTTGCTTTTATTTTGGGGTGGGTTTTTTTGGGTGTGTGTGTTTTTGTTTTGCTTTGTTTGGGGGGCTTTTTTGTTTTTGAATTAGTTGCCATTCTTTAAAAACAAAACAAAACAGAGCTTCTCCTAAAAATCTGTATCTGTTTCCTCTTGAACTATCTGAGGATCTCAGCACTGGCCCCCATTCACCAACCACAGGGCAACAACAGGCCAGAGCTGAGAAGCAGCTGCCTGTCCCATGCCAGGCGTTCTCAAATGCTCAGGCCACAGAGCCGGGCTCAGCAGCCATGGCCACCAAGCCCACAGTGTGTCTAACACCCTTGCTTCTGTGAGGGCCTGGGCCCCGCAAAGCATCTGAGCCTTTGTGTGACCCTTGGACTTTACGAATAATGTGTTATGAACATAAATGCAGTTATTTCTCAAATGTCTGCAGGTCCTGCTGTGGCTAATAAAACCCAAAGTCCTTAGAAGTATCCCTCGATTTCCATCTGCCATCAGGGATTTCCTGAAGCATACGCTATTAAGTACTATTAAATGGAGAGTGGGGACTCAGAATGTTTTATTTTACTCACAACAAAAAAAAGATGAGAAAACTTCCAATTAGGAATTTTTTCAAGTTTTTTGCTTTTGTTTTTGCTTCTTGCCTACCCCGTACAAAACGTGGGGCTCTTGACACCCCCTCGACCACCAACGGCAGGTGGAGGAAGCAGCTGGGTGGTTCCATGGGGTGACACAGACCGGGCGGGGTACAGTGGTGTCAGCACCTGGCAGGGAGCGGCACACTGGCCCTTAGGAGGTGACCTCTGTCAAGGGACAGGGCATCTGCCTGGCCGTGGGGAGGGACAGGAAGCAAGGGACCAGTCACGTGGTGAGAGTGGGGCTGGACGCTGGGCATCATTTTAGTAGAGGCTGGATTTGGTTCCAAGGTCCTGGGAGATCACCTAAGAGCTTTAAGAAGTTCATGCACTTTGGGAAGCTCCCCACGGATGACGCTGAAGAGGGTCTAGAATGGGAGGAGCCGGGCTCAGGGAGAGGAGTTCAGGCCAGGGGGAGGGGCATCTGGCCAAAGGCAAAAGGCAGGGAAGGCAGTCACAGTGAGACACTCAGAAGAGAATGAGACAACGGGAATCAGAATGAGGCACAGAATTTCTGGCTCCAGCCACGTGGTGGTCATCAGAGTCCTCTAGCCAAGGAGGGAAAGCAACAGTGGAAGGGTGAGGGGAAACTGGGGAGACAGACTGTGGCCCCATATGCTGAGTGTGGCAGGTATGGACCTAGACACAGCCTAAACCAACTTTCCCCTTCCACCAGTGGATCCAGGCTGTCCACAAGCACCGGGCTCAGCACCAAACCCTGAGGCCCTTCCTCCACCCAATTCACCTGCTAAGGGGAGCATCAGCGGTGTCACTGAGAGGGAGAAACTGAATGCCATCTTCCTCACAAGCATATCTGTTTTTTTGCAAGTAATCTCTACCCGCAGCATGGGGCTCAAACTCACGACCTCAAGATCCAGAGTCACATCCTCCACCGACTGAGCCAGCCAGGCACCCACTTCCTGCTTGGGGGCAGTGTCCACGTTCCCACAGCCAGGTCCTGCACCCATGGCAGAAGTCCCCTCCCTGCCCTTCTCCACCTCTGCGTAGGCCACCTTCCCTCCCTCGGTGAGTCCTCTGACAAACACTGCCTGTCCTATAAGCAGGCCTGGAGTTAGGAGACACGGTGGGGGTCTAAAGACCAACTCTGCATGAAAGCAGCCCTTGGAAGAACCCCACAGGCAAGCACGAATCCGGTGTCAACACTCGACATACTGAGTAAAGTGTGAGGGCCAGAGGAGAAAAACTGAATGTCTTGCGTCCTGTTCCCTGGAAGAAGAGCACCATGTGGGGACTCCCTGCAAATGAGTGCTTGGGGGAGTGCGCTTAGGAGAACCTAGGAGGAAAGCAAGGGAGGGAAGCTGTGTAAGAGAGGGAAAGATGGGGGCTGAGGGGATCCCACAGAGTGCTCTCCAGACTTCCTGCAGCCCCAGGCAAAGGGCTAGGTTTTACACCCCATCACTGACGTCAATGATATTGGTCACTGAGTAGGGGCCACCCCAAGGTGGGGAGTAAGACACTGGCCCAGGCCTCTCGGGGCCGGCAGGCTCTTATCCGGCAAGGCAGAGTCTTCCAGCGAAGCATCTATGTGTGAGCTGTTAGCAACTCAGTCTGCAGTGACTGAGGGCTGGGTGCGGTGGCCCGGGGATGGGCCATCCAGGTAGAGCACCAGCAACTGCAGGGAATCCATTCCGAAGTCCATGAGAGCGTATGTGGGTAGGGAAAGCAAGAGGGGTCATTCTTCATTGAGAATCTTTCCATCTAGGGGCGCCTGGGTGGCTCAGGTCATGATCCCAGGGTCCTGGGATGGACCATTGTGTTCCCTGCTCAGCAGGAAGCCTGCTTCTCCCTCTTCCTCTGCTGCTCCCCCTGCTTGTGCTCCCTCTCTCACTGTCTCTCTCTGTGTCAATTAAATAAATTAATTAAAATTAAAATTTAAAAAAAATCTTTCCATCTTCTCACCTCCCTGGAAACTGTCCAAGACATTAAAGAAAACTCGCCTCCACCAGGTAGTTGAGCACCTGGGAAAAGCCTCGGGCCTGGAGTGTGACTTGATCACCCAGCTGCAGGCTCCCCTCCCAGGCACTGGGTTTATTGCTTCCCATCAGGAACAGCAGCCTGCGCAGAAGGAGCCCTCTAGCCTCAGGGTGAGCCTCCCGACCAACCGCACTCAGGCAATAAAAGGGCAGTCATCCTCAGCCATAGAACTGACAACATCCCTTCAGTTTTTATGGGGCTTTTTATGCTCGCTTTATAAAGTTTCATGTTTTACTTTCCAGATTTCATTGTGTGTTCCCAATGTGCCCCAGGAGTGTAGCTAAACAGTTTTAATTTTCCAAGAAGTATTTCTCTGCCTCTCCTTTCCACAAAAGCATGGCTAAGAAATTGGAAAAAATTCCCCCAATGCAAGTTTGCTGTGCAGCATATACAATCTGGCCCAAGACATTCAAGCAGGAATTAACTTAAGAAACTTCATCCGGCATAAGAGCTGAAGCCCCCCACCACCTCTCTTTGTGTATTTAGAGGATATATCTATAGTGATACAGAGTTGAATAAGCAAATTCCAAAGTAACAGGATTTTTTTTTTTTTAAAGATTTTATTTATTTATTTGAGAGAGAGAGACAGTGAGAGAGAGCATGAGCGAGGAGAAGGTCAGAGAGCGAAGCAGACTCCCCATGGAGCTGGGAGCCCGATGTGGGACTCGATCCCGGGACTCCAGGATCACGCCCTGAGCCGAAGGCAGTCGTCCAACCAACTGCGCCACCCAGGCGTCCCCCAAAGTAACAGGATTAACCGTGCAATAAAAAGCGATCTGATTATTCAGGACAGAGGGAGAACATCTTTGGTGCGATGCCAGAGAAATTCTGACTCACCAACCAGGTCCAAAAGGAAACAAATGCTCAAATCAATTAACTCATTAATTGTGATTTACTCTTTGATTAAACTCAAAGATGAAGCTTCTGACAATACTACAGTGTGTTGGGGGGGTTTCAGCTTGGTTTCTCAATCAATGCAAACCCACCTCGACGATCAATCCTGAAATGGACACAGTAACAACGTTGTGAAGAAAGGCACCAATCAGGGCACCTGACCTGCTCAGTTGATAGACTGTGTGACTCTTGGCCCCAGGGCTGTGGGTTTGAGCCCCACACTGGGTGCAGAGATTACTTAAAAACAAAAATCTTAAAAAAAAAAAAGGAAGAAAAGAAACTCATCAGTCAACTGAAAAAAAACAAAGCAAAACAAAACAAAACAGGAAACTAGAGGTTAAAATAGCCACACATAACCTTTACAGGGTTTCTTGCTGGTATCCTGAACTATTCCATTCTCATGAAAACACTGTGCCAAACAGTAACTATTAAAGGATATTAGCTCCATACTTCATATTCAGACACCAGAGTCCAGATTAAAGATTAGACTTCACTGAGTAAAGTAAAATCTTAAAACTTTCAGCAGAAAATACAGACTACCTTTTTATCTTACCATAAAAGAAAATACAGAAATCTTGCCACATTAAAATGAAGAACTTCTTGACCTGAGGTCCTATCTGTAGACTGACTCAGCTTGAATCAGCTGGGAGCTGTTCTCAGGGAAAAATCGGAGTTGCCAGTTGTGCTGGGTGTTGAAATAGCAATCTAAGAGTTAGCAGTTTCTTTGAAAGTAGGTCTCAGTTGGGAAATCCTACTTAGGTCTGCTCGTATTGGCTTCCCAGGCGTCTGAGATGGGCCTGCCAGGAGTGATAGCTATTTCTGTCAGTGAATGGAGCAGTTGACAGGAGTGGGAAGCAGAAAATATAAAAAATAAATTAGGGTTTGTTTTTCAAAAGCATCACAAATAAAATAAAATGACAAACCATGAACTAAGAAAAAATATCTGTAGCATATATATTCAACAAAGGATAAGTATTCAGAATATATGAAGAACTCCTACAAACTAATGTGTAAATAGATAAATAACCTAAAAGTAACTGGGCAAAAACACACAAGCTGGAATTTCACAAAAGGGGAAGAGAAAATGACCCTCAAGTATATGAAGGGCCCCCTCTTTTCCATACTCAGAGATACACAAATTAAAACACCAACGGCATACTATTTATACCCAGTAGCCTGACAAAATAAAGAGGTCTAACATAACCAAACACCAAAAGACGTAGAAGAGTGGGAACGCTTATACTCTGTGGTAGATATTAAACTGGTACACCCACTTTAGAAAACAAGTTAGCCTTATCTTATAAAGTTGAGCATCCAGATACCCTAAAATCCCAAAATTCCACTTCTCCCTACACATCACCAAGAAATTCTTGCATGCATACACAAGCAGGTGCACAGCAGCAGCACTGCTCACAGCAGAAAAAGTTAAACAATCTAAATGCTCAGAACCAGGGTAAGTAACTGGTGGCATATTTACACAATGGAGAGTGCTACATACTTTTGAAATGAATGCACCATAGCTCAGCACAATAGGGATCAATTTTGGAACACTGATATTTAGAACATTAATAAGCAAAAAAAAAAAAATGCAACTGCAAAAGACTATACAGAAGTGGGAATTTGGGTGATTGAATTGGTTAATGTTTGCCTTCAGCTCAGGTCACAATCTCAGGTTCCTGGCATAAAGCCCCTAATTGGGCTCCCTGCTCAGGAGGGAGTCTGCTTCTCCCTCTCCTTCTGCCCCTCCCCGTTTGTGTGCTCGCTCTCTCTCTCTCTCTCTCTCTCTCTCTCGTTCTGACAAATAAATAAAATCTTTAAAACAAAATTTTTTTTTACTTTTTAAAAAGACTAGAGCATACTTAGAACATACTTTCTAAAATATATAGATGTGAAAACAAATGAAACTAAATCATATTTTACCTAGAGATATCATGTATATTTTTTAAACATGTATTATCATTTATATTGTTATTTATAAAAAGGCAAAGGAATGGGGCGCCTGGGTGGCTCAGTGATTTAAGCCTCTGCCTTCAGCTCAGGTCATGATCTCAGGGTCCTGGGATCGAGCCCCGCATCGGGCTCTCTGCTCAGCAGGGAGCCTGCTTCCCCCTCTCTCTCTGCCTACTTGTGATCTCTCTCTGTCTATCAAATAAATAAATAAAAATTTTAAAAAAAAGGCAAAGGAATGATGAACTCAAAAATCAGAAACTAATGATTACCTGAAATGGGAGGGTTACTGATTGGGAAACACACACAGGTAGATGAGCTACTTGTGGTTAATTCCCTCCTGGATTGAATGATGTGCTCATGCCTGTTCATTTTCTTATTATGTTTACAACATGATGTATGTAATTGCATATATTCTCTTGTATAAACCAATTTTTTTTTAAGATTTATTCATTTGACAGACAGAGATCACAAGTAGGCAGAGAGGCAGGCAGAGAGAGAGGAGGAGGAGGAAGCAGGCTCCCTGCTGAGCAGAGAGCCCGAAGCGGGGCTCGATCCCAGGACTCTGGGATCATGACCTGAGCCGGAGGCAGAGGCTTTAACCCACTGAGCCACCCAGGCATCCCTTAACCATGTTTAAAAGACAAAATTAGTTCATGTATTCATTCTATGACAGTATAAAATTACAAAAATGAAAACAATAAACAAATGATTTTTAGAAAAATAAGGTGTTTTTTTTTAAAGGTTTTATTTATTTGACAGAGAGAGACACAGCGAGAGAGGGGACACAAGCAGAGGGAGTGGGAGAGGGAGAAGCAGGCTTCCCATGGAGCAGGGAGCCCCATGCAGGGCTCAATCCCAGGACTCTGGGATCATGACCTGAGCAGAAGGCAGATGCTTAACAACTGAGCCACCCAGCCCCCCCATACATAAGTATTATAATTCTCATTTTACTGATGAGGAAACTGAATTTTAGAAAGGTAGGGTAACTTTCATACATTCAGTTAAGTGAAGGTGACAAAGCTGGGCTTTTAACTAACTTGAAAACCTGCTTTTATAATGGGACTATGTTATAATGTCGCCATTTGCGACAATACAGATGAACCTAGACGATTTTATACTAAGTGAAATAAACCAGACAGAGAAAGCCAAATACCATATGATTTCGCTTACTAAAAACAAAACAAAGCAGAGAGATTCTTTTTTTTAACACTTTTTTACTAAATTCAATTAATTAGCATATAATGTATTATTGGTTTCAGAGGAACAGGTCTGTAATTCATCAGTCTTATATAACACCCAGTGCTCAGTTATATCACAGGCACTCCTTAATGTCCATCACCCAGTTTCCCCATTCCCCCACCTCCCTACCCTCCAGCAACCAAAACAGACAGACTCTTAAAAGTAGTGGTTGCCAGAGGGGAAGTGGGGGTGGGGGAAAGGTGTGAAACAGGTGAAGGGGATTAAGAACCTCCAGTTACACAATAATTAATGTCATGGAAATGACAAATGCAGTCCAGGGAATACAGTCAATAACGTTTGTAATAACATTTTATGGTGACTACTATATCGTGGTGAGCACTGAGTGACGTATAGATAGAACTGTTAAATCAACATACTGTACACCCAAAACTAAAATGACATTGTATGTCAATTACACTTCAATAATTTTCTTAAAAATTGAACATTGTTGGGGGGGGAAACATGCTTTTAACATTATGCTATCCTGTTAACGGTGACACGGGGCAGGGGGTGGAGGATAGAAATAATTCACAAGATTCTGGAATCTCTGCCCAAGACCCCTTTGATGTGCCACTCTTCTTACAGAATTCCTTGGAGCACCTGTGCCTTCCATGAGTGGTGAGACATAAACATTATTTATTCAGGATTTCTTAGCTCTAAACTCATATATTGATTTACATCTTCTTCTAGTCCTGGTAAACAAACAAACAAACAAAAATGAACAAAATCCTTGAAAATTCAGTGAGATTTTTTTTTTAAAGATTCTATTTATTTCCTGACAGACAGAGAACACAAGTAGGCAGAGAGGCAGGCAGAGAGAGGAGGAAGCAGGTTCCCTGCTGAGCAGAAAGCCCAATGGGGGGCTCAATCCCAGGACCCCAAGATCATGACCTGAGCTGAAGGCAGAGGCTTTCACCCACTGAGCCACCCAGGCGCCCCTCAATGAGATTTGCAATGTAAGCATTTTATTTCATTTTGCAAATGCAAACAAGGACCCCAGCACAAAATGAAAAATCATGTTTTATGGTACAACGGGTGGGTTGAGAAATAGCTTTCTTCAGGGAAGCCCATCAGTGCAGGTGACTCAGTACTTGGTTCCAGATTCTTTTCCTCCTTACTTTCAGCTGCCAGGTTTCTTTCACTTGCCCCAGGGAGCCCATGCTTGCTCTCTCACACCTCTTCGTCTTACCTAGATGGTGCGTCCTCCCGAAAGAGTCCCCTGCATGCGAGTCCTGTGAGACGAGTCTGGACTCTCCCAGAGCCCTGGCTGTGCCACGAGAGCCTCACCGGGCCCCAGCTTAGCCACCCAGCCACGAGGGCTCCTTCCTAGGTCGTCCGCTCGGAGGCAGGGCTCACCAACAACATGGCCCAGGGGACTTCCGGTCCCAGGGTGGCACATGGTAAGAACGAAGAACTGAGCAAAGGAATATCCTCTCCCATTCAGAGTCAGAGGGAACACAGAATAGGGGGAAGAATGTGGCATTTGCCACCCACTGGACCCACATGATCATGTCCACTTCAACATCCGTTTGCTTGGCTAAAGTAAGAACCTGCTGCCGTGGGTGGTTAGTAGCATTTACGGGGATACTGCGTGTGAAGATGGGTCCTGAAAGCACTCAAGCAGTGATTTTAAACTGCAGCTGGACTTAAGAGCTGCCTGGGGGAAGGGGCCCACATTCTGGTTCAACTGGTCCAGCATGGAAGCTGATGGTGGTGTTTCTGCAGTATTTCCCCAATCCTCCTAATGTGCAGGAATGTTCTAGAACCTCTGCACAGGACAGAAACAAGGAAGGAACTAGCACCTCGGAGCCTTGCTGTGTCCACCTCTTGGTGACCACACATTCTATTATTTAAGAGCTGACCCCTGCGGAGTGGTTACTGCCTCCCTGTGAGCAGGGAGTGGTCAGCCTCTCAACCCTCTTCTTTCTCCCCCTCAAGCATGTCACTCACCTTCATGAAAGATCTACCTTAAGTTTTCAGGCAAGTCCCTACACATAAGTATGTTCAGTGGGGTGTATGAGAGACCAATGGAGGAGGAGGAAGGAGCAAGGGACAGAGGAAGGGAAGAACTGAGAACAAAAGGCAAAAGAAAGAGTCCTTTTCCAAACATCAGAGAATTCAGCAGCTTCAGAGTCCCGGCTAATTCATTAACAGAAAAGGAAAAGAGGAGCTGTTTCCAACTCCAGGTGTTCTGGCCACTGGGTCCTATATTTCTAGTGTGAACTCAGCACAACAAAAAGCCAACAACTAAAATCACTAGGACAGGGCTGAATTCATCCTTTTCTTAGCCATAAAATAATTAAATGTCTCAGGTGCCTGTGCACTGGCCCTGTCACTTCTCAAGCACGTAAATTCCCGTTAATGTGAGTCCTGAGAGGGAGCAGACGGGTCAGAGGGATGGCTGTTCTGGCCAAGATGCCAAAGACTGGGACAGGAACTGAATTAAGTGCTCTCTGAGCCCCTTTAACTCAAAGTGTCTACAAAGAGCCTTTGTGCACTGATAACCTTAAGCAGGAAAGGATAAAGAAGAAACAATGTCCAAGCTCCGTGAGGAAGGCGAGTGGGTCTGCCTTCTTCACAGCCATCAGGCACAATTTTAAAGCCAACCATCTCAGCAATAAAAAGAAATCGTTTGACTGATAAGACATGATCACATGGATGAACCTCAAAATGTTATGACGACCAGAAGAACCCAGACACTAAAGAGCATGTGCTGTGTGACTCCACTTACATGACATGTTAGAACATGCTAGAACAGGCAAAACCCATCTATAGTGGGGGAAAAAATCAGGATGGTGCTTGCCTGCGATGGGCAGGGCATGGGCACTAGGGAACCTTCTGGGGAGGTGCCATGCTCTATACCTTGATGAGAGTTTAGGTGACAAGTATTTGCATGTGTCCAAACTCAGCAAGTGCATGTTTACGATTTATGCATTTCATTGTGAAATTTTACATCAAGAGAAAAAACTTAAAATAACAATGGTATTTGTTGCCAACGGGCATGCTAAAATATTTATGAGGAAGTGTACCAATGTCAACAGTTTACCGTAAAACGTACAAAGAAATAAAATGGGTTGATGGTTGCATAAATGGAAAAATATATGGTAAAGCAGGTAGAATAGAATGTTAACTGTAGAGTCCAGGTGACAGACACGTGGTGGTCACTGTCCAATTCTATCCAGTTCCTTGTACGTTTGAAATTTTTCGTGATAAAACTTTCAGGGTACAGCAGGGAAAGGGAGGCATACGGGGGTGGGAAAGGTAAGCTAACTGCTAAGAAAAAGCCCAAGGGCACCTGGGTGGCTCAGTGGGTTAAGCATCTGCCTTCAGCTCAGGTCATGATCCCCGGGGCTCTAAGATTGAGCTCCACATCAGGCTCCACAGGGAGCCTATTTGTCCCTCTCCCACTCCCCCTGCTTGGGCTCGCTCACTCATTGTCTCTGTCTCAAATAAATAAATAAAATCTTAAAAAAAGAAAAAGAAAGAAAAAGGAAAAAGAAGAAAGAAAGAAAAAGCCTAGAAGCTATGGTATCCACTGTGGAGTAAGGCAGCTTTTTGGACAAAGGGGAAAAGAGAAAGATAGCAAAGTTGGACATAATAGTAGTAATTTGGAGGACAACTACTCTATATAAGAGGCACGTGGTAAACAGTCACATGCTACCTGATTTTACCACCCCAGTCCCCCTACAAGGTAGGCACATCCATCCCCATTTTATGATAAAGAGACTGATCCTCAGAATGGTATAATTTATTGTATAATTTGTGGTATGATATTGTGGTTCCACAGGCTAGGATTTGAAAGGACTTTCCTAGCTCAAAAGTCTAATGCTGCAAAGCACCACAAGCCCAGCCTTTCTTCTGTCTCACCACCGACCACGCCAAGGGCATGGGCATGACACAGCGGCCACACAGCATGCCACCTGTCACATAGTGGGCAGCCACCATCCCGTAACAGCACGGATGGCTACACCAAATCCCAGTCACTTCTTCTCCCGACAGCCTTCATGAGTCTCTTACGCTCAGTCTTCTCCCCGCTACTCTTACCACTGCAAGAGCCACCCACCTCTGTGTGCACAAATATGCCAGAGTGGCTCATTCCACACCATCCGACAGCGTTCCTGCCCACTGCGTCCCCGGTCTACAGGGCTAGAAAGCTAACATGACTCCACTGCAGCCAGATCCTCTGAGCAGACACACACGTGCAAGATACAAAGGCAGCAACAGGGGGCAGCAGCCACAGGCTGGGCCCGAGATTCCTTGGAGCCGCCGTGGCCTCTGGTTTCGTGCTCTGCAGTCGTGTCATGCTACGGGGGCGGCAGTGAGCTAGAACCACGTTATGGTGAGAGACAGGCTGTGCTGTTGCTGAACCGACAGCGTTGAAGTTTTGCTTTCCCAGAAATACAGTCAAATTGCAGCAAATCCCCTGCTTCGCAGGCGGTTTCAGAGGAAACTTCTGCCTGCAGTTAAGGTACTCACAAGCACGAGGCCTTCGAGGCAGCTCTGCACCTGCCTGCTAAGTTATGAACCTACACTCGAGGCGCCTGGGTGGCTCAGTCAGTCAAGCAGCTGCCTTCGGCTCAGGCCACGATCCCAGCGTCCTGGGATCGAGTCCCACATAGGGCTCCCTGCCCAGCATAGACACCTGTTTCTCCCTCTGCCTGCTGCTCCCCCTGCTTGTACTCTCTCTCTCTCTCTCTCTCTCTCTCTCTGTGTCAAATAAATAAGTAAAATCTTAAAAAAGAGAGAGAGAGAGAGAGTAATGAGCCTACATAATGGCCTGGCGGACAATAAAACTACCTCATTCAGACATGAGCTATCCCCCTTTCCACATCAGAGGGATGACACGTGGAGGACAATAAGAGTAGGGAGAACATATAACGGTCTATCAGCTTCTAGCCATATATGCACAATCTCTCAAGAAAGCAAACCTAGAAGAGCCTTTCAAATGTGCAGGTAACAGGGAAAACAGAGCACATACACATGAAGGCCTTTCAAAGACCTTTGCACGAGACCCTGGGTTTGGAATAAAACAGGTCAATTTGGAAGCCACCCCCGTCAGGATGATCTCATTCAAAAGCCATGTTGGCATGGTGGTCTGCGGACAGCCCAATGATGTTTGAAGGCACGTTTTGTTTTGTTCTGTTCTGTTTTGTTTTGACTATCGCAACTTATACAGAGAAATAATTATTTTTGTTCCCTCCGGAGAAAGACGCTCAGAGGCTCCTGGCTAATGGTCATGACCCACAATCTTTAGCTCAGCTGAGACAAATCCATTTCCTCTGAGCATGGTTATAAGATCTGGAAACAGCCAAAAGCAACTCGGAGCCACGGGCAGAGGCCAAGGCGAGGGAGTCACGCCGGCTAATACCATTTTTAGTCAAAAATGAGGTAAGACTACAAAGCAGGCAGACTTCTCTTACACCGTGGCTTGAAACTTATTCAGAAGGCAAGTCCAAAAAAAGAGCTTCAGAATATTTTGAGCAATGATAACACTCTTGAGAAAAAGAATCTTTGCCCTTCTCGGATACAGAGATTTGGAAATTCCTGCTCAGAAAAACACATCTTGAGAGTCACACTGTATAGAATGAGACTGAAGGTTTGTTTCTTGGTTTGTTGCATATACCCCAAACGGGAAGAAGGAGAAAATTAAAACTTGGGTCTGGTCTAGCCTCTGTGGCCCTGAGGCAGGGTGTAGTAACTCTCACACTGGTCTGAAACCTGGGGACCACATCGTTGACTAGAGCTAAAGCATCATGTGCCTCTGAACAGCCAATTACCTGACTGACCTTAGCGTTGACCTGATTTCTTCCCACAGGTAGTCGCCTGTTGTGTGGCTATTTTGCAGGGTTCAAGAGTGAATTATAACTCTGATTGTTTTAAGCAAATCACTTTTTTTTTTCACTAACAATGGTATTCTTTAACTTATTTATTTTTGAGCATAGTTTACGTTAATTTCAGGTGTATAATATAGTGATTCAACTTCTTCATATGTTATGCTCTGATCACCACAAGTGTAGCTACTGTCTATCACCATACAACACTATATTCAATATTAGGGACTTTTATTCCCATGACTTCTTCATTCCATAACTGGAAGCCTGTATCTCCCACTCCCCTTCATGCATTTTACCCATCCCCCACATCCCCTTTGCCTGGCAACCATCGGGTTTTTTCTCTGCATTTACAAAACTCATCTTATTTTCTGTTTGTTCATTTATTCGTTCTGTGTTTTGGATCCCACATATGAGTAAAATCATATGGTTCTTATCTTTTTCAGTCTGACTTATTTCACTCAGTGTAATACCCGAAGTTCATCCATGTTCTCACAAATGAATTATAACTCTAATATTGAAAAAGTCAAAAACACAGAAAAGTGCTCCTCACAAATCAGTCCTTTAAAATATCTTCTCTGCTGAATCGCATTCAAATCTTTTTAGGCTTCACTAGATCCCAACGTGCTAACAACTGTCAGATATGTGGGTACATTATGATCTTTAATAATACCAACCCTGGGCGCCTGGGTGGCTCAGTGGTTAAGCCGCTGCCTTCGGCTCAGGTCATGATCTCAGGGTCCTGGGATCGAGTCCCGCATCGGGCTCTCTGCTCAGCAGGGAGCCTGCTTCCCTCTCTCTCTCTCTCTCTCTGCCTGCCTCTCCGTCTACTTGTGATTTCTCTCTGTCAAATAAATAAATAAAATCTTTAAAAAAAATAAATAATAATACCAACCCTCACATAGACACACTGGGGCTTTGAGAAAGCACATATCCAGGTGGACAGGACTCAAATGTACAAAAAGGAAAACACAGTTATGTTCAGAGTGGTGGGATTAGAGGCCATTTTTAACCAAAGAAGTCTTGATGGTTGTCATATCAACTGAAAAATTATTTGAAAATAATACAAAAGCGTCTTCCCCACCACAGATGCTAAATCTCAATAGAGATGTTTCCATTCTAACTACTAAATTCTTTTCTCCACCACCCATAGAAGCTGGGGGTGTTTCTGTCTTGTTTTCCAAAAAGCCACTAAACCAGGGGTCAGCAAATGATGGCCCATGGGTCAAATCCAGACCACCACTTGTTTTTGTAAATAAAGTTTTACTGGAACACAGTCATGTCCATTTGTTTCCATACTATCAATGACAGCTTTCTTGGTACAACAGCAGAGTTGAAATGATTTACTATCTGGCCCTTTAGGGTAAAGGTTTGCTGATCCCTCTACCAAACCAAAGTTAACATCCACCAGAGCACACACAAAACTCATCAATACACCATGGGACGTGTCCCCCAAAGGTTAAATATCTCTATTTAGGGCCAGCACCCTAAAAAAAAAAAAAAAAAAAAAAAAAAAAAAACCACTTTTTCTAACTATGGTCCAAAAAAGCAGTTCCTCAGGAGCGCAGAAGCGTGCAAGGGAAACCAGCAAATTACATTTGCCAACAAGCCAAGATCCAGGCTAGAACTGTTCCCAAACAACTGAAGAACTCAGGAATGCAAGACAATCCTATGCCCAGCGCACCTGGCTATTAAAGCCACGAGGCCACAATTACCCAGCTGCACTGAGCTCCCCCAAGCACCCTTCAGAGTGTACATTCTTAAAATTGATGTCCTGCAATATCTTTGTAATGTTTGAGTTAAAGCAATAGTACCTACAGAGGTCTCTGTGAGAGAGATGCAGTAAATCAATGTCGATATTCTAAAATCTGACTCGGAGTTAGTCCAGACCATCAGACGACCATGCACCTGAACTACACTGTACTCCCAGGCAGTCCCTTTGCTCCACTGTTCCCATGTTTTCTTTTCTATGTTGGCTTTCAACATACTACTATGTTACATTGGCTGAAATTTTGTCATGGGAGGTACTTTTCTCAAAGCACGTGTGTTAGAATGTTTGTGTAACTCTGCAACCTCATTTTCTACCCTTATTGTTCCCTGTCAATCTTTTCTTCCTATTCTTTGCTTATTTCATATGGTTATTTTTATATTTTGGTGGTTATCTCAAGTCACTTTTACTAATAAGGTAGATTTAAAGTGGTAATTAAAATTAAATGAAAATGGGGCACCTGGGCAGCTTAGTTGGTTGGGCATCTGCCTTCAGCTCAGGTCATGATCTCAGGGTCCTGGGATCTAGCCCTGTGGTGGGCTCCCTGCTCAGTGGGGAGCCTGCTTCTCCCTCTCCTTCTGCCCCTCCCCGCTGCTTATGTTCTCTCCCTTGCACTATCTCAAATCTTTCTTAAAAATTAATTAATGTGCACAAACACATTTGGAGGGGGGAAAAAAGACTATTATATGGAGCAGTTTAGGCTCACGGCAAGATCGAGCAGAATTAGAGTTCCTATATTTCTCCTGCACTTCAGCCTACCATCACAGCCTCCTTACTACATTTTAAGTTAGAAAACAGCATCTCTCCACCAAAGTAGAGTTCAGAGATGCCAGTCTTCTGGCCTCTCGTAGGTCCCTTTTCTCCTGCAGCCTTCCCAGGCTTACTGGCTAGTACAGATCCCTGGAATTCGGGTTCTCCAAGCCTTCTTGTTTGTCAGCTCACAGCACACTCTTACCAGGCAAGGCAGCCATGGGGTACATGTTTGCTTCATCAGTATTTGATGGCTAAGCCAGTGAGTGGATTTGCACAACCTCAGAATTGGGTTTTTAATGGACCTGCTTAGAAGTGGTCCTCTTGGGGTGAGTTCCCCAAGAACACAAACCAGCTCTGGCAGATGAAGAAACCAAGCTCTGGCTGCTTGATTAAACAGGAACAGAGGGAGGTGCCCCAGTACATTCATGAACCCCGAGGTGGTTTACACAATCTCTGAGGCAGACTTCCCAAACCAGGAGGTTGTGCTCGGACTCTGTGTGGGTGAGGTTTTCAGACCTTGAGAGTATTTTCCTTTCAAAAGGAAGTATCATGATTAAAGAGGATGGCGCATTCGAGAGAAAGAGAACAGGTAATTCTCCCCAGGTGGTGGGCAACACAGGGTGCAGAGCTGATGCCCCTGAGGGAGAAAGGGGCCATGTTCAGAGATGCTCATTCAGTTGCTAAGCCAGTGACAGGTGAGACAGACAGACGCAAGAGCAAGAGCGACTCCCATTCTTACTTGGAGATGGGTAGTTTTCCGCTGGGGAGGGCACGCAGTATGCCAACCAGCTTGTAGTTTTCTGGTGGCCATTTTAGCCTTGCTGTCTCATTTAGGTCAGCTGTATCTGAATCAGGAATTGGGCCAGACAACCAAATATTTAAAAGGGTTTCCCCTATCACGTCTCATTTCCATAGTCTTGTTTGTAATCCTAATTGATGCAAATGCTCTAGTTAGCTTGAAGGTGAACTGAATGCAGCATTCTGATTTGTTTCATTTTACAGCATGTTGTTCAACAGGGGGAGTGTAGCCCAGATCTGAATGACAAGCCCGGAGTATGGCTGATACTAGCCTTATTTTATGTGGTACCGCTGGCATCCTGGGCTCCAGGGAGAAACTACCTTTAAGTAAAAGGTTAATAAAACCCAAAACAAGTTCAGGAAAGGACCCCTGAGGCTCCCTATTCACAGGATCCCTGGGTCTTGAGCTGTTTATTGCTCATGGAAGCTTTTTTTTTTTTTGTCTGTAATTTCTTAAACATTCAGCACTGTTGTAGAGTAGAATACATCAGGCCTCAGGAGGGAGAGTTTTATTTCTTTAACCGATGGGTAGCTTTCATTCTCTGCATTCATTCGAGAGGACCTGAATTTGAATAGCCTTGTGGCCACAGGTCACAACTCCCAAATAATCCTGACATTTGACCCAATAATCCTGACATTTGACTGATGTCCTCTTTCTGAAAGCATTTTCCGAAATCAATGAAGATTGCTTAACAGTAAAAGGGAGGGGAAGGCCTTCCTTCTCAGGGGTATTCTGGGGCCCCAAGATGAGTTGCCCCACCCTCATTTTACAGGTGAGGAAACAGCCCCAAAGGGTTAATTCATGGTTCGAACAAGAAGCAGGATCTCGGCTCCTCAGACAGTTTTGGGAAAACTCCAGAAAAAGTAATGGCTAAATTCAGTCTTGATATCCTGCGGTTCTATTATATAGCAAAGAAAACCCACACTGGCTTCTCATTATCTGGCCAATGTCCTGAGACTCATTTGATGCTCTGGTTTATTTATTAGCTGTTTTGAGTGAGGGAGAAACCCTTCAAAATGTGCAGAGAGCTTTTCTTGAACCTTGTGTTCCCGGGATATTAAAAGATTGTGTTTAGGATATCTTATCTCTGAGTCTGATGCCAATTTCCTCTAACACATGGCAAAGAAACTCAGTTTCATAGTAGCTTCCAGTAGCCAAAGTTGTTTTTATTTTATTTGCCAGGTTGTGAATAAAGAATCAGCTTTTAGGCGGGTTTCTAATCTACCAGTAGATAGAGCACACTGCCTACAGGAGATGGGCTTGTAAATTCAGGAAGGTGGCTAGCTCCATTTGATTAAACTGCATTAGAAATGGGAGACTCTTCTCTGCGGGCTGATGTTTCCTAGCAGTTCTCTAGGTCAGAACGTGCTCTGGTGGCTTGGGAGCAGCTTTAGCCTGAACCTTGTCTCACTGACAAACACAGCGTGTTTGTCTCCTTGCACGCTCCTCGGCTCCTGAGGCTCTGCTATTTGGGGCTATAATTGCTAAAAGTGTCTTTTAGGACCCTGGCCCTCAAGACATTGGATTTGACTTTTGGGAGACACTTCCTACGGTGCACTGATGAACTTTCCATGTGGGGGAGTGGATATTACTCCACGGGGTAGCAGAGACCACCCCATTCTTGTCAAGAGATCACCTGTGACAAGCCAAAAACTATGCTGAACACTTGAAATCTAAGCCAGTGGGACTTCCTGACTTTTTATAGTTTTTGTTATGAAAACGTAATCAAAGATGAAGATATTTTGAAGTTGTTACCTTGGAAACAGTTCTTGACTCATTTATCCACAACAGCCTGTTTTTAAAAAGAAACAGAATACGGTATTAATAATGTTGGGGGCAGGGGGGCTGGGCAATTATTCCTGTCTTTTGTTATCTCTTTAGTCTTTCCTGAATTTTCCAAGTTTTCTCTGAGGAACATGAACTAATACCTGTGACTAGGAAAAAAATAAGTTAACTAAAACAATGACTTTTTAAAAGGCAATGGATTTACATTTAGCAAAAGATAGCAATGTCATCAAATCATACACTGAAAAAAAGGTGCATTTATTGTTAATTATGCTTCCATAAGGTTAATTTTTTTAAAAATTCTAAGGGGCGCCTGGCTGGCTTAGTCAGCAGAGCACAGGACTCTGAATCTCAGGCTTGTGAGTTCAAATCCCACGTCGGGCATGAAACCTACTTAAAAAAAAAGAGAAGAAAGAGAATTTCTAAAAACCCTTAGAGTTCTTCAAATTTTATTTTCAACAGTATCATAGTGTAGAAGTTGTAATCTTTAGGTGAAGTTAATTTGTGTAAACTG
Organism: Neogale vison; assembly: GCF_020171115.1. Classification (NCBI taxonomy): domain Eukaryota; kingdom Metazoa; phylum Chordata; class Mammalia; order Carnivora; family Mustelidae; genus Neogale; species Neogale vison. The sequence continues at coordinate 154,682,863 of NC_058096.1, forward strand.
GCTGTGGATGTGTAGGTTAAATTCCTATATGTTTCCTTTCATGATAATTAATGAAATTTAAGTTCCGTAATTTTGGCTCCACCAATTTTAGATTTGGGTCCTGTAGCCTACTATTGCTAAAGGTAGCAGGTACAAGTCTATAGAACAGATGGTCTGCTAAACAAATAATAACAACAAAATTATTGGGGTTTTTTAAAAGATTATATTTATGTATTTGAGAGAGAGAGAGCAGGAGCAGCAGGAGTGGCAGGCAGAGGGAGAGGGAGTAGCAGGCTCCCAGGACCCTGAGATCACCAGCAGAAAGCAGATGCTTAACAGACTGAGCCACCCAGGTGCCCCAACAAAATTACTATTTAATGATACAGAGTATCAGTCTGGGATGATGTAAGTTCTGGAGACAATGATACCGGTTTCACAAAAATGTGGATATACTTAATGCCACAGAGCTGCACACTTAAAAATGGTTAAAAAAGATAAAATTTTATGTCATATATATATATATATATATATATCCTTAATCAAAGTAACTTTAGCTTCTACCTAAACACTTCTGGGGGGAGATTTCATTCTTTTAAAATGGGAACCAATCCAGGAGAAATGTCATAAATGTTCTGCCTCATCCCTCAGGGTGCCTTTACCAGCAAGAAGTCTAAAATTAGGGCTTCAATTTCTTCCATTACACTAATTGTGATGCAAGGAACTTTTCCATTTGGTGATTTTAATGAAGTCCAGAGACACAGAAAGGCATGTCGGGGGAAGCAAATCCAAATCTGTCAGGTACGGGGGAGCCCCCATGCAATGGGAAAAGCCCAACTCCAAAGCCACTGTTGCTCTGATTTCCTTCATTCAAACAAATACTACTATGTGTCAGGCACCATGCTAGAACTTAGGTCTAACACCTGCTCCCTTGGATCCTACAAGACAAGGACTTGCTCTCAGTCAAGCTATTTCATTATTGGGCAAGTTCTAATAACATCACAGGACATGGTGTGACTTGCATTTCTCAAAGGAGCCATGTGTTTTCTTGTTCCCTTTTTATTTTTTTCTTAGTACTTTGAAATGATTCAAACTTGCAGAAGAGTTGCTAGAATATTACAAAGAACTTCTGCATATCCCTCCACCCAGATCCAACCATTACTGGTGTTCTGGCACATTTGATTTATCATGCACTGTAGCTCGCTCTCTCTCTCTCTCTCTCTCTCTCTCTCCCTTCTGCACCCCTTCCACTCATTCCTCCCCTCCCCTCCTTCCACACTCCATCTAGCTCCCTCTTCTCTCCTTATATAGTTTTTCTGGAACCATTTGGAGTGAGTTGTAGACATCTTCTTTTATCCCTAAATATTTCATTATGTATTTTCCTTGTTCTTTTATATAACCTCAGTACAATTATCAATCTCTGGGAGTTTCACATTGATTCAATAGTACTATTTATGATAAAGTCATATTCAAACGTTGCCACTTATCCAAATGGTGTATGGGTTTTTGTTTTTGGTTTTTAAGTTTTATTTATTTATTTTAGAGAGAAAGCAGGAGCAGGAGGGGCAGAGGGAAAGGGAGAGAGAATCTCAAGCAGACTCTATGCTCATCGCGGAGCCTGACATGGGGCTCAGTCTCACCACCCCTGAGATCATGACCTGAGCCAAAACCAAGAGTCGGAAGCTTAACCAACTGCATCACCCAGGCGCCCCATGGGTTTTAAGATACCAACTGGAGGACGCCTAGGTGGCTCAGTTGGTTAAGCAACTGTCTTCAGCTCAGGTCATGATCCCAGGGTCTTAAGATCAAGTCCTGCATCAGGTTCCTTGCTCAGTGGGGACCCCACATCTCCCTCTCCCTCCCCCTGCCCCTCTGCCTGCTTGTGTTCTCTCTCTGACAAATAATTAAACCTCTAATTAATTAATTAATTTAATACCAACGAGAAGGCTCCCTCCTCAACCACCCAACAGACTGACAGCACCTGCATTGACCCTGCTTACTTCCTTGCTTTTCACAGGACCTTTCCTATAGGACTCCAGGCAGAAGGAAATCTTCATTATTTTAAACTCCTTCCCCCATGATTTAATGAAGCTCTCTGACAGCTGTAGCTGCCTCACATTTAACCTGACTTCTCTTTGATATGATTTGATCCTATTTCCTTTTGTTTTAGTCACAGAAAATCTTTGCATAAAAATATTTTCTTATAAAATTTTGTGGCATCACCTTCCATACCCTCTCAGTTAGAACCTGTTCACATCCATGGGACCCTTCTGCTCGGCACCTCTCTCGATATCTTCAACATAAAGCAGTATTTCTCAACCATTTTATCATTCTCGGTCCTTGAGGGAGCATTTCTAGACAATTTTCCCTAGTACCACCCAAACAAAATTAACATGGGGTATATATTTGTATCTTACGAATAGCAACCCTGATGGAATTTATGTAAGAGATACATTTATATACTGTATCTATCTCTGTCCTTCCTATATAAAGAGTCAGATATTTTTACCGTCACCCCAGGAACCAATTTTTACTTCCCCATTGAGAATACCAGTATAAAGTCGCTCACAACCTGGGTGGAAGTAAGAAGGACAAAGAGCAAGGTCTTAACCTGTGTGAAATGAGATCAGACCCCAGCTCAGCTCAGGCTCCTCAGCCGGGTCAAGTCTTAACAAAGACCCAAAACTTCTAGCTGGCCCTTCTGCAGACTTATTCTAGCCACCCTGGATACACTGTAAGCTCAGAATATTATGGAAGATTCTGCATATTCAAATCTAGAGTGGAAGTCTTAAGGGATAAAGGTAAATCATTCTCATAAAAAGGTAGATAAGCTTGGGTTGTCTAACAGTTCCTTCCTCAGGAACACTAAATAGAAAAACAAGGCAGCCTGGGAAAGGCAAAAACCGGAATCTGTATGACCAACCATGAGCAGGGGTTGTGCTTCCTTTCTAGACCACAGCTCCAAAATTATAAAATAAAATTTCTAAAAAAATCACTCAGGACACAGAAGAATTGAACGTCAACAAAATGGATCTAACTGACATTTTGAGAATAATTCTCCCAATGACAACAGAATACAATACAGATTCCTCTCCAAGGATATATGGAACAGAGGTCATAAGACAACCTTAACAAAATTAAAAGAAATAAAATAATAGAGAATATGTTATCCGACCCTAAGAGAAATGAGTGACTGAAAGATAATAGAAAAATCTTCAAATACTTGGAAATTAACATACTTGTAAATAATTCATGACTCAAAAAGAAAAAGTCAGTGGAAAATAGAAAATATTTTGAACCAAAATGAAAGAAAAAAAAAAAAACAATAGGGACGCCTGGGTGGCGCAGTTGGTTAAACGACTGCCTCTGGCTCAGGGCGTGATCCTGGAGTCCCGGGATCGAGTCCCACATCAGGCTCCCAGCTCCATGGGGAGTCTGCTTCTCCCTCTGACCTTCTCCTCGCTCATGCTCTCTCTCACTGTCTCTCTCTCTCAAATAAATAAAATAAAATCTTAAAAAAAAAATAAAAAAAAAAAAACAATATATCAAACTTTGTGAGGGCAACTAAAGCAGTGCTTAGAGGGAAATTTATAACATTAAATGTTTATATTGTAAGAGAAGAAATAAAAGGATTTTAAGGGTCAGCCTTTAAAAAAAAAAAGTAGGAAAAGAAGAAGTGAAACATAAATATTAGAGCAGAGATCAATTACATTGAGGGGCACCTTAGTCAATGAAGCGTTGGACTCCTGATTTCAGCTCCGGTCATGATATCAGGGTCATGGGATCAAGCCCCACATCGGGCTCCAACTCAGCATGGTGTCAGCTTGTCCCTCTACCTCTGCTCCTCCCCCAGCTAGTGTGCTCACGCTCACTCACTCTCTCTCAAGTAAATAAACAAAATCTTAAAGAGAAAAAAAAGAAATCAACTACATTGAAAAAAAAAATAGCAGCCCCTGGCTGGCTCAGTGGGTGGAGCATGTGATTCTTGATCGCAGACTGGGTGTTCAAACCCCACAATGGGTATAGAGATTACTTAAAAATAAAATCTTTAGAGGCATCTGGGTGGTTCAGTCAGTTAAGCAACCAACTCTTGATTTTGGCTCAGGTCATGACCTCGGGGGGCAGGAGATCTAGCCTTTGTTGGGCTCTGTGCTCACTAGTGAGTTACCTGCCATTCTCTCATCTACCTCTCCCTCCGCACCTCCCCCTCACTCATGCTTTCTCTCTCTCAAATATATCTTTTAAAAAACAAATAAATAAATAAAATAAAATCTTCGAAAAGAAAAAAATAATAAAGACCATCAATGAAACAAAAATGCTGGTTCTTAGTAAGATCAATAAATTGATAAACCTCTTATAAGACTAACAAAGATGAAAAGAGAGAAGATATATATGACCAATATCAGAAAAATGGAAGAGGGAATATCACTAGAGGCCTCAAATATATTAAAAGGGTAATAAGGGAATACTTCAAGCAACTCTACCATAAATTTGACAATTTATAAGAAATAGGCCAATTCCTCTAAAGGCGTGAGCTACCAAAACATGCCCAAGATGCAACAGATAAGCTGAATAGCTTTGTAACTATTAAAGAAATAGATTTTGTAGTTTAAAACCTTTCCAGAAAGAAATCTCCAGACCAGATGGTTTCCCTGGTGATTTCTATCAAATATTTAAAGAAGAAATAACACCAAGTCTACACAATTTCTTCCATAAAATATAACAGGAGGGACACTGCCCACCTCATTTTAAGGCCAGCACTACCCTGATACCAAAACTAGACAAAGACAATATAAGAAAACTACAAACAAATATCTCTCATACACATATATGCAAAAATCCTTAACAAAATATTAGAAGACTGAACTTTAAGCAACATAAAAAAAAGAATATGCCATAATCAAGTAAGGTTTAACCCAGGATAGCAAGGTTGTTTCAAAATTCAAAAATCAGTCAGTGCAATCTACCACAGGCATAGTTGAGAGCAGGGATCAGTAAAGGGCCACATAGTAAACACTTTAGTCTCTGCTGGCCACAAAGTCTCTGTCTCAACCACTCAACTGTGTTACAGTCCAATGAAAGCAGACATAGACAACACGTAAGCAAATGGGCATGAGGGTGTTTCAGTAACACCTTATTTATAAAAACAAACAGCAGAGCCTTTTATAATAAAAACACTCAACAAACGAGAAATAGAAGGAAGCTCCACTATACAGTAAAGGTCATTTATGTCAAATCCACAGTTCACATCGTATTCCATGGTTAAAGACTGAAACCTTTCCTTTTCAGATCAGGAGCAAGGCAAGGATGCCCACTCTTGCTTATTATTCAGCAGCATATTAGAAGTCCTAGCCAGAGCAATCACACTAGAAAAAGAAATAAAAGACATCCCAATTGAAAGGGAGAAATACAATTATCTGTTTGCAAATGACATGACCATATGTATACAAACCCCTTAATATTCCAAACAAAAGGGACGCCTGGGTGGCTCAGTTGGTTAAGCAGCTGCCTTCGGCTCAGGTCATGATCCCAGCATCCTGGGATCGAGTCCCACATCGGGCTCCTTGCTCGGCGGGGAGCCTGCTTCTCCCTCTGCCTCTGCCTGCCATACTGTCTGCCTGTGCTTGCTCTCTCCCTCTCTCTCTGATAAATAAATAAAATCTTTAAAAAAAAATATTCCACACAAAAATATTGGTTTGAATTAGTAAATGAATTTATTAGCAAAGTGGTAGGATACAAAATCAACACACAAAAATCGGTTTTGTTTCTATACACTAAAAATGAACAACTGCAAAAGGAAATTAAGAAAACAATTCAAAAACATGGCCAGTATTCTCCTGGACATCAGCCTTAGCAACATATTTATGGATATGCCTCCTCAGGCAAGAGAAACAAAAGCAAAAATAAACTCTTGGGACGATACTAAAATTAAAAGCTTTTGCACAGCAAAGGGCACCATCAACAAGATAAAAAAAGCAACCAGTAAATGGAAGATATTTACAAATTATGTATCTGATAAGGGGTTAATATCCAAAATAAAGAACTTCTATAACTTGACATAAAAAAGAAAAAAACAAATAATTTGATTTAAAAATGGACAGAAGACCTGAATAGATATTTTTCCAAAGAGGACATACAGATGGTCAACAGACACATGAAAAGACGCTCAACATCACTAATCATCAGGGAAATGCAAATCAAAACCACAAGGAAATGCCACCTCAAACCAGGTGAAATGGCTAATGTCAAAAAGACAAGACATAACAAGTGTTGGAGAGGATGTAGATAAAAGGGAATTCTCATGCACTATTGTGAAAATTTTTATACTGATGCCGTCACTGTGGAAAACAGTATGGAGTTGTCCTTAAAAAAAAAAAAAGCTTAAAATGGAGACACTATACAATCCTGTAATTCCACTATTGGGTATTTACCAAAAAAATCAAAAACACTAATTTGGAAAGATATATGCACCCCTACATTTATTGCAGCATTATTTGATACAAAAGCAAACTAACTGTCCATCAACAGATGGATGGATAAAGAAGATATGGTCACACACACAAACACCACCCTGCTGGAATATTACTCAACCATAAAAAAGGAAACCTTCCCATTTACAACAACACAGATGGTTCCAGAGGATATTAAGCTAAGTGAAGTAAACCGGACAAAGTCAAATATCATATGACTTCATTTATATGTGGAATCTAAAAACAAAACAAAACAAAAGCAAAAAAAAAAAAACAAAAAAACAAAAACAAAAACTCATACAGAGAGAGAACAAACTGTGGTTGCCAGAGTGGAGGTGGGCATGGGTGGAGGGGGTGGATGAAATAGATTATGGGGACTAGGAAGTACAAACTCCCAATAAGTAAGTCATGGAGATGAAAAGTAGAGCATAAGGAACATACTCAGTAATATTGTAATAATGTTGTATGGTGACAGATGGTGACTACACTTAACACAGTGAGCTTTGCATAATGTACAGAATTGCTGAATCACTACATTGTGGACCTGAACCTAATATAACATTGTATATCATGCACATAAACTTAAATAATAATTTTTTAAAAGAAAACAATTTCATTTATAATAGCATCAAAAAGAATAAAATACTTAGAAATAAACCTAACCAAAAGACTAGTACACTAAAAACTACAATTTCTGAAACAAATTGAAGACACAAAGAAATGGGAAGTCATCCCGAGTGTCTTTGGATCAGAAAACTTAATACTGTTAAGATGTCCTTACTTCCCAAAATGATTTATAAATTTAATCCCTATGAAATTCCCAGCGGCACTTTTTTTGCAGAAATAGAAGAATTCATCTCAAATTCATATGGAATCCCAAAGGATCCTGAATGCCAAAATAATTTTGAAAGAAAAGAGTAAAGTTAAAGGACTCACAGTTCCTGAATTCAAAACATATTCAAGGGGCACCTGGGTGGCTCAGTCGGTTAAACGTCTGCCTTCAGCTGAGGTCATGATCTCAGAGTCCTGGGATCAAATGTAACATCACGCTCCCTGCTCAGAGGGCAAACTGTTTCTCCCACTTCCTCTGTCTCTCCCCACTGTTCATGCTCTCTCTCTCTCTCTTTAATAAAAAAAAGAAAAAAGAAAAAGCATTCAAAGCAAAGCTACAGTAATCAAAAGAATATGGCACTGGCATAAAGATAGTAAAGTAAATCAATGCAAGAGAATTGAGAGCCCACGTGTTATCTGGTCACATGTACAGTCAAATGATCTTTGACAAGAATCCCAAAAATACCTAACTTGAAAAGGACAAATGGTGTTGAGAAAACCAGACGTCCATATGCAAAAGAATGAGGTTGAGTCCTTAACTTAAACCACGTAAAAAAATGGACTAAGACATAAAACGGTAACACACCTAGAAGCAAGCAGAAGAGAAAACTTCCTGACCTTGGAGCTGGCAGTGATTTCTTGGATATCGCACCAGAAGCACAAGCAACAAAAGCAAAAATAGATGGGACTACTCCAAATTTTTTTTTAAAAGTTTTGTGCATCAAAGAACACAATCAACACAGCGAAAGGGCAACCTACGAAACGGGGGAAAACATCTGTTTTTTTAATAAGCGAGAAGAACACATTTAACAACACACATCACGAAGAGGTAAGCCCTGTTTCTATGGCTACATAAGATGCTCTGTGAGGTGACGGATGACAAATGAGCCACACACTGGCCCTTGCCCTTCACCCATACTAACTCGTTTAACTTAACCCTCACGGGGGTACCTACAAGGTAGGTACTCTCTGTAGCCTCATCTTACAAATGAAGAAATTCCTCTGCTGTCCCTAGCATACTGTCTCGATGGGCACTGGCTGGGAATGGCAGTGCTAGCCCGACCAAGAATGGAAGTGGGAATAAAACCCCATCAACTTGGTACATTGGATGGCCTTCTTCCCGCCCCTCTGAAACTGTGAGTTTTCCTTGTTCTGCTCTTTGCTTTCTCTTATTGCAATTCAGAGAGGCTGGAATGACAAGGTTATCAGGGTTAGGTTTATAAGCTCTTGCCACCGCTGTGACGATATAACAAGAAAAGAAATCTGGTCCTTTCTGAGCAGCCCATCTGCAGGGCCTCTCAGGAAACATATTGCTACCATCCAGCCTGGTCAGTGGGAAAGCTCATGCTGCGGGGGCTCCATGGAGAGCACCCATCTGATCTCCCAGAGCACAGAGAAGTGACAGAGGATAACTCTGTTTTTTTAGAAAGAGAGAGCAAAATGCCTCCAAGATGCTGAGAACACTGACAAGGCAGAACTCCTCCACCAGGGGACCACCCCACGAACCTTAGACTCCAAGAGGCCACTGACTATGGTTCAACTACAAATGTCTGCCAGCTTGACCCCGAGGAAATACTTGAACTGACTTCGAGTCCCAAAGTCTTCAGCCGTAGGGCCACCAAGGGTATGGCAGAGGCTGCTCTCAGAAACTGGCCCATTACCACACAAAAATTCCCAAGAAAGTGTCCTCTTTATTCAACAAATGCTTTACAGGCAATTTTAAAACAGGTATCACCACAATTCTAGATAATAAAATTACATTAAAAACTTGTAGGTTTAAAAATGCATAAAAATGATAATTCGTTCTCATTTTCCTAATATTAGAATAATGGGGAACAAGCAATATGCTTCCCACTCCATCAGGTTTATAGATGACAAAACTGGTTGACATTGAGATGAGCTAAAACGACTATACAAGGAAAGGATCAAAACACTGATCTCCCACACCTTTGGTTTCACGGTCTTTTGGTAAGCTTGCATACATGCCAGATTTACATCGTTTAATGGATACCTGCTCACAGCCACCAACAAATTCAATTTCATCATACTGAATGGTCTAATTTACCACACCTGGAGCATCTTCTGAACTGGTCTGGAATAAGCGTTCCAGAATGGATACCCCACCAGCCACTTTAGGAGACCAGCCATAAAGAAGAAAGGATTCATCAGCTTTATTAATCATTAGATACATGCTACATTCATCCAGGAAGTATATTCTTCATGCCCCATAGCCTTGTTTTTTAAAATAGACCGAAGGAATTTTTGTTAACTTTTTAATATAATTTCAAAGTTAATAAAAAAGTCGTTAAAGAAGATGCAACATGGGGGGTTTGGGGGGTAGGAAAAGAATAAATGAAACAAGATGGGATTGGGAGGGAGACAAACCATAAGTGACTCTTAATCTCACAAAACAAACTGAGGGTTGCGGGGGGGGCTCGGGAGAGGGGGTGGGGTTATGGACATTGGGGAGGGTATGTGCTATGGTGAGTGCTGTGAAGTGTGTAAACCTGGTGATTCACACACCTGTACCCCTGGGGATAAAAATACATTATATGTTTATAAAAAAAATAAAAAATAAAACTAATTAAATGCAAAAAAAAAGAGAAAAGTCATAATAGTACAAAGAATTACTTACTGCTAAAGAACTATTAACATCTTACCACAGTTGTTTTATCACCATATATATGTCTCTTGAGAGTAAGTTGCCAAAAAATGCCCCTTTACCCCTAAAAACGTCGGTGTACAACTACTAAAATCAAGTAATTTACAAGGATACAGTACTATTACTTACAGAACTTATACAAATTTTCCAGTTGTCATAACACTATCATTTGTAGGAAAAGAAAATATCAGATCACGAGTTCTATTTAATAGTTGCAAAATGTACGTTTTGTATGATATGAAGGGAATTTAGTTTCAAACTCAAAAACAAAGCAAAAATGAAGACGGAAACAAACAAAAAAAACCCACTAAAAATACCGGTAAGTGCTCCAATGCTACAAAGGAAAAGGAAGCAAGTGTTTAGATAAACAGAAATTCAAACAATTCCATGACACGAATAACTACAACTTAGCCTCCTCCAAGTGAGGTCACGCTTTGCTTTTGTTCAAAAACACTATCCAGACTTAAACTTGATTTCATGGACGTAAGTTGGGTCCTCTTCCTTTAATACGAAGATTTTCTGAAGCATCTCTATGTCTACCCTGTAAAAATGGCCTATCATTCTTACTCAAGCGTGAGGAAGCCCTGGCGTTTGGGCCATTCTTTTACACTATCTTCCTGAATTTCCACGGACTCTAAAGGAAATCTTGAAGATGGACATTTGACAGAAATACTTCAGTTACGGGAATCTATGAATTAACTAAGTGACTCCAAGAGTGTTAAAACACACTTTGGGTCAAGGTAGCAATAGCAGACTTCTCATAAAAAAGCAAACAGCGCACACCAACCAGGCTCATAAAAATTAACGCGAAGCATTTTGCTAGTCCAAAGAGCAACATAAACGTGAGCTGCTGTAGAATAAACGTGCAACAGAGCTCTCTGGACAGTGCTTCAACTTGTTAGGGACCCATCCACTGAATGAGTCAGCTGGAACATGCACACAGAAAAGTTGCATGCTGTGCGGTTAGCCAAGAGGGTCGGGGGGCCCATTTTTAAGGTATTAGTAATACGGTGGGACTCAGATACAGAAGAATCTGACATGTGACCCCTTTCAGCCAAAGTGCACACACTCAGCTTAATGAACCTGGAGGCTTCTGTGTAAATCAACATTCGTCTGCCAGTTCTTACAAAAGCCAAAGGGCCAAGGAGCCCCCCTCCATCAGCCCTAAAAGCCCAGGTGAAGAAAAGACAGGACGAGCAAGCAAAGTCATTACTAAGAAGGATTGTGAAGGCTGTGAACATGGCCCTGAAGCAGTGATGCTTCCTGACCAAGGAAAAGGACCACCAGACATCAACTACTCACAGAAAGAGATTCTGCCGTGGGAGGGAAACAAAACCACTCATTAAACCACAAGGCCCCTTCTTTGGGAAGGCCACAGCAGGAGAGCAAGAATGAGGGATAAAACACAATAATGATTATCTCCGGGCGAAATAAGCTGGTACAGGTCTACCCTAAGCCAAAGCCCTCCGTGATCTCATCCATGAAATGAGGGGGTTGGAGATCTCCAAGTTCTTTCCAGAGTGATGGAAAGAAAACACACTTTGGAGTCAGACATATTGTGGCTCCGCAACTTACTTACCGACTGTGTGACACAATTTATTTTCTGACTGTGCGACACATAATGACTGTGAGTCAATATATGCCTCAGTTTCTTCATCTGGGGAACAGAAATTCTACCTGCATCAGTTAAGGTTCGATCTAGCTGTGAATCATGGCTTTCAGAAAATGCTTATTCTCCCTATCATGGAAAATTCCAGTGGCAGGCAGCCCAAGATTTGTGAGGTGGCTCTGACCAACAGAACTGTCAGAGGCCAAGTCTCTTCTGTCCTGATGGCCTTCATCTCAGTCACATCAAGCCTCAAGATGGCTGCCAGAATTCCAGCCACCACGTCTGTATTCCAGTTGCAGCCATATGTCTATATTCCAAGAGCAAAGGAAAAAAAAGGAATGGTCCAAAGACACTTCCAGAAGACTGGTTTGTGAGAACTCTGCTTATGTTTAGAATGTCATCACATGGTCATCCCTAGCTGAGAGGGAAATGAAGGATGCAAATATAGTTTTCTTGGGGACAACTGTGTATCTAGCTAGACCCTGGTGTTCTGTGACAACAGGAGGAGGAGAGAATAGACAGATCTGCAATACCCCCATCTCCTTTGAAGGGTTCAACTTAATAACAGATGTAAAATCTGATGCTTCCTGGACCCACAAATGTACTCCTTCCAGTAACACTGACGGCTTACGATCTGGGGTCTCTCAGCCACGTAAGAGGTCCTCCATGCTACTGCCTCCTACAGCCTCGCCTCTGGTTGCACCCCACAACCCGCACTGCAGCCACACAAACCTACCTTCTCCTCCGTCCTGCTTCCAAACCTTGATCCTCAGAAAGCCTCCTCCCGGGGAAGCCCTCCCTGGACTCCCATCTGCGGGATGAAGCCCTCTCGTCAACATTCTGGGTCTTGCTCTCCCTCCCCCTCCCCTCTATCCCCAGGCAGAGCTGGCGTTCTCACTGCCGGGTGTTTCCCTGACAGGAGAGTCCCCAGCTGTACGCTACCCACAGCTTGCCAGTTGCTGTCCTCAGCCCTTCACACACAGCTTCTCAGCCGACCCCCAACGACCCTAGGACATGGACGCTCTATCACTCCCATTTCACAGGTAAAGAAACAGAGGCACACATGGAGAAGTAGTTACAGCTTGTCCAAAATCAAGCAGGTAGGAAAGAGCTGAGGCAGGACTCAAGCCCAGGCCCAGGACCACAGAACCCGTCCCCCACTACTTGATTAAGGGGCTGGGTGTTATTTTAGAGCAGGGATGGTCAAACTCCAGCCCACAGGCTAAATCCAGCCCACCACCTGTTTTCGTAAATAAAGTTTTGTTGGAACACAGACGCACCCACTTGTTTGCCACAGGAGCATTGCAGAGTTGCCACGGAGACTGGAGAGCCCACGAAGCCTGAAATATTAACTACCCGGCCCTCAAAGGAAGAGTTTGCCCACCCCTGCTTTAGGCGGTCGGCTCCTCAAAATCTGGCCCGTGTTTCTCGTTCCTGTGTCCTCAGCATCCCACCTGGCATTTGGCACACACACAAAAGGTGTCCCACAAATACGCGGGGTGTGAACATTCCAGCAGGCCTAATTACAAGTGAAGAGGAGTACATCTGGGGGCTGATACTGCCTGCCTACTCAGGACTTGGCAAGTTTCCTGAGTCAGTCCAGATTCCACTTCACAACCAAGACGCCCCAGAAAACTGTGGCAGAGGTTTCCATTGTGTCGTTAGAAGCGTGCCCCCACCCCACGCCTCAGACGGACTGACCACTGCAGAATGGTTTGAGGGTCTTCTGTCTCCATCACCAAACCCATTTGATTCCCCAAACAAGTGGCTCAAATGGAACCCCAAGTCTCCCCACACGTGGGAGAACGTAAATCCTACTGCTTCCAAGGCAGTCCTAATCCCACAGTTCTCCCCTGCTCACAGGTCACTGATCACATAACTGGCTTTGCAGATAAACACTCAACACATTCTAGAAAAGAGTCATTAAAAACTGATGCCGGTCGCCCTTCGACTTGTTGTATTTTCATCAAAATATTTATAGGAAGGGACCTAACCACATGAAAACATAAACAGCCCTCTGAAAACTATAGCACAACATGAAAAGGTTATTCATGGCTCAAATGCCTCATTTGACCTTCAGAGAATAGGCTTGCCACAGGACTGTGTATAATGTTTCCTAATTTTATCGTAATTATTGATGTCACTGCACGAGGCACAAATAAAGCACTTTCTTTCTGGGTTGTGACCATGTTCGATCCAGTCTGGGTTATCAAAAATCACATTCTGGATGGTTTTCTTGTTAATTCTGTCTTGGCCTGGCCCCAAATCGCATCAGGCAGGAGCCAGGCAGAGCAGCAGAAAGCCTCCCACATTTCCGGAGCAATAGCTTCAAACCTCCTTTCGGGACACAAAGGCTGCATCTCTTCTTTTTCCCAGGGTTTTCAAACAACTGTCCACTAGAGCAGACTCTGAGGAATCCCAGGCTCCATAGGAAAGGAACACAGTCATCCAGGAGACAAATCAAATAATTTGTCACCTAGGTCCCCGTGCAAAGGAGAAAGGGCTTAGAAAAACCTGCCTATTTGCTAAGGTTGGGGTCTAAAACCACAACCAGCTCGTCCCCACGGTTCCACAAAATTATCCATCGGTCAAAAATATAGGACTCCCAGTAGACAAACTTTCACCGAGGACGGGCAGAGCACTACCCACTGCACTAGACTGCCTGTGACAGCCTCACAAAGGCACTACAAGGTTACGGTCATTGCACAGATGAGCAAGCCAGGGCTAGAAGAGCTAAGTGATTTGTCCAAGGTCACCTCGCCAAAAAAAAGAAGAGGCTACCCTGGAATGGCAAGGAGGTCTAACCACTTCATTACCCTGTGCTCCCACAGGTGGCCCTCTCAGAAGCTGGCTGGAATGCAAAGCAACCCATTCGTTCCGACAGGGCTGGTGGAGTGGGAAATGCTTCAGCCTCTCTGGAGAACACTCTGGGAGTTTCTCCATGCCCCATCCTATGACCCTGCAATTCCCTTCTCTAGGAAATTCACCCAAGAGAAATAAAAGCACGTGTCCACACAAAGGCTTACAACATACAACAGTTTTATTGGTAATAGTCAAAAATGGGAAACAGCCCAAATGCCCCCCTACAAGAGAACGGATAAACTGTGGTATAACCCCAGAATGTCAGATTACTCGACGACAACGACAACAACAAAATTATAATCTACTGATAGATACGCATCATGGAGAAATCTCAGAACATCAGGCTGACCGAAATAAACCAGACTCCAAAAAGAATATCCTGTATGGGTCCCTCTGTATGAAACCCAAGAACGGACCAAACTAATTCATGGCAATAAAAATCAGAAACAGATTGCAGGGGAAGGAGAGCTGACTGGCAAGGAGCACAGGGAAATTGGGGCCAGGGGGAGTGGATCAGAGAATGTTCTGTACTTTCTGAAGCAGCGCTTACATGGTACAGTTGTCAAAATTCATCAAACAGAACACCTGAGACCCGGGTCTTTTACTGTATTTAATTATACTTTTAAAAAACAAAAGTCCTCAGGCTAATGAGTCATTCAGATGACAAAATGGAAGACACAGATTATTACATGTATACTTACTTCCAAGGTGATTACTCAATGGTATTTACAGAAAGCCCAGAGAAAGTCTCATTTGCCCATGAAAGCCAATTGGGTTTGCTCCCTGGCATTAGAAAGAGTTTCCTTCACAATAATGCCTACCTTGCATTTGCCCACAGGGTCTGTCTAACAGACAGAGATGAATGAATCCACCAACCCTTCCTGACCAGCCAACTTCAGTCATGACAGCAACCCTTTCAGGACAGAGACGGCTGTCACCGTGGCAACCAGGGAAGGGTGGGAAAGGTGGATGGGGAAGGGAGACAAGAGAGCTTCAGAACTTCCTCAGAATTACGACTCTGTGGAGGCTGTACATGGCAAACCTGACCCCCACGACGTCCACGTCCTAATCCCTGGAAACTGCGAGTGTTCCCTTATAGTGCTTATGGCACCCATGATTCAAGGAAGGATTTTTAAATGGGGAGATTATCCTGGATGATCTGGGTGGGCCCTAAATGCAGTCACAGGAGTCCTTCCAAGAGGGAGGAAGAGGGAGACCTGACACACAGAGAGGAGAGGGCAATGCACAGACAGAGGCAGAACCTGGAATGAGGCCTTATGAGCCAAGGAATGCCGACAACCACCAGAAGCTGGAGGAAGCAAGAAATTAATAGTCCCTTGCAGTATCTGGTGAAAGCGTGGGCCTGCCAAGACCTTGATTTTGGCCCAGTGGAACTAACTTCAGACTTCTGGCCTCCAGAGCTGTGAGAAAATAAATGTCTGTTGTTGGGAGCCTCCACATTTGTTGTCATTTGTTACAACAGCCATATGAAACTAATACAGGTTGGGAGCCTTAAGTCCAGGATTGTTTCTGCCAGGTGTCCACACTCCTCCAATATCAATCCAAACTTTTAAGAAATATTCAAATTAATAAAAGGGTTTTTTTTTTTCCCCTTGAAAGAATACATCAGAGAACAGCCTCAAGACTGTGGATTAGGCAAAGATTTCCTAAACAGGACTCAAAAAGAACTAATCATAAAGGAAAAAAATTTTATTTTTTTATGATTTTATTTATTTATTATAGAGAGAGAAAGTGGGAACTCGAGCAGAGAGGAGGAGCAGAGGGGGAAGGAAAGCAGGCTCCCCGCTGAGCAGGGAGCACAACAAGGGGCTCAATCCCAGGACCCTGGGATCATGACCTGAGCCAAAGGCAGATGCTTAACTGACTGAGCCACCCAGGCACCCCAGGAAAAAAATTTTAAATGTGACTATATTAAAATTTAAAATTTGTGTTTATCAAGATAAACATGGCAAAGAGATGACAAAACAAACCACAAGTGAAGATATCTGCTCTCTCTATGCGGTACCCACTTGCCCGTGTACATATACCCATCAACAAACTCATATCTGGAATATATAAAAAACTTTCCCAAGTCAATATGAAAAAGGCAGACACCCCAGTATATATATGGTCAAGGATTTACACAGCACCTCATGAAATGTGAAATCCAAATGGCCAGAAGGCACACAAAAAGATGTTAAACTTCATTAGTCGTCAAGGAATTAAAACCATAATCAGATGCCACCACCCACCCAACAGACTGGCTAAAACAAGAAGAGACACTATCAAGTGTGGTTGAGGATGAGGAGCCCCTGGAACCCTCATACACTTCTGGTGGGAATGTTAACAGACACAACTACTTTGTAAAACCCTCTGGCAGCCTCTAAGAAGCTGGACACTTGCAAACACTGTCACACAAGATCTCACTCCTAGGTATACACTCAGAGAAATGCATACATATGTTCTCCAAACCACACAGCAGTGTTATTTGCAGGGAAAACCCAGGAAGAGGTCAATCCATGGTCAATGTCAGTGCATTTAGTATATCCACACGGTGGAATTCCAAACGGCAGTGGACACAGACTACAATTATACACAGCAACATGGCGGGGCTTACAAGCATGTTAAGAGTGAGGTGCCTGGCACAAAAGATCACATGCCGTATGATAAGAAGGTCAAGAAGAGGCCTAGCTCATGCAAGGTGCTGCAAGTCAACAGTGGAGGCCCGGTGGGGGAAAGGACTGGAAGGGAGGCGGGAAGGGGCTGGCTGCTGGTTCTTGATCTGGGTATGTCCCATTTACAAAAATCCATGGAACTCTGTACACTTAGAAGTTTGTGTACTCTTCTGAATGTATGTTAAACTTCAACCTTACTCTCAAAAACTAGTCACTCAGAGATAGGTGAAAATTTTTCCCCCTCTGTAATTTTCAGACTGCAGAATGGATGCAAGTTCACCTCAGGGAAAAAAAATAATAATGGGGAAGAAAAGGAGAAATAGTATCACCCACCACCCACCAACAAAGGAAACCCATGGTCACCATTTGGCGTATATCTCCTCAGATACACACAATTTTCAAAAGGGAGAGGAAGAGCGCATCCCATAGGGAGGGGTTAACTCAGGCAAATCCTCAATAAATATTGTAAACCATAAGTGAATAAATCACGTTATATGCTCTTGTGTAACCTAGGCAACCACCCCTTTATTATCACTGTCCGTGAAGTAATCCAGCGTCCCTAAAGGATTTGAGTACACAGGCTCACAGCAATCTGGCAATCCAGACAGCAAGATGTGTGAATACTTTCTAAGTACATGTGGGCAAGAACATAAAACCCAGAGTCGCGATTTTTCAACTCTGGTATCACCAACTGCCTCTAAAATTTGCAGAGTACTCAAAAAGCATTTATTTTAATTCAGAGTGGTTTTAAAAGTTAATCTATGCCCCCTCAACTTTTCTAAATGAGCCAAGTAGCCCCAAAACCCTGGAAAATCGTGACCAGAGGCTAAACACTGCATTCTCAAAGCATGTCATTAATACAGATCGGGTCAAAACCAAGCCCTGGATATTTGGCCACTAAAGGCCCACACTAGGTGAGCAGTGGTGGGCCCTAAGTCAGGGCGGGCGTGTCACAAGGTAAGTCAGACTTGCTGACCCGGAAGATAAAACCCAAAGTTTGCAGACAGCAGAGCAAATGAGAAGACCTATGAACTCTGGGAGTCCACAAGGCCATAAAAGCAGGCAGAGAACCAAGAATTACAACAACAGTAGCTAACACCGGCTGAAACACAAGTAAACTCTGGTTTAACCTCCTCTCTGTCATTCATTCAGTCTCTTAGTTATTTGAACTGAACCCTTATTACATGCCAGACTCTGTTGTAGACACTGGGGATACAGCAGTGAATAAAGCAAATTATTCTCTGTCCTCAGGGAGCTTACATCCCGTGCAGAGACCAGAATAAAATATGGAGCGTGTCAGACGGTGGTGATTATGGAGAAAAATAGAGCAGGGAAGGGAGACCGGGATCTGAGGCTGGAGGAGGGGAGGAAGTCGCTTGCCGTAGTGATGCAAATGTTTGCTGGGTTCCACGTTTTAAAATGATGCCTTCAAAACCAAATCCTCATATGCTCGCCAAAGAACTCTGGGATAATTATGCTAATGGAGTCCCAGGGTAACCACAGCATACAGAAAATAAACCAAGAACTTTATGGACCAGAAAGGATCCATTTAAGAGGGACAACTGAAGATCCAATATCAGCCTCCAGTTCTCCAGATCTTGCTATGCACTGTTCTCAGCCACTGACAGACCAGTATCCTCACGTAATCTTCACACTGAACTAATGAGAAGAGTAACATCTTTTCTCCATTTAAGAGATGAGAAAACAGAACCCCAGAGCAATTAAGGAACTGGCCTAAGGTGACACGTGTGCTAAATACTGACGTCAGGGTTTGGCCCCAGGGTCCACACTCCCCTAATGTTCTAAATAAATGTCTACTGCTGGCCCGAGGTGTTATTTTGCTCATACTACCTTACTTATTCTATTCAAGACTTGCCTTTTAATATTTTTTAAAGATTTATTTATGTATTTGAGAGAGAGAGGGTGCACAAGGAAGGCGGGAGGGGTGGGGAGTCTCGAGCAGGCTCCTTGCTGAGAATGTGGGGTTCGATCTCCCGACCCTGAGATCATGATCTGAGCCGAAATCGAGACTCAGATGCTTAACCGATAGAGTCAGCCAGGGCACCCCTTGCCTTTTAATACTTTAGAGTTCTTACAACCCCACTCTCTCTCTCTCTCTCTCTCTCTCACACACACACACACACACACACAGGAGGTGGGTTTCATATTTGTAATATCTTCTTTTCTCTAGATAATAAAAACTGAATGGCAATAAGGATCCTCAAGTATTTAAATACCACCTTTTAGATCCAATTAGAAATTACTTTCTCAAACACCTATTGTTATGAGCAAACCCAAAATAGTTCTCTCGGGTGAGACTAAAATTAGCCTTAGGGCAAATTAGAGTTCATATAGCCAATTTCTCACTAGGTGTAGACATCTCAAACTGAACATAGCCCAAAGGGAACTCCTGGTTGTCCCCTATCCTCCCCTGTGACCCTCATCTCTATAAAGAACACCTCAACATCCCAAGTCCCTCAGAGCTCCAAACTCAAAAGTTCTCCCTGGCTCCCCTCTCTCTCTCACCTCCTCATCCAACCCATCAGCAATTTCTAGCCTTCCTACCCCAAAAATGTACTGTTCCTCCACTTCCCCTGTCCCCCAAGGGCAAGCCATTGGTATCCTCTGTTTAGACCCCGGCGAGGAGCTCGTCAGTGGTCCCTTGCGTCCCTATCTGACTGACCCTTTGAAAACCTCATCTCCACATAGTACCCAGAGAGAACTTCTTTTTTTTTTTTTTAAGATTTTATTCATTTATTTGATGGAGAGACAGAGCACAAGCAGAGGGGAGCAGCAGGCAGAGGGAGAGGGAGAAGCAGTCTGAGCTGGACACGAGCCTCCATCCCAAGACCCTGGGATCACAATCTGAGTTTGAGTCGAAGGCAGATGCCTAACCGACTGAGCCACCCAAACACCCCTGGAGTGAACTTTTTAAATCACAAATCCAAATGTGTCATCTCTCTGCCTAAAATCCTTCTGGACCACCAGAACACAGCCTCGAATTCTTCCCCTGGCCTACAGAGCACCGTGTGACCTGAAACTGGCCTGCCTCTCCTAGCTCTTGGGGTTCACTCTCCCTCTGCTTCACTCCCTATGAAAACCAAAACAGGAGTGAACAGATAGTTCTCTAGATTAAAACATGAGTAGCAGTAAAGATACTAGATCCACACAAATCATTTCCACAAATACTTATTTCTCATCATTTTTTAAATACAGTTGACCCTTGAACAAGGGGGGTTTGAACTGTGCAGGTCCAGGAATACACAGATTTTTTTTTTTTACATAAATACAGCTGTACCGTAAGTTTATTTTCTCTTCCTTATAATTTCCTTAATAACATTTTCTTTTCCCTAGCTTACTTTATTGTAATATATAAGACACATAACAGTCAAAACATGTGTTCATCAACTGTTTATGATATTGGTATGGCTTTCGGCTGACAGTAAGTTCTGGGGAAGTTGAAAGTTATATAGGATATTCGACTGTACAGGGTTAGGTCCCCTTAACCCCTTGGTTGTTCAAGGCCAACTGTATTTTTTTCATCTTCATAGCACCTGCCACTTCTGCGGTTGTTTTGTTCATCTGTTTGGATGCATTCCCTCTTTAACACCATCTTATAGAACTACACCTTACTGTGATACCGGAAATATTTTCCCTTAGCTGTAATGATTATAGAGTCTCCTCAGTGTACCTTTTCACCAAGCTCTGATCTATTTCACACTCCCTCAGCCCATGGGTGTGAGCCCAAGTGCTCTGGATGTACTCTCTGACTTGAGCATGTCCCACCACGTGTAGCCTTCTCTCCTGGAGCCTCTCTACCCATCACCTTGTTTATGCTCTGCCCCAAATTGCCTTCCTGGGGGAGTGGCTACAGGGCCAAGCACGCTACCAGTGAATGGTGGCAGAAAATGACACTGAGTGTTAGAATATACACTCTGTAGCAACGTGAGGTCCTGCAAGAGGACACTTGAGTAAAAACTGCTCTCGGGTGATAGGTACCACGTTCTGGAAACTGGTGAAGGGCGCAGTCTGTTAATACATGCTAGCTAAGAACTTCTGGCTGGAGATTTGTCATGAACTGTAGGCAACTTAAAAAGTACTGCCAAAAGAATATATCATGAGGTCCAAAAGCGAAGGTAATTTGCATCAGGTCACCCCACTGTTTGTACCAAGGCATTCCCCTAGACTAGGGAGCTCTGGACTCCTTCCTCTTAATCTGCATGCCCTGCACTACTTCAAGGGAAGACGCCTGTCCATTCTGCACACTGGAATAGCTCCAGCTCAGCACTTCTTGGCCTTTTGGCTAAGATCAAGTAGAAGAGCTCCAGCCCTTAGAACGGTGCCTAGCACATAGTAGGTCCTCAATAAATTTAGTCTCTGAATAAACAAACTCATGAACAAGTGAATGTATTCTTTCTCCTTTTCTCTTTTCCTTTTCACTGTTCCAAATCTCTCCTTGAGAAGGAAAAAAATGTGCAATCACTGAATCATCACAAATCCTCTCCAGACCACTAATGGACCCTCGGCCACAGTTCAGAGAACGCGGATGTGGGGAACAGAGACCTGGCCACTGAGACATTAACCATTAGAAAGAGACAATGCTCTGGGAGTCAGTGGTTACTGAGAAAATCATGAGTGTACTGGGGTTAAGAAGAAACACTGGCAGCTATAGACCACAGTAAACAAACTCAACAAATATAAGACCTCACCAGTGTATGCAGCACATTTCACCTACACAGCCTGCAATCACATCGCTATTATTATTCCTACTATTATTATCATCAGTTTTGCCTCTTCCCAATCTGGCACAACCTAAATACCCCAGTGGATTTAAAATTATACAAAAGCATGAGTGACTCCAATTCCTCCTAAATCCACAGCAAAGAGCAAATCCTTTAATATGCATTGCAGGTAAAATACGTCCCCAAGTGAAACAACTGTAATCCAGGGTAAAATCTCTGTTGGCCTCCTAAGCTACTTGTAAAAGAGAGAGAGAGAGAGAGCAAGAGCACTTAAAGTGACTGCCCAACACACAAAACAGACGCTGTCACCAACACGGCATGATTACCAAGAACTGAAATCAGATTTAGTCATCTCATGTCTCCCTCATCCTACACACTCTACCTGTTCTTTTTCAGCTTTCAAAAACTGAAGGAGGAAAAGGAGAGGCAACAGCACACAGCAGGTCTATTTTGAGAAATAAAAGGATTCAAAAGTTACAGTGCAACTTCCACTGACACAGTAGCAGATCTCCGAGGAAACCCAGGTGACTCAGAAAGTTCTCTGTCTCTAGTATCTATACAGAAACAACTCAGTGTCCATACTTAGGGAGTCATCTTCCTCCTAGTTGAGTTTCCTGTAAATAACTGCCTGATCAAAGTTTCAGCTGGAAGCAATCTGAACGTTTCCAATCCATCTGCAGGGAGAGAGCACCAAGGAATCTAGTATAATCAGCAGAGAGAAGCAAGAGTCTCCAGGGTGAGGTTCAAACTCCACAAGCATCCTTTTAAGAACCCCAAGTCCTAAGATCCAAGGGCTATTAAGAGCAGAACAAAAGATCTAATCAACAAACTCTCCAAAAATCCCCATTCCTCTTGCATGGACGTTTGTATCTCCCTCTGGCTTGTTTTTGTAAAACAAAGTATTAAAAAAGAAAGAAAGAAAGAGAGAGAGAGAAAGAAAGAAAGAAAGAACTGTAAGTGGCAGCACCACACCTGCTCCATCCAAGTCTTCCTCACTATCCTCTCTATTGAGCCCCACATATTTTCACCAATACAAGTGCGCTGGGAGCCCCTTCCCTAGACATCCCCATCCTTCCGCCTGGCCATAACTAGGTTTCCCAACTGTGAGGGTGAGTGAGTGAGCAAAGAACTTCAAAGGGCACCTAAAGCGGGGGAGGGAATAACAATTTAAATAGCAAACTGTTCATTTCCAAAGGGGAGAGGTTGTTTAAATTTAAAAAACTAAACTAAACTTCTGTTGCAGAGATTGGAGGTCTCAAGCCTCCGACGGGGCAGGAGGTAGCACGCGCTCTGGAAAGCGCCGAATAAGTGGAAGGTTTTGTCGGTGGTGGTGGTGTTTTTAAACACTAAAGTTGTAAAGGAACTATATTACAGAGAGTATTGTTCTGATGGGACCAGCTGTATTAAAGCTTTTACAGTCAGGCACAAAGCACGACACCCCCCCACCCCCGCCTCCCTTCCTCAGCCATTCTTCAGGAGTGCGGGGAAACCGCTAGCAGGCAGGGCCCTGGGACCAGCGGGCTCCTCCCGCCACTCCAGTCCCCGCAGGTGCCGGTGCAGAAGAAAACCGGGGCTCTCGCCCCCCCTTCCCCGCCACTGCGGTGCTGGGGTGGGGTCACAGCATGCCCCACACCCGGCGCCGCACCTGGAAAGGAGCCGGGGCGCAGGAAGAGCCCCCGCCGAGGAGGCTCCCGCTCGGCCGGTGGCACAGTCGCGCACGCACACACACACAGACACGGAGAGCGGCGCGCGGGGAGGGGCGCGCGGTGGCGCGGGCGGCGGGCGCGTTACCTGTTCTGCCAGCCCTGGAGGAGGTTGGTGTATTTGCTGAGCACGCCCTCGAGCGCCGGCTCCCTCCTGCGGCCACCTCCTCCGGACGGACTAGCGGCCACCGAGCCCGGGCTGCTCCGGCTGCCCCCGCCGCCGAACCCCGCTACCGCAGACCGGCTGGAGACCCCCCGGCCGGCCAGGGAGCAGGAGGGCGAGGAGCCCGCCGAGGTGGCGCGGCTGCTGCTGCGGCTGCTGCTGTTGCTGCCCCCGCCGCCGTCTGCGCCTTGGGCCGCCCTCTCCATGGTCCGTGCGCGCCGGGAACGCGGGTGCCCGCCGCGGTGGCGGCCCCGGCGCTGGAGCTCCTGGCGCGGCGGCGGCGGCGGCGGCTGCTGCTACAGCTCCCGGCGCCCGGGCCGCGCGTGGCTGCTCCAAATCCCCGGGAAATGCCTGACTCATACAGGAGGAAGAGGAGGAGGCGAAGGAAAGCTGGGAAGGAAGCCAACGGGGCTGGATGCAGCTGCGGCCGCCCCTCCTCCCGCCGCGGCCCCGGCCCCGGCCCCTCCCTCCGCACTAGTTTCCCCGGCAAGTTCGGAGCGGGTGGCCGGTTCGGCGAGCCCTCCTCGGGTTCCTCTTCCTCTTCTTTCGAGTCCCCGCGGCCGTTCGGTCCCGGGGACGGGGGGCGCTGCCGGACCCCCAGCCGCAGGGTGGGCACGCCCCGTCACCCTCGCGTTCCTTCTGCCGCCCCCTCTCGGATCCGAAGGGGCGACAGGGAATCTCCGCGCGTTCCTCCCCACCCCCAACCCACCTCGGGACCTGGAGGGAGGGGCGGCCCCACCCACCCGGTCCACCCGGATATGGACCCGCCCGGCCTGACACAGGCACACACGCACAGTCCCTCTCTCTGCCTTCCGCACCGAGCCTGGGCCAGATACACGTACACGGTAACCTGGCAGTGAGCCTCACAGGCCGAGTAAAGTCACAGGGCGGCAACGGCCTCCAGGTTCTCCTGCCTGTCGGGGAGGGGAGGGAGGGCAGGTCGAAATTTCTTTCTGGCAGGTGAGCTCAGCGCCCAGCGTTTTCACGCTGCAGAGTTATAGTAAATGCATCATGGATACCAGGGCCCTGACTGAAGTGGGGCCAGAGAACTTGGGTTCCTGCCAGTGCCTCCTTACGCTGAGTGCTCTGGGTGGCTCACTCGCCTCACCTTAATCCCCACCGTGATGGACCCATAAATCTGGCAAGTCAAACCTAGGGAGCCGTGTTACCATAAACACCTAACCTTGGGAACCAGAGACCCTAAAACGGGTTAGAGTGCGCTAAAGGTAAAGGAACGTAACAGATTTACAATCACAGCGATGTGTTCTCTGCTGGCTGTAACTTCTTCCCTGCACCCCCCACCCCAACACACGCCGAGCTGCTGCAACTAGGTCTCTAAATCTAAAATTGTTGCTCTTTGGTAAAAGATGATGAGTTGCGCTCTCTCCACCACTAATAATTTTTGTGAGTATAAATATCCAATGCAATCTGGAAGTTTCTAAAATTACCTAGAAAAATAGCTTTGAGGAGCTCAGACACCACACACACACACAGTGATAGATTGATAGGTAATCCCTGCCTAAAGGATCCACAAACCCATAAAGCAGATAAATAATTCAACAGTTTAAAAAAAATTACTAAGTGGAATAGAGTAGCTCTCCTAGATGCAATTCCTCAAGCCCCACCTCTTTCTATAGAAGCTTCATATCCTTCCAGAAACCTTTCTAAGGTGGTTTACCTCTAGAAGTTTTCATGGAGAAGTTCCTGGGGCTGATTAGAAGTGGTTATGACCTGAATAAATTACAATTCCAGGTGCCTATACAGTGTAAAAGGAGGAAAAAATCCCCCAAAGTGATTCCTTTGTAAGAAAGACTGACTCTGAAGCCAGATGGAGCTGAGTTGGAATCTATGACCTCCATGGAGTTACCTCTTTTAGGCTTCCTTTTCTCACCCACAAAATGAGACCAAATGGTACTACTGGCTGTGAGGGACTATGTGAGACTATTTATTTGTTCAAGATATTTACCACCTCTCTCTGTGGGAATATCCTCGCTCCTGGTTGACCTCAGGCTTGGCCATGGAGCTGCTTTGGCCAGTGGAATAGAAACAGATGTAATATACACCACTTCTAAGCATAAGCTTTAAGAGCCATCATGTGGTTCAACTATCTTTCTCTTTTCCTTCTTCCAAGCGATCCGCATGTCCCAGATAAAGGATCCCCTCCAGTCTGGGTCCCCGATGGAGAAGACATGTGGAATTCGGCAGAGTCAAAGCCAGTTAGCATTGGCCATGTCATATGCACAAAATGTCTGTTATTAAACCACAGAAATTTTATTTTTTTACAGATTTTACTTATTTGAGAGAGAGAGTAGAAAGCCCAAGTTGGGGGGTGGGGTTGGAGGGAGAGGGAGCAGCAGACTCCTGGTGAGCAGGGAGCTTGCGGTAGGACTCAATCCCGGGACCGTGAGACCACAACCTGAGCCAAAGGCAGATGCTTAACTGACTGAGCCACCCAGATGCCCTGAGATTTTCTTTTAAGATTTTTAAAAATTTATTTTAAAGAGAGAGAGCATGTGCACTCAAGCAAGGGGAGGGGCAGAGGAAGAGGGAGAGAGAGAATCACAAGCAGACTTCAAGTTGAGTGTGGAGCCCAAGGGGCTCAGAAATCACAACCTGAGCTGAAATCAAGAGTGCGATGCTCTACCCAGTCACCCCACCACTGAGATTTTAGGAAGCATTTTTACCACAGCACACTTCTCCTAAGCCACCTGTTACGCAGACCAGTCCATAACTGTCCATGAAGTCCTTAACTGATACGAACACTAAGAAGCTGGACACATACAGGACTATGAATATCAGTCACAATATGCCAGAATAACACCCCTTCTCATGGGAGTCTGCACCCTAAGTTCCTGTTCAAAGGGGAGAAGTGCCATCATTTTATTTCATATCATCAACTCTCTACCACTGTTACTCCCTCCTACCCAGCTGACCTGTGAAGGGATGAGCTGGGGGAGGGCTATGCTGAAAGGGATAGTCAAGGCTAATGTGTTAGTCTGCTCAGGACTGCTATAGCAGAAGATCATGGCCAGGTGGTGTATCAACAACAAATGTATTTCTCACAGTTCTGGAAGCTGGAAGTCCGAGATCAAGGTGCAGGCATGGTCAGATCCTGCTGAGAACTCCGCAGGGCCTGGATTTATTGTGGAGGAAGGGGCTAGGGAACTCTTCAGGTGGGGGAGGGAGGTCACTTTTATAAGAGCATAAGCCCATTTATGAGGGCTCCGACTTCCAGGCTTGGGCTTCTCCTAACAGCCCCACCTCCTAAACCATCACGCAGGGTGTAAGGATTTCAACATCTGAATAAGTGAGAAACAAACATTCAGACCATAGAGGGCAGGATGGGCCAACAAGTCAAAGTTGTGGGATCACACATGGCCAAGGAGGGAAGTCAGTAGCAAGAAGTAAGTGGAGCAAACTTGGCAGAAGTTGTAGTACCATGGGGGAGATGAGGCAGGGACACTTGGGTGGTTCAGTTGGTAGGGTGGCTGCCTTCAGCTCAGGCCACGATTTCAGGGTCCTGGGATGGAGCCCCACATCGAGCTCCCTACTCAGCAAGGAATCTGCTTCTCCCTCTCCCACTCCCCCGAGCTTGTGCGCTCTCTCTCCCTCTCTCTCTCTAAGTTAATAATTAAAATTAAAGAAGATAGAAAGAGATGAGGCAGGTGCCCTCCCCCAGCAGGCCTCTTCCCTGCTCTCCTGGCATGGTTTGGGCTTCTCACCCGTGGAGTTTTTAATTAAAAGTCACTTCTTACAGAAAGCTTTCCTGACCCACCCTAGTGTAGCAAGAGACTTGCAAAAGAGACTTGCAAAATTCTCTTTGGAAAGTCTTCATGTTAGAAAAACAATTTGAGAATAAAAGACATAATAAATTGGAAAAAAAACCACCTTGGCATATATATGATTTTAAAAATTTGCAAAATATGTATAAGGGCCCAAAATAAGGGCTTTTCAATTTACCCAGATTGCATAAATCATTAAAAAATAAATAAAGATACAGATGGAATGACTGGAAATCTAACAGCTATTTTAGAAGCTGTACATGATTGGTGCAGTCAGACAAACAAACCACACCTTTTAAAATAAGGAGAAGAGGGGTGCCTGGGTGTCTCAGTCTTTAAGCATCTGACTTTGGCTCGGGTCATGATCCCAGGGTCCTGGGATTGAGCCCCACATCAGGCTCTCTGCTAGGCAGGAAACCTGCTTCTCCCTCTCCCACTCCCTCCGCTTGTGTTCCCTCTTTTGCTGTGTCTCTCTCTGTCAAATAAATAAATAAAACCTTTTTTAAAATAAAATAAAATATATAACAGGCAGAATCAGCAGCCCCTAGTAAGGAGCTGATTGCCCCCTCATCTTCTCCATAAGGGCCTGGAGAGCTGGTCTGGAGTTCCAGTACTACCTTCAGAAGCTCCATCCTCTGCCTGGGAATATCATTCTTGCCAATGGCACATAAAGCCTTGGGAGGATGTTTGCAGACTAGGGAGAGAGTAGGTGGACATGGACCTAGTTGGCCAGATCACATGAAGGAAGCCACCAGTAGAGAGAAAACTGTCACAACCTGATCCCCCTCTGACATCAGCTTGGTCACATTTGTATTAGAAACCACTGGTGCAGGGGCAGCTGGGTGGCTCAGTCAGTTAAGTCTGCTTGAAGATTCTCTCCCTCTGCCCCTCCCCGCACTCGCACACACACTCTCCCTCTGTAAAATAAACAAATCTTTAAAAAAAAAAAAAAAAGCTAGTCTGATGAGTGTTCCATCCCAGGTAATATTTTTTAAAGATTTTATTTATTTATTTGAGAGAGGGAGAGAGAGCGTGAGCGAGGGGTGGGGCAAAGAAAGGGAGAAGCAGACTCCCTGCTGAGCATGGAGCACCCCACCCCCCGCTGAACCGGACCCCCCCCACTCCCAGGACATGGGGCTCAATCCAGAACCTTGTGATCATGACCTGAGCCAAAGGAAAATGCTTAACCAACTGAGCCACCCAGGTGCCTCTCCATTCCAGATAATAAAAATAATAGCTAATATTTATTGAGCACTTACTATGTGTCAGGCAGGCACTGACACAAAGTTCCAAGTGCTTTTAAAATATCAAATGGGGCACCCAAGTGACTAGTAGGTTAAGCAGGCAACTCTGGATTTTGGCTCAGGTCATGGTCCCAGGGGCCTGGGATGGAACTCCTTGTCAGGCTCCACGCTCAGCATCTGCTTGAAGATTCTCTCTCCCTCTTCCTCCGCTCCTCCCCCTGCTCATGCACGCATGCTCTCTCTCTTTCTGTCTCTAAAATAAATAAATCTTTTAAAAAATAAATAAAACAGTGATGTATTTAATCCTTACAACAACCACAGAGGTATGTACAATTCTTGTTCCTATTTTTATAGATGGAGAAAAACTGGTTCAAGGACATGTTAAGCAATATCCTCCAAATCCTGATGGAGGTAGGATGTGATCTCCAGCAATTTGGCTACCGAGCCTGAGTTCTCAGCCACTACATTATACCACTTACTTCGTGATAGATCCAGTCTCATCTCTTTACTTAATAAAACCACTAGCAGCACAGCTTGGCACCTTGAATTCCATTCCTGTTTTATTTATGTTCATTTTGGGACTGATTCTTCCATCACCACTTTGAGGGAAGCAGGGCAAGAGCTGGGGCGGCTGGCATGCAATAATACTCCATAAATGTTTATTGTTTGGTGAATGAAGCCCAGTTTTACCGAGGAAGAAACACACTCAAAAAGGAAGAGCTAATACTGAACCTGAACCAAGGTCTCCTGACTCGAAGTCCAATGTTCTTGCAAAGATAGTCTGCTGACTGTTGCTGCGATATGTACGTGCAACTTTACCATCCAGTGGGAGGAAGGAAACACTGCAAGTAGGGTGCGGACAGTCCATCATCCTATGAACAAGCAGCACCATCAGGAACATCCCAAGGGTTACATCCAGGGAAATTAAATAGGGTCATATGCAACTTTGTAGTATAGCTGTATATATTATACTAAAGATTATACTAATATTTATATTACATATATTAATATATAACAAATATTAACATTTTAAATATTAAACTTCATATAATATATGATTAACATTGATGTATATTTTATTTACCTTTTGTATATGCTATATTCATTATATTAAAGCATTTTCCAAAATGGAAATTATGTTATTGTTTTGATGATTAAATTTATTAAAATAGATGCTTATTGGAGTAACTGGGTGGCTCAGTCAGTAAAACATTTGACTCGATTTCCTCTCAAGTCATGATTTCAGGGTCCTGAGACAGAGTCCTGTGTCAGGCTCATGCTGGGCATAGACCTGTTTAAGATTCTGTCTCTCAAAAATTCTCATCAAGGTACTAGCCAATGGGATGCCTGGGTGGCTCAGTTGGTTGAGCAACTGCCTTTGGTTCAGGTCATGATCCTGGAGTCCGGGGTTCAATTCCTGCATCGGGCTCCCTGCTAGGCAGGGGGTCTGCTTCTCCCTCTGACCCTCCCCCTTCTCATGCTCTCTCTCTCTCAAATAAATAAATAAAATCTTAAAAAAAAAAAAAGATGCTAGCCAATAGGATCCAACAGTACATTAAAAGGATCATTCACCACGACCAAGTGGCGGGCTGCAAGGGTGGTTCAACATCCTCAAATCAATCAATGTTTTACACTAAATAAATAAAAGAAAGGACAGAAACCATATGATCCTCTCAGTAAATACAGAAAAAGCACTAACAAAGTATAGCATTCTTTCTTGGTCAAAACCCTTCACAGTGTAGGGATAGAGGAAACATACCTCAATATCACAAAAGCCATCTACAAAAAGCCCACAGCAAACATCATTCTCAATGGGAAAAACTGAGAGCTTTTCCCCTAAGGTCAGGAACACGGCAGGGATGCCCATTATCACCACTGTTGTTAAACATAATACTAGAAGTCCCGGTCTCTGCAATCAGACAACAAAAAGAAATAAAAATCATCTAAATTAGCAAGAAGAAGTCAAACTCTCACTCTTCGAAGACGACATGATACCTTATGTGGAAAACCCAAAAGACTCCACCCCAAAATTGCTTGAACCCATATAAGAATTTAGCAGAATGGCAGGATATAAAACGAATGCACAGAAATTGGATGCACTTCTATACACTAACAATGAGACAGAAGAAAGAGAAAAGAAGGAGTCGATTCCATCTACAATTGCACCAAAAGCCATAAGATAGCTGGGAACTAACCAAAGAGGCAAAGAATCTGTACTCAGAACGCTTATGAAAGAAAGAAATTGAGACAGACACAAAGAAATGGAAAAATATTCCATGCTCATGAATCGAAAGAAAAATATTTTTTAAATGTCTATGCTACCTACAGAAATCTATACATTCAATGCAATCCCTATCAAAATACCATCAACTTTTTTTTCACAGAGCTGGAACAAAAAATCCTAAAATTTTTATGGACCCAGAAAAGACCCCAAATACCCAATGTTGAAAAAGAAAATTAAAACTGGTGGCATCTCAATCCTGGCCTTTGAGCTCTATAACAAAGCTGTGGTCATCAAGACAGCATGGTACTGGCACAAAAGTGGACACATACATCAGTGGAACAGAATAGAGAACCCAGAAATGGACCTTCAACTCTATGGTCAACTAATCTTCAACAAAGCAAGAAAGAATATCCAATGGAAAAAAAGACAGCCTCTTCAACAAATGGTGTTGGGAAAATTGGACAGCCACATGCAAAAGAATGAAACTGGACCATTTCCTTATACCATACACAAAAATAGACTCAAAATGGATGAAAGACCTCAATGTGAGAAAGGAACCTTAAAAATCCTAGAGGAGAGCACAGGCAGCAACCTCTTCGACCCTGGCCACAACAACTTCTTGGTAGACATATCTCCAAATGCAAGGGAAACAAAGGCAAAAATGAACTATTGGGAATTCATCAAGATCAAAAGCTTTTGCACAGCGAAGGAAACAGTCCGAAAAACAAAAACAAAGGACAAATGACAGAATGGGAGAAGATATTTGCAGAGGGTATATCAGTTAAAGGGCTAGTATTCAAAATCTGTAAAGAACTTATCAAACTCAACACCCAAAGAACAAATAATCCAATCAAGAAATGGGCAGATGACACGAACTGACATTTCTACAAAGAAGACATCCAGATGGCCAACAGACACATAAAAAAGTGCTCAACATCACTCAGCATCAGGGAAATACGAATCAAAACCACAATGAGATACCACCTCATACCAGTGAGAATGGCTAAAATTAACAAGTCAGGGGGCACCTGGGTGGCTCAGTGAGGTAGGCCTCTGCCTTCAGCTTGGGTTGTGATCCCAGGGTCCTGGGATTGAGCCCCACGTCCAGCTCTCTGCTCGGCGGGAAGCCTGCTTCCTCCCCTCTCTCTGCCTGTCTCTCTGTCTGCTTGTGATCTCTGCCTGTCAAATAAATAAACAAAATCTTTAAAAAAATTAAAATTAAATTAAATTAACAAGTCAAGAAACAACAGATGTTGGCGAGAACGTGGAGAAAAGGGAATCGTCCTACACTGTTGGTGGGAATGTAAGCTGGTACAGCCACTCTGGGAAACAGTATGGAGGTTCCTCAAAAAGTTAAAAATAGAGCTACCCTATGACCCCGAAATTGCATTCTAAGGATTTGCCCCAAAGATACAAATGTAGCGATCAGAAGGGGCACTTGTACACCAATGTTTATAGCAACAATGTCTACAATAGCCAAACTACGGAAAGAGCCCGTTCATGTCATGTTCACTGACAGATGAATGGATAGAGAAGATGGGGTATGTGTGTGCGTGCGTGTGTGTGTGTATATATGTGTGTGTGTATATATATATATATATATATATATATAAAGAAACATTTTTAAAGATTCACATGCCCAAAGGTACACCTTCCCAGAGAAGCCCGTTAATAATTTATGTATATTCTTCCAGACACTTTTCTATTGGAAAAGCATGGTTGTATATTATCTTGTTTAAAAACAAATTCATACTATAAAGCGTATAGTGATTTCTAACTTGTTTTGTTGACTGAAGCATTTAGAATGAACGGTTTCCTTTAGAGCTATATCATCATTTGTTTCTTCTGTTTGTTTGTTTTAGAATTATTCACGTATTTATTGGAGAAAGAGACCACAAACGAGGGGAGGGGGAGCAGAGGCTAGGCAGAGGGTTAGGGAGAGAAACAGGCTCTCTGCTGAGCAGAGCCCAAGGGCAGGTTTGATCTCAGGTCATGACCTGAGCTGAAATCAAGAGAGGGATGCTTAACCAACTGAGCCACCCCAATGCCCCTATGATATATTTGTAACAGAGTGCTACATTGTTTATTTGTAACCCCCCCCCATTTTAATCATTTCACCATTGATGAATGCTAGGGTGTTTCAAACGTTTGCTATTACAAAAAATGTCACTTACGTAACTTTTCCCATTAAATGATTTCCTTAGAATAAGAGATTGAAATTATAATGACTGGGTCCAACTGCATACATATGTTACAAATATGGCTCATACATGACAAAATTACTCCCAAAAAGTCTGAGTCAACTTTTACTATGGCGATCCCGAGGGAGTCGGGTCTTCCACCATTTGAGCATTGGCTGGATGGTTCAGATTGGCCCTGGCTGGGACAACTGGGCTCTCTCTCCTCCATGGGGTCTCTCACGTTCTGGCACCCCAGGCTGGGCTTGTTCTCACAGTACTGAGGCTTCCAGAGACAGGAAACACACAAAGCTTCCTGAAGCCTAGTCTGGGAACTGGCATCAGGGTTATTTCTACCACATTTCAACAAACAGTGCTATCTCTGCACCACGCAGGGAGGGGTCCATATGGCAGCGTTTTGGGTCCCTGCAGTATCTTAAAGGGAAATTTTCCCAATGTGAGGAGCCCTTGATGTCCTAAATTTCCCTGAAGCAGGAATTCATTTCAGCTCTTAAACAGAAAATAGATAAAAGATTGATGAGAAATAAATAATTCTAAAAACAAGCAAACAAACAAATAGTGCTGGAACAACTGGACATTTATATGCCAAAAACGAAAAGGCCTATACCTCACACTTTATGTAAAAATTATCTCAAAATTGGGGCGCCTGGGTGGCTCAGTGGGTTAGGCCGCTGCCTTCGGCTCGGGTCATGATCTCAGGGTCCTGGGATCGAGTCCCGCATCAGGCTCTCTGCTCAGCAGGGAGCCTGCTTCCCTTCCTCTCTCTCTGCCTGCCTATCTGCCTACTTGTGATCTCTCTGTGTCACATAAATAAATAAAATCTTTTAAAAAAAATTATCTCAAAATGCATCAAACACTAAAATGTGAGTGGCACCTGGCTGGTTCAGTTGTTGGAGCATGCCACTCTTGATCTTGGGTTGTGAGTTTGAGTCCCATGTGAGGTGTAGAGCTTACTTAAAATCTTAAAAAAAAAAAACACCTAAAATGTAAGATGTAAAACTATTAGATTTTTGGAGTAAATGTAGGAGACATTTATATAAACTTGGGTTAGGAAAATGGAGCAAACTATGTTAGATTTTGTGAAAAGGGAAGGTTGACAAGGGAGGACAGAGCCAAGGGTTTGAAGAGGGGTGTCAGGAACCACAGAAAATTATTCCCAGGCTTCAGACCCAGTCAAGGAACTTGCAACTGGACTGCAATTTGCCCAGCCGGATTTTAGAATTGCCTACTCCCTTCTGTTGGCTCCCTTTTTGAACAGAAATATTTAGAATAATTACCCTATGCCTGATTCACCACTGCGTGTTGGGGGAGGGGGACAGATTAACTGTTTCTTCTGTTTCAGGAGTCTTAAGAACCACACTCAAGGAGCTGATCTTGAGGAGCCTTCTTCCTGGGCCACCCTCGGATGACAAGATTCTGGACTTCTGGCTGGAGCAGGGATTGAGACCCTTGTGGACTGGAAGAGTGTATTTTGCGTATGAGAGGAACATAAATAATTTGTGGCCTGAGCGTGGCCTGTAGTGCTTCAAAGGTATGTCTACATCTTCTGTAATGAGCTGGAGCGAAATTCATCTCCACTTGAGTATAGAATGGACCTGGTGGCCCGCTTCCAATGAGAAGAAAATGGCTGAACTGACGCGCTATCACACCCTAGGTCAGGTTAGAAAAAGACAGTGGTTTCTGTCATCTAAAACAGGGGAACAGGGGACCCCCTCCCCTTTCTTCACACCTTCTCAGGGAGGCCAGCTGCCATGACAGAGGGACACTCAGGCAGCCTAGGGAAAGGCCCACGTAGGAGAAATTAAGACATGCCAGCTACTGGGTGAGTCACCCTGCAAGGAGAATTTCTGAGGTCATCTAACAGCCACACAAGCGACCTTGAAAGTAGATCATCACTAGGTCAAGCATGGGAAAGACCGCAGCAGCCCTGACAGACAGCTCGTCTCCAGCTCCCTGACAGACCCTGCACTGGAAGCACCTAGCCAAGCTGCTTCCAGATCCCTGCCCCTCAGAAACTGTGAGGTAATAAAAGTGTGTGTGTGTGTGTGTGTGTGTGTGTGTTAAGATTTTTCATTTATTTATCTGAGAGCGAGAGAGAGAGTAGTACAAGCATGGGGAGTGGCAGGCAGAGGGAGAAGCAGACTCCCCACAGAGCAGGGAGCCCAACATGGGACTCGATCCCAGAACCCTGGGATCATGACCCAAGCTGAAGGCAGACGCTTAAATGACTGAGTCACCCAAGTGTCCCAGTAAAGGTGTGTTGTTTTAGGCCACTAGGTTTGGGATGATTTGTTATTCGGCACTAGAGAACTAATAAGGTTGGCTACCGTGAAATGGGTCATTCTGTGATTTTGATCTCTTTGTTTCTTTCCCACGACCACTGACCAGTTTTTCACATCCTAAAAATATAGAATATGAGGCAGGGAAAACAAGAGAATTCAGGACAGCTTAAAATATATATATATCAGTGTGGTATTGGTAAAAAGCATAGACACATAGAAAAATGAAACAGACTAGAGTCTAGAAATAGTTCCATGTAAATACAGCCAATTGATTTTGACAGAAGTGCAAGGGCAATTCAGTGGAGCTTTCTCTATTTTTTTTCTTTTCCTGCTATAAAAGTTTACCACAAACTTAGTGGCTTAAAACAACACAGATTTGTTATCTTGCAGCTCTAGCAGTCAGAAATCTGAACTTGGGTCCAAAGGGCTAAAATCAAGCTACCAGCAGGGCTGTGTTTTTCTTGACAGCTCTCAGGGAGAACCAGTTCCTTACCTCTTCCAGCTTCTAGATGCCACCTGTATTCCTTGGCTCATGGTCCCTTTCAGCAATGACATCACTCCAACCTCCTTCTGTCATTTCATCTCCTTCTCTGACTCTGACCTTCCTCTGTTCCTCTTAGAAGGACCCTTGCAGTTACATTGGGCCCACCTGGATGGTGTTTTCAACAGGTGACCCTACAACAACTGTATCCTCATATGCAAAAAAAAAGAAAAAGAAAGAAAAGAAAAAGAACCTTGACCTATCCTATCCTCATACCCTATACAAAAATTAACTCAAAATGGATCATCAAAATGTGGAAATGAAGCTCTGAAAGTTTCAGGAAAAAAAAAAAACACAAGAGAAATCTTTGTAAAGTTGGATTAGGGAAATAGTTCTTAGATACTACATCAAAAGCACAATCCATTGTTAATAATAGAAAAATTAGACTTTGTCAAAATTTTGCTCTGCGGAGGTAATGATAAGAGAGTACCTGAAAAGATCAGCCATAGAATGGGGAAAATATTTGCAAATCATATATCTGTCAAAGGACTTGTCTCCTGAGTATGTAAAGAACTCTTGAAACACAGAAATAAGAAAACAAACAGCCTTATTTTTTAAATGGTAAATGATTTACGCAATCACCTCACCAAATTAGATGTACAGACGGCAAATAAGCACGATGAAGAGATGCTCACCATTGTTAGTCTCTACGGAAATGCAAATCAGAACTATAATCAATACAATACACCTGTTAGCATGACCCTACACACACGTGCGCAAACCCACACGCGCGCGCACACACACGCATGTCACCAAAAAAATCAACAATATCAAGTACCGGTGAAAACTCAAACTGGAATAACTGGAATTCTTTTTCTTTTTAATCTTTTTTAAAAGATTTTATTTATTCATTTGACAGATAGAGACGGACAGGAGAGAGGGAAAACAAGCAGGGGAGCGGGAGAGGGAGAAGCAGGCTTCCCGCCAAGAAGGGAGTCTGACGCCAAACTGGATCCCAGGAGCCTGACACAGGGCTCCATCCCAGGAGCTCAGTTCTTGACCTGAGCCAAAGGCAGACGCTCAACAACTAAGCCACCCCGGCGCCCCGGTAACTGGAATTCTCATACGTTGCTCCTGAGAATGCAGAATAGGACAGCCGATGTGGAAAACTCTTGGGCAATGTCTTTTCAAGTTAAACATACACTTACCATATTTATCTAAAGGTAATAAAATCTATGTTCATACAATAAACCTGTATGTGAATGGTTAAAACAGCTTTATTCCTAATAGCCAAAACCTGGAAACAACCCAAATATCCCTCAGCTAGGGAATGAACTAGAAACAAAATAAAACAGTGACACATTTGTACTATGAACAACTGCTTGGCTATAAAAGAGAGTAGACTGCTGATCTGTGCAACAGCACAGGTGAATCTCAGATGCCTTCTGCTAAATAAAAAAGCCATACTCAAACACGCTATATGATTCCATTTATACGACATTCTGGAAAGGCAAAAAAATATATAGGGACAGAGAACACATTAGCGGTTGCCAAGAGGTAAGGGTTTGACTATGAAGAAATAGCTGGAGAGAATTTTTTTGGAGGAGGGTAGGGGAATAGAGCTGCTCTGTATCTTGATGGTGGTAATGGTTACAAGGACTCCATGCACTTGCCAAAACTCTTAGACCGTCCACCAAAAAGAATATATTTTATTTTTTTAAAGACTTTTAAATTTATTTATTTGAGAGAGGGAGAGTGAAAAAGCATGAGCTACAGTAGAGGTAGAGGAAGAAGCAGACTCCCCACTGAGCAGGGAGCGATGCGGGACTTGATCCCAGGACCCTGGGATCATGACCTGAAGTGAAGACAGATGCTTAGCCAATGGAGCCACCCAAGAATATATTTTACTAAATGTCAAATTTTAAAAACAAAAAAATTTAAAAGAAGAAAAAAAGGGTATATGAGGCCAAATGTCCTGTGTTGTCTTATGTTAGGGAGTGGGTCCCCTATGTCAGGGAGCAAAGGATAGATGGATGGATGGATGGATGGATGGATGGATGGATGATGTATGCCTGCCTTCATGCTTATGATCACCTGCTCACATTCTTGGGTTCCTCAGGTGATATTACTCAGAACTTCTGGGCAAAAATTGCAGGTGTCTTTTCTATACACCCCCTCAGCTTATGGTACAGTGAGCATCTGAGGCTAAATGAGACACCAAATGTGAAAGCTCTTTATGAAGTCGAAGTGTACTGCCAGCTGTGTCGCTGCTGAAGGAACAGTTGACACATTCATTTGTTCTGCAGCAATTTTGAAGCTTCTGAAACCAAATACCACAGGTTAAAAAAAAGTCTATAGAGGGGCGCCTGGGTGGCTCAGTCTCTTAAGCTTCTGACTCTCGATCTCAGCTCTGGTCTTGATCTCAGGGTTATGAGTTCAAGCCCCAAGCGGGGCTCCCTGCTGGGGATGGAAGCTACTTTTTTAAAAAACGATAGAGAATCCCGTCCAAGGATGAAGTAACAGGCAGTAGGCAATGGATACACATACAGTGCAAGGTCACTACTAATGACCACCTGTAACATGTCTCCTTCCCAACTCGCCACCTGACAAAATGCTCTCTGGAGGATTAGAAACATAGGATGAATCCAATCTCCAATTTCGTGACTGAGAAAATGAAATCTGGAAAGAAGAGGAGATTTCCCCAGGATCACACTGTGAGCTGGCCGGGGATTTGGGACCCCGGTCTCATGTTCTTGACTGTATTCCCTTCAATTGCTGTTTTTAGTGGTGTGCACACAATTCTTCTAATTCCCCAGCAGCCTAGCCCAAATAACCGGCATGACAGATAACTGAATTGGGCAAAATATTCCAGAGACATAAAAAAGGAAAAAGAACAGCTTAAAGTTCCTATAAAGGAAAACAGCTGTGCAAAGAAAACCATTTAAATTTAACAGAGAATTGTAACTTTCTTTTTTCTACACTCTGCTGGGGAGCACTTGATTTCTCTCTGCTCTCCTATGCCAGACAAAAATGACATGATTGTGGGTTATTTTACTTGGAGTGTTTCTCAGCCTCTAAATATGAGCCAACCCAAGCTCTGCTCAGAAGAATTTTTTAAATTTAAATTTCCAAGGAAAGAAGGGGGTTAATGGACCTGAAGGCTTTTATCCATAGGTGTAAGAATTGGTTTTCCCCACAGTTTAAAAGGAGATAGGAGTGCTCTACAGAAAATCTGTAATGCACCTTTGTAGTCCTCAGTCGAAGGAAAGGGAGGGAATTCCAGAAAGAAGCTGCTGCCACATGTTGATGTCTCTTTCCAGATTAAACCTAACATTCAAGTCGATTTCTGTAGGCTGGAAACTGCTGAAGAAAACAAAAGTGTCTGAAGCAGAAAACCAAAAAGCAGTAAAACAAAGAGATCCTACTTTCTGCACTCCAGAGGGCATGGAATTAAAAAACAAAACAAAACAAATTAAAATAAATAAATAAATAAAAACTTGACCTGTACTCTGGACAAGCAGAAAGCTATTTTTTTTAAATTTCTTTTCAGCGTAACAGTATTCATTGTTTTTGCACCACACCCAGTGCTCCATGCAATACGTGCCCTCCTTAATACCCACCACCTGCCTCCCCCAACCTCCCGCCCCCCCGCCACTTCAAACCCCTCAGATTGTTTTTCAGAGTCCATAGTCTCTCATGTTTCACCTCCCCTTCCAATTTCTCTCAACTCCCTTCTCCTCTCTAACACCCCTTGTCCTCCATGATATTTGTTATGCTCCACAAATAAGTGAAACCATATGATACTTGACTCTCTCTGACTTATTTCACTCAGCATGATCTCCTCCAGTCCCATCCATGTTGATACAAAAGTTGGGTATTCATCCTCAGAAAGCTCATTTTTGGGAGAACTGTATTCCAACCTGCAAAGGGATAGTGAATCTTGGAGAACTAAGGCAAAATAAAAGGGTTTCCACCCTTCTCTTCACAGGGCTTCCCACCTGCATTGAGGTAGAACACAAAGGAAGGAAATTGCTCACGGAGATTCATCTTCCTGCAAAGGTGGCTGACTTTATTTATACATACCGTGCTCTTCTTACAGATGAATGGTTTACTTCCTGACAAGACACATTTAGGATCATCACAGCTTGAATTTACTAGCAGGTATTATGGTAAATTATTTCGGGCTATAAAACCATGCCCGATTTATGTGCATAGCAGAGCCTAAAAGTATGACTATGACAATGTCAATAAAGAGTGTTTAAGTTCTAATAGTCTTCTTATGAGCATTTAAGAACATCATTCATTTTTAAGGAGACAGAGAAGAGTTAGTGAATTGGCAGATGTCAGACAGAAGAAGAATTTTCAATTTTGCTCTGTATATCGAATAGTCTGCTTACAACAAATTTCATCAAACAAACGTTTGGGGATGGGAGATGGGAAAGCTGTGACACAGTGGGCATTGGGGGTCCGGTGGGCTTGAGTGGGCATTTGGCTTTGCCTCTTCCTTGTCATGAAGGCAACTCTCTTGGAGCCTCAGTGTTTTCTTTCTTCTTCTTCTTTTTTTTAATTTAATTTTATTTTATTTTTTGTGTGTGTTCCAAGTTTCCTTGTTTATGCACACACCTAGTGCTCCATGCAATACATGCCCTCCATAATACCCACCACCAGGCTCACTCAACCCCCTCCCCACCCTCTCCCCTCCAAAACCTTCTGTTTGTTTCTCAGAGTCCACAGCCTCTCATGGTTCATCTTCCCCTCCGATTTCCCCCAACTCACTTCTCCTCTCCATCTCTCCATGTCCTCCGTGTTATTCCTTATGCTCCACAAATAAGTGAAACTAAATGATAATTGACTCTCTCTGCTTGACTTACTTCACTCAGCATAATCTCCCCAGTTCTATTCATGTTGATACAAAAATTGGGTATTCATTCTTTCTGATGGAGGCATAATACTCCATTGTATGTATGGACCATATAGTCTTAATCCATTCATCTGTTGAGGACATCTTGGTTCTTTCCACAGTTTGGCGACCGTGGCCATTGCTGCTATGAACACTGGGGTATTTCAAGCTTTACTACAAAGCTGTGATCATCAAGACAGCAAAATACCGGCACAAAAACAGACACATAGACCAGTGGAACAGAGTAGAGAGCCCAGATATGGACCCTCAACTCTATCTATCTATCTTCAACAAAGCAGGAAAAAAATATACAGCGAAAAAAGACAGTCTCTTCAATAAATGGTGCTGAGAAAACTGGACACCTATGTATAAAAGAATGAAACTCGACCATTCTCTTACACCATACACCAAGATAAACTCGAAATGGATAAAAGACCTCAACATGAGGCAGGGATCTGCCAAAATCCTAGAGGAGAACATAGGCAGTCACCTCTTCAACATCAGTCACAGCAACTTCTTTCAAGACATGTCCCCAAAGGCAAAGGAAACAAAAGCAAAAATGAACTTTGGGGACTTCACCAAGATCAAAAGCTTCTGCACAGCAAAGGAAACAGTCAACAAAACAAACGGGCCATCCACGGAATGGGAGAAGATATTCGCAAATGGCACTACAGAGAAAGGGCTGATATCCAAGATCTATAAAGAACTCAAACTCAGCCTCAGTGTTTTCATTTGAAAAGGGTAGATGACAGTATTCACCACGTGACACTATTGTAACACTCATGGAAATTTATGTTTTTAAAAAAATCCTTCAGATCATCGTAGCATAGGTTGGCTTATATTTAGAGGCAGAGAGTGGCTCATATTTAGAGGTTGAGAAACACTCTAAGTGAAATAACCCACAATCATGTCATTGTTATCTGGCATGGGAGAGCAGAGAGAAATCAAGGGCTTCCCACAGACTGTAGCAATAAGAAAGTTACAATTCTCAGGTGATGAAAAGGAGGAAAGGAGGAATGTCTTCACCATCAAGTTATACTCCCCCTCAGCATATCTCACCGCTTGTGCTACACCCTGTCAAGTGAAAACTATTCGCAAAATGTCGCAGAATGCTGAGTCTGTTGATTTCTTGCTAGCAAGAGAGAAGTGTTAACAGAATCTGAGCAGAGAGCCCACAAGCATTGGATTTATTTACTCTTTCGAAGGGAACTTTACCACTGTATTAATTTATAACTGCGATGACTGAGCTGCTTCATTCTGTCACCTGTAAAACCCGTAAGCAAATTCCAATGTCCTTATTTGTCCCTTTCATTGGATATTTTTTCAGGAATTTTGATTGGTAAATGCCAAACAGGGTCCTTTAATAATCTGAATTTCCTGGGGTGTTTTTTTTTAATTTAATTTAATTTTTTCAGTGTTCCAAGATTCATTGTTCATGCACCACACCCTGTGCTCCATGCAATCCGTGCCCTCCTTAGTACCCACCACCAGGCTCACCCACCCCCTCTCCCTTCCAAAACCCTCAGTTTGTTTCTCAGAGTCCACAGTCTCTCATGCTTCATCTCTCCCTCCAATTTCCCCCAATTCACTTTTCCTTTCCTTCTCCTAACGTCCTCCGTGTTATTCCCTACCCTCCACAAGTAAGTGAATTTCCTGTTTTTTTTAGCTGTTCTTTCCCTAATTGGCTCCCAATCATTTCAGTTCCTACTGGGAATTCCACTCCCTCCTTATCTGGCCCTAGTCTCCTATTTCTGATTTTTCTTTATTATACAGTGTCTATCGGTTTTTCTATGCATATTGAGTTTTTTTCCTCTTTGGTTACAGTAGGTCTGCACCATTAATAGATAGTTTCCAACTATCTCAGTTCTTTTTCAACTATTTTGGATAAAAACATTTAATTTTCCAAATGAGTGTACTTGATGGCTTTGAGGGGTCACTCACACCTCAGGATAGATGGATCCTTACCATCTAGTTAATTTGCGTTCATAAGAAAACATAAGATGCAAGAAGATACATAAAAGAGAA
Organism: Neogale vison; assembly: GCF_020171115.1. Lineage (NCBI taxonomy): Eukaryota > Metazoa > Chordata > Mammalia > Carnivora > Mustelidae > Neogale > Neogale vison. The sequence continues at coordinate 154,725,692 of NC_058096.1, forward strand.
AAAATAAGGGACATAGTTTTCAAACTGAAATCAGCTGATGTGGATGATAATCTCCTAAAAGAGGGCCTAATTTTTAGTTTTCACTCAGTCCCATTTGCTGTTACCACTGCTCTAGGACAACAGGCTTGATCAACTGTCTCACCGCTGCTCTCCGGCCGGTATTACTTTAACTTCAGGGACAGATACACTGAGGCTGAAGCAGCCACCTGGAGTGTGGCAGCTGGCAAAGGTATCAGTCTTCCCTGCCTTGCCAGCCCCTCCCCCTCCTTAGGTTTCCCAGTGTCAATGCTGCGGACATGGCTCAGACTTCTTTCTTTCTTTTCAATAAACTTGATTATCTGGGGGTGCCTGGGTGGCTCAGTGGGTTAAGCTTCTGCTTTCGGCTCAGGTCAGGATCTCAGGGTCCTGAGATAGAGCCCTGCATCTGGCTCTCTACTCAGCAGGGAGCCTGCTTCCCACCCCCCTCTCTGCCTGCTACTCTGCCTGCTTTTGATCTCCATCTGTCAAATAAATAAATAAAATCTTTAAAAAAAAATAAATAAACGTGATTATCTGTTCCTGCCCTAGATTTGTTCAAAGAGAGGTATCAACAAAATCACTTTTAAAAAATCACTTGCCATTCATAAGTCTTGCTTTGGGTTTCAGAAAATATGGTTGTCTCAATGAGGCCCAGATCTCAGGAATGGAATCACCACTCCGATAGCTTCGGTATTTCCAGGACTTGACCACCACCTGGTGAAATGAGAGCTCGGGCATTCTGTTTTATAATGGAACTTTCAAAGCTGATTCAAAGGAATTGGACTGCTGTCGCAGAACCAGCCCTGAAGACAGAGCATTAAAAGGGTCATTCGATTCCCTCACCATAGGCCAGCGCTGTAAAGTTCATGAGTAGCCTCTTCTAAGACAACTTCCTTTCATTCAAGCATCTGGGTCTGGCCTCAGCTGTTACTCAAGGTCCAAGTTTCACGGTCTAAGGACTACCTCTGTAAGAGAAGTATCTCCCTATTAGACATTTCAGCCTTCATTTCCCCCTTCCCTAATCACACCTGTTTGCCCGATTGGAGGCCTTCTTCCTGTACCCAGTAAGTGAGAACTCATTTGCCTGGGTCTTATGCAAGGGTCAGCCCTACGGTCTTTCCATAGACTTTCATTGTGGCATGGTTATTCTGCTCAGACCAGTCAGTACTGCAGAGAAAGGAAGATAATTAAGAAGAGAGTCATGTCCAAGTTATATCCTAATAGATGCTTATAAAACCCAAAGTCCATTCCATTGCCTCCAATTTGGCTCTGCTACTTCAGAGCTGTATGACCTCTCTGGGCCTCCATGTCCTTATCTGAAACTGAGTGGGAAGCGAAGGCTACCCCGCCTCACCAGTGGGCTTCTGTGAAGGCTAATGGAGATTTGTAAGGAGGCCAGGACCCTGGCTAACATATACAGGATCATTAATAGATCTATATGAGTCCACTGCTTCTCTAACTCACTGGTCAGATCTTTACACAACATATTCTGTGCAAAATCATGGTGGTGCTGTCAGCACCATGTATGAGCCCCCACCCTGATGCTCCTGCTACCCCTCACCTCCACAGCTTACCCCCTGCAATGCAGTCTGACCAGTTCTATGTAGGCTACACTTCAGTTTCCAAGCCAGTCATGAGAGGAGGAGGAAGGAACGTTCTGACCTCTCAGATGAGCAATCTCGCCCTTCTTCCCAGATCTGCTCCCTCCCTAGCTCCACCCCTGTGGTTCCCATGACAAATAAATGTTTCTTACATGGCCACAACGGAATGTTCTGAGATGGGCAGCTTTCTAAACTAGACCACTTAGAGTCATTCTTGGAACACTTCGGAACTACATTGAGAAAAGAACATCTTTCTCTCCTGGTACGACGAGGCTTGAGGAGGGAGGCCTGGGAGCTATGGCAGCCATGTCCTTGGCTGTGGGGACAAGGTCAGTGTGAAGGCATAGACAGTCAAGCCAACAAACCGACAGAGGTTAGAGTTGGAGGGAAAGCGTCTTCCCTAGGCAAGGAAGATGTCTCCAGATCCCTGTACTGTCTGCTCTTCCTGAAGCCTGGCTGTTGAACCCGTGTTTTGTGGTATAAGCACCCCGTCCCTGCCCATCATTGCAGGTGGGATTCTGTGCTTGAAACCAAGAGACGCCTAAGATGAAGGGCAAAGCTTATCCACTCAGCCAGAATCCTTCCTCAATGGCATCGCCTGTAAGCCTTGGCTTGGACTGACCCCAGGTCTATGCTGATCTATTAGCATGTTCTGTCTACTACCTCAATCTACCAAGGAAATAATCACCATAACTATTTCTTAATGGACTCTAACAGAGTAAGCATTTTACATCTATTGCTGCTCTTCATTATGCTAAACTATATATATATATATATATATATTTTTTTTTTTTTAAGATTTATTAATTTATTTGAGAGAGAGCACACACCTGGAGGGAGGGGCAGAGTGAGAATCCTGAAGCAGGGAGCTCTATGCTAGGTAGATCCCAGGACCCTCAGATCAAGACCTGAGCCAAAATCAAGAGTGGCCAGCTTACCCAATTGAGCCATCCAGGTGCCCCCTAAATTGTAATTTTTAGGTAATTTCATGACTCAGGTACAAATGTGGAATAAACATGTCAAAAGTTTTATTCAACTCATTAATTAATAGGAATCCAGTAAAATGTGTTTTTTTTTAAGATTTTATTTATTTATTTAACACAGAGAGAGAGAGATCACAAGTAGGCAGAGAGGCAGGCAGAGAGAGAGGGGGAAGCAGGCTCCCCACTGAGCAGAGAGCCCCATGCGGGGCTCGATCCCAGGACCCTGAGATCATGACCTGAGCTGAAGGCAGAGGCTTAACCCACTGAGCCACCCAGGTGCCCCAGAATCCAGTAAAATGTTAAATCTGGTTCAAATAAGAGATGGAATTACATAAATTTATATTTTCCACCAGGCAAAATTAACTGGCATTTTTATGAACAGGAATCACTTGCATTACTATGAACAGGAAATGCTACCACTGGTTTTCTCAACTTAATTTCTACTCTTAGAGAGTGGTTTGGGGGAAAATAAATAAATAAATAAATAAAGCAAGCCTTGGCAACTGCAAGTCAAATACACAACCAAATGGAATCAGGTGTCTCAGAAGCTCCCCCACACAATGGCCATCATTCCCCTGAATGGACACCCAGTCATCTCTTTTGCCCATTTCCAATTCTTGGACGATCTTTTTTGACAATTACAACCTTGTAAGAGAGAGGCGATTATACACAAGAAAACATCACCACCACTTTGGAGAGGAGGAAACCAAAGGTCATAGAAGGAAGAAATGCATTTTGATCACATGCTTTCGTAAAATGGTAAGCTGGGATTCAGACCCTGCTCTGACTCCAGGATCTCCACCAAAACTGTCCAAGGTAGATAGGGCCTTAGGCACATTTCCTGCCTCACACTAGTCTTGCTAGGAGAATGCATCCCTCACTCACTCTTTCACTCATAGACACTACTTTTATTAGGTGCTGTGATGAACTGTTTGCTATCTTAACTTAATCAGCTCCAGACCACCAGGAACAAACCTTGGTGTGATGAAGTCAGGTTCATTGACATACTGTATGTAGGAAGTGCACAATAGAGGACCCATAGGGTGTCCCACCAAAACAAGGAAAAGAGAGAATTACAGAATTAGGAGAAATGAAGGATTTTAGGAGGATGTCAACAAAACGGGACTTTAAAACTCAGAGCAAAGCAAGGCTGTGCATCAAGGTATCATAACAAGTCTTGGACTGTGACATGGACCAAGGGACTCCTTTCCTTGGAAACAATAAAGTTACAATACTGTGCAATGTTGTGTCCTGATCCCACGCTCCTCGCCTAGATTGTAAACTCTGCGCCTGGGTTGTAAAAAGAGGCTGTTTCTCTGTCAATGACTTTGACCCCTCCAGGCAAGAAGAGGATGTTTCTTTTTTTTAACATTTTTTATTATGATTGACATACAACATTGTGTGACTTTAAGGTATACAAGGTGTTTGCTGATTTGTATGTTTATATACTGCAATATGAATACCACTGTAGCTTTAACTAACACCTCTCTTGCTTCACTTAATTTTTGTTTCCTTTTTGCAGAGTATGTGTTGTTCTTACTAACACAATTCTAAACCTGTAAGTTTCTGATAGTGTGTGATTTTAGAGAAAAGTTTCCCCAGGAATAAGGGAGCAGTACTCACTCCAAGACAGATTTTTTTTTTTTTTGAGGCACTTTATAGCTACAGTGTCCTTGAAAGACATATTTATTAACATTGGAACTGATTTTTCCGGTGTCTTTTATTCCAGTCTGATGAACGGCCAGGCAGACTTTGAAAGACCAAGCTAATATTAACTTCCTCACGTCTCAGTGGAAGCCACAAAAAGATCATTACGACACAGCCCAAGAAGGTGCTTTAATAGGGGATTTAACTTAGACTTAACCTAGGTTAAGAAAGACTGCCTGTAGGAGGCAGACCTCTCTGCTGGGAAAAGCAGAAGTTGGCCAAAGCAGGGTGGGAAGAGGGTACAGCCCAGCAAGGACATAAGCAAAGAGAATGAGGGAGAGGGTGGCAAATTGGAGGAACGGCAGATACTGGTATAGGTCAATCAACAGGATGTCTGGAATGCTGGAGAGAATGGCAATTGATACCCAGACTCCCCTACAACCAGACAGAAAGTACCGGTGACCTTGGAGTGTATGTTCTTTGTTCAAGGAACAGTTCTTTGAGTGGTCTTCCTATGTATATACAAATGAAAGGCAAGTAGCCCTGTGAGGGGAGAGTGCCAAGGGGAATCCCATTTCCTAGGGCCCCTGCTTATTTAGCAGATCTGATACCAGCCGAGGAAACAGGGCCATGTTGTAGACTCGGCATGGAGTTTTCCTCTCCTATTCCCTGAGAACATTTAGGGGAGGCAGGCTGGCCTTTAACCAAACCTGCATTGCTGAAAAGGGCAATGAGACTCGAGAGAGAAAATCGCCACAAAGAAATGGGATGGCCTCCCAGGAGAGAACGGAGTTGTTAGCCAAGAGTTGTATCATTCCGGGTCCTGAAAGAGAACAGATCTCACATTGCAACAGGCTAATCCTCCTGCTGTCTCTTCTCTGGCCGAACCCAATCAGAAGCCCAGGACGAGGATGCCTGGGGATGCTTTCCCAGGAGGTCAGCCTGCCAGGGCGTGAAGCAGGGTGGAGATGGGAAAGCAGTGCATCTGGAGGGACAGGCTGAAACTCTCAGCACAGGGGTTAGAACTGAGAGCACTTTCTGACCTGTTCACACTGGCGTGTGGTTGTTTCTCTGCCAAACAGTTCTGGAAAGTGAGAGGAGAGGAGTTATTACTTATAGCCAAGCAGGGAGGAGGAGACCCAAGGACACTGGACCTGGGGTCTGCTGCAAACTGCCAGGGCAGGAGATAGGCAGGCACAAGAAAACACTTCCAAATGACCTCCTTACTTCGTTTTCATTTTAACTCTTTTGTTTAAAATAATTTGTTATTGAAATTTAGAAACTGAAAGGAGTGACCATGGGTAAACCCTTCAGCAAAGAAGATCCCATTCCTTCAAGTGCCAAGAGCAAAGGGTTGGATGGCTGAGCAGATCTGGAAGGATCTGAACGTCAGGTAGACACGTTATCCTGAGCCACAGGAGAGGCTGAAGCAGGGAGCGGCATAATTTATGGGCCTGATGTTGCTGGATTATTGCCGTGATAGCAAGCTCCTGCCCTCTCATTTATCCGACCAGGAAGGATTACACATTAATTCCATTGCCAATGGACTTTCCCGCCCAGAGGGAGAGGACAGCCAAGAACCCTGGGAACCAAGAGAAGGCAAGGAGCCAGTGAGGGGAGATAGAAAATAAGGACAAAAACAAGCAGGGGACCCTGGGTGGCTCAGTCAGATAAGCGACTGCCTTCTGCTCAGGTCAGGATTTCAGGGTCCTGGGATCAAGCCCCATGTCAGGTTCCCTGCTCAAAGGGGTCTGCTTCTCCCTCTCCCTCTGCCCCTCCCCCACCTCATACTGTCTCTCTCTCTCTCTCTCTCTCTCACACACACATAAATAGATAAACCCAAGTATTTACTTTTCAATCTTGAGCCTTGAAAATAATGCGGTAGAATTAGAAAATCTTGTTTCTAGGTATTGCATTCTTTGGTTCTATGTTTCTAGGCTTTTGAGGACTGTATAAGCTGGTTTCAAGAATGTTTTGAGGTTTTAGTCAAGAAAATGATTTATTCCCTGGTCTGGGCCAGGTACCAAGAGAACAAGAAGGAAGTATGGGTACTGCTCTTGAGACCTCACAGATTTGCAGAGCAATAGATACATAAACAATTAATTAAGGTGCATGTTGAGCCCCTAGAATAATGTAGGACATACTGTAAACACAGACACACACACAAGACAGCTAGAATTCTAAAATTTTGTTTTTAGAAACAGGTGCAGAAAGTTGAGTTAATTACATTCCTCGGTACTATCTACAGCATCTCCCATCATCAGTCTCCTGGTTTTTTATTTAATTTAATTTTTTATTTTGAGAGAACAAGAGTACAAATGGGAGGAAGGACAGAGGGAAAGAGGAAGAGAGAATCTTAAACAGGTTCCATGCTCCGTGGACACGGGGCTCAGTCTCCTGACCTGAGCTGAAATCAAGAGTCAGTCGCTTGACCAAACGAGCCACCCAGGCGCCTTGTTCTTCTGTTTCATTTTCTCCCATTCAGTTCCCTGAAAAAGTGGGTTGGCACCCACTTTAATGGACATGATAAGTAAGGAGGAGCACCTCCTCCTTCCCTGACCTTGCTGGTACACTTGTAAAAATATATAGAAGCCATACCATGCCATCACTCTTCATCTGCTTCTTCCAGTCAACTCTCTGATGTAAGATCCATCCACGAAGCACGTGCATATCTAGCTCACAGCACCTAATGACTGAAAAGTGTTCCATAGTACATGTCCCATTCCTCCATCAATGAAAGCTTGATTGCCTCCAACGGCCCCACTCCCACACAGAGGCCGAAGGGAACACTCGTGGATCTGTCCATTCAGGGACTGGGAACAAGTTTCTCTGGCATATTTATTTGCCCAGGAGCAGGTTGGATGGGTCGTGGAATATATGCCAGGTCTCTAAGTACTGGTATACTGCTCTCCTGAGACCCACACTTGGTTGTCTCACTCTCTACCCTAATGTTTGCCAGCCCTTTGGCTCTAAAGTAATGTTTCATTTTTATTTTGTGTTTCTTGGTTACCTAATGAAAATGAGCAATGTTAGCCTTTGTGCACTTTTCTATTGGATTTACTTTATAATCTAGATTTTATTTGTGTCACTTTTTAATGATGTAAAACCTCCCTATCTGTGCCCCAATTGTCAACTTGCCTATTGTAGTTTATTTAAAATGAATTCTTTTTTTAAAGTTTTAATTTAAATTCCAGGAGTTAGCATACAGTGTTATATTAGTTTCAGGTGTACAATGTACTGATTCAACACTTCCAGTAACACCCCGTCCTCTTCACAAGTACACTCCTTAATCCCCATCGCCTATTTAAAATAAATTCTTTATCTAAATGTAATATAATCTATTAACTATTTTAACTTGTGGTTGGTGTGGTCCTGCCTAAGAAAGTTCTCAGCCCCACCCTCATCACAAAGACACTCTCCTACATTTTCTTCTTTTAACTTGATGGGGGTTTTTTATTCTTATTTTTTATTTGACAGACAGAGGTCACAAGTAGGCAGAGAGAGGCAGGCAGAGAGGAGTGGGGGAGGCAGGATCCCTGCTGAGCAGAGAGCCCAATGTGGGGCTCGATCCCAGGATCCTGAGATCATGACCTGAGTGAAAGGCAGAGGCTTAACCCACTGAGCCACCCAGGCACCCCTTAACTTGATGGTTTTATCTTTCCATAGGAGATTAGTCCATGTATAATTCACTTATAGTTGGTGTGGTGCCAACTTCATCATCTGTCAAGTTCTCCTACATACAAAGGTATATCTCTGAGTTCTCTGTTCTGCTCATTGGGCTAGTCTATTCACCCACAATTACCATACTTCTGTTGTTATTGTGGCTTTATGATATGTGTTGATATCTGGGAAGGTGAGCCTTCCTTCTAGTTCTTCTGTATTTCAACATGAATCTAGATATTATGGACATGTGTTTTTTCTTAGACATTTTACAGGAAGATGGTAGAGATCCCCCCAAAAATCCAACCGGAATATATCTTGGATTGCATTGCATACATAGACTAATTGGAAGGAAACTAGCATCATTACAATATTAAATCATCCCATTCAATACCGTGCACTGTCTCTCCATTTATTCAGATTATTTTCTATTTCCTTTTTTAATGTTTTCAAATTTTCTCCTCCTTCACTTCCTCAGTACTTTCTAATTTTTGTACTTGTGACGGGCATTGTGTTCTCTCTTATACCTTGTGGTTGTCATCGCCAGTATGAAGAATGAATGCTAGTGAATCTTGTAAGGTGATATTTTTTTCTAGCGACCTTGTTAAACTCATATATTTTAATAGTTTACTTGTTGATTTTGTTGGGTTACAGTTGAGCATATCATTTGCAAATACTGACAATTTTATTTCTTCTATTATTACCCTTTTACCTTTTAGGGTCCCTTTAATGTCTCTTGGCATTGACTAGAGCAATCGGTGTTGTGTTGAACAGTAGTGGTGTTATCAGGCATCTTTTCCTTATTTCTGATTTTATAAGGAATACATCAAATGTTCTTCTTTGGAATATAAAATATTGATGAAAGAAATTGAAGATGGTGCAAACAAATGGAAATATGTACATGTGCAATATAATGAATTGAATTTAATTGAAAGAATTAATATTCTAAAATTATCCATACTACTTAAAGCAATCTACAGATTCAATGCAATCCCTATCAAAATACCAATGACATTTTTCACAGAACTAGAACAAATAATCCTAAAATTTGTATGGAACCACAAAATAGCCAACACAATCTTGAGAAAGAAGAACAAAGCACAATCCTATATTTAAAGATACACTACAAAGCTGTAGTAATCAAAACAGTATAGTAGAGACATGAAAAATAGATGCACAGATCAATGGAACAGAACAGAAAGCCCAGAAATAAACTCACAATTACATGGTCAACTAATTTACAACAAAGGAAGCAAGAACATACTAAGAGAAAAGACAAAATCTTAAATAAATGGTGCTGAGAAAATTGTACCACTTTCTTACCCAGGCACCATAAAAAAACCCTCAAAATGGATTAAAGACCTAAACATGAGACCTGAAACCATAAAACTCTTAGAAGAAAAAACAGGTAATAATCTCTTAGACATCTGGAGCCCAGAACACTTTGGAACCAGACTTAGACCTCTCTGCCTAGGAGCCATCACTCATGAGCCAGGGGAGTCAGTCAGGCCCTGGACAGCAGGGCACTGCAGAACACTGGGATAGCTGCCTGCTGCACTCTTAGCCAGATCCATCCAGCTCTGGACACACCTCTGTGGACTGAGATCTATGTAGGTGGAAAGTTCCAAAAAGATCCTGTCCTCCCCCACCCTAAATACAGACCACTCTGGAACTGTGAGCCATGACCATTTGGTCTTGGGAAAGCTGAGAGATCAGCCTGGGAACAAGTATTTTACAAATCCTCTTCTTCTTTTTAAGATTTTATTTATTTATTTGAGAAAAAGAGCATAAGTCGGGGAGGGGCAGAGGGAGAAGTGGACTCCTCGCTGAACAGGGAGTCCTATCTGGGGCTCCATCCCAGGACAACAGATCACAACCTGAGCCAAAGGCAGACGTCCAATGGACAGAGCCACGCAGGCACCTCTGCTCATCCTTTTCTAGGGAGACTTTGCACTTATAAAATTCTCTTTATTTAGTCACTAATAAGACAATAATGTTTTTATAGGCCTTAAAAAAACAAAATCCCATTAGCAACAATTTTCTAGATCTGTCTCCTGACACAAGGGAAACAAGAGCAAAAATAAACTATTGGGACTTCATCAAAATAAGAAGCTTTTGCACAGTGAAGGAAACCATTAACAAAATAAAAAGGGCAAACTACTGAATGGGAGAAGATATTTATAAACGATATATCTGATAAGGGGTCAATGTCCGAAATATATAAAGAATTTGTACAACTCAAAACGAAAAACCAAATAATCCAATTAAAAATTGGACAAGGACCTGTAGAGTCATTTCTCTAAGGAAAACATCCAGATGACCAACAAGCATGTGAAAAGATGCTCAGCATCACTCATTGTCTGGGACATGCAAATCACAACCACAGTGAGATATCCCCTTATAGCAGCTGGAATGGCTGGAATCAAAAACACCAGAAACAAGTGTTGTCAAGGATGTGGTGCAAGAGGAATCCTTGTGCACTGTTGGTGGGAATGTAAATTGGTGCAGCTACTATGAAAAACAGTATGGAGTTTCCTCAAAAAGTTAAAAATAGAACTACCCTATGATCCAGTAATTTCACTACTAAGTATTTACCCAAAGAAAACAAAAACACTGATTCAAAAAAAAATAAAACAGGGACGCCTGGGTGGCTCAGTTGGTTGGACGACTGCCTTCGGCTCAGGGCGTGATCCTGGAGTCCCGGGATCGAGTCCCACATCAGGCTCCCAGCTCCATGGGGAGTCTGCTTCGCTCTCTGACCTTCTTCTCACTCATGCTCTCTCTCACTGTCTCTCTCTCTCAAATAAATAAATAAAATCTTTTAAAAAAAAATAAATAAAATAAAACAACCCTTTATTTACTGCTGCATTATTTACAATAGCCAAGATAAGGAAGCAACCCAAGTGTCCACTGATAGATGGATGGATAAAGAAGACGTGATATATATATATATCTCATATATGTATATATGATAGATGTGTGTCTATATGACACATATATGATATTGCATGTATATATGATAGGTACGTGTATACATACATATATAATGGAATATTCCTCAGCCATAAAAAAGAATGAAATCTTGCCATTTGCGACAACATGGATACACCTAGAGGGTATTGTGCTAAGTGAGATAAGTCAGTTAGAGAAAGGTAAGTGCCACATGATTTTATTTATATGTGGAATCTAAAAAACAAAACAAGCAAAAAGCAGATATTGACTCATGATTACAGAGAACAAACAGAGGGTTGCCAGCGGGGAGGGATGGAGAGATGGGCAAAATGAGTGAAGGGCAGTAGGAGGTACGGACTTCCAGTTATGGAATGAGCAAGTCAAGGGGGGGAATGGTACAGCATAGGGAATATATAGTCAATGGTACTGTGATGGTGCTTTGTAGTGACAGATGCTAGCTACATTTGCGGTGAACACAGCATAACATATAGAGCTGTGGGATCACTGTGTTTTTAAACCTGAAACTAATGTAACATGTGTGTTAACCATACTTCAGTTTTAAAGAAGAAAAACAGCAGCGTCTGGGTGGGCAATCAGTTGGGCATCAGCCTTTGGCTCCGGTCATGGTCCTGGGGTCTTGGGATCAAGCCCTGCATTGGGCTCTCTGCTGGGCGGGGAATCTGCTTCTCCCTCTCTCTCTGCCCTTCTGCCTGCCTGTGCGCTCTCTCTCTCTCGCTCTCTCTCTCAATAAATAAATAAAATCTATAAAAACAAACAAACAAAACAAAGTTCTTCCATTGAGTAAGATGCTTTCCATGGGCCTTGGATAGAGAGACTCCTAGTTGCTCACCATAATCCAGCCTTCCCCTCTTCCATGGTGTCCCAGAACATTTTTCCTGAAAAACAACACCACTTACATGCTATTGCTCTAGTGGGAAGATGAGCAACCCCAGGGAGGTAAAAGTCAGGGAACCGAGGCGGGAGGGGGAAAGTGATGGAGGAAGGTGTTCTCAGGCTATCACAGCTTCCCCGGAACAGCTGCTCAGATTCCTCAGGATGCTTCCAGAGAGGCTGTATGAAATGACCGAGTCACAGAACAGTCTGGTAGGGTGGGAAAGGGAACTCTGTTTCCGCTGGTATCCTGCTATGTCCTATCTCCTCGGGGTGGAGGTCAGCCTGGGAGGCCTTACCCCCTATGTGTTTGGATTCATCACTCAGTCCCCTCTGTGGCTTCTGGGAAACTGGCCAATGTGGCTAAGAGACATTTGGGGACTTCTTGGATCATGGGAGCAGCACTGCCCAGCATGCTTTCAAAAAAAAGTGCCGGGTAAGGACTGGCATGACTCACTCAGGCCGTCTCTTTTCACCTCTCGGTCCCTAAGACCCCAGGAATGACGTGAGCTGTCACCAGGGAGTACCCTTGCAAGGGACGAAGGTAGGCGTAGCCAAGCAACTCTGGAATGGTGCATAATGGTTGTGTACACATGACAACTGAGTTAGAGCTTGGCATATTTCCTAGACTTGTTTACAGTTTGATGAGGCCATGTGTCTACAACATCATCGTTGGAATGTGAAATATCAGTCTCTCGGGGTCTGGTACTTAAGACAACGGGTGTGCCTCCTTCATGATGTCTTTCCTTCTAGCAGCAGGAACCTGCTCATGGCAGCCACCTAGCTTCCACCAAGACAATGACATCCCTGTGGGATGGTAGAACTTTAACTTGGAAGAAACTTGGAACCCCTAATGATGCCATCCATCCTCCTGCTCTGGACTACTCACAGTGAGATGAGTATGTGAGAAAGACAGAAATGGTTTTTAAGCCATTGTTTTAGAACTTTTTCTTTCTTTTTTATTTTTTAAAGATTTTATGTATTTATTTGACAGAGAGAGACAATGTGAGAAAGGGAACACAAGCAGGGGAAGTGGGTGAGGGAGAAGCAAGTTTCCCACAGAGCAGGGAGCCTGATGCGGGGCTCGATCCCAGGACCCTGGGATTATGACCTGAGCTGAAGGCAGACACTTAACAACTGAGCTACCCAGGTGCCCCTAGAACTTTTTCTTATAGCAGTTCACTGTACCCTAACTAACATGATAGCTTTTATTTTTAAAAAAAAATTACCATCTATTCTAGTTTTCTGGGAGTTCTTTTCATAAGAGTTGCTTAATTAGATCAACTTTTTTTGTATTAATGGTATTTTGTGATTTTTCTCTTTTAGTCCATTAATAGAGTCAGTTGCATATAGAGATTCTCTAATGTTGAAGCATCCTTGCATTATATATACATATGCACACACACACATATACCTAAACATACTGTTAGATTTGGTTGACCAATATTTAATTCAGAATTTTTGCATCTATATTTATAAAGTGAGGTAAGCCCTAAATTAGTCAAGGTTTAATTGCAGGTAAGAAATCATAAAAGCAAAAGGGCTTATATATAGGGCACTGGATAAATAAATAAAACAGTAAATCAGATCTTGTCACTGTGATGCCTGGGTGGCCCAGTTGGTAGAGAACCTGCTTTTGATCTCAGGGTTGTGAGTTCAAGCCCCACCTTTGGGCATGGAGCCTACTTTAAAAAAATAAATAAATAATGAAAAAAAATAAGTCAATACAGGGAATGGGTGCTCATAAAATTATTACAAGGGAAGGAGAAGCTTGCTCTAGGCAGGGTCTCCAGAAGAGACCCTCAGAACAGACCAAAGAGCTGTTACTGCTCCCTTAGATGGGGAGGGGAGGACGGAGAGCTGGCTGCCAGAGGTCATCAGACACTGTGATCCTCAAAGCTAGTGACTGGACACTTAGACTAGTGGCTAGTCTTCTCAGTATTGCACCAGTCACGTCCCCGTGATCACGCTAAGCAAAGCAATGGCAGGAGCATTAGGAAGGTGGCCTGCCTCACACTTTGCACTTCTAGATTTCATCCAAATGCATCTGATTGGTGGAACTTAATCACATCAAGAACTCTAGCTGCAAAGGAGACTGAAAGGGGTTGTATTTAGTTGTCCAGGTTTTGCAGTATGGGTGGGCACACTGGAAGACCATCGGAAGGGACAGTGAGCATTAAGTGACAATTGTGTTGGCCAGGATGCACTAGATTACACAGTAATAGCAATCCCCCAAATCACAGTGGCTTAAAATAGCAGAATACCTATGTCTCCTGACTATCACAAGTCAGCAGGGATGTGATTCTGCTCATCGTTGCCATTGAGAGACCCAGGCTGATGGGGCAAGTGCCATCTCACACATTGCTGGTTGCCACCATAAAGGCAGAGAGGACCCGGGGGTCTCAGACCAGCCAGTGAGCACACTGGCCTAGGAGTAACACACCACCTGAGTCATAAGGCATTGGTCAGAATCTAAGAGGCCCCATCGAACCTCACGCGGGTTAATAACACACCCGAAAACTGGGGGAAGACCTGAAGTATTGTAACTACCACAAGTCCATCTACCCACACCTAGAAATGTCTTCTCTTCTGCTCTCCTGCTCTCCTGATACAGATTTGGAACTGAGTTTATGCTAGGCTCAGAAGACGAGTCAAGCAGGCTTTCTTATTTTTCCAGTCTCTGGAACAATTTGTGTAAAATGAGAATTATATACTCCTGGAGAGATTGGAGGAATACTATTCATAAAACCATCTGGGCCTGTGATTTTTAATGTGCATAGGAGGAGATCTTCGAGATACTTTTTCTCAAGAGATTCATAAGCCTGCTTGAGGTTCCTATTTCTTTTCAAGTCAATTTTTTGCCCTTTATATTTTCATGTATGAAGTATTTTTATATTCTTTCATTGTGTTTAAATCTCTCATATCTGATTTCCTGCTTTTCACTCTGGGATTTGTTTATTTGCAGGGTTTCTCCCTTTCTCAGTCTTTCCAGAGGCTTGTTTACCTAATTAATTTTATTGGTGAAACACTGGCTATGTTAAAATACTCTTTTTTTTCTATTATTCACTATTTCACTGATTTTTACCTTTTTATTTATTATTTCATTTTGCTTCATTTTTTCATGTTTGTTTTGTTCTCTAGATTGATTCTTGACTTGAGTGGGTAGGACATTTGGTTTTAGTCTTGATTGTTTTTGCTACACAAAAAGGCTATAAAGTCATAGGCACACATTTTGTTATGTAGTACATGAATCCATTTGGAAAGCATAAATATTCTCCTTAAGCCCAATGAAGTCTTTTGTATGTCTGTTATCCTCTGCCTCTGATACCCCATTTCTTGGAATCTGTCCTACAAATATGATTGAACAGCGGGTAAAGCTAGAAGTACAGGCTATTTATTATAACTCCTGTTCATAATAGTGGAAATACCCCCAAATGTCCATCAATCAGAGACCTGTATTCTTTTCCTGTGGCTGCTGTAACAAATGACCACAGACCTGGTAGCTTAAAAGAACAGAGGTCTCTTCTTTCACAGTTCTCTAAGCCGGAAGTCTGAAATCACTCGCCGTGGTCTGCAATCAGGGGTCGGCAGGGCTGCACGTCTTCTGGAGGCTCCAGGAAAGAACCCGGGTCTTGCGTCGTCCATCTTCAGCTCGTGCAACTCCTGAATGACTGCTAGACTTAGCCGGCGAGTGGCTGCCACGCTCCAGTCTCTGCCTCTGTCCACACATCACCTCCACTCCACGGGTGTCAGATCTTCCTCTGCCTTTCTCTTATGAGGATGCCTGTGATTCATTGAGAACCCACCCAGATCATCCTGGGTAATACCTTCATCTCAACTCAATCACATCAGCAAAGACTTCTTTTCCAAATAAAGTTATCACTTCCAGGTTCTAGGGATTAGGATATTGGCATTTGTGGGGGGGACGACCATGATTCTGTCTACTATAGGAATGGTTAAATATGGGGTGCCTGGATGGCTCAGTGGGTTAAAGCCTCTGCCTTCAGCTCAGGTCATGATCCCAGTGTCCTGGGATCGAGCCCTGCTGAGCAGAGAGCCTGCTTCCCCCTCTCTCTCTGCCTGCCTCTATGCCTACTTGTGATCTCTTTCTCTGTCAAATTAATTAATTAATTTTAAAAAGAGGAATGGTTAAATAAATCACGAGGATATACCTACCCCTACAATGAAATATTTTGCCATCATTATGAAGAGTGAGATGGAATGGAGCCTATTAATATGAAAACATGTCAAAGACATGCTGCTAAGAAATTAAAAAGTACATTGCAGAACAATAAATATAGTATTACCCTACACTATAATTTACATATATTATACATGGGTTTAAAATATATTTCTGAATGCCTACTCAAAAGTAGCAATAATTGTGTCTGAAGAATGCAGTTGGGTCAGCAAGATGAGAGAATTTACTCTTCTTTTGTACTTTTCTATATTGTTTAGATTTTATTTTATTATGATTATGGTTATGATTCTTAAGGAGGCTCCATGCCTAGTGTGGAGCCCAGTGCAGAGCTTGAATTCATGACCTTGCGATCAAGACCTGAGCTGAGACTAGGAGTCAGACACTTAACCTACTGAGCCAGCCAAGTACCCCTAGATTTATTATTTTTTTAATCAGGTACAGGTTATTTTTATAATCTTTACCACTGTAAAGTGTATTATTCTAAAATATTCTCCAGCCCATATGCCTGCAGGGCCCTGGCCCTGCCATGCAGGACTCTGCTTTTCCAGCAATCCTGTTTTACAGGAGAAGCAGAGCAAAGCAATCATCTTCCCATGCCCTGTGAAGGTCTGTAGTTTTCCTCTTTTGCCACCTGTTGTTGAACCTCCGGGGACAAGTCATAATGGGAACAGAGAAAGACGGTGATGACAAATCAGCTTTCAGAGTGAGCAGATCCATGAGCTGTTTAGTTAATTACCACCCAGACCTTCAAATCCCCATCCTCTTCAGGCCATGTCACTTACTGGCTGGAGAAACTTAAGCAAGTGACATAACTTCTCAGACATCTTTATCTATTATATTACTTGGAAGATAAAAAATTAAATGGATTTTTTTAACAGACTGAATTGTGCCTATCTTCCCAAAATTCATCTGTTAAAATCCTAGCCCTCTCTATGATTGTATTTGGAGATAGGGCATTTAAAGAGGTAATTAAAATTAAATAAGGCCATAAGGGTGGCAGCCTAATCCGGTGGGACTGGTGTCCTTATAAGAGAAGGAAGAGAAGTGACATTAGCAGAAGGGTTGAACAAGAAGTCTCAGCCCCATTTTCCCCCCAAAATAACTTTCATGAAGAAAAACTCCCCATAAACTAGCTATAGAAATAATCTACCTCAACATAATAAAGGACATAGATCAAAAAAGCACACAGCTAACATACTCAACTGTGAGAAACTGAAAGCTGTTTCTCTAAGATCAGGAAAGGCAAACATGCTTGCTCTCACCACTTCTATCCGAAGTAGTACTGGAAGTTCTAGTTAGAGCTATTAGGCAAGAAAAAGAAATAAAATCACCAAATCAGAAATGCAGAAGGAAAATTAGCTCTGTTCACAAATGACATAGTTTTTTATGTAGAAAACCCTAAAGATCACACACACACACACACACACACACACACTGTTAGAGCTAATAAATTTAGTAAAGTGGCAGGATAGCAAATCAAACTACTTGCATTTTTATCATAAAAATTTTTTCATAAAAATCACTTGCATTTTTATCATACTAACAAAGAACTATCCAAAAGAGAAGTTAAGAATATGATCTCACAGAAGGGGGGTAGGGTTATGGACATTGGGGAGGGTATGTGCTTTTGGGTAAATTGGAAGGGGAGGTGAACCATGAGAGACTATGGACTCTGAAAAACAATCTCAGAGGTTTGAAGTGGCAGGGGGGTGGGAGGTTGGGGTACCAGGTGGTGGGTATTACAGAGGGCACAGCTTGCATGGAGCACTGGGTGTGGTGAAAAAATAATGAATACTGTTTTTCTGAAAATAAATAAATTGGGAAAAAAAAAAAAAGAATATGATCTCACTTAAAATACTTGGAAATGAACTTCACCAAAGACATGAAAAACTGATATGCTAAAAACTTTAAAACCTTGATAAAAGAAATTAAAGAAGATACAAATAAATGGAAAGATATCCTATGTTCATAGCTTGGAAAACTTAGTATTATTAAAACGTCTATCCTATCCAGGGGCACCTAGGTGGCTTACTTCATTAAGCATCTAACTCTTGATTTCAGCTCAGGTCATGATTTTGGGGTCCTGGGATTGGGCCCCACATTGGGCTCCACGCTTAGAGCAGAATCTGCTTGAGATTCTTTTTCTCCCTCTCTCTTTGCCCCTCCCCCCCATAAATAAATAAATAAATCCTTTTTTTTTTTTAAGTTTATACTCTCCAAAGTGATCTACAGAATTCAGTGCTATGAGCAACAACATCCCAATGATTTTTTTCACAGAAATAGAAAAAAAATAATCCTACAATTCATATGGAACCATTAAAGATCCCAAATAGCCAAAGCAATCATGACAAAGAACATGCTGGAGGCATCACACTTTCTGATTTCTTTTTTTTTTTTTTTAAGATTTTATTTATTTGTTTATTTGAGAAAAAGAGAGAGTGCTTGAGCAGGGGGGAGGCATAGAGGGAGAAGCAGGCTGCCCACTGAGCAGAGATGTGGGACTAGATCCCAGGACCCTGGGGTCATGACCTGAGCTGAAGGCAGACACTTAACTGACTGAGCCACCCCATGTTTTCTGATTTCAAAATATCTTACAGATCTACAGAAATTAAAACAGTTTGGTAATGGCACAAAAACAGACAGACACACAGATGACCCACAGAGGGAAAAAGTTGCTTTAGCAGATACTGCTGGGAAAACTTGACAGCTACATACAAAAGAATGAAACTGGACCACTTTCTAACATCATACACAAAAGTCAACTGAAAATGGATTAAAGACCTAAATGTGAGACCTGAAACCATAAAATTCCTAGAAGAAAACATAGGCAGTGGGCGCCTGGGTGGCTCAGTGGATTAAGCCGCTGCCTTCAGCTCAGGTCATGATCTCAGGGCCCTGGGATCGAGTCCTGCATCGGGCTCTCTGCTCGGCAGAGAGCCTGCTTCCTCCTCTCTCTCTCTCTCTCTGCCTGCCTCTCTGCCTACTTGTGATCTCTCTCTGTCAAATAAATAAATAAAATCTAAAAAAAAAAAAGAAAGAAAAGAAAACATAGGCAGTAATTTCTTTGACATCAGCCGTAGAAATATTTTCCTAGATATGTCTCCTCTGGCAAGGGAAACAAAAGCAAAATTAGACTGTTGGGACTACAGCAAAGTAAGAGTTTCTCACAGCAAAGGAAACCGTCAATAAAACAAAAAGTCTACCTACTAAATGGGACAAGGTATTTGCAAATGACATATCTGATAAGGGGTTAATATACAAAATAATAAAGAACTTATATAACTCAACACCCCCTCCAAAAAATTTTGATTAAAAAATGGGCAAATGATATGAATAAACATTTTTCTAAAGAGGACATACAGATGGTCAACAGACACATGAAAAAATGCTCAGCATCACTAATCATCAGCGAAATGCAAATTGAAACCACAATGAGATATCACTTTATACCTGTCAGAATTGCTAATATCAAAATCATAAGAAATAACCAGTTCTGGCAAGGATATGGAGAGAAAAGAAGCCTCATGCACTGTTGGTGGGAAGACAAACTGGTACAGCCACTATGGAAAAACCAGTGTGGGAATCCCTCAAAAAATTTAAAATAGAATTATCATATGATCCAGTAATTCCACTACTGAGTATTTAACCCAAAGAAAGCAAAAATACTTATTTGAAAAGATAATGCACTCTTGTGTTTATTGTAGCATTTAGAATAGCCAAGATATAGAAACAAGTGTCTCTAACAGATGAAAGGGTAAAGAAGATATGGGAGATAGATATATGTATACAATGGCATATTACTCAGCCATAAAAATGAATGAGATCTTGCCATTTGCAACATGAATGGATCTAGTAGAAATGAAATAAGTCAAAGAAAGACAAATACCGGGGCGCCTTGGTGGCTCAGTGGGTTAAAGCCTCTGCTTTGGCTCAGGTCATGATCCCAGGGTCCTGGGATCAAGACCCGCATCGGGCTCTCTGCTCCACAGGGAGCCTGCTTCCTCCTCTCTCTCTCTCTGCCTGCCTCTCTGCCTACTTGTGATCTCTGTCTGTCAAATAAATAAATAAAATCTTTAAAAAAAAAAAAGAAAGACAAATACCATATTATTTCATTTATATGTGGAATATGTGGAATTTAAGAAACAAAATGAATTAAAAAGAAGACAAAAAACAGATTTCTAAATACAGAGAAACTGGTGGTTGCCAGGTGAAGGTGGCAGGACCAGGGATGGGATAAATAAATAAAGGGGATTAAGGTTAGATTTATCTCAAAAAAAAAAAAAAAAGACACAGAGTGCCCAGAAATAAATGTATGCATATACAGTGAACTGGTCTTCAACAAGAGCGCCAAAACACATAATGGGGAAAGAATGGCCTCTTCAATAAATGGTCTTGGGAAAACTGGATATCCATAGGCCAAAGAAAGAAATTGGTCTTTCAAAGAAAGAAATTGGTCACCATACACAAAAATCAACTCAAAATGGATTAAAGACTTAAACATAAGACCTGTAACTCTAGGGGCACCTGTGTGGCTCAGTCAGGACCCTGTGATCATGACTTGAGCCTGACTTTGGCTCAAGTCATGATCACAGGGTCCTGGGATCGAGCCCCATGTCAGGCTCTGCACTCAGTGGGGCATCTGCCTCTCCCTTTCCATCTGTCCCTCTCCCTCTGTCCCTCCCTTCACTCATGCTCTCTCCCCGCTCTCTCTGTCAAATAAATAAAATCTTAAAAAAAAATAAAACCCAAAACTGTAAAATTACTCAAAGAAAACAGGCAGAGAGCTTCTTGATGTTGGTCTTGGCAATGATTTTTTAGATATGACCCCAGACACAGGCAGCAAGAGCAAAAACAGGCAAGTGGAGCTACATCACATCAGAGTAAAAAGTTTCTGTACAGCAAAGGATACAACAGAACGAAAAGGTAAACTATGGAATGTTAGACAGTATTTGCAAATCGTATATCTACATGAGGTTAATACACAAAATATACAAGGAGCTCCTAAAACTCAGTATCAAAAACACAAATAACCCAATTATGAAATGGGCAAAGCATCTGAATAGTCATTGCTCCGAAGAATACATGCAAATGGGCAGCAGGTATTTGAAAAGATGCTCAGTATGACTAAGCCCTGGGAAATGCAAATCAAAACACAATGATATTATCTTACACCTGTTAGAATAGCTATTATCAAAAAGGCAAAAGGGGTCAAGTGTTGGCCAGGATGTAGAGAAAAGGGAAACCCTTGTGCATTGTTAGCAGGAACGTAAATTCACAGAGTCATTATGGAAAATAGCCTAGAAATTCTCACAAAGCTTAAAAACAGAACTACCATATGATCCAGGAATCCTACTTCTGGGTAGGTATCCAAAATATTGAAATCAGGATCTCAAAGAGATATCCACACTCCCCTGTTCATTACATCATTATTCATAATAGCTGAGATACGGAAACAACCTAAATGTCTATTGACACATGAATGGAAAAAGAGAAAATGTGGTATATACATAGAAAGAAATGTTATTCAGCTTTGAAAAATAGGGAAATCTTGCCAATATATCAATACGGAGAAACCCAGTCATGTTAAGTGAAATATGCCAGTCACAAAAGAACAAATATGGGGCGCCTGGGTGGCTCAGGTCATGATCCCAGGGTCCTGGGGTCGAGCCCCGCATCAGGCTCTCTGCTCTGTAGGGAGCCTGCTTCCTCCTCTCTCTCTGCCTGCCTCTCTGCCTACTTGTGATCTCTGTCAGATAAATAAAGATAAAATCTTTAAAAAAAAAAAAAAGAACAAATATTGCATGACTCCACTCATGTGAAGTACATCATAGTCAGCCTCATAGAACCACAAAGGCGAATGATGGTTTCCAGGGGGTACAGGGAGAAGGAAATGGGAGTTATTGTTCAATGGGTAAGAACAGTACTTCTAGAAAGCTATGTACAGTTAATGATCTTTTGCACATTGTTGAAAGAGTAGATCTCATGTTAAGTGGGTTTTTTTTTTCATGTTAAGTGTTTTTACCACAAAAGCAAACAGTGCTCTTACCACAAAACATAAAGAGGGAGGGCTACCAGGGTCGTATGAACACAGAGGAAAGGCCACGTGAAGACACGGGGAGAAGGTGGCCGTCTACAAGCCAAGGAGAGAGGCCTCATGAGAAACCAAACCTGCCAGCACCTTGATCTTGAACTTTCAGCCTCCAAAACCGTCAGGAAATAAATTTCTGTTATTTAAGCCACCCAACCTGTGATATTTTTTAATGGCAGTCTAGACAAACTAATCCAGGATTTAAAAGCCAATTATGGTAGGAACTTTATTTGAAAATCTTCAACAAGAGATTTCATGGACTAGCTAAACATTAAAAGGGCTCGTCTTGAAATAAGTCAACCAGAGAAAGATAATTGTCATATGATCTCTCCGATATGAGGAAATTGAGAGGCAGTGCGGGGGGCTTGGGGGGTAGGAAAGGAAAAAAATGAAACTAGGCCGGATCGTGAGGGAGACAAATCATAAGAGACACTTAATCTCACAAAACAAACAGAGGGTTGCTGGGGGGATGGGGGAGGGAGAGGGTGGTTGGGTTATGGACATTGGGGAGGGTATGTGCTATGGTGAGTGCTGTGAAGTGTGTAAACCTGGAGATTCACAGACCTGTACCCCTGGGGAAAATAATACACTGTATGGTAATAAAAATAAGTAATTTTTTTAAAAGTTCTCTTCCTGGCATCATAAAAGCGATAATGTTACCTCTTATTGGTTCTGGAAATTAGGATAGGTTGTCTAAATCTGGGTTTTAGTTCTCCCAATTTGGAGAATTTCCGTTTGGGAAGCAGAATTAAGATAGCACAGTGAAATAGTATGGTCTGGAGCACTCTGGACCAGGATGAAGGTGCTTACCAGCAGAAGGACACCTGCTCCGTTACTTAATCTGTCTGCATCTGACTACTCTGACCCTACCTCACTGGATTAGGCAGTGAGCGAAATTAAATGACACACCGTGGCAGGTGCCTGGCTGGCTCAGTTCAAAGACCATGGTCATGATCTCAGGGTCATGAGTTCAAGCACAACATCGGGTGCAGAGATTGCTAAAATAAATAAACTTAAAGAAAATGGCAGACTGTAGAGATATGGCAATCTCACACCTGTTTGGTAGCTATTATACTTATTTGACAATGATAGGTCATTACTGTTACTTTCCTTGAACACCTCATTACTTTGGAAAGAAAATATTTTCTTTAAAAATATATATATTTTAGGGCGCCTGAGTGGCTCAGTGGGTTAAGCCGCTGCCTTCAGCTCAGGTCATGATCTCAGGGTCCTGGGATCTAGTCCCGCATCGGGCTCTCTGCTCAGCAGGGAGCCTGCTTCCTCCTCTCTCTCTCTGCCTGCCTCTCTGCCTACTTGTGATCTCTCTCTGTCAAATAAATAAATAAAATCTTTAAAATATATATATATATATTATTATTTATCTATTTGAGAGTGAGAGAGAGCGTGGACAAGAGAGGCGGCGGGTGTAGGGAGCAGAGGGAGAGGGAGAAGCAGACTCCCTGCAGAGCAGGGAGCCCAACTGGGGCTCCATCCCAGGACCCTGAGATCATGGCCCGAGCTGAAGGCAAACGCTTAACAGACTGAGGCACCCAGGCACCCCAGAAAATAATATTTTCTAATAAAATATTTCCTAGACTAAACTGTTTAGTTCAGTGTTTTGCCCATGAAGGGTCTGACCTTCCACTGGAAGCTGGAGAAGATGGTGATAATAGCATCTATTTATTGAGCTCTGACTTGTGCACCCAGCAAATATGAATTTTTCATGCATTGTTTATTCAAGCTTCTAGATATCCTAACAGGGAAATATTGTTATTATTCTCATTTTACAGATAGAAAGCTAATACTCAGAGCAGTTAAATCACTTTCCAAAGGTCCTACAACTACAAATACCAGCTATTCAACTCCAAAGATCACTTTTCTTAGCTCCGATGCTGTACTGGTCTCAAATATACAATTACCATTTGTATTTCTACACGTTTTTCCAATGCTAAGTACTTTATGTGTTTAATGTTCCTACCAACCCTATAAGGTAGGTACAAGATTTTATTTCTGTTTTACAGATCAGGAAACTGATGGTTATATAACTTACCCAATGTGATTTAGCGATTGCCAGAGCTGGGACCCAAACCTGGTCTGTTCAAGTCCAAGTTTTAGGCTCTTACTGCCCTACTTTATTACCTCCACACTGTGCTCAGACTGTACAAAGCAGTGGAAAGTACAAGAAACTGGAGTTTAAGAGAGCTCGATTTTGAACTTGGCTGTGTGACATCAAATAAGTCATTCTGCTTCTGAGCCTCCATTTATCATCTGTTAAACAAAGAACTTCAATTAGGCCACCTGTTATTCCCTTTGCTTTAACATTCTATCTTGGCAAGTGAATTTTGAAAAATTCCATTTATTATGTTACTAAACTTAGAGAAAAACGTGATTATAAACTCCTGAAAGGAAGCTATAGTGATTAAACAATTATGGTAAAGAAGTTCGACCCCTACACTTCAGAAATCAGCTCTGTACACGGATTGGGGCACCAGTTAACTGACAATGGCAATAAAGACTGAGTATCTGTGATTCCAGACAAGTATTCTTCTCACTCCGCTTTGGTTTACTTTTCCGTTGAGTGAAGATCATGCTAATACCTACATGTAAGTTCATCTTAGGAGCACTCCTTCAAGTATTAAAAAAGGAGAGAGAGGGGTGCCTGGCTGGCTCAGTTAGAAGAGCGTACAACTCTTGATCTCAGGGTCATGAGTCTGAGTCCCATGCGGGGTGTAGAGATCATTGAAAAGATAAATAAAAACTTTGAAAAAGAGGAAGAACTGGGACCCCCTGGGTGGCTTAGTCAGTTAAGCGTCTGCCTTCCACTCGGGTCATGATCCCGGAGTCCTGCCCTGCGTGGCATAAGGCTCCTTGCTCGGCAGGGAGCCTGCTTCTCCTTCCGCCTGCCACTCCCCCCATTTGTGCGCTCTCTCTCTCTCTCTCTGACAAATAAATAAAATCTTTGAGGAAAAGAAAAGAAAAAGTGGGAGAATAGACAGGAAACAACATAGGGGAAAAGTTAATAAAAATGCAATACACTGAAGTGCCCAGGTCATTCACTCAGATGAGCAGCTGATTTCTTGATTTCAGCTTATGTCATGGTCTCAGGATCTTGGGATCAAGCCTTATGACAGACTCATGCTCGGTAGGGCGTCTGCATGAGATTCTCTCTCTCCCTCTGTCCCTCCCCCCCACCATGTATGTGTTCTCTTTCTCTCTCTCTCTCTCTAATAAGTAAATAAACCTTAAAAACAACAACGACAAAAAGCAAAGCACTATCTTCGAAGAAGTCTTTTTCATCCCTGGAACTGGACATGAGTGGCTAAATTTGCTGTCTGATCCACTGTGTCAACTGAACAAAAGAGAATTTTTAAAATGATGTTTTCTGTATGATCACATTGCAAATGATGGAATATAAAGCAAAAATCAAAAGGAAACCACAATTTAAAAAAAAAACTGAGTAGTGAAAAGTGGAGAACAAGATGAAGAAAGAAAAGGATAAAATTGGTGGATATGAGGAAATAAATAAAGGATCATAGGGAGAAAAACGAGAAAGTGGAAGGAAGATGAGGCATAGGAGAGAAATGGAAAAAATGAGGGGAAAGGGTAATTTCCACCAAGAACAGTCCTGAGTCAGTCTTGGGTTTTGGGAGTGTGCAAACATCACTGCATTCCAATCTGAGAACATCACCCTCCAAATTCTCTTGAACTGAATTCCACAATCTGAGCCCTCCAAAACCCACCACAGTTGGAGAAACTAGGAAAACACCCTTTAGCAAAATTTAAAGTTGTTTTCCTCTTCTGCCACTAGGGGGTAGTACATTCCATCCAATTCAATCAGCATTTAGAGGTTTTCTAGTGCAGAGTGCCCTGGAGGCTACCCCATGGAATACAGCACCATTCTTTATACTCAAGCATACTCGATGGTATACTTACACAAATAACTACCACTCAAGAAAAAGTGACCTGTGGAGTTGCATTTCAGCTAAAACTTCAAGACTGGGTGGGAATTCATAATAAGCAGAGATGTGTGGTAGGAGGAAGGTTCTAAAGAAAGGAGTACATTTGGAAGGAAAGATTGGTGACAAAGGTCAACTAAACTTCTATTATAGTTGGAACAGAAAACATTTTCTTAACTTTCTTTTTTATACATTCAACATCTACAGACAACTTAATGGGGATTGTTCCCACAGGTAAATAACTGAACAGAAGTAAGTTATAAAAAAAAAAGATCCAAAAGAATTTATTTTATTTATTTTTTTAAAGTAGGCTTCATGTGGAGCCTGAAGCAGGGCTCAATCTCACAACCCTGAGATTAAGACCTGAGCTGAGATTAAGAGCCGGACATTCAATTGACTTAGTCACCCATGAGCCTCCAGGACTTTTTTAAATGCAACTATGAAAGTTTCTGTTTGACTAGAAAATGTAAATCACAATTACAGATATTTGGCTATGGTAGCAAGGGCCTCTGGTTCTGACAGTTGGTTCTAGATATCTGTATCAAACATAGACCCCAAAGTTATGGAAGGATTTCTCTCCAAATTCTACTCACTCTGCTGTGTGGAAGGGTTAATGAGACTATCATACTGCACACCAGAAATCTAGATGCCAACTTCACTTTTAGGATACAGCTGGCTCTGATAGTCAATTTTTATAGTTTTCATAGCATTTGAATTTTATCTCAGGTTCTTTTTATTATTTATAGTTTTATTGAGATATAATTTATATACCATGAAATTCACCCATCATAAGTATACCATTCCATGGTTTTTAGTGAACTTATAAAATTGTACAATCATCACACTCAAATTTAATTTATTTATTTTTAAAGATTTTATTTATTTATTTGAGAGAGAGAAAGAGAGAACACAAGTAGGGTGAGAGGCAGAGGAAGAAGCAGACTCCCCGCTGAGCAGGGACTTGATCCAGGGATTCTGGGATCATGATATCAGCTGAGGACAGATGCTTAACCCACTGAGCCACCCAGGCGCCCACACTACAATTTCAGAACACCCCTCTCCCTAGTTCCTGTGAATCCATTTGCAGACAATCTCCCTTCCCCACCCAGCCATAGGCAACCACTGATTTATTTTTCTGTCTCTCTAAATTTGCCTCTTCTGTACACTTTATAGAAATAGAATCACATTATATGTATTTTCTGGCATTTGGCTTTTTCCCACTTAGCATAAGTGGATTTCTGAGATTCTGAGATTCAACCATATAGTACATGTACGATTCTTTTTTACGGCTGAATAGAATTCATTGTGTGGGTAGGCTACATTTTGTTTACCGATTCACTAAGTTGATGGACGTTTGGATTGTTCCCCAAAGTTGTTTAATAATGCAGCCAAAAGTAATTGCGTACAAGTTTTTGTTACGTGAAAGATGGAATGCACTGGACTCTCAGGGAGATGATTTTAGTCAGGCTATTGCCATTGGGAGAACATTCATTAGTGAGAAATATCTCCAAGAAAAGGAAGAGGGTCTGGGATTTTTATAGAGGCAGATAAACAAGGGAGTCATCACTGGGTCTCGTTAGAATCTTAAGGAAGGATGGAAGGCACAATGCAAGGGGTGGGGTGCAAAGGCAATTAGCTTGCTCAGAATACAAAATGGTGGAGGGATTTCTCCATGCTGCTGCTTTCCAGGAGCACAGCTCACACGGAAAAGCTCAAAGGATCCTTGAGGACTTGTGTATTCGGTTTTGGGGGGGGTTAGGTCCCCAGGAGAAGAATTGCTAAGCAATGTTTAACAGTTTAAGCAACTGCTTTCTAAAATAATTGCACCATTTTACATTCCCAGGAATAATGTTTCTCCACATCCTAGCCGGTACTCAGTAATTACTTTCTTTCTTTTCCATGATGGCTAGCAGATGGGAAGCGGTATCTCACTGTGGTTTTAATTTGTATTTCCCTAATGATTAATGGTACTGAGCACCTTTACATGTACTTACTAGCCATTTGTACATATTGGTGAAATGTCTCTTCAAATCTCCCCAAATTGCGCAATTTAAAATTGGGTTTTAATTGGACCTCTGCATTGTTAAGTTGAAGGAAATTTTGGTTTTACTTGTATTTATTTATTTTTTAAAGATTTCATTCATTTATTCTAGAGAGAGTGGGGAGGGACAAGCAGATTCCCCACTCAGTGTGGAGCCCAACTTGGGGGCCCAACCCCCATACCCAGAGACTATGACCTTCACTAAAAGCAAGAGCCAGTCACCTACCTGACTGAGCCACCCAGGCACCCCAGGTTGTAGGAATTTTTTAATATATTCTGTATATAAGCCCTTTATCAGATACATGATTTGCAAAAATTTTCATTCAGTCTGTATAACTTGTCTTTTTAATTTTGTTAATAGTATATATTGAAGGGCAAACATTTTTTAATTAAGTTCAGTTTATCAATTTTTTCCTTTTATTCCTACTGAGAACTCTAACTCAAGCTTACAAAGATATTCTATTTTCCTCAGGAAATTCTATAGTTTTGGCTCTAAAATCTAAGTCTATGCCTAATTTTGAATTAATTTCTGTGTGCGGTATGGGTTAAGTTTATTGGTTTGTTTATTTTTTTTTAAAGATTTTGTTTATTAATTTGACAGAGAGAAATCACAAGTAGGCAGAGAGGCAGGCAGAGAGAGAGAGAGGGAAGCAGGCTCCCTGCCGAGCAGAGAGCCCGATGCGGGACTCGATCCCAGGACCCTGAGATCATGACCTGAGCCGAAGGCAGCGGCTTAACCCACTGAGCCACCCAGGTGCCCCGGTTTGTTTATTTTTTTATATCGATATCCAGTTGTCCCCACACAATTTTCTATGAAGACTATCCTTTCCCCATTCAGTTGTCTTAGAACCTTTGTTTAAAATCAATTTAGCATAAATGTAAGGGTTTATTTCTGTTCTTTCAATCCTCTATCATTCCTGTATATGCCCAACCTTTGTCAGTACCCTAACAGGCATAGTTCCTTATGCCATACCATCCTGATGACAAGTAGCTTTTTTTTTTTTTTCAAGATTATATTTATTTATTTGAGAGGGAGAGAGAACACGAATGGAGGTGGGCAGAGGGAGAATGAGAAGTAGGCTCCCGGTTGAGCAGGGAACCCAATGCAGGGGTGGATCCCAGGACTCTGGGATCATGACATGAGCCAAAGGCAGACACTTAACCTGACCGAGCCACCCAGGCGCCCCCCAAAATAGCTTTAATAGTAAGTTTTGAGATTGAGCAATACAAGTCCTTCCAACTTTGTTATTTTTCTTCAAAACTGTTTTGGCTGGCTCTGCAGTTATTTACACTTCCATTTAAATTTTGTGAGCAGTTCACCTATTTCTACAAAAAAATCGTATGCTGGGATTTTGATAAGAATTGTGTTGAGGGCGCCTGGGTGACTCAGTGGGTTAAGCCTCTGCCTTCGGCTCAGGTCATAATCTCAGAGTCTTAGCAATGAGGTCTGCTTTGGGTTCTCTGCTCAGAAGGGAGCCCTCTGATCCGCAGGAAACCTGCTTCTCCCTCTCCCTCTGCCTCCTTGTGATTTCGCTCTGTTTCTGTCAAAAAAATAAATAAAATCTTTAAAAAAAAAAGAATTATGTTGAATTAAATCTATCTGGAGGAAATTGCCATTTTAACAATATTGAGTCTTCCAATCCATGAGCATATAGTATCTATTTATATTGTCTTTAATTTCTTACAGCAATATTCTGTTGTTTTCAATGTATATATCTGACACTCCGCTTAATAAATTTCTAAACATTTTCTTTTTGATTATCTTCTAAATTGAATTATTTTCTTAATTTCATCTTTGTTGCCAGAATATGGAAATATAATTAACTTTGTATAATATTGCTCTTGTTGTCCTGTGACATTACTGAACAAATTTATTAGTTCTAGACTTTTCTTGGTGGGTTACTTAGGGTTTTCTACCTAAAGAATTATGTCATCTGTAGATAAAAAGTTTACTTCTCCCTTTCCAATAGGAATAGTTCTCACTCTCTCTTTCTCTTTTTCTTTTCCTCTCCCTTGCCCCCCCTTCTCTTTTTTTTCCTTATTATACTGGCAAGGACCTCTAGACCAGAACTGAATAGAAGTGATAAAGAGTAGATAGTATTTTAGGAGGAAAGCATTTCGTCCTCCACCATTAGGTCTGATGTTAGCTGTAGATTGTTCCCAGATGCCCTTTTCTAATTTGAGAAATGCCCTTCTATCTGGTTTGTTGAGGGTTTTTGGGTTTTTTGTTGTTGTTGTTGTTGTTGTTGTTGTTTTTTATCATGTATTGGTGCTGATTTTTTTTCTGCCTCTATAGAGAGCACCTTTTTTTAAAATTTTTGGACTTAATTTATATGATACATTAAATGAATTGATGCATTAATTCAAGCTTTCATTCCTGGAACACAAGATAAACTGGAAATACACTAGGTTAGGATGTAGGGTTGTTTTTTTTTTTTATGTTGATGACTTTGATTTGATAGTGTTTTGTTAAAGCTTTTTGTGTCTGTGCTCCGGAGAAATATTGATGCATAATTTTATTTTCTTGTTATATCTTTGCCTGGCTTTGGTATCAGGATAACAGTGCTGTCAAATGTGAGGGCTCTTTATTACTGTAGCCTAATTTACTGTAGTGTGACTGATAGAGTTGCAGAAAAGAATGATGCAACTCTTTTTGTTTTTAAAGGATTTTTAGAAGATTTTATTTATTCACTACATCAAAAACTAATGTACTGGATGGTGACTAACATAACAGAATAAGAAATTAAATTAAATTTTTAAAAGATTTTATTTATTTGACAGAAAGAAAGAGCACAAGCAGGGGAAGCAGTAGGCAGAGGGAGAGGGAGGGGGAGAAGCAGGGAGCCTGATGTAGCGCTGGATCCCAGGACCCCAGATGACCAGAGCCAAAGGCAGATGCTTAACCAACTGAGCCAGCCAGGTGCTGCTTTAAAGGATTTTTTAAGAAAAATTATTTATGTATTTGAGAGAGACAAAAGTGTGGGGAGGGGCAGAGGGATAGAGAGAATTAGAGAGAGATAGAGAAAGAGAGAGAGAATCCCCAAGCCAACTCCTTGCTGACTGGGGAGCCCTATGGGGGGTTTGATTCCAGGACCCTGAGATCATGACCTGAGCTGAAATAAAGAGTCGTACGCTCAACAGACTGAGCCATGCAGTCACCCCAGAATAATGCCGCTCTTCATTTACAGTCTTCAAGATACAGTGTTAGGTGTTAAAAGCATGTTATAGACTATCTAGTATATGGTGTGTTATCCTTTGAATAAAGAAAAAAACATATATACATATGCATAGCATTTCTCTGGGAGAACACAAAAGGCATTGAAAAAAAGATTGCCTTTGTCAAAGAGACATGAGCCACAGGGATAGTGGGAAGGAGACTGCTTTTTCTTATTTATCCTTTCATACCTTTTGAATTTTGTACCATGTACAGATATTACCTACACACACACACACACCATGCCCATGCTTTTATTTTATATTAGAAAATATATTTCTATTACAAGTAAGCATAGCCACCAAAGCAAGATGAAAGTCAAAAGAACAAGCTTTTTCTGAGAAAGAAGCTAACCTAGGGCACCACCTCTGACTGTTGCTTGATAAGCCCTTCTGATTACAATTTGATTTGTCTTGGAGATCTGTCTGTAGAGAGAATGTTATATATTGTTTACTTCTAAATTAATGAATGGATGGCCAGAGTTTTGTACATTATGGCGATTTTCTTCTTTTTTTTAATACACAAATATCCTTTTTTTAGAAGGTTTTATTTATTTATTTGTCAGAGAGAGAGAGAGCACGCAACAGGGGGAGCAGCAGGCAGAGGGAGAGGAAGAAGCAGACTTCCTGCTGAGCAGGGAGCCTGATGCAGCGCTCAATCCCAGGACCCTGGGATCACGACCTCAGCTGAGGGCAGACACTTAACCGACTGAGCCCTGCAAGAGCCCCGCCGATTTCCATTAATGAAAGTCTGCTCCTGAGAGGCAGTGCCAACACCATGAGTAACTAGGTGTTCAAGACTGAGGACCAGAGCCCAGGCCGTGGTGACTTCACCCAGCTTATCCTGTCCCCTTTGACCTTCAATGTGGTCAGCTTCTCCCCACCTCTAGTTATATCTGACTTGCTACATAGTCTTTCCTTCTAACAAAGCACTTGCCATTCGTAATATCTGCCCTGTTTGTAGCTTTACCCAAGCACCTGTATTGTTTTATATCGTGTGTTGTATTATATTATGTTGCATCACATTGCACTGCTTTTTACTTAAAGTATAATATACCTTCAGAACAGCACCTAACATGCAAACTGAACGCACCCAAGTAACCATGTCTAGATCAAGAAACAGAATGCAACCCACACTTCAGATGCCACATTCTTGCCCCTTCAACCATGACTGCCCCAACGGTAAATACTATTGTTATTTCTAATATCGTAGATTAGTTTCATTGGTTTTTGTATTTTATACAAATGTAATTGTACAGAATGTACTATTTCCAAGCTTCATTCACTCCCCATTGTTTTCAGATTCATCCATTCTTTTCCATGTTGTAGTTCATCCTGGATGGTTATATAGTTTTTACCGTGTGAATTCTCAACACTGATTATATCCATTGTACCATGCGCCTGAGTGGTTTCCAATTTGGGAACTACAGTGCTGCCATGAATATTCTAGCATACATTGTGATGAGCAAATGTGTGCCTTTCTGTTATGTATACACCTTAAGAGTGAAACTACTGGATCATATCATGAGTGTATTTTCAGATGCAGAAGATGATGGTAGTCAATTTTCCAGCTGGTTGTGCCAACTTATGCTCTCACCATAAGTGGATGAGAGTTCCACTGCTTGATGTAGTCAGTCTTCCCCATTCCATTCATTCTGGTAGATATGTTGTAGTGTTATTATATTGTGTTTCTTATTTCACTCAGCCCTTTGTGGACAGTCTTCCAATGTCGGTTGATTTCCTGTGTGTCCTGCCTTCCCAGAGTAGAGAGGACAGTCTGTCACTTTCCTAGTCTCCCCTGTGACCCAGGCTGTACTGTAAGACTTCAGCTCAGAAGAGGGAAGTAGCTTCATGGAATCCATCGTGACAGCACTGGCAGAAACATGTCATCTGGAAGGACAATGTGAAGCTTCAGGCATCCAGCCTCACTGGTGGGAGCCATGGGGTCTGTGGTCAGCAAGATGGTCGTGATGTTAATGCTGGAGCAGGGCATCCTCTGGGTACTGTTCATGGCTTCCTGGACAACTAGCCCAACTCCCTGGGCCCCACAGAGATTTTATAAGAACCATAATATTCTTTTTTTTTTTAAAGACTTTATTTACTTATTTGACAGAGAGAGAGCACATGAGTGGGGAGAGGGGCCGAGGGAGAGGGAGAAGCAGACTCCCGCTGAGCAGGGCTCAATCCCAGGACCCAGGGATCATGACCTAACACCTAGGCACCCAGAACCTTAATATTTTTAAGAAGTTCTTTTAAAGTTTTATTATTTAAATAATCTTTATGCCCAACATGGGACTTGAACTCATGAATGACATCAAGAACAAGAGTCACATGCCCTTCCAACAGAGCCACCCAGGTACCCCAAGAACCTTAATATTCTTTAAGAAGTTCCTTCTCTGCTTAATATAGCTTTGGGTCTGTTAATTTCAACTTAGAACCCAGATGGATGTGATTTCACGGATATCTAGCATAAGGAACAGCCAAAGGAACTACTGTATGTGGTTCTAAAAGGACCCTAAGTGCATATTCCCTACACCAAGGTGCCTCTTACTGAATGCACCACCGGTCATGGGAGAAAGACACATAAAGTCCTTCTACCAGTGAACATCTGCATTACATTTTGCTTAGTGAACAATGACAGTGCTGGGGAAAGGACCAGCCATACTAACGCTCCCTTCATTTCAGAATAGGGGGCCCACAGCTGCGTTGTGCAGATGGTAAAGAGCTTTCACTATTTTTAGGAGAGATCTCTCTAAGCTGGGAAAACAGACACGGAACCAAAATTCCCCCCAGAGCCCGCTTCACTTCCTCAGCAATACCCTTCAGTTCTGGGCCAGACATGCCTGCACAAGCATCCACCCAGATTTCCATCAGCGCCTCAGCAGGGCTGTTGTCACGCTCCGAGAGAGCATAGCTTTGGAGGTGGAGGGCTGCAGCTTGACAGATGATAGCCACAGCCAGCGGAGGAGTCGTTTACGGATAAAAAGATTGGTGAAATAATGATGTCTGAAGACTGTAGAGTATGGATTGGAAGATACGGATCAAGCAGCACGGATGGAAGTGAGGGCACAGAGAGGGAGAGGATGGGGTTGGGTAGTGGTTACAGAAACATGAGCTTCGTCTGTAAGGTTTCATATTTGTTAATGGAAAGATGAAGCAGTGACCCAGGCTTAGGGAACAGTAGTACAAAGGCCCTGAGACAAATCACTGGAATGTGACTGATGCAGTGAGTTCCAGGAAGGGAAGAGTCTGTGCAGGGCAGGCTGGAGCCTGGGAAGCTGGAAGAGACAAGGAGGGTTTCTCGCCCCGAGCCTCTAGAGGGAGTGCAGCTGGACTCCAGCTTGACCTCAGCCTTCTGGCCTCCAAGACTGCGACAGAATACATTACTGTTGATAAACGCCATCCAATTTGTGGCCATTTGTTATGGCAGTCTTGGTAAATGAATACAAGTACATAACCATTTTTCTATTTTTTTTAATTGCTCACATAATTATCAAATGGAGGTCCTGGATTTCATAGCGACTAGAGTCATTGATGAATTGTATGTTTATTCTTCACCTGTAAAACAAGTGGTGTTGATTGTGCATAAGTGAGGTAAATGTTTTCTTTCTATTTTGTTTGTTTATGTCTTTCCGTGGTGAACTTACTTATCAAAGTCAAAGCAAAAATAAACATTAGCCTACTACCAAAAAAAAAAAAAAAAAAAAAAAAGGAACAGCACAAAAAATCCCTGGAAGCAAATAAGACAAATGTTAACAGTTTTTACTATTAATTCTTGATGTTGGAAATGAAGTATTCACTAAATTTTTCTATCTTTCTTTAATGTGTTTAGCTCAAAAAAATGAGAAAACAATCAAAAATTGAATGTGTTCAGATTTCTTTTTTAAAAGATTTTATTTATTTATTTATTTAAAGATACAGCAAAAGACAGAGCATGAATGGAGAGAGGGACAGAGGGAGAAGATTATTTCAAGCAGACTCCACGATGAGCGGGAGCCCAACACAAAGCTTGATCCCAGGATCCTGGGATCATGACCTGAGCCAAAATCAAGAGTTGGACCCTTAACCAAATGAGGCACCCATGTGCCCCAAATATGTTCAGATTTTAAGTAAGAGAAACCTCTGCAAGAAATGGAGATAGCCCTTCAGATGTCATAATTTAGATTTTTCTTACAGCAACACAAGACCTTGAACTTTCTTCTTCTTGTGCTTTTTCTGACAGAACTTTGGTGAGAATGGAATAGCTTTCCCAATCCATTAGCCATCTCGGGGTTTTGGAAATAACTAGCCACTGGGTCCTGGAAGTGGGCTCAGCCTTTTCATGATGGGTTTGCCACTTCTTTGGGTCCACCCTGTAGGTGATGTCTTTGAACCTATCTCTCAGCCCAGACCTTATGTGGCTCATGCTCAAGGAGGAGGACATACACACACTCTCTTTTACACACACATATGTAAATGGGGGGGTGTCTCGATGTCAAATGTATTTCTAACTGTGGGTATAATCAAAGAGAGTTTTACTGAGAGTCACTATACTAAGCAATTTAACCACAACATGGCCAAATTAGAAATCTTCATTTCATTGACTTTCTTTCCTCTGAACTTCTAAAGATTTTCCTCCTCCATTTTCTCCATCTTAATCAATGGTACCATCAACCAACCCAGTTGCTTAAATCAAAGGCTAGAAGTTATCTTGGCTATCTTCCCTCATCTCTACATCCCAGCCCTCAGTTACAGAATAGATAATATATAATACATGCATGGCAAGTATTGGTTGGGAAACTTGTGTTTTGGACACATATACACATGCCCACACATGTAATATGGACACTGAATTGCAATATGCTTTTATCTTCCTTTCCCTGAATGGGGAAAATGTTACAAAGAGGTTTTTATACTTCACCCTCTTTAAGGAACTTGGAAACATCTGGAGCTCATAGATTCTCACTCTCTCTCTTTTTTTTTTTTTTTTAAGATTTTATTTATTTGACGGAGAGAGAGGAATCACAAGTAGGCAGAGAGGCAGGCAGAGAGAGAGAGGGAAGGAAGCAGGCTTCCCGCAGAGCAGAGAGCCCGACGCGGGGCTCGATCCCAGGCCCCTGGGATCATGACCCAAGCCAAAGGCAGTGGCCTTAACCCACTGAGCCACCCAGGCGCCCCTCTTTTTTTGTATTTTTAAAATTGTTTGGTATCCTCCTTGTTCTGTTGTCTTTCCTTTTCTACTGCTATGAATCTCCTCTTGTGATAAATAATTGATGGAAAGTAGGAGAAAAGAGAGAACACAGAAGAGACAGTGTATTTTGACTGTGTTATTTCCCTATCAATAGGTGTGAGGACCTAGTAGATAGTCCATTCTTCCCTCTGGATTTTGACAGCATTCCATTTACAGCACTTACCATTTTGACCTTGTGTTTCAGCTACTGGAATACAACCTTTAACCTTCCTAGTTATCTGTACCCTGGTTGGGGAGAATTCCTTCTATATTTTACCTCTGTGTTTCCACCCCACCCATCCCATCCCCCCAAAACCTAGCACAGTCCCTTAGAAAAAGTCTTTCGAGGGACTGTGTAATTGTAACTTCCTTTCCTCTCTCCCTTCCTTGTCTGCCTGCCTTCCCTTCCTCCACTCTTCCTCCTTTTATTTCTTAGTGAGCAGGAAAACTGCTTTAGAAACTCTGCTTTCAGCTGGAATTGGGTACAAAAGGGGCAAGACCTTTGGTACCTGCCATTGAATGGGCCGGTCAACTGGCCTGCAGAGAATGAAGTGCACAGTGGGCGTGAGCAAGCGGAAGAAAGGCCATGCTTACTTGTTTGGGTGCAAACAGAGTTTGTCAAGTGTCCTTGCCAATGTTACAAAAAAGAAATCCCTTTATCGCATTCCTGTGGAGAAGTTTCTCTTCCAGTGAGTTTTGAATGGCTTTAATCTCCAAGGTTATTTCCAACACGTACAAATTCGAGCAATGCCAACGTAATGCAGGTCCTGGAATCATGAATCAATGTTATGTGTTCGCAAAGGTCATTCGTGTACCTTACTCCTCACAGGGAGTAGTTTCCTCTTAGAAAGTTCAACTTAACTGCTAAGGAACTAATACTTGTGGGAAGCGAGCCAATAAAAATAACGTGAAAATGAATCATCTCACTCTAAACTGTGTCCATTCCCTAAAGGAGAAAACACTGGAGGTAGAGCCAGAGGAACCATATAGGGACATATCGTTTTTATTTGCCAGATATAGGGCTAAGGGCAGTGATTATGGCGTCTTTATGTCTCACATTACTCCAAGTACAATCACTGGCAACCAACAAATAATTTTTAATAATACTAATAACGTTATATCCGAGGGCAAGAAATACTCCAACACAGCCCATTAAAAGTAGCCTGTAAACCGTTTC
This sequence comes from Neogale vison, assembly GCF_020171115.1. Lineage (NCBI taxonomy): Eukaryota > Metazoa > Chordata > Mammalia > Carnivora > Mustelidae > Neogale > Neogale vison. The sequence goes on from NC_058096.1 coordinate 154,763,329, forward strand.
TTGAAATTGCTTTCCAGCCAGTTTCAAACATGACTCTATTAAACCATTTAATGAAAGAGAAGACACTATGTCATAAAATGAGAATAAGTATCATGTCAAAGAAGGTTAGAGGCTAAATTTATAGTACCTAAATTTTCTTAAGAAAGCAAGTGATAAAATTTTACTAAGCACCACCCTTAAGTTACATAAAATATTCTCAGGTTGAAATCACATTTTGTCCAACAGCAATTCTTTATCTCCAGGGAGTGATAAGATTATATGAAATATTTTAACAGGGAAATAGAAAGATTGAAAATAATCGAGAACTGAAGTGAACTTCACCTACAAAAAAAAGTACAGTAAAAAGAAGTAAAATGTTTCATAAATGGAAAGTAAATGGGTTTGTCCTAGCTGAATTTATCTTTAGCTCACAGATGAGAATAAGATTGCTGTAATTTAGAACTTTTTTATTGTCATATGCTGGATATAATTTTTTAAGATGTAATTTGGGTCAGAAGCCTAATTCTATCTAAAAAATTTGGGGTTGTCTTCAATTGTTTAATCTGAAAGGCTCTGAATATACAAATGCTGATGTTACTAACTTTTTTTTTTAAGTAGGCTGCACACCAAACATGGGGCTTGAACTCACAACCCCAAGGTCAAGAGTCAAGACTCGAATGCTCTTCCAACTGAGTCAACCAGGCACCCCTGATGTTAGCAACTTTTAAAGGAAAATTGAGAGACAGACTCAATATCTCTTAATATAGAAACTGCATAGGAATTGCATTTTCCCATAAGTAAGAGCAAAGAGTGAGAAATACAACATATAAATGCAACAGAAAAAAGAGTCTGAAATCTTAGAATTTTTCAGAACCCCTTGCAGATATAAGGGCAAGAGAAATCATTTTAAGAATTACTCCGTTAAGGGCACATGTGTGGCTTAGTCGGGTTGGGGTCTGCCTTTGGCTCTGGTCATGATCTTGGGGTCCTGGGATTGAGACCCATATTAAGTATTGGCCTTTTGGTTTTGGCTCAGGTCATGATCTCAGGTGCGTGAGATAGAGTCCCACATCTCTCCAGTCTGCTGGAGATTCTGCTTCTCCTTCTGTCCATCCCCCCACTTGTGCTCTCTCTCCTCCCCAAAACAAATACATATATTTAAAAAAAGAAAGAAAAAAAATTACTCTTTTAAAATCTTAAGGAAAGTCATATATTTTGTTTTGTGAAATAAGTTCCTTCTTGCATGACATTCCTCCCTTCTCACCCATACACACACACAAAAAAAAGCAGGCAAAGGAGAATGATGAAATTTTAGTTTCTTTACATTGAAATGTCATCTAATCAGGACAGTTTCTTTGGTGAATATGAAAAGAAACAAAAACACAAGGTTTACTATATCTCCAATATTTAATTCTATTGAACAGCTGACTCAAGTTGAGTTAACACTAATAATTCCCATTTCTTTAATGTCTCTGAAACAGAGAATTACATGTCAGCCTTCAACTCAATAGATGTATGTTTCAGATTCTTATTAACAGAATAGGAAAACCAATAGGAAAAATTACATCTGGCACACTCCCAAATAGACTCTCCATTAACATAGAATTTTATAAGATAAGATTAGTTGTTGTTGGAGGTCCAGTGAAAGAAAATTCATGTCTTTACTCAAGAATATCCCATGTAACTTCTAGTAATAGCATAAAAAAAAGCCATCTGAATTATTAATGCCTGTGGTCAGCAGTCATGTTTAGGGGCTTATCAAACCACAATTTATGGGGTTCCTAAAATAGTTATTTAGACTTAACACATTGTGTGTTACTGAACATGTCCCTTATTATTTCCAATACCCTGAAACAATTTGAAATGTATATTAAAGCTCAATGTTTTGTTTGTTTGTTTGTAGAGTCATTCTGGCCCAACCTGTCAAAATTTGAAGATCTTAAAAGCTGTTTCAGGGGCGCCTGGGTGGCTCAGTGGGTTAAGCCGCTGCCTTCGACTCAGGTCATGATCTCAGGGTCCTGGGATTGAGTTCCGCATTGGGCTCTCTGCTCAGCAGGGAGCCTGCTTCCCCCCCCCCTCTGCCTGCCTCTCTGTCTACTTGTGATCTCTGTCTGTCAAATAAACAAATAAAATCTTAAAAAAAAAAAAAAAGCTGTTTCAATTCCAAGAAGGCTTTCAAATATCTGTATTAATCTTGTAAGATTAATTTTCATCTTAACAGGAAGTCTCATTTTTTTAGTCCCTAGAATTAATTAACTTGAACTTACATGATCCAGTAGAATTTAAAGTCTGGCAAACCATCGACACCAAGTCCTAAGGTTAAGAATTTAATTATAAAGTATCTGGCACCTAAAAGAGTACTCAATGAATACTTGTCAGAGGAGAGAATGGAGTGGAGGGGTACCTCCTGGCTAATAAAAGGGTGGTATCGTTCTGAATTGCAGCCAATGAACGCTCTGTTAGAAAATACCTAAGAATATTCAGATTCTCACTTCATTGTCAGCTATAAATGACATCAACTTCCACAGCTAGTGTAAAACAGAGAAAGATTCCATTAAACCTCTTTGTACTATTCCTGATCGGTTTCACAGGACATTTAGCCCTGAGCGAGAAGATGAGCTGCCCTCAAGACAATAAGGCAATGCGCCTTTGTTACTATTGGATTTTCTTATTCCGTTTGTACCGCAAAAAAGAAACTTAAGCATTTCTATCAAACATCAATGTCTTCGACTCCAAAAGTTCGAAGGTTCTCCAAGAAAAGTATTCAATAATTACAGAGTCCAGTCAATTACAAGCTCTGGACCTAAAGAAGAATCAACACCAAGATTTCACAAGTGGTCGAGGACAACAATCATTATAGCGCTTTCTGAGGAAACAAAAAACTTTCCTGTTCTGGATCCACACTGTGAAAGAGTCTTATTTGTCTCCAACGCAGTACCCAACACACGTAGTCATTCAGTTAACCTCGGTCAAGATACTGTACTTGCCAAGAGAGACCCTGTCAGTGTGAGTTCTGTATTGTTGAGCTTACAACTGTATCTACACTGTGCCAGAGAGTTAGTTGCTATGAGAATGAACCTTCATCAGTGTATGGTCAGTCACTTTAGAGGTACAAAAATTTATAAAACACATCAAAATAAACACAGGCTACGCAGCTATTCCAGAGCCTAAGAAAAAGAAGATATATAGATATATAAATATATCTATATATATATGAAGATATTCATATATTCATATTCTATATATATTCAGATATACAGATATATCGATATATCTATATGAAGATATATTGATATATCGATGTATCTATATATCTGAATATGTTTTCATATAGTCACAGAATGATAAAGCTGGCAACAGGGAAGAATTTTAGTAGCTGACCACTGGGTTTTCTTGTAACTGCTACTGAGCTTGTTTTATGGAAGCTGTGGTATCTAGTGTCTATATTCAATCTCCTCAGATGCACAGCTAGTCACACCAGAGAGCATTTGCAGACAGGGAAGTGGGGATATACTGTAAAGGCATTTTCTAGAAAAAAATATGTTAAAATCTCACAACTCTGAAGGAATCAGACTGTCATCTGTAAAGTAGGATCAGATACTGATTTTTTTTTAAATAAAAATATTGAGAAAAACAATGTTTGGAAGCAATCTTAAGAGAACGTCCACTCGTTTTTATCCCGCAGCCTTCTGGCAGGAAAGGAACTTAAGCTATCAGCACAGATCTAAAAAACAAAGAATAAGTGGTAAAGTCATAGAAACAGAAAGTAGAATAGGGGTTAAAATTTTATGTTATAAAATTTACCATTTTTAAGTGCACAGTCTTGTGACATGAGATACTTCCTTGTTGCTGTGCGATCATCACCACCATCCACCTCCAGAACTTTTTTCATTTTCCAAAATTGAAACTATGCCCATTAAATACACACTCCCCAGCCCCTTCCCTTGGTTCCCGGCAACCACTGTTCTACTTTATGTCTCTAGGAGTTGGACTACTCTAGGGATCTCATTACGTTATCTATATTTTACCACACAAATCTTTTTTCCCCTAGGGAAAATAGGAAAGTATTCATTCTTTTCCATTCCAGCTGCACTGCCCTGGCCAGGACACCACTTTGTTTTCCGCGGATGACGATGGCAGCCTCCTAAATGGTCTCCGTCCCTGTGTCCCAACTCTGACCTATGGCCCACTCAACTCCCCTCTCCACACTGAAGTCAGGCAAGGGTTTCTAATTCCTATAGATCTACATACAGAGTCCTTAGACTGCCTCCAGGCTAACATGGGGTAAAACACCAGCACCCTTCCAACTCACTAAGATGCCACCTTGAAGGACTAAGGCCACCCACCAAAGTCCAAAAGACAGTCCCACTACTTGCCATGTGTTTGGACACTAACTGCAACTAACAGAAACACGTTCCTAGTGATACACGCTCAGGCTCAGAATGAAGGACAGCCGCAGACGAGGCTACCTGTCCTCATCCTGACCGGACAAGTAGGCAGAAGTCCTGCTCGAATGGGCAAGTTAGCTTCATCGAAATTGATCTGAACCAAAGTTGCGCCTCACCACTCCGCACCCCCATGAGCCGGCTTCATTTCTCTAACCATTCAACGACAACCACCACCATTGCTCCATACACCACTGCATCTTGGGAGGGGAGTCCCCCCCAGAACAGCAAATGTCTCCCGGGCACCCCATTTGGCTGAGAGAAGGGGAGCTGCAGGCTCCGTTGGAGAGCCGGGCGGAGCAAGCAGGAGAGAGTCACCGCCCGTTGCTCCATTGCCCACTGCCGAGGCTCTCACTCCACTAGGCAGCTTGTTGGACTGGTTCTGCACTTGGAAAATCCTAGAATGTGAGCCCAGGGAAAAGTTATGCTTCTGACGGAAGAAAGCCTGATAGGCACCAGAAACTGATTCTGCCAGCCCGAGAGGAGAAATCTGAGAGCTTCACTTCGGTGAAGGAGGGTAAGAACAGCGGGTCCCCTGCCCAGGGACCATCCCCAGCCTCTAACAGACCTCTCCTCATTGACAGAGAAGAGGATTTTTACATCCTAGGCAAAGATTCTGTAGCTTTTAAGGGAAAGGAAGTGTCTGGAGGACTCAGAGAAAAAGCACTGCTGGGACAATGTTTTTATAAAACAGCAAAAAAATTGTCTACAAAATATCTAAAAGGTATGGAGTGATATATCAGAGATAAGGGAGTTGTCCTGAGAGAGAGGTTCAGAGATTTGCAAAAGGTCCTCAAGTAGTCTGCAAGGTGCTGGTTTCTGTGTGCCTTAAGGGGGAGCTACATGAATCTAAGAGATACCACCAGAAGGAGTAGGTAAACATATCTAAAACATCCGGGGGCACCTGGGTGGCTCCGGGGATTAAGTGTCCGAGTCTTGATTTCAGCTCAGGTCATGATCTCAGGGTTGTGAGATGGAGCCCTGCTTGCAGCCTGCTTAAGATACTCTCTCTCCCTCTGCCTCTCCCCACTAAAAAAATAAAATAAATAATAAAGCATCAGAAGTACTGACATGTTGTTGGCTCTCCAAAACGGGACGCTCTGTGGAAGAAGTCAGGCACCAAGGACCGTATATTATATGATTCTATGACATGAAATGTCCAGAAAAAGCTAGTCTATTGGCAAAGAAAGCAAACCAGTGGTTGCCGGGGGCTGGAGCAGAGACTGAGGACTGAATATAAACAGTCATGGGGGGAGGTGGTCTATTTATTCATTCATCCATTCATTTTCTTTTTAGTTGCCTTATTTATGAGGAGATATTATTATTATTATTATTTTAGATTCTTTATTTATTTGTTTGTTTGAGAGAGAGAGCAAGGGGGTGGGGAAGAAGGGCAGAGGGAGAGGGAGAAGCACTACGGGACTCCAGGATCCTGAGATCATGTCGTGAGTGGAAGGGTCCTGCGCTGCTTTAACCGACTGAGCCACCCAGGCGCCCCTATGGGGAGATCTTTTCAGATAATAGAAATGTGTGGATTGTAGTGATGTGTGCACAACTCAGTACATTTACTGAAAAGCACTGAATTGGCTGTTGAACCATGGATAAATTTTACAGTAAGCTAAATCATAACTCAATAAAGCTGTCCAAACAAAACAAAACAAAAACAAATTCTAGGCAAGAAAAACAGAATAAATGGACAGAATGCCTTATCTAGAAGTTAAAATGGCCTAAAGGACTACTACAAGTGAACTACAAAGACAGAATAAAAAAATTATAATTGACAAACTGGAAAACAGTGAGGTTAATATAAAAATTTTAGGAGCTATTGAAGACATTATAAAGAAATAAACCTATGAAAAAAATGTAATTTTTTTTAAAAAATGTAATTTTAAGAAGGAAGGCAAGCAAACAAATTCTAAAGGAGATGTTAAAAGATAAATGGAGCATATTAACATCTTTAAGAGCTTGAGCAAAAATCAGTTTGAATCAGGCAACATCTGATGGAGCAGATAGGAAGGAGCTCTGGGGATCTGTACAAAATGAAAGACTTCGGGGGCACCTGGGTGGCTCAGTGGGTTAAGCCGCTGCCTTCGGCTCGGGTCATGATCTCAGGGTCCTGGGATCGAGTCCCGCGTCGGGCTCTCTGCTCAGCGGGGAGCCTGCTTCCCTCTCTCTCTCTCTCTCTGCCTACCTCTCTGCCTACTTGTGATCTCTCTGTCAAATAAATAAAATCTTAAAAAAAAAAAAAATGAAAGATTTCTACACCAGAAGGGAGATAATGCTAGGCTAAAAAGTGGGTCTGCCATTGCACAGTCTCTTCCCTTTAGTGGGGGTCAGGGGTCTATTCGGCAGATGATAGAACTAGTGTTGATCAGGTGACTCCTGACTGACTGGGTTAAGACTCCATTTCCGGGAGAGCTGAAACTGTTACTAAGTCTTGGTTTGGGGCGGGGGTTGTTTTTAGCGTAAGCATTCGGGCTCTTATCTTGTTTTTTATATGCAGGATTTTTTTTTTAATTTAAAAGAAAACAGAAGGAACACCCTCTCCTTAATGTTAACACTGATTCTCTCTCTCTCAGTTGATCATAAGTGGTTCTCACTTTCTCTCTTTTCCAAAGTTGTTACAATAACACAATCTTGATTATAAAATATTATCTGTGGGCATGTATTTTAAAAGGTAATTAATTTGAACATTTCAGTGAAATGGATTATCTTCTAGATAACAAAAATCAGCCAGAGTGTTTTAAGAAGAAACCACACACACACACACACACACACACACACACACACACACTATATATATATATATATATAAAGTTTATAATTCAAAATACTCTTATGTCTGTAACTATATATTTTTTTAATTTTGGAGAAACAGGTCATTCCCATAACATATAATGCTGCAGAGTACAGAAGAAAATGGGACACTAACCAACTTATGAAGATGACATAATCCTTTTACAAAAGCCTGGAAAGAGGGCACACAGAAGAAACATAGACCTCTTTCACTTACAGCGATCAATGAGAAAATCCTAACTAAAACCCTAACAGATCAAATTCAAGAGTATAGTAAAAGAATAATGGATCTTGGCCCAGGAAGGACATGGGCCAGCTGTGTGTTTGAAGGGCCCAGGATCAAGTGACTCCATCCCCACCACTTTCCACCTCCTAATTTAGTTGCCCCTCACTATCATCTCTTACCCCAATTTTGAAACCCTGACTGATAGGCTCTCTGTTACATTTTTGCCTACACTGTGTTAGTAACCTTTTTTAAAGCACATCATATTCTATGTTGCAAACCCTTTTAAGCAGCACTTTGCTTTTGAAATAAATGCCAACTTTTCTGCCAAGTTGTCACAGGTTGTGTTTTAGGGAAGGCAGATGCTGAGATGGGTAGGCATGCAAAAGATTTCCTGGGGAGCAACACTGGCAAAAGAAAAAAGGGGAGGGAGCAGGATTGGGCATCAGTGACTGTGATGCAGACCTAACAAATTCCTACCAGTCCAACAGGGATCTTTGGAGCAAAGATTGCCTTAAGAGCAGAACTGCATAGGACAGAAATAGCCAAGACTTTCTACCACTGTCCTAGCCAGTCATTAATCAGGGGGATGCCCCAGAAGCAGGGATCTTAATTTAAAAGCTTAGGCAAGTATCCTGACTATATAAAGAACTCCTACAACTTAATAACAAAAAGACAATCTAGGGTGCCTGGGTGGCTCAGTGGGTTAAGCTGCTGCCTTCGGCTCAGGTCATGATCTCAGGGTCCTGGGATCGAGTCCCGCATCGGGCTCTCTGCTCTGCAGGGAGCCTGCTTTCTCCTCTCCCTCTCTCTGCCTGCCTGTTTGCCTGCTTGTGATCTCTGTCTGTCAAATAAATAAATAAAATCTTAAAGAAAAACACAATCTAATTTTAAAATCGGGCAAAGGACTTGAATAGACATTTAGTCAAAGCTACACAAATGGCCAGTGCAAAGAAAAGATGGTGAATATCAGTCATCAGATTCATCTTTTGTCATCAAAACCATGAGGGCGCCTGGGTGGCTCAGCCAGTTAAATGTCTGCCTTGGGCTCCAGTCATGATCCCAGGGTCCTGGGATTAACTCCCACACAGGGCTCCTTGCTCAACAGGGAGTCTGCTTCTCCCTCTACCTCTCCACCCTGCTCATGATCTCTCTCACTCTCCCTCAAATAAATAAATTAAAATCTCTAAAAAAAATAATAGAATAAAACAAAACCATAACGAAATACCATTCCACACCCACAGGTAAATAGTAAGGGCTAGTGAAGACGTGGAAACGTTGAAACCCTTACACATTGCTGGTGGAAACATCGAACGACACAGCCAGTGTCTGTGGTCAGGGAAACAGTCTGGCAGTTTCCCAATACGTTAAGCATAAATAACTCTATGACCCAGCGATTCTATTCCCAAATTAATATGCCCTCAAAGAATTGAAAACAGGTGTTCAAAGGAAACCTTGTACACAGATGTTCATGGCTATTCACAATAGCCAATGAACGAGCTTTGAAAACATGCTAAGTAAAAGAAACCAGGCCCAAGAGGCCGTGTATTCCTTTTATATGAAATGTCCAAACTAGGTAAATCCACAGGGCTTGGAGTTTGGTGGGGACTGGGGAGGGGCGCAAGAGGGATCAACTGCTTAATGAATAAGGGGTTTCCTTTTGTGGCGAAGAGAATGTTCTGGAACTAAGTAGGGTTGGTGGTTGTGATGAGGGAGCAGGAGGCTGGCTGAAGACAAAGCAAAAGCTGGCACCTTGCACCCCCTCTCCACCCGCTCCCCCTCAGTAATATGTGTAGCATTCCTCAGGCACCCCTGACCTTATCAATAGCACAAATTTCCAGAGGCAAATTACTGAGTTCCTCAAACCCTAATGTCACCTTCCCCACCATAAATAAAACTGAACGAGGCGGAGGTAAAAGGGAATGTAAATATAGTTAAATCTCTTCTAAACCTAAATCTCACTAACAAAAAACGATTGATAGCAGAATTGTGAAATCCCACCAAAAATCTCCCAACTATCTTGATGTTAATGGCTGGCCAAAAGACAACATGGAACAAGTCCCAAGGCCTCTGGTATCAGGGCACCCTGTAGGCCCTCTTTAGCATATGAAAGTCCCATTAAAACTCCCCTTCCCTCACCTTCCCCAACCAAAGAAGGGTACATAACCTGCCATCCCTCACACCCCGGGGCAGCAGCTCTTCCTGCCCACAGGTCCTGTCCCCGTGCTTAATAAACCACCATTTTGCACCAAAGATGTCCCAAGAATTCTTTCTTGGTCATCGGCTCCGGACCTCAGCCCACCGAACCTCACCTAGGTTCTAGAGCTTCATGAGTTGCATAATATCATGAGTGTCCTTAGGGCTGCTCTAAGTGTTCTATCACTGATAGGAAATTTTATGTTATGTATATTAAAAAAAAAAAAAATTGCTGAGCCAGATTCGGAAAAGGCGGGAGGCAGGAAGCTGTCAGACAACCAGACACACTTCTCAGAGCCAGGCACCCGGCTCTTCCTTGAAGGGGGATCTGAGTGCACCTCTGTGTCTGCCCTTGGGTTTGTGGTGATAATTGTTTCAATATATAAGAAGATCAGGGCGCCTGGGGGGCTCAGTCAGTTGAGTGTCCGCTTTCAGCTCAGGTCATGATCCCAGAGTCCTGGGAATGAGCATTGAGCATAGAGGTTCCTGCTCAGTGGGGAGCCTGCATCTCCCCTTCCCTCGGCCCCTCTCTCCCCTACTCATGCTCTCTCTTTCTCTCTCTCTCTCTGAAATGAATACATAAAATAATAAAATAAGAGCATAATTCAATGCAGCTTCTACGCTGCAGGGAAGGGAACCTAATTTTCAGAGCAAAAGAGAGTGAGGGGGCGCTGCCAGATTTAGAGGTTCTAGAGGGGAAGCGTCGGATTGTCACAGCCCAAGTGGAGGTCCCCAAGGTCTCCAGTCTTAGAAATGTTTCAACACAGGAATGAAACAAAGTAAGTAGACTGAGGAGAACCCAGACAAACTCACAGAATTCCTGCAGGCCCAGAAAAGGGCAGGAGAGCAGCCACATTTTCCCTGTGTCCCAGGGAAGGGGACAGTTTGAGCTGGAATAGAGTGGACCTCAAGGAGCCCTACAGTAAGGGACAGCGCAGCGGGACCCTGCTTGCATCACCAACCCAGGACAAAATGGGTGCAGGTACATTGGACAGAAATGAGCAGAGAAGCAGCTCCTACCGTTGCAAATGCCCCAGAGGAAGGAAGAAGGAGGGCTGAGCTCAGACCAGTCAGAATGGCAGAATTTTACCCTGGACGCAGATTTTCTCACACCCTGATATAATTTCTCAAAAGAAAAAGTGGACTGACTTGTAAAAAAAAAAAAAAACCAGTTTTATTTCTTCCGTGACATATGGCTTAAGATAGGGTGCCTGCCGCAAAGGCAGGGAAGATTTTTCACACAATGGCCCCAATCTACATTTATGGCCCTGCTGTCTGCCACTTTCTACCCCACACTTAATATTCCAGCAGCACCAGACCACCCCCTCCCTGCAAACACCCTATGTGCTTTCATGCTTTCTTGGCATAGCCGTGACATTTTTTTCCCACTGGCCATTTGTCTTCCTATAAGAGGTCACAGTCTATGTCGCCTCTTGCAGAATCTGAGCGAGGCCCACCAGGGTCCCTTCTGTAGCCAATAGAATTTGGTGGAAGCAATACCATGTGACTCCCAAAGAAGCTAGTCAGAAAATACCTTGTAGCTCCTGCCTCATCGTCTAGGAACACTCCGTTTAGGAGCCCTGAGCTGACAAGTTAGGAACGCCACCCTCCTGAGGCTGTCACGCTGTGCGGAAGACCAGGCCACAGGGAGAGGCCTCGGTTAGGCACTTCTGCTGACGGCCCAGCGGAGGTCACATCCAATAGTCAGTGTCAATGGCCAGACTTGTGAGGGAAGATGCTTCCAGATAATTCCAGCTCCCAGTTGTGGGATCACCCCCATCCTCCAAGTCTTCCTAGTTGAGAAGCCAGATAGTGTGGTGCAGAGACAAACTGTCCCCCTTCTACTCAGGCTAAATTCGTGACCCACAGAATCTGTGAGCTTCATGAAATGATTAAGTTTTAAAACAGTTTAAGTTTTAGTACAGAGTAGTAGTAACTGGAATGCAGTCTTCTCCATTCTGAGGGATCAAAGTCCCATTTTTTTTTTTTTTTTAAGGTAGGGGGAAAGGGATAGAGAGAATCTTAAGCAGGCTCCATGCCTCGGGGTGGGAGCTGACAAACCGTGAGGTCATGACCTGAGCCGAAATCAAGAGCTGGACACTTCACTGACTTAGCCACCCAGTTGTCCCGAAGCCCTGTTTATTCTTGATGGCCCCGGCAAAAGCGTCCCCCCAACCCCACCACCACCCCCGAAGTCCCTGCTCAGTTCCAGGGTCAAAATCAGTGCATTGGTCAGACTGTTGTAATATTCAGGTCCACACTGTTCTGCCTCTCCCCCCTCTAAAGTCAACACACAGTGTGAGCTGCCATTAGCGGCCAGGCCTGCCCAGAGTAGGAACTCAAAAGATATTTGCTCAAAAAGAATCTCATTCCTCAGATTTACATGAAATACTAATTCAATGTATCCCCTGCTTGAAATTTGCAGGGAAGGGAACAGCTGTTTAAAGGACAAACCACGCCTACCTCGAAATGATCCCCTGGCTTTGAAAGGCTCCAGAGTAGCTGAGCTCTGTCTTTCTCCTAAAAGGAAGTTGCAAGGGCAGAGAGCCTACAGCATTTCTTGTCCCTGAGCCTGCATTTTGTTTGTTGCAAGTCACCAAAATACTAGAGGTTGTGCCTTTTCCGATGAGACAGTGGGTGCGGCCCTGAGCTGGTGTGGATGGGAAGGGGTCTGGACAGAGCTCAGAGTGGGTTTTTTTAAAAGGCAGTTCAGAGTATAGTTCCCATATGGCGCTGGCATTCTGCCAGAAAACATTCTGACCCCCTCTGAATGCCGCCTCTGCTGAGCTTCTTGCAAATGCAAGAAAGCACTTGTGAGCCACGACGAGCCAGATTACACTAATGTCAACTGTAAAAGTAAATTTTATAGCAGCTGTTATGGTGATTGTGATCAGAGTAAACTGGTAATTGAGTTTATGCTAACAGATCAATCTGCAAAAACACTGCGAGGACTGTTGGGAAAGAGGGTGTAAAAGGTGAAGCTCTGTGTACACAGCAATAGTCGTCAGGAAATAAAGGCAGGATCGATAATGGCAGGACTCTGAGCTTGACTTTCCACCCGAGGGCGTTCCAAACCGACAGCATTGAGCCCACAGTCCAAACTGACGAGCACCTTTATTTATTTATTTTATTTTTAATTTTTTAAGATTTTATTTATTCATTTGAGAGAGAGTGAATGAGAGAGAGAGAGAACATGAGCCCAGGGGGAAGGGGCAGAGGGAGAGGGAGAAAGCAGGCTTCCTGCTGAGCAGGGAGTCCAACAACCCGCTCTGTCCCAGGACCCTGGGATCATCACCTGAGCCGAGGGCAGATGCTTAACCAACTGAGCCAGCCAGGCCCTCCAACCAGCATTTTCAAATGTAAGGGCCTATTTAGCCAGAGCAGTGCCCCCTCAATTGAACAGCCATTTTGTTGTTTATGCAGTAAAACTTACATGACACTGCCCCCCCCAGGGGAACTTACTTAAAACTAAAAGCAAGTCGGGGAAACCAGTCCCAGGTAACAAAGCCCAAATACAAGGGTGGGTCAGGTCAGGTGGGGATCACAGCCCGAATGCAGGGATGAGTTGGGTCAGGTGGAAACATCCAATCAGTAAAGCCGCATACTGTCTCCCTAGCTACCACGGAGTGTGGGCCCCGCCTTTTGGGTGCCAATTCTGACCAAGGTGATAGGCTAGTTCAAATGTCTACTATTGGGTAAATTGTAATTCAATTGGTCACTTATGTGTGACCTAGCAGGACTGTGCAGCTTTCTCTGTGTGCTTCAATCTCATCGGCCACCTGGGTGTGGCCAGGCCCAACCCCATGGCTATAAAAGTTAGTCTGTGAGGCAGGGAGAGGTCGCCCTCTCTGTAAGGGGCGAGCCCAACTGGTCTGTTTGGCAGTAGGTCTGATTCTCCATGCTTGGCACGAAGTAAAGCTGTGCTTGACCTTCACTTTGTATCAGTCTCACTCCTTTGACCATGGACCCATTATGGGGGGACCCAACACAAAGATAGTACTGTCCCCTCATCCCTGACTTGAAAACAGCTCTCCCACAAAAATCTCCTAGAAGTGAGGGCTGGCTAACAATGTGAAACTAAGCTTCTATTTTAGAGACAGAAAGGGCATGAGCAGGAGCGACAGAGGCAGAAGGAGAGAGAGAATCTCAAGCAGACTCCCCACTGAGCACGGAGTCCAATGCAGGGCTCCATCTCGTGACCCTGAGATCAGGATCTGAGTGGAAACCAAGTCTTGGATGCTTAACTGATGGCACCACCTAGGCGCCCCTATTGCACGTTTTTTGTTTTGTTTTGTTTTGTTTCGTTTTTTCTTTTTTTTTAAGCAGAATCTTAGGTCTACTGTTTGTTCTGAACTCACTTGCCTGGTTTTTAAAATTTCTTAGTTATTGTATGGAATATTTTTGTATTGCAAAAATAGGATGCTCCATATATAAAAATACTGCTTGCTTTAAAAAGCTGACACTCAGCAAAATCTGTTTTGGGTTTACTCATCTATTCCTTCTGTGTATCCCCTACCCCTAGGGGCTTTATACTCTAACCTTTAGTTTCCAGACTTCTCTATCCTTCCTTTTGTTTTGATACAAAACAGAAAAGATCAGAGATCCTACCTGCACTGGAAAGGAAATCTTCTTACTCTGATACAGTAACTCTCCCAAGCATCTCCGATTGAAACACTCTTCTTTTGCAAAGTAAGTGATTCAATTTTATATTAAAATAATATTTCTGCCACAGCAGGCAGATGAGAAAGTGGGGAGGATGGGGATGGGGGCATGAAGTGTGTATGTGGGGGGATGGTTTGAGAGAGAAAAGCAAGAGATCTTCCCTGTAAATAAATTGTAAATGTCTAAGATTGGCCCCAAAGCTAAGCCAATCAAGCACCCATCCATCCATTCTATAAACCTTTGCCACACATCAACCAGGAAAAAAGAGATTCACTCTTACTTATATGAATTCATGTTTCTCACAAGAATAAAATGGGATAAATACTGTTATCCTCCCCATTTTACAGATGAGGGAACTGAGGCACAGAGATTCAGTGAAAAAAAATGTATAGCTCATGAGTGCCCAAACAGGGACATGGACATAAGTGGTCTGAGCCTGTGTCTGCTCTCTAACCATTGCACAGGGGAGCTGCTACCAATTTTCCTTCCTTTCCTTCTCCTTTTCCTTAGTCCTGGTAATATTTTATTTATTCATTTCAGAGAGAGTGAACGAGAGAGAGAGAGAGAACATGAGCCCAGGGGGAAGGGGCAGAGGGAGAGGGAGAAAGCAGGCTTTGAGAGAGAGTGAATATATATATGCCCCAAATATCCAGTGCTTCAAGGATCCAGAACCCATACTTATGCACTTCTCTCCTGGACACCATTACTGTAGGCTGGCTCTGTTCTCCACCCATAAACCCCATCCCACTGCCCTTGGGACTAGCAATATCTGTTCTTCACTGTGTACCACATCATACCACATCAGACCTTCCAGCCCCCGCCCTGGGGGGAGGGGTAAAGGGACACATAGAGCCTGGGAAAGGGAGAGGGCCAAGCCTGAGAGAGAATCAGCTAAGACACACATACTTGGCTCTGGTGTCTGAGGAAGGGTAACTTATGCAAAGAAACTGGCAAGGGTGACACTGATCTTTGAGTGCATGGACTGACGTGGGTATCTCGGTAGGAATAATTCAAAACATTGAGAATTGATCGTGTTATCAGGAAATGAAAACACTGACATTCAAAACTTATCTACTAGGACTCTTTTTTTTTTTTTAAGATTTTATTTATTTATTTGACAGATCACAAGTAGGCAGAGAGGCAGGCAGAGAGAGAGAGAGGAGGAAGCAGGCTCCCTGCTGAGCAGAGAGCCCGATGCGGGACTCGATCCCAGGACCCTGAGATCATGACCTGAGCCGAAGGCAGCGGCTTAACCCACTGAGCCACCCAGGCGCCCTCTATTAGGACTCTTAAGATCTGTGCATTTCACTGCATAGCATTTTTACCTAAAAAAAAAAAAAATCCGTAAACACACCTTTAATTCTAGTTAGTGATGTAACTGTGGATGTATTTAGGGATGAGATACTCTAAGGTCTGTAACTTTAAAGTCCTTTAAAAAAAAGATAGTGATATAGGCTAAGTGGATAGATATTTGATAAAGGAGCTTCAGCAAAATGCTATCAACTACAGCATCTAGTCTGTGGGTAGATGGACATTCTTTGTGAGCTTTTGTTTGTTTGTTTTCTTTTGTTTTTTTAAGTAGGTTCGAATTCACGACCTTGAGGTCAGGACTGGAGCTGAGATAAGAGTTGGATGCTTAACGGATGGAGCCACCCAGGTGCCCCAGGTATTTGTAGAATTCTTTCAACCTTTCTGAATGTTTGAATATTTTCATAATAAAACATTGAAACAAAAATCTTGGTACAAATATGATTGTAGATAGCTAAAACATTTTTAGTGTTTTGACTATAGAAAAAGTCATATTTTCCAAACACACAAATGTATTTTGTGTGTCCTGATGACTTCTATATATTTTAACTGATTCCAAATTAGTAAGCATGCATGAAACAAACTTTTGGGGGTATTTGGTTATCACGTTATACTCTACACATACAATTTCCACTTCGGGTAGCATGATATCTGCCCAGGCAGATACTTTTTGCTTGGCACCTTAAAAAAATGTACAAGAACTCAGAACTCAGGACATTAAAGGAAGACAGCGAAGAGAGACATCTCCGCAGTGAGGGGAAACTAAGAGTCCCAGTAAATTAAGGACATTAAAAATGTATGGGAACTGTTGGGACGCCTGGGTGGCTCAGTTGGTTAAGCAGCTGCCTTCGGCTCCGATCATGATCCCAGTGTCCTGGGATCGAGTCCCACATCGGGCTCCTTGCTCAGCAGGGAGCCTGCTTCTCCCTCTGCCTCTGCCTGCCTCTCTGCCTGCCTGTGCTCGCTCGCTCTCTCTCCCTCTATCCCTGACAAATAAATAAATTAAATCTTAAAAAAAAAGAAATAAAAAGAAAGGATGAATACCCAACTTTATTTTTTTTTATAAAGATTTTATTTATTTATTTGAGAGAGAGAGACAGTGAGAGAGAGCATGAGCGAGGAGAAGGTCAGAGAGCCAAGCAGACTCCCTCCCCATGGAGCTGGGAGCCTGATGCGGGACTCGATCCCGGGACTCCAGGATCACGCCCTGAGCCGAAGGCAGTCGTCCAACCAACTGAGCCACCCAGGCATCCCAATACCCAACTTAAAAAAAAAAAAAAAAAATGTATGGGAACTGTTAAAATGAGCACTGGTCTGATTAAAACAGAGAATGAGTTTAAAGTATAAGAGATGTGACCAAATGACAAGGGAATAACTTGGGAGAGCTGATGAATGCCGAAAAGATAAAGAAGTCAAAAAGGAAATGGTTTAAAGAATTAAATTTTAAGAAAACAACCAACACCTGATAGAAAAATGGGCAAAATATATAGGAACAGAAATTTCACCAGGTGAGAATACAAAAGGCATTGAGTGACCTTGGGCCAGTGAGGGAAGCCAGCCCAAAGGGTAAAAACAGCACCCCGTGGACTGCCCAGGAGAAAGGAGGGAAGAAGAGCCTCGGTAAGAGCTTTGAGCCATTACCTTAATCAGGGCTGGAACCGCTTGCTTCTAGACTTCCAAGTGAGATAATCAATGTCCTTACTGCTCAGGCAGCTTTTAGTTGGTACTTAGGTTACTTGGAGCTAGAAAACATTGTTGATATACTGGTACTATTTTGAGGTTATTTATGAAGACTTTATTGCCGCATTGTCTGTGATAACAAATGATGGATACAACCGAAATACCAACTGGAGGGGATTGGTGAAATAAATTACGGTACATTCATAACTGGAGTAACACATAGTCATTTAAAAGGATGAGTCAACACAAGAGATTACATACTGTATGGTTCCATGCCTATAAATTTTTAAAACAGGACAAATTAATCTACGGTCAGCAAGGACTGTGGGTAGTGACTGGAAGGTGCATGAGGGAGTTTTGGGGGATATGGTAGCATTCTGTGATCTCGGTGGTGGTTACACAGATGTAAAGTTATCTTTGTGCAAAGTCAACGAGCTGTATATATACTTTCATTATACATGCTTTTCTATATGTGCCTTCTATACCAATAAAATACAAAAAAGAATGAGAGCTTTGTATGTGCTAATTAGGGGATAATATTCAAATATGTATGCCCTAAAATAATTTAAAAACTAAGTAGACTACTAGATGTTATTATGTGTAAAATGTAACACTGATGATCACATTTTTAAAAAACTAAATATATAAGTAAATGCTGTTCAAATTCCACAAATAAGTAAATGCAGGCGAGATCTGGCCTTCTCTGCACTGGTTAGTTCCTCCCTGTTCCCCCTCCTGTACGGATATAGGTTAATCCACTGTGATTCCAACAAGCTCACAACCCAGCAGTTGCCTGAGACAGACAGCATCATTCTCAATCCCTCCCTTTTCCCTAACTTACATGCACTCTCATCATACACCAAAAACATATGGGGTTTACCATTTATACCTATTTCAAATCTACCCAGGGCTTTCTGCCTCGACCTCAGACAAGGGTATCATTTTTCTGGAGTTATGATAGATAGCCCTACTTCTTATCTCCAGTTGTCCCTTATCCTTCTCTCTAATCGCAACCATAATTATTGGTCAAAAAGACAAATTTCACGGTGTCTCTCCGTGAAAGCTTAAAAAACTGCAGTGGGGGCACCTGGGTGGCTCAGCCAGTTAAGCCACTGCCTTCGGCTCAGGTCATGATCCCAGCATCCTAGGATAGAGCCCCACATCGGGCTCCTTGCTCAGCGGGGACCCTGCTTCTCTCTCTCTCTCTCTGCCTCTGCCTGCCACTCTGCCTGCTTGTGCTCTCTCTCTCTCTGACAAATAAATAAATAAATAAATAAAAATCTTAAAAAAAAAAAACCTTTAAAAAAATCTTTAAAAAAAAACCTCCCCCTACTCTTGGGAGGAAACCCAAACTTTTTGGCATGGAGTACAAGGCTGTCCTTGGTTGGAACGAGCTTACCGCTTCTCTTCGCCTGGGAGTGAGCATTCTCCCGCTCCTAATCTGTCCTTCAGACGCACAGACCCTTCTCAGTTCCTCAGATGAGCCTCACTCAGTCTCCTGCTAAGACCTCACCCACCACCTTCTCTTTCCATCTCATCAGGTTCCGCACATCCTTCTAGCATTCCTTCTAGAAGGGCTTTGTGGAGGCTTACACTGAGTTAGTCCTTCTGCTCTGTCCCCTGAACCCTCACACATCCCCTCGCAGAAGGGTCACTCACCACACCTATTGTGATTTATTTAGTATCTGTTTTCCACATAAACCGTAAGGATTATGGGTGCAAGGATGATGTGTGCCCTTGAGCCACTGTATTTCCAGCATGCAGGCCCTGCACATAGTAGGAGCACAATGAATATGTTTTATTAGTAAAATGAATGACAGGATGAACAAACACTTTTTAAATTATCCACAGTAAAACTAACTTCTTCATCATAAACGGGTGCTTGAGTGGGCATTGCTCACGGCAAAGTCTTTGGGGAAAACCTTGAGGTCCTTTACAGCCTACACCCCTTTTAATGAATACATTCTCAGTGCATTCTCCCTTCAGTTGCCAAACTTTGCCCTATGTACCAAAGGAGGGTGAGGTTGTCATTACAAGGTTTAGCAACGTAGAGAGTTACTGAGCCTACTCACAGAGAGGGTAGGGAGGGAGTCTTGTTTTGTTTCGTTTTTTGAGAAAAAAGAGGAATGGCTTCCGGTCGGTGGAGAGAAGAGAAAGTAGAAGAAAAGGAGAATCAAAATTGTGTGCCTCGGGCGCCTGGGGGTGGCTCAGTTGGTTAAGCAACTGCCTTTGGCTCAGGTCATGGTCCCAGAGCCCTGGAATCGAGTCCCTCGTTGGGCTTCCAGCTCCATGGGAAGTCTGCTTCTCCCTCTGACCTCCTCTCTCAAAATAAACAAATAAAAAATATTTTTTTAAAAATTGTGTGCCTCACATGTGCCTGGCTGGACCCCAGTTCGGAGTGGCAGAGGGAAGAGCAGGAAGACAGCTGGGACAAAAATAAAAGGAAGCGAGCAGGACTGACCCTGGAGGAAATGTATAATCTAAGGGAATCCAGGGCCAGAATCCAAGGTGCTCCTGGCACGCAACATCACCAACATGGAGGGACACAAGACAGACAAAGACCAAATGAGCTGCGTGTAAAAACACCTGCCTAATGGGAAGGTCTGGATTCTGGACTCTGCTCTGACATGAATTTGTGGTGTGGCATTACTGGAACCACCAAGACTCCCTGGCTGCCAGTTTTCCCATTTGTGGGATGAAGGGTTTAATGTAGACTATGCTTACTGATAGCTCAGAACCTTCGTGAATGCCGCTGTTCAATGACAATGCTTTTCTCCAAAGACAAAATGAAAGAACACTCAGAAGAATTAAACCTTTTCATGTCATTTCATCATGACATGAAATGCTACTAAGCATTTAACAATCCTAACCTTGGGTAAAGAGTTTCCCTCTTATAAGGCTCTCTAATCCCAGGTATGTTTTCATCTGGGACTAATTTCCCTATGGGATTTCAGTTATGTTTTCAATCATGATGGCTGCTCTTTGTATAATAGAAAGTGTCTAGGCTTTTGAAAGTTCTTTCACGCTGGGCTAGACAAAAGCTCTGAGTGCAGATCTGGAAAGCTGCCCGAGGATACATTGCTCAAACGGGGAGAGCAAAGGTTGGGGTGTGGGCTTCCTGCACAATCCTGGACTTAGTGCTAATATGGCCAAAATGATGGCGTCACCACTCACGTCCATGTTTCCACAAAAGACTGGGGATGTATTCTAGACTTCCAGACAGGATAGGATAGAGGCATTTGTCAATTCTCAAATCCTTAATCCTCTGTTTTTATCCCTCAATGTGTTTTGCAAATATTTGAAATTTCAAAATAAAATCCATCCATTATATTCCTACAAGCTGTTTCGGAAATATGAGAGATAGCCAATCCTTTCAAATGAAAAGTCTTCCCTTTCCCAGTATTTTTCACTTGAGTATACTGCCAGAGCACAAACCCGGATGTCAGGCGTGTATCTTGGATAACTTCAATTCACAGCAGTTTAGGTCCTAGAAGTATTTATGTATTCCCTGGTCTTGATGAGCACAATGGTAGCCTTTCCAAAACCTCACGGTGGGACGTAATAAAACCTGAACTGTGGCCCTGAATCATTTCTACTTTCAAATCTGTCTCTCCGCCACTGCTGAATCAATTTGGGCATGTGTCAGGAGGAGAAGAGCAGGACCCTGCATTCTCCTGGCCCACATGAGGAGTGACAACTGATTGACTTTTTGAGGGAAAAGGTGGCTGCTGACTCTTGCCCCAGGCAAGAGTGCCCAGCTGCCCCATTTAATCCCACAGTGGGGAGGAGGCTGACCAGGGAGCACGGGTTTCAGAGCCACGTGTAGAAGACCAGGAAAGGAACGGTGAGGGGGAAGTTCGGGCTCTCAGCTCCTCAGCTCAGGAGACTTCGGCCTGAGCACAAACCCAACAGAGTGACCAGGCCCAGGGCAAAGAGACAAACACCAGAAGCTAAGGGCGGGATCTTCAGAGTCAGACTGGCCAGCGCACCTGCACACTCTCTGCTTACTACCAGGAAGATGGGGTCAAGTCCCTTGAGCCCTCTGGATCCCTGTCCCCACCTCCATAAAGAGCGCTGGTGCAACATATTCCTTAGGATTGCTTTGCAGATTAGATCCACAGGGCATGAACTACCTGAGAACAGGAACTGTATCCTGTTCACCATGGCTTATTAGGCACCCGGCACTCTGCTTGACCAAATAGGTATTCACTGAAAGGCTGTTGAATGAGTGAATGCAAAATGCTTAGCACAGAGCCTAACTCATGGTATGTACTTAAGGAATTAATTTGTTGATTGAATAGTTTACATAAAGCGCTTGGGACTGGCCAATCACACAGCATCCAGTAAGTGGTCAATATGAAAAATGACACAGGGCTGATTTGCATAAGAAGAGCTCACCTAAGATGAGAAATCTAAACGGCAGGGAAACTTTCTGTCGTCAACATATACTCTTTCCAGTAAAGCAACCAACTTGGGAAAGCAAGGTGAGTGAAAATGTAAAAATGAGCACTTTTCTCTTACTCTCAACATTAAATCTGAGAGTGGAAATCGTCTCCCCACAGAGAACTTGGGATCTGAGGGCTGAAAGTGCCTGCTCCCCATATAGTCTACATGTCTTTACATGTCTATTATCCGGAAGACTCTGCTCAAACAAATGGCTAAATTGTAGCCAGGACAGAAGCTTCCTGAGAGACCCATCAACTGGTCAGTGGAAACCATCAACAGACACTTTGTACCTTAAGATTCTTTGAGTCCCTCACCTCAAAATCCTCACCAATTCTGGATGGTTGTATCCTAATCCTTACCCAATCCAAATCACAGCTCCTACAATGAACCCACCATAAACCAAATTCCCAATCTTAAATCAATTTTGACCTTGCCTTCCTCCTACCAGCCACTACCAAAGTTCTGTGCTGTTATGATTCTCCCTTAACCACGGTCAGCAATAAATTCAGTGTTATCTTTTCTTTTATATTTTAAAGTTTATTTAGTTATTTATTTGTTTAATCAAGTAATCTCTGTACCCAAGCTGCAGCTTGAACTCACAACCTTCAGATCAACAGTCACCTGCTCCTGGGAGTGAGCCAGCCAAGTGTCCCTCAGCGTTCTCTTTTCAATTAGTTGTATTGGTGTTATTTAGGAGGTGGCACTGACAAATAGAAACACAGAATCTAGACATTACGGAAAAATAGCCTCAGGGCATTTGATCCACCAAGGGCTAGAATCTTCATGTGGTTGCCCTGACAGTCACTCAGGCTGTGCTCCAAGATCTCATGTGCCAAGACCCCCTACCTCTACCCTTCTGCTGGGACCTGTTCCATCTCTTCCAAGCTCTCTCCTTGTTAATTCTCCATGCGGATTATAGTTCTGCTTCTGGAAATTCATCCAAACTGTCTTCCAAGAAATCAACTGACCATCAGCCCTGTATCCTTACTGGCTCTCTAAGAAGGCAGCTGACCATACAGTATGATCTAAAATGGCAAAGGCTCAGAAATCTTCTGATGTCCTTCAAACAGGATTGGGAATTCTCAACCACCTTCTAAGAAGAGTGATACTGTATCTTCTGCCTTTGGGGAATAGAAATTCTGTATCTTATGAAACCGGAAAAAAAGATAATATATTTGTTCCTTCCTTTGTGTTAAGGTCTGGGGACCTCTCTTCAAATGTAAATGATTTTTTTTTTTTAAGATTTTATTTATTTATTTGACAGAGAGAGATCACAAGCAGGCAGAGAGGCAGGCAGAGAGAGAGAGGAGGAAGCAGGCTCCCTGCTGAGCAGAGAGCCCGATGCGGGACTCGATCCCAGGACCCTGAGATCATGACCTGAGCCGAAGGCAGCAGCTTAACCCACTGAGCCACCCAGGCGCCCGTAAATGATTTTTGAATGGGCAACTTTTAAAGTTCCTCCCATTTATAATTGCCTCACTCTTCACCCAAGATGAACTCAGGGAAATTTTTTTTAAGGTTTTTTTTTTTTTTTTTTAAGATTTTTATTTATGTGTTTGTCAGAGAAAGAGAGAGAGAGAGAGCACAAGCAGGGGGAGCAACAGGCAGAGGGGGAAGCAGGATCCCCACTGAGCAGGGAGCCTGATGAGGGACTCCATCCCATGACCCTAGGATCATGACATGAGCCGAAGGCAGACGCTTAACTGACCAAACCACCCAGGCGCCCCTGAACTGGGAAATTTGAATTCTAAGTCAGCTTGAAAATATTTTATTGTTGTTCATTTGCTATGGACATAATGCATATTCATTATAGAAAAGTTAAAAGAGATTGATAAATTTTAAAAGCTTCTATCACCTAAACACTGCTACAGTTGATGTTTTTTTAAAGACCATTTCTTCTGGGGCGCCTGGGTGACTCAGTGGGTTGAGCCGCTGCCTTTGGCTCGGGTCATGATCTCAGGGTCCTGGGATCGAGCCCTGCATCAGCAGGGAGCCTGCTTCCCTTCCTCTCTCTCTGCCTGCCTCTCTGCCTACTTGTGATTTCTGTCTGTCGGATAAATAAATAAAACCTTTAAAAAAAAAAAAGACCATTTCTTCTTCTTTTTTTTTTTTTAAGATTTTATTTATTTATCTGACAAAGAGATCACCAGTAGGCAGAGAGGCAGGTGGGTGGGTGGAGGGGGGTGGGGAGGAGAAGCAGGCTCCCCACTGAACAGAGAGCCCAACGCGGGGCTCCATCCCAGGTCCCCGAGACCACGACCCTAGCCGAAGGCAGAAGTTTTAACCCACTGAGCCACCCAGGCACCCCTACTGTTATATTTCGAATAATTTGGTTTTCAATCTTTTGATTATTTTTCCATTAACATGTAGGTATGTGTGTATGTGTGTATACTGATAAAGTCAATTTGCATATTGGGACCCACAAAATAGTGGCCTAGCCCCCATCACAAATGTAAACCCAAGTCAGCCTGCACTTACAGAAACACCTATCAAAGAAACCCAATATATGCCAATCACAATCCTCCGACTGAACTGTAGCTAGCTTACCTTCCCCTGGTAAACAGGACCTACTAGCCTTACAAGGAAATCCTCAGTCTCCCATCATGCCCTATTTCCACGTTGCCTCTTCAAATGTTCTAGGAAACTTGCTCTTGCCTTAGATCCCTCAGGACAGAGCCCCACTGCTTGTGAGATGCTGCCCTCCCCCAACCCATGAACTGTTTTCCCCTGAATAAAGGACATCAAAGTCATCACTGAATTGTTTTAGTTTTGTCAATTAACAATACAGACCTATGTTATATACACAATTGTAAACCTTTTCATTTAATGTATCTTGGCTATTTTCATATCATTATTTTCCATAACATTATTTTAATGGTTATACAATATACGACTACATAATTTACCTATTTCTGGACACTGGCTGTTACTTTTAAACATTTTATACTGATACTAATTTGTTGTTTATGTACATAATCAAACATAGGTGTAATATACTATTATCTCTCTTTGCCTACCTTTAAGATGTTTTGATAGAAGTGAAATAAAGCCAATTTATTGTCTTGGGAAATTATGCCACTCCTATATTCCTATCTGTCGAGTATGACGGGGCCCCTTCCCCGATCTTCATGAATGTTGGATATTAGCCTACTGTATACATCTAACATCCATGTCAACTACTAGACAAGAAACCAAACCTCTTGCAGTGTTTGAACTACCTCTGATCCTAAACATTTCTTCGTGTTTATTGGTCATTTGTATTTCTGGGTGTACAAATTATCTTTTCATATTCTGTGCTCATGTTTTTGCTAGGATATTCAGTTTTCTCTACTAAGTTATCAGAGATCTTTATATAGGAAGATATAGGAAGATCTTTATATAGAAAGATTCATCACTGTTCTATTCCACATTTTATACAATTTCCTGAAGTTCAAAGGTGAGAGAGGTGAAGGATCAGTCCTATAGTAACAGAGGAAAAGTACAGCTCAGAAAATGTCCACAGTGGATCCTATGGGGTCACAGGGGAATTAAAACCTGGTAGGAAGGAGGTTTGGAAAAGGAAAATTGAGAAAGGCAACACAAAGAGATCATAGAGAGAAAGAGAATATCTGAACGGATAACCCTGTCCAAAGGACTTGGTGAGTTCCTTTTGCCATATCTAAATGGTAATCAATAATGGTAATCAGTAAAACCTTTTCTAAAAAGATTTTATTTATTTATTTGAGAGAGAGAAAGCAGGAGCGGGGGAGGAGGAGAGGGAGAGGGGAGGCAGACTCCCCACTGAGCCAGGAGACTGAACTGGGGCTGGGTCCCAGGACCCTGAGATCCTGACCTGAGCCAAAGGCAGACACTGACCCTCTTAACCAACTAAGTCACCGAGGAGCCCCTCAAATTTTTAACTTACTCTTTATTGCATGGAGGGGAGCCAAGACTACTCAAAGATGATTTTTAGAAGTGGGGAAGGGGGTAACCCTACAAATCTAGATAAGGTAGCAAAGGTTTATTAAGTTCCTCTTCCAAACAAACATGCTTCCCTTTCCTACATCCCTCTCGTGCTGTCAGAGGCCACCTCCTTTATTCTAGAGCCCCTTAATGCTCTACCTAGTCGGGAATGTCCCATCTGGAAAACCTCCACCTGCCTGCAAAATGACCTTCCCCACTGCACACTTCTGTAAACACCTGGGGCCTATTTATTTATTTATTTATTTATTTTTACAGATTTTATTTATTTATTTGACAGAGAGAGATCACACATAGGCAGAGAGGCAGGCAGAGAGAGAGGAGGAAGCAGGCTCCCTGCTGAGCAGAGAGTCTAATGAGGGACTGGATCCCAGGACTCTGAGATCATGACCTGAGCCGAAGGCAGTGGCTTAACCCACTGAGCCACCCAGACGCCCTGGGGCCTATTTAAAAACAACAACAACAACAAAAAAAAACCCACCAACAAAGCTCTGCTAAGTTTCAGTCATCTTCAAACAATCCTGCCTGCGGAATCCTGTTCTGGGCCCTCCATGATCGTACAGAAGCCCTCCTGAACCTATCTGAATCCAAGCTTCCCAGACTCAGTGATGCGGTGGCTGGAAGGAAAGTGACCCTTTGCAAGCTCCCTTGTGCACCATCCAGAGATTTGAGCTCAGAAGACTGTTTTGGTTGTTGGTTGCCTTTTTTTTACTCTATATCTAGGCTTTTTTTTTTTTTTTTTTTTTTTTAGGAATTTATTTATTTATTTGACTGAGAGAGGGAGATATCACAAGCAGGCAGACAGGCAGGCAGAGAGAGGGAGAGGAGAAAGCAGGCTCCCTGCAGAGCAGAGAGCCCGATGCGGGGCTCGATCCCAGGACCCTGAGATCATGACTGGAGCCGAAGGCAGAGGCTTAACCCACTGAGCCACCCAGGTGCCCCGAGGCTTTTTTTTTTTAAGTAGGCTCCACACCCAGCATGGACCCCAAAGTGGTACTTGAACTCAAGATCCTGAGATCATGACCTGGGCTAAAATCAAGAGTCAGATGCTTAACTGACTGAGCCACTCAGAGGCCCCTCTCTCCAGCCTTTTATGTTCTGAGACCCAATGAACTCAGACCTAGGTGACATAATTCTTTCTGGGCAAGCGGATACATTGAGCTTTCTCTTCGGTTGGCATCTAAAGATCTTTATTTCTTACCCTTTGACATTCCATAGCTTAGTTCAGTGTAAGTGATTGCCTGGGTAAAGTAACTTTCTGGAAGTTACCGAATGATGTGCTCTACTTAAATAAGAAGTAATCCGAGCAAAAGGAGGACATGGAATCCAAGAACAGGCAGAGTGGTGTGAAAGACACACGACTTTGGGAAAGGAATCACCAGGAAAAAAATGGAGTCGTACCAAGATATGAATGACCAACAGTCTCCCATTTCTCAGGATATTGGCACATCAAAGGTTTTATCAAAGCACATTAGTCTATATCATTGGTAGATCTGTTTTTGGGGGTGGGGGCAAGCAGGAAAGGAAACTGTATCTGTAAATAGAAAGGAATAGAGTCCATCCCCACCTGACTACTTCCCCTTCCCCATGAAATAAAAATGAACTCCCTGCCTAGCGCTGTCCTGGTGCCTCTCTGCTGTCCTCATTACAGTAGTCATTACCGGGACAGACATTGCGATCACGTCTGGTATAAGCCAAAGCAGAAATGTGGTTTTCTCAATTTTTTTTTTCCGAGTATCTCTTTCTCTCTCTTCCCCAGTCTCTCTCTCTCTCTCTCCTTCTCTTTCTCTCTCTCACACACATAGACACACACACACACACACACACACACACACACAGTGGAGGACTTTTCATAAATATTAGTTAAATGAATAAACATACATTTGTTAGAACATGCATATGCTATAATCCTTGACTCACTAAAGTGGATGAATAACACCTTTACAAATGAAAGCTGGTTTGCAGTGTAGGCATGATTTCCCTCCTTCCCCCAACTTTGAGGGTGAAGTATATGTTTCCCACCCCACCCCCTGCCTCCACCAGGAAAGTATAGAACTTTCCTCTTGAGAAATTAATATGCTCTGAAGAAAAGTGATCAGGAAACTGACATTTGGGAGTGCCTTCCAAAAAAACCTGTTTGCCTCCCAGTCACCGTCTGTGGCCGAGCCTTGCCAATTCACCTACACCTGCCTCATTCTTCAATATGAACACACCGCAAACTTCTGAAAAAGCCTCCAACCTGAGAGACAACACAATGAACATGAAGTAAAAGCAACAACAAATTGAAGGAAAACACTCTGTACTTCATACCTTCAAAGAGTTAAAGAGAATAACAAGAAAGAATTCTTAGAAGGTGAAAACAGCACAGAAACAAAACAAAACACCAAGAGGAGTTGAAAGATAAAATCCAGAGAGTTGGCGTGGGCAGGCAAACAGAAATGAGGAATGACAAATGCTACGTGAAGAGAAGTTTCAGAAAGAAACTACAGATAAGATGCAAAAAAACTACTTGTTGAAGCAATGAGACAAAACATTTCATAGAACTGAGAAACACAATCATGCTGATTGAAATTGCACCAGTGAATTTAGAAAGGCCCATGGCAGGGTTATAATCATGAAATTTCAGGATCTTGGTTATAAAAAGAGAATCCCAAAATTTTCAGGGTGGAGGGAGAAAAACAGGTCATGTAGAAAGGAACAATGTATCAGGGGAGACTCTAAGGCATTTTAACAGGAGAGATAACAAATTGGGCATACTCCAGGTAGAAACAAATTGCTAACTCGCATCGTCACTCAGAGGGAGAGTCGAGGGCTGGACAGCCAGCTCAGGAATCTCCAACATCCCGCTTCCAGTTCTGAGTTCAAGTTCAGATTTGTTTACCTCCCTCCATCATGTACCTCTACACCCCACCATGGGGAAGAGGGAAAAGTGAAAGTGGGCTGATTCTTCCTAGGTTACAACCTGAAATATAAAACAGTTTCAACTCACACTCTACTGGCCAGAACATGGTCCCCTGTCCAGAAAGCCCTACAAGGAAGTCTGGGAAGTGTAATGACCAGCCTGAAAGTCAGACATGATTTCACCAAAGGAGAAGGGGAGAACGGGTGCCAGAGGACCAACAGAAGCCTCTTCACCAAACAGATTAAGAACGGAATCATATTTCTTTACATCACTAGATACTAATAACCTACAGAGCAACATTTCCATAATTTCGAAGGAAAATTATCTTTACTCAAGAATGTCACACTAGTGGGGCGCCTGGGTGCCTCAGTCAGTTAATCACCTGCCTTTGGCTCAGGTCATTATCCCAGGGTCCTGGGATCGAGCCCCCACATGGGGCTCTCTGCTCAGCGGAGAGGCTGCTTCTCCTTCTCCCTCTCCCTCTGGCTGCTGCTCTGCCTCCTTGTACTCTTTATCTCTGTGCCAAATAAATAAAACCTTTTAAAAAAATAAAAGAACAATGTCACACTAGTGGTACCTGGCATGCTCAGTCAGCAGAATGTGTTACTCTTGATCTCAGGGATGTGAGTTTGAGCCCCATGTTGGGTGTAGAGATTACTTAAAAAAATTTTTTTTAATCTATATGCAAAGGTGAGGTTAGAACAAAGGTTTTAAAGAGAGAAAAACAGAACTTTCTGGAAGTTACTGAATAATGTGCTCTACTTAAATAAGAAGTAATCCGAGAAAAAGGAGGACATGGAATCCAAGAACAGGCAGAGGGGTGTGAAAGACACATGACTTTGGGAAAGGAATCACCAGGAAAAAAAATGGAGTCAATAAATTATCTGTTATGTTTCATACTTGGGAAAAACTAATGATAGGAACATACTTGATCCAACGAAGCAAATGAGAAACACTTCAAGAATTATTAGGGGAAAAAATATGTGAGTTAAAAAACAACAATAACAAAGCAATTATTAAGTCCCGGTGTACTGGGGGGTGGGCTTGGGGAGAGTACATGAGAGGAAATCTGATTATAATAAGCTTCGGGGTGCCTGGGTGGCTCAGTGGGTTAAAACCTCTGCCTTTGGCTTGGGTCATGATCCCAGGGTCCTGGGATCGAGCCCCACATCAGGCTCTCTGCTCTGTGGGGAGCTTTTTCCGTTCTCTCTGCCTGCCTCTCTGCCTACTTGTGATCTCTGTCTGTCAAATAAATAAATAAAATCTTTTAAAAAATAGGTATTAAAAATAATAAGCTTCTTGAAGCAATAGCTAATTATGTTTACATGTTATAATAAGGCAAACCGATTACCAAATGGACCCCAAACCATGACGTAACTATGGACCAGAGAAGAGGTAGGGGAGGAAGCCATGCATGTTTGGGGGGTATGGGGATAGTATTAATGAAGTAAATCCTCCTTTGTTATTATAAGATAGATGAATTATAAAAATCAAGAAGTAGCAGAAAACCTCATTCATAAAAGGAGAAATGCAATATAAAAATAAGAATATTTTGACCTATCAGACTGGTGAAATCCCCGAAGTGTGGTAATACACACACTTGGGGAGGTAGGTGCTGGCACACGTTGCTGGGAAGACTGTACATTGGCTAGACCATTGTGGAGGACAATTTGGCCATGCCTATCAAAATTACAAAGGCATGTGCTCATCAAGATTTTATTTGAGAGAGAGAAAGAGAGAGAATGAGCACAAAATGGGGGAGTGAGAGGGAGAGAGAGAATCTGGAGCAAACTCTTTGCTGAGCAAGAGCCCAAAGCAGGGCTCAACATGGGGCTCGATCCCACAACCCTGAGATCATGACCTGAGCTGAAATCAAGAGTCAGATGCTTAACCCACTGAGCCACCGGGCGCCCCCAAAGGTGTATACTCTTTGAACCAGCAGTACCACTTACGGGAATTTATCCTAGAGATACACTTACATACGTGCAAAATAACATCTAAATATCCACTGTAGCATTTTTTGGTAAAGGAAATATTGGAAATAAGGCAAATGTCCATCTGCCTAAAAAAAAAAAAAAAAAAAGTAAAGATGCTCTGTTTACTCAAGTGGCATGATTCATGAAATATTTCTTAGCCAAAAAAAGCAATAGGTGGAACAGTACACATAGGAGGGACCCATCAGGGCTGTTTCAGCAGTGTGTCTGGCTCTGACTCCTGCGTGGTGGTGAGTGTGCACTTCCCTACCTCCTTATACTTCCAGGTCCATGCGACATGCTTTGGTCAATGAATGGGAGCAGAAATGATATGTGTCGCCTCTGGGAGGAAGGCTTTTAGGGGCCAGTGAGCAATTTGTCATCTTCCTGCCCTTGACCTTGCAAGCATGGTGCTCTAGATGGGAGAGGCTCTGTTGGTTTGCAGTTCTGGGTGAGGACAAGGTAAAATAACCTACGATGGCCATGGAACACGAATGAGAAAGAAGCCGCTTGGATGCCTGGATTATTTATTCCTGCAACATGTCCAACTTTTTCATGACTGATAGAGAATTCTGCACCACTTTTTGTATGGAAAAAAAAAGGCAGAGAAAGTAAATATACCTTGAAACACATCTTGTTCTTTTCTTATATATTGATATGCACAGAAAACTAATGACAGTGGTCACCTGAGAAGAAGCGGAGTTAGGCAGGACTACAAGGATGGAAGAAACGGGTAGGAGAGGTGCTCATTACTGTATATACTTTGGTGTTTTGTTCTCGAACCATATGAATGCACTACTTATTCAAACACTTTATTTTTTAAAAGGATTTTATTTATTTATTTGAGAAAGAGAGAGTAAGAGGAGAGAGAGAGCGCAAGTGAGCATGGGAGCAGGGGGGCAGAGGGAGAGGGAGAAGCAGGCTCCCCACTGAGCAGGGAGCCGGATGCAGGGCTCATCCCAGGACCCTGGGGTCATGACTTGAGCTGAAGACGGAGGCTTAACTGATGGAGCCACCCAGGCGCCCCTTATTCAAACTTTGATTAAACAAGAAGTACTAGCATAAGTACATTATTTAGAAATGTGGAAGTAAACAGATGAAATAGCAAAAGAGTTGAAAGTGGTTATTTCTAGGGAGTGGAAGCTGGGGAGGAAGGTGATTGCTTCCTACTTGGCATCATTTAGTGCCATACCATTTTAAAACTATGACTATGTATTACGTTGATTTTTTTAAAATAAGAGAAAAAAACATGGAGAGTGACCATGTTAAGCATCTTATAAAGTGATATCTTGAGGGCTAAGCTTTATCCACCTCAGTCTTGCATTGGGAAGTGATATTTGAGTGGAAATTTAAAAACTGTTCCAAAGTGCCAATCTTTACAAATTGAATCACATCTTTTATACTTGCAGGTCACTTATGTCAATCTTAAATACTATTTGGCATAAAATGTAACATAAAGATTGGTATCTGATTTCATAGCCTAGGAAAGAGGACATCTAGAAAAGCCAGAGGTCATTTTTGCTTTTGCCACGGGAGGCAACTTCTGTTTCTGAATACTTCCCATCTACCACCACCACTACCCAGTTGTCTGCGTCAGAAATCTGGAAGTCTTAACTCTTCCCTCTCCCTGACCCTGCATTTCTTCAAATGCCAAGTCTGTAGGTTCTACCTTTGCCTGGACCACTTTTCTCCATCTCTGCTGCCTGCATCTAACAGCTCATGGGGTCACTGTTCTTGTTTCCAGTTTTGCCCCTTCAAGGACATTCTCTTTGCTTCAATCAGAGTCATCTTTTATTTTATTTTAAAGATTTATTTATTTATTTTAGAGAGAGAGCAGGGGTGAGGGGTGAGGGACAGAGGGAGGGAAAGAATCTCAAGCAGGAGCTCTGAGCACAGAGCCAGACATGGGTCTTGATCTCATGACCCTAAGATCATGACCTGAGCCAAAATCAAGAACTGGATGCTTAACTGACTGAGCCACCCAGAAGCCCCCAGAGTGAGCTTTTAAAAAGACAAATACAGGGGCACCTGGGTGGCTCAGTGGGTTAAAGCCTCTGCCTTCGGCTCATGTCATGATCCCAGGATCCCATAGGGCTCTCTGCTCTGCAGGGAGCCTGCTTCCCTTCCTCTCTCTCTGCCTGCTTGTGATCTCTGTCTGTCAAAT
Organism: Neogale vison; assembly: GCF_020171115.1. Taxonomy (NCBI): domain Eukaryota; kingdom Metazoa; phylum Chordata; class Mammalia; order Carnivora; family Mustelidae; genus Neogale; species Neogale vison. The sequence continues at coordinate 154,796,063 of NC_058096.1, forward strand.
AAATAAATAAAATCTTTAAAATAAATAAAAGACAAATACAACCACATCACTTGGCCTAACACTTCAATATTCTCCCATTGCCTTCAAAATTAAATCCAAACTTCTATAACAGAACTCTCCGTTACCTGGCCCCGTCCACCTGTTGGCCTCATCTGTCTTTACCTGTTGGTCTGTCCTCTGTTTACTGAATTTTCAGATATTCAGAAGAACCAATGGCTATTTTACTTTTGCCTTTATGTCTTCATGTATGCTGTTTTCTCTCCTTCAAACACTCCCCTATTTAATTGGTGCTCAATCTTCCTTCTTCCACAAAGTCTTACCTGGCATCCTTGTGCTCAAGTTGGTAGAGCTCCCCTGTGTTCCAAGAGTTCCCTGTCTCTTATCAGACCAATGGGAGGGACTCCATAGAAGATAGTTGTTTCTTTATCTGACCTCTCTTCTGGGCTGTAAACTTTGTTTCTTTTTTTTTGACATTGTATCCTCAGCTCTGGCACATGGAGGAGTTTAGGAAATACCTGTTGAATAGGCATATGAACAAGACTCAAATCCAGAAACAAGTGCAGGTTGATATTTGATTTCCAATCAAGTAGAAATGGAATAAATACCTCTGCCTTTCTTTGGTCAGCTATAATACTAAATCTTAGTAATTTCATCTTTAAAACTCTCAAGCTCTCCAAGTGACCCAACTTAGCTGGTACCCCAGATATAATCAACAATAATAGTGCTTGGTGAAGAATAGGCACCTCAAGTAAAGGTAGGTAAGAGCAGTGTGATTTTTAAAAGAAGCAACACATCCTTACACCCTCCCAATCTAAGGGACTCATGAAAAGATGCAGTTGGTAGACAAAACCTGGTGCCCAGATCTCTTGGATAATTAAATAAACCTTGATATGAACAGATTACAATTGACACCGGCTACTGCTCAATGTCTGGGGCTCTATTTGGTTCTTGCAAGCAGTCAAATCTGCCTTTCATCCATTACGTCTCTATTCCCCCAGGTAACTGAGATAAAAGGCCATATAAGTTTACAGAATGAGGCATTGTTTCTTTCAGCCAAAAATCTGTAATTTTTCATTAGACTTTCAATAGCAACATTGAAGATGGGCAATTTGATATGAAGCCAGTTGTACCAAGAACAAATGTCACCATTGGGGATTGTACATCGTGTAATTAGGAAGCAAAATGGTGACACACGCACTGGGAGCACAGAGCAGATAAAATACTTCTCCGGGGCAGCTCAAGCAAAAGTCTGCCCTGGAACTGGAGGAATTAATTTAACCAATACTTGTGAAAAAGTTTTCAGTGCCACAAAGTAATGAGAAAAATAGAGACTTCAGAGAGTTTTCTAAAAAGCTATATTTATTCTTTTCATTTTGCATTTGGAGTTTTCATTACATACATTCAATTGTGCAAATTTGACAGATTTTTAAGATTTTACTTATTTATTTGACAGAGAGATCACAAGTAGGCAGAGAGGCAGGCGGGGGTGGGGTGGGGGGGAACAGGCTCCCTGCTGAGCAGAGAGCCTGATGTGGGGCTCGAACCCAGGACCCTGGGATCATGACTTGAGCTGAAGGCAGAGGCTTAATCCACTGAGTCACCCAGGCACCCCGACAGATGTTTTTAATATGAATTAATGTTAACTAGAAAAACAAGTAATGGGACAATATATAAGATAATAAAAGGTGGGGAAGAAAAACACACTTGTCTATTTGTGGAAGATTCTTGGAAGGATGCCCAAGTCACTGATTACGAGGGTTTTCTCAAGGGAGGGGGCTGGGGCATCACAGGAAAAGGCAGGGAGAGAATTTCACTACATCCTCCTCTAATCCTTCCAGATTTGGAACCATGTGAATTCATTAGTTTTTCAAAAAAATATATTAATTAAGTTAAAATAATAGGAATAAGGCAATTAAATAAGATGAAATATAGTGGGAACAGTACATGACAATAGTTTATGTGCTTATTTGGAAAAATTTAAAAATTGGCAATTCTCTGTCAGACTTCAAAACAAGTAAAATTTTTTTAATCCATGAAATCCCAAAGTCTGGGAACTATTTCTAAATAATTTTTTCAATAAGCCAATCTTAAATGAATGCTTTCTCATTCTAGCTAAGGAAGACATATGTGCTAGTTTGACCCATCACTGTTGATGTTGACTCTGGTCACTGGGTTAAGGTATCATCAGCTAGTTTTCTCTACCATAAAGTTCTTCTTTTTTTTAAGATTTTATTTATTTATTTGTTAGTGTGCAAGAGAGAACACACTAGCAGGAGGAGCAGCAGGCAGAGGGAGAAGCAGGCGCCCTGATGAGCAAGGAGCCTGATGCGGGACTCAATCCCGGGACCCTTAGGATCATGACCTGGGCCTAAGGCAGACACTTAACCGATTGAGCCACCTAAGCACCCCACCACAATTATCCTTTCTACATAATTATCCTTTCTACATAATTTTGTGGAGACTTTGAGACTAATATGTTGCCCTCATCAAACTTTTACCCCTATTTTTAGCATTCAGTGATGATTGTGTAGGACTGTCATTTCTTCTATATATATATACTAATTGGCATTCTAGTGTAAGCAAGAGCTTTTCTTTCTGCCTTATTAGTTTGCTTATTTCTTTAAATTATCCTAGACTCATGAAGTTTTTTTATTTTATTCAAAGTGTTTAAGTCTATTACTGTTATTATTTATTTTTTTTAATTTTATAAAATTAAAATTAAATTAAATTAATGTATTATTTGTTTCAGGGGTACAGGTCTGTGTTTCATCAGTCCTACACAATTTACAGTGCTCACCATGGCACATACCCTTCCCAATGTCCAACACCCAGCCACCCCATCTCTCCCACTCCCCTCCACTCCAGCAATCCTTAGTTTGTTTCCTGAAATTGAGTCTCTTATGATTTGTCTCCCTCTCTGATTTCATCTTGTTTCATTTTTCCTCTCTTCCCCTATGATCCTCTGCCTTGTTTCTCAAATTCCACTTATCAGTGAGATCATATGATAATTATCTTTCTCTGGTTGAGTTATCACGCTTAGCATAATACCTTCTAGTTCCATCCATGTCATTGCAAATGGCAAGATTTCATTTTTTGATGGCTGCATAATAATGTGTGTGTGTGTGTGTGTGTGTGTACCACATCTTTATTCATTCATCTGTCGATGGACATCTGGGCTCTTTCCGTCGTTTGGCTGTTGTGGACCTTGCTGCTATAAACATTCAGGTGCACATGCCCCTTTGGATCACTACGTTTATGTCTTTGGGGTAAATACCCAGTAGTGCAATTGCTAGGTCGTAGGGTAGCTCTATTTTCAACTTTTTGAGGAACCTCCATACTGTTTTCCAGAATGGCTGTACCAGCTTGCATTCCCACCAACAGGGTAGGAGGGTTCCCCCTTCTCCACATCCTTGCCAGCATCTGTCGTTTCCTGACTTGTTAATTTTAGCCATTCTGACTGGTGAGAGGTGATATCTCACTGTGGTTTTGATTTGTGTTTCCCTGATGCCGAGTGATATGAAGCACTTTTCCATGTGTTTGTTGGCCATCTGGATGTCTTCTTTGCAGAAATGTCTGTTCATGTCCTCTGCCCATTTCTTGATTGGATTTTTTGTTCTTTGGGTGTTGAGTTTGATAAGTTCTTTACAGATTTGAATGCTAGCCCTTTAACTGATATACCCTTTGCAAATATCTTCTCCCATTCTGTCAGTTGTCTTTTGGTTCTGTTAACTCCATTCCTGTGCAAAAGTTTTTTATCTTGATGAAGTCTCAATAGTTTGTTTTTGACCTTGTTTCCCTTGCCTTTGGTGATGTGTCTAGGAAGAAGTTGCTGTGGCTGAGGTCTAAGAGGTTGCTGCCTGTGTTTTCCTGAAGGGTTTTGATGGTTTCCTATCTCACGTTGTGGTCTTTCATCCATTTTGAGTCTATTTTTGTGTGTGGTGTAAGGAAATGGTCCAGTTTCATTCTTTTGCATGTGGCTGTCCAATTTTCCCAACACCATTTATTGAAGAGACTGTCTTTTTTCCTGCTTTGCCGTTGATTAGTTGACCATAGAGTTGAGAGTCCATTTCTGGGCACTCTGTTCTGTTCCATTGATCTACATGTCTGTTTTGGGCCAGTACCATACTGTCTTGATGATTACGGCTTTGTAGTAGAGTTTGAAGTCCGGAATTGTGATGCCGCCAGCTTTTCTTTTCTTTTCCAACATTCCTCTGGCTATTCAGGGTCTCTTCTGGTTCCATACAGTGTTATTATTTATTTTGATGCTTGTGTTGACCCAGATTTGGTTAGTGGAAAAAATTTTTTTTTCTTGTAACTATGGACAATTTAACCTGGCCTGATTGCATTTTATGACTGAAATTCTCTCATCTCACATTTGTTCTCTGTATTATATAGTTTTCCGTTCCTCCAAAACACAGGTTGTTTAGTGCCTCGGGGCCTTTACACTGGCTATTCCTTCTTTCTGCAATGCTTTTTTATCCATCTTCCCATGACTGGCTCCTTTGATTCATTCACGGTTCCCTCCTCAGAGAGTTTCATCTAACGTAAGGCTAATTCCTTTCTCACTTTCTTACTCTCCCTCTCATTCTCTGTCCTGTATTTTCAACCTCTCCCTCTCCACTGGCTCCTTCAGAGGAGTATTCAACATGTTCTAGCCTCTTCCACACAAACTGTTCTAACCCTTACTCATAAAACGAAACAAAATAAAAGCAAAAACAACAACAGAACCCCCAAACCTTAGGAATTCTTCCCATTTCTCTTTAGTTTTGGCTTTCTCTTCCTGTATGTCCATCCCTTATCTTGTCATTAGCCAACTTCTTAAAAAACATTGTCTATGTACTCTCAAGCTCCACTTCTTTGCCTTCCATTTATACTTCTACCCACTGCAAGCTGGGTTTATACTTGGAAAAACTGAAGTTAAACTATTCTCACCAGGGTTACCAACAATGACAGTGGTGGTTAACCCATAAAATACCTTTGTGTGACCTGGAAAAAAGTGCCCCTCCTTCAAGACACTTGGTTTCATCTGTCAGAAAATGGTCATGTTATGCATACCCATCTCCAATGTCCACAGTTCCTTGTGCCCACCGGTATCATGCAGTGCACTACCTGCACAACCATACTCAAGGGCTCTGCCAGGAGCCTCCTTTCTTCAGCTTTATCCTACTTGACCACTCTCAACCCCTCCCATGAACATCCTTCCTTCTCAAATGCTATCCTCTTTTGGCAACTGCAATACCATACTTTACCTTCTTGCTGCTATTTTTTTATATTCCCAGGCTCCCCTTTTTTGGACCTTCTCATGACTATTAAGTATATTTCAGATTCCTTTTCTGGTTTGTCTTCCTTTATTACTTGACTCATCTGAGTAATTTCAATCACTTTCATTCAACAAACATTTACTGAGTGTCTGCTTGGTGCAGACATCTTCCAAATGCGAATGCCTGGCATTGTTCTGAGCACTGACCACTAGACTTTCTATATATGTGTTGATGAGTTGTAATCACTTCTATTTCAGATCAACGTATCCAAATGCTTTCCTGAAATGAACTTGAATTCCAAATGAATTCCTCAAGCTTAACTTAAAAAAAAAAAAAGATTTTATTTTTAACTAATCTCTACACTCAACATGGGGTTTGAACTCACAACCCTGAGATGAAGAGTTGCACACGGCAACGACTGAACCAGTCAGGCACCCCCACTTAAGCTTAATTTGCTCAGAGCTCATCATCCTTCTCTCCAGATCTAGTCCTCTTTCCCTGTTTCAGCAAATTATATTCATTCATTTGCCCAAGCCTGAAAGCTAGAGTCATCCTAGATGCCTACCTCTCTCAAGAAAGTAGTAAGTCTCATTTTTCTTTTTCCTAGGTATGTCTCAGTTTGACCCACTTCTCCCCTTGCTATCACCACCACACTGGTCTTCATCCTAGTTTAACCCACAGCCACTTCTCATACAGAATACATACCGCAGCAGGCTCTTCCCTGGCCTCTGCCTCCTGGCCCTCCTCCTGTGAATGAATTTCATCTGAGGACTCTTCCTATGACACAGGCTGGTGATTCATTCTCCCCCCAGCCATACTGAATTTCTTTTAGTTTCTGCACATTTCATTCTCTCTGGTCTCTGGGTCTTTGCCTAGGTTGTTCCCTCTACCTAAAAGAGTTCACTTGTGCACTCCTGTCTCCTCACCTTGCTGACATTACCTTTTCCTTCAGGCTTTAATAGAGATCTTACTTTATCTGGGAAGCCTTCCCAGAAACTCATAATCTGAGACAGGTTTTTTTTGTGTTTTGTTTTGTTTTGTTTTTTTCCCCTGGGCTGCCAGAGTAAACCAGTAGCATTTACCACACCATTGGGTAACTGTCTGTCCATTGGTCTCTATCTCCTTTTAAATTTATTATTTTTTAAAAGATTTTATTTCTTTGACAGAGAGAGGCACAGCGAGAGAGGGAACATAAGCAGGGGGAGTGGGAGAGGGAGAAGCAGCTTCCTGCCAAGCAGGGAGCCTGATGCTGGGCTTCATCCCAGGACACTGGGATCATGACCTCAGGCAAAGGCAGATGCTTAAATACTGAGCCACCCAGGCACCACTCCTTTTAACTTTAAGCATCTAAGAGGGAAAGGACCCAAGGGCACCTAGGTGACTCAGCTGGTTAAGAGTCTGCCTTCAGCTCAGGTCATGATGCCAGGGTCCTGGCATGGAGTCCTGTGGCAGGCTCCCTGCTCAGTGGGGAGTCTGCTTCTCCTTCTGCCCCTTCTCCCTGATCATGCTCACTCTGCGTCCCTCTCTCAAATAAAAAAATCTTTTTTAAAGAATAAAATTTTAAAAAAATAATAAATAAAATAAAATTTAAATTTAACCTGCTGAGCCACCCAGGCGCCCCTAAAATTTAAATTTAAAAAAAAGTGGGAAGGGATGTTGACTTTCTTGTCTAATATTTAATCCCTGGGACTCAGTACAGTGACTGGCACATAGTAGGTGCTCAGTAAATATGTGTTGAATGAATGCATAATTGGATGAGTATAAGATATAGAATCCAAAAAGCCTGGCCCTGACTCCCCATAGGACATTTATAAAGTCCTTCTTTTTGAGTCTGTACCTCAATTTCCTCACTTGTAATATGAATATATGCACTTGGCCCGTGAACAAGGCAGGTGTTGCAGGTACTGACCACTCCCCATAATTGAAAATTCTTATTTAACTTTTGACTCCCTCCAAACTTAATTACTAATAGCCTAGTTGACTAGAAGCCTTACTGATAACATAAACAGTCAATTAACATATTTTGTATTAAATATGTATTTTATACTGTATTCTTACAACAAAGTAAAGGAAAATGATACTAAGAAAATCACAAGGGGGGCGCCTGGGTGGCTCAGTGGGTTAAAGCCTCAGCCTTCAGCTCGGGTCATGATCCCAGGGTCCTGGGATCGAGCCCACATCAGGCTCTCTGCTCAGCAGGGAGCCTGCTTCCCCCTCTCTCTCTGCCTGCCTCTCTGCCTACTTGTGATCTCTGTCTGTCAGATAAATAAAATCTTTTAAAAAAAAGAAAATCATAAGGAAGAAGAAATATATTTATAGTACTGTATTGTATTTATTGAAAAAAAAATGCATGGGTTGGAATCGAGCAGGTCCACTTATACATGGATTTTTTTCAATAAATATACATACAATACTATAAATGATATTTTCTCTTACGATTTTAATAACATTTTAAAATCTGGCTTAACTGTAAGAATTCACTATGTTTCCCTGCCCCCTAGAATTTGGATCCTGTGTTGTCTTGACCAAAAGATCATGACAGAAGTGATGCTGTGATAATTTGGGGGGTTCAGATCTTAAGAAACCAGTGATTTCCATTTCGTTTCTCTTGGGATGCTTGCTGGTGGAACCAGACAATGGGGAAGCTGCTTCTGGAGAGGCCCACATAGAGAAGACTCAGGCCTGCCAGACTGCAGCCCACAGCTGAGGCTCGCAGCCAGCAGTCATCACCAGCTAGCCAGCCCTAGGAATGGGACATCTTGGAAGTTGATCCCCCAGTCCTGTGGAACGTTCTCCGTGCTGGGGGGACCCCTCTTCTCTGGGACTGGCCTAAGCTGTTGATTCTGGGGCTAAATAATTGAACGTGGTAGTTTTAAATCTAAATTTGGGGGCGATTTGTTATGCAACAAGTGATAACCAGAGCAGATTTTGCTACCCACAAGTGGGAGGCGGCTGCCACACAGCGAGCAGCATTGGCTTTGGCTGTGGGACCTGGCAGGTGGCGGACGTCGGAAAGGCCTGCGGGAGGGTAGGACGTTGGTGGGAAGGGCTTACCAGAGCTGGGGAAAATGTTACCTGGAGCTAAAGGAGAGTCTAGTTACATAGAGAAGTTTGGTAATACTGTTGCCATTGCCTCCTGTAATGCAGAAAATAAAAAGTGTATTTCATGAACTCAGTGACCTAGCTAAGGACTTTTCTGGGCTGTTTCCAAAGTCTGCCTGGCTTCTTCTAGCTGTGCAGCCAGTTTTTACCATGAAACCTGTGTACCCTAGTCATGTTCTCAGACACATCGCATGCATTCCTGTACAAAATCATATACAAACTATGGCTTCTCCAGGTCCTCGAAGTGTTGGCCCTGGCCCAACGAGACTGGCTAACTCCAGCCTTCTAGGCTGCTCCCTCCTGTTAGGGAAAGTGACACAAAGAAGGCCAACAATGTCAGCACTGCCATCTTAGATGACCAGAAGCAGGTCAGAAGACCAGCTCCCTCAAAATCGGCTTTCCTCAGTCCTTCTGTACTGTCCCTTCTCTTCGCTCCTATGATTTTCATTACATATATATTAAAACATGTTTATAACACAGGCAAATGTTACAAAGAATAACCAACCGTCCCCTCCACCATAACCACAATCCTGCTTTTTGTTTATCTTTCCCTGTTTTCCTTCAGTTTTATTCCATGTGGGTGTATCCCTATTGATATATTTAATTTTACTTGTTTCTGTAGTAACTGACAAGGAATTATACTGCATGCCATCTCTTCCACTTTGCTTTGTTCTCTCAACATTATGTTCATGGGTTTCACCTACTTTGTTTTTGTCTTAATCCTTGTAAACAATCTATAAAAGAATTGATAATAAGTTCTGGCACAACGTGTTGTGCATATTGGGTGCATATTGTGATAATGCTTTGTGGGGTATGTCCACAGAATCGCTGACAGCTCATTACCATGCAGGTGTCCTTGTCACACGAGATCAGGAGTTTCCAGATGAGGTACAAAACTTTCAGGCAAAGGCAAAAACTGTATCACTTGTGCACTTGGGATAAATCTTTGCAATACTCAGATACTCCCTAAGTCCATAAATTCATTATTTAATCTGACAACCTCATTTTTAAAAAAGATTTATTTATTTGATAGAGATCACAAGTAGGCAGAGAGGCAGGCAGAGAGGGGGGGTAAGCAGGCTTCCCGACGAGCAGAGAGCCCGATGCGTGGCTCGATCCCAGAACCCCGAGATCATGACCCGAGCTGAAGGCAGAGGCTTAACCCACTGAGCCACCCAGGGGCCCCCTGACAACCTCATTTTCTAAGAAAAAAATTTTCTGGGTATCTGGGTGGCTCACTCGGTTAAGCTTCTGCCTTAAGCTCAGATCATTATCCCGGGATCAAGTCCGCATCAGGCTTCCTGCTCAGTGGGGACTCTGCTTCTCCCTCTGCTCCTCACCTCATGCTCACGCTCTCTCACTCTCTCATTAAAAAAAAAAAAAAAAAAAATTCCTAGCAAGAAAAAACTAATAAAGCTTGAAAAGTCCATCTTTCACATCATATTCCTGCCTAGATGTCTTCCCATTAGTGCAAAGAAGTGAGAGCAAACCATCAGTGAAGGAATATAGAAAATCTGTCTCGTTCACTCCTTTAAGCATTTAGCTTAAGTATTATGGATAAATCTTTCCTACAATGTAAAAATGAAAACTAAAATAACTGTTAATCCTAGTATTTTCCTAGGGATCTTCAGCCAGTCACCACTGCTGTTGTAGCTTTTTGGTGCTCAAGTTTAACTGCCTTTGGCAATCACCTCCTGAACTTAAAAAAACTGATGTTTGCGTCCCCAGGAGACTCTGATGATCCAGGGTGGTGCTGGGGCACTCACATGCAGCAGAATTTGTGAGCCATAGTCCTAAGCCACTTTGTCCTCTTCCCACGGTGTCTAGCACGGTGCCTGGTGGAAAGTGACACTCAGAATGAATAAATAATGTTCTGTTTGTCAGGAAGGAGAAGCACAGTCTCTAGCACCACAAACTCTCCAGGCGCCCTGGACAAAGACAACGAGGAGGCAAGGGGGGCGGAGAGGGGAAGTAGTGCGATGCCGCCGGCGTCCAGGTCTCTCTCTTGACTGACTCGAAAGTGTCCACCCCGAAGCTCAGGTACTGTCCAGCTACGTCCAGAATGCCTCGGAAAACACAAATTCACCACGAGGTTCAAGGGGTGCCAGACTGTCTCCTGTTTCCACAAATGAGGCAGGTGCGGGCACTTTGAGCTTCGGCCCAAGTCGAGTCGACTCCAGAGTCAACCTGAGACCCTCTCTCGGCTCCAGACTGCAGTGTGGCAGCTCTACCCGCGTGGGGAGAAGGGTGCGAGTGGGAGTGGGCACCATGACGAGCCGGAGCAGGCCTATTCCGCGGGGACAGCGGTGCAGCCGCGGGCGCCAAGAGAGAGCAGCTGCACAGCCACCCGCGGGTGCACGTGGCGCGGCCGCAGCAGCTATTCAGGGGCGCGCGGCGGCGGGGGTGGCGGGGGCGCGGACTACAAGTCCCGGCATGCCTCAGGAGGGGGCGGGCCGGCGCAGGAGCCGGGCCCGGGGACCAGCCAGGCTCAGGCGTGCGCAGTGGTTCTCGGGAGTGGCGGGGCGGGTCCTCCCAGGCTGTCAGCTGGGGCCCGGGGCGTCCGGGCGGCGGTGGTCGCGGCCATTGGCGGAGAGGCGGGAGGGGCGGGGCCCCCGCGAGCCGCTGTGGGCAAAGCCGTGCGCGCGGAGGCAGGCAGGCTGCCGGCTGGGGAGGCACGGGTCGGGCTGTTGCGTTCCATCCTGGCCATGGCAGCGGCACCGCTGAAAGTGTGCATCGTGGGCTCGGGGAACTGGTGAGCGGCGGCGGGCCGGCGGCGCGGGCTCCGCCTCCAGGAAGCCCCTCTCCCGGGCGGGCTAGGGCCGCGCGTCCCCTCCGCAGCGTGGGTACCGGGCACCGCGCGCAGGGAGGCGGGGCGGGTGGCCTCGCGGCTGGGCTGGGCACCGCGCACCCGGGGAGGCCGCGCGGAGACACTGGCCCGGGAGGCCCTGGGCCCGCGTGCCCGCGGAGGGCAGCAAGGCGAGAGGGTACTGCGCGTCCGCGGGCACCTGTCTGCGCTCTCAGCGCGCGGCGGGCGCACGGAGGCCACCTGCTCGCCACGCCCGGGTGTTTTGCGCACCATTCTAAGAGCGTTCTCAGTCCTGGGCGGATCTCCTGGGTCTAGGAATCGGTGGAGACTCGAGCATTTTTGCCGTCGTTTCGGTGTTGGGGAAACCGAAGCAAAGAAGGGCTAAAGGGCTCTTGCCACCCAGGTGGTGTACGGGACCGGTGCTGTCCTTCCAAGTGCGGGTTTCGCAGGAAGATAATGTAGATAAGAAATCCAAGTTCCAACAGGTTCCGACTCACGGAGTAGTCCAGGGGCGTTGGGAATTCTCTGGAGGGCTGTTGGGAGGCTTCGCGTCTCCGCTGGGCTTTATTTGACTTCTGACATTTATACAAGCGCTTTGTGACAGGCGCTCTTCTGAGCACTTTGTAAATGTCAGCCCTTTTAGTGCCCTTTATCAAACTTTGCTACTCTGGTGTGTTGGGTGAGTGTAGAGGAAAGTGGGGCCAGGTGGGTGGGAGGAAGTGGAATATAATAATAGCCTCTGATATTTTCGGTCATTTCCCCATTGTGCACTTTTTTCGCACATCCGAAGGATTGGTATAGAATAGTTCAGAGTTGTGTTCTTTTAGCTTGTGTTTTTCTGTGGCCGGACACTCATCACAGTTCAGGCTTCGTGGAGAGCTGCCCCACTAGGAATGGGCCTAATGACTTGTCTTACTTTGTCTTATTCTTTGACATGGCCCAAAAAGTTCCTGGAGCAAATCTTAATCTGTTTAAATCTTACTTGGCTCTACACTTTTCCATCCCAGCAAGGTCACTGGCCTCTCCCTGTACCACACCCCCACCCCCAGCAGGCAAGGTAATGATTTACCTCATTATCTGTTCCACTCCTCTCTATCCAGTTCTTAAGAACAACCAACTACCCTAGGGCCTGGCATATTGCTAAATAAAAATTAAAATGAATGTTTGAAAATTGATCTTAAAAAAATGTAATTCGATTAGGTAATCACATTAAAAACCCAGAAGATACCCCCCCCCTTTTCATAAAGCAATGAAATACCTGACACTCACACTTGCTGTGCGGGATATCTCCTGGAGGAAAACCAGTAATTAGTTTCTTCTGGCCTTTCTTAAGGAATTCCAATGCTTACATATATTGCTTTCCCTCTCTGCCCTGCAAATACTAGAATATTACGTACTTTTCTGTAAACTTCTTTTCTTTGTCAGCCACAGAACATTCTACACATATAGTGAAGTTGGTACATATCTGCTGCAAAGCTTCATGTGGACTTCCAGGTTGGCTTTGCCAATTTTGATCCCAAGGTCACTTGAATGAGATTACTTTTGGCCATGGGACTGGAAAAGTACTCCTGTAGCACGTGTTTTTTTTAACATTAGTTTTCTTTTCTGTAAGGGGACATAGATGACAGAGCCTTTTCCTAATTTGCAAGGTGCAGAAGGAGCACGGTGTTGCCATGCTGGATTTAGGCCAGGAGCAGGAGTAGTGAAGTAAACTCCTGCCCCCCCCCCCACCATGGGATTTGGCTGCCTTCCCACGACTTCACTCTGATGTACTTGACTGGGTTTTCTTGGTCCACTCCAGCCCAAGGAAATGGAGTAGAGCTTGGCTAATGACCTTAGAGCCCAGCAATTGAGAAATGTGCCATCCTGATGGTTTGGGCTGCCTGCCCGGCTCCATTAATTATGGGAGCAGACAGGAACATTGTTGCTCGCACTCAAGTCCTAGAGAGAGGATCACGACCTTCCCAGAGAGATTTCAGAAGTTTGGGAAATGAAAACAGCATGGAGAGGCTTCCTAGGGCTTGGGGGGTGTTCAGCTCTGGTCAGCAGTCATTTCCCCAATCTAGGCACAATGGTACAGAATCCCTGCCTATAAGGAATTTACCTTCAGGGCTGAGATGAAATGGGAGATAGCTTCAGAAGAAAAGGAAAGTGGAACGAAATACCTGTCACAAGGTTAGTTAGATGTTACCTTTTAGTGTTGCTTAAAATGTGGTCCAGAGACCACCTGCATCAGAATGACTACTGAGGCTACACTTGCTGACTCATACTCCCTGAAGGTGGGACAGATTTGTCCTTACAGGACGTTGGCCTTCTGCTAATTTTGAAATACTGTCTAGAGATGAACCTGCCCTTCCAGATTTGGTCCTTCATTCAATCAAGAATGTGAAGTTGCTTAAGCAATGTTTAATCTTGAGACTCTGAAGTAGCTGAGCGTGGCTGTGTCAATAAAGGTGTTGTCGCATTTAACCCAAAACTAAAAGGTGGCCTTGTGCTCTCATTTGAGTGCCCTCCCCCATGTAAATGCTTAATATTTGCAGTATAGATAATGAATCTAGCTGACCTGGCCAGGATTTTCAGCCTGGAATGACATGGGGGTTAAAGTCAAGTTGTCATGCCCTTGTCATGCTCTTTGGCACTTCCTTTCCTATGGACAAGTCAGAGAAGAGGCCAAGAGGGGCCCCTCATGCATCCTGCCAAGTCCCACGATGCTGCCCCCTCCTGGGGTACAGGGAGATGCTTCCTGGCCTGCCTGGCTTTTCATGGCCCTGGGAACTCAGGAAAACAAGAAAAAACAAAAATAAATCTTCCGAAGTTCCTCCAGATATGAAACAAAGTTTCGTTACCCAAACTTTGGGAAAGTGACCCAGACACAGGGAAAGATCCAGTTCTAGCACTGAAGCCTCAGGGCTGTGTTTACAACCAAACCCCTGTGGTAGGGAGCATATGTCCAAGCCCCGGAATGCGTTTGGAGGCGGGGTAGTGCAGGAGGGGCTGGGGGTTCCCACTGTTTGGGTTTCAGTCCCGGTCCTCTGTTTCATAAGGCCTTGAGCAAACTGCTCCTTCAAGAATCATTGGTTATGATACTGGTACCTGCTGTCTCAGATTTTGGTTAGGATGAAATGACATGTGTTGGGGAGAGTACAGAGTGATCAGCACTCAGTAGACCTCAGCTACTGCTGTTGTATTTATTTGATCAACCTTGACCAGCACTGTCATTAAGCCACCCAGTGGATCCAGATGGAGTCTGACCAGGAAGCAGAGACAGAGGAGGGAGAGAAGGTGAAAGAGTATAACTGATAGGCAGCTGGAGGAGTTGGGGGAGTTGGGGGAGTTGTTTCTCTCTGGCCCCCGTTTTCACCATCACCCCACAGCTGTACGGATGGGCGGGGAGACCTGTGGCCTACTTGACACTGATGCCTGGAGCTGCATGTGGGTGACTCCCATCTTCTTTTGCTTTTGCTCTGAACGCAGCGTTGCGGCACTTAGACAGCTCTGTCACCCTTTTGTGCTCCTCAGTTTCCATGGTACTGCTGGCTGCATACCCACAGGCAGTGCTCAGAAGCATTCTGAGCCCCTGTAAATGAGTTCCTCCGCCGTCAGGAAAGGATTCAGAAATAATCCCTTCTGTGGCTGCAGGTGTCCCTGCTTTGGGAGCTGGAGGGAGAACTGAATGATAGGGTTGGGTGGGAACTGAACTGGGCAAAGATCCCGAGTCCCATGTGAACCAGAGTGAGAGTTTGTACAACTAAAACCCAGAAGAAGCCCTGATACTTGCGCCTCTTTCCATCACCTCTGCCCTCTGTTCAGTACAGAAGGTCCCCAACTTTACAGTGGTTTGACATACACCTTTTTGACTTTATGATGGTGCAAAAAATGATGGTGAGAGTGTGAACCATAATCTGAATTGTGAATCAGGCTCTTCTTCTGGGCTGGGGACTATGGAGTGGATCCTCCATCCTGATGCCCTGCTGGGGCTGCAGCATCTGGTCAGACACCGATCACTGGGGCGAACAGGTGGTACAGGGACAGCCAGTGTGCTGGTCACTTTCAGTGCAATATTCAGTCAATTACCTGAGCTCATCAACACTTGGATGAGAAATAGGCTTTGTGTCCAATGATTTTGCGTGATTGTAGGCTTATGTAAGTGTTCTGGGCAAGTTGCAGTGAAGCTAGGCTAAGCCACAGTGTTCAGGAGGTGAGGGGAACTAAATGCATTTTAGGATATTTGAAACTTAATGATGGGTCATATGGGATATAACCCCATCATAAGCTGAGGAAGGTCTGTATACCAACCATGGCTGCTTTTGTAGGGGTGAGTCAGCAGCTCCCAGTTCTTCACTCCCAGTTCATCACTGTCATTATCATTCTCGAACCTGTCTTCCTTCCCTGGGGGAGGGGGGGAAGGGTGTCTTTTTTTTTTTTTTTTTTTTTTTTTGAGTGTCAGGTATGTGCATTACTTCATTGAAGCCTCCTAACGTGCCTGTGGCAGTACTATTGTTCATCCCACTTTGCATGACAAGAGGGAGATGGAGGGAAAACATTTCAAGGTCCGTGATTAATCCTTGGCGTGGAAGCCCAGATCCTTCTATCTCCAAGGGCCTTGTTTCTATAAATTCTTGTCATTTTCATTGGGAAGCATACTTAGACCTGCGGACAAATCTTATCGTCACAGAAATATTTGAATATCTTGTGTCTTACCCTCCCAACAAAAGTTTAGTATAACAATATTTCCCTTAAGAAAAATCAGATTGAGGGGTGCCTGGCTTGCTCAGTTGGTGGAACATGTGACTCTTGATCTTGGGTTGTGAGTTCAAGCCCTATATTGGGCGTAGAAATGACATAAAAACCTTAAAAAGAGAGAGAGAAAGAAAAAAGATCACATTGAAATGTCTTGAAAATTGTCACTTCGCTCTGGAACAGGCATCCCTCCTCCTCTACACATGGCAGATGATCCTAGTTTACTATTTTTAAGGCAACTGATCTTCCTAAAATTAATCTAGCAGATTAATTGTTAGAAAAACCTTATATCTAAGTGAAAAATCTCAGTCCAACTTCCACCCTTTAATCTCTGTGCTGCCTGGGTGAGCCCACTCTATTCTGAGACACCCCATTGGCTAGAGAAGTCTCATGTCTGCTCTGTCTTCTCTGTGGCAAGCCAAGTAGTGTCTCTAGGTCTCTCAGTGGTTGCTGGTGGAAAGTTGTTTTGGGGGTCCACACCAGCCAGGTCTCCCTTCTCTTCCCTTCATCCCTCACCTCCATGCTTAGTGATACCAAAACTTAATGGCCTTAAATAGTAGTCACTTACTAGTTCATGATTCTGGGGATCAGCAGTCTAAACAAAGCTGGGAGGGTCTTCTGCTGGTCTAGCCTGGGCTACTCATAAGGCTGAGGTCCGGTAATGGGTTGGCTGGACTCTTGGTCCTAGACGACATCTTCTGTGTGTCTGGCAGTGGGCAGGCTTCTGCCAGTCTGAGAGGAGTGATCTGAGAGGACTGGGGGTGTGTGTCTCATTCGTCTGCAGGCTATTTGGACTTCTCCATTTGGTGGCTGGATTCCCATAACAACAAGAGAGAGCACATAGAAGTACCTCCTATGAGTAGAGTCACAGTATTTGTCTTGTAGCTGGCTCACTTGACTTGCATAATGTCCTCAAGGTTCATCCACGGTGTAGCTAGCTTGTGTCAGAATGTCCTTCCCTTTTAAGGCTGAACAATATTTCATTGTGTTTATGTAGTACATTTTGTTTATTTATTCATCCTTTAATGGACACTTGGGTTTCTTCCACCTTTTGTCTGTTGTGAATACAATGGTCCCCCTTGCCCACTGGGGATACATTCCAGAATGCCCAGTGGATGCCTGTAATTGCGGATAGTATGGGAAACCTCATACTCTGTTTTTTCCTATACATACATACATGTGATAAAGTTTGATTAAGCAAACTAAGAGATGAATAATAACTAAACAGTTGTAACAATATGCTATATTAAAGGTTACGGCAGTATGCTCCATCACTCTCAAAATACCTAATTGTACTATACTCCCCTTTCTTGTGATGATGTGAGATACTCAGCTGCCCACATCATGAGGTGAAATGAGGTGACTGGCAGAGGAGTTGGGACATGGCATTTGAGGGGGAGGGGTAGTGATAAGGGAAAACATGGCAACCGGAAAAGGAAGACAAGGGGTGACTTCTGTAATGCTGCTCTGACTGATCTGAGCCCCTGCTTTCCCTTCTTGAGGGTCCATACCCTGAAGTGGAATCATCAGATCCTACGGTAATTCTAAATTTAGTTTTTTTGGCCAGCCACTGTATTGCTTTCCATGACAGCTGCACCATGTTCTGTGCCCTCCAGCAATGCCCAAGGGGTCCAATTTCTGCACAGCCTCACTGACACTCACTATTTTCCAGTTTTGTTTGGGTTTTTCATTTTGTTTTGTTTTTTTCCCTGTAGTTACCATCCTAAGGGGTGGGAGGTGGTATATGTCTTTTATTAATTGCCTGTTAATGTGCCATGTACAGTTTTGCGTCCTGTTTTTTGTTAAATGTAACATTCTATCACCAGCTTTGTCTTCTGCCCTTTGAATTCTGATAGGTGGAAAGGCTTTTTTCAACTTCTCCCCATCCTTTTCTCTGTGAAGTTGTACACATTGATCTTTTCCCCCTCTGTGGTTTCTTCCTTTGATTTTAAGCTGAGGAAGCTTCCCGATCCCAAGATCAAATAAACATTCACTGAGTGGAATCTGTATTTAAAATACTTCATTTTTCACATTTGCATCTAAGACTTTGGCATTTGATTGTACTTTAAAAGCCCTTTAGCGCAAAGAAGTACACAAAATGCTAACAGCGGTTCTCTCTGGGTGGTGAGATTATTCATAATTGTCTTTTCATCATTCTTGTATTTCTTGTTTGAGTAAAAAAATAGATGTTATTTAAAACAGAATTGACCACCCTCTTCCCTTGGTTCCGTAGTCGGATGAGCGCTGGAAGAGATTGGGGCATGGAATGTAGAAAATCTGGCTGAACCCTTGCTGATTTCCCTCACTGGGACTTGTCTACTCCATAAAAAGAAGGAATTACTTCTCTTGGGTTCCTTCTGGCCCAGGAAGGTTCTGCGTTCTGTGGAGGAGGAGTATGGAGTGCCAGAATTCCATCGGGTTTGTGGCTGGCTTGATGGGAATGCCCAGGGAGGGCTGGGGTGTGGAGGTATGTCAAGCTGGAGGTTAGGACCTCCAGCAGGTGAGTGTCCCTCCAGCTGGGACACATGAAGGGAGAGCAGAGTGTTGAAGACCTACAGGCTGGGGTGTGACTCTGTCTTCCACCAACCACCTCTGTGCTCTCTGGGCTTCAGGTTCTTCACGTAAAAAATGGAGATAGAGGCACCTGGTAAGTTGATTCAACATCTGACTCTTGATTTCAGCTCAGGTGATGAGCTTGGGGTAGTGAGATCAAGCCTCCCTCCTATCAGGCTCCATGCTGGGCTTGGAGCCTGCTTAAGATTCTCTCTCTCTCTCTCTCTCTCTCTCCCTCTCCCCTTCCTCTCCTCTTGCTCCCTCTTCTCTTTCTCTCCCTCCTTAAAAAAAAAAACAACTCTATCCCTCTCTCTCCCTTTGCCCCCCTCCTTTTTCTTTCTCTGCCTCTTAAAAAAGAGGGTAATAGATGGATATTATAATATACTTAGTATATATAATATATATAAATAACGATAGTAATAATAAAATCTGCCTCAAAGGGTTGGCGAGCCATGAAACATCTAGTTAACATCGGTAAGATATTGAAAGTAGTGTGTGTGGATGTAATCATACTGAGGCATGTAAATGTATCAAATCAATAGGGTGTACATCTTAAACTTACACAATGTTATATGTCAATTATATTTCAGTAGAAACAGCACAAAAACCTGGCCCTGACAGCCCAACAGGCCTACCCCTTTCAGGCACGGCCCTCCCCTCTTCTGTTTTCCCCACCCTGCCCTGCCATCCCATTCTCTTCTTCCTCTACCCTGCTCCCTCCCTCCCTCCCTCTGTCTTCCCTGTCACTCCCTTTTCCTTCTTGACCTCTCCCCTCCCGGCCTCCCATCCCCTTCTCCCATCCCCTTCTCCCCATGGCAATGTTGGCTCCAGGTTTGAGCAGAAGATAATCTCCCGGCCCCACCTGTTCTGCACCTTTGCTCCAGGGCCTTGAAGGCTCCCCAGTCCCTCCCATAGGTGAGGGCCTCTCAGCCCTTGGAGTTCAGAGTTCAGCCCAGCTGCACTTGCTCTCAGCTCTCCCTGACCTTAGTGTCATCTGCTTAGCCACTTTGGTCACCGTGTGTGGTTTCTTTCTTTGTGAGCTTGCTGGAACAGCTTCATTCTGTCTCCATTTCCCCATCTCCAAGGTCCATGAGGGTGTGGACTCCTATGCCTTACTCCCTGTATCCCCGGTGCCCAGCAGCGTTTACACCTGATAGGTGTTCCGCATGCATTTTCAACACGTGATGCTACTCTGTACCAGGGCAAATTTAAAGGAGCAGGAAGTGTGGGCTTTGGAAACAGACCTGGGTCAGAACTGCTGGTGACTAGGTGGGTAGCGTGACTTGTGAGTGACCCTCTTTGAGCCTCAACTTCTTCGTCGGTAAAGTTAAAGGGGATAATGAGCACCTCTTTTGGGGCTGCTGTAAAGATGGAAGGAGATCTTCAATCCAGTCCCGGTACACAGCTGGCCCTTGAACAGGACTTCCTATCTGTGTGAACTTCTGAACTTCCATTTGGATGGCTTGTAGAAGTTGGGAAATCAGTCTACATGATTTCATGGGAAGTGTGATTTTATACTCCTGTGTGAAGACTCAGGACTGGTCCTGAGCAGCCCTGAGCCCCTCGCCCAGTTCAGCTACTACCTGGTTGTGTGACACAAGGTCAGAGTGAGGTCAATTCTCCATGTCTTAATGTGGAAGGTCATAAGTTTGGACACAGTTAAAACCTCTGTTTTGCAGGCTCTGCCCTTAACTGCTTTTGGCTCTGCTTCATACTGTGTTATTATTTGCTTATTACCCTTTGTGTAAAAGTTGACTTTAAAAGAAAACTTTCTGTCACTACTGTCAATACCATATGTTGGAGGTAACAACAACCAGGAGAAGGAAAACAAAACAGTGTTAATGGAAGTCTTGCCAAATCCTGCTACCTGCCCCGAGGCTCAGTGTCTGAAGCATTTAGAGGTTTGTTCGGGAAGAAGGGAAATGAACACATGCTTGAGAGATGGTAACAACATAGTAGCACGCCCAGGAGACATTCTGCGCTCTCTCGAAGGCCATGGAGTTGAAGGGGCACAAGTGAGGGGTGCTTGGGTGACTCAGTGGGTTAACCCTCTGCCTTCGGCTCAGGTCATGATCCCAGGATCCTGGGATCGAGCCCCGCATCAGGCTCTCTGCCCAGCAGTGAGCCTGCTTCCCTGCTCTCTCTCTGCCTGTTTCTCTGCCTACTTACGATCTCTAGCTATCAAGTAAATAAATAAAATCTTTAAAAAAAAAAAAAAGGGCACAAGTGAGTCAGTGTCCTTTGGTGCTGTGGGGGGGGAGGGTTGGCACTTAGACATGGGGGGTTACCCTTGGCACCCATTCCTCACTTAGAAAACACTGGCCTGGATCCTAGACCTGAAATGGACATTAAAGAACATTGCCCCACCTGTCATTTAGTAGATGAATGAGCTGGGCCAGGTGTGGAAATGGCTGTCCATGCCCTTGACCCTGACAGTGAAAGATCCATGCCAGGATCTGCTTGGGCAGTGGCAAAAAAGCCCCTGAAATGTGGAGGGCTCCACCAGTGGGGCCTGGGACCCCAGCCCCAACCATGACCAGACCATGTAGAAACCGCCTGCATGGACTGTAGCCAGTACTTTTATTTTAAGCTCAGTCTGATATCTGTGAGTGTTTTTGGACTGGCTCTCAGCAGGGCCCTTTTTAAAACAAAAACAAAACAAAACAATACAGGGTTTGTCACTTACCAGTAGCCTCCAGCCCTTCAGAAACACTCAGGTTCCTCCAGAACACTTGGTTTGCTCGGATTCTGTTCCTTCGTGTCAGTCAGAAGTGGTAACATGTGTCATGAGCACAGCTGGTGCCATTTCAGAGCCAAAAAGGAATCTGGGTGTGGATTATAGACTTATTGGGAAAAACAAACCAAAAAAACCCAGCTTTTTTTGAAACATAATTAATATACAAAACCCACTGGACCTACTTAATGTATATAATTTGATGGGCATGGAGATAAGAGTATACCCATGAAACCACTACAAATCAAGGTGATAAAAATCTTTGATAAAGGGGCGCCTGGGTGGCTTAGTGGTTTAAGGGTCCTGGGATCAAGCCCCCGCATTGGGCTCTCTGCTCAGCAGGGAGCCTGTTTCCCCCCTCTCTCTCTGCCTGCTGCTCTGCCTACTTGTGATCTGTCAAATAAATAAATAAAATCTTTTTAAAAATCTTTGATTAAAAACAAAAATAAAAAATAAGGAAGTTAATAAAACAACAAGAAAATAAACATTTATTTCTTAAATAGAAAGTTCTGCCTGGCGCCCCTGCCCTCCCCCCCATTTTTGGTGGCAGTAACACTCAGTGTCCTATCAGCTGTGGGCTTGTCATTTGTGGCCTTTGTTACGTTGATGTGGATTATACTTTCAGAGGTTTTATAAACAACCTCGGAAAAAAGGCGGGCAGTAAGGAAAATGTTTGGTTCAACATGAAGATTGTACCAAACAATAACCAAAATATTTGGTTCGGCTTGAAGATTTTACTAGATTGTCAAAGAGATTATAAAAATATTGTTTTAAGTCCAGATCCCCCAAAACAAAAACAGATTACGATGTAAATTATTTAAAAAGAACAGGACAAGGCCTCGAAGGCACTAGAATCTTTTTGTTTTTGTCCTTGCTAGTTTTGTCCTTGAATTAAATTCCATGCTTCTCAGAGTGCCTGGGCAGCTCAGTTGGTTATAAGGATCTGCCTTTGGCTCAGGTCATGGGGTCTTGGGATCAAGCCCCAGGTCCCTTGGCCTCCCTGCTCAGCAGGGAGTCTGTTTCTCCCTCTCCCTCTCCCCCTGCTCGTACTCTCTCTCTCAAATAAATAAAATCTTAAAAAAAAAAAAAAAAACAAAAAACCTTAAATTCCATCCTCCTTTCTTCTGATCACCTTCCCTTATCACCTTATGGATGGATAGACTAAGCTTGTGCGTCTCAACTTTGGCTATAAATTAGACTACTTGGAAGCATTGAGAGTCCTGAGTCCCAGGCCACCCCGCAAACCAATGATACCTATGCCCCTGGAGTAGGATCCAGTGTAGGTAGGTTCTTTTTTTTTTCGATTTTTTTTTTTTTTTAAATTTGACAGACAGAGATCACAAGTAGGCAGAGAGGCAGGCAGAGAGAGAGGAGGAAGTAGGCTCCCTACCAAGCAGAGAGCCTGATGCGTGGCTCGATCCCAGGACCCTGAGGTCACAACCCTGAGCTGAAGGCAGAGTCTTTAACCCACTGAGCCACCCAGGCGCCCCCAGCGTAGGTAGTTGCTAAAGCGCCCCAGAGACCGACAGCATTGAGAACAGGTGCTCTGTACAGCTGTCCAGAACTTTCCGGTGCCGTCCTCCCTCACAAGAATAGCATAAACTATTGCACATATCAAAGCTCTGTGGTTTTACCTGTGAAATTCTTACTCTATGCCAGCAAGACAGTTTGTAGCTAAATACATATTATTTATCCAGTTCTCCTCCTGAGAATTGTAGAGAAGAGGCCAAGAGGGTGCCTGGGTGGCTCAGTGGGGTAAGTGTCTGCTCAGGTCAAGATCTCTGGGTCCTGGGATTGAGCCCCACATTGGGCTCCATGCTTGGCTAGGAGTCTTCTGCTCTCTTTTCTGCTCCTCCCTTCCCCACCCCTAGTTTGTGCTCTCTCTCAAATACATAAATTCTTTAAGGGGGAAAAAAAAAAGGAGAGGCCAGTGTTCTTCTCAAGATCACTATCACCTTAATTGTAATCTGGGAAACAGCTGCTCACAGACTCCCAGGGAGGTAACAGCTCAGGCTCACAGTGTTCTTGGCATTGAGTAACCCAACTCACACAAGGTCACAGAGAGCAAGTGTGATTCTGGGGAGCTGAGCAAAGTGGGGGGCGGGGGGAAGCCACTAGGCACTAGGAATCCAAATCTAGTAAATCAAGCAGGAAAATAAGCCAGAACCACCAGATCCTTCCCCCGGGATCTTACCAGAACATACTTGCTTCTCTTGTTTACAAAGCCTTCTTACGGGGGAAGCCAAGCATCTGCAACCAAAGGCAAACCTGTAGCATGTGTTGAAATGAGCTAGTTCAGGAAATTCAGATGAATATTAGAACTGTTAAACATTAAGCCCATCAGACCATGCTGTGTATCCTTTGGGATTCACTGGTGCAGAAAATGACATGACCCAAATAATGGGGGGAAACTCCATTACAATACATGTCAGGTCATCAGGGTCTGGCTCTGCCTCTTCCCTGGTTTCACTAGGAACTTCATTCAATCACCCATTTGCTCAGTTATCTCCCGTTATCACATACTTGCCACGCACCCATTGGGCCCAATGCATTGGACTAGATGCCGTTCCGGTGAGCCAGAAGAGCAAAGGCAGTGCGTTCTTTGCACTCCAAAGCTTACCACCTCTCAGGGAGGTGAAGGAGGTAAGAGGAATTGCTTCCCAGTTGTATAAAAAACAAACTGTTTCCTTGTTCAGAGTCACCCCGGGCCCAGTTAACGGCCTGTGGCCCTGGAACGTGTCTACTATGGTGGCCCCGGCCCTGGCCCCAGCCCAGCTGCCCTTGTCCAGGGGACTGACATTAACTAGTTGGAGTGCATGATCTTGCCCTGTAGCAAAGCCTATGGGACACTGATTAGTTACCAGAATGTGTCTGGTGAACAGAGATATGAGAGAAACGGAGCCTGTGGGAGGCTAGAGGCCAGCTGGGTCACACAGCTGGGTCACACCAAATACCCAGACAGCCGAACCCTGTCACCCTTGCTCTGCTCCTTTTCTGGAACTCGGAGTCTTGTCTTCCCATTACGAATGCAGCTCTGTTGCAGTTCACTGGAACACAGTTTATCCTATGGTAACTACATTTTAACTCTCTGATGGATTTGAAATATAGCCTGGTTGCCTCGAAGTCTTAAGAGGACCCGCCAGGTATTACTTTCTTGTTTTATATCTCTTAGGTGGATTTCTTTTCTGCCTGGGGTACTCTCTTCCAGGATAGGTTGATGATTACTAGTTTCAAGAGGTGGTGTTTTTGACCTTGTACCAAAATCCTGATCACAGCAGGGTGGGGGGAGGGTGTTCTTTCCAGGTGAAAACAACTGAGCTTTCAAATGGCCTGTGGCTGATACGGTGTCCCATCTGAATTGTAAGCCCAGTGCTTGAATCAGAATCAGCACTTGTTTCTTCTGAATTAGAGTCGAATGCTTTTCTCTTCTGCCCAAGTGAGTTTAATTTTTTTCTTCTTCTCCGTTGTTTCTTTCGTAGGGGTTCAGCAGTTGCAAAAATAATTGGTAATAATGTCAAGAAACTTAAGAAGTTTGCCTCCACCGTTAAGATGTGGGTCTTTGAAGAAACAGTTAATGGGAGAAAACTGACAGACATCATAAATAATGACCATGAAAATGTAAAATATCTCCCTGGACACAAGCTGCCAGAAAATGTGGTAAGACTTTGGGATGGAAAGTACTTCTGGTTAATTCTGAAAGTTAACGCTTGGCTGAGTTAGCACATGGGGCTTGGGGAAATGGGAAAGCTACTTCCCTCTTCTTTGTCCCTTTCTGCTACCAACTAGTTTGCTTGGTTGGTTTTGGTTTTCCTGACTCTGAAAATGGGCTTTGTATTATTTTGGTAGGGCTTCCATAACTAAGTATGATAGAATAGGTGGCTTAAACAACAGAGATTTGTTTTCTCACAGTGCTGGAAGCTTCAGGTCCAAGATGAGGTTGTCGACAGGTTTGGTTTCTTTTGAGGTTCTCTCTTGTAGATGGCTATCTTGTTCCTGTGTCCTCACACTCCTGTGCCTTTCCTCTGTGTGCCCTACTCTTTCTTTAAAAAAAATACATATACATATATATATATATATATATATATATTTATTTATTTATTTATTCATTTGAGAGAGACGGTGCATGTAGGAGCTGGGGGAGGGGCAGAAGGAGAAGTAGACTCCCCACTGAGCAGGAAGCCAGGCTTGGGGCTCGGTCCCATTACACAGAAATGATGACCTGTGCTGAAGGCAGATGCTTAACTGACTGAGCCACCCAGATGCCCCAGTCGGCTCTTATGACAGGAATCCTGTTGAATTAGGGCCCACCCTGATGTCCTCATTTTAATGCAGTTATCTCAGTAAAGACCCTGTCTCCAAATAACGGTCTTATTCCAAGGTACTAGGGTTAGGATATCAGCTTATAAATTTGGAGTGGGGGGCGGGCGGCACACAGTTCGCCCACAGCATGCAACTTTCTTGGCATTCAAGGTGCTGGTCCCAACAGAGCTGGAACTCACAACCTTGCCTTCAGCTGCTTGAGACCCCCCCAGTCCTAATAGTCCCTTTCTAAGTGCATGGACTTTGGTCTGCACATGAGGACAGCTAATGCACTGGTCTGTGATTTAAAATCAGAATCAAGGCCTAAATAACAGAAGGAGATTGAAGAGAATAGAAGGCCAGAAGACTGACAGTTTAAAATTTGGGCCTATTAGGTCTGAGAGGGAAAAGTACAGGTAATTGCCTGGCCTCATTCCGGTGACTTGAGGGAGGTGGGTGGGGGGAGAAATGGGCAAGAACAACAAGAGTGACCATGCCTGTTTGTCTCAGTGGAATTTGAACTTCTATTGCCAGATTTCACCCCTTGCTGGCTTTCTGTAATGGTCTGAAGATCAGATCATTGTGGTCTGATGCCCTGGTTAACCAGACAAGCTCCTCTTCTTTGTTCATGAAGTAGTCATCTCTGCATATATTCACTCACTAGCCTTTGTGAGCATGTACAGTGCATGCAAAGCTCGCTGTTGCCAGAAACAAGAAGAGGAATAGGATGACGTCGCTTCCTTCAAGGAGGCCAGCAGGAGAAATGGATTTGTAAACTGACAAATGCCAGGAAGTCTGGATGTGCAAAGACCTTGCTTGCTGGAGGTTGCTCTTTGGTTTTTGGTTAGTGTTCATTAGTGTCAAGCGCTGTGCTAAGTAGCTCGCATATCATATCTCGGGTAATGCTCTCAGTAACCCTCTTAGGTGGATACTGCTGGTTTTCCTGTTAGGAGGGTGGTTCTGATTTTGTAGGGAAGGATGCTTAGGAAGGAAGGATGTGGAGGGAAGGATACTCAAGAGAAGTTAATGGACTTGGCGCAGGGTCACATAGCTAGAGGCTAGGCTTTAAATTTGATTCCTGGTAGACTCATCCCATGGAATCCATTGTCTTCTAGACAATGATCACTTTCTCCTCTTGTGTCCCTACACTGCGGGTCAGGCAGCATTTCTGCACAGTCATTCTCGGCATTGTTGGTGGGGAGAGAAAGGATCCCTATGGTTCTGAGCTTAGAAGTTGAGTTGTCCAAATATCAGAGGGGTAGAACAAAGGGAGTGGCTGTTCCAGCGCAGTGGGAGGCTTCTGGGGGTCATCTCTGACCCATGCTTGGAGTAGGAAATTCCTGCATTTCACTTCTCATTGTTGCTGGAATCGAGCTGCTTCCCTTCCATAAACCACATGCTTTGTTAGTACGTTCCTTCCGCTCTGCTTTGTACCAGTTCCTTATGTACCTAGATGTTCGGCCCCACCTGCCCCAATAGTGTGAACCTGACTTTCTGGTTTTTGGTTCTTCCATGGCTCCTGGTGCAGTGCTTAAGGCAAGTGGGGGGAGGGGAACCTGCCAAGTGGTTCTGTGAAGCTGAAGCTTGTGCCGGGAGCAAGGAATCCAGGAGGGAAGGAGGCAGGGAAAGAACTGACCTAGAGGAGCCAACAGCCATTGCAACTCAGAGCCCAGTCCCCACAGTGACTGATTGTAAGCCCCTGCCCACGGATGTGGACAGAAGGAAGAGAAAGAGGAGTAACCATCGACTCCTGGGACCCTGTTGATGCCTGAAGCCTTGTAGGTTCACTAAAGTGAATGTGTCCATTCTCTGGAGTGGACATTTGTGCAGTTTCCAGCTGTTTGTCATTGTGGACCATGTTCCCAGGGGGTGGAATTGCAGAGTCACCGGGAGTGCACAGCCGTAGTGTCACTACATCATAACGCTGGATTCCAAAGTGGTCCTACCAGTCTCCGTTTTCCCAGCTCGACTGAGGGGTCACATTGTTCCACATGCTTGCCAGTGCTTGGCTGGAGACACCCAGGGTGTTAGAAAGTTCTATTTCTTAAGCCTGGTGGAAGGTACACAGGTGGTTTTTTCCCTCTATACTTTTTATAGTTTCTAATGGCACTTACATAATAAAGCGGAGTGATGGTGAAGTGTAGTGGTGGGGGATGTCTGGTGGCGGAGTCAGTGCCTGGATCAGAGGGATGGGTTGTTCCTTATGCTGTATTACCCTTAGGCATTTTGTGAATGCGGTGTTCCACATAGTTAGTTTGCTGTGAAGCACATTTTTTTTTTTTAAGTTGGGGTTTTGTTTTTGTTTTAAGATTTTATTTATTTTTTTATTTATTTGACAGAGATCACAAGTAGGCAGAGGCAGGCAGAGAGAAAGAGAGGAGGAAGTAGTAGTAGCCCTGCATCGGGCTCTCTGCTGAGAGTCTGATGCAGGGCTCGATTCTAGGACCCCAGGATTATGACCTGAGCTGAAGGCAGAGGTTTTAACCCACTGAGCCACCCAGGCGCCCCTTTTGTGTTTTGTTTCATATGTTTATTTCAGTTTCTCAGCTATCTCATTTGATCCTTTAAAAAAATCAACTAGTGTTAGGTAAGACCCTTACCATGCGCTGATGTGAGACTGGGAGTCCTCCTTGCTTGGGGGTCCCCACACTGTTTCCCACTGGCCTTCAGGCCCATCCTCATCACACGACCCTCCCCACTCTCACCCCCAACCTCTTGTAACAAGTGACCTCTTGTCACCATGTCCTCACCTGTTTGCTAAAAGCTGGGACAGTCTGGGTTTGCAGTTTTTTTCTGAAACTGAGTGGAAAGAACGCTTCCTGTTTCTTGGCACTGTCGGATATAAAATTGTGGATCCTGTCCTCAGTCTCATCCAGGTAGAGCGCTCCTTTGCCCTCTGGCACCAGGATTTACGATGACAGCATCTTCTGTGAAGTACTGTTGTCATTGCTTCTCATCTTGTTTCTAAGCCTTAGCCGTACCTTTTTAAAAAATAACTTCACTGAGGTATGATTCACAGATCATACAGTTTGCCCATTCAGGTATACAGGTCAGTGGTTTTGAGTATATTCAGAGTTGTGCAGACATGACCACCATCAATTTTAGAATATTTTCATCAGCCCAAAAAGAAACCCTACCCCATGTAGGTGTCACTCCCTGTTTCCTCCTATCCCCTGCCCCAGTCCCAAGTAACCGCTGGTCTTTCTGTTTCAACAGACTTGCCTGTTCCGGACATTTCATATAAATCGCACCATCCAATAGTTTTCTGTGTCTGGCTTCTTTGATTTAAGATTGTGTTTCAAGGTTCCATCCGTGTTGTAGCCTGTGTCAGTACTGCATTCCCTTCCATGGCTGAGTAAGATTCTGTTTTATGGATGTACCACACTGTATTTTATCCACTTGTCCATTGGTGGACATCTGGGTGGTTTGTGTGCTTTTCGGCTCTTGGGATTAATACAGCTGTGAACACTTGTATAGTGTTCTGTGCAAACGTGTTTTCAGT
Source organism: Neogale vison (assembly GCF_020171115.1). Classification (NCBI taxonomy): domain Eukaryota; kingdom Metazoa; phylum Chordata; class Mammalia; order Carnivora; family Mustelidae; genus Neogale; species Neogale vison. The sequence goes on from NC_058096.1 coordinate 154,825,060, forward strand.
TCTTTTGAGCAGGTACCTAGGAGTACCAATTGCTGGATCATGTGATAACTGTTGAACTCTTTGAGGAACTACCAGGGTATTTTACAAGGTGACTGCACCACACTGCTCCAGCAGTGTGTGGGGATTCCAACATGCTCCATAGCCTTACAAACACCTTTGTCATTATGCAGCTTTTTGATCCTACCCATCCTAGTGGGTAGGAAGTGGTATTTGTGATTTTGGTTTTCATGTGCTTCATGGCTAACCATGTTGAGCATCTTTTCATCTGCTTATTGGGCCTTTGTATATCTTCCTCAGAGAAATCTGTATTCACAGTATTTGTCCATTTAAAAAATTGGGTTGTCTTTGGGACGCCTGGGTGGCTTAGTTGGCTAAGCAGCTGCCTTCGGCTCAGGTCATGATCCCGGCGTCCTGGGATCGAGTCCCGCGTTGGGCTCCTTGCTCGGCAGGGAGCCTGCTTCTCCCTCTGCCTCTGCCTGCCTCTCTGTCTGCCTGTGCTCGCTCTCTCTCCCTCTCTCTCTGACAAATAAATAAATAAAATCTTTTAAAAAAAAATTGGGTTGTCTTTTTATTAATGAGTGGTAAGAATTCTTTTTTTCTTTCTCAGAAATTTTATTTTTAAGTAATCTCTACGCTCAGCATAGGGCCTTAACCCATGACCCCGAGATAAGAGTCATATACTATTCCTATTGAGCCAGTCAGGCGCCCCTAGAATTTTTAATACAGGGGTGCCTGGGTGGCTCAGTGGGCTAAAGCATCTGCTCAGGTCATGATTCCAGGGTCATGGGATCAAGCCCCGTGTCAGGCTCTCTGCTCGCACCACCCCCTGCCTGCCTCTCTGCTCACTTGTGATCTCTGTCAAATAAATAAATAAGAATCTTAAAAAAAAAAAAAAAAGAAAGAATTCTTGGGGCGCCTGGGTGGCTCAGTGGGTTAAGCCCCTGCCTTCGGCTCAGGTCATGACCCCGGGGTCCTGGGATCGAGTCCCACATCGGGCTCTCTGCTCAGCAGGGAGCCTGCTTCCCTTCCTCTCTCTCTGCCTGCCTCTGCCTACTTGTGATCTCTCTCTGTCAAATAAATAAAAATCTTTAAAAAAAAAAAGAATTCTTAATATATATTAGATACAAGTCCATTTTCCCAGGTAAAGAATTCAGAAGTGTTTTCTGCTTTTCTTCCAAGTTTTTGCTTTCTTAATGTTAATCCTTTGAAGCAGGGAGGCTCCTAAGTTTGAAGTAGAATTTGTATATTTTCCTTTCTTACTAACTCTTCGGATTTGGTTTCTTGCACAGGCCTGCATTGGCTGATGTTTCCTCCACACCTAGGATAGTGACTGGATTTTGGGGCGTCTGAGGGGAGTGCCAGGGACAGTGGGCATGGTGAGGAAGAACAAAGCAGGGTGAAGAGTTTCGTTTCTGTGCTTTAAGTGATATCCTATGCGATATAAGGTTAGGCTGAGACAATTAAAAAAAAATGGCCCCTTCCTTTTGGGTAATAGGGTTGTGATAACAACTATTAATTTTGGCTGCAGCCTTTTTCAGAATGAGAATATCAGGTCAGTGGGAGCCTCAGTATTAACTCCTTCCTCCCTGGGTATAGCTTTTTGGTTTTTGTTAGAGGAGTCTTTGTCGCCATTGCTTCTCCAATGTAAATGTTCCTCGGAAGCGCTTGGAGAGCTTAACAGGGATTGCTGTGTTCATCCGAGGGTTTCTAAAACTCACCAGGTCTCAGATGAGGCCCATACATGGGCATCTTTAACAGGTTCCCCAGGTGATGGTGATGCTGTTGTTCATGAACCACACTTTGGGTCCACTGGTCTACCTCATCAATCTGTATTACTGGTGTAGTTTCAGGGGCTCCGGGTGGCAGACAGCTGTGTTTCTCTCCCAGCAACCTCACTGCTGGCATGTTTACAGAAGACTCCTCAGATAAGATGGTCTGTGCCTGAGGATCATTTTTCTGAATATGGAACCAAAGGATATATATTTCACCTATGCTCTTGGCTGATACTGAGATCAGAAGATCAGGAGGGCACCATATTATTTTTGAACCTCTGCTTTGCTGTGTGTGTTCCTCACATGCCATTGTCTTTCATCTAAATACTAATTCTTGGAGAATGTAGGAGAGTGGCCTGTAGGTGTCCAGTTAGCTAACTGGTGATAGAGCAAGGCTAAGGTGTGCAGATAGTCTCCAGTGATAACTTGAGCTGGGGGGATGGGAAAGAACCTTTGGCTTCTCCACATAGATTTTCCAGCTCTGTTTTAAATTATTTTCTGTGTGTGTGTGTGTGTGTGTATGTGTGTGTGTGTGTGTGTGTATAGATATATAGACGTGGACCAAGAGCCCTGGAGTCCTGGAAGTCTGAACATGAAGAGAACCAACCATGGTGCCTTGGTTCTGACTCCATTTTTCATTGTCCTTGCCTATGAAAGGCAAGCCCTTTTGTCCCATTTGTCTTTCCCAGCGTATTTCTGGTTCTTTCATGATGGACACCCTCAGAAAGATTTTCACAGGAAGTGTGTGAAATAGGTCAGCATTTGTAAAGCAGTGTCTGGATTTTGTTCAGAGTAAAAGATAAGCAAAGACTTAATTAAACGTTCTCTTCTGAAACAGGGTATCCAGTTACTGGCTTAGCTGTGGAGGGTTGTTACTCTGTGAGAGGAATAGTGTTCTGTGAATGGACCATGCGCACAGTAGAAATGCAGCTCATTTGTCGCACTTGGTTCTGTGGGTTAAACCCTCAGCACTCCACCAAGGAGAGCGGAAGGACATCTCTGTGTACCGTGAGCCCCCGCTCATCCCCTCCTGGAGAGCCGTCACGTTCCCAACCAACGGCAGGTTCTTTGATTTGTTGAAGAAGGAAATGGAAGGGACAGGAGGAAATGGAGACCAGAGGGCAGCTTCCTTGTGTGTTTTTTAAAAAACAGGACTAAGGGATGGGCAGACTCCTTAAATGGTAAGAATTTATAGAAAGCAAGTAGATTTTTCTGATGTGTGATCTCTTTCATTTGTTTTGTATCATTTTGAAGCACTCTCATGGATTTTGCTTGATCTGAAAGTGCTCTGTGATGTAGCTGGGTAGGAAAATTACATTTATACCCCTTTGTACATGGGGTAAGTGAGGTCAGTGAAGATACGTCTTTTTTTGTCCAAGGTCACACAGCTGGTCATTTGCAGATACAGGACTCAAACATACATCTTTTCCATATTTGCTCTTCAGTTCTGGTGTCTTTCCTATTTCACCATGTTGGGAAATGTCCCAGAAGGGCGGAAAGGGAAGATGCCTGCGTGTGTGCATGTGTGTTGGGGATGGATGGTGAGGAAAAGGAACAAGAGGTCTAGAGAAGAAAAAATACTTTAACTAAAATTCAGGCCATTTGGCTCTGTGTCAGAGTGTACAGAGCAGAGATCCCCACCTATGTAGGGCTAGTTGCCCATGGTGGAGTGAGGGTCAGTTTTTACAAAGGCTGGGAGGGGATTGGATGGGACCACAGGCAGATACCCTAAGAGCATAGAGGGCTTTGCTAGTAAAGGACAAAGCAGCCGGGGATTAAAGTCAGGAGGCTAATGGAATAGGATAAGAAATTGCTCTTCTGGGGATATAGAATCTCCAAATGTGAGGGAACTAATAGGAAGATAGATTGTTTGGTGACTCAGCCTAGATGACTAATCCAGAGAAGCCCCTCTGAAGAGGAAGACAGCTTCTCCCCTGCTCTGGGGAATGTGACTAAGAGAAGTGCCAGTAAACTTTGGGTTATGATCTGCTGTTTGGGGGATGACTGTGCTGCCATTCAAACCAACTTAATCTAAAATAAGGGATGATTTGGTTCAGAGAATTAAAAATACAGTTAGAGCTGGGTTCAGGCCCAGCCTGAACTAATGGCTTAAATGAGGTTCACAAGGCCCTGTGTTTTCCTCAGTTTCTCTGCTCTGCCTTCCCCAAAGTTGGCTTCATTTCACAAGGGAGCCCCTTGACGGGACTAGGTTCTCCCCCTCACATTTGTAAAAGGGTTGCAGCTGTTCAGACCTCACAGTGTCATCCCATCCTGTTCAAGGAAAGATCCTTGTAGCTATTGGAGAAGACTAAGGAAGCAAACATCTTCTTGGCTCTCGTTGTTTTATGTGCCCACAGCCTTGGATGGAAAGACCATCCTTGGAGTAGGGGAGGGCCCAACTCCACGCACATTGCATGGTTAAAATGGGGAAGCAGTAACTTCTGAAATGAAATTTCGGGGCACTTTTGCCAGAAAGGAGAATCCAAGCTGGGTAAATTATAGAAGTCTTCCATACCAACCAAAGAGATAAGGGGATGAAATAATTCCAGATAGATTTCCCTGGGCGATTCTTTGAGGGAGGGAGTAATGCTTAATAATAGCACATGTATTAAGAGAATAGACTTAAGATAAAAGGAGAGACATAATAATTGCTTGACTTAAAGAACAAAAGGATTTCATTCCCTCTCACATAATAGTGGTCGAGGGTGTTGCTTCACACTGTTAACTCTTGATCCCATCTTTCTTCTTTGTGTCCTGTGTCCTCTCTTAGGTCTGGGTTGTCACCGGTTTCAACAACAAAGTGGGGAAAGTGTAGAGGAAGCAGCTGTCTGTTTTAGGGGTTCTGTGCCATGCGTGCTCTGCACCTCCCCCTCACGCTGTGTTGATGAGAACTTGGTCCATGGCCTGTGTCACTGCAGGGGCCGCTAGGAAATGCGGTCCCTAGCAGGTGACCAGTGACTGGCCTTCAGCTCTGTGATTATAGAAGACGGCAAGAAGGAATTTTGGTGAGGAGTGGGCAGTCTCCATTGTAAGGGCCTATTCAGCCAAAGCGCCCACACCCGGATTGAACTGCCATTTTGCTGTTTATGCAGTAAAACGTAAATTGACCCTATCCCCTCCCCACCAGGGGAACTTACTTAAAAGCAAGTCCGGGAAACCAGTCCAGGTAACAAAGCCCAAATACATGGGTGGGTCAGGTCAGGTGGAGATCACAGCCTGAATGCAGGGATGAGTCGGGTCAGGTGGAGACATCCAGTCAGTAAAGCCGCATACTGTCTCCCTAGCTACCAAGGAGTATGGGCCCCGCCTTTTGGGCGCCAATTCTGACCAAGGTGATAGGCTAGTTCAAATGTCTACTATAGGGTAAATTGTAATTCAGTTGGTCACTTATGTGTGACCTAGCAGGACTGTGCAGCTTTCTCTGTGTGTTACAATCTCCTTCCTTGCCTGGGTGTGGCCAGGCCCAACCACTGGCCTTTGCTCTATAAAAGTTAGTCTGTGAGGCAGGGAGGGGTCGTGCTCTCTGTAAGAGGCGAGGCCCTGACTGGTCGGTTTGATTCTCGATGCTTGGTGCGAAATAAAGCTTTGCTTGACCTTAGCTTTGTATCAGTCTCGCTCCTTTAATCATGGACCCGTTATTGGGGGATCCAACACTGGGGACCCAACACCATCAAATGCCCAAACTAGCTTTCCTAAGAGGCTTAGCCATCCTGAATGATGTTCCTGTGGCACATAGCAACACCTCCTCAGGAAAGAATCTTCCTCTAGTTCCTTCATTTGGGGAACCAGGAAGGCTTTCAAAGGAGTTCAGTTAGTTCGGTTCAGGTATATATGACAGAAAATCTGTCATAGCAGTGACCTTTGCTTTTTTTTCTCGCCTGTAAAAGACGTTTATGGTATAAGTGATGTGTTAATGGTGTCAGGGACTCTCTTTATCCTACTCTTCTGTCATCTCAGCATTTGGTTCCTCCTCATAGTCCAAGATGACTGTCTGAACTCCAGACATTGTTCAGTTTTCTCCGGCAAAAGGAAGAGGAAAGGCCTCAGAGGGCATTTCCCGGGAGTCACACACAGCACTTCCAAGGACACCCTGCTGGTCAGAGCTTAATCATTTGAGGCACCTAGCTGCAAGGGGGCTGAGGAACTAGCCTTCCTTCCAGGAGTTTAGGAGCTCCACACTGGGGCCACTTGTGCGAAGGAGGAAGAAGATTACTCTGGACATTGGACAACAATAAACAGTCTCTGTGAGAGACCACGTGCCCCCCACACCTCTGCCTGCAGATGTGTGTGCATTTCTCTGCCCGTGCTAAATTCTAAAACCCATTTTCATATTTATCTGAAGGAAAGAAACCGCCATCAGCACCGATGTTTTAAGTGCATACCAGGTGCGAAACATGATCTGTATCACTTACTTTCATGAGCGCGCTCTCCCAGGGCGTTACCCAGCAGAGTTTAGGTGTGGGCAGAGTGGTGGGAGCCAGAAGGACTTCCTGGAGTGCCCAGAGTTTAGCGACAGCGGAGATCTTAACCTCCCTGAAAGGGCAAGAGGACAGACCTGTGTCACCAAAGCAGCCTGACCAGAGCTGAGAGGCCTGGAAGAAAGGCTGCCTGTCAGGAGGTTATAACCGTGGAACGGAGCCGAGCCAGCACCCCTGTGAGCCTGGGCCAGAATGACCCCTGGAGGGTGATAAATACCCTGACCTGTCTCCCCTCCCACCCTGGATCTCCTAGCAGTGTCCCACTTCGGCTGAGTCCCAGCTGGCAGGCTTTAGAGAGAAAGGGCCCCTAGGGAAAACTGTCCAGGAAAGCAGCTCCCCGGGGAACACAGCAGGGAGAAGGGCAGAAAGTGGATTGGGGGTTTGGGAGAGCAGCACAGAACAACCCACACAGTATTAACGATTCCTTTTTCCAAGTAGGGAAACTGAGGCATGGAGAAGCTAAGTCACTTTCCCAGCTGGGAAGCAACAGACAGGACCCTCTTAGCTTCAGATGTGTCCTGAAGGGGAAGGCTGAGCACACGGCACACTTGCCTTTCCTGTCCGCTGCCCAGTGCTCTGCACAGAGTAGGCATCTATAAATGGTCAGTGATTGAAATCATCCGGAGAGGCATATGTGGACATACAAGTAACCGTTTCCTTTTCCTTGTCTCGCAGGTCGCTGTCCCAAACCTCAGCGAGGCGGTGCAGGACGCAGACCTGCTAGTGTTTGTCATTCCCCACCAGTTCATTCACAGAATCTGTGACGAGATCACCGGGAGAGTGCCCAAGGAAGCACTGGGCATCACCCTCATCAAGGTAACTGGCCCCCTGACCTCAGGCAGAAAAAGCATTGCTGGACTTCAGTTACAGGGAAATTGTATTTCCTCTCACTCCCGTTTGTTGAAAGGGAGGCTATGGCACTTTTTTGTTTTCTGGTTGTTTTTTTTTTAAAGGTTCCTAGAAGATAATCGATGACACATCCCTGGAGCTTCCCTGAGCTCAGCTTCAGGCGAGGGCTGCTTTCTATCACAGAGGGTTTTAGCCTTGGCAGTGATGTGAGGATGGGCTTCTCCGGGTGAGCCTTGCTGCCAGAAAGAACCTATCCAGGACACGGGTCTCAGCCTGCATCCTGGGAATCACCGGTGGTGTGTGGTGCCGGGAAATGCATCCTCGTTCGTTTCCACTCTGGGTACATCCTCAAAAGGGAGTTTTTAACCAGAAGTTCATAGACTACCCCCACACGTCCCTAGACAGAATTCAGGAAGTTCCTGGCTTAAATGTGGGGGAGAAAAATTACATTTTTGTTCGTTTTAACTTCTAACTGAAATGAGCATTTTCAGATGCCAGCCACAGGCCAGACTTGAAATAACTATAACGTTAGCAGGACCCGTGGCTCTGTTGTTGACAGAAATCCCAGGTGTTTTCCTTCCACTTTATAACGCCTCTAGGTATCTCAAGGTAGTATTTACGCTGATCATGACCTTGAAACTGTGGTCATTGGTAAACCTGCCAAATCCTCTTTCTCTAATTGCATTAATAAAACAGCGCATTTATGACTTGTCATAGATTTGTGTGATTTCCTTTTTTAAAAATGTTTTATAACTGTTTCAGTATAATTGGCTTCCTGGGTCATCTCGTGCATTTTGCTTTATGCATATGAAATTCTGAGAGTGAGTCCATAAAACTTCACCAGACTGCCAGAGGTGAAGGCCACATCATAAAAAAGGTTAAGAACCCTGTGGAGAGATTTTGTTCTCTAAAGCGGTTCACAGATGAATATTTCTGGAAGCAGACTTGAACAACTCACATGTCAGTTATAAATACAATGGATAAATAAATGGTGGACTTTTGTTTTGGTCTCCCATGCAAGTACTAACCAGGCCCGACCCTGCTTAGCTTCCAAGATCAGACGAGATCGGGCGCCTTCAGGGTGGTATGGCCGTAGACTGGACTTTTGTTTTGGAATACTACATGGTGGTAAATAGGAACACACCAGAATGTTCATGTAGCCATATAGGTGAGTCTCTAAAATGATAGTGGAGCACCAAGTGGTACCTCATGGGTGAACAGTACAGTTGCACTTACAGACTTTCAGAAACTGGCAGTATGGTATAACAGACTATTAGGAATATAGCCTTATGTGGCAAAACTTGGTCAAGAAGAGAAGGGAACAGTTCATACAGCCTTGGGTAGTGGTTCACCCTGGTCAAGGTGGGGACCAGTGGTGAGGAGGAGTACGGACTAGGGGAGGAATATACGGGACTTCAGTGGTACAGGCTGTGTTCTGGGTGGTCACAAGTTCATTTTCTTCCCCCTTTTGTTGTTAGGCAGACACTGTATGTATGTTACCTTGGAAGAGCTATTTTTCAAGTTGTGTATCCCCGCTGGGTGCCTGTATCTGCATTAGTAACAGAGCAACCATGTCATGAGTTTTCATTTGGTTTGTTTTCCTCAAACTTGTCGACATCCTTACAGGGCATAGACGAGGGTCCTGAGGGGCTGAAGCTCATTTCCGACATCATCCGGGAGAAGATGGGCATTGACGTCAGTGTGCTCATGGGAGCCAACATTGCCAGTGAGGTGGCTTCAGAGAAGTTTTGTGAGACCACCATTGGTGAGGTTACCTGGGTGGGGAGGCCTGGGGAGCCTGGATACGGTGTTTCAAAATGTACATTTGCGATTTCTGGTATTTTCTGTACTGGACTCTTCCTCATGTGGATATTCAGTGGTACAGGGATTTAATGTAAAGGAGGTCATTCTGTGGAACTGAAGTGTTTCAACAGCTTCCAGAATGAAAGTAAAGGCCAGGAGACCATTTGGACCTCCCCTGATCACATAGTGAATTATCAAACACAAAAATGCAGAGTTGCTTATACTGAGAAGCGGGTGATAACATCCATGGAGGGGCTCCCCTGGCCTTAGAAAACCCAGAGCTCGCTCTCTCTTTTTTTTTTTTTACTCACAAATGCCAGTATCTGATCCTCACTGGATTCCAGTGCCATTGAAAGCTTTGGCAGCACATATACTAAAAATTGTAACGATAAAAATTGATGGGAATGAGCCCTGTTTCAGGTGAGTTATCTAAAACTCTGTGAACAAGTTACCTGCCCCAAGGTCACATAGCTAGTTTAGAACCCAGGCATGAACTTGGCCATCTTGTTTCCTAAATTAGAAAGCTCTTTCTACTCTTACACAACATTGGTGTTGTGAAAATTTCTGCTTCTTTTAAAAAGGGTTGTGGAATTCTCGTGTGCCCATGTACCATATGAAAAGACTGATAGAGGGGCACCTGGGTGGCTCAGTGGGTTAAGCCTCTGCCTTCAGCTCAGGTCATGATCCCAGGGTCCTGGGATCAAGCCCCGCATCTGGCTCTCTGCTCAGCAGGGAGCCTGATTCCTTCTCTCCCTGCCTGCTCTCTGCCTACTTGTGATCTCTGTCTGTCAAATAAATAAATAAAATCAAAAAAAAAAAAAAAAAGAAAGAAAAGACTGATAGAAAAGTAATATTGCTATATTTGCAGATGCTTAGAAAGATTTGAGTTTATTTACCACTCCAGAACTTCCTTCTACCTTTGTCAAACATACCAGCAATGTGAATGATTTCTCCCTGCAGCTTTGTAAAGGGAGGCCCTGAGAGAGGTCAGGCACTTTTGAGTAAGATAGAATGCATGGGAAAAAGTAGCTCCTTTTTTTTTTTTATTTATTTGAGAGAGAATGAGGGAGTGCAGAGGGAGAAGGAGACTCCCTGCTGAGCAGGGAGCCCAACACAGGGCTGGATCCCAGGATCCTGAGATCATGACCTGAGCCAAAGGCAGATAGATGCTTAATTGATTGGGCGTTAAGAGCCTGGTAGCTCTGGATTTTTCTAAATGCCTGCAAGTTAGGACGGTTTTACTTCCTTTGCTTATTTCTCTCTCTCTCTCTTTTTTTAAAAGATTTTATTTATTTATTTGAGAGAGAGGGATGAGAGGGAGGGGAGAAGGTCCAGGGGAGAAGTAGACTCCCTGCAGAGCTAGGAGCCCCATGGGGGAGTCGATCCTGGGACTCCAGGATCATGACCTGAGCTGAAGGCAGTGGCCTAACCCACTGAGCCACCCAGGCGCCCCTTGCTTATTTCTTTTTACTTTTAATTGGCATTGATGTGTGGAATATAGGTATGATCAAAAAAAAACCATTTCTTAAATTTAATTTCCATTGTTCTTGTGTCTGTAAACTATTAATTTATGTTTATAGTTAAGCAATGTACTGCTTTATAATTGTTCTATTTGTTTAATATATAACATAATTTACATACATTTTCGCAGCTGGATAGTATTCCATCAATAATCCCATATATCTGTGCACTTAAAACTTCTTTCTTTTTTGAGAACTGCTATCTTATGGAGAACAGAGGTATTGCTAATAATACAATGAAGAAAACAAAATGGACTATAGTCAATCCAGGTTGATACTTATAAAAATGACATATATAGACAGAGGTAAGAAAATTCAAACAGTATGAGAAAGTGTGTCGTTAGAATTAAGATTGTGTATTTCTGGAGCTTGGGAAGACGGCAGAGCAGGAGGAACGTGAGCTCACCCCATCTCACAGGTACAAACAGGTATCATCCACATCCAAGTCAATAAACCAGAGAGGGATCCAGAGATAGGCAGAACGAACTTTGCGGCTAATACAGAGAAGAAGTTGCATCTGACAAGTGAGGAAGGTCAGAAAGGTGGAGGGAGGCTGCCCACAGGAGGGAGAGAGCTGTGTGCATGGAGAGGGCAGAGAAATGAGCTGTTGTACAAGGGAGCTCCCATGGGAACACTAATCCCCAAACATTGGCTTTAAGAACGAGAGGGGCTGAATTCCATGAGTCTGTACAATAAGTGGGAATTGGAACCTGGAGCTTTGGAGGTCAGCGGACTCAGTACTGAGCGAGCCTGGAGGGCGAGTGATGGCAGGGTTGCTACCCTTAAAGAGCAGCCTGAGCAGAGAGGCAACATAAAAATAGCAGTTTACACAGTGTTGAGGACCAGTGGGAGACAGATCTGTTCATACTGATTTTGGACCATGTTGGCAGACTTCTCTGAAAATGAGGGAACTGCCAGGCGCCATTTTCCACCTCCATCCCCCAACATAAATATAGAGCCACCTTTGGAAGGCAGGGCTGCACAAACATTTGTAGCCTCCGCCCAGCGTTCAGGGCAAATTTTATTAAAGCTGTGTGCATGCCCTGCCCAGTCACTGGGTGCATACCTGTCTCCTTGCATAGCACCCAGCCACCATTGCACATTTTGCCCAGCCTCGTGACCCTAGCCACGCAGCTTTCCAGCCACAGTGGCACTTCAAGAGATCCAGCATAGGACTAGAGTTCCAACACACATTTTTTTAACACCACCACTTCGCTCCCAAGTTCCCCAGTGGGTACGTCCTCTCAGAGCAGATCTGCCTGCGTCCCATGAACACCACAGAGAGCACAGCCCACAGCAGGCAGGGAATCCGTGCCAGTGTCCACACTGGAAGGAAAAGTGATTCAGACATGACAGCAGGAGACAGACATGACATGACATGAGGAGACAGAAATTTATCCCAAATGAAAGAACAGGACAAGGCACAGCCAGAGATCTAAGCAAAATAGTACAAGTAACTTGCCTGATAGAGAATTTAAAGCAGTGATCATAAGGATACTCACTGGACTTGAGAAGAGTGGAAGATGTGAGGGAGATGCTTAATGCAGTGATAAGGAATAATGGAGCAGAGATGAAGGGCTCAAGAAATGAAATGAGAAACATGCCTAATGGAATGAGCAGTGGGATGGAAGAAACAGAGGAAGGAATTAGTGACCTGGAAGACGGAGAAATGGAAAGTGTTCAAGCTTAACAAAAGAGAGAGAGAAGAATTCTGCAAAATGAGAATAGACTGAAGGAACTCAGGGACTCCATCAAATGTAGTAACATTTGTATTATAGGAGTCTCAGAAGAAGAGAAGAGGGGGCAGAAAATTTATTTGAAGAAATAATAGCTAAAAACTTCCTTATCTGGGGAAGGAAACATGTCCAGCTCCAGGAGGCACTGAAAACTCCATCGAAATCAACAAAAGCAGGGGCCCGTGGGTGGTGGTCAGTTAAGTGTCTGACCCTTGGTTTTGGCTCAGGTTATGATCTCAGGGTCATGAGATCAAGCCCTGCATCTTGTTCTGTACTCAGTGTGCAATCTGCTTGAGATTCTCTCTCTCCTTTTCCCTGTGCCCCTACCCCCGCCTGCTTGCTCTCCTCTCTCTCTAAATAAATCTTTTTTTTTTTTAAATCAACAAAAGCAGGGGTGCCTGGGTGGCTCAGTGGGTGAAAGCCTCTGCCTTCGGCTCAGGTCACAGTCTTAAGGTCCTGGGATCAAGGCCCACATAGGGCTCTCTGCTTGGTGGGGAGCCTGATTCCCCCTCCCTCTCTGCCTGCCTCTCTGCCTACTTGTGATCTCTCTCTCTCTGTGGCAAAAAAACAAACAAACAAACAAAAAAACCTTTAAAACTCAACAAAAGCAGACCCACACCAAAACATTGCAATTAAAATTGCAAAATAAAGTGGTAAAAAGAAATCTTAAAAGCAGCAAGGTAAAAGAACTTGGGCACCTGGGTGGCTCAGTTGGTTAAGCAACTGCCTTCAGCTCAGGTCATGATCCTGAAGTCCTGGGATTGAATCCTGCATCAGGCTCCCAGCTATGTGGGGAGTCTGCTTCTCCCTCTGACCTCCTCCTGTCTCATGTTCTCTCTCACTGTCTTAAATAAATAAAATCTTAAAAAAAAAAAAAAAAAAGAAGACGAAGAAGAAGAAAAGATGACACTTAAAAGGGAAAACCCATAAGGCTAACAGAAAACTCTTCAACAGAAACTTGGCAAGCCAGAAGGGAGTAGCATGATATATTCAAAGTGCTGAATAGGAAAAATCTGAGGCCAAGAATACTCTATCCAGCAAGGCTGTCATTAGGAATAGAAGGAGAGAGAAACAGTTTCCCAGACAGACAAAACTAAAACTAAAGGAGTTCATGATCACTAAACCAGCTCTGCAAGAAATTTTAAAGGGGACCCTTTGAGTAGAAAAGAGAGACCAAAGGTGACCGTATAAAGTAGGAAACAGAAATGCTGGAAAAATGAGTATTTCTGTAAAAAAAAAAAAAATCAGTCGAGCAACTCAAGAAAAGAAAGGATACAAAATATAACATATTCCTAAAACAGGGAGAAGAGGAGAAAAGAATGTATTCAAACTTAAAACAACTATCAACCGAATATAGACTACTATATGCAGAAGAGGCTATATACAAACCTAATGATAACCATATATCAAAAACCACTAATACGCAAAAAATAAAGAGAAAGAAATCTAAATATATCACTAAGGAAAATCAGCAAAAATATGAAAGAGAAAGACAATAAAGGATCAGAGAAAAGCTTCATGTATAACCACAAAACTAGTAATAAAATGGTAAAAATACATAACTATAATTACTTTAAATGTAAATGGACTAAATGCTCCAGTCAAAAGTCACAGGTATCAGAATAGATTTAAAAAAAGAACCATCTATATGCTGCCTCCAAAAGACTCATTTTATTTTTATTTATTTATTTAATTAATTTTTTAAAAAGATTTTATTTATTTATTTGACAGTAGATGGAGAGGCAGGCAGAGAGAGAGAGAGAGAGAGAGAGAGAGAGAGAGAGAGAGGGAAGCAGGCTCCCTGCTGAGCAGAGAACCCAATGCGGGACTCGATCCTAGGACCCTGAGATCATGACCTGAGCCGAAGGCAGCGGCTTAACCCACTGAGCCACCCAGACGCCCCCAAAACACTCATTTTATACTTAAAGACACCTGCATATTGAAAGTGAGGGGATGGAGAATCATGTATCCTGCAAATGGTTGTCAAAAGAAAGCTGGAGTAACAGTACTTAATATCAGACAAAGTAGACTTGAAAACAAAAGAGTGTAACAGACAAAGGATACTATATAATCTTAAAGGGGACCATCCAACAAGAAGATGTAACAATTGTAATTATTTACGCACCCAAATATATAATAAAACAGTTAATAACAATCACAAAGGAACTGATTAGTAATGATACAGTAATAGTAGGGGACTGTAACACACCACTTACATCAGTGGACAGATCATCTAAACAGAAAAGCAACAAGGAAACAGTGGCTTTGAGTGACACAGTGGAACAGATGGATTTAACAGGTATATTGAAAACATTTCCATCCTAAAACAGCAAAATACACGTTCTTTTCAAGTACACATGGAACATTCTCCAGAATAGATCACATATTATTAGCCCACAGAACAGGCCTCAACAAATAGAGTAAGATTGAAGTCATAACCATGTATCTTTTCTGACCACAACCTTAAGAAACTGGGAATCAACCACAAGAAAAAATATGGAAAGACCAAAAATACATAGAGGTTAAATAACATGCTACTAAATAATGAATGGTCCACCATGAAATCAAATAAGAAATAAAAAGATAAATGGAAACAAATGAAAATGAGAACATAAAGGTTTAAAACCTTTGGGATGCAGCAAAAAGAAGAAGAGGGAAGTAAATAGCAATACAGGCCTATCAAATGAAGCAAGAAAAGTCTCTAAATAAACAACCTAAATTTAACACCTAAAGGAGCTAGAAAAAGAAAAACCAACAAATCCTTAAAACAGCAGAACAAAGGAAATAATAAAGATTAGAGCAGATATAAATGATACAGAAACCAAAATGATAGGACAGATCAATGAAACCAGAAGCTATTTCTTTGGGGGGGGGGACAAAATTGATAAACCTCTAGCCAGACTTACCAAGAAAAAAGGACACAAAATCTTAAATGAGGGAGGAAAAATAACGGCCACAGCAGCACAGAAATGCAAACAATTTGGAGAGAATATTACGAAAAACTACAGGCCAACAACCTGGACGAAATGGATAAATTCCTAGAAACCTATAAACTATCAAAACTGAAATAGGAATAAGGAGAAAATGTGAACAGACCCATAACCAGCAAAGAAAGAAATGGTAATCAAAAAAGTCCAAACAAAAGTTCAGGACAAGATGGCTTCATTTATTTTTTAAATTATTACTACTTTTTTTTTTAATTTATTTTAAAAATTTTACTTTTTTCTTTGAGAGGGAGCACACAAGCAGGGGGATGAGCAGAGGCAGACAGAGAAGCAGACTCCCTGCTCAGCAGGAAGCCTGATAATGGGACTGGATCCCAGGACCCTGGGGTTATGACCTGAGCTAAAGGCAGACACTTAACTGCCTGAGCCACCCAGGCACCCCTGAGATGGCTTCATTTAAAGACGAGTTGATACAGAGGCACCTGGGTGGCTCAGTTAAAGCCTCTGCCTTCGGCGTGGGTCATGATCGCAGGGTCCTGGGATCAAGCCTCACATCTGGCCCTCTGCTCAGTGGGGAGCCTGCATCCCCTCTCTCTCTGCCTGGCTCTCTACGTACTTGTGCTCTCTATCAAATTAATTAATTAATTAATTTTTTAAAAAAGACGAGTTCATACATAGTCTTCTCAACCTATTCCAAATAAATAAAAGAGGAAGGAAATTTTCCAGATTCATTCTATGAGGCTGGTACTACCCTGATACCAAAACCAAACAAAGATACCACTAAAGAAGAGAACTACAGGCCAGAATCCCTGATGAACACAGACCAAAAATTCCCAACAAAATACTAGCAAACCAAATTCAGTAGTACATTAAACAAATTACTCATCATGATCAGGTGGGATTTATTCCTGGGTTGCAAGGGTGGTTCAGTTTTTGCAAATCAATCAATGTGATCATACCAATAAGAGAACTCACCACTGTTGTTCAACAGAGTATTGGAAGTCCTAGCCACAGCAGACAACAAAAAGAATAAAAGGAATCCAAATTGGTAAAGAAGAAGTAAAACTTTGACAATTTGCAGACGACATGATACTGTCTATAGAAAACCTAAAAAAGGCTCAGTTAGTTGGGCGGCTGCCTTCAGCTTAGGTCATGGGAACAAGTCCCGAATCCTGGCTCCCAGCTCTGCAGGGAGTCTGCTTCTCCCTCTGACCTTCCCCCCGCCCCATGCTCTCTCTCACTGTCAATCTCTCAAATAAATAGATAAAATCTTAAAAGAAACTAACTGAAAAACTTCACCAAAAAACTGCTAGAACTCGTAAATAAACTCAGTAAAGTTGGAGAATACAGTATCAGTGTACAGAAATCTGTTGCATTTCTATACATGAATAATGAAATAGTAGAGAAATGAAGAAAGCAATCCCCTTTGTAGTTGCACTAAAAATAAGATACCTATGAGTAAACCTAACCAGAGAGGTGAAAAACCTATATTCTGAAAACTATTATGACACTGGTGAAAGAAATTGAAGATGACACAAAGAAATGGAAAAGCGTTCTATGCTCAGAGATTAGATGAGCAAATACTGTTAAAATGCCTATACTACCTAAAGCAATCTACATGTTTAATGGGGTCTCTATCAAAACACCAACAGCATTTTTCACAGAACTAGAACAAACAGTCCTAAAATTTGTACGGAACCACAGAAGATTCTTAACAGTTGAAACAATCTTAAAAAAGAAAGGCAAAGCTGGAGGCATCACAATTCCAGACTTCCAAGTTATATTACAGAGCAGTAATAATCAAAACAGGATGGTATTAATAAAAAAGTAGGCACATAGATCAGTGCCATAGAATAGAAAATCCCAAAATAAGCCCACCATTACATGGCCAAGTAATCTTTAACAAAGCAGGAGGGAAGTCTCTTCAGCAAAAAGCTCTGGGAAAATTTGAGAGCAACCTGCAAAAGAATGAAGCTGGACCACTTTCCAGAAATCAATTCAGATGAGTTAAAGACCTAAATGTGAGACATAGAACCATAAAAATCCTAGAAGAGAGCACAGACAGTAACTTCTTCCTAGATTTGTCTCCTGAGGTAGGGAAAACAAAAGGAAAAAATAAACTATTGGGACTACATCAAAATAAAAACCTTCTGCACAGCGAGGGGAATAGTCAGCTAAACAAAAAGACAGCCTACAGAATGGGAGAAGATATTTGCAGATGACATATCAGGTAAAGGGCTAGTATGCAAAATACATAAAGAACTTACGGGACTCAACATCCAAAACCCAAATAATCCAATGAGAAAATGGGCAGAAGACTTGAACAGACATGTCTCCAAAGAAGACATCCAGATGGCCGACAGACCCATGAAAAGATGCCCAATATCACTTATCAGGGAAATGCAAATAAAAACTGCAATGAGATACCACCTCACACCTGTCAGGACGGCTAAAATTAACAACACAAGAAACAACTGGTGTTGGCAAGTATGTGGAGAAAGGGGAAACGCCTTGCATTGTTGGTGGGAATGAAAACCAGTTCAGCCACTGTGGAAAAGTATGGAGGTTTCTCAAAAAGTTAAAAATACCGGGTGCCTGGGTGGCTCAGTCAAACGCCTGGCTTTTTTTTCCAGCTGAGGTTACAGTTTCAGGGTTGTAAGAGTGAGCCCCCCATTTGGCTCCATGCTGAGCTGGTGGGATCTGCTTGAGATTCTTTCCCCCTCTACTCCTTACCCTCCTCTCTAAAATAAATTTTAAAAAAGAAGTTAAAAATAGAACTACCCTATAATCCAGCAATCACACGCCTGGGTATTTACCCCCGGAATATAAGAACACTAATTCAAAGGTATACATGCACCCGTATGTTTATGGCAGCACTATTTATAATAGGCAAGATAGGGAAGCAACCCAAGTGTCCATTGATTGATGAATGGACAAAGATGTGGTGCATATGTATAGTAGAATATTACTCAGCCATAAAAAAGAACAAACTCTTGCCATTTACAACAACATGGATGGAGGGAGCTAGAAAGTATAATGCTAAGTGAAGTAAGAGGAGGACAAGACCATATGATTTCACTCATCTGCAATTTAAGAAACAAAAAACAAGCAAAGGGAAAAAATAAGAGAGAAATCAAGAATCAGACTCTTTATAGAGGACAAACTGATGGTTACCAAAGGAGAGGTGTGGGGTGGGGGTATGGGTAAATAGGTGATAGAGAGTAAGGAGAGTACTTGTGATGAGCACAGGGTGATGTATAGAAGTGTTGAATCACTTTATTGTACACATGAAACTAAATATAAAACTATGTTAACTAACTGGAATTAAAACTTAAAAAGTTAGGGGCGCCTGGGTGGCTCAGTGGGTTAAGCCGCTGCCTTCGACTCAGGTCATGATCTCAGGGTCCTGGGATCGAGTCCCGCGTCGGGCTCTCTGCTCAGCAGGGAGCCTGCTTCCTCCTCTCTCTCTCTGCCTGCCTTTCTGCCTGCTTGTGATCTCTCCCTGTTAAATAAATAAATAAAATCTTTAAAAAAAAAAAAAACTTAAAAAGTTAAAAACAAAAATCCACAGCATATCTTTTTTTTTTTAAAGATTTTATTTATTTATTTGACAGAGATGACAAGTAGGCAGAGAGGCAGGCGCAGAGAGAGAGAGGAGGAAGCAGGCTCCCTGCCGAGCAGAGAGCCTGATGCGGGACTCGATCCCCGGACCCTGAGATAAGACCCGAGCCGAAGGCAGTGGCTCAACACACTGAGCCACCCAGGCGCCCTCCACAGCAAATCTTAAGGTATCCACTAAGATACCTTAACCTAAAACTGTTTAAAAAGTTAAAAACAAAAACCCACAGAAAATCTTAAAGTGTCTACTAAGAAACTCGAGATTCAGGGTGTTAATAGTGATTTACCCAAGATTCTGCAGCTAGCTATTGGTGGAGTCAAGACTTGGATCAGGACTGACTTCAAGCTCTTGCTCTCTAGGTACCATATACTAGTGTCCTTTTCAGTTGGTTCCTAACTCGATGTTGACTTGGGTACATTCGTGTGGAGATAAAGGAACAAGGGCTTACCCAGGTTCAGGTCCCACCTCTGGAGCTCCTCAGCATGGAAGGAGGCTCATTTTGTTCACATAGAGATCATAGGGATTTCAGAAAATCACAGACCAACAGAGCAGAAAGGAACCTCTGGTATCACCCCAGACCATCCGTTGCTTAACAGATGAAGAATGAGTTACTTCACAAGATCACACAGCCAGGGGTGCCTGGGTGGCTCAGTGGGGTAAGCCTCTGCCTTTGGCTCAGGTCATGATCTCAGGGTCCTGGGATTGAGCCCCGCATAGGGCTCTCTGCTCAGCGGGGAGCCTGCTTCCCTTTCTCTCTCTCTGCCTGCCTCTCTGCCTACTTGTGATCTCTCTCTGTCAGATAAATAAACAAAATCTTTAAAAAATAAAAAGATCACAGAGGCAGAAGGGAATGGTCTTGGGTCTGCTCTCCACCTAACCCTGCCTTACTGAAGACATTGTGAACTTTGCTCGCTGATCTCATTTATTCAGCAAATTGTTTAGCAGATTGGAGCCATTTATATAAAATCAGGAGATTAGTCACTTTGAAACAGATATAGTCTGACACAGTACAAAATAGCCAAGAATAGGTCTGTTGTGTAAACATCCTTCAGCCTTGGGGCACCTGGGTGGTTCAGTGGTTTAAGCCTCTGCCACAGTATAAAGTAGACAAGGATAGGTCTGTTGTGCAAATATCCTCCAGCCTTGGGGCACCTGGGTGGCTCAGTGGGTTAAGCCTCTTCAGCTCAGGTCATGATCTCAGGGTCCTGGGATGGAGTCCGGCAGGCAGCAGCAGCATCATGGGGCTCTCTGCTCCGCAGGTAGCCTGCTTCCCCCTCTCTCTGCCTGCTGCTCTGCCTGCTTGTGATCTGTCAAATAAAGAAAATCTTTAAAAAAAAAAAAAAAACACCAAAAAACCCTTAAGCCTCAATTAAATGGCCAGCCCCTCTTATCATAAAGAAGCATTAAATTTCTTAACTCATTTTCTATGCCAACATTTTGAACAGTAAGAAGTAAGGGAAAATGTGATCTGTTCTTGTCACAGGAATTGTTCTATAAAAAAGAGGAAAACACATCAAATTTCCACATCCATTCCCCAGACTGAAAACATAGTGTTCCTACATAATTGCAATAGCATCCTTTAAAAAAAAAAAGAAAAAGAAAAAGAAACTGTAATTTCTCTTCCCAAAAGGAATCCCTGTTAGCAGTTTCTAAGTATTCTCCCAGGGGGGGAGAAATTGTATGTATACCTGCCTATATATAGGTTTTATTCTCTCACAGTTAATTCTTTTAGCCACCTGTGATTCTAATGTAGCCTGTGAAATTACATAATCACTTTTGTTAAAAAAAAATTAACTAGTTCCAACTCAGTCCTATTTTGCCAATAATAAATTGGCAATCAGTTTTGGCAGTCGGTTGGAAATGGCTGGTTGCCCTAATCATTCTGTAGGGCTGAGATCCCATTTCTAATCCTTGATTGAAACTTGTGTCTACCCATAGAATCTGCTAGAATTTTTATGTACCTGTAAGCTATGTTCATTGTCGGGAAACATTTAGTGGGGCATATTAGGCTCTTTTGTTTTGTAAAGACAGACAAATGCACAGAAATTATTTCTCTTTCCCTCTGGCTTCTGTTTATCCAGTGAGTCCACTGCCTTCTCTGTAGATTGGCGACGTCTGTTGGCAACAGGTCACTCTTGGCAACAGTGACCTGAATTAAATTAAGTAAAATATTGAAAGGAAACTAAAACCCAAAGGTGATATTTTCTAAATTGTTTTATAGAACCTGAACTTAACCATGAGGAAATAACATAAATAATGTTATAAAACAACTGGCTTGCCGTCTTAAAAAATGCCAATGTCATGAAAGACAGAGAAAGGTTAAGGAGTGTCCCAGATTAAAGAAGACTCCAGAGACGTGCCTGCCAAATGCAGTAGGATCCTGGGTTGGGGGAGGGAAGGTTGCCATGAAAGACAGCATTGTACTAATAGGAAAGATTGGAATGTGAATTGTATATTAGATAATTGTACCAACATTAAATTTCCTGCATTCGATAATGGCGCTGTGGTTAATCCAGATCTCCTTCCTTGATGACATTAGCAACCAACTCATTCTTAGGTAGGTTCAGGAGTTTCAGCCCACTGGAGTCTTTTGTGGAGGGAGAAGAAAAAACAGCCTTGTTTTTCAGACACTTATAAAAACTCTTAACTGGCATGGTGAACTGTGGTGCCCCCTTGCGGTGAGAGTTCCCTTTATTCTTGGGACTGACTGCAAGAACTGGAGACTTTTCACTGTCACCCCACAAATACTTTTCAAAGCCTGTTACATATCCAGCCAGCATCTGCTAAGTGTCAAGGATACGTAAGCTCCCTGTGGAGCTTCCGAGCACACAAACAGGTGTGGAATCACACACACACACAATGGAAGGTTCGAAGGTGTCATATTACATAGGTTGATTATCTCTAAAACTTGGCATGAAACAGAAGAGACAGTCCCTGTTTGGTTCATATTGGGTGTGGGGCAGCCTTTCCCCGTGGCTTTTGGGCATTACCCGTTCTGGACCAGATGGTCTGGGTCCCTGCTTCCCTCCTCACTACTTGTGATTGGTAATAATACAGTGAGTCCTTTCCTTGCTGTGACTTAAAATAACCATTTTTTTAAAGTACAAATGAGAAAAAGTGAGATCGCTGTCAATCAAGCCCACCTCTCTCAGGGACACTGTGTAATTTGCAGCCGCAGAGGACCTGGGAGACCGACCCCACCTGTCTCGGTGGCAGATGGAGAGTGCCCTTCTTCCTGCCTGTGTTGCCTGTCCGCTCACAGCAGCAGCCCCAGCCTAGCCGCAGACAGCTGGGTTAGTGACCACAGCGAGGGGCTTGTCTGTGGAGGTCGGGTCGTCCTTTGTGTTGGAGGCACTGAGCACTGACCCGTGGTGAGGGATGGAGGAGAAGGACAGTAATGATGTCATGATGTGAAGGCTGGGGGCTGGTTTACCCAACCCCGGTGATGAAACAGGGTTGCACAGAGGCACCCACATGGTCTGGCGGACTGTTTGAAAAAGGAAGAGGACAGTTGGCTCAAACGGACACAGTTACAATGTTTGGAGAACTCTACTAAATAAGCAGTGCTTATAGAATAGGAGTACTACTACAAGCAGTGCTTATAGAATAGGAAATGTGTTTCTAAGGATTGGGTGTAGAGATTTGAAACATTTTATTATGGACAGTTTCTTTAAAGAAAGCAGAAGGAGAGGTGGAACAGGGTCGTGAGCCCCAGAATGGTCATCCATCTCCGGCTCTCCCCTGGATTATTTTCACATTATATTACTTAGGGATGGAATCGTAGCGGTGGACAGTTATCTTTGTCGTCTTCACTGGAAGAATGCAGCTGTGTGAGTTTATTTGGGTTTTGCTGGTTTCTCTTGCTGCTCCTCTGCCCCACCCCCAGGAGGAAGCATAGCGTAGAGAGACAGAACATGGGCTCCGGAACCCAGTGGAAAGCACTCACTGTGTTATTACCAATCATAAGCACCTGGGTTAGAATTGGGCTCTGCCTCCTATGAGTGGGTTGATCCTGGGCACGTCGGTAAACCTCTCTGGGGCCCCCTAGGTCTGCAAATGGCGAACCTCAGTCATGAGCATGTGTCAGCTCTCCCCATCATTATTCTGTGGGACCTCTGTGCACTCTAATAGGCTCTTTCACACCTGCTTCTTACTTAACCCCACAACAGTCCTGAGGGTGCTATAGTGTTTCACTCCTGAGGAAGCTGAACCCGCAGTGGGTGAAATCAGTTTGCAAACTTGTCCTCGGGAGTCAGCTGGGGAGCTCGAAAAGCCACTGATGCGCGTTCCACCACGGGAGACTGATTTAATTGGCCGGGGATGTGGCGGGTGTTGGTGTAGTTAAAGATCCCCAGGTGATTGTAATGCGCAGAGACACGTGTGGGAACAGGCTTGGGAACCTGGAGGCAGGCAGAGCCCCAGTACTGTAGCCCTCAGTGAGCCTTCTGCCCTTTCTGTGTGGCCACTTGACTTGGGAGCCTAGATGTGGCTGGGAACGTTAATCCTCTGGTTTCCAGAGCCAGCCCCACCCTTACACCCTCACCGATCAGAGTGTTTCACACCAGGCTTTATGTGTAAAGTTTTATTTGTGTTTGTTTTAGTTTTAATCCCAAATCCCTAAACAAAACAAAACGAGACCAAGGAAAAACTCCAGAGCCTCCATCCCATTCCAGGTGCCGTCCCAGGGGAGAGGAGGTAGCAGTACTCTTTGAATGCATTTCCTTCCATCTATTCCTTCGGTCCATGAACGTAGCTACTGATGTTTGTGTCAGTTCTCTATTGCCATAGTGATACTAAGTATGGATCACAGAAGCGCAGTGCACACGAAGTAAGCACAGCTAACACCTGTGGTCCTCTGGGGACAGGATGCTCTCAGCCAGGGCTGCTGGGCTGGGTGGCTCTGTCCATGTGTGTCTCATCTTCCTGCCTGGCCCAAAGGGGGAGCCGCGGAATGTTGGGGACACATTGAAGGCAGAGGTAGAAGGACACCAGCCCCACTTCTGCATGAGTGGGCTGGGAAAATCCCCGCGTCATCCTGCTCCTGTCCTGTTGACCAAAGCACATGACCGAGCCCAAGGTTAAGGGGTAGGGAAATATGCCCCATTTGCTTTGAGTCCAAGCACTTCATGGGGTCGAGCCTAACATGAGTGGAAGGGAATGCGCTCTTTCCCAGGGGAAAGGACAGGGGGTGGTTTTGAACGGGAATCTATTACAGATGTAAACCATGGACGTTGCCTTCGTGAATGTTGATGGTAGCAGAAAGTTGCAACAGTTTTAGTTGTTAAACATAGAAAAGATACTTAGGTAGCATAGAACACACATACACAATGAAATACAAAGCGGATATTTAAAATGATGTAGCAAATGTCACTGAACATTACTTGTGCTGCAAAATGGGGAAAAGCAGATTATGAAATGTTAGTTCCCAGTTCTGAGAAGAACTATGTATATTCATATTTCAGTAGGTTAAAGATGCGTGCCAAATTGCTAATGATCATCTGTGGTAGAATTACGGAATATTTTTGTTTTTTATTTCTACTCCTGAATTTTCTGCATTTTCTGTGATGAATATACATTATTTATGGTAATACGAAAAACACTCGAAACTGTAAGCGTGGGCATTCTTACTAACTCCCTTTTTTCCTACCCTGTCAACAGGCAGCAAAATAATGGAGAATGGCCTTCTCTTCAAAGAACTTCTGCAGACTCCAAATTTTCGAATTACTGTGGTAGACGACGCAGACACTGTCGAACTCTGTGGTGCTCTTAAGGTAAAGTCGGCCTTGTTATTTCTGCTCGAGGAGAGGAGCTAATCAGCCGCGGTGCATTATCAAATCTAATCCTGAAAAGTGGGCTCTGTGTTCTGTGTGCCTACTTGAGGGAAGAATAGTGAATTGAGAGCCTTGTATATCACTTCCTGTTTTACCCCTGCCTGTCCTGGGTGGTTGGACTTCCCTCTTAGACTCCACTTGGCTTTCATTTGTAAATTGTGGGGGGGGGGGTGGAGTGTGGTGTTTTGTCTTTTGGAAAATTAGCAGCATTAATATTTAAAAAGCATGGAGAGTACCTTGATTGTAGAGTTTCCAGGGGAGTCTAGCATTGTTGGGTGTTTTATCCCCCCTGTGAATTCATACATTTCTCTTACACACGGTCTTTGAGTGGGGAAGGGACTTACCTCTCTCTCTATTACACTACTCCTTCAGTTCGATGGCTTGATTGGTTCTTTCTAAAGGGAAAGTAGTCTGCTGACAAAGGCTGCACTAAGGATAGTTTTATCTTTGTCCACAAAGGGAAATGGGCCAATGAAAGAAGCAGCTTCTTGAGGCCAGCAGCTTGGGAGGTTAGAGGGAAGCGTTTCCACGTGGGCTCCTGACCTGTTCCAGTCGGCCTGTGGAAGTCTTGGTGGTGGGGCCCTCTCTGGCCTGATGCTGGGAAACAGCCAGTGGGAGCTGGGCTGCACTTTCTGATCCTCTTCCCAGTGGAATCAGCTGCCTTCTCAAAAAAAAAAAAAAAAAGCCTCAGTGTGAATGAATACCCTGCTTTGAGGCACTTTTGAGTCTTGTCTTTTGTAGGAAAGCTGCTTTTCAGGAATTTGAGCACCTCAGGAAGGAAGTCGGGCAATCTGGCTTGGGTTTAGTCTTTGTCAGGTAAAAATTGCGGAGATAGAAAGTATGCTGAGAAGACGAGAATCCAACGAATGCCTTCCTGCTCTTTCTTTTGATTGTACATACGTCCTTTTTTTCTCGCCAGAGTTTAAAACCACTTCGTGGAATTCCTATCTCATGTTTGTGTGGTCACGTGTGCCTGTACAACGAGGATTTTAAGAAGGAGAGTCCGTGAAAGGCTCAGGCTCCCTGGGGCAGCACAGGCCCTGTTTCTGAAAGTTTGTATGGGGCATTTTTCACGTTCTGGGCAGGCTGCATACACAGTTAAGACACTGGCTTTGGCTGCATTGTGTGGTTTTTCTTTTCTTTCTTTCTTTTTTTTTTTAGGTTGAGATTTTCATGTGTTTTTAATAGTCCTTCATTAAGCTAATAACCACCTGACAGCAGGGGCATCATGAATGCCTAATTGTTCAGCACCAGCCTGTGTTGGTCCAAAACAGTGGTTAAGTGACTGGATATTTCTGGTGGTGGATGGGGAAGCTTGTGAGATCCTGCCCAGAACAAAGAGGGCTTGGGGGACAAGAGAGATTCTAGATGGAGAATTTTGGAAAAGCTTCAGCTAATGGGACCTTATGCTGGTTTTGTGTCTGAACGTAGATTGGCTTTTCATTTTTGTTGGCAGGAGACCTTTAAGTGGATCCTGCTACCGGAGCAGAGCCTGGTTCGTGGAGGGTTTGGGGGGGGGGCGCAGAGACAGATGGGGGTTGAGGACCATTTATCATCCTTCCTCTGGCTATCCTTTGAAACAGGATCAGTTACCATCATGCCTGTTGGCTTGCATCAGAGCTGAGATTTTTAAAAACTGAGAAACTAGCATTTTTGGCAGTAACTGAGTCTAACCATTCCGTCATACAGATAGGGAGACAGAGATCCAGAGAGATTAAATCACTGAATGTAGCAAATACTGGCACAGTTGGAGTGTGAAGGCGGGTTCCAAGAATCTTAGTTTGGTGTTCTTTGGTTCCTGTGTACAGCCAAACTATTTTGATTTATGTCCAGTTGAATAAAATGAAGTCCTCGCTTGTCAGAGGCTGCCAACCAAGGACGAATGGGACGTCGTCTCTTTTATTACATAATAGTTTGTTGTTTTTTTCTGATTATAAAAGTAGTGCACATTCATTGTGTTTCACACAACAGAAGGATGCAAAGAAAGTTAAAGTCACCAAGACTCCGTACATCCTAAGATCACCACTGGTGGTTTTTTTTCTTTTTTCCTATACCATTGCAGTCTTTTTAGCGAGTATAGGAATGTATATGGCCCCTTTTAAAAACAGAAAACTGGATCTTAACTATTCAAATAGTTTGACATGTTTTACTCTTTCGCCTTAAATTAACAGTCTTTGGTAATCTCCATTCTAGGAATCAAAGAAATGTACACTCTCCTTTTGGTGCTCAAAACCATGAGGGCATTTGAGTTACAAAAAAAAAAAAAAAGCAAACAGCTCACTACAAGGATAAAACCAAAAAGAAAATGTAAAAACTTTATGCAAAATCATTTTGCTGTAGTGGGTGTTACTGCCTTCAGAATCTCCTTTACCTCTGACCTGTGTTAATCTCCAGTAAGGGAATATCTTTTTTAAATATCAACTTTATTTAATCCTAAATCACATACATTAAACTGCATCCATTTAAAGTGCCTAGTAGAGTGGGGTTTCTTGTTTTGTTTTGTTCCAAAAATTTCATTTATCTGTTTGTCAGAGAGAGCGAGAGAATACAAGCAGGGAAGTGGCAGGCAGCGGGAGAAGCAGGCTCCCCACTGAGCAAGGAGGCAGATGCTAGACTTAATCCCAGAATCCCAGGACCCTGGGATCATGACCTGAGCTGAAGGCAGATGCCCAACCAACTGAGCCACCCAGGTGTCCCCTAATGTAGTGGGGTTGAACAGCTGTGTGCATATACCCTGAAAATCACCTCCATAATACAGAACAATTCCATCATCCTTAAGGGATTCCTTATGTCCCTTTTCAGTTCCTACCTATCCCAGCCAGGCAGCCACTGATCTGCCTTTGTACACTGGAGTTGGCATTTTCTAGAACGTTCATAATGGAGTTGTCCAGTGTAGACTCTTCTGCATGTGGCTTCTTTCACTGAGGGTGTATTTTTGTTTGTTTTAATGTAAATTTTAAGTGGCAGTCCTTACAGCAAAGCACAAAAATCATAACTGTACAGCTCAACTTGTGTTATCATTTTTAACAGATGCTTTATCGGGATTAGGTTTCATTAACAGTGACCCAAAATAATAGTGGCTGAACACAGTAGAACTTGATTTCTTTCTTATATAAAAGTCCTGAATCCATGTGATAGCTCCATTCCACAGAATCTCAGGGACCCAGTCCTTCCTGCTCACAAGGGTAGATGCTTATCCTCATGTTCCAAGATGAGAGTTGTAGTCATCACGTCTGCCTTCCAGTCAGTAGGGTGGAAAAAAAGAAAAGATAAAGGGCACGTGGTAGCTGTCTTTTAAGGCAGGTTCTGGGGAGTCATAACGTAATGATCGGCTTCATCTCAGTGGGCAGTACTTAATCCTATAACGGTACCTAGCTGCAAGAGATGTTGGGAAATGGTTTTTTGTTTTTTGTTTTTTTCTCTCTTGGTTAGCCATACACTTGTGTGAAAGTCAGGGACTGTCTGACTAAGGAGGAGGAGAGTAGATTGGGGGATAACCCCATAACCTGTGTCACAGCCACAGGACATTCCCTAGCAGGGATGTTCAATAGTGAGGTTAAGCACCCCTGATACCTGGGCATCTAAGTTTCTCCCAGTGCTTTGGCTGAGATAAAGGCCACAGTGAAGCACAGCCTCAGGCCTAGTGTCTAGCCAGGGCCACACTGCTGGATCCCACTAGCCATATGTGGCCAATTGCATTTACATCCAAATTAATTAAAACTTAAAAAAAATCAAGAGTTCCGTTTTGGAGCCACAGTCCCCCCATTTCAAAGACTCGGTCGCCACATGAGTCTTTGGGGAGTCTCCGTGGCTACCGACTCTGTTGGATGAGCAGACAGAAAACATTTACATCATTGCAGAAACTTCTGTTGCACATCACTGCTGTAGGGTGCTCAGCCTGGTGGGCTCAGTGTGGGCTTGAACCTCAGCCTGACCTGTAAGCTCTGACACAGTGCCTGGCCCGGGGTCAGCCTACACTCTACAGTCAGAGTTCTCCCTTAGGCCCACAGCCCTGGGAGCTGGCCTAGGGTAGAATCAGATGGTGTGCTGCCGGTACAGGCAGTAGGGACTAATGCCCAGGTTTCACTGGAGCCCTGCCTCCCATGTGGTGAGAGTGTTTGCCTAAGGCGCAGGTAGCCTGGGCCCTGCACCGGGAGGCTTCTCGACTTCTGTGTTCTTTCTGGAAGCTAGGAGTGGAAGGAGTGGCGTCCTATCCAACCCGCCTGGGTTCAGAATTGCAAGGACAGACGTTCAGAATTGCAAAGACGGCACTTGAGGGCGAATGATTGCCTCTGAGTATTGCCATAACCCAGGAAATGGGGAAGGGCTTAAGCATGTCTGTCTTCTGAAAATCATGGTATTTTTAGCTCCAGAATAGTTTAAAGCAGATTTAAATGCACAGTGGATAATGATAACTTTCACAGCTGAGCGATCTCAGAGGACATCTGCTCGGATGCTATTCAAACACGATCTGACTGGCTCAGTGTGTTTATTTTTCTTTTGACAGTGATAAGTGGTAGAGGGAGAGAGAGAGGGTTTCAAGATCCATCATAAGGCGATTAAACTGGATCAGTGCCCAGGGTCCTTTTGGAAGGCAGGCATTTACCCTGCAGTGGCTTCCTGCTCCTCTCTAACACCCCTGCCCCCACCATGGGGAGGTCAGCCATCTAGGGGAAACTGAGGTAGTCCTCATCTGTGTGCCCTTTGGTGAGGGGGTCACAGAAGGGCCAAGAGAGCTGCTGCGGTCCCAGCTCAGAGCTTGGTCTGCAGCTCAGAGCTCGTCCACACAGCTCCTGCTTGGATGCTTCCAGTGGCTGCGAGCTCACTCCTTCACCTCCAAGTCCTTTGGTTGGGTGAGGTCAGCTCTTCCTGTTAGGAAGTTCTTACCTCAAATCTGAGGTGGCCCCTCTGTGCCTTTCATTCACTGACCTAGAGCACCACCCTGTGATGACCTTCCCCTCTGCTCCACCCCCCCCCAACTCTGAAGCCAGGCAGCCTGGTGCTAAAGGTCCCACTGTGTGACCTTGGACCAGCTACTTAACCCTGTGTGTGGGAGTTTCCTCCCCTCTCCCTGAGCAGAATCACTGTGCCTGCCTTGTAAGAATGTTGTGAAGATTAAACCAGTTAATAATACTGGAAGCACTTAGAGCAGTTCAAGGTCAACTGTCATTTTTATTATCCCCCTCCCCCACCAATCGGTTCTTCTCCTAACCCTACCCTTTTTACCTCCCAAACCCACATGCAGGCCAGAGAGGCACTCCCCTTTGACATCTGATTGCAGAGGGTTCAGGAAGGTCTCCGACCCTGTGGCGTCTGGGAGTGGCTGGGCCAAGTTTGCTGTACCATGGAAGGGGCAAGGCACGGGGAACAGAGTGGGCCCAGGGAGCCAGGTCCTGGGACGGCGTCACTAACCAGCGAGGTGTTCTCAGTAAGCCACAGAACCTTTATGAGCGGGCCAGGAGGCAAGGGACACGCGAGCCAGGGCTGTCTGGAGAATCTAGAGGAGACCGTGTGCATGGTGGGCGCTCCATAGGCATTCGTAAATAATCCCTCTCTCCTCCTCTGTGTCTAGGAGCCCCTTGTTGGAAGGAAGTCGTCGTATCTCTCATTTCATTCCGTAGACATGCACTGAGGTTGGTTGGTCAAATAACCTCCAGAATGGGTTACGTTGTGGTGAAGGGGGCACAGGACAGTCCAGGAGACAGCAGAGAGCCATTTCAACAGTCTCACCCTTTGGATCCTAGGCCTTGGCATGTTGCCATGGTAACTTCAGTTTAGCCATTCAGCAGGCTCATCCAACAATTGGCCTCATGGCCTCTGGGCTAAGTACCCCCGTGCCCAGGTATCTCTTTGTGGCCTCGGAGTCGTCCCACTCACCAGCTGTGAGTAGGCCCACAGCTGCACCAGCTTTCCTGGAGGAATGTCACCATCTGACGGGCCTTGAAAGAGTCTGTCCAAGCCCTGAATTTTATCCCCAAGGCACAGAATGATCAGAGAGGTGGAGTCATTCTCCAAGGTCACACAGCAGTGAGATGAAGGGAGAACCAGACGCTGGAGGCCATCTGGGTTTCCGAGCTTGTGCTTCTAGTGTCTCCCCTGGTTTCCTTAGTCTGGCTTTTCTGCCAGGAGGGGTGTCTGGGTCTGTTTGGAGCCAGCCCTTGGGTGTTCCTGCCATCTCCCCTCATCTTTGCATTGTGCTCTGCCTGGAAGGTTAGGGGATTGTTTCACCCCTCCACATCTTGGCTCCTTTCCTGCTGCCTCTCCCTTTCCCTCTCTTCATGGGAGGCTGTTGGAGCCTAAGAGTGTGCCAACCCAGGAGCTGCCTGCTTCCTGTGTCACTGAGCGCGCACAGCAGGTACTTGGAGAGGGAAAGACGGATGCTGTCGGTGGCTGATGAAACCCACCGTGTCCATTGCTTGTGTGGGCAGGAAGGAGCTGGGAGGCTTTTGCGGGTACAGACAGAAGTTAGTACCATAGGAAAACAGAGGCCAGATGGGCTGTCTCGGGCTCCGAATGCAAAAGACGCAGTTCCTCGTCAGCTCTACCCACAGCTGTGGGAAGTTGGGTCTCCCTGGAGTCCAGCCTTTGTGGGGGGGAGAGAGTGATCCACCTGAAAGCTGCTCTGTTGGTCTGTTAGAACAGCTCATAACCTCACTAGGAGACCCTCTAGAGCACAGAAGGAGAAGGAATTCATCTAAAATCTGCATGTGCTCATGCCAGCTTTCTGATCATTTTTTAAAGAATTTTTTTTATTCTTCCCTTTCCATGTCAGTAGCCACTAGAAGACGAGCCAGCATCCAGAGTAAGCCCTGGGATTATTCCCGAGGAAGAGAACAAGATAGATTGTGGGCCCCTCTACCCCCTCCCCTGTTCTAGCCCTCTTCATTCTGCCCTCGAAACTTGGGAGAAAGGGTGCTGGTTTTTTTCTTGTTTTGTTTTGTTTTTTTTTTTTAGATTTTATTTATTTATTTGACAGAGAAAGATCACAAGTAGGCAGAGAGGAAGGCAGATAGAGAGAGAGAGGGAAGCAGGCTCCCCGCTGAGTGGAGAGCCCGATGCGGGACTCGATCCCAGGATCCTGAGATCATGACCTGAGCCGAAGGCAGTGGCTTTACCCACTGAGCCACCCAGGCGCCCAAGGGTGCTGTTTTATTGGTGTATTGGAAGTAGACAAAAGCTTCAGCAGGGCTCAGTGGTTTGGCATTTTTTTTTTTTTCCCTTTTTCATCTGCAGTGGCTTTGTGTCTTTGGTCTCCTGGAGAGTGATAGCTGTGCTCAGATGGCCACTCTGTTTCTCCAGGTGAGCCTGGCCACATCAGTACTGGGTTTGATGTATTTTATTAGAAATGGCATATCAACCAGAGAAGACATTTTTCCTCCCCGGTTTGTTCTGCTTCTAACCTCTTCCCTCAAATTTTATAGGCCTGATGTTTTGAGAGATGCTCTTTCATTAATAAAAAACACTTTTGGGGGGGGAGGAAAAGATGTGCTTATTTCGTTTCCTGTTCATTACCAGTTGGCTTCATATTTTAAGATCCCTCCAGGCACAAATTCCTAAGTAGTCATCAGGTAGTATGGAAAAATGCTAGTGTGGTTAGACATCGAGTGTGTGTGCTCAGTGCAGGAGCTAGTAATGTGGACAGGGCTAGGAACCTGGCGACTTGACCGAAGTCCTTACTGAGTGGGCACATGGAGATACGACTTGTCATATATGGTGGTTTGGTTTTACACAGGCTGTGAGGCCCAGTTGAGAGGCCCCCACCCCGGTTCCGCCTTCCCTGCTTTGAAATGAAGCTTGTGGCTTCTCCCACCACTCCACACGCTCTCGTCCTGGATGCACTTCGTTGTTCATTATATGCCAGCTCTCTTCATCAGCTCATTGGGGACAAGCTCTGTGTCCCATTCTGTCTTGGCAACTCCTCCCTGGGGGCACCCTCAGCCCCCACGTCCCCCAGCACTGCTCTCTGGGCCCTGCGTAGAGCTTCCCACAGCCTGCAGGGCATG
Organism: Neogale vison; assembly: GCF_020171115.1. Taxonomy (NCBI): domain Eukaryota; kingdom Metazoa; phylum Chordata; class Mammalia; order Carnivora; family Mustelidae; genus Neogale; species Neogale vison. The sequence continues at coordinate 154,857,616 of NC_058096.1, forward strand.
CTTGGTACACATAGGTTGAAATGACAATCATATTTTTAGCGCTTCTTGCGGGTTACCACTTTCTGCCCAGGTTAGAGGTACGTGCATCCGTTTTATTTTCCTGTTAGGTCAGAGGTTGGCAAACTTTCTCTGCGAGGGCTGCGTAGGAAACGCTGTGGGCTCTGTGGCCCATATGGTTTGTGTCCGTAGCAAGTACTGAAATCTGCTGTTAGGAGCCCCCAGGCAAGGTCACCTGGGTGGCTCAGTGGGTTAAAGCCTCTGCCTTTGCCTCAGGTCATGATCCCAGAGTCTTGGGATTGAGCCCCACATCGGGCTCTCTGCTCAGTGGGGAGCCTGCTCCCCACAACCCCCGCCACCTGCCTCTCTGCATACTTGTGATCTCTCTCTCTCTGTCAAATAAATAAAAATCTTTTTAAAAAAAGGGGGGGGGCGCCTGGGTGGCTCAGTGGGTTAAGCCGCTGCCTTCGGCTCAGGTCATGATCTCGGGGTCCAGGGTCCCGGGATCGAGTCCCACATCGGGCTCTCTGCTCAGCAGGGAGCCTGCTTCCTCCTCTCTCTCTCTCTGCCTGCCTCTCTCTGCCTATTTGTGATCTCTGTCAAATAAATAAATAAAATCTTAAAAAAAAAAAAAAAAAAAAGGCACCCAGGCAGCCGCAGATGGTGTGCAAACAAGCAGGGGGTGCCTGGCCTCTAGGACATTCACAGAAACAGGCAGTTCACCCTTAATGTGCTGATCCCCAAACCAGATTGTCAGCTTCTGAAGAGGCAGGTCTCGGTCTTATCTGCCTTGTGTGTGGCAGGGGCCATGTGAGAGTGGGAGCTCGGGGACTGGGAATGCTTATATAGGGATAATTCAGTGAAACAAAAGGCTGAAGCTTGAGCAGCACATTTGCAGATGACTGACCCAGCAACTCCACTCCCAGGCACACCCCCAACAGAAATGACTGCGTGTGGTCACGCAGAGCCACGCACTGGCCTGGCCCCAGCAGCAGCATTTGCGGTAGCCTCAGACAGGAACAATCCCCTTGCCAATCCGCAGAACAACTGGAAAAAAGGGTGCTGTATTCATATGCCCTGAGCGCGGGGTGTGCTACGCAGCTCATGGGTCCCTGAACTCTACCTCTGAAACCAATACTGCGCTATATGTTAGTTAATTGTTTCAGTAAGATAAAATATAAAAACGAATGCAGCAGTGAAAATAAAGGTGCTCTAGGTAGAAATACAGCTCAGCCTCACAAACACGATGTTGAATTGAGAAAAAGATAGACATAGGATTGCATACGAGCCTGTTCATGGCTCGAATGGAAAGACAGGTGAAGCAAATCTGGGTTGTGAGTACCTTGGTGAGGGTGGGGACTGGGAGGGGCTTCTGGGGCACTGGTTACGTTCTGTTTCTCAGTCAGGGTGCTGGTTCCAAGGGTGTGTTCCGTTGGCGGTACACTTAGGACCTGCATACATTTCCATGTGAATGGTATAATTCAATGAGGCATTCGGTTTAAGGGGGGGAAAAAAAAAGGCAGTTTGTCCAAACAGTATCTAGCAGAGCCTTCAGCCAGCCATTTTAATCCTCTGGCTGATGCTCCCCAGCTCCTGCTTCCTGCTAACCCCAGACCTGGGCCCTTGGTCCTATAAACAGGAGCGTTGAAGCCTGGTGCCTTCTTTTGCCTCTGGCCATCAGGGCGCAAGGGTAGAAGCTGGGGCTGCGTGGGAACCGGTGGAGCGTTCTGAGGGGGGGCCAGGCGGCCCTGTGTGTCCCCCCTGCTCTCCCCCACCTTCTGGCAGCCTAGATCTGTGGCAGGCATGTGACAGGTGTCCTGGGGCTTCCCTGTCTCCTTCACAGAACATTGTAGCAGTGGGAGCTGGGTTCTGTGACGGCCTTCACAGCGGGGACAACACCAAAGCTGCCGTCATCCGCCTGGGGCTCATGGAAATGATCGCCTTCGCCAGGATCTTCTGCAAGGGCCAGGTGTCCACGGCCACCTTCCTGGAGAGCTGCGGCGTGGCTGACCTCATCACCACCTGCTACGGAGGCCGGAACCGCAGGGTGGCTGAGGCGTTTGCCAAAACCGGGAAGGTAGCCCCTGGCTTGTACTCCCCTGGCACGTGCACCCTCACTGAGACCCCTGGGCTGGGGCTGAGACCCCTGGAGGCAGAGGCAGGTGTTTGTCGTTTGCTGGGCGTATCCCACTGCCAGTAGTCTGCTTTGGCTTTAAAGTAACCTTTGCCTGAGTCCTTCAGCTTGCATGTCTCTCCATGGCTTGTGCGGAGGGAGGATGCCAGCTCCCCTCTGCAGCGCTCCTCTTGAAATAAGAGATTCTCTGGTCTTTTTTTTTCCTGAAGACTTATTTATTTGTGAGATGGAGAGAGCATGTGCACATGTGTGCATGGTGAGGTGGGGGGAGAAAGGCAAGCACACTCTGCCCTCAGCACGGAGCCCAACATGGGGACTCCATCTCATGACCCGGAGATCATGACCTGAGCCGGAACCAAGAGCCCGACACAGAACTGACTGCACCACCCAGGCACCAGACTCTCTAGTCTTTACAGTAGCGATTTCTGCTTGATTTTAAGACCATCGAAGAATTGGAGAAGGAGATGCTGAACGGACAGAAGCTCCAAGGACCGCAGACGTCCGCTGAAGTATACCGGATCCTGAAACAGAAGGGGCTGGTTGACAAGTAAGTCCCCCCTGCCCCGCACCCGCTGTCCCTGTGACTAGAGGGTGGCCACCTCCTGCTTCCCTCATGACCACCGTCCCAGTCAGTGCACATGGGCACAGCTGTGTGCAGAACTCCACTCAGATAGTTCCGCCTTTGTGTGATGTGAACATCTGTGGCAGGAAACCTCTTCCTGCCCTGAAAATGAGTATTGACACAGAACCAGCCTCAGCTTTGGGGAGAGGAACTCAGTTCCCCTTTTTTTTTGAGAGAGAGAAAGCACACGCACTTATGAGAGCACGCAGGGGGTAGGGGAATGGGGGGGCAGGGAAGGGGGAGAGAAAGAATCATAAGTGGGCCCCATACCCAGTGCAGAGCCTGACACAGGGCTCAGTCCCACCACCCTGAGATCAGGACCTGAGCTGAAACCAAGAGTTGGACACTTAACTGACGGAGCCGCCCAGGTTCCCCAAGAAGAACTTAGTCTTGTAAAGCAGGTTACAAAACACGAAGGTTGAGGTTCTGGTTTATCCTGCAGAGTGTTCGGTAAGAACTGCATGTCATAAGTCTTGAACTCAGAACAGAAGATGACCTTGTTGTTTGTTATAAAAAGATACAGTCTTGTTAATAAAAGGTCAGACAGTTCAGAAAAAGAAGAAACGTGCAAAGTAGCCCAGAATGCTCCCACTAGAAGCGACCTGCATTCAGGTTTGCCCAGGAACTTGGCAGTGTCTGTGTCCCGTGGATGAACAGGTGCCTCTAGCCTCCACTGCCCGGGATGGTCATTTGCTAAAGGTAGGCCTGGGACAGCCTGATCAGCTGCCCGATTGAGGGAGTAAACCCTGTCGCCCCGCCAAGCCCCCCAGCCTCTCTGCAGCTGTCCTGTGGCCCTTTATCTTGCTGATTTTTGCTGAGCCGCCTTCCATAACCACGAGGCCGGCGACACCATCTAGTAACTGCCTACGCAGCATATTCTGCGTATCCTCCTCTTTTCAGGAGGGAGGGAGAGGTTTGCTTGCCTGGGAGAGGAGGGGGCTGGGCGGCTGCGTGGAAGCTGCCAGGTGTGGTCAGTCCGGGGCACGCACTTGCCCCTGAGCCAGTGATGGTTAGAGACGTGGCTGCTGGTTCTCTGGTGTGTCTCCTTCCTCCTCTTCAGCTCAGTCCAGATGTCTGCTGATCCCGACCACCCACCTTTACCTCCCCTATACCCAGCTTTCCTCTGCATGAGTACACACTGGTGAGCTGTAGAGTTCCCTATAGAAAGTTGAAAAGGAGGGAGGAAAGGACATTTGTCTCCCTTCTTTAATTTGCACTTTATTTTTCTGAAATAGTTTTCAAAACCAGCCAGGCAGAGATGGAAGGCATAAACAGGCCTCCAGAGGAGGAGAATTACCTGTAAATCGTGGCTAAAAGGAGAACACCTCTGATGGGCCTGGTGTTCCTTCCATACTTCAGGGAAAACAGCGGAGTGCTTGTCTGTGGTGGGGCGACTTTACCGAACCTTAAATATTTATCAGTTTTCTAAAGTCTTAAGAAAACATTTGGGTGTTTGTGGATGCTGATGATCTCCTAACCACAGTTTTCAAGTGCCATCTGTCTGCTGCCATGGGGCGTATTTGATAATGGACGAGTCTGTCTCCATCGTGGAACTTGGGGAGGCTATAGATTGGAACTGGTGTTCTGGAATCAGTACCTGTGCCTGTTTTAGAAAAGCAGGTGTAATCAAGCAGGTGAACCTCGGCTCTGAGCAGATGCCCCTCCTCCATCACGTCCCATTTTCTTTATCCTGATTAGAAATGGAACAGGCTGTGCCTGTGCTTAATGAGGTCACTGCCGAGTTGGAGGGAACACCTCACTTCCCACAGGCTGGGGTGCAGAGTTCTGGGGAGCTCTCCCCCTGCACTCACCTCCTAGAGCTGCTTAGCCAGGTTCTGCCATTCTCCCTTGCTCTTTTTCCCTTTGTCACCCTAATACTCCGATCTCCTCTCTTCCCACCCCACCCCCATGACCATGGAAAGCACAGTGAACCGGAGGGCAATGTTCCAGCCACCTGGGGGCTTCCTAGCCATGTGGTCTGGGTCAGGTCATATTTTTATCTGTGCCCTAGTTTTTTCTCTACCCACCAAATCAAACCAGCACACCTGATGATTGCCTTCTACCTCGACTCTTCTGATTCACTCCTGCTCATCCGGAATGGGTCCCTAGGTTGGCATGTGGGATAGTGCCTCTCAGTTCTGTGCCCCTGGAACTTTCTGACACTGTCCTGGGACGCCCTACAACCCTCCTTCAGCTGAAGCAGACCTCCCTTGCCCCAGTACCCTCTTCTCAGAGGCTTTTGTGCATGTCTGCCCTCCTGCTGTTTGGCCTGCCTAGATGGCCCCTCTTAATAGGCGTGTCAGCCCTGACCACCCTTGAGGTGACTGGGTCTGTCCTCAGACCCCCCTTCATCCACCTCCTCCAGATGCAGATAACTCTCCCAGCTTTGAACATCCTGTTTACAGGAGTGGTTGGCAAACTTCTGTAAAGAACTGCATAATAAATATTTCGTCTTTGCAGCCCACATACAGCTCTCTGGTGTATATTCTTTTTTTTTTTTTCTCCCTTATATGGCCCTTGAAACATACAAGAATTGTCCTTAGCTTGCAGGCAGCGCAGAACAGGCCACAGGCCAGGTTGGCTTCTTAAGCTGTGGCTTGCTCAGGAGCTGTGGGCTTCTTACGTAAATGTGCAATTTACTTAAAGTCTGCTAGATTTGGGCAGGCGTTGGGGGAGAGGGGCCCATGCTCCTGGTTGAAAAAAAAGAAATTCGAGGGGCTCCTGAGTGGCTCAGTGGGTTAAAGCCTCTGTCTTTGGCTCAGGTCATGATCTCAGGTTTCTGGGATCGAGTCCCGCATCGGGCTCTCTGCTCATCGGGAAGCCTGCTTCTCTCTCTCTCTGCCTGCCTCTCTGCCTACTTGTGATCTCTCTCTCTCTGTCAAATAAATGAATAAAATCTTAAAAAAAAAAAAAAAATTCGAATCTTAGTAAAAGGCACCCAGTGAAAGGTTAACTCTGGAGCCCCACCTTCAGTGCAGGCAGCTTTCTGAGTTTTTAGCGTATCCTTCCATTTAGGGGATGGGTGCTGTGCTCCACATTCCGCTCTGCTTTCCTTTGTTGGAGGGTAGGGTTTGAAGAATGTGCCACATCGGCACCAGCAGATCTCTGACGTAATGGCTGCAGAACATTCCACAGTGTGGGAGAACCACAGTCTCCTCCTAATAGATAGGCATGTCGTCTGGGCTTCTCTGCTGTTTGAAAATTTGCTTTATTACATTTCCTTGTGCATGCGTCTTTAGAGGCATGTGTGAGTATCGGGTGTTTGCATTCGTTCTCGGGGGCAACCACAACAAAATACCACAGACCAAGAGGCTTACACGGCAGAAATTTCCTTCTCAAAGTTCTAGAGCCTGGGAGGCTAAGATCAAAGGGTCAGCACGTGCCTTCTCATGAGGCTCTCTTCTTGGCTTGTTAATGGCCGTCTTTCCCCTGGGTCTTCATGTGGTCTTTCTCTGTCCCATGTGAGTCCTAATCTCCTTGCCTCATAAGGACGCCAGCCATATTGGTTTGGGGCCCACACTTTATGAACCCCTTTTAACGTAATTACCTTTTTAAGGGCCCTAGGTCCAAATACAAGTCCTGGGGATTAGGACTTCATTGGATGAATCGGGATTTGGGGGCACTCCTCAGCCCAGAACCATGTTGTAACCTTCCTGAGGGCTGGGACCTTGCTGATAATACTCCACATCCTGCACCTGGTTGAAGACTGACACATCTGAAGTCCTCGGTATCCATTAGTGGGATGGCTAATTGACTGGCTCGTGCCAATATTTTTCAATGAAATAATTGTCTTTTGCCCTCCTTTCACCTCTAACCTCATTTAGAGAGTTCCCCAAACTGATTTAACTGTCCTTACAGCATTTTATGTTATATAAAATAACATTTAGATGGGCAGTATAGGCTAGTGGTTGAATCTTGGCTTGAGAGTTAGAAACTGTGCCTCAGTTTCCTTATCTATGAAATGGGGATAGTGTTATCTATCTCACAGGGTGGTTGTGAAAAATAAACAAGTAACTTGTCCGTAAGAATTCCCCCCCATACACACACACATACTCCAAATCTCTTGTTAGCATCCCATCTACGCACTTTGAAAGTTGGGAGCATTTCTGGCTGCAAGAGCAATGCCCAGTTTAAAAAGCCTCAAACAATAGGGTTATTTTTTTCATGGAACAAGGATTCTGGAGGTGGACATTATTGGTGTTGATGCAGTGCCTCTCAGTAATCCTGTCAGTCTTCCCTCAAAACCTCAAGATGGCTGCAGCTCCGTGCATCACATACACAGCTTCACTCAGTGACATGGAGCAGGTGCAGTCTGGGGAAGCAGAATTTTCCTCCAGGGCCTCTCAAGGAGAAGAGTATTTTCTGCAGCAGAAGTGTTGGGTCTTACTCTCTAGAATTTGCTTCCTTGGCTAATTCTAGGAGAAAGTAAGGCTGGGAAATGGAGCGTTAGGCTGTTTGCAGTGTTGGTAAAGAGTGAAGGGATTTGGGAACGGCTTCGGGTGGCCATTCCCTGCCACCCTGCTCTGGGAAGACACAAATTGTTCTGATCATGGGATCAGGAAAACTAAGCCATGGAAAGATGAAGGGGCTAAAATCTGTGGGCTTGAACTCCCATTCCCAGTGTTCATTCAACAGTATTCGCTGAGCACCTGCTCTCAGTCTGTGCACTGTGCCAGGTCCCAAGGATGCAGAAGTGAATAAAACACTTGGGGCCCTGACCTCCCAAGACCTTGCTAGGACCTAGGGGCTGTTTTGTGGCTGTGTGTATAAACTGTCACTTAACTGCACACTTGCCACATGACAAGTGTTCTACTCTGCAGGTTACCTGTAAGTCACTTCATACAGTAGGCGTTAACACAACATGTCATGCCCAATTTTACAGAGCGGTTGTGAAAATTGCCCAGAGCAGACAGACTGTGGATTTGACTGCCTGCCTGACTCCCAAAAAACAAAAAAAACAAAAACATTCTGTACCTTATAAAACCCACAGTGATAGACATATGACCTAACAGGGCTGTTTGCCATTCATAAGTTAGGTTGTCATTATAGGATTCCAGCTAGTTAATTTTCAGAATGGCCTTTAGAAGACTCTATTGATCTTGTCAAGCTTACTTTGGGCTTGCACGCGCGCGCGCACGTGTGTGTGTGTGTGTTTAGAAGCCTGATTGAAATTAACTTTGTTATTTCCTTAGTGATACCTGCTGTTTAAAATACTTGCTGAACCAGCTGGACCCTGGGATAATAAGTCCTTTCTCACGGTGGATTATTGGCTCACATCTTTGTACCCTCAGCCATTTCAAACTTTTCATTTATATCCATGTTCACAGCCTGGAAGAAAAGGCAAAATAAACCCAGCTTCCATCTTGAGATCAGTGCTTTGCTAATTGTGGGTGCCCACAGAAATATTAAGGGTACAAACTTATGACTAGTAGACATGTAAATCTGGATTTCTTATACACATGAAAGTAAATATAGACAATAATATTGTATTATAATCATCAAACTTGCTAAAAGACTTAATTGTCGCCACAAAAAAGAAAAAGAAAAGAAATGAAACATGTGATGTGATAGAGGTATAATTCCTACAATGGCAAGCGCATTCTAGTATATAAGTACACTAAATTAACATGTACCCCCTAAAGTTACACAGTTGTATCTCTGACATATTTCAAGAAAAATAAAAACTCATGAATAAAATAAAATTAAAAAAACCTCATGTAATACTTATGGATTTAAAAAACCCTAGTAGAAGTTCTGAAATAAAATTGATTCTTGGAGGAATGTTCCAGACCGGAACTATTTATGGTGATCCGTGGGCCGCCTCATTCTTTATCCTTGGATGATCCCTTTTGGAGGAGGGAGAACGATACCTCCTTGCAATTTGAAATTTATTCTCCAGTCTCTTAAATTATTGACAGAAGCTTGGACTCCTTCCAGACTTGCCCAAGAGCCCGAGCTACAGCTCTTCATGTGAATGGCCGCAGATGGCCCTGCAAGGATTACCGTGGGACTTGTTTGGAGATTCTCTACACCAAACACGTAGGCAGAGGATGGTCTGGGTCATAGCAACATCTTACAACCACCATGCAGGGCCTCTCTGCCCACCAAATGATAGAGGAATATAATAGATGGCGTTCACTTTGTTGTCCAAAGTAGCACACGGATCTGTAATCTGTTAGGGAGGAGAGGAAGGCTCATTTGTTCTGTGAGGTAAACCAGATGGCTCAACTTGCCTTTGTTACATTTTCTCCCAACCAGGTTCCCGTTGTTTACGGCAGTGTATCAGATCTGCTATGAAGGCAAACCCGTTCAGGAGATGCTGTCCTGTCTCCAGAGCCACCCAGAGCACGTCTAAAGTGGATGGTGCAGCGTTGTGGGGAATGTGTTGCCTTCCTGATCAGTCTTTTTCATTCAGATGGAAACTGGGACTGGGCAACACGATGTTTGCTTGACCATAATCCCATCATGGGTGAGGATGAATTTTTACCAGTTCATTTTTGAATTGCAAGACGCAGTTCACTGGCTGAGATGTGGTAGGCAACAAATAGACACATGTATGAATGTGTGAGTCTGTGTTCATTTCTCATGCTGTGGATATTTCTATGAACCAAAATTAAAGGTCCTTTTTAAAAAATTACTTTTTGAATTTTCCCACCATGGTAGCTTAGAAGATGGGAATAATCTCAGCTAAATTTTTTATGTCCAATCCATATGCATTTGAGTGAAGGGATTTTATTTTTTTCTCATTCTCTTGAAGTTAAAACTGAACCAGTGTTTCCATGGTAGAATGGAGGAGTGAGTGTGTTCAAAGATCAACATACTGTAACTTAAACTCTATCTCAAAGCCAGCATAATTAACTACTTTGATTGTGGGTTGATCTTTTTTTTAACAATTAGAGATTTTTAATTGGGTGATCCACTTATGTATCTTCCTCTTCACAGTTTTCTGCATTTTTAGCCTCTTTTCTCATTCGCTGCCAGAATGTGCTTTCGTATAGAGGCTCAGCAGTGGCAGAAGGCAGAAAACGCATCTAGGCTTTTCCTGCTGTGACTGACCCATTCTACTGATTAATGACCCTTGTGTGATGCTTTTTCTTGGGTAGTCCTTTTGTGCAAACATTTCCTCTGAGCCTCACAGATCCACTGAGATGGGACTCCCATGATTCCTCTTTCGAGTTGCAGTCATGGTACCTGGTCACCTGGCAAGTAGGGGGAGAGCTGAGAGTCAAGTCCAGTGTTCCTCCACCCCACCGCGGTGCCCAGACCTCAGGCATCACCACGCTGATCCGACCTCCAGCTGATGGGTCATGGGAGATGCCATGTGCAGCCTTTCCCGAGACTCAAACAGGGCTTCATGCCACTGAGACTGGCGTGGGCCATTGTCTAGATGGCTGCCGCTTAGTGTGGTCCTCACTCCATCAGCTTCCCTTAGAGTCTCAGAAATGCAGATTTCCAGGTCCCATCCCAGGCTTCTCAACTGGGGTGAGGTATCTGTCTATACTTTAATATGCCTTCCATGTGTTTCTGATGGTCACTACAACTTGAGAACCACTACTTTAGAAAGTCTGCTCAGATTGGCATTTCTCAAGCCATGTCCCATAGGACATTAGTGTCCTGGGATCCCACGGTGGTCGCGGTGTTCTCCGGCAAGATCAAGTCCATTTGGGAAAAGCTGCCTCTGCACACCCCTCTTGAAGGCTTAGAATGTGTGTTAGTATGTCCGTAGAACTATCTGGCAAGTTCCAAACACTGTAGACGACCAAGGTTTCTTTGAGAATCTTGCCGAGTCTTTAAGGGAACACTGCTCTAGGCCGCGGTGACCTGAGGGCGGCCCAGGTATACCCTTCACTCCCTGCAGAAGTGAGGATGAGTGAATACCCACCTGTGGCATTGTTAGCTCTGAACTTGCACAGTTCAGGCCTGCAATGAATCTTCGATGAAGCTTTAAGGTGACACAGTCAAATACAACCAAGTGGAGGTCAGCCTCGCTGAAACGCACATTATGTCGAATAAGTGCTTTTAATTCTACAATTAGAATGGGAATTACTGTATCTTCTTAAATGAGATTGATTTCAGGATAGCATTATAGTTATCTTACATAGCACTTGGAAAGTGTTAAGGGAACGTATGAATGTCACTTACATATTCATGGATTTTCAGTCACTTTGTGAGATTTTGACTTTTTTTTTTTTAGTTTTCCAGTTGGGACTTTTTTTTTTCCTTCTATACCTGAAATGATTATAGAAAAGATTTTTGTGGGAATTTTAAAAACTCAATCCAGAACATTCGGGGGTAATTTAAATCCTCATACACTGAAGTCTATGAAAGCACACAAAATGTACAAATTTCACTGATCTTTCATGCCACTCTTAAGTTAATCAATTTTTGCTTATCTCATGATTAATCTTTTTAAAAATTTGTACATAGATAATAAAGTGTTACTTTTTAAGATACTTAAAGGGCTGTAAGCTAATTGTGTCTATTAAGTAGGGTAACTAGATGTGAGGAATTAGGATTTTGTTTTACATACGTTCTCATCTGCATTCAGCTTCCTGCTCTAGGTTTCCTACTTGTTTTTTCTTCATGAGTGTTCTCTTGCTGATCTGAAGTCTGCCGACTGTACCTCTTGAACGTAACTTCTGATATTCTGCACATTAATGGAAAATGCCAAATTTTATGAGTTTGTGCTCTGCTGACTGTAGATATTTATTATTCTCTGAGTTATCTATTTTTGTAACCACCTGTGGTCCATCGTTTGATTTTAATTCTTATTTCTTACTAATTATGATAAAAGGAAGGGAAACATCTAGAGGAAAAGCTTAATTTGTACTAGTTCAGCCAATCTGTGAATGTAAAAACTTCACTGTTGCCTTGCTATAATCCAGCCTACTATAATGTGGAACAAGTATCTGTCTTGACATCCATCCTAGCAGGTGGAGTTGAGCTAAGCTCCTTCTGGTTTTTCATTTAACTCTTAAAACCTGGCCCCATGGCATTGGCCCACAGAGTGATGAGGTTCCCGTGTACGAAGGGATCTTTCGTTTTTCCACCACTTCCAATCTAAGAGCCTTTTACTCACATGTGTACTGTATCTGTTTACAGACTGTAGGTGGATATAATTTAAAATCTTGATTTAATAAACCTCTAATGCCCCAAAACCTGTACTGGCTCTTTTTTTCTGGCTTAGTTAAGAGCTTTATTTATCTAGGTCAGCTGCTTTTTTGCCTGAATTGTGTTGCATTAACGGTAATAGAAAAGTAATTTTTTAAAAAATATTTTATTTATTTGACAGACAGAGATCACAAGTAGGCAGAGAGGCAGGCAGAGAGAGAGGAGGAAGCAGGCTCCCCGCTGAGCAGAGCCCGACGTGAGGCTTGATCCCAGGACCCTGGGATCATGACCTGAGCCGAAGGCAGAGGTCTAACCCACCGAGTCACCCAGGCATCCCTGGAGTAATAAGTTTGAAATCCACACCACCACCACCTCAAATACCTAGAAAAGCTAGGAAGATAACAACCAGCATCCCTTTTATATGCAGGGCTGATCTCAAAAGAATGTGAAGGAAATCCCCTGGAGGCTGAAATAATTAGGGATTGACAACCAGATCTGAAAAGCCCCAGGGTGGCTCTCTGGCTTCAAGAGTGAGTGGGAGTACTCTACATTGTCTGAGGGTTTGGGCTGTAAAGGTTAATGCTAGAACTAGAACCTGCAGGGGAAGAAATGCGCCAAGAAAACCCAAGGATAGGCACAACCAAGGAAGGGGTTCCAGGTGGAGAAAAAGGTCTCTGCTAAAAACTTGTAATTTTGAGTCCAACGCCACAAACAGGTTTTGGGTTTGAATTTTGATATCCAGGAGATCACAAGCAAAAAGCAAAAAAAGAAAAAGACCATGGCCTAGTAATGCCAGTAAAGAACTGGGAGAAGCAAACAAAAAACCAGTGCAGAGACGCACTCTGGATCCACGCTGCACAGGCCTCCTATGAATAAGGTCCCACTGAACATGCCCTTTAAAGTTCAGAAAATACAAACAAGGGCTGGCCGGGGTGCTGAGAACAGGGAATCCTGATGCAGTGTTGGTGGGAATGTAAGTTGGTACAGTCACTGTGAATGGCTTTTGAGGAATACAGAGTTTCCTCAAAACACTAAAATTAGAGTTACCATATGTTCCAGTAATTTCCTTACTGGGTATTTACCCCCCAAAATGAAAACACTAATTTGAAAAGAAATGCACCCTTGGGGTGCCTGGGAGGCTCAGTCAGTTGAGTGGCTAACTCGATTTTGGCTCAGGTCATGATCTTGGGATCCTGGGGAGTCTGTCTCCCTCTCTCTGCCCCTACCCCCACTCATGTTCTCTCTCTCAAATCTTTTTTTTTTTTTTTTTTTTTAACAGAGATCACAAGTAGGCAGAGCAGCAGGCGGTGAGGGAGGGGGAAGCAGGCTCCCCGCTGAGCAGAAGGCCCATGTGGGGCTTGATCCCTGAGCCAAAGGCAGAGACTCAACCCACTGAGCCACCCAGGTGCCCCTCAAATAAAGAAATCTTAAAAAAATAAGTGACTCAAGTTACTGAAGCAAGCCACATTACCCTTGGTTTGGAGGGGAGGTTAGTAATGGGGCAAGTGGGAATGGTATGCAGTCTAGCTCACAGAATTACTTGCAATGGTCAGTGAAAAGCAGGAAAGCTTACCAACATTCAAGGAGAAAACCCACATGATCCTATCAATAGCTGCTTGGAACAGATGCCATTCTGCATGTTCATCAAATTAATTTTTTTTGTGTGAGATACACAGTTAAATTGTATTTCTCCGCAACCCAACAGTTAGGTGAGGCGTTCTGGCCAATGGCACAGGCAAGAAAGAAACGGCCCTTGTTGGATTCTTTGCTCTTGGGTGTGCTGATTGGATTTATCAATTTCAAGAATGACTTGGAAGCTATCTGTCGAAGATAGTGGATGGATCCTCTTTCAGCCTGGATTCCTACAGGACTGGGTAGAGAAGATCCCTCCCCCCCACCACACACACGCCTCGGTCCACATTGTACTGTAATAGGTACAAAAATAAAAACTGCCATTTACACCCCCAAGAGCTGGGAGCTGTTGTTAATGGCACTAGCAAAACTTAACCGAAGATGCTTAAAAAAGATGTTAGTAGTTAAGGGCTGGGGCTTGCAGAAATACCAAGAGATGTGGGAGAATATCCACCTGTCATTACAGCATCATGGTTAGTATCCGCTTGGGCATCTTCGGTTTGGACCAAGAGGCTGTGGAATGTGGGTGGGTAAGCCTGTGGCTATGTTGGTTCCTCTCCTTCCCAGAACTAACTAGTTCAGTCCAGACTCTGTGTTCATAATGGTCCCTCTTTTTCCAGAATTAATGCCAAGAAGGTCCAGGATTTATACTCCTGCTTACTTATTTTAAAATATTTTTGAATGGCTATCACAGTCACTCGTACAAAAATAAAGTCTATGGTCCATTTCCCAACTAGCCACTGTTACTAGTTTCTCTTGTGCCCTGCTAGAATTTCATTTTATTTGTTTATTTTTAGAAGACTATTTTTAAGTAATCTCTACACCCAGGGTGGGTCTTGAACCCACAGAGTCGAGATCAAGAGTTGCACTCTCTCCCGAGGGAGCCAGTCAGGTGCCCTTCCAATTTCATTTTATATATGCAAATCTATATTCTTACTCCCTTTCCCATTTTTCTACACAAAATTAGAGATTACTAGAGACATTGTTCTGGACCTTGCTTTTTTCACATAGTATTCTGTCTTGACGTTCGTTTTTTTTTTGTTTTTTGTTTTTTGGTTTTTTTAGATTTTATTTATTTATTTGACACACAGAGACACAGCTGAGAGCTGAAACACAAGCAAGGGGAGTGGGAGAGGAAGAAGCAGGCTTCCTGCTGGAGCCGGGAGCCGGGTATGGGGCTTGGTCCTAGGACACAGGGATCATGACCTGAGCTGAAGGCAGATGCTTTAAGGACTGAACCACCCAGGCACCCCTTGACTGTCTTTTTTCTTAGGATTTTACATATTTATTTGAGAGAGACAGCAGGGGAGAACGGGAATGGGGGAGGGGCGGAGGGAGAGGGAGACCAGACTGCCCGCGGAGCAGGGAGCCCTACGTAGGGGCGGTGGGGTGGGACAGGTGGCGTATTAATCCCAGGACCCCCGGGGATCAAGAGCTGAAGGCAGAAGCTTAACTGACTGAGCCATCCAGGCATCCCTTGACAGTCTGACTCAGTGGCTTGTTTTAAACTGCATTTTAAAAACTTCCTATTTTGAAATAATTACAGGCTCACAGGAGCTGCAAGGGTAGTACAGAGAGATTTCATGTCCCCTTCACCTAACTTTCCTGCAGATATCAGCACTTAGTTTTTGAAAGCATAAGACGAAAAAAAAAATAGTAGTAGAGCTCCTTTATCACTTTTCTAGTGCTTTATATATATGAATTTATTTAATCCTCAAAATGTGCCATCCCCTGATACAGAAGAGGAAACAGATACAAAAGCCAAGGAACTTGACAAAAATCAGAGATCATCATTGGAAAAGGCGGGACTCAAACTCAAGCAGTTCGGCTTAAGAGTTTGCATTCCTAGCTTACAGGCTCAGAGGAATGGCTGTTCACAGGTTAGCAAAATCCAAGAACTCTTTCTGCCAGTTTGCCCACAGGTCCTATGTTCGTGCACGTGTAAGATTTTAAAATAGTTCTAAAACTTTCATTTTTTAAAAAAGACTTTCTATTTATTTTTTAAATGTTCTTTTCATTTTTTTTTTAAGATTTTATTTATTTATTTGACAGAGACCACAAGTAGGCAGAGAGAGAGGAGGAAGCAGGTTCCCCGCTGAGCAGAGAGCCCCATGCAGGGCTCCATCCCAGGACCCTGGGACCATGACTTGAGCCGAAGGCAGAGGCCTTAACCCACTGAGCCACCCAGGCTTCCCAAAAGACTTTTTTATTTTTAAATACTTTCTTAATGTGGGTCTCAAACTTGCAACCCTGAGATCAGGAGACACTGAGCCAGCCAGGCCCCCCTACAGCTTTCTTTGATAGTCTTAATATTGAAGAATATGAATCTCCCATATCCTTTAAATATCTGCATCATATTTTATTTATGACTATTCCATAATTTATGACAGATGAATATTTAAATTGTTTTCTCCATTTCTCTTATTACAATAATTGCTGCAGTAAATACCCTTGCACATGGCTCTCTGCTCACTTACATGAGGAAATATAACGGATAAAGCCCTAGAAGTGGGACTGCTGGCTCAGAGGTACGTGTGTTTGATATTTTAACAGGCAGTGCCAAATTAACCTTCAAAAGGATGGCTTCAATTCATGCCTCTGACCTCACTTTCTCTCCTAATTACTACCATAACCTCCATCAGGAATTCCTTTATAATAGAGACCTGAAGTGAACCAATAAATCCAAAAACTGCAATTCTGCGTTCAGCAAGAACTTAGAAATCTCCTGTTTCACAGGAAAACGTAAAATTTTGTTGTTCAAAACAACAATTGTGTTCAAGTAGCCAGCTTAACTAACAGTTGTAATAGTTGTGGTTCCAAAGGTTTATATACGCACAGAATGGGTCATTAAGTTAGCCACTTACAAGGGATGTTGAGAGAAGAAACGTTAATAAACACCACACATTCACTGTTCAAGCCAAACCCCAGAAGGTTCTTATAAAACAAACAAACAACAACAACAAAAAAAACCCCACAAGAAACAAAAACAAACAAAAAAGCTGAAAGGGTAGTTAGAAGATGCGCCCATGAGAAAATTCTGGCTTCCAGTGAGCTATGACACCCCTGTCCACTAGAGGTCACTCTTTGGGAAGGACTTTTCCCCAGGCTGTTGTTGGCCTCCTGCAAAAAATGGCATTGCTCCTTGTTCCTGGGATTTTTGGTCAAGAGTTTAGAAGGTCATACATTTCCGATAAATGCATGGAGTAGTGACTTAAAAAAAAAAAAAAAAAAAAAAAAAAAGAAGGTCATACATTTCCGGGCGCCTGGGTGGCTCAGTGGGTTAAAGCCTCTGCCTTCGGCTCAGGTCATGATCCCAGGGTCCTGGGATTGAGCCCCGCATTGGGCTTTCTGCTCAGCAGGGAGCCTGCTTCCTCCTCCCTCTCTCTCTGCT
Source organism: Neogale vison (assembly GCF_020171115.1). Taxonomy (NCBI): domain Eukaryota; kingdom Metazoa; phylum Chordata; class Mammalia; order Carnivora; family Mustelidae; genus Neogale; species Neogale vison. Next base: position 154,874,503 of record NC_058096.1, read on the forward strand.
TGCCTCTCTGCCTACTTGTGACCTCTATCTGTCAAATAAAATAAATAAAATCTTTAAAAAAAAAAAAAAGAAGGTCATACATTTCTTATGAATGTGACAGCTGAGTCTGTGCTAGGCATTTGTCCATTGTCTTTGTTTCAACTTTTTAACTCAAGACTGACCACATATTTTGGTGCACGGTTGTTTTACTTATACCCTGGCCTGTATCCACTTACACGTCTATTTGATGGGACGTTGGCATTCCACAAAAGCAAAAATACCTGCTTCCTGCTTTTTCTTTTCAGGAAAGACCCCAGCAACATACTGGGGGAAACACTTCTGGAGAACGGCTCTTCCATGCTTTAAAGAAGTTTCAGCAAGGAGGGAGGTAGATAATGAAAGAGTTTCCCTCTAGTTTGCCTTTGGTGGTATAATTTCCATTTAGAGACCATTTCTTTTTTTTTTTTTTAAAGATTTTATTTATTTATTTGAGAGAGAGAGACAGTGAGAGAGAGCACGAGCAAGGAGAAGGTCAGAGTGCGAAGCAGACTCCCCATGGAGCTGGGAGCCCGATGCGGGACTCGATCCCGGGACTCCAGGATCACGCCCTGAGCCGAAGGCAGTCGTCTAACCAACTGAGCCACCCAGGCGTCCCTAGAGACCATTTCTTTAGGAAGCTAATGAAATTTAAGCTTCAAGGACCCTTCATTGTGCGAGTCCCTTCTATGGCCCTGTACCTTTGTTTTCTTTTTTTTTTTTTTTTAAGATTTTTTTATTTATTTGTTTGACAGATAGAGATCACAGGTAGGCAGAGAGAGAGAGAGAGAGAGAGAGAAGGAAGCAGGTTCCTTCTCTGAGAGGAGGAAGCAGGTTCCCTGCTGAGCAGAGAGCCCGATGTGGGGCTCGATCCCAGGACCCTGGGACCATGACCTGAGCCGAAGGCAGAGGCTTTAACCCTCTGAGCCACCCAGGCACCCCGTACCTTTGTTTTCTTAAATTTGTGTTCTTTTTCTTAAAGAGAGATCACCACCTGCCCCCAAGTTGTGAGAGCTGCGGGCCCCGTAAAATGAGTCCATGTCAAGTTTTGAGACTTTGGAGTCAGGTGGAGATTCAATTTCTGGATCTGTGTGACTTTGGGCAAGTTACTTCACCCCCTGGCCTTCGATTTTCTTATCTCTAAATCGTGTTGGGTTTTTTGAGAAGTCAGAAAATATGTACTTTGCTTTTCACAGTTCCCTGAACACATTAAGGAACTTTAAGAGGAAAAGAATGTGGGGAGAAAAGACAAATCCATATTTGGTTTGAATCGCTTAGGGCCTTCTGGAGGGAGATGTCTGGGGGCAAGAGAACATTCTAGACTACAGATCAAAAGGGTAAGGCACTTACAAAGTCAGAGTAGAATGAAGGAGGTATCTGTGAGGTATGGAGGGAAGGGGAAATCCAGCACCCAGAGGCAGCTATTTTATTTGTTTTAATTTTTTTAAAAATATTGTTTTTATTTATTTGACAGAAAGAATGAGCACAAGCAAGGGGAGCAGGAAAGGGAGAAGCAGTCTCCCCACTGAGCAGGGAGCCCCACATGGGACTCAATCCCAGGACCTTGGGATCATGTCCCCAGCCAAAGGCAGACACTTAACCGACTGAGCCACCCAGGCGCCCCAGCAGCTATTTTATATAAGATAAAACTGACGTGTCCAGTAGAAGACCTGGACAGAAGTTCACATTTCATTTCTTCAAGGAATTTATAGATCTCCCACCCTGTTCTTCAGGATTTACTCATTCAGGGACTCATTCTCATTTTCTTTTTAGCTTTATTGTGGTATAACTGACAAACAATGATTGTATATATTTTGGGTGCAAACATGATGATTCCATTTACATATATATTGTGAAATGATTACCACAATCAAGCTAGTTAGCTTATTCATTACTTCATATAGTTACCTTTTTACCAAAGTAGTGGTGAGGAAAAAACGTAAGATCAACTCTCTTAGGAAATTTGAGCTATACAATACAGTATTATTAACCACAGTCCCCAGAACTTAATCTTCTTATTACCGATTGTAATTGGTACCCTTTGACCAACATATCCCCATTTCCCCTCACCCCCAGTCCCTGACAACCACCACACTACTGTTGGCTTCTACGAATTCAACTTTTTCAGATTCCACGTATAAGTGAGATCATAGAGTAATCGCCTTTCTATTTGGCTGATTTCCCTAGGCATAATGTCCTCCAGGTTTATCCATGCTGTTGCAAATGGCAAGATTTCCTTCTTTTTGTGGATGAATAATATCCAGGCACGTGTGTGTGTGTGTGTGTGTGTGTGTGTACCACATCCTCTTATCCATTCATCTTCTAACAGACCCTTAGTTTGTTTCCTTATCTTCACCATTGTGGATAACGTTGCAGTGAACATGGGGGGACAGGTGTCTCTTCAGGATACGGATTACATTTCCTTCAGGTATATACCAAGAAGTGGGATTGCTGGATCCTACAGCAGTTCTATTTTTAATTTTTTGAGGATCCCCATGCTGTTTTCCATAGCAGCTGTACCTTCCCAGCAACAGGGCACAACCTTTCCTTCACAATCTTGCCAACACCTCTTTTCTCTTTCATAACAGATAGCCCCACTAGTATGTGAGAGGTGCTATCTCGTTATGGGTTTGATTTGCATTCCCCCGATAATTAGGAACATTGAGCACCTTTTCGAGCACGCCTTGGGTCTTGTCCCCATTTGATTCCGCAGTCAAAGTAAGGAAGCTGTTGGGAGTCTATTTAAAATGAATTGTTGCGAATGCCCAGAGGAAGCACTTGAGGGCAGTACCGCACAAGGGTTATTCAGCCCAAATCCCTGAATCAACACACATTTACCTAGGGCACGAGGGCACGTAATGTGCTAAGGGAGCTTGTTGGTAGGGCATTGGCTAACCCTGGGAAGTCAGGGAAGGCTTTCCTAAGGAGGAGACACTTAAACCACATGTCAGGATGCAGTAGAATTGAAGAGGGGAGGGAGGAGTGTTCTTAATAAAGGGAACAGCAGGTGCTAAGACCCTGTGATGGCGGAGAACCGAGTGAGTGAGAGACAAACAGAGAGTAAGGTAGGAGCTGAGAGAGGAGTGCGATGTGGAGGGAGATCAGGGCTGGAGCTAAATTTCTAGAGTCTGTTAACATTTATTCAGAATCGACTATGTGCCAGTCACTTTCCCATAAGTTACTTCATCTCAGGGCACATGGCATGAAATCTCCTTTACAAAGGCAAGGGACATGGCTACCACCCACCTTGGCTCCAGCCTCCTCTCCTTCCCAGTACATCCCCTACTCCACTGGCCCCAGAGTCCTGCTTTTCCCTCAGTGCATAGGTCAATTGTCTCCTTAGGTTGAATGTTACTGATCTTTTTGTGTATGTTTTCTGTCTTCCCGATTAGACAGTATGTCCCTGAGCCAGAAGGTTCTGCGGATACCTCAAGTGTGTCTAGTATCTAGCCCAGAGCTGATGTCTAGGGGGCATGTTATCCCCCTTGGTTTCTAACGATAATGTTGACAGCATGGCACAAGGTCGCGGTAATGTATAGATTGTCGTCATGGCCCCAGTTCTGCACGCCCCCCTGAATGCCCTTAGCCATGAGGCTTTACAGATGGCGTCTATTTCCCCTTCACTTGAATCAGCGCTTGGCCTTGTGACTTGTTTACCAATGCCACGTGGCAAAGTAGTGTGCCAGGGTCAAGCAATATATTTACTTGTAAAATTGGCTTTCTCCTGGACCTTGGCTCTCTTTAGTCTCATTTCTGGGAGGTAATATGAATCATATTTTAAAATACTTTTATTACACAAAATAGCTCAAATTCATTTATTTTAACTGCAGTCTAATTTTCTGTTATATGAATAAACCCCAGTAGAGTTATCCTTTTCCCTACTAATGGCATGTGGATCATTTGGAGTTTTTTAACTAATACAGGAAATCATGAGAAAATGTTCCTATGCATGCCTCCTGTATACATCGGTAAGACTTTCTCAAGTGTATATACTAGTAAGTCAGGTGGTATACACATTTCAAATTTGCTGAAATACTGTTAAATATTGCAAATATTTAACAAATATTTGAATTTTTACCGAATATTTTGAATCAATCTATTCTCCCACCAGCAATCCATGAGAATGCCCACAGCTCCCCATTTAGCATTAGCGTTGTCATCCTAATGTTTGTAGTTTCTTTGCCAACCTGATGGGTCTGAAATGGTATCTGGTTAATATTTAAATGTTTGTTTCCCTGATTTCCAAAGAGGAGGAGCCTCTTTCCATGTGTATATTGGCCCTCCTGGTTTCCTCTTTTTTGAATCATCTGTACATATCCTCTATTTTCCTGTTGGGTTGTTTGCCTTTTTTTTTTTTTCCTTTTTAAATAGACTTGCTCCTATGAGTTTGTATATAATCTTTATATGTTATATATTCTATACATAACATATACCTATATAACATAAAGATAAAATATAAAGAATATAATATATAGTGTATATAATACATAAATAATATTGCATATTCTTTATATGTTTCATTGTTTATATGAACTGCAAAGATCTTATCTCAGTAATTACTTAACAAGTTGATTGACGTATAGTTCACATATCATACAATTCACACATCTACACTGTGTAATTCAATGTTTTTTTCAGTAGTCAGTTTGGGAACATTTTCGTGACCTCGGAAAGAACCCTGTGCCCTTATTTCCCCAACTCTCCAGCCCTAAGCCACCACTAATCTACTTTTTATCTCTGTAAAAATGCCAATTTTGGACATTTCCTGGAAATAGCATATGTATAACCCATGGCCTTTTATAACTGACTTCATTCAGTTAGCCTGTTTTTAAGATCCATGTAGGTCAGAACTTCATTCCTTTTTATGGCCAAATAATATTCCAAAACACTTTTGTTTACTGATTCAACAGTTGAAGTAATGTCTACTGAAAACCATTACTGATTACAAAAATTGTTCTGATTTCTGCATATCTGATCTGATTTTTACTCCCCCATCCTCCTCCCACACATGACAAGAAAAATGTTTTTTTATTATTTAAATTCAGTTAGCCAACATACAGTGCATCATTTGTTTTTGATACGATGTTCAGTGATTCATTATCTGCGTATAACACCCAGTGCTCATCACATCACGTGCCCTCCTTATAGGAAAAGTTCTTTTGACCAAGATGATGAAAAGGTTTATCACTGACTTGGAATTGCACTTTACTGGTGAGAATCCTTGGTCCGATCCCCATAGAGAGAAGTTCTAGAAACCCTAGTTATCCTAAGTGTGGCCCATGGATGACAGCATTGCGTCCCCTGAAGCTTAGTAGCAATCAGGCCCTTTCCAGACCTGCCTGAATGAAACTCTGAAGTTCAAGGAGACCAGGTGACTCATTTGCCCATTCAAGTTTGAGAAGGGCTGCTCTATACCACTATGTCTTCCCCGGCGTCCATGTTGAAACCACCTGGGAGGCTTCTAGATCAGTGCCAGCGACCTGCCCACTTTTCAGAGGTTCAGATTTCACTGTAGAGTGGGTCCTGAACCCTGGGCTGATTCCATTGAGCAGCCAGGCCTGCAAAGCTCTGACTACACATATCTTTTAGGAGCAATCCCAACTTTTTTCTGTAGATCACTTTAATTTAGGAATATTTATTCTACATGCTTTAAGCCATCAAGATGGCAATTGTGCCTATTTTTTTAAAAAGATTTTATTTACTTGACAGAGAGGATGAACGGTGGGGAGGGACAGAGAGAGAGGGGGAAGCAGATACAGCAGTGAGCAGGAAGCTTGAGGGACCCGATCCCAGGAAGCTTGAGGGACCCGATCCCAGGACCCTTGAGATCATGACCTGAACCGAAGGCAGACTCTTAACCAACTGAGCCATCCAGGCACCCGGGCAATTCTGTTTAGCAAAACTGACCTGATGGCTCTCTGGAAAGGGTCCCCATGCCCCTTTTCTAAGGAATTGGAGTGTGATGGCCAGTCCAGCTTCTGCCCTCTGACCTCCATCTCTGAGTGGGTGTTCAGAGCTCTGCTGACAAAGATGGTCTGTGTTTCAAAGCAAACACAGCTGAAACCCCTGCGAAGGGCGCGCTGCCAAGGATGCACTTGTTGTTCTTGGTTCATTTTCAGTATCCAGTTTACAAACTTGCTCTGCAAGGAACGGCTACTCCTTTAAGCGGTGTTTACCCAAAAATGGCGTCTCCCTTGCTCCTGCCAACAGATTAAATACAGGAAGAACAAACATCTTGGGTGGACACCCGGATTTATCTCTTTTTAAATAAACCCAGTCCTGATTTTATCTCCGCTAAGGAAGCTGTGGCAGCTACAAGCAACAAGCAGACTGAGTCTCCCTCCCCCCACCCAACTCCTCTCCCTGGGGATTTGCTCCCACGCACTGGCTTCCTAATGTGTGTCTCTGTCCCTGTCGCGTCATGGGGATCTTTTGGCGATAGCGACGATACCCCACCTTGCATTTCCATAAAAGGTTTCACCACATCGCTGGGGGTTTGTCTACGCCTCCTGGCTATTTATAATCCTGTCTTACCTCTGTGTCACCGAACGTCCCCATAACGCCCCAGCTCCTTGGCCGAGGCCACTTTTCCCAGTTAAAGGAAACAGGAGGGAGGGGAAGGAAGGTATGTTTGTCCAGTACATCCTGCCATTAGCCGAGTCCCAGACACACGTGCAAGGTCCTCTGAATTTTCCATCTACACCGGTTTCAGCCACCTCAGCGCTACGCCGCCTGAACTTACTGAAAGGAATGACTGCACGAATCAGAGGCCCTGAGGTTCCTGACATCCACACCACGCTGGACGCTCACAGGTGTCGCATAGCTTCTCGGGTTCTCTACTGCCAAGCTGTTCATTTCATCCATCCTCTCATACCGGCCCAAGGAACCCTGCTTTATTTTCCACACACCCAGCATTACACCTCCCTTGTTTGTGATACTTTTCCCAATTCCAGCTCCAGGACATCGCCCTATTCCTTGCAGCAGACTCCTTGGAGGTTTTTAATCCCCTAGAGAGTTCTCGAACCGGGGCCATTCAAGGCATAAGTCTCAGTCTCCGAGAGGACAGAGCTTGTCCGACCCAGCATTTCAAAGCTCCCTCCACGGGGCCAGCTCTCTGTTTCCACAGGAACCAGCAACCCTGCCCAGTGGTGTGGGACCTGGGGCCTGCAATTACTCGTGTTTTGATCCTTGCCGAAGACTTACTTCATTTGCTGGTACACTGCCTCTCTGATTACATTACAGGTCTGCACCCGTGTGTGTGTGTGTGTGTGTGTGTCCTTTATAAATGGCAGCTTGTGCTTTTCTTTCTGCCAGTCCCTACTTACTCCCCTATCCTGCCCTTCTCATTTTTTTTTTTTAATTAGAATGCCAGTAAATAACTCAGTAATGTAAGCCTCATGTTCCTGCTCCCTGGAGGTAGGAGCTCGTGCATGGTATTTGCCAGTGATTTCCACTGAAGGGTGTTGAGCAATTTGCAGCATGATTTGTCTTCCCTTCAGAACAACATACCACAACTTCTGAGAAGTCTCTGATGTCCTTTGCACACTCCAGCCGCGTGTGCTGTGCTGACAAGGATTTTATGTGAACACCGTCTTTTTTTCACTTTGGTGCTTGTATCTGCAGAAGAGTCTGTGTTCTTGTCAGTTCAGAGGGCTGACTTCTTTGGTAGTTTCTATTCTAGAACCTTCTCAAACAACAACCTGAACAATGTGTGTGTGTGAGAGAGACAGACAGAGATATAGAGAAAAAACAGAACATTGTCCCATGATTTCATTTGTTCATTCTCCCTAAATGTCGAGGTCTTTCTGTCTCTCCTGCTGCCTCCCCTACATGATACTTTCTCTCCTCCCCCCTCCTGCTTCACTTCTTCATTTCTAACTACCACATCCAGTTCCAACCACCTTAACTGACCTTAATACAGAACATTACATATAATTCCAAATTAATTGAACTTTATACACTTTAGTATTCTCTTATTAAATGGCAGCAAAATAGAATAATTTCCTCTTTTCCATTGAAGAGGGGGAAGGGGTGGTAACAAAAATGCTTTCTTTTTTTTCCTCAAAAATCTTAATGCCATATATATGGTTTTATTGTCAAAATTTCAGTCGCCCTATAGGATCCCACCTCTCTCATTTTACATTAAATCAAGAGCGTTTCCCTGTGTCATTAAGCATTCTTAGAAAGTGTATTTGACTATCTGTAAGCTGATGGCATTTTAGTGTTTGTTTTTTTTTAATTTTAGGATATACAACTTAATTATATCCATTGGTTGAATTGCCAGTGCTAGAATTATAGAGTTTCAAGGGCATATTTTAAAAGCTCTCAGCAAAACATTTGCCATGCGGTCCTGCAGGTGGGCCCGTCTAGCTGGCACTGAGCAGTATCTTGGAAGAAGACAACTTTGTCATCTAATAAGTGAGAACAGCATCTTGATATTTTAATATGCATTTCATGGATGACCAGTGAAGACTCAGAGATAATAGCATTTAGAAAAGAAAGGACGTTTACTTGCAAAAAATACGAGACACGCAGAAGGACCTGCTCATCAAATAAAAAACACAACGGGTCATTAAAGCCAAACACCACAAAATTAGCAACGGGACTGAATTTACAGTTGGCATGTTCATGACCAAAAACCAGCAATTTTCTTACAGGGCTATCATTTCTGCAAAAATTGTGGCCAGTCTTCAGACTGCAGCATTGCAAAAGTCAGGGATAAAGTTGTTTGCATTAAGCAGTCAGCAACTTACAGGAAATGCTTGGGCCTGTTCATGTACATGGGGGGCTGAAGTTAGGGTTAAAAGTATTTATTGTCCCTTAACCATGGGACTTAATGGAGGCAATATGTGTATAAAGGATATGCAAAAAAGATCGTGTCTTCTTTTGTAACTGCATATTTCTGTCTTTTGCCCAATTTACTGAAGAAAGAGAAAATGAAGGAAGGAAAGAAAGGAGGGAGGGAGGAAGAAAAGAGAGAGAGAAAGAAAGAAAGAAAGAAAGAAAGAAAGAAAAGGAAAGAAAAGAAAAAGAAAGCAAGTGACAACAGGTGTTCGTAATGATGTGCACAAATTGGAGGATTTGTGCATGGCTACTGAGAATGTAAGACGGTGCAACTGCTTTTGAAAACAATACAGTGATTCCTTGGTTAAAAAAAAAAAAATACAATTACCACAGGATCTAACAATTCCACTTCCTCAAAAGTTGAAAACAGGGGGAGCTCGGATGGCTCAGTCAGTTAAGCGTCAGATTCTCGGTTTTGGTTCAGGCCATGATCTCAGGGTTGTGAGATCAAGCCCTGTGTGGAACTCTGCCCTCGGTGCGGAGTCTGCTTGGGATTCTCTCTTTCCTTCTCCCTTTGCCCCTTCTCTCCCTCTCTCAGATAAACAAATTGAAAGCAGGAACTCAAACATATTTGCACACCCATGTTCATAGTGGCATTATTCACAACATTCAAAAGATGAACCTTGAAGACATTATGCTGTGTGAAATAAGCCTCACCTAAAAGGGCAAATGCCATCTGTTTTCACGTGAGGTACCTCGAGTAGTCAAAGTTAGAGATGAAGAGGAGAACGGTGGTTGCCAGGGGCTGAGGGGGGAAAAATGGAGAGTTGTTTAATGGATATAGGGTTTCAGGGTTACAGGATGAAAAAGTTCTGGAGATGGATGATGTGGTTGTACAGCAACATGAACACACATAATAGTACTGAAATGTACCCATAAAAACGGTGAGAATGGTGAAGTTTCATGTTATGTATATTTTACCCCAATTTGAAAAATACATTGCAGGGCGCTTGGGTGACTCCGTTGGAGAAGTGTCTGATTCTTGGTTTCGGGTCAGGTCAGGATGTCAGGGTTGTGAGATCGAGCCCCGTGTCTGGCTCCACGATGGGTGTGGAGCCTGCCTGAGATTCTCTCTCTCCCTCTCCCTCTGCACCCCACCCCGACTTGCGTGTGCTTTCTCCCTCTTAAAAAAAAAAAATCACATTGCTTATATTTTCTCAAATTACTTTTAATAGGCTGTGGGGTTCTAATTGTGCCATGGGTTTTTAGGAATGATTTTGACTGAAAATCATCAACAATTCCTATCCACAATTCAGGTTCACCTGTTGGTAGTGGGAGGTTGGTGGCTGGGGGCTGGAGACCTGGTGAAAACTAAATTAAGGTGAGTTATGAACAGGGACAGAGCCTGAGAGATAGAGTTGGGTGGGTTTGTTACGCTCTTTTGAGGATAAGGAATACAGATTTTCTTAGGGTACCTGTTCCAAGTACTGTTGCTGTGTGACAATTGTCACCAAACTTTGTTGATTAAGCAACAGCCATTTTATTCTCTCATGGATTCTGTGAGTCGGCAATGTGGGCAGGGCTCATGGTCAACCACATAAGCGGTTCTCATGGTGTTGACTGAGATCACTCACTGGTACTCAGCTAGGGGATAGGTTGGTCTGGGTCCAATATGGTGCCTTGATAAAGGATAGCTGGGGGGCTGGCTTCAACTGGGCCTGTGAACCGGACAGCCCACACATGCCCTACTCAACCTTGCGGTCTCAGGGTTGTCAGATTTCTTCCATGGTGCCTCAGACCCCCTGAGTGAAGGTCCCAAGAGAACAGGTTGGAAGCTGTATGGCTTTTCTGACCTAGCCCTGAAAGTCACACAGTGTTACTTACACTGAATTCTTTTACTTTTTAAAGATTTATTTATTTATTTGAGAGAGTGGGGAGGGGCAGAGGGAGAGGGCAGGAGAGAATCCTCGGGCAGACTCCCCACTGAGCCCAGAACCTGTTGCAGGGCTCCCTCCCAGGACCCTGAGATCATGACCTGAGTCGAAATTAAGAGTCAGTGCTGAACCGACTGAGCCACTCAGGCACCCCACACTGCATTCTGTCAACTCCAGTACAAGGTCAAGGAGAGAGGGATTACAAGCCATCTCCCAATGGGGGAGTGGCTAGGTCATACCGATGAGAGAATGTGGGATGGAGATATTGTTGTAGCTGTCTACAGACAACACAGTATACCCTGCTGCTAGAAAAACACAGTGGACTAGAATTAGGAAAACCCTGGAATGGAAGAAGGGCAGAACAAACACAGCCGGTCTGTGACCTCCTGCATATCTGCTTAGGTCCCTGTCTGGCTCCCTGTCTTTTCCTCGGTCTTCCTCAATTTTCTTTGGCCCCTGCTCTTCCTTCAACCCCCCACCCCCATTCTCCCCCTGTGACATATGGCCTCTCCAGCCTTTCTGAAGCTTCCCCCAAAATGTCTTCGTTCAAATTCCCAAGAGCGACTCTGATTGGCTCAGCTCTATTCCTCCCCAAACTGTAATCCAATCATGGAGAGGTTGGGGCCAGTTGGAAGTAAAGGGAAAAGGGGCCGGGCAGCTGTCAGATCACAATGCCATTGGTCCGAACACCAGGCTGTACCCTTGAATCACCTGGGCAGCTTTCAAACTACAACAGCAACAACAACAAAACTCATGGGGGCGCCTGGGTGGCTCAGTCAGTTAAACATCTGCTTTCCACTCAGATCATGATCTCGAGGTCCTAGGATGGAGCCCCACATTGGGCTCCCTGCTCGGCAGGAAGTCGGCTTCTCCTTCTTCCTCTCCCTCTGTGATCTCCCACTCTCACTTTCTCTCAAATAAATAAATAAAATCTTTTAAAAAAAAAAAAAAATATATATATATATATATATATATATATACTCTTGACTTGGGTCCCATCCGGAGGATGTTCTGATTTAATTAGTTTGGGGTGAGGGACTGACCACAGGTATTTTTAGATACATGGAACCCATGCTTCTCCCGCAACCTGGCTGTGATACTCTGGGAATGACAAAGGTGTGACCCCAGCTTGACCAGGGAGTATCGTCTACCACACAGGGAAAGAAAAACAGGTTTTTCTTGTTTTTCGTCTTTGAGTACCTGTGTGTTTCTTTGTTTTTTACAAATAAAATCTCAACGAATTTGTGACCTAGAAAGCAACCTAGAGACAACCAAATATGACACATTCATTTAGATACAGAATAGAGTAATCAGTTCACCCTGGTTGGCCTGGGACTGTCCCATCTTTAATACAGAAAGTCCTACTGCGTCCCCAGGGAAATCTCCCAGTCCCGGGCAAACCGAGAAGGTTGGTCACCCTATATGGAAACTCTATCCCCATTAGCAGTCACTGCCCATTGTCCCCTGCCCTCAGCTGCCGGCAGCCACTTAATAGCTACTTTCTGTCTGTATGGAAATGCCTGTTTAGACATCTCATATACATGGCAGCCTACAATGTGTGGTCTGTTGTGTCTGGCTTATTTCACTCAGGATAACGTGTTTAAGGATCATTCACATAGCTCGGATCAGTACCTCATTTCTTTTTATGACTGAATATTCCATGACATGAAATGGCATATTCATGGGTTCATGGACATGTGGGTCATTTCCATGATTAGCTATTATGAAAAATGCTGCTATGATCACACATGGAAAGGTTTTTGTGTGGATGTGCGTTTTTAACTCTTTTGGGTATTCTCTGAGGACCGGAATTGCTGGGTCATATGGTATCTTTACATTTAACATTTTGAGGAACGGCCATATTGTTTTCCACAGCGGCTATGCTATTTTGCAATCCCACCAACAATGCAATAGTTGTGCCAAGTTTTCCACATACTTACCAACATCTGTTATTATCTGTCTTTTTAATTATAGCCATCCTGGTGGATATGAGTGGTATCTCATTAAGGTTTTGATTTGCATTTTCCTGATGACTAATGATGTTAAACATCTTTTCATGGACTTATTAGCCATTTGTATATCTTCTTAGGGATACGTGTATTCAGAGCCTTTGTTTGTTTTTTATTTTTTTGGAGAGATGGGGGCCAGAGAGAGAGAGAATCTTAAGCAGGCTCCATGCCCAGCATGGAGCCCAATACAGGGCTTGATCCCATGACCCCACGATCATGACCTGAGCTGAAATCAAGAGTCAGATGTTGAGCCACCCAGGCACCCCACCACCAGTTCACTCATTTTTAAGTTGACTGTGTTATTAAAATTGAGTTTAAGAATTCCTTACATATTCTAGTTACAAGTCCCTTATCAAACACATGATTTGCAAATATTTCCTGCCGTCCAGTGGATTTTCTTTTTTATAAGATTTTATTTATTTTATTTTTGAGAGAGAGTGAGGCACCATGAGTAGGGGGGAGGGGCAGAAGGAGAAGTAGGCTCCCTAGTGAGCAGGGAGCCCAATGTGGGACTCCATCCCAGGACCCCAGGATCATGACCTCAGTCAAAGGCAGACACTTAACTGAGCCAGCCAGGCATCCCCTTTTCATTTTCTTGATTGCATCCTCACAGCATGAAATATTTTAAATTTTGACTAAGCCCTATTTGCCTACTTTTTCTCTTCTTGCTCGTACTTTCGGTGTCATACCTAAGAAACCATTACCTCTCCAGAGTTGGGAAGATTTAAGCCTGTATGTTCTTCCAAGAGTTTTGTAGTTTTAGCTCTTGCTTTTAGGTATTTAATTCACTTTGAGCTCATTTTTGTATACGGCATGATGTAAGGGCTTACTTCATTCTTTTGCATGTGGCTCTCCAGTTGTATTAGCACGATTAATTAAAAAGACTTCTTGCCCCATTGAATGGGTTAGCACCTTTGTCAAAAACAAACTAACCACAGATAAATGGGTTTCTTTCTAGACTCTCAATTCTTGCTTTCCCTCCTTCCTTCCTTCTTTTTAAAATTAAAAACATTTTTTTAAAGTAGGTTCCATACCCATGGGGCTTCAACTTATGACCCTGCGGTCAAGAGTCGCATGCTCTACCACTGAGCCAGCTTGGCACCCTCTAGACTCTCAGTTCTATGTCATTGACCTATGTCTATCCTTATGCCCATGCCAACACTGTCTTTAGCTTTAGAGTAACTTTAGAAACAGAGAAGTGTAAGTCCTCTAGCATGGTTCTTTCTTTTTTATTGTTTTGGCTATTCCAGGTCCCTTGAATATCCGTACGTGATTCTCACTCTCAGAATCCAGTGGAAATCCAGCCATGTCCATTGGCAGCCTGCAGACCTTCTGCCATCAACTCCCAGGGCCCTTCATTGGGGTAGTGCCAGCCTGTTCAAGGCCATACTTCGGAGGTACCTCTGATCCTCTGGCACCTTCCTTAGCTAATGCTTAAGGACTCAGCCAAAACTGCCACTCTGCTTTCCCCAGCAGTCATAAGTAAGATTCTCAAATAAAACAAAACAAAACAGGAGAGACTGGCCATTCTGTGATCATTTTAGCTTCTCTCGTTGGGCCAAGGGTTCCTGAGACCCAGTTTTCTGGTCAGTTTCTATGTGATCTGCCAGCTAAATGGCTCCTGGAGAACATGCATGGGTCTCTCACCTGCTTTACAGGTGTCTTAGAACAAGATAACCCACCCAGGGCCAGAATAAAATATGTGGATATTTTGGGTAGGCTCATGATTTGGAATTCCCTCAAAGTGACGCTCTTTAAATATTTGCTTAGCAGGAGTGGGAAGAACTGATTTTCTATTCATACACAGGCCCAAACAGCTCAACTCACTGCATCTCCCTTTGCTGGAGGGAGTCAGTAGGCTCAAAACTTGGGGCAAAAGAGATTCCCTCTGTCTGATGGCCTCCCTCTTTCTCCAGTTGTCTGTTGGGGTTTTCTGAACCAGATGAATATTTTTAGCCTCAATTACAAAATTATGTTACTTGTATTCGTCAGCTTATCACTTACTATCATCTCTCTGAGCCACGTCTCCCTCTTGTATTCATTTCACTGGATTCTCCCCACAAGCATACACTGCAATGTGTACTATTTCCTTGGACATGACCTTACCTTAGAAAAGTCCAGAAACTTGTGCAATGTGTGTATGCATTTGAAATGCACGTAAATGGTAACCTGACTTTAGTGGCATCAGAATTACCCGGAGAAAGACCCAGATTCCTGGACGCCACCCCAGATACGGATTCTGCAGATCTCTGTGGGGCTGGAGAGCCTACATTCATAACAGCGGGATGCTGAGGCTACTGGGCAGTGGGCCATACTTTGAATAGCACTAGTTTAGATCTCCCTCTGTTTTTAAAGTTTAATCATTCAACCTTTTATTCTCAAGATCTGTCTGTATTATTGTATGTGCCTTCAGTTCATTCATTCTGACTGATCCAAGAACTCCATGGCCTTCCTCTCCTCAACAGCTTACTCTTCCACTCTCCTAGTGATGGACACCATCACCCTCTTTCACACCTAGGATGCTGCAATGAATGTTCCCTTGTGTCCTTGTGGATGTAGGAATGAGTTTCTCTGAGGCTGCTTTCCAGGGTTGGGGAACGCAGGACTAGCAGTACCCCTAATTTTTCTAAGTACTTCCAGACTGTTGCTTTCCAAGATGATCAAACCAGGCTCACTCCCATAGGTGAAGAGTCCATAAACTTCTTGGAAGGCATAAAACATTAAAAAATTTTTTTAAAATTTTTTAATAAACATATAATGTATTATTAGCCCCAGGGGTAGAGGTCTGTGAATCGCCAGGTTTACACACTTCACAGCACTCACCATAGTCACATACCCTCCCCAATGTCCATAACACCACCACCCTCTCCCTACCCTTCTCCCCCTGGCCACCCTCAGTTTGTTTTGTGATATTAAGAGTCTCTTATGGTTTGTCTCTCTCCCGATCCCATCTTGTTTCATTTATTCTTTTCCTACCCCCCAAAACGCCCCCCCCACTGCATCTCCACTTCCTCATATCAGGGAGATCATATGATAGTTGTCTTTCTCCGACTGACTTATTTCACTAAGCATAGTACCCTCTAGTTCCATTCACATTGTCGCAAATGGCAAGATTTCGGTTTTTGAGGGTCGCATAGTATTCCATTGTGTGTGTATGTGTATGTATATATGTATATACACACACAATGGAATATATATATATATACACACACACATATATATACCACATCTTCTTTATCCATTCATCTGTTGATGGACATCTAGGTTCTTTCCATAGTTTGGCTATTATGCACATTGCTGCTATAAACATTTGGGTGCACGTGCCCTTTCGGATCACTACGTTTGTATATAAAGCATTTTTAATTTCGATAATCGGGGGCACCACTGAGGTGGCTCAGTGGGTTGAACCCTCTGCCTTCGCTCAGGTCATGATCTCAGGGTCCTGGGATCAAGCCCCACATCGGGCTCTCTGCTCGGCAGGGAGTCTGCTTCTCCCTCTCTCTGCCTGCCTCCCTGCCTGCCTCTCTGCCTACTTGTGATCTCTGTCTGTCAAATAAATAGATAATCAAAGAAATCTGTCAGTCCCTGTAAACAGCAAGATGAAAAACAACACTTGGTTTCGAAATTTTACCTGACCGACACTGCACACTCCAAAAGCACTGGGCAGAGATAGGTCTAGGCTGGCAAGGAGTCCACACGCAGGAATGCACACCCACGCACACACCCACCCGCCTGCCCCCAGCCCTGAGGCATGGAACTGCACCAGCACAAGCAGAAACCATTTTGATGTCCTTGTCTTCCCTGAATGTGAGCTCCCCACACAGACCAGGGAATGATTCAGGATCTGCCTCTGATCACTGCTGTGTGAAGCCCATGGGACCAGAAATTGCTCCAGGGTTGGAGGGAGACCCGGAACTCTCTCGAAAGCTCAGTCAGAAGCTTGGGACAACCCATTCTCTTGATTATCTGATCTCACTCAGCCGGATTTGCTTTCCTGTTGATACCTGATGTTCTCAACAACAACCATAAAAATAGAACCTTCATAGTAGTCTGTGCCTTTAAAATTACCCACAAAATTCTTTAGCAAACTGTGGGTTGCTTGGGGGAGGGGGGTTGGGAGAAGGGGGGTAGGGTTATGGACATTGGGGAGGGTATGTGCTTTTGGGTAAATTGGAAGGGGAGGTGAACCATGAGAGACTATGGACTCTGAAAAACAGTCTGAGGGGTTTGAAGTGGCGGGGGGGTGGGAGGTTGGGATACCAGGTGGTGGGTATTATAGAGGGCACGGCTTGCATGGAGCACTGGGTGTGGTGAAAAAATAATGAATACTGTTTTTCTGAAAATAAATAAGTTGGAAAAAAAATTCTTTAGCAGATGCCTTTGTTGACCTTAGCTATTCTTCTAAAGCACATCCCTTTTTGATACTTAAAATTGAAGTTAAACTGGGCATGATATTCAAATGACACAATCTTCCTTTCTAAAGGAGTAAGGGGTGGGTAGGGAGGGTTAGTGGAGGTGTGATAATTTGGGCAATCCTCCAGACAACAGATATTTGTGTTGATGTACGGTTATTATGGTTCTTTATAATTCAGTTCTGTCCTGAATTATGTTTGAGATGCCACGACCAGTCTAGCTACACTGAACTGCTCGGACTCTCTGGAAAAAATAGTCCGTTGATTTGGAAAACAGCAAGTAAAGAGACTTTAGAAAGGAAAGTTTTATCAAATGTCAGAGAAAGTACATAAATATTCATTCAAGTATATATGAGGGTCTTTGAATTGATGTGGTATTTCGTGGGGGTACTGTTTATTGCTTTGTCCACATTTTGTAAAATGAACTATTGATTTAAAAACACAAATCTTAAAAGTCACACTTATCAACTTGGCCAATGACCCCAAACTGGGAGAATGGGCAAAATAAAAAATTGCATGATGCATATTTAAATGATTTCAGGTCAGAAGGCTGAGCTGAAACCTGCAAGATAAAATGGAAACTGCCCCTGTATTTAAGTATAGAATGAAGAAGCCCACACAGGTACGGGACACCAAGCGCCTGGCATTGTCCCCATCCCTGTGAAAAAGGGTTGTGGCAGAAACCAAGTGAAATGACACAGTTTTAGCAGAAAACTTTTATGAGAAAAAGGAGTCACGATCCTGATAAATAGCAGCCCCTGGTACTCTCACAGTCCCCATGAGGGTGAGGTAGGGATCAGGTCCTCCCTGCCCTTAATTGGATCCCGGAGCCTGGCTGGCAGTTGGTGCCCAGTGCACACTTGGTGAAGGAATTAAGACATACTGAACTGAACACAGGCATTCCACTGTCAGGGGGAACACTGAAAATTAAGGTCCATCCTGAGGAAAACCAAGATGGTGAATCCGGGGTAGGATTAATTGGTGACAAAGAGGCAGGACAGATTGTGTGGGATGATTTGATAGGGATCTTAGAATATCCAGAGGGCAGTCGGGGGAAACAGCAGAATTGTGTGCCTTGGTCCAGAGCCCAGAAGTGCACTCCTGGGTAAGAGAGAGGCAGGTTCAGGTTTAATGTAATAACCTTCTCAGGGCGAAAACCGTCTGGCGACGGAAGATGGACAGCCTTACCTGGCAGTAAGTTCTTTCCCATTGGAGAGTTCCAGCCTCCCTTGACAGGTTTGAGAGGATCCCTCTATTGAAGGAAGAATTTTATTTCCCCCCAAATAGTACTTATTAGGTTCCCTGAAATACACGGAAACATGAAGAAGCACACAAAAATGGCCCTTAAGTCACCTCCTTTGGAAACTACCACAGGTGAAAAGGAAAATGATGGAAAGGCATTTAAAATGCTATTTTAAATTCTACTTGTTCCAGTTTAAACTGTAGTGGAAATGGTAGTTGTTTAACTGGAGCAAGGTTGTGGAAGGCCTTGAATATCCAGCCCCCAAATAGCTAGATTCTATTTTGACGGTTTCCAGTGGCTTCTTGTTTGTTTTTTTTTTTTTTAGGGCCAACGCTGGCATTCAAAAGCCGAAGTGTTGAACCAAAGAAGTTGTTTTGAGAAACATATGTGGGTTTCTTGCATCAAGAAAGCTATATAATCCTTTCTCACCAAGGATTATATAGCTTGAAACTCCATCCCTTCTCAGGGTGGAAACTTCCAGAAAGAAATGAATCCCATTTATCGCTAAGCTGGCTGGATTTGTTTCTTGAAACATAAATCTCTACAACTTCCACCCAAAGCTGTAGTTTTAGTCTCAGAATTGGGTCTATAAAGTCCGACAAGTCTTCTCCTAGGGCTGTAACTAGGAGCCCATTTATTAGGCCCCTGGCCGCAAGCCTTTGTCACTCAGTGGAGCACGGGAAGGGCAGCCTTTACAGCAAGTCCTCCAAGAGAGCAAACCTTAAGGTCAGGACATCTTGCCTGTGGTGCACAGCTATCGCTCTGTCAGCTCATGATAGGGCTCCTTCCCTCTTTTGGCTCTGTGCCTTGTCCCTATCTTATCCCTAATCCCATGCTCCCTTGGGCCACAGTGATGGGTGGAGTGGTAGGCCCCTGACTCAAAATAAGCCAAACCACATTATTCCATCTCTTACCACCATAACTGCCACAAAGATCCAGCTCAAACTGGGCCAAAGGCAAGAGGGGCTAAAGATTGGAGCCTAAAAATCATGAATGGCCACGTTGTCCAGAGCTGGCAGAAACCCACTACAGGGAATAAAGACAATAGGGCAGATTGTTTCTACAGTTGTTTTTGTAAATTGTGTAAAAAAAAAAGAAGTTTTTACAATTGTTTTTACAATGTAAATTTACAATTTATAAAAAATGGCCACAGAAATATTTCTCAGCCCACATGCTTTTCTAGAATCTGGCTACTCCCTATCAAGAGGTGGAGTTTATGACTGTCCCCAGTCTATGAGACGAGTGTGCCTCTGTGACTGCCACCCTGCTAGACGAAGGCAGAGCGATACTATCTGACTCTGAGGCCAGCTCACAGAGGCAGCATGGCTTCCTCCTGGCTCTCTCTCGGAGGCCTGTCCTTGACATCTAGCTCCCACACTGTAAGCATCCACATGGACAGACCCACAGAGAAAGACATCTGGAGCCCTAGCCCTAGGTGACCTCCCAGGTGACAGCACTGACTTGCTAGTCTGACTGAACTCTTAGAAGCAGATTCCCCAGCCCTTAGTTGAAGTTATCAGTTGATACCACAGGAAGCAGAGATGAGCCTTCCCTTCCAAGCCAAATCTTGTCCAAATCTCAGATTCATGATCATAATAAATGATTGTCATCATTTTAACTCCTAAGGTTTGGAGCGGTTTGTTACGTAGCAATACATAACTGGTACACTGGGGAAGATGGAGAGTGACAGTGGTGACTTCGAGCACTTAGTTCCATCGTCTGTGAGGCCTACCAGCACCTTCTCGATGTAATGAGAACCTTGCAAAATCACCTTTGTCTAAAATCATTGGATTTCTGTCCCTTGCTGTCAGAACAATCCTGATTAATATGGTGGTCATGATTAAGGATGGGTTCTGCTCAGATAAGAAGGATGTCTGACACCCGCAAGTTCTGTCCCTCCTAGAACACTCAATTCTAGACTACTGAATTCTAAGATGAACAAAATTGCCCCACAACCCCCACCCCTGCCTTCAAAAAAATCTGTAATGTCGGGTTTGCCAACTTTCATTTTGTTGCATCGGACCATTATTTTAAAAAGTCAACTACTATCTACTTTTACTATTATTGTCTTATATAAAAAAGAATATTTAAAAACATAGGAAGGACAGAATCTCAGAATAAAGAAGAGTCTTTTAAATTGAATACATTTGGTGTCATGCAAATACTGATGGTGTCAGTATTTGGTGTCATACCATACCGACGCTTTTTCCCCCCCTCTCATTCACTATGGCACAGTGCAAAGTTTATCATAGCCGCGTATCAGTCCCCGATGCTTGGAGACTGGAAAGTGTGCTAGGTACCACTGGGAAGGGGAAGCCAAGTTCCACATAGCACAGTCTGCCCTCAGAAAACTCACTTTAAAGTACCCCAGCATTGGGGATCTAGAGGGGACTGCCTCCGTATGACTGTCCCTACCTAGCCGTGGTGTTTCCAGAGTGGTCCTTCTCCAGACAGACTTACATGTTAATAGATGACCTTGTTTCATGAAGCAGTATTGAATATTATGGCCAGGTATGCAGACTGGAGAATCAGAAGGAAGCCAGGTTTAAAGTGTCAACCACTTTATTTATATTTTATCTATTTTCTTTCTTTCTCTCTATCCATCATCTATTTACTTATTTATTTAGAGCTTAGGTAATTTACACCTCAATTTCCCCTGACTGCTAGATAGGAATGTCTTAGTTTGAATTTCCCAGAAACAGAACCCGAGACTAGGATTCTCCTGAAAGTGACATACCTGGTATTTAAGAAAGAAAAGAGATCAACATATGGGGAGGGGTAAAGAAAAAAAGGAAAGAGGCAAATAAGCCATAAGTGACTCTTTAGGACGGGGAATAAACTGAAGATTGATTGAGGGAGGTGGGTGGGGGATGGGCTAGGTGGGGGATGGGCTAGATGGGGGGATGGGCATTAAGGAGGGCACTTGTGATGTGCACTGAGTGTTGTATGCAAGTGATGAATCACTGAATTCTGTGCCAGAAACCAATAGTGCACTGTATGTTAACTAACAACATTTAACTTAGGAAAATAAATGAACTGATATTGATTTACTGGGGGCAAAAAAAAAAAAAAAAAGAAAAGAAAAGAAAGTGGCATAGCAGGAAGGATTCCCAGGATAGATCCGGAGGAGGGGAAGATGGGACAGGCAGGGGGAGAGGGTCAAGCCAAAGTGCAAAGCAGGTCACATCCTACTGGGGCTCATTCTGGCTCACTTCCATGGGAGTTAAGGACTTGTTAGGGTGCTTGGAAACCGCCGGGTATTTGCAACAAGGCTTCTGGCAGCCTGAGGGCCACTCTAGGACAAAGACACCGGGTGGTGGCTGGGGGCTCATGTGCTTAGAGTGATGGAGAAACCCAGGATGACATGCAACACTGACTGTTCCAACTAGGGGGTCTTGGCATACTGACGACCTCATTCCATGGTTGTGCCTAGCTCTGGGTCCCTACTAGTTCACAAGGAAAAGGAGAAAGAGAAGAGGAAGAAGAAGAAAAGGAGAAGGAAATTCTTGTGGGCATTTTGAGAAAAATTGATCTGCTACAGGTATCCTTCTAGGTAGCCAGCCCTGAAGGGGAAAGGATAAAAATTCCAGTAATTTGGGGGAAATTCATTATATGTGAGCACACTGAAGGTGCCTGATGGCAAATAAATTGTGTACCTTTGCTTAGCAAGGCACATTCCATGTTTTTTTCTGATTCATACTCGTGCACAGAACACTCTTGTAGGGACTTCCCTCCGCTGAGTTCAAAGCTTCCAGAAAACCCTTAACCCATCACAGAGTTGGGGTGAGTGACATCCACCCACTTCTCCGCGCACCTCCCTCCCCCACACCATAGTGCCTGTTGACTTGGATAGAGCCGTGTTCTTTGAAAGACACAGTGTTGATTATCAATTCAGAATTCTTTGAAGCATCTTTCCTGTGAGCCGGGCACAGTGATAATCAAGCCTTCATCCTTCCAGGATGCTGCAGGAGGAAGAGGCTCTGGCTGCCTATTCTGGAGTCAACCTGGTTGGTTGTATGGGTTTGAGGACGTCTGATGGAGCCTGCCCCAGCCATGGGTCTGGAAAACAGTCCCTCCGTGACATTGTAGCTGTGGCCTGGCAATAACCTTTCCATGGTCCACTTGACATGGAAACCAAAACTGCCCTGTGGCTGGCATGTCCCAAAAGGCTCCTGCCCCTGGGCAGACTCCCACTGCCTGCCCATCCCCACCTCTCACTGGGCTGCATTCCAGAAGGTGGCTTATAGCTTCCCAGCAGCTGCAGACCAACTTTGGCCTGGCAGAACCAGAAATTCTGTGCTGTCCAGTGGGTTGAACCATACCTTCCCCAACGAGATCTAAACATCTTCCAGGTTTGGTCTTCCTTGGGTATGCTCCCTCGGCATTAGGGTACCATATAATTTCCTTTTATCTTACAGTTACTCTTTTATCTTAGTGAAATTCTCCTTTATGTAAAACTTCCTCTAGTCAATCTACTGTATTTTTCTCTCTTCTGGTTGGACCCATACGGCTATATGCATGAAGTGAAGTTCATTTTTACAAAAGGAAAATATCAAGAAAGAGCCGTCAGAGTACTCAGTTCTGATTAAGGGTCAAAAAAGGTGTAACTTCAATTTTCAAATAATATGAAGCTCTCTTGCCAGCAGTTTGTGTTAAGTGTTTTTAGGAGCAAACAGTTGTTTTTAAAAATGACTTATTGGAGCCCAGATTCATCCTTTCAACCATTGGTTTGAAAACGGATAAATCTAAATCACATTAGAAATAGATTATATCAGGTAAGGATCTGTGTGTTTCATATGACAAAAATCAAAATGAAACAAAACCAACCTCCCCCTCAATACCTCCCAAACCTCAAATTGCCTTAACAGTAAATGGATTGTGTTGGCTCATATAAGGAAAATACCCAAAGGAAACCTAGCTTCAGGAGCAGTGTGATTCAGGGCCCAAATGATGTCACCATGGAAAATTATTTCCTTCTATGTTTTTAGATTTATTCTCATACCAATTGCCCTTCCTCCAGCAGCTTTAGGCCCTCCTCTCTATGGCCGCAAAATGGCCCCAGTAAACGTCTTCTCTCACTAGTTCTGATCAGGTTATATTCCTTTTCCTAAGCCAGTCAACATGGTGATTTAAGCCAATCAGGGCCCAGCCCTAGAACCGAGGGTAGGATCAATCCCATCTAATCATGTAGCTGAGAAAAAGAAATAGTTTCCTATGGGAAATCCAGGATAATGTTTTAAGGAAGAAATAGATGCTGAGTATTTTTAATTAATTAATTAATTAATTAATATTTAAGATTTTTTAAAAGATTTTTTAAAAGATTTTTATTTATTCATTTGACAGAGAGAGATCACAAGTAAGCAGAGAGGCAGGCAGAGAGAGAGGAAGGGAGGGGAGAGCCCGATGCGGGACTCGATCCCAGAACCCTGAGATCATGACCTGAACCGAAGGCAGCGGCTTAACCCACTGAGCCACCCAGGTGCCCCAATATTTAAGATTTTTTTAAAAAAGTAATCTGTAAACCCAATGGGGGGCTTAAATTCACAAACCCAACATCAAGCATTGTTCTACATCCCTTATGCTGAGCAGTTTTTAAAGATGGCAAGTGTCATCTGTAGACACATGGTGAAAATAAAACAGTAAAGCAAAGAATCTGTGGCTTCAGCTCAACTTCCAGAACTTTGAAGAAACGGATATATCTTAGGGAAGAAAAACTAGAATAGTAATGTACAATATGAGAAAAACACTTCAGAATGCCAGCCCTGAAAATCCTAGGAATCTAATATATCAACATGTTTTATATACACTGAAAAATATAAGTCATTCACAAGGTCACCCCAGTTAATTTGGTGCCTCTGTACAAAAAGGTCACTCCTGGGGCTCCTGGGTGGCTCAGTGGGTTAAGCCTCTGCCTTTGGCTCAGGTCATGATCTCAGGGTCCTGGGATCAAGCCGACATCAGGCTCTCTGCTAGGCGGGGAGTCGCTTCCCTCTTCTCTGCCTGCTGCTCTGCCTACTTGTGATCTCTCTCTGTCAAATAAATAAATAAGGACACTCCTGATCCAAGGCACTTTAATGCCAATCGCCAGGACATTTATCCAGATCGAAAATACCTACCATGTAAATGGTGCCTCTCCAGATAAAGATTCCTTTGTGCAGTGCACAACTGGTACAGCAGTACGCACAGTAACCTGTATATCCCAATGGTTCAAAATTCCAAGGGCGGGAATAATATATCTTCTTCCAGCCCTAATAGCTCCCACTAGGGGCAGTGTTCTCAGAGAATGTGTGCTTCCCAACATGTTTTCTGGTATCACTTCACCTCCTGTGTTTGGAGAATACGGGGAGAGGAAAGAAGTGTCAGAGACAGCTTCAGATCAGATAAGCTGGCTTTCCTTCCAGTTGCAGGCAAGCTACAACTTGTTCTTCTCCCTGCATGTCCAAGGGAACGTGGCTAATGTGCTTCCAACAGGAACCCTAAGGCACAACTTCTTTTATCTATTTGAAATATTTATGATCACTCATTACCATAGTATTGTTAACACATATTAATATACAGGGCATCCTTCTTTTTTTTTTTAAGATTTTATTTATTTGACAGACACAGATCACAGGTAGGCAGAGAGGCAGGCAAAGAGAGAGGAAGGGAAACAGGCTCCCTGCTGAGCAGAAAGCCTGGATGCAGGGCTCCATCTCAGGACCCTGGGATCACTACCAGAGCCGAAGGCAGAGGCCTCAACCCACTAAGCCACCCAGGCCCCCCACAGGACATCCTTCTAAATTGCAATGTGAATATCATTCCTCTTTGGTTCTATACATGATAAGATTTCCATACAGACTTTACTACCTGCCCCCAGGACATTTGGAAATTCTTGACATTACTTTCACCAAAAGTCCACTGGCTTCCAAACTTAAATTTCACATAAGTGACTTGTTCCTTGCCACACTGCTGTAAAACCGAACTTTTCCACGGCACTGCTATAAATACATCATTCTCCTGCATAAAATCCTTTAATTTTTTCCTACTTGTTTCAGGTTAAAATCTGTAACTCTCAGCATAATTTTTAAAACTTAAAAATACAGAAAAATGCTACAATTTGTTGACTTCATTAATGAGGAATCCAGTAAGAAAATAAATCTGGTTTAAGAAACATCTGAGGAGGGGTGCCTGGGTGGCTTAGTAGGTTAAGTACCTGCCTTTGGCTCAGGTCATGATCCCAGGGTCCTACAAGCAATAAAATGCAACCTTTGAGATGATCTTTTCTAGCAGACAGAACTTATTTGCATCTCTGCTAGACACAAATCTACTAATTTTCATGGAACTTCCTGAAGTCTGAGTCCTTAATTAATAGTTAATAATAGTATGTAGCCAGATCACACAACACTATAGTCACCTGGACAACTGCGTGATCCTTGGGTGGACCTCTTACTTGTGGCTTCAGTAGGACATTGAAAGCATGTGCAGTAATCTACTTGGCCTGATGTATAGGTTTTCTATACTTTTTCCTAACATTCTGCATAAATATGACCCTCAAGTACTTTGCCAGGCTCATTTCCTGCCACTTCTGAGATTCTCCAGGCAAATGAGCTGGAGGGCAGTGCCCCAGAACATGTCCTGTTGACTCATGCCCTTCATCCTTTGCACAGGCTATTCCTTCTTCCTAAACACCCTTCCACTCTCCACCCCATTCCAGTCCTTTTCCCTCTCAGTTGAGCTGGGCAACATCTGGTTAACTCGAAGGACATCTGCAAAGCTGAGCAGGAGGATCCCCCACAGTGAAGCTCCCTGGATTATCTGTCTCCCCCAACCCCTTCCGAATCCGTCCTGGGTTAGGGCCTCTCGTCAGTTCCCCTCTCATGCCTCGCATTCCTTTCTAATAATCATAGTGGTGACATTTACTGATCTATCACTACGTTCTCGGCACTGTGCCAAGCTCTTTATCTACTTGATTTCACTTCATTATCCCAACAGCCCCATGAGAGAGTACTATTATAACACCAGTTATAATATGATCACTCCCATAACTATGAGATATAATAACTTTTCTCACTCATGAAAAAATGGAGGCACCCATTGATTACCAGTTCATGAACTCTGTAGTATGTGGATAAAGCAGTCCTTGGAATATCTCTTTAACTGTGTTTTGCAGTAAACTTTGTCTAACATGGGAACAATCCTTGCAGCTAAATGCTACTGGCTTGCAATATCTCACAGGGAACACATTAGCCAGGGAACTCAATATCTCAATGCGCTGCACCTGACAAAGTGTGTTAGGCCATGATGCTGATAATATTGAGAACAGCGATGGTGTAGTGCAGGCCAATACTGTCCCACCCTTTACCTGGCTAGGGCACCCATGCCCTAAGCCACTGTTGAGTGTTGATCGCTAACAGGTCCCAGCTCACCTTCTCCAGAGGACTGACCTCAGAGCCACTTTGCTCAGAGATGCCTACCCCCTGAAGGAGAAGGTGGGGGTACATAAAGCCATTGATAGACTGATGTAGGAGTACATAAGCCCAGTCCTCTTAGACTAGGGTGGGGAACTCCCTCTGCAGGGTTCCTTTGAGATCAAGGTTGAGGCTGGACTCGGGCTGAACTCACGTCTTCCCGTTGCTTTAATCCCTGGCTCTATCCTGCCTCCCTTCATCCTTACAGGATTTTTCTGAGATAATAACCTCAAAAAATCACTTGCACAGTGATTATGGACAAAAAATCACTTGCACAGCGAGAATCCTTGGCTCCACTCTGCTTCTGGGGATCCCAACCAAAGATAAACGGTTTAGAAAGAAGCATTGTTGGAAGACCCAAGTCTTAGACTGCGCCCTTACTAGCTGGCTAATCCTGGATAATTAATCTTTTTGGGCCCCAGTTTCTTTACGGACTCATTCATTCATTCATTCATTGGAACCGATGGTTCCACTTTTATAAAAAATTTTGCATGGGACTCTTGATCTTGGGGTTGTGAGTTTAGCCCTGTGTTGGGTGTAGAAAGCACTTTAAAAAAATAAAAATCTTTAAAAAGGAAGGAAGGAAGGAAGGAAGGGAGGAAGGAAGGAAGGAAGAAAGAAAAAACAACTCTGTCAGCTAAACTAGGAGATAATGACTCATGATTTAGATTTTTTTTTTTTAAGATTATTTATTTATTTGTTTGACAGACAGAGATCACAAGGAGGCAGAGAGGCAGGCAGAGAGAGAGGAGAAGCAGGTTCCCCGCAGAGCAGAGAGCCCGATGCGGGGCTCGATCCCAGGACCCTGGGACCATGACCTGAACCGAAGGCAGAGGCTTTAACCCACTGAGCCACCCAGGCACCCCTAGAATTTTTATTTTATCAGTAGACTCTTTTAAATTTACTTAATTTTTATTTTTTCATGATTTTATTTTGAAACTTTTCAATGATAAAAGTAAAACAATTTTATACCCATATATCTACACCTTAAGGTTCCAAATTAATTTTTATGCATGGTGTGAAGTAGGGGCTGGGATTTTTTTTCTTCTTTTTTTTACAGACATCCATTATTCCAGCACCATTTGTTGAAAAAATTTCCTTCCCTATTGGATTGCTTTGGCTTTTTATAAACTTATAGAGACACAGATTTTTATAATTTGTCTCTCTTACATATAGGCAGAAGGAAAATATATCTGTTCATACATATATTTTTTTAAATATAATGTATTATATGATACATAGTACACACATGCATAATGTGTGCATACTAACATAGTTGTGATAAATTCAAATATAGCCTTATTCTTCTGAATCACTTTTCAACCTAGAGTTATCATGTAAATGATATTTATATCTGATACTGTCCTCTAAGATATCAAGTATATATTCAGGCTCTCTCAAGAGAGTATTCCTCTACTGTCTCCAGGACTTTTTTCCAATGCCCTGAGCTTGCTTTGGTATTTTTCAAGCTTTGGTATTGGTGCTTTCTAAATCTTACTAGAAGGGTCAATGGAAGATTTTCAGACAACAGCTAGGACTCATAGACCTTCTTCAAATGCCTCCTAGATGAGTTTTTGAGTGAAAAAACTGAAAAAACACCCACTCTGAAGGGTGGCCATCCACCAGTTTTACACCCAGGAATTATAGCTACATTCACAAACGTGTAGGCAGTGACAAGTTCATCACAACTGTCATATGGCCAACAGTGATTTTTAAGCCGTCTATTTCTGAGACATCAAATATGAAAAAAAAGTCTCATCCATTAGGCACTATTAGCCATTAGTTACCTTTCTATATCTGAGATGTCAAAACGTGAAGAAAAACAAGTCTAATGCAGCATTATGTACCCAGTGCTCAGGCCTGTACCTGCCGACCAGGTGATCTTTAGTAAGTATTTCTTGAATAAATAGATTTTTTTTTTTTTATTTTAAAGATTCCTTTGATCCACTATTTTCCTCTGTTCAGTAGTTCTGGCCTATAAAAATACACTTTCATGTTTTCCAAGCTTCGAACCACCTGCTTCACAACTACAAAAGTGCATTGTGGCGATACCACATGACCCTATCATCCATTTCATTGGACTTTGCTAAATGCAATCTCAAGAGTGAAGGAGGGATGCCTGGGTAGCTCAGTTGGTTAAGCCACTGCCTTTGGCTCAGGTCATGATCCCAGGATCCTGGGATCAAGTCCCAAGTCAGGCTTTTTGTTCATTCGGGAGCCTGCTTCTCTCTCTGCCTCTGCCTGCCGCTCTGCCTGCTTGTGTTCTCCCTCTCTCTCTCTCTCTCTGACAAATAAATAAATTTAATTTAATTTAAAAAAAAAGAGTGAAGGAAATGAGGCATTCAGTGTAGGTGTTTCTCAAATAAATTAAAACCCAGAGCTTTTGAGAAACTAATGTTCAGTGCAGCCTTAGAGACGGGTTTTATGTTACAGCTAAGACACTGGTGTGTTGTAAAGAAAAACTTACTTCCAAAATTACCGCTAGGTATACACATGTTGACCCACTAATGTCATTTATGATTTTCAACTCAGGTTCTTGAAACTAGGATGGCACAGAATTTAAACCGACATATAGTCCACCAAAGCCCATTACCTATTCTGTATTGACATCTGTCCAGTCTGTGACTTGACATCAGATTACATGTAATGATAAAATGTGTTCCATGATATAGATACTTTGTAGAATAATTTTATTGGGGTATAAATAATCCTAGGGGCCTCTTATAATATAAACAGCAGAACTTTCTCAAAATACTTGGATGTTTCAAAAAGAAATGACCTTGTCAGTTTCCTGGCTTAGCTAGTATACTATAGTTATCAGATGTAACCATTAGGGGAAGCTGGGTGAAGGGCACCTGGGACCGCTCTACTGATTTTACAACTTCTGAGACTTTTCTTAGTCAGTGTGGGCTGCTATAACAAAGTACCATAGAGTAGTTGGCTTATAAACAAGAGAAATGATTTCTCACAATTCTGGAGGCTGCAAGTCCAAGATCAGGGTGCTGGAATGGTCAGGATCTGGTAAGAGCCATCCTCTAGGCTGTAACCTTACAAGCTGGAAAGAGAGCAAGCTGGCTTGCTGACCTCTTCTCACAGGGCACTAATCCTGGTCATGCGGGTTCTATTCTTATGACCTTGATCGTCTCCAGATACCATTACCTTGGGGATTTGGGCTGCAACTTATGAATTTTGGGAGAGGAGCACAAATATTCAGTCCATAACAAGACTATCAGCATCTCAAAATAAGACTTTTTTTTAAAAAATGATCTTTTGGATTGGTAGATCTTATGGCTGGAAAATGATTTATACACCATTTAAAAAGTAAAGAGATAGTGCCCTCTGGGTAAAAGTACCCCTGCATTGATGTTAGCATATCTATTTATAATTGTGAAGACTTATTCTTTTTTTCTTTCTTTTTTCCTTTCTTTCTTTGGAGAGAACACAGGTGCAAACGGGGAAGGAAAAAGGGAGAGGGGAGAGGGAAAGAATCTTAAGCAGGTTCCATGCTCAGCACAGAGCCCAGTGCTGGGCTCGATCCCAAAGCCCTGAGATCATGATATAAGCTGAAATCAAGAGACGGAGGTTTAACAGACTGAGCCACCCAGGTGCCCATCAAAGATCTCTTTTTAAAAGTCCTGCTTACACTGAAAATGAAAGTGAAGGTTACTTCTCGGCAGGGGGGGTGACCTGGGAAAGAAATAATTTTCATTTTTTGCACCTCTTTAATGATGGAATGTTATACATAAAGTTTTATTGCTTTTATAATTTGGGGGCATGGAGTGCTTACAGTGGACATTTCCTTAAACAGCAACAAGACTCAAATAACTCAAGACAAGAGTTATTGAGTTAAGAAAATGTTCCTGAATATTCTTCATTATCAGAAGGAAATTTTACTCCATTTTCAGTGCTTCTGAGAGTAATGTTTTGGCAATAATTTCAGCAAGGGAATAGATTTTAAACATGTAAAGTACTACTTCTGCCACTGCGAAGTAAAAGTAAACTACTAAATTAAAGCTGAATCTTAGCCTGCATTTCCCTAAGTATTCTGGATCTCTTCATGAAGGATTAGACAGTCATTATAATTTCATAAAGTAACATTTTTATATTTTAAAGATCAAAATATATCAAATACAGCCACAGGCAAGCCGTACACCATAAATAATATTATCTTTCCAGCATATGATAGCACAGTAAATATTGAAAGATCTTAATAATTTTTGACTGCATGGAATATTGCATTTTCCCAAACTGGTCTTGGAGTGGCTGATCTTGTTAAACAAAAAGATTCTGGAATCACTGCTGTATTTGGAACACTCCCTGGCTTTTGATCATTCTTCGTTTCCTTCTGCCTAGTAAGTTATTGTAACTCTATCATGCACTTTTTCTTTCCCCACCATAATAATGGCCAATTGCTGATTAGCTGATAGTCTCAAGCATAATTCAGTAAATAGAATGAAATCGCTAAGACTGGGCTTAATCAATGTATCTCGATAAGAAATAGTGATCCACGGGCGCCTGGGTGGCTCAGTGGGTTAAAGCCTCTGCCTTAGGCTCGGGTCATGATCTCAGGGTCCTGGGATTGAATCCTGCATCGGGCTCTCTGCTCAGCAGGGAGCCCGCTTCCTCCTCTCTCTCTCTCTGCCTTCCTCTCTGCCTACTTGTGATCTCTCTCTGTCAAATAAATAAATAAAATCTTAAAAAAAAAAAAAAAGAAATAGTGATCCTTTAGTGACTGGTTCTCTATACTTCAGTAAACATTTTCTGAGTACCTACCATGTGTCAGAGCCCCTTGTAGGCATTGAGGAAACAAGGATGGAAATAAAAGGATGGGGATCTCCACAGGGAGACACCAGAACCCAGTGTGGCCCTCACAGTAATTGGGGAGACTAGGGAATATATCCTCCAAGACAGCGTTGAGAGTCAGAGGGGACACAAATAATATAGCATCCAGGCAAGACACGTAGATTCAGACTGTCCCTGGTTCTAATGGAATTTTGTACAACATGTTAGAAAAATATGAAAAGGAAGGAAGGAGCTGAAAAATCAGACTGGAATAAAAATCACCACCCATGTCGGATCCCCCAGCACTGTAAAGCTGTGCTCTGAACAATCACGTCAGCTAGGTTATTTAACTTGTAAAGACTTCATTCAAATGACTGTTGTATGAAAGGCATTTTATTTTATTTTTTTTTTAAAGATTTTATTTCTATATTTGTCAGAGAGAGTGAGCACAGGCCGACAGAGAGGCAGGCAGAGGCAGAGGGAGAAGCAGGCTCCCTGCCGAGCAAGGAGCCCGATGTGGGACTCGATCCCAGGATGCTGGGATCATGACCTGAGCCGAAGGCAGCTGCTTAACCAACTGAGCCACCCAGGCATCCCTTTTTTTTTTTTTTTTTAAGATTTTATTTATTTATTTGTCAGAGAGAGTGAGCACAGGCAGACAGAGAGGCAGGCAGAGCCAGAGGGAGAATGAAAGGCATTTTAAAAGCAAGGCTGCCCAGCGTCATTCTTGAAAGTTGTATGGGCCTTTGGTTATATCGAGAAGGTTAAAGATAATTTCTTCCTTGGAACAAGTATGCCATAGATCTATTCATTTCATACCAAAAGTTAATAAACCAACTCTAATGGAGTAATTATTTGAAAGCTCCCATCCAAATCCCTTTTTCACCTGTTGCTGTTCCCAGCATTCTTTAAAAACCGCAACCCCAGGCACAGCAGACAATTATCTATGCTTCTCTGGTTTAAGGAGTAAATTTATTTTGAACGTAATTCCCTCCAAAGATCGATATGAGAGGCAATTCTATTTTATTTTTCCAGAATGGCAATAAATAGTACAAGACATGGATACGAAACCACACCTTGCTATGGTTATTATATCAAACCCTGTAAAGCTTTCTTGTTGGGATATTTCCAGTCCAAAAAACAAAAGGTTTTCTAAAGAGACTAAGCCGGAACCCTGTAAAGTTACTTTTCTGAGTATGTCTTTAATGGCTGTGCCTATCAATAGATTCGTTTGTTTCCCCAAATCAGCTGCGAGGAGAAAGGTGGCTGCAGATACTCTGTATACAGAGGCATTCAGAGGGAGCAAAGTCTAGTTTGCCATCCAGCAGGCGGCCTGGAAGTGACATTTGCATGTGTGTTGCAGATACCCGAGCAGTAGGTCCATTGTGGAAAAACACCCCGATACGTATTACCTGATATTTGGACAAAGGTGGGTTGTTCCTGACCTAGAGGCGGGACCCAGGCTGCTAGAGGGAAGAGTGCTGTGTTCCTGTCCTAGCTCTGGGCACTCACCCACTGGGCTGCTCTTGCAGCTGTGACTTGAGGGTTTGGGGCTCCATGGGTGCTAAGCTTCCCTCCCACCTTCCTAGGCCAGTCCAAAGCCTTGAGAAAACATGTCCCTGGGAGCAGCTTATGCGAGCCATTTTCTTTTCAGGAGGGCTTTCGGGCTTACTAGAAGGCGCAATGTGGACATTGGAAAAAGAGGACAGGGGGATGGGGTGAAAGAGGAGATGCTGTTATCCCCATCTGGACACACAAGGCTCTGCCCCCCGCCTGTGGGTTCAGCAGGTTGACCTTCTGTGGGGTACTTATAGCACAGAGATTCAGGGTAATAATATAAAACCTCCAAAGTCACCCAGCATGGCCTCATTTCCCAACAAATAATCATGATTATTATTACCCAAATAATAGTAATTATTCCACTGATAATAAATTTTAAGAAGGCAAACTCAGGTCTAATGGGGTCAGAAGCTTTTGCAAATCCTTTTTTTTTTTTTAAGATGTTATTTATTTATTTATTTGAAAAGAGTGAGAGAGAGCATGAGAGGGAGAGGGTCAGAGGGAGAAGCAGACTCCCCGATGAGTGGGGAGCCCAAAGCGGGACTTGATCCCAGACTCCGGGATCATGACCTGAACCAAAGGTAGTTGCTTAACCAACTGAGCCACCCAGGTGCCCCAGCTTTTGCAATCTGGTGGACCATCTTGAAGAAAGATAATACACACTGATAAATACAAAATTCGGCAAGAAATGTAAAGGCATTGTCAGGGGCCCTCATAGAGCTTTTGGAAGGATCTGTGCAGCTCAGGAGCTTAGAGCGTAAGCATGTTTATGGCGAGTCTACCTCTGCTGGGTGCCATGAATAACCTTAGAACGTAAGCTCCAGAAGGGTAGGGATATTAGTCTACCATCTTCCCCTCTGCTCTCCTGTACTCCTCCGCCACGCCCAGACCAGGGCTCGCACACAGTGGTTGCCAAGTACTTGTTGCACAAATGAACCAAGGGAGAATGTGCTATCTAACACCCTATGTCCAGGAACAGTGCTGAGTATTTTACATGTATGAGCTTATTGGATCCTTGCCATGATGCCATGAGATCATAATGGCCCACAGTCATTGTTAGTTGGCGCCCGGTGGCTCTTCTCCATGCTTGATGGTATTAATAGAATTCTGACATGAGCCCTAAAAGGTAAGTGCTTTTCTAAAAAAAGTATTATTGTTATTTTAAAAGATTTTATTTATGTATTTGACAGAGAGGCAGGCAGCGGGGACGTGGGGGGGAAGCAGGCTCCCTGTTGAGCAGGGATCCCAATGCAGGGCTCAATCCCAGAACCCTGGGATCATGACCTGAGTTGAAGGCCAAGACTTAACCCACTGAGCCACCCAGGCACCCCGAGGCAAATGCTTTTATTAAGATCCTTGGTTTCCCAATGAGGAATGCAAGGCACAGAGCAGTAAAATCAATTGCCAGTGGTCACATGGTTAGAAATGGCAGAGCTGAGATTCAAAGCCACGTATTCTGGCTTCAGAATCCATGCTTCTCGCCGATGAGGCCCAGAGAGCTCCAGCGACCAGCAGTATTGAAAATAGGCCAGCTTTTGTTCATGTCTCCATTCTGTCCAAGCCTCTTGCATTTGCATACGGTACACACACCTTGGATACCACAAATATTGACTACCTCCCAGCAAAGGAGACAAATGTGTCTCAGCGCAGCCCTTTCAGTCGCAGCTGAAACATGAGAGAGAAGTGAGAACTAAGTGGAAGTCACACTGTAAACCTCCTTAGAAAAGAGGTGGGGGGAAATGTGGGGTGTCTTCCCATTCCCAGGATGGTGCCTTCCAGGGTTGTGTCGCCACCACCCCCGCACCCTCCTACTCTTAGTCGGCCAGGGCCCCGCCTGGTGAGAGGAACACTTTCCCAGTGACATTACTTGACATAAATAGATTTTAAAATCAGATTGCAATATATTTAGGTTATGTCCCACTCCCTCCACCACCACCACCACCACCACCAAAGAAAAACCTGGCTCTGACAATATCAAGGAACTGGGGTTCAAGACGTATTTATAAAGAGGAATGCCTGGGCCATCCCTCCAGGAGTTATCCATTTCCTTGCGTTTTGGGAAGTTATTTAATCTTTCCTGAGCCTTCGTTTCCCACTAAAAAAGTCAATCAGGACAATACCACTGCGGGGGGGACGATTCTCTTTGGTTGCCCTCTGGATCTCCCCTGCCCCTTTCCCATCCTGCTCTGGCACCAGGCTGCTCTGGCACAGGCAATAGGGAGCCTCCGCAGGTGGCTGGAGGAGGGAAGGGGGGGGTGGAGAGGAGGTCAGGGTGTTATTCTTCCAGCGTCTTCCCTGCCCTGACGGTGGCAGAGGCTGGCTGCCTCAGCTTTCTAGGACAGAAACCCCCACCCCCATCACTCAGTCTCTCCTGGCCTCCCTCCCCCAGGCCCGGGAGCAGTCACAGCGCCACCTGGTCCTCACCCTGGGGAACTGCACCCTCCCATGCGGTTTCCCATTCTCCTCACAACTTAATAAATAGTTCCTTTGCCTAACTCTTCCCAAAGTACCCAATCTGAGTGTGCCATCAGTTTTCAGCAGGGTCCCTGCAGTGGGGAGAAAGGGAATTTGGAAGATTGTTCCTCCTGCTGGTAGCTGAAATGAGCCAGCTTGGCCGTGGGTGGGGAAGAGAGAGGCAGGGGAGTGGGTGCATAGCGGCCACAAGCTCCTGCCTCCTACAGCCTAAATTCCCACCACCTGAGGCAGATGAGGCACTGGGTCTTTGGGAGAAGGATTTGTCTTAGAACCTCAGCTGAAAGACAACACTATTGGTTATTAGATAATTCTACAAGTAACACCACATACATAAGTTCATGATTAATGGAATAACTCACCTGCTTTATTAAGTTAGCATCACTAAGATAAAAAATGTTCACGTTTTGAAGTAGGAGTTAGTAACAAGTCAGTTTTTAGAAAGGAGCTTTGTAGACCCTTCCCTGACTGACCCCTCACAAAAAGCCCATCCATAAATATTTGCAAACCATCTATCTGATAAGGGGTTAATATTTAAAATATATAAAGAACTCATACAACTCAACATCAAAACAAACAAATAATCCGGTTAAAAAATGGGCCTGAACAGACATTTTTCCAAAGAAGACATGCAGATGGCCAACATGTACATGGAAAGGTGCTCAAGATTGTTCACCCTCAGGGCAATGCACCACCAAAACCTCACACCTGTTAGGATGGCTTTTCTCAAAAGAGACAGGAAACTATAAGTATTGGCAACGATGTAGAGAAAGGAAACCTTTATATACTATTGATGAGAATATAAACATTGGTACAGCCATTATGAAAAACAGTATGGAGATTTCTCCAAACAAACCAACAAAACAAAACAAAACTTGCAAGGTCACAGCCCTGAATGCTTGACCGTGCCCAGGAGAGCTATAGTGAAAACATTTCTTGGGTATTTGCTACATGCCAGATGCAAGTCTCTTACCTATACTCACCAAAAACCAATTAGAAAGGAAGTACCATTATTATTCCCATTTTTCAGATGAGGCCCTGAAAGTTTAAGCAGCATGCACAAGGTAAAAAAGTTAATAGTGGCTGTTCTGGTTCTCTATTGCCATGTAGCGAACTATCCCAACAGCCAATGGTGGAAAATAATCACCATTTTATCATATCCGGGATTCCAAGGATCAGGAATTCAGACAGGACAGTACAGAGCTAAATTGTTTTTGCTCTATAATGTCTGGGAAGACTTGGCAGTTGGAGCTAGAATAACCTGAGAGTTCTCACTCACATGTCTGGCATCTGGGCTGAGGTATCTTCAAGGTTGGGCTCACCTAGAACGTAGTCCAGAGTGTCTAAACATGGCCTCTTCGTGGGGCTTAGGCTTCCTCACACCTGGAGGTCTCAAGATAGTCAAAATTCCTACATGGTAGCTCCAGGCTTCAAAAGTGAATATTCTCAGGAAAAAGGTGGAAACTACATAACCTTTCTTGACCTAACTGTCCAAGTCACATATTATCACTTCCATGCACATTCAAAGGTAGGACATAGATGAGGGGACATAAACTCTTCTTGATAGGAGGATCAATAAATTTGGAGCTGTGTTTTTAAACCATCACCATAGTGGAACCCAAATTCAACCGTAGCCAAGACATCAGATGTGAGGGACGCCATCTTGGATGCTCCAGACGAGTCCATCCACCAGCAGAGCAAACTCAACTGACACAACAAAGATCAAAGAAATCACCCAGCCAAGTCTTCCTCATGGTCCACAGAATCTGGGGTTAAAAAAAAAAAAAAAAAAAAAAGTAGTGGTTGCTTTCAGTCGCTTAGTGTTGGGGGTAGCTTGTTACATAGCAATGGTCACAGGAACACATACCTTTATTTCACATAATCCATATGGCAACCACTATTGCTTCCATATTAGGAAACCAGGGGAGGAGACATTAAATAACTCATCTAGCACTGCCCAGCTAATAACTGGGGCTATAACCCACATCTTTTTTAGCAAGCAATCCCTGTTCCTTTACTGTCACACACTGCTTCTAGAGGGTGAGAACAAATTTGGATTTTAAAAACTGCAGAATGCTAAAGATGCTGTAGGATGCCACCCTCATGCTCTGGTCTGGACCAGGCTTGTTCAAAGATTATTAGTTACAAAAACAAATACCTCTTCCCCATGGTTCTAGTGCTAGACTCCAGTACTCGCTTCTCTGGCTTCAGCCTCGGAAAGGTCTTAGAGAAGTGTCTATTCTTTATACTTCCCTGGGTTTCATGAAGAACAGGAAGCAGCTGAAGAGAGCAACAGGTTTATTGCCACCAGATGGGGGCAGGGATGGAACTCTCCTACATTGCCCTCCCACAGACTGACTTCCCACTCCGTTGATGGCAATTCCATCCTTCCTGATGCTCAGACTGAAATCTTGGAGTCACCATAATTCCTTCTTTTTCTCACACCCCAGTCAACTGACAGCAAACCCTGTTGGCTCTATTTTGAAAATGCATCTAGAATCCAACCACTTCCCACCTCTTCCACTGCAACCACCAGCATCAAATCCCCCATTATCGCTCTGCTGGGTTATGAGGGTCACCTCCTCACTGGTCTCCTTGCTTTCTGCCCCCTCTAATCAATTCACACGACTGGCCCTTGTACAATCCACATCTGAATGTTCTCCTCCTCTGCTTGAAACCCTGCAGTGGCTTCTTCATCTCACTCAGAACAAATTCCAAGGTCCTCACTATGATCTAGAAGACCGGATTTGTCCCCAGCACCACCTGGACTTCATTCCTTCTGTTTCCCTTTTTCAGCCTTGTCGGCATCCTTTCTGCCCTGAGATGCTTCTCCTTAGTGCCTTTGCTCTTGCTGTCCTTTCTACCTATGGGGCTCCCTCTCCCACACCCTCCTGTGGTCACAAGTCCCATGATCTTTGATCTCAGATCTTTGAGGTAGGTGCTGCCATTCCCAAGAGGCCCTCTCTGGCCACCTTAGCTGAACAGCATGCACTTCTTTTCCTCTTTCCTCCATTATTTTTCTACACCTCACTGATCCCCAGTCATAATTTATTTTCTGTCTCCCACTCCGGTATGTAAGTTCTATGAGGGTAGCGATTTTGTCTGTTGTTGTTGTTGTTGTTGTTTTTAAGATTTTATTTATCTGACAGAGAGAGGCAAGCAGAGAGAGAGAGAGGAGGAAGCAGGCTCCCTGCTGAGCAGATGTGGGACTCGATCCCAGGACCCTGAGATCATGACCTGAGCTGAAGGCAGAGGCTTAACCCACTGAGCCATCCAGGTGCCCCGATTTTGTCTGTTTTGTTCACTGTCTTACCCACAGCATCTGGCACAGTTCTTGGTGTATAATTTGCACACAATTATTACCAATGTTGTTGAATGAATGGAGCCAAAAACTCTCTTGAAAAATGTGATGACAGCAAAGATCTCTGCAGATTAATGCTGAGATATGCATGATTCTGCAGATAATTTCTGGGGGGCTCCAGGTCCCCAAAATGACGGTTTAGGGTACCTGGGTGGCTCAGTCATTAAGCATCTCCCTTTGCTCAGGTCATGATCCTGGGATCCTGGGATCGAACCCCTCATTAGGCTTCCTACTCATGGGAAGCCTGCTTCCCCCTCTCCCACTCCCCATACTTAAGTTCCCTCTCTCACTGTGTCTCTCTCTGTCAAATAAATAAATTTTAAAATTTTTTAAAAAATAGAATGACAGTTTAAATAACCAGGAAATCTAACTTCTAACTTCTAGAGAGCTGAATGCCTATCTCTAGTTAGATGCTACTTAGACATGAGTCACTAGTTAGATTATTCATATATTGATTCAACCAATATTTACTAAGTGCCAGCTATGACCAAGGTCTGTGTTAATCCCTAGGGGAACAGAGATACCTGTCCTCAAGGCACTCAGTACAGAAGAAAGACTTCCAGGTGAACGCCTAATTCTGACAAGGTCATTCCAACAATACAGTATTGTTGTAGAGTATTGTTGACTGGTACACAGTCTAATGATGGCATAAGGGAGGCCATGACTAACTCTCGGGTGGGGCAGACCCTGGGGCAGGGTCTTGAAGCCTGAATAGGAGCTGCCTGGCAGAGACTAGGAAGCAAAGGCATCCAGTTAGAGGGTCAACAAGTACCACAGTACCCACAAAGAGAAAACCATGCATTTGGTTTAAAAATTCAACTTGAGCACAACTATCTTAGTTTAGATCTCCCCCAGAAGCAGACCTGAGAGAAGAAATTGAGCATGAATAGTCTACTTTGGCATCTGAATGGAACATGAGAAGAGAACTGGGAAGTGATAAGGGGAAGGGATGGCAGCCAATAAAGAGGGCATTGTTAAATTAGTTATAGACTCTGAGCATCTGAAGCTTAGTCCCTCAAGAAAGCTCCAAGAAATGGTATGCAACATATGACTCAAAATTCTCCCATCCCTGGGACACAGGAGCTGAGGTATGTATACTCTGAGTCCTGAGAGCCATCCCTGAGGGCTGC
Organism: Neogale vison; assembly: GCF_020171115.1. Classification (NCBI taxonomy): domain Eukaryota; kingdom Metazoa; phylum Chordata; class Mammalia; order Carnivora; family Mustelidae; genus Neogale; species Neogale vison. The sequence goes on from NC_058096.1 coordinate 154,914,652, forward strand.
CTCTCTGTTTTTCAGCTCAGTCTTCCTCCCACAGTCCAACTTCCCTTCAAATCAAGGGATGCCAAAGGGAAGTAGGATTCTCCCAATTGTCTTGAAACAATCAGGGTCCAGCCAATGGGCTATGAGCGGAATCAAACTCTTTGTCCCACTGTGGCCATCCATAATGATGGGGGATATGATAAACGTTGGAGCCGTAACCTCAATGTCCACCCGACCCATCCTGTTATACACGTACTTACCCTTCAACTTCAAGAACTGGTTCAAGAAGATATAAGGAACCGTGGCATATTTTCATAGTTCCAGATGCCTGCTCATTTGAACCAGATTTGGGGAGATGACCAAGCTCCTGGTTCATTCCATCTTCTATCTCTGGCTGCACCATACTTCATTAGCCAGTGATGGCTGGAGTCACTGATTGCTGCCTACCTCCCGCAGATTTAAGTTCTCTGGTTTTGAGTTTCAGTATCTGCCTCAACCCATTTTAGGAAACATGATTCTTCCTCAGGGTGGAAAAAGGGAGTTGAGAAGGCTGAAAGGCGACAATGAAAAGCCCAGGATTGGATGATGATGGCCATTCAGGGGAGAGCACAGACCCTATGCTGTGAGGCTACTTTTGAGGATAAAAAAGCAAAGGGGTACTCTCTCCCAGTAAGTCACCTTGTATAAAAAGACAATTGTTCCACTGTAGTTTTCAATTATTTCCCTCTGATGCTATCTGGCTGAAGGGAAAAAACAAAAACAAAACAAAAACAAAAATATGAGCCTGCATGATGGGCTCTGGAGTGCTTTTCAGCTTAGCAGCCCAGACCAGGGGCAAAGCATAAATTGAGCAGCCCAGAGGGCCAAGCTCTAGATAAAATGAAAACTCTCACGCTGAGACATCAAAACAAGAAAAAATGGCATTCTGGACTGTGGACAGGGAAGTGAGCTTCAAAATGTCTTCCCTTTTCTCTACCTTCAGAAAGTCGCTTGGAGAGAGTCCCAGGCTGACCCCTGGGGTGCAGCTCTAGGGAGGAAAGGGCTAGCGGATTAGGCATATGCTTTCCAAATCAATACTCATAAAGATTTAAGTTGAATCTTTGGGGCTATATTTTGCCTGGAGACTCCTTAAGTCTAAGTCAAATATCAAAAATAGGAATAACTACTTTCTCATAATTGATTCACCAGCCTGACGGAGGTGAGATTTGCAACGTTGGCTTCTCTAAATTATTTATTTATCTATTTTTTGGTTGAGGAGAGGGGTGTTTGGGAAGGAAAGACTATTACGGCCATGGTTCTGAAATTTTGCTGCCTACAACGGTCATCTGGGGAGTTCTTAAAAACCCCAATATCCAGACTCTACACCAATTAAATCAGATCCCCTGTGAGTGGGACCTAGCCTCAGTAGTTTTAAAAGCTCCCCAGATGACTCCAATGTGCAACTATGTTTGAAAACCAGGGTCTTTGGGCTGAGCTTCTCAAATTCCAATGTGTATACAGGGCACCCTTTGATCTCATTAAAATGCAGATTCTAGTTTCCCAGATGTGAGTGGGATGCGGGGCTGAGATTGTGCAGTTCTAGGAAGTTCCCAAGTGATGCTAATGGAGCCAGTATGGGAACCACTCTTCAAGCAGCAAGATTGTCAGATGGTTCTTTAATGTAAGAAGTGACAAGCCATAGAGCAAATGGGACAGCCTTTCAGAACACACTTTGTGCTTAAAATCCTTCTGAAAAAGTTCTTCTTTGCTGTTAAACGCATTGCAAGCAACTTAGCAGGGCCTGCAAAGAATCATCTGGGGAACTTCCCAAGTCATCAAGGCCAGGGTTCCATCCCATCTAGACCAATTAAATCATAGTCACTAGGGGCAGGGCTTGGACTTTGGTGATTTAAGTTTCCCCTGTTGACACTGATGTGTAGCTAGAGTTGAGGACCACCATCCTAAGTCATCTGGTCTACTGCTTCTATGGGAATGGTTTTCTTCCCAAACCCACATGGTTGCAGGACACCTATCATTGTTGATTGGATGAGGGGGTAGGCAAGGGGCTTAAACTCTTGTTAATTCCCTTCCCTGGGAATCCGGAGGGAGGCAATGCAGATTCCAGCTTTGTCTGCTGCCTGTGTTAAGCCAGGAAACATGAGGTGGGGAGTTTGAACATTTTCTCCCCAGTAGACCAGGAACCAAGAAAGTTGGTCTCCTGCAGGAAAAGAAAGACTTCAACAGTGCTTTGGGCTTGGGGGTTCCAGGTCTTCCATCTTGAGGCTACACATGGAGAGAGCAGATGAGGACCCCAGTGACCACTGTCTTTGTCTCTAGAAGAGGACCAATTTCCAGGTTAGGGGAATTTATGCAACCATCCCCTGCAATCTGGAAGGTCTAATGTGACCAACAAACCTGGAACATAGTCAACCCTTCAGGAAAACCTTCTAAAACTCAGATTAAACAGAGAATATCTGTGCTGTCAGCAATCGGCTTTCCTCCTTCCATTGTTAAGATTCATGAAAATGAGAAGACACTCTTTAAGTTTGATGAATAAGGACTCTGGGTTCTCACATTGGTTGTATTTGGAGAGGAGTCATCAGCCCTGAATTTCTGCAGCTGTGTTGACTAACTCTACACTTTCTGTTGACTTTGGTGGTATAAATGCTGTCTTGTCTGTTTTCTCTTCTACAAAATGGAACTAAGAGTACCGATCTGATCAGATTGCTTTGAGGAGTAACTAATAGAAGGGTTATGAATCATGATATAGATGTTGTAGAAATGCCTCTTATGAATGAGTCACCTTTCCCCAGAGCATTGCTGTAGAAGAATGAAAAAGAGACCTCTGGAGAAGGTTTGTTGAAATCCCAGCCGATCTACGTACTGGCTCTGTGATCTTGGGCAAACTACTTAACCACTCTGAGCCTCAGCTTGCTCACTGCAGATACTGGCTCACAGCACCTATTTGCAGAACCTTGTGGGGAGTGTATGAGATAGCGTGTGAAGACTGGATACATAGTAGGTGCTTGGAGACCTGTTTCCTTCCCTCCATGACCTCACTCTTTACCAAAGGTAGAACTTTGGTTTATTAGGATATGTTAGGATATATTAACTACCCAACCTTCCCCAAGTAACTGTGGTTAAAATCAGATGAAGTCTTTCTTCTGTAACAACTGAGCATGGGCAATCTAGGCTGATATGATAGTGGGCACACAGTCTCCTTCTATCTTGTCCTGACATCCTCGACATGCGACTTCCATCCTGTAGTTTAAGATGCTGATTTCCAGCTAGCAGCAAGGAGAGAGGAGGCAATAGGAGCAAGCCTTTCCCCTTTGAGGCCATGACCTGCAATTTTCACTCCCATTTCACTGGGCTGAATGTGGGGTGGAATGCAAACTCAGGAGCCCCACTTTCGGGGCTGTAGTCCCAGCTCTAGCACTTGCTTTCCCTGTGGTCTTGCTCTGTCACATAGTCTTTGCACCTCGGTTTCCTAACACTACCTGTGATTATGTGGTCCCTGTCACATATAAGAGGGTAGGCTATTATTTTTATTTGTTTAGCCACTTGGCCATATCTAACTACGAGGGAGGCTGGGAAATGTCCTTTAGCAGGTGGCTTTGCACCCAGCTAATACTCTGAAGCTCTGTTAGTAGAGGAAAGAGTGGAGAGGGGACATTTGGAGACAACTTGAGTCTCTGTTATGTAAGAGTTGCCAAAATAACAAAAAGGACTACAGATGAAAAGTAATTGAAATTTCTAATGTGGATCTAAAAACAGCCATATAAACTCCTCATGCGATGGAATGGCTATGATCCATTACAGAGATGGAAACAATATTAAACATAACGCGTGAGGCTCTGTGCCATGCTGCGTCTCTGTCATCCGTGGTGGCCTGTTGACAGGTCCCATATTACTTTGGTTTTATGAAAAGTACCACTCCTTTTTACTCCATTCTCTCCTCAGATTTTGTGGAGGGCTTCGCCTCTGCCAGGCCCGGGCTAGGTTTCCATGGTGGACTCCATCTTCACGGCACTACCATCATTCTTTCACGTTTAGGATATGTTTTGAGGATTCTGCAGGCAAGGCACCAGAATCCCCTCTGAAGAGCACAGATGCACTGCTCCTTCTCCAGCAGCCCCCACCTCTGAGCATGCCAGAAGTGGCTTGGTCACACATTCACCAGGCCCAGGGAGGGGAGGAGCCAGAGTGCAGTTTGTCATCCAGCAATACATTTGATGCTACTAGGACTTCAGCTTGTATGAAGGAGGCAGAACTATCCAGGCTCAGAGGCCCTCCCTGGCTCAGGCCCCATGCCTGGACCAAAGGGACAGTTACTAACTATTGAGCAAAGCAGATCTGACCACAGGCATTAAAAACCTAAAAAGGCGGGGCGCCTGGGTGGCTCAGTGGGTTGAGTTCTCTGCCTTCAGCTCGGGTCGTGATCCCAGGGTCCTGGGAACGAGCCCTGCATCGGGCTCTCTGCTCAGCAGGGAGCCTGCTTTCTCCTCTCTCTCTGCCTGCTTCTCTGCCTGCTTGTGATCTCCATCTGTCAAATAAATAAATAAATTCTTAAAAACAAAACAAAACCCTAAAAAGGTGATATTTGGCGTTGTAGAAGTGATAGAATTTCTAGAGCAAACCTACCATACAATTTACATTTTATTGGCCCGTGAGTCTTCGAGAATGTATCTCTTTGTACAAACCTGGTGTTTTTTGGTGCTTCTTGGACTCTAGGTAGCTAGGGTCTACCTTTACGTTTCTTCACTCCATCATCTCTCCTCAAATAGTCATCAATAAGCAAACTCTCCAACTGATTCTTTCCAAAACAGAACCACTTAGTAAGCAAACATCCACTCCCTAGATTCTGTGCTTTTTAAAAACATGTATTTATTTGAGAGAGCACTCTTGTGCTGGAGCAGGAGGAGGGGCAGAGGGAGAGGGAGAGAATCTCACGCTAACTCCCCACCTTTCACAGAGCCCCACGCAGGGCTCCATCTCATGACCCCAAGATCATGACTTGAGCTGAAATCAAGAGTTGGATGCTCAACTGAGTGAGCCACTCAGGCGTCCCAACCTAAATTCCTTGCTTAATGTGTTCCTCTCATAATCGTCTGGTGAGACACATTATGGGTATAATTGCTCTGCTTTTCATCTCTGCTGTCTAATTTTTTCAGTGCAATTCTGCCTTCACTTTGGAAGATTCCTGGCACTTCTTTGGGTGTAGTCAACTTTGAAAGGGAAGGTCTTTGCTCATCCAATATCTTGGGCAGAAGAATTTGCACATGGGTGCCTAATTAATGCTAATGTATAAAGGGCATTAGGACCTTCAAATTCACCTCTGTTTCAAATTGTTATAATTGCTTAGAATTTTTTCAGTCCTACAAATCAAACCTATAGGTTTTGGTTTGTGGAATCTTTTTTTTTTTTTTTTTAAGATTTTATTTATTTGACGGACAGAGCCCACAATCAGGCAGAGAGAGAGGAAGGGAAGCAGGCTCCCCGCAGAGCAGAGAGCCCCATGCAGCGCTCGACCCCAGGACGCTGGGATCATGACCTGAGCCGAAGGCAGAGGCCTTAACCCACCGAGCCACCCAGATCCCCCTGGCCCGTGGAATCTTGACAAGGTGTTATTAACAAACACAAGATACTTGTAGCAGCTGCTGCCTTCCCATTTCCCACCATTCTTTTGAACTTCTAAGGCAGCTTCTCCGAATTCAGCGAATCTCCTCTCTGAAACCAATGTCCATGTCTCCTGGGCCTCATCCTCAGGCACAGTTCACTGGTGGGTTTCCGTCTGCTCGTGATCCTTGCTGTCTGTTTCCTTGTTTGAATGTGATAAACAGGCCCCCGTGAGATGCGTTGCAGGAAAGCTGGCCCTTCCTCTAAAAAACCTGTTATTTTCCACTCTGCAGTCTGGCATGGGGGTCAACTAGGCTGCCTTAGGGGAGAACGTTAATGGATACCCACCATCCACCCCCCCCCTTACTGATTTTTGGTTTTGTGAAAATAGTGTATGTATCATCGATTTAATTTTCTACTGGGTAATAAAAGAAATTGCTAAAAAAGTAAAGACTCTGCAGACTAAAAGAGCCTCAAGTATCTGATCTTGACTTTATTCACCCCCTAAAAAGATTATATATGCATACACAAGCACACACGCGCACACACACACACACAGCCCTGCACCTCTCCGTATCTCACATAGGAGTGGGTATAGTGTGACCTCCAGATGCATAAATGCTCACTGATGGCATTTCTCCATAGCTTCCACTTTGCCACATGCAGTTTGATAGATGCTTTTTGATCAAATGGAGAAGGAGCAGGAAGAACCCATTGTTCTCTATCCTGGAAGGCCTGGAGGACTCCCAACTGCCTCTAGCCACCTCTCTCAGCAAACACACAGGCCCAGGGCTTCCTGATGGGGGGTTGGGGGGAGTTGCATCTCTGCTTCTGGAATTTCCTTCTCTATCCCCTTATTCTTTGCTTAGCTAAATTTCAAGGGTCCTTACAAATAGCTAAAATGTGCGCTCTTTGAGGAAAATGTCTCTGCGCCCCAGTCTGACTTTGCTGCCCTCCTCCTGTGCTGGTTGCCCCTGGGCCTATCCCTGGCCTGGTGGGGATCCCACCCTGCTTACTCCCTGGCTCCTGATTACATAGTCACTAAGGGAAGGGACAGTGTCTTACTGAACTGTGTAATGCACTAGTGCATGGCGACTCATAGACAGTGGATGAATATTTCTTGAACCCAAAACACAGCCAGAATCTTTGGGGAGCCCATCTTTCTCATTGAGATAAAAACCCCTAAGGTTTGTTTTTTTTTTTTTTAAATCAATGACTTCACAGAATTATTTAAGGAGTTGAGTCAGTGAATGACACAAAATAGGCCAATAATAAGTTAGTGACTATTTAGTTATTACTATTATCTTCCAGGAACCCCTACTTCTAAATAAGCTGAGTCTTAGCATCCTTTTACCTTCTCCCAATCTTAACCTTCTTTGGCTTCAGAAAACCCTCTTCTGCCCTGAGCACCATACCTTTTATTTCACATTTCACTCAACGTTCTCCTTGGAGTTCCCTCCAGCTCTGACCCTCTCTACTTAAACTCTGAATGCCCCAGGCCTCTATAGGGCCTCCCAGAGAAAGCTGGGGGTCTGAAGGGCAGGGAGAGGGAGAAGGGGCCCTTCTCTCGTTGCCTGAATCAGATGGGACCAGCGGATTGTTCTCAGATATGTCTGTTTAGCCCACAGAGGTTGGCATATACAGTTTCAAAATAATGTACATTACCTGCCCATATTTAAAAATCAGGATTTCTAATGATACCAGGGCCCAAATTCTGACATGGTAACAATTAGATGGAGCAGAAAGCCAGCTGGCCCCTTCAGAACATTAGAACTCTTTTCCACCACAGACCCCCACAACTCCCTACTGTCTCCTCCACAACTGAGTTTGAAAGTTGGGGAAATTATTTGAAAAATGATTTTAATGCAGTCCCAGGTTCCCAAATGTTGCTTTATGGTGAGAGGAAAATGAAATCTTTCTGGTTCCTGTGTGTTTTCTGCACTAAAGCAGAAAAATGAAAGTACAACCCAGGAGTTCATATATTTCAAAAAACATGGGAGTGAATACACTCCTTTGTATGACTGAAGAACTCTCTACAAAGTTAATATTTAAGCTCAACAGTGTCTGGTTCAGAAGAATACAATTCAAGAAGCCATTCTGAAACAAATCTAGCCTGATTCACTTATCTTACCTTATCTCCTAGCCCCAGGGGATTTAAAACCTCTGCCCTTACTGATAGACCCTTTTGGAACCCAAACAAACCTCAGACCCAGAGATTCATTGGCAAACGGATTTGGGCCCTACCTCCACTGGTTTTCTAAACTGAAGTCTGAAGACCAGACTGCTTGGTAGCTTCCGAACTGGAGTGGAAAGTACATTCTTACTTCTCAGCCAAGCTCCTGGTTTCCCTACAGGATGTGCTCAGAAGAGGAACGGAGGCAGGAAGTTGTAGGGTGGATAAACCACAAAATCAAACGTGTTTGGAAAATGTGAACTACAGTTGGAATTAGAAAACTCTATTCTTGGGGCACCTGGGTGGCTCAGTGGGTTAAGCCTCTGCCTTCAGCTCGGGTCATGATCTCAGGGTCCTAGGATCGAGCCCTGCATCGGCTCTCTGCTCAGCGGGGAGCTTGCTTTCCCTTCTCCCTCTCTGCCTGCCTCTCTGCCTACTTGTGATCTCTGTCTGTCAAATAAATAAATAAAATCTTAAAAAAAACCTTTATTTTTAATTAACCATAAATTAAAATTATTTTTAACTTTTCCTTTGAAACTATTTCAGACTAACAAAAAAATTGCAAAATAAATAAATGAATAAATGAATGAAGATTTGCTGTAAACTTTCACCCAGAGTCCTTAAATGTTAACATTTTACACAACAAGAGTACCAGGATTAGAGCCATAGAATTAACATCGGTACAAAGATGTTATCTAATATACAAAGTTTATTCAGATTTTACCAAAAGTCTCGCTAATATCCTTTTTCTGAACGAGGATCCAGTCTAGGATTTCCCATTGCATTTAACTGTCAGGTCTCCTTAGTTTCTAACAATGTGGAACAGTTCCTTTGTGTTCCATTGTCTTTCATGACCTTGACATTTAATTTAATTAAAAAATTTTTTTGACATTTAATTTTAAAATGTCCCTCAATTTTGTTCTGTCTGTTCTTTCCTCATGATTAAATTTGGGTTATTCATTTTGGTAAGAGTATCACAAAACTGATGCATTCTTCTCAATGCATTGTATCAGGATGTTCATGCTGTCTGGGCTACCTTTGATGTCTGGTGGTGTCCCACAGGTTTCTCCACTGCATGGTTACTTATGAATTACAATGGGAAAATAGTATCTTTTGGAGAATTTATGAAAACATAGTGTATAACCAAAGCAACCTAGATTCAATGCAATCTTTATCAAATACATAAGACCCTTTTCACAGAACTAGAACAAATAATCCTAAAATAGGGGCACCTGGATGGCTCAGTGGGTTAAAGCCTCTGCCTTCAGGGCGCCTGGGTGGCTCAGTGGGTTAAGCCGCTGCCTTCGGCTCAGGTCATGATCTCGGTGTCCTGGGATCGAGTCCCGCATCAGGCTCTCTGCTCAGCAGGGGGCCTGCTTCCCTCTCTCTCTGCCTGCCTCTCCGCCTACTTGTGATTTCTCTCTGTCAAATAAATAAATAAAATCTTTAAAAAAAAAAAAAACAAAAAAACACAAAAGCCTCTGCCTTCAGCTCAGGTCATGATCCCAGGGTCCTGGGATCGGGCTCTCTGCTCAGCAGGGAGCCTGCTTCCCCCTCTATCTCTGCCTGCCTCTCTGCCTACTTGTGATCTCTGTCTGTCAAATAAGTAAATAAAATCTTAAAAAAAAAATCCTAAAATATGCAGGAAATCACAAAAGACCCCAAAGAGCCAAAGCAATCTTGAGAAAGAAGAACAAAGCTGAGGGTATCACAATCCTGGATGTCAAGACATACCATATAAGCTGTAGTCATCAGAACAGTATGGTCCTGGCACAAAAAGAGACACATAGATCAACAAAACAGGATGAAGAGCCCAGAAATTAACTTATATTTATACGGTCAATTAATCTGCAACAAAGGGAGACAAGAGTATACTCTGGGGAAAAGACAGATTTTTTTTTCAATAAATGGTATTGGTTAAACTGGACAGCTACTTGCAAAAGCATGAAGCTGGACCACTTTCTAAAACCATCCATAAAAATAAACTCAAATGGAATAAAGTTCTAAATGTGAGACCTGAAACTATAAACTCCTGAAAGAGGGTAATCTCCTGGGCATCAGCCTTAGCAACATAGTTATAGATATATGTCCTCAGACAAGGGAAACAAAAGCAAAAGTAAACTATTGAGATTACAACAAAATAAAGGCTTCTGTGCAGTGAAGGAAACCATCAACAAAACAGAAAGGCAATTTACTGAATGCAAAAAGATATTTGCAAATAATATATCTGATAAGGGATTAATATCCAAAATATATATTTTAAAAAAACTTCTACAACACATATACACCCTAAATAATTTGGTTCAAAAATGGACAGAAAATCTGAACAGACATTTTTCCAAAGAAGACATAGAGATGGCCAACAGACATACAATAAAATATTCAGTATCACTAAATCATCAGGGAAATGCAAATAAGGACCTCAAAGAAATATTATCTCACATGAGTCACAGTGGCTATGATCAAAAAGACAATAAAGGGGCATCTGGGTGGCTTAGCTGGTTAAGCATCTGATTCTTGGTTTTAGCTCAGGTCATGATCTCGGGCCGTGTATCAGGCTCCATGTAGGGCTCTGCACTGGGCATAGAGTCTGCTTGAGATTCTTTTCCCCTCCGCCTCCTCCTGCCCCACTATGTACTCTCTCTAAAATAAAATTTTTTAAAATCTTAAAAAAAAAAAAAGACAAGAAACAACTAGTGTTGGTGAGGATGTGGAGAAAAGAGAACCCTCACACACTGTTGGTGAGAATGTAAATTGGTACAGCTGCTGTGGAAACAGTATGGAGGTTCCTCAAAAAATTAAAAATAGAGTTATCATATGATCCAATAATTCCACTACTGGGTATTTATACAAAGAAAACAAAAACACTAATTGAAGATATAGTGTTTATTGCAGCATTATTTATGATAGCCAAGACATGGAAGCAGGCCGAGTGTCCATAGATAGATGAATAGATATGGACAGAATATTGCTTAGCCATAAAAAAGAACAAAAGTTTGCTATTTGCCATATGACGAACCTAGAAGGAATTATGCTAAGCAAAATTCAGACAGAGAAAGACACATACCATATGATTTCACTTATATGGGGAATCTAAAAAACAAAAGAACAAACAAAAAGAAACAGACTCTTAAATACAGAGAACACCCTGGTGGTTGCCAGAGGGGAGATGGGTGGGAGGATGGGCAAAATACGTAAAGGGGATTAAGAGGCCCAGACTTCTAGTTATAAAGAGGTCACGAAAATGAAAAGTACAGTGTAGGGAACATAGTTAATGATACTGTGAGAATGTTGTGTGATGACAGATGGTGACTACACTTACCATGGTGAGCACGCAGTAGTGGACAGAAGTGTCAAATCACTATGTGGTACACTTGAAACTATATAGAATGGCATATCAGCTGTACTTCAATAGTAATAAAAAACAGAAAATGACTTTATAAATGAGAATGCCCCTTGCTCCTCTCTGAGACAGCAGGTAGAAATCACAAGGTGTCCACTTATTAAATCATTGATGAGCCTTGGGTCCTCACGGAATGGCCTGGGCTCCACAGACCCTTGGAAGTGTAGGTCTCAAAACATGCTTGTTGGGTGATACAGTCCTGTGGAAACTATATCTCAGACTCTGTATATGCCCTCTACCGTGTTACACTTCACACATCGCCCTCATTCCATGTGAAGAGATCCCCTTAGATTCTTCTGTATCTATGTGCACATGCTGGCTCATCCTGGCACTGTGCTGTCACTTGGGCTGTTCCTGCAGGCTCCTTCTCCTCCATTTTTATCAGTTATATGCTTTCCACAAGTCCCCACTCAAAGCTTTGCTCTGCATGAAGTCTTTTATGGGAGGGTAGGGCTTATCTTTTCTTTCTTTGTTATTTTTCTGCACTTAATGAATAAAGTTGGGTTTCAATATTCATTTAGTACCTCCTATGGCAGGAGGGAGCCAAAAAAAGGTTCATTCATAGACCTTCAAGACGTGGAAAAGAGAAATGTACACAATTAATGAATTCTGTGGCAAAGAAGAAAAGAAGATTTATGGGTCTCCAGAGGAAATCACAGAAAAGGAGGTATTTGAACTGGATTTTGAAGGATGCAGATTTGAGCTGTGGGTAAAGGTCGGAAGCTTTCTAGGCTGAGTCAAGCTGGTTATAAAGTGGTCTCACCTACAGAGACATAAGAAAATGTATCTGGGGCTGGAAAGGAAAGCATTCTAGACTGGTTGGGAAGAGACAGGTTGAGGCACCCTATAGAGGCCCTTACAATGTGCACAGAGGGATGTGAGCCCAGTTTTGAGCCTGGGATTTCAGGCAGGAAGAAGGAGGGGAGTTTGGATAATGGTATTATTAGAGGAAGGAATACCGATCAGGATGATTCCAGGCAGAAGAGGAGCACTTGAACCTAAGAAGAGCACCTGATGCAGCATTTGGAAAGGGGCAGCCATTTTGTCAGCATCTGTTGTACAATTGCTTCTTTGCAAATCTGGAAACTAAAAGGCTAAAAACTAATAGTGTCTTCTCAAGTTTGCAGAAAATTTATTTTATGGAAAACCTGACCCAAACTGATATGATGCTATCTATGGTTTTCATCTATCCTACTTCATGGATTAAAAGATGGCCAACATTCTTTTCTGCTTCTATTCCCCATCCCCCCATGCAGATCCAGCCTGCTCTTGTCATTGGCCTTAACTGGTAGAATGTGCTGGAAATGATTCTGTGTAGCTCTCAAGGCTGAGCCTTAAGACATCAATAACTTCGGGGTGCCTGGGTAGTTCAGTGGGTTAAGCCTCTGCCTTCAGCTCAGGTCATGATCCTGGGGTCCTGGGATCAAGTCCTGCATCGGGTTCTCTGCTTGGTTGGGAGACTGCTTTCTCCTCTCTCTCTCTCTGCCTGCCTCTCTACCTACTTGTGATCTTTCTCTGTCAAATAAATCAATAAAATCTTAAAAAAAAAAAAAAGATATCAACAACTTCAGCTTTTTGGCCCTCTTAGAATGTCCTGGAAGACAGTTGTCATGTAGAAGTCCAGCTACTCTAAGCCCAGCATACTGTGAGGACACCCAGGTTTCATGACGAGAAAGACTACACAGAGGAGCACTGAAGTGCCATAATGGAAACCAACAGAACATCAGTGAAGCCTCTTCGGACTCTCAGGCCTGTCCAGCCGCCAGCTGAAAGCTGCTGCATGAATGACTCCAAGCAACACCACATGGAGCAGAAGAAACTGTCAGCAGAACCCTGCCCAAATTCCTGACCCACAGATTCAGGAGCAAATAAGATGGTTATTTTACACCACTCACGTTTGGGGAGTGTTTATTACATTGCCATAGACAACCCAAACACAAACTTATGTCATATATACATATATTTTATTGCAGAACATGACTGTGTTGGACAAAAGTGCCACTCTAGACCTCACTGAGGGTGTTATGTAGTATATATGGTCTGTGTATATTTTACCTTTTTAAATTAGAAAAAAAAAATCTGAATTTTGAAATCCACGTGGGCCCAAGGGTTTTGTTTTTGTTTTTTGAGAAGAATTGTCCTTTGTATTACAGAAATAGAGTTGTCTAGACTTCCTTCCTGTCTTCCTGCATTCCCTAAATGTCGTGTGCATGATGCCATAGTCTTTTTCCCAGCCACTTTGTATGTGCACCCCTGATCTCCCCAGCTGCACGGCCAGGTTCTTTAAAGCAGAAGTTCTCAAACCAAAGTGTGTATGGAACCCCTTGGAGAGCCTGTTCAAACACAGCTTCTTGGGCTGTCCTCAAGAGTTTCTGCCTCAGTGGATCTAGGGTGGGGCTGGAGAACTTGTATTTCTGACAGATTCCTAGGGTAAGAGAACCATTGCTCTAGGGAAGAATGCCATTATTTCAATTTTTGTTGTATTTACCTACCAGCACAAGGGGCTTAGTAAATGCTCATGGATGGAATTTCTCCAAATCCTCATCTTTATAATGCTGTTGAAGCCTTAACTTTTACTCCCTGAGGTGATCCTGACTAGACCCTAGACTTACAAAGAATCGAACTCCCTGTTTTATTAGATACAGTTTTTGCTTTCTTCTCACCTGACAGGACATGGTGAATAAAAGGTCCCTTCTGACCTCTTTTTTGATCTGTCTTGCAGCAGATCAGAGGGAAGGCCTTTCCAGTGACCTGGAAGCAGCCCTTTGTGACTAAATTACTATTCCTTTCCTTTTGGTCGTTTCCCAATAAAACTCGCTTCTTGCCAGCCTCTTACAAAAGAGAGGGAGGGACCACCCAAAAGATCCCCTTTCTGGCAAGAGGACCAGTCTCTCAGAGCCTGCATTTTACAGGTGGCCCCACTGAGGCCAAAAGGGGTGGAGCCATTGGCTCGTGGTCACACAGGTGAAAAATGGAAGTGCCCTGTTGGAGCTCAGGTCTAACTTGACCCTGTAACAAGCTGTCTCACTCACCAGCACCCTCATCCCCTCCCCCATCCCAGAAAAGCATAGCCCGTTGGTCATAAACTTCGCTTTGCATAATCCACACCTTTCGAGCTTTCCTTCCGAGTACCACGGGATGGTCGCACTGATTCATCTTGACCAGTGACGCCGAATCACTCCCCCGTCCCGTCTCCCGGCCAGGGGCCGTCACTCAGACTCCACGAATCCCAGATAGAGCCAGTGCGAGCGCCTGTAAGAGTCTCGCCCTCGAAGCCCAGCGATTAAGTCGGTTCCTCAAATTGTTCCCAACCGGAGGGGCAGGAAACAACGCCCGCCCTCGGTGGCGGCCGCAGAGGGAGGGGGAGAAGCTCTGGCCGGCTCCCGGGCAGTCCTAGCGGCCTCCCATCGATCTCCGGTCTAAGGTTCGGCCGGGTCAGAGTTCCGGCCGTTCTTTCTCCCGTTCGAGTCACACCCCCACCCCCGACCCCGGGAACCCCGGACCCCTGGCCTCTGTTATCGCGGAGCGGGCTGACTCCCGGGGCCACAGAGCCCCCAGAGTCCGCGCTTTCCCGGGGGCCCCGCAGCCCTGGCCCAGCCGCCAGGTGGAAGGAGACAGGTCAGCGGAGCCGCCCGCGCGAGAAGGCGGGGTCTGGCGGAGGCTGCGCGGGCGGGCTGCGGCAGGCGCCCGGGACCCTCGCGCCCCCTCCTCCGCGCTGCCCGCCGGGCCGCCAGCGCCGCGACCCCCACCGCCAACCAGTGCCCTCTCTGCCGCACCGGCCCCGGCAACAGGTGAAGAGGCCGCCGGCCCGCAGCGCCTCCCTGGGGCGGTCCTTCTCCCGCCCGCCTCGCGCCCGCCCCTCTCCACGCCCCCTCCCCTCCTCCCGGCCTCAGCCGCCTAGCTCGGCCGCCCGGCGGTCTCCCCTCGCGCGGTCTCCTCCTCCTCCTGGGCCCCAGCGCAGCCGAGAGCCCCGCGCGGAGGAGCGGGGGGCGCCGAGCACTCGTACGACACGCGCCGCGGCGGGACCGGCCCCGGGGGGCGCCCCCGGCGCGCCTCCCTCCCCGAGCCCGCAGCGCTCCCCTCCCCCCCGCCGGTGTCCCCAGGACTCCGGGCCGCGCGTCCAGCCCCAGACACACGGGGGGTCCCCGAGGAGGGGCCAGCCCGGCCTCGGCGCGGCGATGGAGGAGCCGCAGCGCGCCCGCTCGCATACCGTCACCACCACTGCCAGCTCCTTCGCCGAGAACTTCTCCACGAGCAGCAGCAGCTTCGCCTACGACCGGGAGTTCCTCCGCACCCTGCCCGGGCTCCTCATCGTGGCGGAGATCGTGAGTGCCGGGCGCGCGGGGGGGGCGGGGAGGCGCTGGTGGACCTGGGCGTCGTGCCTCCGCAGATCCGCTTCCAGGGAACCCTTTTGGCTCCGTCTCGCCTCCTTCCCAGAGTGCAAAACTCAGAGACCGCCTCTCCGAGCGAGGTACGATCACCTGGCGCTCTCATCGGAAAGAGGGTCCTGACCCCCACCCAGGATGTCTACTCGGGCAGAGACCCGACTCGTTGGGCCCTCTCGGTGGTCCTGGCGTCCCTTGGGAGCGGAATGCTTGGGGGGCGTTGAGTTTGTGTTAATGAGTGTCACGGACACCTGATGCCTCCCTTGCCTGACCTCCACGTGGATGGCCTCCTCCCTAAAAGCAAAGCTTTCTAAAACTCGGAGCGGAGGAGACATTTTCTTTGCTGATTGATCTCCGTGGCAGTAAAATTGAGGTGAATGAAGAAACTTTTACTGAGTAAAATCTGAGGAGCTCAGCCCCGTTGAGGACTGGAAGGCTTCCTGCCTGGTGCAGTGCACATCCTGGTTGAGGCTCAGAACATTCCTGGACAGGAGGCCTGGCTTGTGCCTTCTCCTCTTCACAGCACATGGAGGCTGAGAGATCAAGCGATTTCTCCTGAAGTCCCAGCCAGTCCTTCTTGTCTGGAGCCCTGTTCACAGGGCTAGTAGTGGGTACTGTTTATTGTCCTCATGGGACATAAGGGTTCCATGAGGGTCCATGGGCTGGGGCTGGGGTTCCCTCAAGACCTTTAGATGCCTTTGTGCCCTCATGTAACCCACACAACAGCCCTACTCTGTGAAGGTGTCTTCAATTAATTCCACTTTCCATGGGAAGAAACTGAGGTGTAGAGAGGGGAATTCAGTCCCACCTGGGGGTGGTGGGTCAGCCTGACTCTAGGGCCCTGCTCTTCACTGCAGAGTGGTGATACTGATATTTTGTCTGTCTAACTAGTCCCCTCTCCATCATATGTCACACACATTCATTTACACATTGGTGGAGTTGAAATCTAGCTTTTATGGGGTGAGAGAATGTGGGCTGTGGTGGTAAAGACATGGCAGAAGACGCAGATGCTTTCTCTGAGAAACCCCCAACTAAACCTGTGTACATCAAGCAGTTTCCCTGCTCCTGGGAAGTCTCAGACTCCACTCCAGATCTAGGGAATGGATTCCCTAGCACCTAAAGTTTGAGAAAGGTTGGCTCAGCCCAGCCCCCCCCCTCCCCCCCCCCCCCCCCCCGCAGCTGATTCTCTCAGCTGGTACTGAGAGGACTTCAGGAGAACCAATAAAAAAGATTACGGTATTGGACTCACCTTGCAGGGCCTGGCTTATAGGAATTCAACAAATATTTGCTGTGTGAATGAAGTAGTTGGCAGGCTCCCCTGCTCCAGCAAAACAAATAAAGCTGAAGTCAGAGATGGGGGCTTCTTCTCCTGTTCCATGCTTTTTCAGAAAATAGAAAAGTGAAGGACAAAATGTAAATGGCCCACAATCCCATCCCTAGAAATAACCATGAGTCATTGATATTTTGGCATATTATCTTTTTAGATTTCAATAATTTTTTCTAGGGTGGAAAAAATAGGTGAGTAAAATTACTCATACCACTATAATAGTTCAATTTTTATTTTTTTTAATTTTTATTTATTTATTTTTAAAAAAGATTTAAAAAAATTTGTTTGACAGAGAGAGACACAGCGAAAGAGGGAACACAAGCAGGGGGAGTAAGAGATGGGGAAGTAGATTTCCCATGGAGCAAGGAACCCAATGTGTGGCCCCATCCCAGGACTGTGGGATCATGACCTGAGCAGAAGGCAGACGCCTCACGACTGAGCGACTCAGGTGCCCCCAGTTTTTATTTTTGACTATATATACACGTTTATCAGTCTTACAGGCAGAGTTTTAAGTTTGCCCCACCCTCTCCTCACTTTCAAATCTCTTAGAGCCATTAATGTTTATAATCTGTTCCTTGATTTTTTTTTTTTCCCAGTTGTAGGTGTTATCCACTGGCTTCTCCCTCTGAGAGATGAGGCTTTAGCCCTCTCAGACCACCTTTTACCCATCACACCCCACCCCGTGTTATACATATATCCCTCCTGTCTCCCACAGTATTTTAGGTTAGACTAAGGACTAAGAGTTGACCTTACGACACCATAAATGCTGTTCACAGTTGAGCCAGAGTGGTCTGTGAGGACTTTTCCTTTCCAGCCCAATTTATTTCCCGGAATTAGTAATTTTCTTTTTCCATTTCTTCATTCTCTAGCTGTTTAGCACTAATTTTACCTTAATTGTCAAAATCTCCTATCAGGCAAGTGAGAGACATTTGGGAGTCTGTCAAAGTCATCATCTCACGACCGACCCTTTCTGGGAGCCTCTGCCCTGCTCCCACCAGGCCTCTCACCTTGGCACAGGTGACAGCATGGGGTCTATAACAAGACTCTGGAGATTCTTTCTCTCCCCTTCTCTTCTGGGTTGGGTCTCCTGCTTCTCCTGACCAGTATTCCTCTCTGTTTTGCCTTACAAAACCCCTTTTATTATTACTATTGTAGTTTACTGTGGGGGAACCGCACAGACTTTAGTCATTTCCTGAGAAGGGATATATGTGTGAATAGAGATTTACATCTTTCAAAATATCTTGATTTAACTCTTACACATAATTAATAGTTTGTCTAGGTAAAGAATGTTAGATTGGAAATTGTTTTCCTTCAGCATTTTGAAAGTAGTCCTCCACTCCCTTTGAGCTGTTCTGTTTTTTGTTTTCATAAATTTCATTTCTTCATCCTTTTTTTTTCTTTACCTTCTGGATCTTTTCCCTAAGAAATCTTTCAGTTCATCCTAATGTGCCTTCTTCTGAGTCCATTTTTCTTCCATTATACAGGGGACCTCATGTCTTCTCTGTCAGGAAAGCTCATGTATGTGTAAGGAGATTTTTTTAAAGTGATTTTTACATTTCTGTTTTTTTTTTCTTCTGAAACTCCTTTTATCCCTTATTTTTGTTTATTCATGTATTTTCTTAGAATTTTACTCATGGGTTTGTGACATGCTGTGTTCACTTACCATGCCCTAAGCATTTCTCAGGATCTTGGATCTCTCAATTATTACAGTTTTCTGTTGTAAGGAAGTACCATATTTGATTTCCTCCATTTTCATGTTTCGGGGTGACTGAGTGGCTCATTTGGTTGAATGTCTGCCCCTTGATTTTGGCTCTGGTCATGATCTCAGGGTTATGGGATCAAGCCTGCACTGGGCTCTGTGCTGGGTGTGGAGCCAGCTTGGGATTCTTTCTCTCTCCCTCACTGCCCTACTCCCCACCCGCTTCACACGCCCACATGTTCCATCTCTCTCAAAAGAAAAAGAAATAAAAGTTAAAAAAAATAAAATTAACATGTTTCTAGGTTTTACTAGTATAGCCAGTGTTATAGCAATTTTCCTTCTTTGTCCCTCTTTCCACATTTATGCAGTGATTTTCTCAAGAGAAAGTTCTTTAAAGTACAGTTTTGTGTCAAAGAGTGCACAAAATTAAAGGTTTGTTACATATTCTGAAATTATCTTTCCACAAAATTCTGCTGGCTTAAATTATTATCAGTAGTGTGAACCTATCAAACTAAAAATACTTCTTTTTTTTTAAGTTAGGGGAATTTCTAAAATAAAAATCTGAAAAATCATCTTAAATGATATATGCTTTATTGATCTAAGATATTTCTGGTTCGTGTTTTAATGTCTAAATCAGGATGTGGCTTACTGTCGATGGTTTCTTAGAAGTAAAGCAATATGGTACCACTGAGTCTTTATTGGGGGGTTGTGAGGGGAGCAGGTTTCCAACTATTGCTGTCCCCACCCTGGAATTCAGATAGACCTGTCCCGAGAAGGATGTTATTTTCTGCCTCGAAAAATAAACACCAAATACCGGGACAAAGAATTGCTAAGACTCCGACTTCCTGCTTGAATCTGGGAGAAATGAAGTAGTAGAGAATAAAACACAATGTTTCCCCAAATCTGTTGTCAAATTCACTAGCCCTGGCTTTCCCACAGGAGCAAATGGTTGTAGCTAACCTACTCAAACACTGGGCTGTGCCAATGTAACATTGTGTTGAAACCAAATTGTAGTCATTTCCTTCCGTTTAAAGTTTTATAACAAGCTAGAAGCAATCCAGTACCTGACCCGTGACTTGTAGGATGCTGTGATCTTATAATAATTACGAGTACTTGAAGAATTAAAGTGGTTTGTCAGAAGCTGAGTTAATTGCACCCTTCCTGTTATTGGTGACTTCAAAATGAATTACAGCATTCGGGTAATAATGTCAGGTCACCTTTCGTGTGCTTACTGTCATAAGCAGACGTAGGTGGGGAGGGATGAGTAGAATTTATCGAGAGCTGGAATCTAAATCATATTATCCTGTTGAATTCTTTAAAAAAGAAAAACTCAGTGACCATAGTTTCCATTTCACAAAACAATACCTAGTCTTTGTAGAAAAATATAGAAAAATGCAGTTAAGAAAAACCCCCTGTAATTCTAGCTCCCATGGTGGTTCCTAATGGGCATGGTACTACTAGGGGATAGGATTTAAAATTGAAAAAAAAATTGGTTATTGTAATATTGAAGCATCTACTGGTGTTTTGTGCCCTGGGGGTCAGGGTCACTAAATGTCCTGAAGTGCACAAGACAGTCCCCAACAACGAATTGCTTTACCAATTGCCAACAGCACCACTGTTAAAGAACGCTGAGTGAATCACTATTTAGCACTTGGAAAAAACCACTCCAGAATTGTTCAAGTGGTTATGTATCATTTATCTGTATTTTTTTTTTTGGATGCAGTCACTTACAAACTATTCTTTCGTTTACTGCTATGGCCATCTGCGCTGGATATCTCCCATTTGTCCCCCAGATCCACTCCACACCCTTCCCCACTCTGTCCTCCACCCTGAAGGCTGACTTGCTTGGACTGTCGCAAGGAGCTCCCCTTTGATGTTTCACTGGATTCATCCGGAAGTGATAACCACAGGAGGCTGGCGGTGAGAAGAGAGCAGGTTCTGGGTTTTCAGTCCCTGGGATTCCTGCCTGCTGACTCTGAGCAGGTTGACTCTCTTGGTGGAAGGAAGGCTGTCTGGCAACGCTCCGCACCCAGCTGTTTTCCCTGGCTCTCAGAGCCAGCTGTTCCCTCCCAGCTGCTCTCCACTGCCAGGCCCTGCACTATCACTGTGGTTTCCCTGCACCCTGCTTTATAAATAACACCTTTATTAAACTCATCTGGGATTACCCAATCTGAAAGTGCTGGGTGTCCTGCTGAGTCCTGATAAATCACCTTTCCTCATTAATTAATTTCTTATGACATTCTTAATGGCCACATAGTATTCCATAAATATTCAGGCTCCTACTCTTCAGGTTATGTTTCTTTCCTTTAAAAATGTAACAAGCTTCCTTTATGCTGATTCTTTCTGGTGGTTCTTTAATGTTTACTAAGAGTGAGTACTTAGAAGTGAATAAAAGGTCATTGAATTTTCTAAGTCAATTTTGAGGTATCCAGTAAAATTCACCCTTTTTATTTTAAAGATTTTATTTATTTATTTGACAGAGAGAAATCACAAGTAGACAGAGAGGCAGACAGAGAGAGAGAGAGAGGGAAGCAGGCTCCCTGCTGAGCAGAGAGCCCGATGCGGGACTCGATCCCAGGACCCTGAGATCATGACCTGAGCCGAAGGCAGCGGCTTAACCCACTGAGCCACCCAGGCACCCAAAATTCACCCTTTTTAGTGTAGAGTTCTGTGAGTTTTAGCATGTGCATTCCTAAAATGCAGCTATATGGAGATATTCAGATCCTAAAATTGACCTTTTTAACATGTACAATTTGAGATTTTTAGGATACTCACAGAGCTGTTGTACCACTATTTTAGAACATATTTGTCACCTCAGAAAGAAACCCCATACCTCTTAACAGTTACTTCCTATTCTCCCCTCCTTGCAGCCCTTGGTAACCACTAGTCTACTTTCTGTCTCTCTAATTTGTCTATTCTGGACATTTCAAAAAATGGCCCTATAATATGTGGCTCTTTCTGTCTTGTTTCTTTTACTTAGCCTAATGCTTTCATTAGGCCATCCATGCTGTAGTACATATCAATACTCAATTCCTTTTTTGCCAAATAATATTCCGTTATGTATTTAATTTTGTGTATCCATAATTGATGGACATTTGGGTTGTTTCCACATTTTGGCTATTATGAATAATGCTGCTATGAACCTTCATGAACAAAGTATTTTTGTGGACATATGTTTTCACTTGGGCAGTTACCCAGGAGTGGAATGGCTGAGTCACAGGGTAACTCTTTGTTTAAGAGTTTGAAGTACTGCTAGACTTTTCAAAGTGCCTGCACTGCCCTGCAATCCAGCCAGCAATCCGAGTTCCAATTTCTCTGCATTTTCACTAAGATTCTTTATTTTCTCTCTTTTTGATTCTGGGTATCCTACAGGGTTTGAAGTGGTATCTCATTGTGGTTTGGGTTTGTATTTCTCTAACAACTAGTGATGTTGAGCAGATCTTCATGTATTTATTGGTCATTTGTGTATCTTCTTTGGGGAAATGTGTATTCAAATCCCTTGTTTAAAAAATTATTGTTGAGTTGGAAGATCTCTTTACATATTCTGGATACAAGTCTTTTATCAGATATATGACTTGCAAATAATTTTCTTCCATTCTGTGAATGGTCTTTTCACTTCATGCGATGGCATCCTTTGAAGTGCGAAGATTCTTAATTCAGTAAAATGCAATTTATGTAGGTATTTTCTGTCATGGCATATGCTTTTGATATCATATATGAGAAGACTTTCTTAATCCAAAGTCATGAAGATTTACGTTTATGTATTCCCCTAAAAGTTGTATAGTTTTGTCTTATCTTTGAGTCTGTGATGCATTTTGAGTTACTTTTATACAGTATGAAATAGGGGTCTAAGCTGATTCTTTTTCATATGGATATCTAGTTGTCCCAGCACCATTTGTTGAAAAGACTTTTTCTCCCATTGAATTGTCTTGACACCCTTTTCAAAAATCCAATGTAGTATTATAAGAGCTTATTTCTGGATTCTCAGCTCTAGTCCATTGATCTCTGTGTTCTTTTTTTTTTTTTTTTTTTCAAAGCCAAACAGCAAGGGTCGTTTATTACGAGTTCAAACCCGGACCTCTGCGCCCTCGTTGCCGGTGACGCTAAGAGGTCCTGAGCTCAGGATCACGGCACTTTTTTTTTTTTTTTTTTAAGATTTTATGTCTTTATTTGACAGAGAGTGATCTCTGTGTTCTTAATGCCAGTACCACACTGTACTGATTATTGTAGCTTTGTAGAAAGTTTTGAAGTCTGAAATTGTGAGTGTGCCAAATTTGTTTTTCTTTTTTCAAAATTGTTTTTTGGCTATCCTGGGTCCCTTGTATTTCCTTATAGATTTTTAGTATCAGTTTGTCAGTTTCTGTAAAAAGGGGCAGCTGAAATTTCAATATAGATTATGTTGAATCTGTAGATCCATTTGGGCAGTATTGCCATCTTTAACAAAATTAAATTTTCCAGTTCATAAACATGGGATGGATTTCCATTTAATTAGGTTTTCTCTAATTTCTTTCAACATGTTTTATAGTTTTCAGCACACAGGTCTTATTTTTCTTTTGTTAAATTTATTCCTAAGTATTTTATTCTATTTGATGCTGTTGCAAATGGAATTATTTTCTTAATTTCATTTTCAGACTCTTCATTGTTAGATCATAGAAATCCAATTGAGTTTTGTATCTTTGATCTTGTATCCTACAATTTTGATGACCTCATTTATTGATTCTAATAGTTTTTTTTTTTTCGTGGTTTGGCATATGTGTTTTTAAGACTTTTGATTCTGCTGCCAAGTTGTACAGAGTTTATACCAATTTACATTTCCTCTAGTGGTATTTCAGTGTGTAACAGGGTTTGTTTCTACAAATACTCAAACTTTGTTTTAATATTTGCCAGTTCTGTTAGAGTGGGAGATACTCAAAATAAAAAAAAACTAGTTTGGCATAAACAACTCTAGTCAGAAAGAACATCAGCATTAGCTGATTTAGGGGAACCCTGGACATGTGAAAAAGAACAAATTGTTTTTATTTGCATTTCTCTGATTATTAAAGTTGAATATTTTAAATATACTCATTAGCCATTTATTTCTTCTTTTGATAACCAGTAATTTTTTCCTATTCATTTAAAACATGGGCTCTTTCTTTCTTTAAGAAAATGTTTAAAAGATATAAAAGAGAGAGAGAAAGCTTAAATGAAAATTACCTCCCAGGAGACAGATAAGGTTGGTATGGGGAATGTGTTTGAATGGGTTGTTTGCTTTGTAGCTGCTTATCTTTTTATAGGTTTACATTTTTCTATAACAAGGATATATTTATGAGTTAATGGAATTAAAGAAGCCTACAGCAATGTAATAAGTGCTCATTGTAAAGGTAAATTTCATATCATTTATATATAGAATGAAAACTGAAAGTCTCTGCTAACATACGTCCTTCATTCCATCCCTCATCTACCCTTCTGCTTTGATGTATTTACCATTCACATTTCTCCCAGACCTTTTTCTGTGTACATGTGAACATACAGTATTCTGCACATACATGAATGAGTATATTACATATATTCTGCAACTGCTTTATCTTTTAATAATATCTTAATATTTTTCTATGTTCTTCTTTGTTGATTTATAAATTTCCTATATACGGTTATTAATTTTCCTCTGTCACTTGTTAATAGCATCAATCATGCCATTTTCACTAAAATAATTTTCTGATTTGCACAGTCTAAACTGTTATCTTTGAAGCACCTGGCTGGCTCAGTTGGTTAAGTGTTGGACACTTGATTTCTGCTCAGGTCATGATCTCAGGGTCGTGAGAGCACACTCCACATTGGGTTCTTGGCTCAGGGCGGAGTCTGCTTGAGATTCTCTCCCTCTCTCTCAGCCCCTCCCTCTGCTTGCATGTTCTCTAAATAAATAAATAAATAAATAGGATCTTTAAGCCCATTATCTTTATTTAGCCTTCTAGGGTTTGCTTTGCTTAAACATGGCTTCCCTACCCACAGGATTATGCAGATATTTGAAGGAAATATAGGATAATTTTTTTTAGTGTTAAAAGTATTTACTGTCTTAAGCCGTAAGTTCCTTTTGTTTGTATAAGAATGTGATTTCACTTTTTTCCTCAAATGGATATGTAGTTGTCTCACCATTAATCATATATATCCCCATATATGTGTAACTATTTCTTGACCCTAATCTGTTCTATTCCTGAGTTAGCTTTATAACCTTTTAATTACTGTAGCTTCATCGTGAATTTTAATATCCAGGAGAGTAAGTCTTACAGACTTGTATTTCTTTGCTGTTCTTGTATATTTACACTAAGTGATTTTCAGAATCAGTGTTCCTTAAACCCCCTTACAACTTTGAGTTGTATTAAATTTATAAATTAACTTGATAATTCAATAATGTATAAATTAATATAATCAATATTATAAATTAATATATTGAATCTTATAATCTAGGGATATTGTACCCTTCTATTTATTTGGGTCAGTTTATGCTCTTGAAGTCCTAAGTTTTTTCCAGATGAATCTAATATATTTTTTTAAGATTTTACTTATTTATTCAAGAGATAGAGTGATCAAAGGAAAGCATGAGTTGGGGGAGGGGCAGAAGGAGAGGGACAAACAGATTCCCCACTGAGCAGGGAGACCAACACTCGGGGCTCAATCCCGGACCTTGGGATCGTGACCTGAGTGGAAGGCAGACGGCTAATCAACTGAGAGACCCAGGCACCCTTTATGTATTTCTTACTAGAATTAGGAATTCTCAATTTTGATACGGGATATTTATAAAAATTAGTAGGATTTATCAATTTCTAATTATTTGTGGTTTATAAGGAAGCTATTATTTTTCTTATTTCAATCTTGTGTTTAGCTATCATATTTACATTACTAGTTTTAACAGTTTTATTTCTTTTATAAGTAAATTATAGTACTGTTTGTGAATGAGGATTGTTTTCTATTTTTGCTTTTTAAAGATTTTATTTATTTATTAGATAGAGGACATGAGAGAGAGAGCACAAGAAGGGGAGGGGGCAAAGGGAGAAGCAGACTCCCTGCTGAATGAGGAACCCAATGTGAGGCTCAGGCCCAGGACCCCAGGATCATGACCTGAGCCAAAGGCAGATGCTTAACCAACTGAGCCATCCAGGCACCTTAGATTCTTTTCTTTTCCTTTTTATATTTATACTTTTTCTTTTTCCATTATTGCGTATGTTGGGACTACCAGTATAATGTTGAATGATTGGGATGGTATGAGTGTCCTTGGCTGGCTCATAACTTTAGTTGGTCGCTTTCCAATGTATCAATGATAGTACAGGTTTAACTATAGGTTCTGGTAGATATTCTTTGTTGAGTTAAAGAAGGGAAGTTTAACTTGTACTTCGAATCAAAAACTATTGTTGAATTTAGAAGATAGGATTTGGGGGGAGGAGTGTTTGTCAGTGTGATCACCAGGATTTTATTTCCCTTAATTCGCTAATGGAGTGAGTTATATTAGGAAATCCAACATGGAATCATTCTTGTGATCTTGGAATAAATCTCTACTTTGTTATAATATATTCTTTTAATATTCTATTTTATTTTAAAACTTTTTTTACTCTTGAATTTAATTTGTTAATATTCTGATTGTTTCTACACTCATGTAAGACCAGCCTCTTTGATTCATTTGCTGTGATCCATTTTGTTTGATTTTAATATTGCCATACAAGCTTTCTGGCTAACGTTTATCTGTTATGTTCTTGTCCCTTTATTTTGAATTGAAGTGAGAGTCCCAAAAGACAAAATTAACTATTTAAGTTTTTATTTTAATTCCAGTTAACATACAGTGTTATATTAGTTTCAGGTGTACAATGTAGTGATTCAGCAATTTCACATGTTGCCTAGTACTCATCAGAGTAAGTGCCTGCCCCAAGCCCCATCATCCACTTCACCCATCCTGTCACCCCCTTCCCTTCTGGTGACCATGAATTTGTTCTCTCTAGTTAAGAGTCTTTTTCTTATTTTGTCTCATGCTCTCTTTTTCCCCCCTTTGCTTGTTTGTTTTATTTCTCAAATTCCACATATGGCTGAAATAAAATTGAGTATTTTAAAGTGAACAATTGAATGGCGTTTAGCACATTCACAGTGTTGTACAATCACCACTTCTGTGTAGTTCCAAAACATTTAATCTTCCCAAAAGGAAATCCTCCCTTTATTTTTCACTTTTTTCTTCTCATTATAAGTACATCTTCTATACCCATCGTATAACTAAATTTTATTTATACACCCAGTCTGAGAACTTGTTTTCCACATGGAAATGTTATCACATTTACATTTATTGTAATAACTTACTTAGTATTTTTAGTTTTCCTTATTTTTTCCTCTAATGAACGAAATTATAAATTCTGTTTTGTTTAGAGTTTAGTTTTAAGTTTTCCTCAAAGTACCTAAACATATCTTTCTAACCACCCAGAAAATTAAGATGTTTAACCTCAAAACCATTCAAAAAACAATACTGTCCTCCTTATTTATTCTTTTTTTTTTTTTTAAGATTTTATTTATTTATTTGACAGAGATCACAAGTAGGCAGAGAGGCAGGCAGAGAGAGAGGGAAGCAGGCTTCCCGCTGAGCAGAGAGCCCGATACAGGGCTCAATCCCAGGACTCTGGGATCATGACCTGAGCTGAAGGCAGAGCTTTAACCCACTGAGCTACCCAGATGCCCCTTAGGAATTGTTTCTTGCTGGTTTTCTGAAGCTTCCCACCCATATTACTGAACAACTATTTAAACTTAACAAGTTTAGATTTTTTTCACTCTCTTGTCAATTTTTTGTGTCATTTACTTTCTTATTTTTCAGTTTCCAGATAACTCCTTGAGTAATTGTTTTAGTAAGTGGGAAGATGGTAAACATTTTAAATTATTGCGCATCAAAAAACATTTTTCTTTTATCTTCATACTTGAATAATAATTCAGTATAAAATTATAGGTCTTAACACTTCTTTTCGCTATTTCTTTGAACACCTTTCATTGTCTTCAAGCATCTAGTACTGTTAATAAGAGACCTGGTGGTCTGGTAGACCCTAGACAGGCCATGAAGTTTAGTCCCTCCCAGGCCTTGTCCGTTCATGATTGTGCATTCCCACAGACTTCATTGCAGCACAGCCTTGCATGAAGTGACTTGCACGTTGCAGGAGAATGTAGAAAGATGGCATTGGTGGTATAGCAAGAACTTGGGGGTGGAATGTTTTATTGGGGTGAAATAGTTTGTGAAAGGTCATTTTGCGGCCATATCTGGTAATTATAGTAGACCTTCAGATTGTTATGGTTGGTAATTAAAGATTGTTAAACCCTCACTTGGAGTTCCCTGAGTCCTGATGGCTTCTCTCCCTGGGCAGACAGAATGCTGTTGCCCCAACCTGGGATGGATGAAGAGGACTTGAAGGTCCTCTCTCAGGGCGGTTCTAGACTGATGGCCCCTGGTGATCCCTGCTGAGACTATGTCCTTTGCATCTCTTGCAGAATAGAACCTTTGTAATATTTAAGTCAGAGAGCTTGTTTGTCCTAGGTTATAAACCCACTTCTCTGTGGGAATAATGTTCGTATTTCCTTTTAAACAACCAAATGGTGTTTTTAAAAAATCTCCTTAGAAGCTTTTGGAATTTTCTCCCTATGTTTATAAATCTGAAGAGACCATATACTTTACCACTGTGTGTCTAGAAAAGCATTCCTTATTTATCAGCCTTCATGGTACCCTATATAAATAATAATGAAATCTCTCTTCAGCACAGAGAACTTTTTTCTATTTCCTGCATCTGTTCCATTTCCTCCCCAAAAACTCTTTATTCAATCCAGAAGTTCCGGGAGAGATTAAACTGTCTTCAGTATCTCCTTGCTTCACCTCCCCTCCCCGCCTCACCCAAACTTTCCTTCTCTTTGTTGTTTTGCAGAGTTTTGGGAAATAGCAGTTCCAGCCCCAATTCAGATTTTCTGTGGAGTATGGTTTTTTGGGCTTTGATATTTTTAATTCACAACAGTTTATCATTCTTTTTTGTTTGTAGCCTGATCATTTCTTTTTTTTTTTTTTTTTTTCAAATTGAATCATTTTAGGACCCTTTGGTATATTTACACTTCGTTTGCAGAGAGACCTTGTCTGCTTGTTGAATCTGTTGGCTCCTTCTCTGGCTGATTTCCTCAATCATTTGGTGATTCATATTTGTCGGTTTGTAATTGTAGATGAGATGGCTGGAGAGTGTTTGCTTAGTGTGAGTGAGAATCCTGTGCCTCTGGCAGTGAACATGGGTTTTCATCACATGACCTAGACCTAGTGGGTTTTGTTTTGTTTTGTTTCCAGAGGAAGAGAGATATTAATCCGGTGAAGGGGGAACAGTAAGGAACAGTGTACCTGTGTGGACTTTTCTATGAGGTGTGCACATAGCTTCCTGAAGGATCTGGCTGTCTTGAAGCTTTGTCTTGGGGGCTTTTTCCAGAAGTAACTGCTGGAGGGAATCGGGGAGATGATGATTAACTTGGCAGCTTCTAAGCCTTCAAATTCATACTTAGCAGATTACTCTTGGCTTATTCCTTCTTCCACTTCTGTTGTTAACTCTAGTTTGGATTTTTCTGAGGGTCTGTTTGGAAGCTCACCTTTTTTTGATAGGTCCTCAATTTTCCTTTCTAGAGCTATAGGTTAGAAACTGCATGTTTGTCATTAGTTTGTTCCCACGTCCCTCCCAGGAATCCCTCACTACTCTAGGAACCGCTGCTGCTCTATCCAGCTTTTCAGCACTACCCTGTACTTTTTTTTTTTCAGATTTTATTTATTTATTTGACAGAAAGAGATAGAGGGCATGCACAAGCAGGGAAGCAGCAGGCAAAGGTAGAGAGAGAAGCCAGGGTCCTCACTGAGCAGGGAGCCCCCATGTGGGGCTCAATCCTGGGACGCTGGGATTGTGACCTGAGCTGAAGGCAGACGCTTAGCCAACTGAGCCACCCAGGTGCCCCTGCACTACTCTGTGTTTTGAAATTACTTGGGGGTTTGTTTTGTTTGTTTGTTTTTCAGTTATTTCAGTGGGATATAAGGAGGATGAAGAGGTAAGCATACAGGTCTGGTCAGCTACTTTGAAAGAGAAGTTCAGCTGTTTTGTTACTTAGAGGTGTTTTTGATGTACAGAAGGAATATTGACCTTCTTTCTGTATTGCAAATTTTTTTTTCTGCCCTATCACACCATAATTTTATTTATGTTGATTTTATTTACAAAATCCAAAGTTTATCTTTGATTCATCTCATTTTGACCCCACATTTGCCATCATGCTTAGAAGTTTGTACCTCACTAACAAAACCCAAATACATTGTATTTAACTTTTTTCTTTTAAGACTTTTTGATGTTTAATCTTCATATTGAAATTTACTGTAGTAGAAGGTATAAATTTGAGCTCTAACTTTGTTTCCAAATGTCTGTTCAGTTGTCCCAGCATGATCTATTGACAACTCTATTCTTCCTTCACTAATCTGGGTTGCTTCTTTGTTTCACTTACTTAATTCTTGTATCTTCTTACCTTCAACTCTGTACTTACCACTCTATTCCAGTCTCCGTTCCCATTTTTTACCATCTGTAGTTCTAGGATAACATTTTAACATCTGCTAGGGTAAACCACCTCAGATACAACTTTCAGAATTTTTTTAAAGCCCTGCACTGTTTTGTCCCCTCTCTCTTGTCAAACTGTATTGCACTTTGATTAATGCATAGATTAATTTTGGGACAAAGGATTTACATTAGTTCCTACAAAGACGACTTCTCAACCATTCCCTTGTCTTCAGTGACATGTTAGGATTGATTCTCACGCTCTTCAAGGTATTTTCCAGTGTAAGTTAATAATGCATCTCTTATGTATTCAGTCATCAGGTATGTGAATATTTATTGTGTGCCAGAATCTGTATCTGGCATTTAGAATGTGGTGGTAAATAGCACCTTTCTATTTTTATTATAACAAATGATCAGTAATAGGATGTAAGACATAAAAAGAAAATACGCTTAGGGAGGTACTGAAGGAGAGTTTAAAGCTTCAAATTTTCAAGTTTGAGCTGAAATTCAAAAGGCATTTATTCCTTGTAGGTCTTTGGTCCATTATTCATCTCAAAATCTAAAATATAAAAGATACAAATTATAGTTTGTTTGTTTTTTTTGCTAAGATTTATGACTAGAACTATTCATAGGAAGGTAGCAGTACTTTTCGTTAGATGAGTATTTTACTATTAATTCCTTTCTCTCTCTCTTACTTTCTTTTAGATTTATTTACTTGTTTGTGGGGAGAGGGGCAGAGGGAGAAGGGGGAGAGAGAATCTCAAGCAGACTCCCGACTGAGCATAGAACCAGCCGTGGAGCTCAATCTCACGACCATGAGATCACAACCTGAGCTGAAATCAAGAGTCAGATGCTTAACCAACTGAGCCATCCAAGCACCCCACCATTAATTTTCATTTAAAATGATTTTTTTAAAGATTTTATTCATTTGAGAGAGAGAGAGTGAGAGAGCATGAATGAAGTGGAGGGGTAGAGGGAGTGGGTGGGAGAGGCAGATTCCGTGCTGAGCAGAGCCCAATGAGGGGCTCGATCCCAGGACCCTGAGATCATGACCTGAGCTCAAGGCAGACACTTAACTGACTGAGTCACCAGGCGCCCCATCAGTAATTTTCATTTAAAATGAAATGAATTTTGGGGCACCTGGGTAGCTCAGTGGGTTAAAGCCTCTGCCTTCAGCTCAGGTCATGATCCCAGGGTCCTGGGATCGAGCCCCACATGGATCGGGCTCTCTGATCAGCAGGGAGACGGCTTCCTCCTCTCTCTCTCTCTCTGCCTGCCTCCCTACCTACTTGAGATCTCTGTCTGTCAAATAAATAAATAAAATCTTAAAAACCAAAACAAAGACAAACCTATAGGCTGTCTATGGTGACATTTAAATGTCCATATTTCCATCTGAATTATTAAATGCTTAGCTGGTTGATACGAACAAGCCTTCTAGGTATTCCTTGCTTTTTTCTATTTCTTAGAAGGGCTGGTGATGGGGGTGCTTGGGTGGCTCAGTGGATTAAGCCTCTGCCTTCAGCTCAGGTCATGATCCCAGAGTCCTGGGATCATGCCCTGCGTCCAGCTCTCTGCTCAGCAGGGAGCCTGCTTCCCCCTCTCTCTCTGCCTGCCTCTCTGCCTACTTGTGATCTCTGTCTGTTAAATGAATAAAATCTTTTAAAAAGATAAAATAAAATAAAATGAATTTTCACTCTTATTATCTCAATTGATATTAAGCCAGTCCAAGTTTTGGGGAATCCTCTTACCTTTACTTTCTAGTTGAGCACTGATTTGAGGAAACGGTTCCTAAATAATACACGAATGAGTCAGCCATACTTGTGGAGAGACAGGTTGAAACAAATCTCACCTGATTGCTTCTCCCTCTTCTGTACCCACCCATCAGTTCATGCTAGCCTGTCAGTAAAATCTCCTTTCAGTGGGAAAGCAGGATATCCATTTGTCTTGGTCATGGTTCAGTCGCAGATGACAATATCCATTCTAGCTGGCTGAAGCAGCAAGAGGTTTATTAAGCATCATTAGACGACTTCCAAAATTTTTTGTAGGGCTGGAAGAGCAGGCTTTAAGTGCAGCTTTTGGGCAAAACTTTTCAGAATCACCCTGAGAACTCCTCTGTCATGGGTAAAAACATAAAGAAGTAGGATTTACTCTCACAACTGCTGGATCCTGGGGCTCCATTGCCTCCATTGTGACCCACGGCCTCAAAAGGCTTCCCCCTGACTTGTCTCTCAACACTATAAAGCAAGGGACAGGACACTGGGATTTCAGTATAGTGGCCACAAGGAAATCACTCCTTGGTTTGCAGTAGGAACACAGAAGCAGGGAAAGCATATCTTCTAGCCCCATGATGTTGTCTTTTGCTTTCCAAGCCTTGTTCATATGAGTGTGTCTGCCCAAGCTACACCATGCATGGAACCTGGACTATAATCTGGTTTCCAGCCTCTGGTGAGCAGTAAGGCATACTGCAAGGGGAATGGAGTGGAGTTGAGTGGGTCTATGTGCTGTACTTACCACAGCCACTTTCATTGGATTCTACTAGGCTCATTGTGTTGGAAGTGAAAGACCTGTGACTTGTCACACTTCTGGGACATTCAGAGGACTTGCCCTTTTTCAGTTCAGACATGCATTCAATTTCTAGCTCTATGTCCTTGTACGACTGACCTAATGTTTCCTGAACTTCCATCTATAATAATGAGAAGGGTGATGATGAGTTAGCAGAGAGATAGCGGAAGATGAAATGAGCTACATGTAAGCCTTGTCCCAGAGGTAAACATTGGTTTATTTCCTGGCTAAATATAGATTTCTTTCTGTCCTTCTTCCTTCAGTAGATCCAGACTATATAGATTAATCCCAGTTGGACAGGGCTGCGTTGAGAATGGATGGTCCTATCTTAGGTTCTGGTGAGTTTTTTGTACCCAGCCATGAGCGTGAACATAGAATTGAGCTTCTGTGGTGTACTGAGGTTAGGACTATGATGATACTTCTGACTAAAGAAAGCTTAAAGGCTACAGTGAGAACTCCAAACACCCATGTATTTTACCTTTTAACATGATCAGTTCACTTAGACTATGAGTAGAAGAATGACCTAGCTACAATTATGAATGATGCCAGCTTTGTTGGTGCAGTGGAAACATTTCATCCATTTATGTTCCTGTGTAAACTCTATTCAGTAAAGGTCTAAGAAGTTATGAGGTAGGTCAGTTTTCCGGAGGCCTGAGTTTAATGGCCTGTTTTGGAAAACATGCAAAGTTCCGACCTTCTTATCTTGCCTTTCGTTTCTTTCCTTCTTCTATCTAAAACCTATTTATAAACAGTGCCACTTTCTGGGGGGGAAATAATTCAGAGGAGAAAGACATCTTTATTGTTGATTTGTAACCTGCCTGGTTTCCAGAGAGGACTGGTGGTGGGACAGACGTCTTTAAATTGTGGTTTTAGGGGAGCCTGGGTGGCTCAGTTGGTTGAGCATCTGTGTTCAGCTCAGGTCATGATCTTAGGGTCCTGGGATTGAGCCCAGCATTGGGCTCCCTGCTAGGTGGGGAGCCTGGTTTTTCCTCTGCCTGTGCCCCTACTCGCGTTTTCTATCAAATAAATAAGTAAAACCTTAAAAAAAAAAGAATCTATATAATCTTTATCAACAAGGATTGACAGGCTTCAAAGTTCACTTCAGAAAGAGAACTTTGTCATAATCACTAAACTGTGAGCAGACTTGAAGGGGCATTCTTTTATTTATTTATTTATTTATTTATTTATTTGACAGACAGAGATCACAAGTAGGCAGAGAGGCAGGAAGAAAGAGAGGAGAAAGCAGGCTCCCGGCTGAGCAGAGAGCTCGATGCTGGGCTCCATCCCAGGAGCCCTAGCACCTGAGACCATGACCTGAGTCGAAGGCAGAGACTTTGACCCACTGAGCCACTCAGGTGCCCCTGAAGGGGCATTCTTGAATAGACTCTTTAGAGACAGAAAACAGTTGTGTTTCCTGACACTACTCTGTGTGGTGGTCAAGAGGAGAAGATATCCAGGACTTTTCAGCTCATCTGCCTTCAACTCTCGGTTTACTTTAGGGGGGAAAAAAGATCTGTGTGCT
The DNA here is from genome assembly GCF_020171115.1 of Neogale vison. Taxonomy (NCBI): domain Eukaryota; kingdom Metazoa; phylum Chordata; class Mammalia; order Carnivora; family Mustelidae; genus Neogale; species Neogale vison. The sequence continues at coordinate 154,948,846 of NC_058096.1, forward strand.
TTGAGTCTCTGGCCTCCTTCTGGTTTCATGAACCCAGAAATTTCCTTAGAGATGGAGACATTAGAGGAGACCTATGTAGTTGCTGTATTTAATATTCTACTAGCTTATATTTTGGAAATCATGTTTCAGGTTCCTTAAACTGTGACATGATGAATCTTGAGTGGTTTTCTTTTCATTCACATTTCGGATCAAGAGCTTACGTTGTTCCTGCCGTGGGATGCTAATGTTGGTTGTTTTTTTGTTTTTTTTGTTTTTAACTTCCCTCTATGTGGCTAGGTTCATTTAGTGAAAGGTGGAAAAACCAAAGCGCAGTGAACTAAGTCACTGGTTAATCAGGCTGGCTTAGCTGCTAGCCTGTGGAAAGAGAGCTCAGATGGGAGGTGGCATTTGTGTTTCCTGTTCCTTGGAGGATTTGAAAAGGTTGGGCCACAGTAGTTCAGTGGCTTACTTGCATTAGCTGGGGAGTAGTGTGTTTTGTAGACTTGTACCATGCCCCCAGAACTAAGATTCCTTAAAACATTTTTCTGTGTGAAATATCGTATGGTACTAAACTTATATATGATTTAAAGAAAAATTTTAAAAGTAAAGAATAATTTAAAAAAATTAAATAATAGGGGTGCCTGGGTGGCTCAGTGGGTTAAAGCCTCTGCCTTCAGCTCAGGTCATGATCTCAGGGTCCTGGGATCGAGCCCCACATCAGGCTCTCTGTTCAGTGGGGAGCCTGCTTCGCTCCTCTCTCTGTGATTTCTGTCTGTCAAATAAATAAATAAATTCTTTAAAAAAATTAAATAATAATAATAATAAAGTATTTTTTAGTGGGAAAAAAAAGTATATGCCAAACCCTCAGCTTAAGAATTAGAACTCTACCGTATCTTAGAGGCCCCTTGTGTGCCCTGTCTACTTCCCAGAGGTAACACTGTCCTGGCTTTGTATTTTATAAAGTTCAAAGTGTTCCAGCCATTGTTTAGCCTTGACTCATTTTGAACTTTACCGAATACAGAATCAGGTGATACCTTCTGTTACTTGCTGCTTCTGTTAGAGAAATGCGCATCCCTCATTGGCCCCTTCTATGTTGATGACCACCTGGATTACCATGTTTTGGAATGATTCGGTGTTCCATTTTGTATTTCTTATCCACTTTCTTCTGTTTGTTTGGAAGTTCTGCTCTAACTATCCTTTGTGGATTCCTTAGCTGTCTTAACATTCATACTTAGTCTGGTGTATGGGTTGAAATTAATACGTATTTTTAACGTGCTCCTAAGCAGGAAAAAAAAAAAAGACCTCAGAACTCTAATTCAGATGACATCCCTCACAATTTATAATATTGTACTCTTTTCCACCTACATGTTAGGCATTATAATTATTGTATACATTCAACAGTTTTGTTTTACCCACAACCCACATGGTTGCCCAATTTCTTTGCTCATTGTTTTTTTTTTTTTTTTTAATAACTCAGGCCCACCATCTGCTTTTGTTTTTACAAAAATCTTTCTCCTCCTCATTCTTGAAAGATAATTGCACAGATTATAGAATTCTAAGCTGTCAGTCTTTTTTGTCTCCATTCATTAGAAGTGTCATTCTTTTGTCTTACTGGTTTCCTTGGCTGCTGTTGAAGTTGGCAGTCAAATTGCAATTTGCCTCCTTTTTAATTTGGTTTCTTTTTCTTTTAAAATTGTCTTTGTCTTTGTATGCAGCAATGTCATTGTATGTCTGAGAATTTCTTTTTATTTATCCTTGGGTTTAACAGGATTCTTGGGTCCAATTTTCCATCTTTCAACAATATTGGAAAATTCTCAGCCATTATCTCTTAAAATGTTGGAAATATTTGTCTTATTTTATTTCGTCTCATTCTGAAACTCTAATTAAATATGTATTAGATCCCCAGGCTCTGTCTTCTATTTTTAAAATTGATAATTTCCGACTCTGTGTTCCTGGCCTGTATGTATGTATGTATGTATTATATCTTTTATTTTAATAATTCTTTTTTAGCTGTTTAATCCATATGTTCAACTTTTAAATTCAATTCTTTACATTTCTAGAAATTCCTTAACTTTTTCAGATCTCCTGTGTTCTTTAGTGCCTGCATAGACTCAGACCCAACCCAAATGAGAGACTGAGTGTGGCTCTGAATTGAAAGAAGGTATTTTTTGCTCTCTACCCATTGCCAAGACTGAGATAGCTGTTATCTTGCTGGTCCCTTTGGGCAGTGAGTTAATTCTTATCTACCTTGACATTGAAAGGATGGTCCTCTAAGATTCCAGCTCTACATGGAGTGGGGGTGGGAGGTTGTTTCCCTTTAGACTTTACGCCTTGGGTGGCCCCTTGGCTTTAATTGTCTTCTGCCATCTAGCACCAAGATGGAAGCTTGGCAAAGGATCTGAATAGCAGTTTCTCAAAGAAAGTATACAAAAGGCCAATAAGCACATGAAAAGATACTTTTTCTCCTTGGTCTTTTGGGAAATGCATATCAAAAGCACAGTGAGATCCCTGTGCACAGCCAGTAAGATGGCTATAACTAAAAGGACAGGCAATAACAAGGTTTGGTGAGGATGTGGAGAAATCGGAACCCCTATGTGCTGCTGTTAGGATCGTGAAATGGTACCGTTACTTTGGAAAACAATTTGGCAATTCTTCAAAGGAAAAACAGAGTTGTATCACCCAACAATTCCATTTCCAGGCATATGGTCAAAATAATTTAATAAAACAAGCTTCTGTTAAAAAAATTTGAACATGGGCACCTGGGTGGCTCATTAGGTTAAGTATTTGCCTTCGGCTCAGGTTATGAGCCCAGGGTCCTGGGATCAGATCTTGCACTGGGCTCCTTGCCCTGCGGGGGGGCCTGCTTCTCCCTCTACCTGCTGTTTTCCCTGCTTGTGCTCTCTCAGTCTCTCTCTGGGTAAGGAAAGAAAAAGAAAGAGTGAGAGAGCAAGAGAGCAGGAAAGCAAGCAAGAAAGGGCACAATGGGAGGAGGGGCAGACAGGGAAGGAGAGGGAGAGAATCTAGAGCAGACCTGAGCTCATGACCTGAGCTGAAACCAAAAGTTGGTGCTTAACTGACTAAGCCACCCAGTTGGCTCCATAGAATGGATTATTAATTTAGCAATAAAAAGAAATGAATCACTGATCCAGACTACAGCATGGATGACCCCTGAAACCATTATGCTCAATGACAGAAGCCAGACACAGGATGCGACATATTGTAGAATTCCGTTTATATGAAGTATCCAGAATGGGTGACTCCATAGAACAGAAAGCAGATGAACGCCGTCGGGGCCTGGCCCTGGAGGGGCGGTGGGGGAATGAGAAGGGAGTGACTGCTAGTGGAAATGGGGTTTCTTCTGGGGATGATAGAATGTTCTGACATTAGATACTGGTGATAGTTGCACAGCTTTGTGAATATACTTAAAAAAAAAAAAACAACCCTGGGCACCTGGGTGGCTCAGTGGGTTAAGCCGCTGCCTTCGGCTCAGGTCATGATCTCAGGGTCCTGGGATCGAGTCCCGCATCAGGCTCTCTGCTCAGCAGGGAGCCTGCTTCCCTCTATCTCTCTCTCTGCCTGCCTCTCCATCTACTTGTGATCTCTCTCTGTCAAATAAATAAATAAAATCTTTAAAAAAAAAAAAAACCCAAAAAACAATACTGACTCCTACATTTGAAAAGCTAAATTTTATGGTGTACAAATTGGATCTCAAAAAAACTGTTAAAAAAAAAAAAAGAAAAAAAAAAAAAGGAAGCTCAAGGTCCCCATGAGTTTCAACAAACTGTCAGCATGAAAACTGGCTTTGGCATTTGATGATTCCCCAGGATTCCTGTTTTATTTCCATTTTGGCCTCTTAGGGTTCTTTCTTTTCATGCCAGCTCAGCAACATGATTTAGAATGTTTTATGTTTTATCTGTATTTATCTCATTTGGGAAACCTGTCACACCACTAGAAAGTGAAGGCAGAATCTTTTTAATTTTTTAATTTTTAAAAAAGTTCAAATTGCTGAGGAAAATTATTAAGAACAATATAATGAATTTCCTCCTCCATTCAGTGTGATTTCTCAAATGTAAATATCCTACTTTATTCTTCCTCCCTGTCTGTCTACTTAATATTTTTTGTGGAACTGTTTTAGACTAGGTTACAAAAGTCACAACCCCAGATACCCCAGGTATTTTGGATGTGTCTCCCAAGGACAAGAATATTCTCCTGTGGAACCACCATATAACTGTCAAGTTCAACAAATGTACCGTTGATACAAAGACAGTTCATATTTAAATTTTACCATTTGTCCTAGTAATGCCCTCTATATTTATTCACTTTTTTCCCTATCAGGATGTACTCCAGGATCATGTGCTACATTAGCTGTCCTGTCTCTTTAGTGTCTTTTAACCTAGAAGATTTGCTCAGTCTTTCTACCTTTCACGACTTTGGCAATTATGAAGAATCAAGGGAGTTGCTTTGTGGAATGCTTTCGAGTTGGGCTTGTCTGGGGATCCCTACATAGATTACAGTTACATTGTCAGAAATACCACCGATGTGATGTGTGTCCTTCTGGGTGCAGCGTAGAGGGAGGCACGGGATTGCACTGCATCTAGTGATGAGTGAATCTAACCCAAGTCCTTTTCCGAACGCTAAACATGGCATATTTCAGAGCAGAAATGGCAGAATTTGGAATCCAACAGATCCAGCTTTCAGTCTTGACCTAGCAGGTGTTAGCTCTCTGATCATAAGCAAAATATATAACATTTTAAAGCCACTTGTAAAACAAGTCCCATAACACCTACTTCTTGAGACTATTGGAAAATCCAATGCAAATTCGTGTAAGTTGTTGAGCACGGTGACTGGCATAGGAGGAACTCCTAACTCTTGTTTTGGGAGAGGCGATGTTACCTCAGTGTCTTAGGAGCCTCCCTGGCCCTCGAGGGTATTGTTGAAATTACTCAGAACCTCAGTAAAGGAGCCCACAAGCCTCCTACACTCTTTAATTCTCAGAGAGCCAGTATTCTCTTGGTCTTCTCTGCTTTCTCACCCACCTCCTCGCCCCCTTGCTAGGGTGCATCTCCAGTGCCCCTAAGAAGCCCACTTGCCTGACTTCTGGGTTAGTTTTAGGCATTGACCGATGATGGGCAAGAGGCTCTTGGCACATGCACACGGACATCCCACTCCATTCTCCTCCCCCTCATTTTGTCACCTTCCCTCCCAGATTACTCATCCTCCTCACCTCCAAATCCAAATCCTTCTCCCTCCATTGGGGGAAACTCTCCAGCTCCTACCTCCAAATTTGTGTCTCTTACCCGGCGGGAGCACCACAAAGGCTCTGCACCCACCTGGACCCCAGCTCCTAGAAGGCAGGTGGTTTGATGAGAAGGCACCTCTTTTCCTGGAACACGATCTTTGGCGTCTGTTCATTGTGCTGCTTGTGCAACAGTGATGCCACAGTATTTCTCTTATCTTTCAATCGGCCTGTGACGACAGTGGGTGGTTTGACCTGCATGGGGAGAATCTTCATGGAGCCACTGCCCTGCTGGCAGTTGGGGCGATCAGTCGCCTGTGGCTAGCCATGGATGTTTGCATAGACATTTAAACCGGAATTCCAGTGGAAAGATGGGCTCAGCTGAAGTTGCCTCACATGGGATCTTCCTTTTTTAGAAGCGAGTGTAAGCTGGGACCCTGCAGAGTGATGAGGCCACCTAGGGTATTTTCTTGTTACCTGTCTCGTCGACAGGTCCCCCCTGAATGAGCATTGGATGTCGCATCCTCTGTGTCTTCTGTCACTGCGCACTCCTTCTCCAGGGAGTGGTTTGTCTGGGTGAACTTGTTTGGTGAGGCTGCCAGACCTTCCATATGAAACGGAGGGATGCCTTTCTCACCTTCGATTTTGTTTTGCACGGGTGGGTGACACTTGCCTGGTACTGTTGTCTATCCCCATCTCGTGAGAAATTCCTTAATCTTGAAAAGGAGGGGGAAGGGACCATGTTCAGCCTGATAAAGGGCACTGGTCTCCAGGGAGGCTGTGCAGTGGGCTGCAGGCAGGTAAGACCTGATGGCTGTCGCTGCTGCTGCCTTACAGGCTTGGGCAGTCAGTTCTCCAGAGGATGGAGCCACTAGGGAGACCATATTTGAAGGTGGTGAGTGTTTGGTAGAACACTCTTGTTTTGTCCAAGCTTTCAGGACTCTGAATACCTTGTCGCTATTATCACCCTAAATTATGTTGTTCATTCCCATAAAAAGTCTTCGTTTCAGGGAAGCCTGCAGAACAGAAATGACGATGGCCTCTCGACTGTTTTTTTTTGTTTTTTTTTTTGGCTTGTATAGTGTTGGAAATCAGAGTTACTTGCCAGTATGTAAAAGTCAGATATCTTAAGGAAATCTGCATTTTCTTTTCTCTTGGAAAATTGGACAAATGTACAGTTTTGGACCCATAATCCCTCATGGCGATAATCCTTTGGAACCAAGCAATGGCTGCCGTCTGCATATAAGTGTTAGTCAAGGAGCTCCTGGGTGGCTCATGGGTTAAAGCCTCTGCCTTTGGCTCAGGTCATGACCCCAGGGTCGTGGGATTGAGCCCCACATGGGGGGGGGGTGTCTCTGCCCAACAGGGAGCCTGCTTCCCCCTCTCTGTCTGCCTGCCTCTCTACCTACTTGTCATCTGTCTGTCAAATAAATAAATAAAATCTTAAAAAAAAAAAAAAAAAGAGTGTTGGTCAAGATGCGTGTTTGACTCTTGTGACCAAGACCGAAATAAGTGGTTTAAACAAGATAGGAACTTGTTTTTCTCTCCTTTGAAAGTTAAAGCGACAGTTGTCCAGGGCAGAGAGGATGACTCTATGGTTCCAAATTTCCAGCTGCTTCTGTCTTGTTTTCTCTGTTTCATGCACCCTGGGTTCCATTTTGTGGCCCCTGTGCTTTGTTTCCCACCATCACGTCCGCTCCAGTCGGAATAGTAGGAAGGGGCAAGTGGAGGATGCCTGCCTTCAAGCCCTAGCCTGGAAGTTGCACGGATCACTTCTTCTCCCACCGCTTGGGCAGAATGTCCTGGTGTGACCACATCCGGTGGCAGATAAGGCTGGGGAAGCATGGTCTCCACGTCTATGGCCATGTGCATAGCTTAAATCCAGTTCTCATTAAAGGGAGAGGGTGAGAGCTGGTGTCATGGACCGCTGGTGTTCTGTGCCACCCCAGGCCAAGAGTCATGGCCATTCATTCATTGCTTTATACCTGATGTGTTTCATTCATTGATATTACCTGTTTGGTCCCTGTAGACAGTCGAGGTTCCATTCTCAGCTCTGCCCTGATACTCTCAGGCAGGACACTTCCGTGCTTTAAAAAAAATTACTTAAATTCAGTTTAGGGGCACCTGGGTGGCTCAGTTGGTTGAATGTCTGCCTTTGGCTCAGGTCGTGATCCCAGGATCCTGGGATCAAGCCCTGGGTTGGGCTCCCTGCTCGGTAGGGAGCCTGCTTCTGCTTGCCATTCTGCCTACTAATGTTCTCAGTCTCTCTGTCAAATAAATAAATAAAATCTTTTTTAAAAATTCAACTTAATTAACATATACTGTATTATTAGTTTCTGGGGTAGAATTTAGTGATTTCTCAATTACATGTAACACCCAGTGCTCATTACATTACATGCCCTCCTTAATGCCCATCACCCACTTACCTGATCCCTTCCAGCAACACTCCTTTCGTTTCCTAGAGTTAAGAGTCTCTATGGTTTGTCTCCCTCTCTGTTGTAACCTTATTTTATTTTTCCTTCCATTCCCCTATGTTCATCTGTTTTGTTTCGTAAATTGCACATATGAGTGAGATCATGTGGTATTGTCTTTCTCTGACTGACTTATTTCACTTAGCATAATTCCCTCTAGTTCCAGCCAAGTCATTAAGCATGGCAAGATTTCATTCTTTTTGAAGACTGAGTAATATTCCTGGGTGTGTGTGTGTTCCTCTTTACTTTCTGCTGCCTCTGCTTAGAATTCCCTTCCCTCCCCTTCAGGCCTGGCAGACTCTTCCTCAGGATAACTTGGCCCCTTCTTTCCCATCCCAAAATGACTTCTTTCTCTGTTGTCTCATCCTAATACACAAATGCTCGTTTTTATATAATACCTTTTAGTTTCTTTACCTTTATATATTCAGTATACCAAGTGCCTGGCAAAGCACTTGGCACATAACAAACTAATGATCAGTATCATTTACTGACCAGAGAAATGGTACTGACCCTTTCTCAAAGACCCTTTCTCAAACCTTTATAAGCATTATTTTTCATACCCTACAGTGAAATTGTGTGTTAATTGTGGCTTTTGCTGGTGTAGAGGATGAAAATGTGGCCCAGACAGTTTGAGCAGCAGCCAGAAAAGAGGGGCCCTTGTTAGTTCATGTCTCTGACAAGTGGAGATGTGCGTCTAGCTTTAGGTACGGCTGGGACCAGGAGCACCAATGATAGCACTAGATCTCTTTCCATCTCTTGGTCATGCTTCCTTCTTTATAGACTTTGTCCTCAGGAAAACTTTTTCTGCATGATAGTAAAGATGCCACTCATAATTCTGTATTATCCTTCTAGTTTACTGATTCCGGAAAAAAAACAACATGAATCCATTCCTTTGTTGTGGTGGCCAAGTGCTGGAGGAAGCCCCTCACTGTCCTGGCTCAGGTCCCATGGCCATTCCTAGTCCATTCGGCAGGACCAGGGAGATAGAGGACACTAGTCATACTTGGATCATCTGTCTCCTTCTGGTACCAGGGTGTGGAGTCAGCCCTGCTCAAATTACATTACAGAAACATGAGCCTGCTACACTTGGAACTGTCACTATCCCATTTACAGTTATGGTGCCTGAGGCTAAAAGAAGGGTGGTGACCTAAGGTCAGACCAGGAAGTAGCAGAGGTAGGAATGGAACCAGGTCTTTCTGACACCAGGTGGTACTAGGTTCTTCATTTACCACCCTCAGCTTTTTCTGGAATGAATGATGCTGGAACTCCTGTCTCTGTGTGGGGGAAAACTCTGAGGTTTGATGCTCCTGTGTGTAGCAGTCAAAATATGGAAAGATCTCGTAGCTCCACCAGGGCAGGGTTTTATGTAGAAATACAGGTGTAGCTGTGAGCTCTGTTTTCCCCATAACACCTGCAGTGGCTGTGCCTGAAAACATTTCGTTGGCCAGCAGAATTCCGTTCACGTTGACGAGAGTGGGAGGAGTTAGGTAGCTGGATTCTTCTCTTCTCTTCAAGCATTTTGGTTCCTTTAGCACGTGGGATACTGCCCTCAAGGAAGCAAAACTGATTCTTGGGGAGAGGACAAGAAAAATCTTATCCTTTTTGTGTATAAAGTACATATATATGTATAGTCTATAAACATGTGGTTTGTAGTGTTAAACTTGCATGAGGAGGCTATGTCATGTTTGGTCCCCTCCTTTCTCTGCTCCCCTTTGAGGCAGAATTTCTTGACACACTTGTCATGGTTTCCTGTCTCTTTCTCTTCAACCATTTGCTCTTGAACCCTCCCCAGTCAGTCTGTCAGTTACCCACCCAGCCGGCTCTGCCAAGACCAGCAGTGGTGTCCACTTTGCCAAACCCAATGGTAAACTTTCCATCCTCATCACTGAACCTGTGGACTACACTGATACAGGTAACCACTCTCTCCTCAAGTACCTTCTTTTCTTGATGTTAGGGTCACTGGCTTAAACTTCTTTTCTCTTATCTGACTGGATTCGCTCATCTCCCTCGCTGTAAGCCTGGGAGTGCCAGGGCTCAGGCCTTCCGGCCTTTCAGTTCTCTGTCCAGCCTCATTCCCACAGTGCTCCCCAGAATCATGACTTCACACGCTCTCTGTCCAGGACTCCTAGTTCCTACCTCCAGCCTGGACCTCTCCCCTGAGTCCCAGATTTGTAATTGTCTGCACACCGTCTCTCTTTGGGTGTCTCACAGGCAGCTCAACTGTAAGTACCAATTTGCAGGAAATGTAGAGGACAGAGAAACATGGAAAAGGACCCATGAGAATGCAGTCAGCAAAATCCAAACTGTGTCACTAGGACAATTTCCCTAAAAACAACAATAACAACAAAAAACACACGAAAAACCCAATGTTAAACTAAAAACCAGAAAGGTGTAATGGCGGAGAAACCTACTGATGAGGGAGACTTAAGAGATAGATCAATGTCAGTCAGTTGCAATATACGATATATAGCCCTTATTTGGATGTTGATTAAAACAAACAAATGGTAAAGAAATTATGAGACAGTCGGGGATATTTGAATATTGATATGTATTGAAGTTAAATATTGTTTGTTTGTTTGTTTGTTTTCCCTAGCTGTGACAGTGATTTGGTTATGTGAGAAAAAAAGTTCCAAAAAAATGTACCCAGAATGTTATCGGTACTCACCACCTCCAGTATTTCCACCCTTGGCCAAACTAACATCCTCTCTTGTTTTATTTTGGCAATTGCCTCTTTTTTGAACAGATTTATTTATTTGAGAGACAGAGTGAGCAAGCAGCAGGAGGGGCAGAGGGAGAGGGAGACAAGCAGACTCCCCACCGAGCACAGAGCCTGTGGGGGGATCTCTGGATGCCAGGACCCTGAGACCATGACTGGAGCTGAAATCAAGAATCCGATGCTTCTATGTTAATTAATAGATTTTTAAATTAAAAAAAAGGAAAAGAGATGCTTAATCAACTGTGCCCTCTTAACTGACCTCCTTGCTTGTGCCCCCATCTCCGGCCCCCCAGTCTATTCTCTAAGGTATGTCATATTATGCCACTTTCTGCTCATTTGAAGTCAGACCCCAACTCTGTTCAATCTGCAAGACCCCATGTCCCACTCCCCTCCTGAATCAGCCCCTCCAGCCACTCTGGCCTCCTCCCGTCTGCTTTACTTTTCTCCATACCATTTATCACCATCTGACAATCCCCCTGACCTTTTTGTTCTGCTACTTCCCCTAGAATATGAGCTATGTGAGAGTAGACTCTATTGTTCTTTACTGTATCCCCAGGGCTTAAAATAGCTCATTGCACATAATAGGCACTAAGTAAATGTTTGTTTAAGGAAAAAAAATTTCATGGGAAGAGGAGTGCCGGGCATTAGGAAGAAAATGGTTTTGCAAATGTTCCTTGGATGTGAGGGGAAATAAGGAAAAAAAGGTTGAAAATCAAGGCCTTAGCCCAAGCCACAAGGAAGGACATGATTATCCAAGGCCTGCTCTTGTACTGAATCTTTCTTTCCTCTTCTCCCATCATTGGGACAATCTGTGTTGTTTTATCTATGATGTCTAATTGTCAGACAGCAGAGTTTTGCTAAGTGCCTCTCACTGGGGAAAGGCCATTTGAATTTCTTCTTTTCGGACAGAACCACAACCATGGGGAACTGCAGGAGACGTTGGCATGCTTTGCCCTCTGGAGAAGTCTCAGATTTGCAGAGACAAGGCTCCCACCCATAGTAGGTGTATGCGAGACGTGCAGCGCACAGTAGGGCCATTTGCTTTCTTTCCCATATGTGAACTGGAGCATGTGGAGCAGTAACTGGGGCAGTTTACTGAGGTGCCAAAATCCATGGGGGGCACTTGGCATTTTAGGCTAGGCAGTTGGCTGTTGTATGGGACTGTCTCCTCCAGGGCAGGATTTTTAGCATCTCTGGGCTCCCAGGATTTATCTCGACACCAAAGACATCTTCAGAGTGTCACCCATGGGCACACATCCCCCCAACTTTGGGAGCTGAGGTAGCAAAGGAGGAATAAGGAAGAAATGAAGGCAATCCATTTGGAGACTCAAATGCGCTATGAGTTTGTGGCCAGAAAACGATGCTCTGGCTATGTTGAGGTGCCTCTGATATCTTCTCTGAAACCATTCGTAGTAATTTGTCAGTGCAACCCACTTCTTTCTAAAAAGGATTAAAAGTGTTTATGCATACATATAATCCCCCATGCGCATAGACACTGAGATGTAACAAAACAGAAGCGGAAAAAAGAATTTGAGCCAACAGGAGGAAGCAGGAGAGTGAGCCCTCGGGCTGGGACAGGGCCTCTGGGGGAGTACCACATTCTGCCTACCACACCTGCCCAGGGACATGAGCTGGGGGGTCCGCCCCTCCGCGGCCACTATCCCTTTCCTCATGATGCTTGTAATTATTTTATTTATCACATTGTATTTTTTTTAAATTAAGTAAACTCTACACCCCAATGTAGAACTTGAACTCATGGCCCTGACATCAAAAGTTGCATGCTCCACCCACTGAGCCAGCCAGGTGCCCTTCCCCCGCCCATTTTTTTTTTTAAAATTGAAAAACCTAAGTAACTGATCCTATAACCTTATTTTAAAAGTGGATCTAGGCATTTAAGTAGACATTCTAGACAATTTGTGTCTGTCTTCAACACCGGCTGGTGATCACTGCTCACAGAGGCCACAAACTGTGTCTATTCCTCTTTGTACTCCAGTACCTGGAAGACAGGAGGAACTCAATATTTTATTAAATAAATGAATGGTGTTACAGTTCTCCTTACTGGAAAAGAAGAAACCAGTCGAGTGTTTGAGGGAGAGTTGTTCCCCACCCTCCCCCCACCCCTAGGTCTATTCTGAGAGTTTTCCATGTGGGCAGTTACTCCATTTTTTTTGAAGATTCTATTTTTTAAGTAATCTCTACACCCAGAAGGGGACTTGAACTCATAACCCCGAGATCAAGAGTCACACGCTCCACTGACTGCATCAGCTGGGCGCCCCTCGTGTGAGCAGTTATAACAAGAACATTAAAGGGTGTCCTGAGTCTTGTTCTCAGGAAAACTTGGGAGAAGCTTCTCAGAATTCATGTGGCCTTGAGTCATAGAAGGGAAGTTGAAGGGCTGACACGGAAGGGCAGTTTAATGGATTTAATGGAGGAGAGTCTCAGAGGCCCCAGCTAAGGCAGTCTGGGTTGGCGCGTATCTTCTGGTCATTCTGCCCTGATCCAGGAATGAAGCTTAGAACCCGTAGTGGGGTTGGAGAGCCGTCCTTAAATATGTGGCTTCCAGCACGGTGGTGTACACACCGGAGGTGGTTCTCTTTGAGGTTATGCAACATAACAGTGAAGAGCAGGCACCTTGCACAGACTTAGACAGATCTACACCCCCATCCTCCCAAAAAAGACTATATGCGAAAGTGGGTGAGATCCGTAAACTGCATAGACTAGTTAAGTACACTGTGCAGTTATCTGTGTCTGGGTTTTGGCAAAGTGCTGTTGTTATATAAGATGCCCCTGTTGGGAGAAGCCTGGCCATGGGTACAGAAGACTTCTGTCCTATTTTTTACACCTTCTTGTGTGTTTATGATCAATTCAAATTGAAACATTTTTTAAAAAGTGGGGTCACGGGGCTCCTGGGTAGCTCAGTCGGTTAGGTGAACGACTCTTGATTTCGGCTCAGGTCGTGATCTCAGGGTCCTGGGATCAAGCCCCCCGTTGGGCTCCCGGTCACCGGCAACAGAGCTGGGTTCAGTCCCATACTACCCCATGCTGAGTGGAGACTCTTGTCTTAGCACTCCCCACGTCTGGAAACTGCATATTTGCTCTTTGCCCTTCTTCCCTTGGAATATAAACTCCTGGAAAGGAGAAGTGGGTCTGTTATGTTCACTGCTGAATTCTCCAGTACCTACCATGGGGCCTGGCACCCATTTTTTGGTGTTCAGATGTTTGAGTGAAGTTAGCACTGCTGATGTAAACTCTGTAAGACTGTTCTGTCCTTGTTACAGTGAGAACAATGCCACTTCCTCAGGATCTCGGGAGAATTACATGTATGAGTTACGGGTATGTAACACTGGTAAAGCTCAGGGCCCGCTGGAGGGCAGATGCTCAACTTCAGGGGTCAGCAGACTTTCTGTAGAGGACCAGACAGGCCGCCTGCTAAGTTTTGCAGGCAAGACAGCCTCGTCACTGCTGTCCCTACTCCCCTCGCCCCTGCAGCACGAAAGCAATCATAAACACTATGTGAATAGTGAATATGGCCGTGGCCCAATGAAATCTTATTTGTGAACACTGAGATTCGAATTTCATATAGTTTTCACATCATGAGGTATTCCCCCCGCCCCGCCGCCCCCGGCAGCCATTTAAAAAAATATAAAAACCACCCTTTGCTCAAGGGCCACACAGAACTAGGCTGTGGGCTCCATTGGGTCTATGGGCCCCAGCTCGCTCAGTAAGGACAGACACCATGCTTTCGGGCAAGTCTGTTCCCTGTATTGCTGGCCACAGGCACACACATGCTGGGGAAACCAGACACTGTGGTGGCAAAGTTAGTGTTCCCTCCCAAACAGGGGTCTATGTCCTGGGTCATCTCTGGGCTGCTTCCGTGGCCTGAATCAACCCAGCCTGCATTGTACTCTGGAACTCCATTTCCCATGTGGATTCTTAAAAACCCTCTTGCTCTGGGCATGCTAGAGTATTCTCCACGTGACCTTGTCTAGTGGGAAGGTCGAGTAGATTTGGGCTCAGACCCTGCTGGAACAGCCTCTTCAGCTCCATGAGCTTGGGCAGGTTACTCTGAAACTCGTCTGTCTCTAGTTAAAAATCAGAATGCCGATGTATAGTCATGTCCTCTTTGTGGCCGCTTCCCATCTTGTATTTTGGGCTGGGTCATATCCCTTAAATTCCTTTTCTGCCTAAAGTAGTTCTGTTCACCCAGCACATTATAAGGTTGTTTGAGATCTGGCACAAAACAATATACTAAGGTACTGAACACTTAACCAACCATGTTCATTGGGCACCTTCTGTAATATTTAAACCCAGATAAGGTAAGGGACTGCCTACCTAGGATGGAATAAGGTAAGATTGTCTCTATTCTTTAGACACTCCCACACAGAGCTACTCAGGTCTCTCAGTTTAAAGGGTTTCTTCAGTATTTTGTCTTTATCAGAATTAGTTTGATAGGTAGTCATAATTTTTTTTTTCAAAGTTTTACTTAAACCTCTCAGATATTTTGCTTCTGAATACCAACGTGATATTGCTTTTACTCTTAAAATCATGAAACACTGGAGTGCCTGGGTGACTCAGTCAGTTAAGTATCTGCCTTGGCTCTGATCATGATCTCAGGGTCCTGGGATCAAGCCCCACATCAGGCTCCCTGCATCTCCCTGTCCTTTTGCCCTTCCCCTGCTTATACTTTCTATCTCTGTCTCTCTCACTCTCAAATAAATAAGATCTTCTTTAAAAAATCATGAAACACTTTAGCTGTTAATACTATTCTTACTGGCTGAATTCTTTTCTTATCTTTTTTTTTTTTTTTGGTGAGAGAGAGAGACTGGGAGAGACTGGGGGAGGGGCAGAAGGAGAGGGAGAATCCCAAGCAGGCCCCATTCCCAGTATCAAGCCCAATGAGGAGTTCAATCTCCCAACACTGAGATCATGACCTGAGCAGAAATCAGAGGTCAAATGCCTAACTGACTGAGCCACCCAGGCACCCCTAGTTGAATTATTTTCACTAGTAAAGGAATTATTTTGTTTTTGTGTATGCTAGGAATTATAGGTTTTTTTTTGCCAATTCAGAATAAAGTTAAATTAGAACATTAGGGAAATAATAGTTTAGTGGAATATATAAATGTCTCTTGGAAGGCTTTTAAAGGCTGATTAGATTGATAGAACAAATATTTTTGAAAATTATTGGTTAAATAAAAATCTACATTATGTCACATGTTCCCTCAACCTTACAGAGACAGCCAAATCAAAAAGGATGGCACAAGTCTGTTGACTCAGACTTTGGTTATGAGTGAAAGAAATGTGAAAATCACCTGGAGGCTGTGGATAGGATTATAGAGAAAACCATGAGAGAATCTGGAAATATACTTATGTGCCAGCTGATGTTCACAAAGCGACAGTGTTCTGAGCTTGAGGTTTGGCAATGAAAGAGACAGTCTGTCCAGGGCCTTTAAAAAAAAATATTTATGAAATCTTAACTCACGTGATCTATACTATTCACTTGACATGACACATTTTATTGTGGATGATAAAACTGAGGTTCCAAAAGATGAAGTCACTTTCCAGATAATAGCTAGTCACGCAGCCAGACTGAACAACTCATGATCTTTTTGCAACATCTCTGTGTCTAGGAGTCTGTGACCACAGGACGATAGATAACAGAATTCCTGCCCTCAAGGGGCTAAGAATTTAGCTGAGGAACTGACTTTCGTGCATGATGGTAACAAGATGACAATTTGACTATAATTTCTAAAGCTATTGCATTTTAATTTCCTGCAGTTATAAATTAACTGCGACCTGTGCCCTTAACTCATTTTTTTTCCTGGTGTGGAGACCAAAACTCAAAGAATTAGTGACTGACCTAAGGTCATACCAGCAAGTGACAGCTGGAGTCCTGATCCTCTGTCTCTCACAGTTGCCTTCCTACCAGCAGTCTCAAAAGCAGCTGCAAACGGGAGCCAGACGGGCAGCATTAACGAACTAAGCAGGCTGGTCCTCAGGCAGCATGGAGCGGTGGGTTTGTGGTGAGCTGGGGGAACCACACCTTGCATATGCGGGCACTGCGTCTGGGCTGTAGCTGATTGTTGCTGCAGAGAAAGGAAAGGCTTAGCAGTAGCCGACCTGATTTCCCAGAGAAGCCGTACTCTGAATTTTCATATAAAATTTCTTACGAACCTTCTTTTAAAAAATTATCAAACCACTGTATTTGTTGGTGAGAATGTAAAATGGTACAGTCACTGTGAAAAACAGTATGGCGGGCAGTTCCTCAAAAAATTAAAAATATGGGCACCTGGGTGGCTCAGTTGGGTAAGCGTCTACCTCTTGATTTTGGCTTAGGTCATGATCTCAGGGTTGTGAGATCGAGCCCTGCATTAGGCTCTGTGCTCAGTGGGGAGTCTGCTTTTCTCTCTCCCTCTGCCAGAGGCTCTCCCCGCTCCAGTTTGTGTTCTTTCTGCCTCTCTCTCAAATAAATAAATAAATAAATAAAATCTTTTTTAAAAAATTAAAAAAAGAACTACCATATGATCCTGCAATTTCACTTCTGGGTTTAATCCTGAAAGAATTGAAAGCAGGGTCTCAAGGAGATATTTGGATGGCAACATTAGTCACAGTAGCTAAAACATGAAAGCAACCCATGTGTCCATTGACGGGTGAATGGATAAGCAAAATGTGGTATGTGCATACAGTGAAATATCATGTAGCTTTAAAAAGGAAAGAAATTCTGATGTGCTGCATACAATGTGGATGAACCTTGAGGACCTCATGCTGCGTGAAGTAAGCCACTTACAAAAAGACAAGTACTGTATGATTCCATTTAGATGAAGTAGTTAGAATAGTTAAACTAATACAGACAGAAAGTTAGGATGGTAGTTGCCAGGAACTGTGGGAAAGGGGAATGGGGATTCGTATTTAATGGGTATGGAGTTCAGGCTCACACAATGAGGAGAGTTCTGGAGATGGATGGTGGTGATGGCTTCACAACAGTGTGAATGTATTCAGTACTGAACCGTGCACTTAAAAATGCTTAAGATGGTAAATTTCAGATGGTGTGTGTTTTACCACAATTTTTTTAAATGGGGGTAAAAAAAAAAACACTCTGGAAAAACATTATGTGTGCTAAACAGATTTGGCCATTGGTCTTCAGGTTTGAGAATGAAGTCTGCTGTATACTCTGTGGCCTCTAAGATAAACTCTGATTTTATTACCCCAAATAAGTAGGAAGTCAGGAAGCTTCAGACAGCCATGGCATCAGGGAAGCCTTCCTCAAAGAGGTGGAATCTGAAAGAGGGCTTTAAGGATGGATAGTAAGAAAGAGGGAGAGGTCTTTCCAGGTTAGGAGGGGTACTACGAAAGGAGAGAGGTTGTACAGTAAGTGCTGAGCACCATGACACCCAAAATATTAGCCAAAGGAATAATACCAACAGTGGTGCCAGTATGCTCTTAATGCCATAGTAGCAGGAGAGCCACTCTGATTGAAATGGGTGCATGGAGAATGTGGGGCCCACAACCAAAAACCTTGAGCAAGCCGCATAGTCAATGATGAAACTTGAAAAACATTGTAATCTGAAATCAGGAGCATAAATGTGTTCATTATCACATTTATATTCATGGCTCTAACCAGCATATTCATAGCCCTGTATATATCATAACCATATATTCAGAGCCTTAACCAGTATGGTAGAACAAGAAAAAGAAATAGCAAATGTGAGGATCGAAAAGAAAGAAATCAAGCTGTCATTATTCGTAGTCATTAATTGTCTACAAAGAAAATGTACAAGTGATTGGAATTACAGTGTTCAGCAAGGTTGCTTGATAGGAGAATATAATACAAAAGTCAATTGCATTTCTGAATACAAGCAGCAAATGGTTTGCATGTATGATTTTTAAAACAGATATGGTCTTTATGGAGCAAAACTATGAAAGCTAAAGATCTCAATAAATGAAAGGCTATACCATGTTTATGAATGAGAACCATAAATATTGGGGCGCCTGGGTGGCTCAGTGGGTTAAGCCGCTGCCTTCGGCTCAGGTCATGATCTCAGGGTCCTGGGATTGAGCCCCGCATCGGGCTCTCTGTTCTGCGGGGAGCCTGCTTCCTCCTCTCTGCCTGCCTCTCTGCCTACTTGTGATCTCTGTCTATCAAATAAATAAATAAATAAAATCTTTGGAAAAAAAAAAAACCATAAATATTATAAAGATGCCAATTCTTCCCCAAATAAATATATTCAAAGTAATTATAACTCAAGTCACAAAAATTTTCTGTGGGTAATTATAAGGGTGTGTAATGTAAGCTGTTTCTAAAATGTGTTGTATGTGAAGCAGTCTGAAGCCAAATTTAGAGGTCTTTGTTGCCAGAAGATGGAATTTAGGTCTGATCTGAACGTTAAATGTCAGTGTTTTTTAGGCTGGGGTCACTGTATTTTCAGGGATTTAAAAAATTGTGTTATTTTAACATGATAAGCAAATTCTGGACATTCCGAATTTTCCCAAGGGCCTCCAGGTGACTTCAGGGCAGACACTTATGTTTATACTGAGCTTGGTGCTGTTATAGGAATATGTCCTAGGCTAAGGAGAAAAGAACAAATGGACTGATTATGGAAGTGTCTGGTTAGACCAAGTGTAGGCTTTATAGGGTGACCGTCCAGTAAGGGGCTTGCAGCCACTAGAAAAAAGTGACTGAATAATCCTTTTTTTTTTTTTTTTAAAGATTTTATTTATTTATTTGGCAGAGAGACAGGGCACAAGCAGGGGGGTGGGAGAGGGAGAAGCAGACTCCCTGATGAGCAGGGAGCCCAACATGGGGCTCAATCCCAGACCCTGGGATCGCAGTATGAACTGAAGGCAGACACTTAACTGACTGAGCCACCCAGGTGTTGCGATTGAAGAATTCATATCACATAGGATATGTTAGATGATACTGGCATAGTAAACACAAAGGAGCTAAGATGACTGCTGTCTGTACCATATTTGAGTTGCAAATAGTGGTCCAGTTTCATAAAAGCCTTACTACCTAATAATCCCTAATGTTGATTTGGTTTTATCATTGTGAACGGTTAGTAAAGTATGTACATTTAGGTCTTGTTCCTACTGACCCTTCATGATTTAGCCATGACTGAAGGTTGTTTCAGGAATTATTTCCACTTTAGGGGCGCCTGTGTGGCTCAGTGAATTAAGCCTCTGTTTTTGGCTAGGTCATGATCTCAGGGTCCTGGGATCAAGCCCTGCAACAGGCTTTCTGCTCAGCAGGGAGCCTGCTCCCCATCCCACCCCACCCCCACCCCCTGCCCCTCCCCTCTCTGCCTACTTGTGATTTCTCTCTCTCTGTCAAATAAATAAAATCTTTAAAAAGAAAATTATTTTCACTTTAAAGAGGCCCATACACTGTTCAAGTTTGAAAAATACTGGAATAGGCTGAGCAGGGCTGGGGTAGGATATAGATTTTATTTGTGTTACTCTGCTGGCATTTTGCAGGGTAGATGGGAGGTAAGAGGCAAAGAAAGTTCGGGTAGAGAAGAATATTCGCTCAAGGTCAACTATTGACAGGCTGAGGCATTTCATTTAATCTCCTTGAAACAATCCTGTGACTTAATTTCCTCTTTTTTTTTTTCTTTTTTTTGGGGGGGCAAAAATTACAAATGGGGAAACGGAGACTCAGAAAAATTAAGTGACCAGAGCTACAGAGCTAGAAGTGAAGCGAATAGGATGTCAGTTCAGACTGTATCCTTTTTCTACTAAATGACCATACAGGGATGAATGGTGACCTCATGGGGACAGTCACAACTGGATCCAGAGAAAGGAACGAATCTGGAAATGTTCTATCTTAAATTTTCCTTCCCCCACGTAAAGATCTGAGGTACCCAGCACCTGCCTGGTGTAGGATGAGTCCAGCCAGTGACCCCGGCTCTGTGAGGCGTGCTCCTTGAACTCATCTCCTTAGCCCATATTCCTCTCCTGTGCATTTACTTTCTAGAGGAGCAGAGGCAGCCTCTGCTCCTACTGGAACGGCCAGTAGGAGATGAGATTCCCAGCCCATACTTGGTGATTGAACACAGGATATAAACTGTTTCTTGGATGTTGGAAGAATAAATCAGGTAACACTATGTATTCTCCAGCCTCTCCAGCGCTCTGTTGTAGCCAGATTGATCTCATGGTTGATTTTTAGCAATCTCGTCTGGAAACCGAGAATGTTCTGTCTTTCAAGGCGATTATTGGGGGAAATATTCAGAAAACATTCCTGTGCTTGAGGTTGTGTGTGGCAGAAAGGCCTGCCTCCCTCCTTCAACCCACATCACCTTGCATTGTGACCCCTGCCCCCTTCCCGTGTGTGCGGGGCAGCCTGAAATCGGAGCGGGTTTTGAAGAGACCGTTAGCTTCTCGTATAAAGATGCTGTACTTCACAGTTGAGGAGGCTGGGGTCTGGAGGTGGGCACACTGCCTGTTTCTGAGAGTTGGATCCCTAGCCCTGGGCTCCTGACTCCTAGTCCCGGAACTCTCCTGATGCTCATAGATCACCGCTTTGGGATTCTTCTCTCTTCAACTTAATTTCCAACTAGGTATATACTAGGTACTATGTCTACATGGTTCAAAAGGTGAGATTTGGAAAAGAGACACAGATATCTTCTTGTTCCTTCCTTCCCTGCTCCATTAACCTGCCCCCTTACACAGGTCAACTTTGAGTTTCTTGTTTATCCTTCTGTTGTTTCTGTAGGCCAGGGTTTCTCTGAGCACTGCTGACATTCGGGGATGGGTAACTCCTTGTTGTGGGCGGCTATCCTGGGCACTGTGGGGAGCTTACCATCCTTGGCCTCTATACACCAAATATTAGTAGGCTCCTTGCCACCCTCCTTCCCCCAGCAGTGACAATCACAAATGCCTCCAGACACCGCCAGATGCTCCTTGGAGAGCAAACCTGTCCTTGGTTGAGAACCACTGCTTTAGGCAAATAGAAGCAAATGTGAATATATAGATATATATATATCTATATATCCATCTTTATTTCCCACCCCTTTTTCATTTAAAGGTGGCAGTCTGTGTGCAGTTCACCCTTGAACAACACGGGTTTGATGTGGGTCCACTTATACTCAGACTTCTTTCGATAAATACAGTACAGTACGGTGAATGTATTTTTCTTATGATTTTCTCAATAACATTTTTTTCTACCTTTAACGTGAGAATAGAGTATAGAATCCATAGAACATAGAAAATATATGTTAACAGGATGTATATGTTATCAGTATGGCTTCTGGTCCACAGTAGGCTATTAGTAGTTAAGTTTTAGGGGGTCACAAGTTCCAGACAGATTTTTTGCTGTGTCAAGGGTGGGGGCCCTGAACCCCCGCATTGTTCAGGGGTCAGCTGTACACAGCTCTTCTTCCTGAAATGCCGACCTATATTCTTTCCTTTTACATGTATGGATGTTCTAGGGATTCCCCGGTCAGTCCACGGAGGCTGTCCTCACTTTGGCAGCTTCATGACATTTCCTGCTGCGGAATGCCATTGATTCAGCCAGTGCCCTGTTGTCGGGCACTTCCGTCCAGTCTGCTGTCATTCAGCTGTGCTCGGCTTTCGCAGGGGCATCTGTGGGATAGACTCCCTGAGGCAGAGTTTCTGGATCAAGGGTAAATGCACTGTTGGCGGATTTCCCCTTCCCAAGGGCCATGACCTTTGATACTCCCATCAGCAATGATGGAGAGGCCTATGTCTGCAGGGCCTCACCAGACACGTTATGAGGCCTTTGTATTCTTGCCAGTTCTGTAGGTGAGAAATGCCTCATTGTTTCCTAATAGACCAGCACATTTATTTTGATAGTCTTATTCATTCTGAGCAGGAGCTCAGTGAAACTCAGCCTTCTCTGCTTTCCCCTGAGTGGCAAGTGCCCTAGATTGGTCTGTTTTAGGGCCTCTGTTCTTGCCATGCCCTCCACTAGGAATGCTCTTCCTCTTTACTTTACAATTTTTCACTGTTCTTTGAGGCTTCCAAGTGCTGTCTCCCCTAAGAAACTTCCTGATTCCGCTCCCTACCCCACTTTGCAGTCATTTCTTCCTCCTCCTTCTCCTGCTTCTCTTCCTCCTCCCCGCCCCCTCCTCCGTACCCTCTCTGGCTTCCCACAGTTGCCTTGTGCTTGCCCACCACAAGGCTGTCATGTTGCTCAGAGTCTGGGGGGATTCCAACATCAGACAGGTCCGGTTTTGAATTCCAGCTTTGCCACTTACCATCTATATGTCTTTGTTCACATTTCTTAACGCAGGGCCTCACTTGGGGCACCTGGGTGGCTCATTTAAGCATCTGCCTTCGGCTCAGCTCATGATCCGAGGGCTCTGGGATGGAGTCCCACAGTGGACTCCCAGCTCAGCAGGAAGTCAGCTTCTCCCTCTCCCTCTGCAGCTCCCCCTGCTGTGTTCTCTCTCTCTCTCTCTCTGTCAAATAAATAAAATAATCTTAAATAAAAAAACAAAAAAAAACCTGAACCTCCCTTTCCAGGTCTGTAAAATGGGAACAGTGCTTCCTTCTAAAATTATGGGAAAGAGCAACCAGAGAACCCACATGAAGTCTGCAGCAGCACAGAGGCATTTAATAAATGCCAGCACCCTGCCTCCGACCTACCCGGAGAGCAAATCCATCCATTTCTCTTCTACAGTGTTTTCCACGTACTCCTGTGTTCCAGGCATTGATCTCAGAACTGAGGATTGAGCAGTGAAAAGAGACAAGATCCCTTCCTGTGTGGCTTACATTCAGTTGTGGTGACAAACAATTAACAGAAGTGAATGGTACATAGTAAATACAGATAGACCTACTTGATACCATTTCTGAAATCCTGTAGCACCATCTTTGTGTTAACTGCGTCAAGAATTACTCATTTCTTCTTCATTTCATGGTAAGGTGCTTGGGGCCAGGAATGATGACTGCTTTTTGCAGAACCTCCTTGGGGCCTGGTCTGATGGAAGAAACCCAAACCCAAATCTACTCATTTCTGTCCTCTGCTTGAACCCCTCCAAAGCAATGCCATCCAGCCTCCTTCTGGGGCCTGCCTGCTTTTCAGCCTTGTCTATTACCTACCAGTTTGCCTGCGCCTAAGCCCTGTACAGGCTTCAGCTCCACTGGACCTTTATGTTCTAGAATGCCCCATGCTGTCTCACATCTGCCGCTTTGTGTGTGCCGTTCCATTTGCCTGGAGTAGTTTCCTTGCCTGCTGCCCCTGGCCAGTGTTGTCCTGGTCTCCATTAGATGTCACTTCCTTCGGGAAGCTATTCTTCATCTCCCCACCCCCCGTCTGGGTCACAGGCCAGGCTCGTGTTTTAGTAATAACCAGGATTTCCTTCTCTGCAGACTTCCACAGCCTTATTTTTGAAATTGCCTGTTTCCTTGTCTCAGCCCCTCTAATAGTGAAGCCCCCCGGGAGTAGGGACGCGTTCGCCTCTCATCTCTTAGTATGTCCACAGTGAGTGCCTGATGATGAGTGGGATGGACGGATGGATAGTTGAAGCCTAGACTGGGCCATGGATACGTGTTCTAACTTGTCTTATTCAAGGCAGCCCGGTTGGAACCTGTTTTCCTTTGTGGGAAGCTGGTTTTTCTTTGCCACTCCCTTGAGATAGGCAACATGTTCTGCTTCTGGCCCTGTTACTGGTCTGATGACCCTTCAGAGATCACTTGTTCTTCTGGAGTCTTTCTTAAATGACCAGCTGGGGCTGTAGTGTTGCTTAACTCTGAGAGCTTTGTTGACAGTACGTCCCATGGGGATGGTGTCCTTAGGGTTGCATAATCCGCTGTGTTGCTTCACACGTTCCTGCCGGATTTGAGGTTCCATAGGTCAGGCCTCTGCCTTTCCCACCTAGGTTTTTTTTGTTTGTTTTTGTTTTTAATTTCTTTTTCAGGAAGACCAGTGCCTAATTCAAACACAGGGTGACAGGAGGGATGTGTGTGTGCACCCCTGGATGGGCCTTTGTGTGACTGTTGATCCTAAACCTAGCCAGGAGAGGGCAGCAGAACAGCCCACAGTAATGTCCACATTTTAACTTTTTCTTTTCTTTTCTTTTAATTTTTTAAGATTTTATTTATTTGAGAGCGAGAGCATGAGTAGGGTGAGGGGCAGGGGGAGAAGCAGGCTCTCTGCTGATCAGGGAGCCCGATGTGGGGCTTGATCCCGGGATTCTGGGCTCATGACCTGAGCCAAAGGAAGGTGCTTAACTGACTGAGCCACCCAGGTGCTCAGGTAATTGTTTTCTTTATAAGGATGATCCTTTTTTTTCTAAGTAGGCTCCATACACAGCGTGGAGCCCAAGGTGGGGCTCAAACTCATGACCCTGCGATCAAGACCTGAACTCACATCATGAGTCAGACACTTGACTGACTGAGCTGCCCAAGTTGCCCCTTACATTTTAATTATTTTGATAAGCTATCATGAGGTTATCTTTTCAACTCACCCTCTGTGTTAGTTTGCTTCCAAAACATGGTTGTTTTCCTGGCATGTGGTCTAGCCACCGAACAGAGAGAATAAATCCTCCTATTATGTGTTCATGTAAGAAGAGGATTTTAGGACAGTCGCTCTCTGCTTTTGAAGAGGGATCACACTATTTCCTCACCTTGAGTGGATGCTATCTACCTAAATTTGAACTAAGCCGTTCTCTTCTGTGAGCCAGCGTCTGTGACTAAACCTCCCCTTGTAGAGTAAGTGGTGGCCTCACACAGAGAATGCCCCCAGTCTGTGTCAGCCCAGTCTGCTGCTAGGACAGACACTGGAGGCTGCTCTTGTCTTAAGCCCACCAGTATCATCACAGCATCTTGTGCAAAACGGTGAAAGATAACAATTTCTTCTATTGTTCACCAGCCTTATCTGGAGGAACGTTTAATTATCAGCTGTGGGAGTAAGGAAAAATAAAATTCTTAAACTCGTTGTTGGGGGGAGGGGGATTTGGCAGTTGAAAATAAAGGCCTGTGTGTAGGAAAATAAGATCTGTATGTGGGAAGGATTTGGGGAAATCGTTTGAGGACTAATTTAAGGACTTGAAGTGTTTGTTTATGAAAGAGCTCTGGATAAGAATAACATTTTAAAAGTCAAGATGGTGAGAAACTCAAGGGCAAAGAAGTCTGGTTTGTGTTCTCCAGCAGGGTTCATGGTCATTAGCAGTGTTCATTGCTCGTAGAATTCCAACAAAATCTTTATAATCTCCTAACTGACTACAAGCTTTCTGTGGATATTAGAATATCTAAAGTAGGAGAAAGCTATAGACACGTGACTTTTTGCTTTTTGAAATCTTTTATTCTCTTAAAAATATTTTTCAGAATAAGAACTCTTGGTGTGTTTCTAGGGAGACCATAGCTAGGAATTTTCCTTACATTCAGCTTCCACTTATTATATTAAAACAACCCTGATTGTGTATTTTATTTGCTCTCCTACCATCCAGCCCCTTGTCAGATGATGTTCAGCATCTCAGAGAGTGCTGTTCCTGTGCGGAACATTCTGTGGACCTGGACAGGAGAGAAATGTCAAGGCACCATTTCTAAATGTAAATGTTTTTCTCTCTACCCCCTCCTTTTTGGAGAAGAATTCAAAAGAGAACATTGATTTGAATCGATGAAAATATTGGCTTAGGTTACCCTGTATTTTGTAAACATGTTGGAATGCCAGACTTCTGTTTCCTCCGCTCTCCCTACTCTGCAGATGGGTTTCCCTTCCATAGGAGTCAATGACTCAAGGGGAAAAGCACACATATAAATTGGTAGAGAGGCTTTTTTTTTTTTTTTTTTAATTATGTCAGTGTTGGAAATAGGCAAGAAAAGATTTCTAAGTGTCCTTTTATTATTCTACCAGAACATTGTTTAACAAGTTCACCAAAGATCACCTGATACTCTGGGGCAGAAGTCAGAAAATTTTTTTTAAGCTGCCAGATAGTAAATACTTTAGGCTTTGTAGGTCATATGGTCTCTGTGGTAACTACTCAACTCCTCCATTGTATTGTGAAAGCAGCCCTAGGTAAAGCATCAGCAAATGCATGTGACATGAACTTTATTCATGGGCATTGACATTGGGATCTAATATGATTTTCATGCATTGTGAAATAGCTTTTAAAAAATTTCAGTCATTTAAAAATACAAAAATCCGTCTTCACTCACAGGGGCCATGAAAACAGATGGCTGATATTACTAAGTTGCAAATGGTTTTTTCCCCGTTGAGATACAGTTGATTTCTCCCAGGTAGAAAAGGACCACGACGGGTATTACTTTATGCCCTGCATTAATTGTGTGACTCAGTTTCCAGTCCTCTCAAGCATTTATTTTTTCCACAGGTTCTTTACTTCACATAGGTGTTAGTAACCCCCTTTGAGCCAGTTTTGACATCCTGTTGATGCTGTCACTAGTAAGTTAAATAAATCTGTCGTGTGCCTCTATACATTTATATGAGAGAAAAATGTTTAACTTTTTAAATATGAGAGTTAGACAGCCACATATACAAAAACTTGTGGAACGTTTTGAAAAACATAGATTTCAGTTCATTGATATTTAGAACTAAGAACAGGGCAATTCAATGAATCATTCAGTATAAGGGTAGAAGGTTTACACCTCATCTTCCCTCCTGTCAATTAAATGCAGGAAGTCATCGAGGGAGGGTGAAGGTGGCTGAAGGGGGGCAGAGACGGAAGGTGGGGTCCCCTCTTGTGCCCACTTGGACTTGGTGGAGTCACAGCGTTGCTACTCCAAGCAGAGTGGAGGCAATGCACTGTGGACGCTTGACATCTCATACAATTTTCTGGAACAATTTTGGTTTCCAGTGAGAGGTTCTTATCTACTGATATATTTTTAGAAAGAAGAAGAAAGGGAATTTTTTTCTTGCAGAATGCATTAATGTGGAGAAGCCAGGTGAGGTCCCCAAGAACATTGGACTAAGTGTCAAGAGGTTTGGAGTTTGGAGTCTGTGACCAACTAACTGTATGGCATTGGGTGTCATAGGACTTTTATTTTTGCATATGTAAAATGAACAGCTTGCACTCTCTAGTCACTGACATTTTTTCTGGTGCTGAAATGTCACAACCAAATGTAGACTCAAATTCCATTTGGTGGAATTGAGTGGTCACTGATTCCTATTTTTTTTTCCTAAATAAGAATAGTCTATGTTCAGAATCTAGATTTCCAGATTTGACTTTTTTTTAAAAAAAACCTATAAAAGACTTCTCATAAAAAATAAAATAATCATATAGAGTAAAATGGTATAGGAAAGATAACCACTTTCAAGTTAATTCTGTCCTTGGAACAAATTGTGGTGGAAAAGTACAGAGTGAATCGCCTGCCTTTGTTTGCTATTCAGTTTATGGTGCCAAGTGCCTCCAACAGGACCCTTCTGTTACTTAGACTTTAGGGTCACTTCCCTGTGCAAAGTTGGTTTTATGTCTGAGAGCAAAAATTTTCTTGGCCAAGGGTGGAAACAATGAAACAGAGCTCCAGAATAGCAGGTTGGCATCCTGACAAGCCAGCACGTTGGTGAAAGAGATGGAAATAGAAGATAAGGAATCCAAGGCCCCTTTGAATGTAAAAGTACACATGCAGGTGCTTGAAATTCCCTGGTGTTTCAAGCCCTGGGAAGAGATTACCGCATATCTCAAAAGGCACTGGCTCTCACCTTTTTGGGAGGTCAGGGATCTGTTGAGAACTGCGGAAAGCAAAAGTCCCCTTTCTCATAAACATGTGCTCATATGCATGTGTCTCCCCACTCCCCCCACTCCCCAGTCCCACCCCACACATCCCCACCAAATTTTCTCTTAACTTCAGGATCTTCTTTTGAGCTCCCAGACACAAAGAGATGGCTCGCTAAATTTGAACAAAGGGATCAGAGCATTTGGTGTAGAAACTTGTCTTTGAAGAAGGACCTGGCCTCAAAGTTTTAACACCCAAGTGGCTCTCTTAAAATATTAAGCTAATTTTTTCTCTCTAACCCCCTTGCAAACAAGCACATGCTTGATTGTGCAGCTTTCTCCTTTTTGCAGCAAACTGTTCTTGTTGACTCTTACATGAACTCTAAACTGAATGCCCAAATTGCACAAGTCCAAAATCAAAATCAAAAAAGAAATGAATTTGGGTCGTGGGGCGCCTGGGTGGTTCAGTGGGTTAAAGCCTCTGCCTTCGGCTCAGGTCATGATCCCAGGGTCATGGGATAGAGCCCCGCATCAGATCTTTGCTCAGCGGGGAGCCTGCTTCCCTCTCTCTCTGCCTGCTTGTGATCTCTGTCTGTCAAATAAATAAAATCTTAAAAAAAAAATGAATTCGGGTCTTGAAGAAGTAAGGTGTACTAACAAAAATCTTTGTCATTTTATTTTAAGTTGTTGATTGTTACTGTTTGCTGGAAGCACAGGCCTTTCCTGGCAAGATTTCTCTATATTCTCTTGAGAACATTTGCGTTAACAAATTACAAAGATTACTTTAATCTTTGCCTGGGATTCATTTGGTGTGTGCATAAATCTTAAAGCCCATTATCATATCGATGAGAAATTTCTAGGGTTTTTAAGAGCTCTGAGTCATCAAAACTTCTGATTTCCCCTCACTGTTAATGTGACAACAAGAGTCAAAACATGTTGGATTGAATTCAGAGATTTTTTTTTTTTAAACCTTATGCTCCCAAATTAACTCAGGTTACTTCAGATTTGAGGCAGAATATGATGTGGGATTCTTTTTGAAATAATTTTATTTTTAATTTTTTTAAAGATTGTATTTATTTGAGAGAGAGAGAGAGTGAACGAGAGAGAGAATGTGAGCAAGGACCGAGGGAGAGGGAGAAGCAGACTCCCCACTGAGCAAAGAGCCTGGTGCGGACTCCATCCCAGGACTCTGGGAACATAACCTGAGCCAAAGGCAGATGCTTAACCAACTGAGCCACCCAGACACCCCTCATAATTGGTTTTTGATACCTTTTCCCCTGGGCAATGCATCTCTGAAACATTCTGGCTTGATTATATATCATAGTAATAGATCTGTACCTAGCGTTCTCTGCCCGACCAACTTTAATTTTGAAAAATTTCAAATCTGGGAAAACTGAAAGAACAATTAATTCTCCCTCACTTAAATTCTTTTTTTTTTTTTTTTTAAGATTTTATTTATTTGTCAGAGAGAGAGGGAGAGAGAGCGAGCACAGGCAGACAGAGAGGCAGGCAGAGGCAGAGGGAGAAGCAGGCTCCCTGCCGAGCAAGGAGCCTGATGTGGGACTCAATCCCAGGACGCTGGGATCATGACCTGAGCTGAAGGCAGCTGCTTAACCAACTGAGCCACCCAGGCGTCCCATCCCTCACTTAAATTCTATAGACTCCTCCGTTTGCCTTTGCCAGCTAATGTTTTGCCACATTTGCTCTGTTTCCCTGTGTGTATGTGTGTGTTCACTTATTTTTGTTGTTGCTACATCACTATGAGGTAAATTGCATACATGACATTTACTCCCTAAATACTTCAGTTTATATCTCCCAAGAACAAAGATGTTCTCTTATATAATCACGGTACCTTCATCACACTGAAGGAATTTATCATTGATTTAATGGTGCGTAGTACAGCCCCTATTCAGATGTCCCAAAATGTCCTTTGCCCCCGCTTTTTTTTTTTTTTAAGATTTTATTTATTTATTTGACAGAGAGAAATCACAAGCAGACAGAGAGGCAGGCAGAGAGAGAGAGAGGGAAGCAGGCTCCCCGCTGAGCAGAGAGCCCGATGCGGGACTCGATCCCAAGGCAGGTCATGACCCGAGCCGAAGGCAGCAGCCCAACCCACTGAGCCACCCAGGCGCCCTGCCCCCGCTTTTTGTTCAAGGATCCAGTCAGGATCTAGAAATTCCCTTTAGTCACCATGTCTTTTTAGTCACTTTTAATCTGGGAAAGTCCCCAGCCTTTTCTTGCCTTATGACATTGACATCTTAGAAGAGTCCAGGCCAGTTTCTTCTAGAATGTTTCACAGCCTGGTTTGTCTCTTTCCTTACGATGAGGTTCACATTAGACAGTTTGGACAACAGACAACCTCGGCAGTGCTGGACGTTTCTGATCCTATTACACCAGGAGGCAGACGTTAGCAGGTTGCTTCCATATTGGCGTCACCATTTGGTCACTTGGTTACAGTGATATGGGCCGGATCTTGTAAAAGGGACCCTTTCACTTACAATAAGTCAGTGGGGACCAGTTTTGCCAACACCATTTTACCCACTGATTTAGGCATCCACTGATGATCTTAGCATCATTGTAATTTAAAGTTGGAGGTGGCAGAGGAGTAACGTGAAAATAATAAAGAGGACCCACTCAGATCTTTGTAGAACCATCCTGACTTGTAGCATTGCAAGGAGTGAATGATGGGAGTGCTCTGTATTTTCCTTTGTTATCCTCCACCTCCATGAACAAAAGAAGTGTAGTTCAGCTCCATCTGTCCATAGAGAGGCCTCCAAGGCAAATACTTGTCTGGAGTCAGTAGCCTACAGTGATTACTGATGGTCTGAATGAACTTATTAAAATGCCTAATGTTTGCCCTAGCGGCACACACAAGACCAATAAGCCAGAATTCTTTTAGCTTGGTTACACATTAGTTTTCAGGTTTTAGTTAATAACACGGAGCAGGAAGGTCTGCTTCAGC
The DNA here is from genome assembly GCF_020171115.1 of Neogale vison. NCBI lineage: Eukaryota > Metazoa > Chordata > Mammalia > Carnivora > Mustelidae > Neogale > Neogale vison. The sequence continues at coordinate 154,979,834 of NC_058096.1, forward strand.
GGCCTCAGCCGATGAACAGCCTGTGCAGCGTCACAGAGAAAACTTAGCAGCGTCGCTCATGGACTTAAAGACACAGATTTAAACTTGGCAAAACAAGGGTTTGACTAAAACTCCCGAGGAGAAACATTTCTGTGTGGATGGGAAGACTCCCGTGAATTCTGTATTTGGTCTTTCCCCGTAAGGGAGTGAGCTAAAACTGCTTCGGGCTGGTGGGTGAGAACCGTGCAAGGAGGAGCCGCGCTGGTCATCCCAGTCCTCCCTGGGAGCTGCTGTATGCAGAATGATGTAATTAGAGTTACAGACTCTAGCAATGTCTCTGTCCGACTTGTTCAGTGTTTCTCAAGTGCCATCTCAGAATTGCAGCCTTGTGTAGCCCAATCCTTTAAGTCAGTGCTCCCCAATCAGGGAGTGATTTGGGCCATCAGGGAACAGAGGGCAATGTTGGGAGACATTTCTGATGGTCACAACGTGGGAGGGCACTAGGGGCATCTAGTGAGAGGAGACAGGGAGGCTTCACAGCCTGCAGGACACAGAATGGTGCCCCCTCCACACACACACATCACTGTCTGTGACAGAAATGCCAAGTCCAAAATGTCAGTCATTCCAAGGCTGAAGACTCTCATTTACAGAATGATAGAGTTCTTTCATTCACCAGTGTGTGCAGTGTCTTGCTGTGTGGGCACTGGGTGTTCCAGGAAAACTAGGGCTCTACACTCAAAGTGACCATCTCGTTAGGAAAACAGACCTGTAGACAAGACTTACCACAAGACTGGTAAATGCACTTTCTCATTCTTCTACAAGCTTTCTTCACTATTTGAGAGACAGTGATGCAGCCGGCCCCAAAGAGAAGAAGCCTCACCTGGGCTGGAGCTTACCAGAGGAGCAGGCGTTACTAGGTGTGGACGGTGGAGAAGTTGAATTCCTCAGTTCACACTGCAATCATGGGCCTTGTGTTGTTTCCCCACCTGCCCCTCCTGTCCCACCAAACCATTGGCAACCATGTTTATGGGTTAAACGTGAATCTTTAATTTTGCATGGTTTTTTAAAAATAAAATAGGCATTACTGCTTTGTGTGGCTACCTTCACACAGTTACATTTGTATAAATTATCTCATTCCGTTTCTTTTCCAGTTAGCTCTATGCTGTGAAAAACCAATTCGTGTTGCCATGGACCCATCTATCCTGTTACCTCTAATTGCTGCATAGTACTCCTTGGGGTGTGTATCTGTTAGTTACGCTTCGCAATAAACCACCCCAAATGTAGTGGCTTAAAATAGCAGTCATTCATTTTTCATGTGTCATTGTCATTGGTGAAGTGGTTTGGCTGATCTGTGTCTGGTTCTGCTCATTTCAGCTGGTGTCGCTCATTTATCTGCTCGGGGCGGGATAATTGAAGAGGGCTTTGGCACGTTGATGTCATGCATCAGGCCAGCCCAAACTTGGTCACACAGTAGCAAGGCAAGAGTCCAAGAGAGGGAAAATGCACGAGTTGGGACTTGGAACCTACACACAGTCATTTCTCTCGTACTCTGTTGGCTGAAACAAGTCACGGGTCTGACCCAGATTTGGAGTGTTGGGGGAAAGATTCTGTCTCTTGATGGTATAGACTGAAATGTCACATTGCAAAGGGTGTGGTTATGGGGAAGTTCACTGGGGCCATTGATCCAAGTAGTCACCCAAAGCTTGCATCCGCCGACTTCACCTGTCCAGCCTCCCAATGACACCTGTCCATATTGCTTCCAGTTACTGGATTCTGTGACAAACATCCTTGTATGTGTCAAGGATGGACCTTATGGACTTAAGTAAAAGCCGTGGGGATTTATTTCCAAGAATAGGACTGCTAAGGCATTGTCCACGGCTATCCTTACTTTACACTGACTTCCTCCCAGACGCCTGCTGTGGTCCTCCCTGCCACCAGTGCTGCTCAGGGCTGCTCTGCTTCCACACCGCAGCCGACTCCTAGCACTGCCCAACTCTGAGATGTTGGCTGGCTTACTATGCGTGAAGTGGTATCTGGTTGCCATGATCTGTTGTGCATTGCCCTGATGACTGAGTGGGGACATCTCTTCCCATGCCTGTTGGCCCACCGACTTCCTGGGCAGAGACATGGAGGAAAGAAGCCACGTAGGGCCGGTGGTGACATGGTGACATCTCTTTGGTATGGCTGCAGGACCAGCAGGAAGCAAGGTTAGGGACTGAAACAAGACTCCCTTGTTTACAGGTGGGGACTCAGTGCTGAGGGCAGTGGACAGCCCGAGGTTGGAGGTGAGGCCTTTGCCTTTAGGCTCTTGTTCTAGAGGGGTCCTCTTGACAACAGTATGAAGGGATCCGAAGGGACAGATACTGCACTACTAGTAGGCACAGGATGTCTCATTGGAAGCTGGTTTAGTTCAGCTGAGAAATGATATGGTCCCAAGGGGAGGCTACAGAAAGGAAGAGGGCAGGTGCATCCACCTGACCTGCTAGTTGGTCAGAGCGGGGAGGTGAAGGGAAAGCAGGGTCTAAAAAGCATGTCTTGGTGGAATCTGTCTTGGATGGGAGGGGATGCGGTGTTGGCATGAGTTGTTGGGAAACATGTGAGAATGCACAGACCTTGGGGAGAAGAGAAGTCCTTTTGGGACAGCGTTAAGTTTAAAAGCCTACTGAGTGGCAAGGCCAGGATGTCTGGAGAGTGTGTGCACTTGGTTGGATGTGCAGCTGGAGAATAAGCTGGGGTTCAGGGTGAGGGACTGGGAATCACCAGACAGTGGGGGCAGGTGCCTGCCAGGCATGGGTTCATCAAAGGCAGTGGTTCTCAACCTTTCACATGCGTCAGAATCACCTAGAAGATGGCTAAATCACACGCCACTGGATCCCACCACCAGAGATTTTTAATTCAGTGGGTGGGAAGGGAAGCCAGAGTGACATGCTTCCAAGTGATGCTGCTGCTGGTCTGGGGACCACTGTCTGAGGACAGTGCAGAGCAAGAGCACGAATGGAGAAAGGCCAGGGAGGCTCATGGTCAAAGAAGGGGCAAAAAAACCCCCACAAAAACCCTACAAAGCCCTCAGAGGAACCTGAGACAGTGTGAGCCCTTAGAAGACCAAAGAATAGTGTTTTAATAAGGAACTGAGCTGCGTCTTAAGGCCATTCATTTTAGCATCTCAATTCAAAAGGAAGAGAGAGGGGCATAGAAAAAGGGAAGGTAAGAAGCATATTTTCCTTGCCTTTTCATTTTTATTCGTAGTAACATTATTTTAGGATGAAAGACGCCTAAGCATCTTTTTAAGAAAAATTAAGAACCCGGTGAAGAGTCACTCCTGCCTCAGACACTAGATTGCCAGGGCCATTAGAGATAGATAGTAAAGGGTAGTACATTGAGTTTTCAATATAAGGGAAAATAAACACATTAACTCTCCTGCCCCATCTATGTGTGTATTTGCTTAATGGAAACCAAAGGAATTTGCAAGAGAGCTCTTTAGCATACCCGGTGGGCATTTCCACCCCACAGCTTCTTCCCTGGAGCGGAGCCGGAGAGCACTGGGTGGAACAGTGGAAGGGATTCGGAAAGAGCTAGACTCTTTGTGCATGACCTTGGTATTAATCTGTGTGCCTCGGTTTCCTCATCTGTACAATGAGGCTGATCATGGTACCTACCTGACAGTGCTGGTGACGATCAGATGAGAATATGTATACAGTCCTTAGAACACTGCCAGGCACATAGTAAGTACTTAAAATCAACGTGATCCTTGATTATATTTTAATGTGGGTTGATAGACACAGTGTGTCTTAATGAATTGTAGTTTGTTTTCTGTTAGATCGCATGGTGTAAACTGTTAGGGAAATAAGGTGGCAGCAACTTTAGGAATCTAGGGTTCAGAACTTTCACAGTTTGGGATCCCAGCAGCCCCGTCAATTAGAGATGCTCTTTTGTCCATATACTGTCCACTGAGAAGTTGTCCTGATAGCTCTTTAACCAACAATGACTAGAGATGAGTGACCCCCCACCTAGGAATAGCCAAGGCCTTCTGGGTGATGGCATTAAGGGGGGTGGGAGGATTTAGGACGTTTGAATATTTCATAGACAGGACAGCTGTGTGTGCTGGGGAGTACCTGTGTCTTGGTCATATGTACTGAGTTGCTTATTTCTAAACAAACATCTTTAACCCTCTGCTGACCCACTGAACTGTTGAGTGGTTCCAAAGCATTGCCTAGGCCTTTCTCATCTTCTCCTGGTACAGCAGCAAGACCAGCTAATTTGAGTTCAAACTTGGAAAGGCTCATGCATGCCTAAGCTGAAAGCCAGTTTCTTCTTTTGCCTTCATGGGGACTCATGTGCCCACAAAATGTCCCAAACTTAGGGCATCTGGTATCTCAATTTCCTTAAAAGGCCAGACCCATGGGAGTTTTTGAGTCATTCAGCTCTTTGAACTGAACCGTTGGTCCATTAGGAAGTGCAGAATGGATGTTCAGATCCCATGCTAACCTTGTCTGGGTGCTCTGGGCTCTGTGAGTTCCCAGCTCACAACAGGGTATGGGAACTTTGCAGGTGACCCCACACCCACTGTGGGCTCTTGGTGTCCGTGACAGAAGAATGTGTTTGCTCTCCTGGGCATCCGATGATGGCCTTCGGTCGCCGGGGACTGTGCTTGGTTGGCTCTGCTTTCTGCAGGATTATCTGAGATTCTCAGAGCCCGTCTTTCGATTCCTAGCCCAGTGTTCAGAAGGGAAAAGAGGAAGCAAGCAAATGGCATTCAAAACAGGACTAAGCCAAGATAGAGCAGGAAGCTCATCCCCCCGATGTTTACCATGCAAGTTACACATGTGGAAAAGAGTGGGGGAGTTATGCATGGTCTTGTAAATTTTGTGGGTTTTTTTCCCCCCTGAATAACTCAAGCATGTCAAGTAGACGGGTAGATTTGAAGAAGCCACATCTGCACTCATCTGTGGGGGAAGGTTCTGGAGATGGTCTCTTTGCGAGGAAGGGCCCATCAGAAAGCTCTCACAGCAGCTGTGGAGCAGAGGAATTCTGCTAGCACTGTTAGGCTGCAGCTCGAATTTACAGCCCAGCTGTATTTCTGTTCCAAGGAAAATTATACCTGAGCTGCAGATATGCTATCTGGAGGCTCTTTAGTGATCTCTCATCCAATAAATAACATTTTTTTTTTTTTTTTAGATTTTATTTTTAAGTTATCTTTACACCCAACATGGGGCTCGAACTCACAACCCCAGATGAAGAGTTACACACTTCATCAAATGAGTCAGCCAGGAGCTTCTAATAAGTAACCTCTTATTAGGAGGCTTTGTCCTTGCCTGTGAAGGGTGCCAAAGGAAGAAATGAGTTTAATGAAAATAGGTTGAAGCTGAAGGTAGCCCTTTACCACTTTCTTCTGGGGTTATTTCTTCTAGGGTTATTTTCCTGCAACTAGAAGAAGAAATCATAGGGCTGGGGCAACACTGCTGTTGTGAGCCTGAGAATTTGGCTGCCTTGGATTATGTGTTGGTAATCCTTTATCATCACCTCATCATCAGGGCACAGGCCTCAAGCAACGCCAGGTACCAGGTGTGCCTCTGAGCCTGCAAACTATTTAAGAAATACTCGGACTCAATTTATAAGATTGGTTTGCATTCTTCCTAATTTTTTTATTTGATCTCATTTTTATTTTTACTTTAGTTAAGTAGGCTCTATACCCAATGTGGGTCTTGAACTCATGACGCTGAGATCAAGAGTCATGCCCGTACCAACTGAGCCAGCCCCTGATTTGCATTCTTAAGTTATACAAGTTAGAAATTTGGAAAAAAGTTATAGAAATTTAGAAATTGGGGGAAAAAAAGGAAATACCTATGCTTGTACGCTTTTCATCCTGAGCATTTTGTAGGGTATGTTCTTAATGGTTTAAGAAATTATGTTCAATAAGATGTAAATAGTCGGGCCTCTTTACCGGTAAACGAATAAATTGCCGTGGTGTAACCATACACTGGGATACTGCGTAGTAATCTGCATTACTGATATATACAACAATACAAATGAATTTCAGACATTACACTGAATAAGAGAATCCAGACGCAATAGAGTCTACACTGTACCAGGGGTTGGCAGACCCCTGTCTAGAGGCCAAATTGGGCCCACTGCCTGTCTTTACAAAAACACCGAGAGTGACGTTTCCTTTTTTTTTTTTTTTTTAAGTGATTGGGGGAAAAAATTAAGATAAGAATGCTATCTTGTGAAATGTAAAAATGACATGAAATTCAAATTTGTGTCCACAAATCGAGCTTTATTGGAACACAGCCACGCGTCATTTTTGTACTGTCTACGGTTGCTTTTGTGCTTTTCAGACAGACTTGGCTGGTTGTGACAGACTGTACGGGCCACAGAGCCTAAAATAGTTACTGTCTGGCCCTTTACAGAAAAAGCTGTTGTGGCCCCTGTGCCGTATGATTCTATCCATATGAAATTCAAATACAGACTAATCAATAGGGTAGAAAACAGACCAGCAGGCTGCTAGAAGGTGGGACTGGAAATGAGCCCAAAGGAACTTCGGGGGCAGCAGAAAAGTGAGTTCTGAGTGTGGTAGAGGCTCGTGGTGATGTATATATTTGGCAAAACTTATAAAGCTGTGTACTTTAAGTGGGTGTCATTTATTGTATGTAAATTGTACTTCAGTGAAGTTGTGAAAAAAACCATTGACTCCAAATCTCCCCACCCCCGTGGTAATTCAGTAAAACTCTAAATTTTGAGTTCCTTCCTCTTTATTTATTTATTTATTTATTTTAAAAAAGATTTTATTTATTTATTTGAGAGAGAGACAATGAGAAAGAGCATGAGCGAGGAGAAGGTCAGAGAGTGAAGCAGACTCCCCATGGAGCTGGGAGCCTGATGTGGGACTCGATCCCGGGACTCCAGGATCACGCCCTGAGCCGAAGGCAGTCGCCCAACCAACTGCGCCACCCAGGCGTCCCGAGTTCCTTCCTCTTTATACAGATGTATAAACATTTTCTGAAGTTGGGATGATAAAGCACATCATTTTTTAAGGTATTTGTAATATATTCATTTTTTTGCGCCCATTCCTGGGTCAGTGCTGGAGGAAGGAAGTTTGTCTCCTAACTTAGGATGATGCTTTCAAAAGTTGCTTTCCTGAATCCAAATCCATGATTGTCCCCCAGGTACTCGGGCCCCACACCGCAGCTTTGCTTTCCAGCTGAAGAGGAGTCTGGCTGAGTCTGGGCATGTGGCCCTTCAGTCCTCAGAGCCATCCTAGAATTTACCGCTTGGTGGCCAGTCAAGGTGGCCCTGTCCCCTTCCTACCTGTGGCTTCCATGTCTGACCTGACTGTCCCCTCCACTCTCTGGGCAGCTAGGTTGAACTCCACCCCCTGCTGTCTGCAGCTTCCCTGACCTAGACCTCTGACCTCCTCGCTCCCCACTGGCACCTCCATCTCAGCAACTCCCTCTCCTCCTTGGGTCCCTGCCGCCCCTCCTCGCTTTGCTAGCCCTGTCCACCCCTTCGGACCCTGAGGTCCCTGTCACTGCCTCCGTCCATCACACCTCCCTTTTCCTCTTGGTGAGGTGGTCTCCTGCCCTGCCCAGCGGAAACTGCCTGAGGGAATGGGGAAGAAGCAATGTCACAGATGTGAGAGCTGAGGACAGCTCCTGGCATGGAGCAAGAACCCACGGGTGCTTACCGCCATCAGCGTGCCCCTGCCACACTCCACAAGCTGTTCCTGCCTCAGTCTTCCTCCTCCACTTTTGGGGCAGAAGCATTTAGATGCATTTGCCAGCTGGCAGTTTTCACTTAAAATATCTGCCTCTTAGGAAGGGGATATATTTGATGTCTGGGCTACAGGCTTAGCGCAGTGCTGGGTTTTTTTGGGTTTCTCGTGTGTGTGTGTGTGTGTGTGTGTGTGTGTGTGTGTGAGTTTCCTGTCGATTCTATAACAAAGTCTGATGGACTTAGTGGCTTAGAGCAACACAGATTTATTTTCTTACAGTTCTGGAGGTCAGAAGTCCAAAATCAGTCTCACTGGGCTAACGTTAAGGGGCTGGCGGGGCTGATTCCTCCTCCTTGCTCGGAGGGAGAATCTGAGTCCTTGGCTCATGGTTCCTTCCTCCATCTTTAGAGCTATCTCCAGATCTTTCTCTCTGACTCCCTGCCTCTGTTTTTCACGTTTAGGGGCCCTTGTGGACCCTTGGGCCCATCCTATAATCCAGGACAACCTCCCTGTCTCAGGACCCTTAACTTAATCACACCTGCCCTGTGAGCGAACAGCCCCAGGTTCTGGGGACTAGGATGCGGATGCCTCTTGGAGGCCATTACTCTTCTAACCACAAAATCATCCCTTTTCCCACTTTTCCCTCTTCACTTAGTCTTTCAAAGCAGCAGTGTTCAAAGTCCCATGCATCCATCACTCACACGTAAGCTGTCAAATGTAGATTGTTGAGCACTCTGCCCCCCAACCCCACCCTGGCCCCAACACCCACCCAGAGATTCTGACACAGGAGTTCTGGGATGGAGCCCAGGCACCCGCATTTTTAACAAACTCACCAAGACATTTGGGTGCTGGTAGTGTAAGCATCGCCTTTTTTTTTTTTCTTTTTTTTCTTTTTAAGCATCACCTTTTAAAAGGAGGGCAGTTCAGTGTCAGAGGTGCTCCCGAGGCTAGTTCCTGCAGAAGGTTCTACAGAATTTATTTCTCATCTTGGAGCCTGGTACAGCTGCAGGAGCAGCCAGCCCCCCCGGAAGCAGAGCCTTAATGCTTTGTTCTGCGTCAGCTAGTAGCCCCTCTGGAGAAGGGAGAGCAGTGGATTCAAGTGAAGGAAGTGGCAGCTTTGTTATTCTATGGCTGTGCAGGGGGTGAGAGGCAACACTGTATTTGGGATGCCTGGGGAGGAAGAGGATGAGCGGGGTGCTTTTTGGGGGGCACCTGACCCACAGTCACTCTGTTCAAAGTTGAGGGACAGTCAGAATGAGTCTTCAGGGCCTGGCAGTGTGAGGACAGCTCTGGCTCAGGGGGAGCGTGGGTAAGAAGAGTCAGATGGGAGCTTTTTTCTTAATATGTCCTTTTTCTTTCTTTTCATTATGGGTAAGGAGGGAGAATGGTCTGGAGTGGGCTTTGTGGATTTGTTTGAGGCATTGCCGATAGGGATATTGACAGCCTTTTACAGAGATCTTGAATTGTGTGTTCTAGGGAGCATAGCTTAACACTTTAGTAAATGCTAGAAATCCCCATCCCAGCTCTCTAGATTCTCTGTTGATGCTTCCTGACTTTTGAGTGCTGCGGTGAGCCTCAGGGGTCATTCAGTGGTAAACCGAGTGCTGTGGGGAAAACACATGCGGCTCAACCATAGTCCTACTTTCAAAACTTTACAGTTTTCAAGGGGAAAGAGATGTGGACAGTGACCATGACCGACAGGCAGGGCGAAGAAAGTGGTAGAACAGAGGTGTGACTGGCCGGATGCTCCAGGAGGACTCCGCACACTGAGAATTCTTGAGTGTTGGGTTTCAAGTGAAAGGGGTCCCACAACCACATAAGTAAGGAAGAAGCCAGGTTAGACAAAGTTAATTTTATTACTGTGAGTCCCTTCAGACCCTTTAATCTACTACATTTCTAAGAGACAGCTAGAGTCTTCTTTTTCCAAATGGATCTAACTATACACCTGTTTTCCTGGAGGACCTTTGAGAACATACTTTGAAATATGGTGGCTTATGGAGCAAGTGGCATATTTTTTGGTGGCTTTTGGCATCAGATACTAATTCCTAAATTATCTGGAATTGACAACCTGTGCTTCATTCCTTTTAAGAAAGCCAAATGCTTCTCAGTCTCTCTCTTTTTTTAAAAAATGAATTAACTCTATTTTGAGAATCTGTTGACATTCCTTGAAATAACTAGGCATCCTCTGGGATGTTACAAAAGGAAATCGCTGAAATCTAAAACTTCTGTGATTCTGCCTCTTTACTTGCTCAGGTCCATCAGCTGGTGAAGCAGATTTGATAAAGTTTTGGCCATTGTCTTTGAAAAGAGAATTCCTCTGAGATTAACTCAGACTTTTCCAGATGCCCAGTGTTTACATGTTGGGTCTCAAGACTTGACAGATGGGCAGCTTCTTCAGAGCAACCTAGAAGACGGGTAACAGAAGGCATGACAAGAATGTGACCTTTATTGTTAGAAGGTTTGTGGCTAAATGTGTAAGGCCTTATGGAGACGCTGAATCATTTGTCGATAGCTCGCTATCTGAATATGAAATGAAAGCTGAATAGAGGAGTGCCTGCTTGCTAATTCTGGGGTTCTTTTTTCCAAGACAAGCAGCATGTTGAGACTCAAAGTGTATTCAAAGGGAATAATGTTTGGGGTTGAGGTGGGAAGACAAGTTGAATGATTTGAGTTGAAAGCTGAATTTTTCCACAAAGTTTTCAGAAACCAGTTGGTTATATGGCAAGAGAACTCCTCAGGGCTAACTTTTTTCTTTTTCTAAGTCCTAGAATATATGGACTGTTTTTTGTTTTTTGTTTTTTGTTTTCTGTGAAACATTTTCCATTTATAAATATTTCAGGGCTTAACGCTGGGATCAAATCCCCGACTGACTGCGAGCCCAGATTTGAAGGTCCATTTGCCAATATGGTAGATATTTTCCTACGATAAGAAAATGCTTTTGTGTTTAATTTATTCCTAAAAATGTAGGGCAAACCAAGGTTTGAAGATTGAACACACCAGACTTCCATATTACTGTAAGAGACCTAACTATTGGGAAGTGGCCTGGGATCTAAATTTGGAAGTTTTCTGAGTCTCTAGGGGGTTGTGCACAGACAGGCAACGGAGGGAGAGTGTGCGGTGCCCCTGACATCAGCTTGTTGCTCACAAGCTGTATGACCTCAGACACTTATTCACGCCTGGGCTTCTTTCCTCATCTGAATTGAGGTTGGCAATAGAATTGACCTCAAGACCGTGTAAGGATTCAGCTCAGAGTACTGCCTGGCCCTTAGGGGCTGCTCAGTAAATGTTAATTTATTTTTTATGTAAGTACTTAAAACAGATTAAACTGTATGGTCAGTTGGAATTACTTTTCTGAAGTGCATTCTTCATGTCTAACTTGGTCCATCTTACTTGAAATGACATTAGGAAAATAAATGTTCATTTTGGAAGAAGGACTTGCTGCTGAAGAAGAGGAGGCAGGAGATGGTCATAACCCTGTGCACGTTTTATTTTTAAACTTACGTATTGTTGGTGGCAAAGTACACAGAAGTAAATGAAAGTCTAACTACTATGAAGGGCCATTTTTTTTTAAAAGATTTTATTTTTATTTATCAGAGAGAGAGGGAGAGAGAGCAAGCACAGGCAGACAGAATGGCAGGCAGAGGCAGAAGCAGGCTCCCTGCTGAGCAAGGAGCCCGATGCGGGACTCGATCCCAGGACGCTGGTATCATGACCTGAGCCGAAGGCAGCTGCTTAACCAACTGAGCCACCCAGGCGTCCCTTAACAATAGCTATCACAAGAAAAATGCAGTTCCACTTCGGTATAAACTTGCCAACAGCAAACCTGAACGTATACAAAATAGTATCTGTATAAGGTGATCTTTGCAGCACTGTTTGCAATAGCATGAGACTGGAAGCAACCAAAATGTAGACCAGCAGGGAACTAGCAGAGACGCTGTATATTATCAGGAATATTTTGTAGCAGTTGAACGAGAAATAATGATGCTTTCTAGGTTCTTACAAGAGGTCTCCAAAATGCATTAAGCTGGGAAAGCAAGGGGGAAGGACTTAAGTATAATTTTGGAAAGATTCACCGGAAACTCGTAACAGGGTTTGCCTCAATGGGTTAAGGATGGAAAGCCGTGGCAAGAGGGAGACCCGCAAGGAGACTGGTGATAGACTTCTCACGGTCTAAGTTCTTCAACTTTTTAATTTCTGAGCCGTATCAGGATATTACCTATTGGAAGAATTTGAATCATCATGAAGATTTCGAACCCCAGTCTTCCTCCTTTGATAACAGGGTGTCTGCAGTGCACTGTCTCCCTGTTAGCAGTGCCAAGACTCTGGGAGTTTTTCTCTGCATTTAGGTCTCAGGAATATGTGGTTCTATTTTACTTATTTATGGGAAATTTCAAACTGCACATAATAAACTCCCATCTGCCACTGCCCAGTTTCAGTAATTACCAATTTATGGTCAATATTGTTTGATCTATATATATGTTTTTTAAGATTTTATTTATTTATTTGACAGAGAGAGAGAGAGAGAGATCACAAGTAGGCAGGGAGGCAGGCAGAGAGAGGAGAAAGCAGGCTCTCCGCGGAGCAGAGAGCCCGATGCGGGGCTCTATCCGAGGATCCTGGGATCATGACCTGAGCCAAAGGCAGAGGCTTTATCCCACTGAGCCACCCAGGTGCCCCTGTTTGATCTATATTCTACGCATTCTTCCTCCATGGGGATTTTGCAGGAAATCCTAGATGACATGTCATTTCATCTATAAATATTTTAGTATGTTGCTCTAAAAGGCAGGAATTTTCTTTTAATATTTTGTAAATGTTATATTTTAAATGCTGTGAATTTTTAAAATTAGTTTTCTCTCCCCTCCCCCTCATCATACATAAAATCATTCTAAAATCTAAATCTGAAAATGGACCATGCCGGATTATTTTTTGAAATATGAATCCTTAACCCGGACTTTTAAAGTTTTCACCACTTTATCCATTACTCTGCTTTACATTTCAGACGCTCTTCAGAGAATGACTTTCCTTTTTTTTTTTTTTTTTTTAAGATTTTATTTATTTATTTGACAGACAGAGATCACAAGTAGGCAGAGAGGCAGGCAGAGAGAGAGGAGGAAGCAGGCTCCCTGCTGAGCAGAGAGCCTGATGTGGGGCTCGATCCCAGGACTGTGAGATCATGACCTGAGCCGAAGACAGAGGCTTAACCCACTGAGCCACCCCGGCGCCCCAGAGAGTGACTTTCCGCATCTCCTACATGTTAAGCTTGTCCTTCTCAGTTGACCCGTCTGGTAGCTTTCATCCTATGAATGAGTAGTTAACAATACTATCACTAGCACCAGCAATTTCAATTTTCCACTTCCCACCTGCTTAAAAAAATCTAGTAAGGGTAAAAGACTATGAAATGTTCAGATACAGGTGCAAACTAGTTCTGCTGTAAAAGTAGGCATGACAGAGCTGTCAAACCACCCTTGAAAAAACAACCCTCAGTGGAAATATTGGTTTGTCAGCTGATGTCAGGACGCTTACCATTGAAAGCGTTTGAGGGTTGCAATCAGTAACGTGCAAAAATTGAACTTGAAAGTTGAGGCCCCTGTGTATTTCCTCCTATAGTTCTGCTCTGCTCCTAGCAGCTGTGTGGGAGAGGGGGTGCCCAGAAAAACTTCTGCTCCTTCTGACTAGAGGTCCAGCAAGCCTGTTACCTAAAAATCTAAACGAACTCCAGCAGGGCTACTCCCTCGGATCCTCAGCAAGCTTCTCTCATATATCCGAAATATGATTGGATTTAAGAGAAATGAACTTGTATGCTCCCACAAAAACGTGAACGTGAAGGTTCAGAGCAGCATTATTCACAGAAGCCAAAATAGGGAAACAATCCAGACGTCCGTCAGCTGAGGAGAAGACAAACACAATGCAGTACATCCTACAATGGAATGTCACTCAGCCATCAAAGAATCCATACCACTGACACCTGCCACAACGCAAACGAACCTTGGAGGCATTATGCTACACGAAGGGGACCCAACACAAAGGGCTGTGTGTCACCTGACGCCACTTCCATGAAGTTCCCAGAATAGGCAAATCCACAGAGACAGATGATTGGTTGCTTAGGGCCAAGGGTGGTGGGGGGTGGGGTGGAGCGGCAGGGTAATGTAGAGTGGCTGCTGGCCGGTCAGGGCTTTCTACAGGTGATAAAAATGTTCCACAGCTGTGGTGATGATGGTACAGTTCTGAGGAGACACTAAAATCTGTTCAGTTGTAGCCTTTACATGGGTGACTTTTATGAGGTGTCAGTCGTATCTCAGTAAAGCTGTTATAAAAGTAGGATCTGACTAATATACCGCCGTGCCTCAAGATGTACCTGGATCTGCCTCTTGGCATTTGTCTTTGTTTTTTCCTGGAGTTGGGGTGTGGTGCATTCCCGGGGTGAGGGAGAAGGTGTGGTTTCCTTTCACCTTTAAAACTCTATGTAAACTTAGTTTCTCTCCCAGAAAGATCACCTGGAAAACAGTAGCGACTTTATTTGACCCCAGCATCTTATTTTACTTCCAGTCCTTCATCTGGGGTTATGAGAGTTCCTTTAGCAGATAATAACTTCCTTCCTTCTCTACCCACCCCTGCCCCCGCCAAACTTATTTTAAAGCATCATTATCCTTCTTGGGTGACAGCCAATGAATGTCCTTGTCTGGAGTTTTCCTGCATTGGAAATTGCTTTGGTCTTCAAAAACCAGTACTGGTATCTGCTAAGGATGGGCCCTTTTATTTATAGGGCCCAACCAGAAGGAAGGGTGTAAAAACAACGCTCAAGTCAAAGGGGTAGTTTCCTGCTGGTGAAAGAGCCACGCCAGCATGGTTTCCCAGGAAAACGTGGCAGCGCTGTTTAAACATTGGGGACCTGCATGAGGCTCGGGTCATACAGCAGCATGCCCACTGGAAAATGGGCCAAAAACAGAAGACCAGTGTAGGAGGAGAGGGACAAACAGAGAGCTGGCAAAAGTGTGCGTGTATCACATGAGTGTGTGTACCACATGAGTGTGTGTGAGTGTGGATGGAATATGAGGACAGGCCCCTCTCCAGAGCCTTGGGAGGAATAAAGAGAGGCAAGTCCTGACTTCTTCCCTGAAATGCTACTGTGAGGAGGAATGTGCCTTCCTGGGGGAGGGAGCCCTACCGCATTATCCCCAACTTCTCATGGGATATGAAGGGAGACTGGAATCTGCTAGATCAGGAGTCAGCAAACTACAGCCTAGGGGCCATGTCTGGCCCACTGCCTGTTTTCAGAAGTTCTTGTTCAAACCCAGCCATGCCCATTTGTTTACACATTGGCTGCTTTCAGGCCTCCACCGTGGAGATGAGTTATTGCAACTGTCTGTCTTGCAAAGCCTAAAATATTTACTATCTGGCCCCTTACAGAATAAGTTTGCTGACCTCAGTGCTAAAAGCCAGAATTCCCTTCTCCTGGGGAACAGGCCTTTATTCATGGTACTTAGAACGTGAGCCTAATATGTGTTTGAGAGGAAAAAAAAAAACAAAAAAAAAAAACACAAAAAAACCCACAGGTCTCAGAGCTCTACAGCCAGGGGTTCAAGAATCCAAGTCAGCCTGCAATCCATTCTTACTCCAACATGGCATACTAGCTCTGTATTAATCAGAAGGTTTCTTAGGGTTCCCTTTGTGGACTGGTCTGGAAGGCAAGTATTTGGTCATCTTCCAAAGATTCTTTAGTAGTGTGCTCATCATTTACTGGGAGCATTTGGAGTCTGTGCTGGCTGGTATGAGAATAATGTAAATTTTGTATGACCCAAGTTTACTATTTTTCCCATAAGGATTTTAACCTCCTCATACGTAGGTAAGTAGCTTCTTGTCTGGGCCACTTTTGATGCTGTCCTGGTCATGGAAACCTGTTGAGTTCTTTGCTCATAGAGTCTCTAGGAGTTGTCAGTCCTTCTCTTTTCACAGGGTGGTAGCAGGAACAGCCACATTCACTTACTGTGATATCCCCCCCACAGATCCTGCCCCAGCCCTGGCTACAGTTTTATGGTGGAGGGGCAGGCCCCTGACCCAGGCTGGGCCAATTACAGTGTGCCCCAGGAATTTGAACTTGAGACTGAGTTGCTGTAGTTTCTCCCTGAGTGGCTAGAACCCTGACCTTGACAAGTCGGGTAGCCTTTTTCTTCCGTGTGGCTGGGGTACAGAGAAATCCTAAGGCAGAGACAGTAGAGGGAGCGTCTTGTGTTCCCCACAGCATCTTGGTAGATCTTGGTTCCTGCTTCTCCAATCTAGATATTCTGGGTGCTGGGTGGGGTTAGACCTCATGGAGAACTTCGTGTGCTCTCACCAAAGATGTTGGTCCAGGTGCCAGCCCTGAGCTTTCCTATAAGCAGGGAGTCAGTGAGTTCCAGCGAAGTGGTTGTCAGGTGGCCCGGAGATGCTCAAGCCAAGACAGAGGGTGTTCAGATGGTCTGGTCGGAAGACTGAGAGGGGAGTCCTTCTGGCTGCATGTCTGGCAGCTTCTGAGCTCCCGAAGCCAGCATGTGTGAGCAGGAGTGATAGGGACAGCTGGGTGGCTGTTGTGGGCCAGCCCTGAGAGCTTTCCACCAGCCACTTGTCGGTCAGGCCTCCTGGCTCATTTGCTTCCTGGAGATGCAGTCATGGATTTCCAGGAGTAAACAGCAGTGATGAAACAACCATTTCCCCATGTCCCCCCGATTCTCCATCTCTATCTTAGGTAATTCATAAAAACAAGCTTGTTTTTGTTTAGGTGTATAAAATGAAATTTTGAGTTAATGTCAGCATGGCCAGACTTTGACTCTCAAACTTGGTAGCTTTTGTCCGTAATGTAGGCCTGTGGCTTTTATTCCCTTTTTTTTTTTTTTTTAAAGATTTTATCTATTTATCTGACAGAACACAAGCAGGAGAAGCAGCAGACAGAGGGAGAGGGAGAAGCGGGCTCCCCACTGAGCAAGGAGCCCAATGTAGGGCTCAGTCCCAGGACCCTGGGATCATGACCTGAGCCGAAGGCAGATGTTCAACTGACTGAGCCACCCAGGTGCCCCCTATGGCTTTTATTCCTAATCATGCTTGCATGTAAATAGTTCCCTGTTGTTCCTGAACCAGAGACCAAGTTATCCCAAGCTTTGCTCTATAACCCAGAGACTCTGAGAGCTTTGTGGCAAGAGCCCCCTTCCTGCTTGAGTTTGCCCCGAATGGTGTCTGTTACCCAAGAAGTCTACACTGCTATATCCCTTTCTGGCTTTTGAGCATAATTCAGAAGAGGTGGCCAAAGATCTTCTACGTGAGTATGGCTTTTAGAGGTCAGAAAAATCCAGGTGCAGATCCTCCACCTTTGCTGGCTTTGGGCAAATTGCCAATTTTGCCTCTGCATCTCCATGTTTAAAATGTGGACAAAATTACCCACATTGTCAAGCTCTTGCAGTAAGTGGTGGTGATACTTGGAAATCCTCAGTTCATGATATGGACTCAGGGAATAGCTAGCTGTTTCTTTTTTCCTCCTCTGTAGAATGAGCAGGCCAAGGCCAAGGCTGACCAGTTTTGCTAGTTGCAAACATTTAGGTGGATGCAGTCACGAATGACTTTGAAACCTGTGAAGTGAATTTTGAGGATTTCTGGCAAACTTTGATTGGATATGCCAGCCCCCTTGTTGCTTCCTTTCATGTCTATATTGTTTGCAATGACCAGACTTCTAATTTCACCGGTGGTTTGCAACAAGGCACATTGCACCATTAAGAACAATAAAGTATAGGGGCACCTGAGTGGTTCAGTGGGTTAAGCCTCTGCCTTCAGCTCGGGTTGTGATCTCAGGTCCTGGGATCAAGTCCCACATTGGGCTCTCTGCTCAGCGGGGAGCCTGCTTCCTCCTCTCTCTCTGCCTGCCTCTCTGCCTACTTGTGATCTCTGTGTGTCAAATAAATAAATAAACTCTTAAAAAAAAAAAAGAACAATAAAGTATGGTGTCTGGAGTCTGGTTGTAAAGCTGTTTGCTTATAACATAAAACCATTGTTTCCAGTCTGGGAGCTGTACCTGTACTTCGTGTGTTCTGAAATACAACAGCATTAAATGTATTTGTTTTATGTATTTCTTAGAATCCTCTGCCTCCAGTGGGCAAGCCTCCGTTTAGTGTAGTCATTTTGAGTTTCCTGGCTCATTTTGGGGTGGCCCTTCTCTGACACGGAGCTGTGCCCCACGCTTCTCAGAGACGGAGGAAGAAGATAGCAGTCTCATTTCAGGACTTACTCTCTCCTTTAGGGAATTCTTACTGTTAAACTCATCTAAGGTGAAGGAGACTGGGGTCTCCCCCACCGTGTTGCCCAGGAAGGAGTTTAGCAAACCGTTTAAAATCTCAGCCCAGCTGGCGGCAGCATCTTGTCCCAGCTTTAATGGGAGCACTGATTTATGATCATCCCCAGTGGGTCATTACATGCCTATTTAAATTGTGAAGCAGAGCCAGGGGTGTTGAGGTGTAACTCAGTCACAGAGGGAGAAAGAAGTTCCAATAATAGAGATGCATTGTCATTGGCAAGCTTGAAAAAGCCCCCATGATCGCCTGTTCTTCTGAGAAAAGTCTGTGCTGAGCCATGAATAATAAGCTTGCTTCTACAGTTGGAGAGGGGGCTTGTCTTCTCTCCACATTCAGTGGGAGAAAAATGTCACAGCAGGTGTCTAAATTAACGAGTCTTGTTTCTGTAAGCCTGGGTTTAATCACCGTTTTCAACCAAAATATCCCAAACCTCTGAGAGTGAACTCATTCTCTCAGGGATCTGACGATGAGGCCCGAAGCTGCCCAGGTAAAATCTGGGGGAGGGAGTTGTTATTTTATTTTTAAATTCTTGTGAGCTGTCTTTGCCTCGGCAATATTTCTGGTTTTGATTTCCAATGAAGAGGCCCTTAGTCTGGGCTGCTGTAACAGAATTCCATGGACTGGGTTGCTTATAAACCACAGAATTTTTTTTTTTAAGATTTTTTTTTTTTAGGGACGCCTGGGTGGCTCAGTTCGTTAAGTGGCTGCCTTCAGCTCAGGTCATGATTGATCCCAGCGTCCTGGGATCGAGTCCCACATCGGGCTCCTTGTTCTGTAGGGAGCCTGCTTCTCCCTCTGCCACTCTGTCTGCCTGTGCTCGCTCACTCGCGCTCTCTCTGACAAATAAATAAATAAAATCTTAAAAAAAAAAAAAAAAGTGTTTTTTTTTTTTTTTTTAATTTTGAAGTAATTTCTGCACCCAACGTGGGGCTCGTACTCACAACCCTGAGATCAAGAGTAGCATGCTCTACCCACTGAGCCAGCCAGGCACCCAACAACAGAAATGTCCCTCTCCCAGTTCTGGAGCCCGGAAAGTCCAATAGGAAGGCAGATTCGGTGTCTAAAAAGGGCCTACTTCCAGTTTCATGTTTGCCATCTTCTCACTGTGTCCTTGTGGGAGAGTCGAGCTTCCCAGGGCCTCTTTTACAAGAACGCTAATCCCATTCACGTGGGTGGAGCCTAATCACCTTCTGAAGGCCCCAGCTCCAAGCACCATCCTGCTGGGGATTAGGCATCCACTTGGGACCATTAGAGGAGCACAGAGATCTCATCTGAGGAGATGCTGTGGAGGGATTTATCTGCGATGGTACTTCTTCCCCATCACACCCCCAGATCTTTGGATTAAACTGATGCTGATGTGGCTTCCCATACTCCCAGCAAATTGTCAGGTCCTTCCCAAAGGTTAGCTGTGTGCTGCACCCTCTTCCTGCTCATCACCCAGTCTCAGGGGAAGTCCCTAGAGACCGGGGGCTCGTGATAAAATGCTTGATTGAGCATCTGAACCCACCAGACGGAGGAGTGTTACTTCCCCAGGAGTGTGACCTGGACTAGGGTGGAGACCCTTACTGGGACCTGTGAAACGAGCCAACCTGGGACATCTGGCTTAGGACCTTCTCTCAGGAATTCTTGTCTGCAGAGGCAGCCAGGAGAAGTCTAGAGGCCAGCCTGGCAGAGCTCCAGCTCCACACTCTGCCCATCCATTGGCCCTCGAGGCAACATGGCATGAAAACAAAGCCTCCTGAGGACTAGCCCACCCTCAGTCACGTGACTGGTTCTTCCATTGCCAAAGAAGATTTTAAAGACGTGCCGGGGCGACTGGGTGGCTCAGTCGGTTAGGCATCTGCCTTTGCCTCAGATTGTGATCCCAGAGTCCTGGGATTGAGCCCCATGCTGGGTTCCCTGCTCAGTGGGGAGTCTGCTTCTCCCTCTGCCCCACCCCCTGTGCTCATGGTTCTCTCTTTGCCTCTCAAATAAAACCTTTAAAGATGTGCTAATTCTGAAAAGCTGATGCCAGAAATACCCATTTCAAAAAATTGCCTCTGGTCCATCATGCCTCTGGTGAATGAATTCTGAACTCCTTAAACTGCCATTCCAAGCTCTCCATAGGGTGACCCCCACCACCCTCTCCATAAAAAGTTTATGGAAGATTAGTTTTTGTTTTCTTAATGCTTTCCTAGATTTTCCAAGTTTTCTACCGTCTACAACTCCTACTGCCCTCCCAAGTGTCACCAACCCTCTGGTCTTTTTCCCATATCTTTAAAGCAGATAGGTACCACCCAACTTCACCCCTGCCTAGAGAGCAGCTACTCCTGTGAGGTCTGTCCTCCTTGATGCCCTTAGTCCCCTCGGAGCACCCAGAATTATTTATTGCTCTTTTGTTCCCCTTGAAGGAATCATCCCGCATTTCATGACATGATTGTACTTCTTTGATCCTTACCATTGACTGTGCCACAGGTGAGGTATGTTTTCTGTTTATCTCCCTGACCACACTGAGCATTCTTGAAGGGAAAGAACCATGTCCTCTTTCTCAAGTGCCCAGCCCACGTGCAGGGCCTGTCTCTTTGGCTCTCCTGGTGTCCGGTAACCTTTGTGACCTTTCAGCTGTTGGGAGAATGAAAAATAGAGTTTTATGCAGATGTGCCGTAAATAGATGCCATCCAGGAAAATTTGAATTTACATAGGAGCTAAATTAGGAAGGCAATTATTCTCCCAAACAGGATGTTATGCATCCTCTTGTGAATAACACTTCACTAAGGCTTTTAAAAATAAATTTTGATTTACAGCAACCTGTAAACATCTTCGAGGAAAAAAGCTCTTAAAAGGTTGGGGCTCCCCTATATTTAAAACCTAGTTGCTGGCGCATCTTTAAAAGGTATTAGGAGGAAAATGTTAATGACCGTTCAATTTAAAAATAAACTCTTACAACTCAATAATAAAAAGACAATCCAACTACAAAATGGGAAGAGGACCTGAGTCCTTTCTCCAAAGATAAACAAATGGCCAGTAAGCACATGAAAGGATGGGTGTTCCATCTTTAGCCATCAGAGAACAGCAGATTAAAGCCGTGGTGAGATCGCACTCGCACCCGCTATGATGTCCAGAATCAAAAAGACAACAGGTGTTGGCAAGGATGGAGAGAAATGAGAGCCCTCCGCTGACTGGGGTAGGAATGTAGAACGCTGCATGCACTTTTGGGAAACAAACTTTCGTTACCACTAAAGGTTAAATATAGAGTTACTTACTAATGACCAACGATTCCATTCCTGGGCACATGCTCAAGGGAATTGGAAACATTTGTCCACACTGAAACACGTACACACAAATATTCATAGCAGCATTACGCCTAATAGCCAAAATGAGGAAACCACCCAAGTGTCCATCAGCTGTCTGATAAATGGATATATGACATGTGGCATGTCCATGGGGGTGGGGGGGAATATTCTTGAATAAAAAGGAGGAAGGTAATTCTACATGCTACCATGTGGACAAAGGTTCAGAACAGGCCAATGGGTGGAGATAGTAGATTGAAAGTTGACTGGGGGCTGGGATGGAGTGTGGTTGAGGGGCCCCAGGGAGGGACTGCTAGTGGCCACAGGATTTCCTTTTAGCATGATGAAAACGATCTAAAATCGGTTGTGCTGCTGCTGACACAGCTCTGTGAATATACAAAACTGCATTGGATTGTAGGCTCCTTTTAGTTGTGTGCTGTGTTATGTGAATTGTAGCTCAGAGCTGTTATTGGGGGTAAAATATATTCTCTACCCAGCCAGATTGTAACTGCAGTATAAAGGCAAAATAGGCATTTTTAGATAAAAGACTTAGTTAGGAAGCTGCCAACAGTAGCTTCCAGTAGCAGCCTGAATGCTGAACGCTTCAACTCAACTGATTGTTAGGTTGATAAAGGGAAGAAACATGATAAAAGACAGATGCCCAGGCCTTCAGAAATGCTGCTTTGGTGGTTTGGGGTGTACCCAGACATCTGCATTTCTAATAATGCCCCCATTATCTCCCAGCAAGTGGCCATACTGGGCGTGGTTCCCAAGAGCCTTACAAATACCAGCCCTTACCTCTCAGAGTGGCGCTAATAAGTATTATGCTCCTAATGTTCCCTATTGGAAACATTCTCAAGCGTTTGAAGCGCCTTCACCAGAGTGTTCTCCGACTCAAAAAAAAAGTTTATGGAAGATTAGTTTTTGTTTTCTTAATGCTTTCCTAGATTTTCCAAGTTTTCTACCGTACATCGCCTGCCTCCCTTCTAAGTAAAAACAAAGTTCCCAAACTCACACAAGTTGTCGGGGTGCACGTGCTGAGTATGACAAAATGGCCAGCCGGAGAAGCCCTCCCTGACAAGATCCTGGGGCTCACAGCCAGTCGAGGTCCCAGCAGAGAGAAACCAAGCCAGTCTGTAATCAGGACAGTGTTGAATCCGGAAGACGCCGCTGTGGGAGATTCCTTTCCTGATGGAGGCTCTGTTGGCTTCTCACTGCAGAGCTGTGGCTTGTCTGAACTTCCGAATGCTGGCTGGAGTATAGAGCTTGGGGAAGGTGGGCCTCTCGCCTGGGGCTCTCACCAGTCTACGTGCTGGGGGCAAATGCCTCCTCCGTCAAGTATCATGCTACCCTTCACCTTGAGAATCTAGTGGTGCCCTCCATCGCGGTGGGTCCCCTCCTCAGCCTGTGACTATTCAGTTTCTTGTTGGCAGTCCCCTCCTGCAACAGCGGGAGCCGTAGAAGATAGAATTTGGTCTCTAGTTGCTCCCGGGAAGTAGTATGTAGGGGAACCATTTGTCTGAATGTGAAAAGCTGCCGGCTTATTTTAGAATTCAGTATCTGCCAAGGAGAATTTTATCTTTAAGGAGGTTGTCTTACTTTGACTTTTTGTTTTGTTTTGTTTTGAATGCCTGAAGGGTTTGATTTTTCACTCTGGGAGTGAAGTTTGATTTATTTATTTATTAAGATTTTATTTGAGAAAGAGAGAGAGCATAAGCTGGGGGGAGTGGCAGAGACAGAGGGAGAAGCAGACTCCTCACTAAGCAGGGAGCCTAACATGGGACTCAGTCCTGGGACTCTGGGATCATGACCGAAGCTGAAGGCAGACACTCAACAGACTGAGCCATCCAGGCACCCCTGAAGTTTGAATTTGAGACTCTCAGGCAAATCTGCCAAAATAATCCCACTGAGTGTTTGTTTGTTTTAAGATTTTATTTATTTATTTGACAGACAGAGATCACAAGCAGGCAGAGAGGAAGGCAGAGAGAGAGGAGGAAGCAGGCTCCCCGCTGAGTAGAGAGCCCAATGTGGGGCTCCATCCCAGGACTCTGGGATCATGACCTGAGCCGAAGGCAGAGGCTTTAACCCACTGAGCCACCCAGGCTCCCCCAACTGAATTTTTCTTAGTTGCAAAGTAGAAGATTTGGCACATGAGGTATTTTTGAAGGGCAACTGGGGGGTTTCATTCTGAACTACAAAATGGTGTAAACCATACCGAAGCCTCTCCTAGCCCTTAATGTAGGTAGAAATCGCATTTTTTATGGCAGGTCAAAAAGACTGAAGTGTGGAATGTATGACTACGGGAAACTGCCTGGGAGGTCTTCAGTAATATGGCAAATTGGCCACCTTCTCCACACAGATTCTGATCTCTCATGGCAATTCTCTCCTGCCCAAACATTAGAACCTGTGGGTATGTACAGATAACTGTGTTATAAAGGCATGTGATCTTTGCCATCAAGAAAGCAGCACCTAATTAGTGTTTTGAAAGGTTCAACAAAAGTGATAAACCCTTAGCTAGACTTAAGAAAAAAGAGGAAAGACTTGAATAAAACCGTCAGAAATGAAAGAGGAGACATTAAAACAAGCCACAGAAATGAAAAGGATGACAGGAGACTACTAGGACCATGGTATGTCAACATGTTTAGGATAACCTAGAAATGGATATATTTTTTTTTTTTTTAGATTTTTATTTATTTATTTATTTTTAAAAGAGTTTATTTATTTATTTGACAGAGAGAGATCACAAGTAGGCAGAGAGGCAGGCAGAGAGAGAGAGAGGAGGAAGCAGGCTCCCTGCTGAGCAGAGAGCCCGATGTGGGACTCGATCCCAGGACCCTGAGATCATGACCTGCGCCGAAGGCAGCGGCTTAACCCACTGAGCCACCCAGGCGCCCCAGAAATGGATATGTTTCTAGGAACACACAGCCTTCCAAGACTGGATTATGAAGAAATTAAAAACCTGAACAGACCTGTGACTAGTGAGGAGATTAAGTCAATAATCAAAAGCCTCCCAACAAAAATAAAGTCTAGGGCCCAATGGCTTCACTGGAGAATTCTACCAAACATTCCAAGAAGAATCACCCCGATCCCCTGGCAGCCCTGGGGTTATCTGGGGAGTGAGGGAAAGGATAGGGAAAGGCTGTTGGCCCATTTGGGGGCTATGTCTCTCCTTAAGTGCCCCATTTGGGGGCTCCATCTTTCCTTAAGCACCTGCATGATTCCCAGACAAGAGCTCACCCCTGCCATACTCCATGCTCGTCAGGAGGGTGGAGGCCTAGCCAGGGGCATGACCTCCATCTTTTCAGGGCTTCTCTGTCTGTGATGGAAGGGAAGGGCCTGCCTTGGTCTCCAGGGCCACCCACGGGTCTTTCTGACTGGGCTGTGCCCTCTGCACCATGCCTTTTCTGGGAGAGCTGGGGTAGTGTGATACCTTCCTGTAGATGCCATTCTCCCCACCTGTGTGTTTTGTGGCCACCTCCTGACAGGTGTAGACAAGGGAGGACTGTTCTATTACTTCAGGATCAGGAGCATAAGCTGGCAAGGAGTCGGGCCCTCCCATCAGAAGCAAACCAGCTGTATAAAAATATGGAGGTCAGACTCACCTTAATCCACACCTTGACATTTCTAAACCTGTTTTGGAGGGCCAGATGGCTACCCTTCTCCATAACTGCTGTGACATAACTGCACATGCCCTTGGCTCCACTGAGCTTGCTGCCCCTGCTGCCATTGGGGCAGAGGCTAGCTGGATGGCACAGATGTGTTGAAGATGGCTTGTTTCCAGGTGTTTCCTGGGCAGACCATATGGTTTAGGGCTGCCCACATTTCCTGCTGTTTGAAACAGAAAGGCCTGCTAATCCAGGAAGCACAGAATTAAGAAGAACGGACACAACAAAGGAGTGTAGACTCCTGAGAGGCAAGCGTGTTGGCTGGGGCCCTTTCAGCTCCATGGAGGCAAGGGGGCTTGCAGGACAGGAAACCAGAACTCTCACTCGAAGAAGAAGCGTCTTCTATTCCACACTCAGAGACAGTTAAAGGGCTGGGGGTGAGCGGATCCCAGACAACAGCAGCCCAGACAGAGAGGGTTAGAGAGCCTCCTGCCTGGGGTACGGTAGTTCTCCACGTGACGGCTCGGCCCTTCACACCCAGCGTCTTTGGTGCAGGGAAGCATATTCTAGTCCTCCCTGTTTGATTTTTATTTCAGTCCTTTTGAGATCAACTTGAAAGTGTGGCTGTGTGACTTCTGGTATCATACTGTTTACCCCTGCCTCTGAACCTTTCGGTCTGATCTCCTCCTTCCCTAGTGCCTAAAGGTAAGGCCAGGGTGGAGCTGTCCCCGGTGGAAGCAGGCTCACCCTGCCAGCCATCCCTGCAGGGCACCTGTGATGGAGTGCGTGCGGCACAGATCAAGGTGTGTGCCTGTAAGCGTTCTCCTTGACCTCGGAGGGAGCTGTGGGCCTGTGGGCAGTGCCGGGAGGTTCTGTCTCAGAAAGGAGTCCTTGGACCTGGCTTTGACCCAGAGTGCCACCCGCTGTGTGGAGTATGGCGTTGGACATGGCCCATCACTGCCGAGTCCCAGAACCCGAATGGAGACAGTGACTGTATACATCACGGGGCAGCTGTGTGTCTAAATGGGGTGAGAGCGTGTAACATGATACTTTAGGTAGATCCAATGCTCGGAGGCAAGAAGGTGAGAGTCCTGGGATCCAGCATCTCCCACGTGAGAATGAAAGATGTGATTTCACAAAGGCTCTACTTGCCCTGGTTTCTCGTTCATCCCCCTTCCTGTTGCTTCTTTCCTATCAACCTTTCATCTCCTATTCCTTAAAAGACATACTTTGTCCTTTCCCTCTTTGCCTTTAATATCCCCACACTTCACTGAAATGGAGGGAAACCAGCCTTCCCCTAAATTTGCCTAAAGAAGCGAGTCAGGCAGGGAGCCAGGTTGGCACTTGACCACAAAGGGCTGCCTCCAGGTCATGGGGTCAGAGATGACCTTGACCCATCACCACTTCCAATCCCCTGGCCCCCAGAGTGTCTCCACCCTACAGCTTGTTCTGGCTCCTTGAAGACTAAGCTGTTCGGCTAGGATTGGCTTCTGCCTTGCTTTGGGGTTCCCGGGACCATGAATGTTTTTCAGTGATTCGTGGAGAATATTGAGATATTTTGTGTTCTTGGTGAGACTAGAAAAGATCTTTGGTCAGGTCATTGCCATCTGAGAGTCCTCTGAAGTCCCTGGTGCCTGGAGCTCTAGGCAGAAAGCAGGGATGGGAGCTAGGGCTTCTCAAACTTGAGCTGCTAGGGGTGCTTGGGAAAACCCATTGGGTGGCCCCCTCCCCACGAAGGCTGATTCGGCAGAGCTGGGTGGGCCCGAGTGTCGGCGTTTCTGGCAAGCTCCTGGCGATGCTGATCCTGCCGCTGCGGGGACCACACACTTCGTGAGGCAAAGGCTCAAGGGCAGAGGTTGGCAAATGATAGCCTGCCTACCAAATCCGGCCCGTCCTGTTTTTGTAAATACAGTTTTAGTGATACAGTTACTTCCATCCATTTGCATATTGTCTATGGTGGCTTTCCTGCTACAGTGGTGGGATTGAGTGGTGGGGACAGAGACCATATGGCCTACAAAGCCAAAAATATTTACTATTTGGCCCTTTACAGAAAAAGTCTGCCAACTCCTGCGCTAGCAGTCCCCTCAGTACCCTGAGTACCCTGGTTCTGGTTACAGGCCCGGGCCCCCCCATCCCCTTCACTGGTTTAGTGCTCTAGGTCCCTCACTGTCAGGTTGCCAGGGATCCTGACCATGAAGTCATGGTTCCTGGAAGAAAAACCATGAGACTAGTAGTCATTGCTGTTCACCTAGATCTTTGCATATCACAAAACACCTCGAGATCCTGCAGCAACCTAGCTGGTGCTGTACCCATCCTATGGAGGGGCACACTGAGGCCCAGAGGAGAAATGGCTTACCTGTGTTCACACAGCAAGTTAGTGACAAACTTAAGTCTTCTGTCCTTTCTGCCTACCATACTGCCTCTTGCGTATGAGCCCAAATTGCACTTAACTTGGGGTATTAGTCATCTAATACATGTAACAGTTACCCCCAAACTTAGCTTTAAAGAGCAGTAGACATTTATTACGGCTCACATTTTATCATGGGTCAAGAATTCGAGATCGGTGTGGCTGGGCCATTCGGGCTCAGGTGTTCTCCTAAGGCTCAGTCGGATGTCATCTAGGGTGGAAGTCTTTGAAGGCTTGACTGGGCCTGGAGGATCCCCTTCCAAGGCGACTCACTCACCTGGGGGGCAGGTAGGTGCTGGCTGTTGGTAGGAGATCTCAGTTCCTCTCCACATGGGCCTGCCCACAGGGCTGCCTGAGTGTCCTCCTGGCGTGACCGCTAGCTTCTGTAGAGCACACTCTCTGAGACTGAGACCACAGGGGGACAGCTGATGACTTAGCGCCCCCAAGTCACATAGCATCATGTCTACTATGCTTTGTTCATCAGAAGCAAGTCACTACGTTCAAGAGGAGCCTACACTCTAGGGGTGTGTCAAAAAATTGGTGGGTGTATTTGTAGGCAGCCTGGTTTGCAGATTTCCATTCTGTTGCCTGCTGGGAATATTGGGGTCCTGAGTTCTTATCTCTAGGCAGGTCTAGTTGATCATAGAATGAAGTTCTAAGTAAGAGCAAGGTCAAGTCACCAAACCTTAGCCACACCTAGGTCTCAAGCTTTGATTTGCTCTGGAGCACCCAGGGATTTCCTACCATGCTACTTGAGGAAGGGTCAAGGAGGGCCAGAAGGAAACACTCCAATGGTGTGTGTGAAAGTAGGAAGAAGACCACGTGCTGTGAAGTCCCCCAGGTAATTCAGATATGCTCCTCCTCCATGCTGGCCTCCCCACTCCCATGGAAAAGCTGCTTTTCTTATCCCATTCTTCCCATTTCCCCAATTGGAAAGACGAAGCCCAGAGAGGCCAAGTTTCTTCCTGAAGAAAGCGGCAGAGTTCGAGCCCCCTTGGCGGCACTGGCGGGTACTTCCCCACAGTTCCTCCTGGAGAATAATAAACACACTTCGTGGGGCATCTCCAGGGGATACGAAGAAGGCTGTGAGCGGGTGGATTTGTCCTTCTGAGTCTTTGACTAATTAATCTGGATCTCATTTGGGTGGCTACATTTCTTGTCAGATCTGTTTCCAGGCAACGTCTGGTTCTAATGGGTGAGTACCAGACCACATTTATTCTTCCAAGTCCTGCCACCTCTGTGGCATGTGCTGCCGGTGTAGGAGCTCATGCAGACTGATGGTGACTCCGCCGGCTCTCCCAGAACTGGCAGCGCAGCGCCTTCATCTTTCATGAGCAGTGTCTGGCCGCCCTCTAGTGGATAAATGGAGAATATCACATGCTTGCTGAACAGAAGAGTTTGCTTTTAGGAGGCAGATTATAATCTGGAAGGGGCATGGAAATGCTGGGTTAAAGATTCCTTGGACTCCATAAAGAAAATACTGAGCAGGTGTAGGCAGCAGTCAGCTTGAGGGTAATGTCATTCTTGGATGATGCAGAAAAGGGTACAGGCTTTTATCCTGTGGTCTCTTCTGGCTCAACATAGTAATAATCTTGTTTATTTGAAACAGTGCAGGAACCAAAACTGTTAAGTGCATGTATCTTTCCTGGGCAGAGGGTGATGTGGGTGCTGGTCAACAGGAGTGTCTAGGTTTTTTTTTTTCTTTGTTTGTTTTTTTTCCTATAAAAGGCCAAATTGTGAATACTTTAGGCTTTGCAGCCAAGGACCACATGTGGTACTCTGCCATCATAGCACGCAAACAGCCATAGGTAACATGTAGGTTAAAGAGCATGGCTGTGTTGAAGTCTTGCACACACCGGGGTGGGGGGCATGAGGCCACAGGCCATAGTTCTCAGTGCCCTGGTGAAGAAGAGTGTACTGAGCTGTGTTTGTCTCACGCTAGATGGTACGTTGCTCAGGGGCAGTGATTGCGTGCCTTGCCCACCTTTGGACCCTCCACCCAGCACTGGGTCTGGCAGGTAATAAGGGCTCAGAGCACATTCGCTGACCCAAGCTGGCTCTTTTTTCGACCTCTGTGGGGTAGCAATTTTCTTCCAGAATTTCTTGGAATTCATTGAGTTAAAAGCACACTCTTTGAATTGGGGGTTTAAACCATCAGAGCAAATAGGATTTGCTGCCATCCCTATTTTCTTCCTACTTTTCCTTCTTTAAGATGAACCAAGGTGTCCCATGTGAGACTAAGTAGATAAAAAGGCCTGATCATGATCAGCTCCATGCCAACCTCAAGATGGCACTCCTGGGGGGGACGTGGATGGGCATAGAGTAACTGTTCTGTACATACTGGGTAAATAAATTAATTTGCACAGTCATACAGCTGGTAAGAATTCAAAGCCTGAATCTTTCTACCAGGCCAGACAGCCGTGGCATCATACTAGTCAACTGCACAGGACACAGTAATGGTGACACTGAAGGTGTCCACACTGGACAGGGAGGACAGAGCTGGAGTCCACTTAGCCTGCCATCTTGTTGGTATTTGTGCTTATGGGAGAGCGCTCAAGTTCAAGCCATACATCCAGGGAGCTGGAAGAGAGATAGGGCTCCTTGGCTCCATGCAAGTGTAAAGATCCTGAATTACAGAGAAAAAGCTGCTTCTTGCCTAAGAAAGGAAGAGAGGTGGCACTCCTGAGTCTTTGTAAACCTCCTAATAATACTCGCATAATAGCTATAACAGACACAACACCTAGCTTGTACCAAGCACTGTTGTGTGGGTATTATTTAAATCTGTTGTCTTCCCACACTCTGTGAGGCGTGTTTCTGTATCCCCATTTTATCGATTAGAAAACTGAGGCTCTGGTTAGTGATGTGAAAATGTTGGGGTTTGGAGCAAATGGTCAAGAGGGAATTCTTGAGGAGTCTTCAGTGCAAAAAGGGTGGTTTTATTAAAGCATGGAGGCAGGACCCATGGGTAGAAAGAGCTGCACTGGGGTTGTAAGGAGTGTCGGATTATATATACTTCCAAGGTGGGAGGGGGTCAGGGACAGTGTAAGTCTCTAAGGAATTTGGAAGCAAGATTTCTGGACCAGGACCTCACTGTTGTTAGGAAAAGGTCATTTACTACTGCCTAGTAAAACCTGAGTTATGAGACCTTTCAGCTATGCATCAGTGGGTCACATGCTTGGGGCATGATTGCCAACAGGTATCTTGGAGGGGGAGGAGGAGATGAAGTTTCCCAAAGGAATTTTTATATGTTAAAGAAGACTTAGAGGATCCCGGAAGTCAGGCTAATGTTAAGCTAAGATTGCCTTTTGCCCTTAGCAAAGATCAACATTGAGGCAGTTGAGCTCTTAAAGGAAGGTCACTCCGCCTGTCTCAGGACTTGTCAGCGGATTGTAAAGTGTAAGGAGATTTAATTTTTTTTCTTTGGCCTTGGTTCTCCACGTCAGTTGGTAACCTGCCTAAGGGCAGGGAGTAGAAGTCAGGCAGGCTGACTCCAGAGTCCATGATTCCCTTACTGAGGTACTCTGCCTCTCAGTCTGAATTACCACGAGTGGTAGCATCACTCCAACAATGGGGAAGGAGAAGGAAGAAGTGGGAGAATAAAGAAATCAAGACCTTACAGTACAATTAATTTAAAGCATCATTGGACTGGAAGTCCCAACTGAATGCTGGTTCTGCTTTGACCGCTGCCTAGCTTTGTGATCGTAAGCTCGTTGCTTCTGAGCGTCTCCTACGCTTCTCTTCCAGGACAAGCGTTCTTTGGCCCGCAGACTCAGAATGAGCCTTGACTTTGAGAAAGGGTGCTGTCTGGAGGAGACTGCTATCCAAGTGCTGGGCCCCAGGTCACCCGGCTCTGGAGCTGGACCTCCCGCTGATACTCCTGCATTCGGACAGATGCTCTGGGAGATTCACAGCGCCAGGCCAGCTGGGGTAGCTGTCTCCGTGTTCACATGCCCTCTACCCCACACATTTTTGCCTGGCTGACTCCCTTTCACTGATCAGTGTCAGATCTCCTCTGACCGTGCAGGCTTGGCTGGGTCCTTAGGCTTTGACATTGCCGTATCAGCCTCCTTTGTTATATAGGACTCACACAGTTTGTAGTTAAATAACTCACTGAGGCATCTACTCTGGGGGTAGCGGGTGGATGGACAATAGCAGATTTCCAGTGCCACTCCATTGCAAGGAATTAAAATGGTAAATGATTGAAAGCGCAGCAAGGTGTAGCACAGGTGTGCTGAGCTCACGCCTGGAGCAAGGCAGCCCCCCTAGGGCAGAGCCAGCCGGAAACAACCAGTACCTTGCTCCTAGGGTAGCTTCATTAATCATCAGAAGTCACCTATCTGCCTTCGAGGCTGAATACAGACGCAGTGATGGTGCTTGTACCAGTGAACACTGATTGCAGAAATAAATCCCACCACCTGTGCCCCTATGTAGTCCTGCCCTACTAGAGGTGCTAGAGAAACCCAGCTCATCTTAGATGCCCAGTGGACATTTGAATAAATGGAAGCCGTTAGTGTCACCATCTGGTAATTCCTCTGAGCGGCAGAATGGCTGTCCCAAAATTCACAGGCTTTGTAGACTTCACTGGAGAAGCCTCACAAACTTTATTTTGCCTTTCGGTGTGATTTTTTTTTAAGATTTTATTTATTTATTTGACAGACAGAGATCACAAATAGGCAGAGAGGCTGGCAGAGAGATGGGGGGAGGAAGCAGGCTCCCTGCCAAGCAGAGAGCCCGATGCGGGACTCGATCCCAGGACCCTGAGATCATGACCTGAGCCGAAGGCAGAGGCTTAACCCACTGAGCCACCCAGGCGCCCCTTGGTGTGATTTTTTAAAGTCTAAGGCATCTCTTTTCTTGGGTTCATAGGATATTCCAATAAAGATAACGTGCGGGCATGTACAAATGAAGGGCAGGGGAGGGGCTGTTGGAATCAGCTCACTAAGAGCCTCAAGAGGTGATCATTGATGATTTCAATGAAAATAAATCACAGGTGTCTGGTACCATTTAGAGTCGAGATGGGTAAGCTCATCTTGTGCCAAAGCACAAGGCAGTAATCAAAATAGTGCTCTTAACAACCTGGGTTGGGTCTTTAAAAGGTTTAGCTGTGTTAGGAATACTCCACTTAATTGTAAAAGGGAGATACAAAAAATCCATTCAACTGAGTGCATTGCCCTCTTGTTCATGGGGGAGGTTGGAGAAGAAACCTTAGTTTGCTAAAAAAATGAAACTCTTCAGCTTAACCAAGGGTATATACATCCACTGTCAAAACCAGACCTTGTACAAATGTAAACATCAAATGAACAATAAAGTAGAATAAAAAGGATGGTCACTATCATGTGGTAGAAGATGGCTCTGGAGATTCCAGTTAATGCAACACAAGAAAAACAAGTAATGGAAATACTGGAGAACATCAAAACTGGTTATTGTAGATGGCTTAGCCAGAAAATTCTAGGGAAGCAATTGAGATCAGAAGGGCTTATAACAAACATTCTCACCCCCATACCTCCTTACTCCAGGGTCTCCCTCCCCAGAGACTGCCACTTGGGACACCTCTGCCTTTACTTATATCCATAGCTGCAGATAAAGTGGGCAGTGCCATCTTCTGACTCAATGTTACATGTTAACTGGTAACTATCTGTTGCCATCTGCCTTAGCTTGGGCCACCATAACAATAGACCATAGACTGGGTAGCCTCCAGTATCCAGAATTCCTGATCAAGGTGCTGGTGGGGTTAGTGTCTGGTGAGACCTTTCTCCTTGGGTTGTAAGACAGCTGCCTTCGTCCTGAGTCCTTGCATGACTTTTCTTCAGTGCATAGCAGAGGCAGTTGGGGATGGGGGTGCTTTCTGGTACCTTTTCTTATAAGCACTGATCCCATCATTGAGGACCCTGCCCTCATGACCTTAGCTAGTCCTAAGTACCTCTTAAAGGCCCCCATCTCCAAATACTATCACATTGGGGGTCAGGGCTTCAACATAGGAATTTTGGCAGGGGGACACAAGTCAGTCCAGTGCACCACCCCCATTGTTTCCCTTCTCCGTATTATAATTCATTTAAGTCAATGTTTAGTGTTTACTATTATCTCTATGCAAATATTATTTAGGATGGAGTATTGTAGTGAACATCTAACTACAAACAACTTTTGTAGTTTCTTTTGTTCTTTACCGAAGTTAATAGTAGTACTGTTGTCTCTATTGCTGTTTCTACTTGCTTAGGGGGTTTTTTGGTAGCTAATTTGCCCAAATTTTTCCTGTAACAGCCTCTCAGGAAGGTTTCCCCCAAGGGCAGTCACATCAGATCATCACAGTTTAATTTTTATCCTGGATGAATTTCTCCTGGGGATCTTCCTTCACTTTGGAATTCCCTCTGCCTTTGGG
Organism: Neogale vison; assembly: GCF_020171115.1. Classification (NCBI taxonomy): domain Eukaryota; kingdom Metazoa; phylum Chordata; class Mammalia; order Carnivora; family Mustelidae; genus Neogale; species Neogale vison. The sequence continues at coordinate 155,013,491 of NC_058096.1, forward strand.
TTGGGCTGAATTTTTTGTTTCCTGGCATCACTTCACTTCCTGTTTCTTATTTTCCTCCCTCATTTTCAGGGAGCTCGTTTCCTAGCTGCCTTGCCAGGTTAAAAAGAAAGTAAAGTGACATAAAGCAGGAGATGGTCACATCTGTAATGCCTGTCTTCTGAGTCACCGTCCCAGCCTGGCCCGGGGCGCCTGTCCTGCTTGCTTTCCGCTCCTCTCGGGGATTGCCCGTACCTCCCTCCTGTGTGAACTCTAAGTCTCCAGGTCGGCCTACACGTTTCCTTTTTCAGAGTTTGTGCCCTCGTTTTGGTGAGTCATAGCCAACACTGCATGTCTGGGGACAAAAATGTATTCTCCTCTTGTTCTTCATTGATAATTTTTCTGGGTAGTTTCTGGGTTAGGAGTCATTTTCCGATTTGAAAGCATTTGCCTGTGTCTTCTAATACCCTAATATCCTATTGCTTTTAGTAAAGTTCAAAAGCTATTCTTTAAAAAAAAAAAAAGCTGTTCTTTTTTCTGACGCTATTCAGGTCTATAGGTGACCTGTTTGTTCTTTGGTCGTTTAAAAAATCCTTTCTTTGTACCTGATATCCTGAAATTTCATGTTGTACCTTTTCCATTTGTATCTATTTTCATCCATTGTGCCGGCTTCTCAGGGGAGCTCTTTTATGTAGAAATTCATGTCCTAAATTTTGAGGTTTCTTGAGTTATCTTGTGGTTGACTTCTTTCCCTCCTTTGTCTCCTGTCTCTATTCCTGGAATGTATCATTCAGATACCTGACCTCCTGAACCTGTCCTCTAATTGTCTTCTTTTCCTGTTTGTTTGTTTTTTTCCTTCATCTTTTTGTCTTTTTGCCATCTTTTCTAGAAGATTTTCTCAATTTTATGTCACACTTTCATGGCGTTTTTAATTTCTGCTAGCCTATTTGTAATTTCAAAAGCGAATTTTCTTCCCACAGGACTGTTTGTGTCCTTCCTATAACCTATTTCTGGTTCACTACTGTAATATCTTTTCTCCCTGAGGATACCGATTTTTTTTTTTCCTCTCCCTCTTCAAAGTTACTTTCTTCCAGTTTGTGTTTTGGTCTCAGCTCCCTGCCCCATTATACTGCTTTTTTTGTCATCATAGATCTGGTAACCTTGGTTGTCTGCCTGCGTTTTGAAACTGCAAAGCTGTTCAGTTGCTCTAAGCACATAGGTGGGGCTTATCAACTTTGAACTCCATTGTGGACTGGCCTGGCCAAGCTCTGTGTTGGTCAATCCCCAAGGTCTTTTCTCTTGTGTGAGTGAAGGCTTCGCTGCCAGTGCCCTAAGAACCCAACGGAGGGGAAATGTTAGGGATTGGAAGGATGGGGAAGTCTTCACACTGAAGAGTCATTTCAGCCCTTCCTTCCCCTCCCCTCCCTTCCCTTCCCCTTCTTATCTCTGTGCCCAATTTTGGTCTCAAACTCATGACCCCAAGATCAAGAGTCACACGCTCCACTGACCAAGCCAGCCAGGTGCCCCCCCACCGCCCTTTTAAAATATTTTATTCATTTATTTAACAGAGAGAGACAGATCACAAGTAGGCAGAGAGGCAGGCAGAGAGAGAAAGAGGGAAGCAGGCTCCCCGCTGAGCAGAGAACCCGATGCAGGGCTCGATCCCAGGACCCTGAGATCATGACCTGAAGACAGAGGTTTAACCCACTGAGCCACCCAGGTGCCCTGCCCCCTTTTTTTAAAGCAATCTAGGACCCAGCTACTTTCAAACAGCTTTCTGCACCTCAACGACTTTTAGCCATCCCCCCTTCTCTCTCGGTCCCTGTTCCAGTCCCAGAGGTGCCTGAGTCTTTTCAGACCTTGCAGCGACCATGGTTTGGTTCTTGCCTTTCCCCATCAACCAGCGTAGTTAGACCCCAGCTTTCTCACAGTGGCCAAGTCCGTTATCCCTCATCCATGTGTTCCAAGCTGCTGAAACTGTGTCGCTTTTGTCTCCTTTCCTAATCATCCCATTCTCATGATAATTTTAGAAGGGTTTGGGGAAGGAGCAAAATTAGACTCATGTGTTCAATTTGACATCTTTATCCAGAAGCCTAAAATACATGCTGAAGCTACCGTGGCTGGCACTGGTACCGCCGTCTCCCAGATGGGTGGAAGAGAATAAAGATTCCAGAAACTAACCCAATATATGAAAAGTCACCAATACGTGGTAGCAGATCAATCGACTAGCTGCTAGAAAAAATAAAATTGGCCTTTCCTTGCCCCATATGGAGAACACAATTCTAGTTGGATTAAAGACCTAAACCTGTATACAAGCTGTAAGAAAATACAGGAGAATATTTGCATAATCCTAGATTGAGGAAGACCTTCCTAAAGTGGGAATAGAAGAAGGCTTAAAGGAGGACCCATTAACTACATAAAAGGTTAACACTTCCGTAAGACAAAAGACTGTTACAAAACCGTTAAAAAACAAACTTGGGTGGGGAAAATATTGCCACATGTGGTGTTACCATGCCTCTTCTCTAAAAACCTTTACAAATCAGGAAGAAAGTGATTTTTTAAAAACATATCAATAAATAAGGAAGGAACTCGAGATGGCTAATAAGCATTTGAAAAAGTGCTATCACATCCTCACCACTAATCAGGAAAACGTAAGCTAAAACAAAAAGAGTGCTATACACCAGCGATTTTTTTTTAATTTTTATTAACATATAATATATTATTAGCCCCAGGGATACAGGTCTGTGAATCACCAGGTTTACACACTTCACAGCACTCACCATAGCACATGCCCTTCCCAATGTCCATAACCCCACCACCCTCTCCCTACCCCCCTCCGCAACCCTGTACACCAGCAATTCTTTTTTTTTTTTTTTTAAGATTTTATTTATTTATTTGGCAGACAGAGATCACAAGTAGGCAGAGAGGCAAGCAGAGAGAGAGAGGAAGGGAAGCAGGCTCTCTGCTGAGCAGAGAGCCCGACGAGGGGCTCGATCCCAGGACCCTGGGACCACGACCTGAGCCGAAGGCATAGGCTTAACCCACTGAGCCACCCAGGCGCCCTCTACACCAGCAATTCTTTTTTTTTTTTTTTTTAAAGATTTTATTTATTTATTTGACAGAGAGAGATTACAAGTAGGCAGAGAGGCAGGCAGAGAGAGAGAGAGAGGAGGAAGCAGGCTCCCTGCAGAGCAGAGAGCCCGATGCGGGACTCAATCCCAGGACCCTGAGATCATGACCTGAAGCGAAGGCAGCGGCTTAACCCACTGAGCCACCCAGGCGCCCCTACACCAGCAATTCTTAATGTGTGGACTCTGGACCGGCAGCATTGGCACCACCTGGGACTTGCTGACCTACCGAAAAAACTCAGAGACTGGGACCTAGCCCTCTGTGGTTTCACAAGCCAGGCCAGTGATTCCACATAACCAGGAGAATGAACCAGTGACATTCATTGTCATGCTTGAATCGCACCATGCTCAGTGAAAGAAACCAAACCACAAGAATACCTACTGTAGGATTCCATGTATATGAAGTTCAAAAACATGCACCACTCAGGTGTTAGGAATCAGGATGGTTGTTACCCTTAGAGGAGGGCAGGAGTGACTAGACGTGAGATTGAAGCTTCCAGGCACTGGTCACTTTCCGTTTCTTGGGCTGGATGCTGGTTCTACAGGTTTGTGCAGTTTGTGAAAATTCGTTGAGTTGTTCATTGTGGATTTGTACATTTTTCTCTATACTGCAATTCAGTGAAGCAGGGCAAGGTTAAACATGAGATCTTTCTCTCTCTCTCTTTTTTCTTTAAGATTTTATTTTTAAGTCCTCTCTGTGCCTCATGTGGGGCTCGAACTCATGACCCCAAGATCAAGAGTCTCATGCTGTACCAACTGAGCCAGCCAGATGCCTCAATGATCTCTTTTTTTAAAAATTGGGTTTTAAATTATTTAAAACATGGGAACTTGGGGTTGAAGGGAAAAGCATGCTTTAGTATAAGTACAGTTAGCACAAGGCCTTGATGAGTAATTTGGCAGTATCTCTAATACTTTAAATAGCCTAGAAATTCTGCCTCTCAGAATCCTTCCTGGAATTCAGGTATATATCATAAGAATGTTCCCTGGGCATTTTTATACAAGCGTAAAGGAAATAACTTCAATTTCTCTCAATCGGGAACTGGTTACACGAGTTATAGAAAACTGGGCAACTGTCAAAATTGGTGTAGATCTGTATGTAGTAGCGTGAAAGGAGGTCCCCCATGATATTATCCACAGAGAGAAGCCAGTCACAAGCCCCGTGTACAGCCTGATCCATATTTTCAAGAGAGAAAGAAAAGGATGTTCAGGTGGTAGTTACAGACGCAAGGAAAAGAAGTTAAGAAAAGTAGATTTAAATTTTTTGTATTGGTTTCTCTTGAAAATTTGTAAGTGGTTGGGGGTTGTTGCTTGTTTGTATATTTTATATATACTTTCTATATTTTTTAAATTTTTACCTGCATTGATCACTTTGGGAATTCTTTTTTTTTAAGTCCTAGCTTTACTATTCAAAAAAGTCTTAGCCTAAAAAAAGAATGCTCATCAGTGAAAAAAACAAACAGTATTTTTGTAGTCTAAGCAAATAAGATTTAGCCTTTGTCTTAAGCAAATAAAGATCTAGAGTTTGTCTTAAACACACACATGCACAGCCAGCAGGAGAGGACTAACATTTTTGTAGAGTGATTTTTGTCAGTATTGGTATAGTAGTAGACGAAAGGCTTGCTTCTTGTTTCTGTTACCTAGGAAATTCACTTGGGTAGAATTCTTTTCTTGACGGGGGCATTCTTTTAACTGTGTTTGTGGGTGAGGTCATGGGTCAGGTATTCCTGCTTTTAAAGAGATGACTCAGTTAACGATATTGTCCCCGTGTGTAAAAGATGAGCACTGCTAGCCCATTAAACAAAGCGTCTGTGGACAGTGGGCCCTGCGTGCTTTAATAATGAAAAACGTCTTTGCATTCAGAGCCAAGAGCTGTTAGCGGAGCCGGTCGACCTGGACACGGGCTCATGCTGGAGACTTTTAAACCCTTGCACTCCCCTGGGTGGACAACCTGACCCTGTTTGCTGTGTTTCTTCACACAGTGATGTTTCCTCTGTGCATCACCAACAAAAGGCTGTTCTGACCCCTTCAGTTTGAATCAGGAATCCCATGATGTTATCTCAGACCCCACCGTGCTGGATTACATCTATTACCAGTCTCACTGATCCGATGAGGATCACATCTCTGTGTGTAGATTACCTGTCAGTTATGATGAATTCAGGCCCGAAACCCCATCAGTGTGAGGCTTAGCACTTTCTGGAATTCTATCTCATTTTGCACGTCTTCACTTTTGATCAATTCTGCTGCCACGAATGGAAGCGTAAAAACACGTCTCCATTAAGCCTTGCTTTGGAATCATATACAGTATCAAATGGATAAAAGGAACCGCAGCTTTCACCTCCAAAGGGGAAGCAGCAGTACTGTGTGTCTTGAACTGCCCGGCACGGCATCCAAACTGTAGCAGAGAGGTGGTCTCCTCGCTGTGAGCAGTGGGCAGTGTCCCTCGGAAACTTGTCTGCGGGCTTCGTGACCTCACAGTAAGTTTCCTTCTGAAAAGAGGGGCCTGCACCCTTGTCCCTGCAGCGTCCACTTGTCATCCTTAAGGTCCTGCCCACCTCAGGCTGGGTTGGTTGAAAACGGAGCTCTGAAGCTGTGGTGTAGATCTGCCCCTTCACCTGTTCTTGTTTCATTGTTCAGTGAGGAAGTGACAGCCCTCTCATACACCGTACATCTTCCCAGAGGCTCTGCATAGCTTTCCACTCTGTCCTAACCTACTACATTTGTTCAGGTCCTGCCCTGGCCACTTCGGATGTGTGTCTGGAATTCCCTCACTTCCCAATAGTTGCTGCCACCATCTTGGTCTTGAATACATCATCTTCTCCCACTGGGACTATTGTGACAGTCTGTGAGCTTGTCTCCTCACACATACCCCCTTCCCTTCCACGTGCCTATCCTCCCCAAGCAGCCAGAGTAGTACTGTAGCCCAACTAATGTGCGTTCTCTCCATGGTGAGACACGGATGGAAACCCCACCAGGCGGAGGTCTCGTGCAGCAAAGGAGGAGATCACGGGGAATCACTTCCAACGCTGTGACTCCCCAGGCAAGGGTGAAGGGGTTCCTTTTATTTAGGGTAAGGATGAATATTTAGATTTGTCACTGCACTCTGTAGAGGGGAGTGTAAGGCTGCATGTGTGCCCTAAGGAAACCTGCCTGTACATACATTGTGTGTTATGTAAATGAGACTGGGGCTCCTCTGTGAGCTTGTGGGGAATTTTTTTTTTTTTTAAGATTTTTTTATTCTTGTGAGAGAGAGCACATGAGTGAGTATGAGCAGGGGAGAGGGCCAGAGGGAGAAGCAGGCTCCCCACTGAGCACAGAGCCCAATGCGGGGCTCCATCCCAGGACCCTGAGATCACAACTTGAGCTGAAGGCAGACGCTTAACTGACTGAGCCACCCAGGTGCCTGGAGATTTAGTATTATAATAAGATAAAGGTATCTGTCAGTCATTCCCTGAGTCACTCCGTGGGCTCTCTCTAGAGGCATGAGTGGGGTTTAAGTTCAAACTGATCTGGGGTTCTGGGCCACCAGAACTCTGGGTCCAAGCATTCGCTGTTGCTTGAGGGGTAGTCTCAGTTTTCATCACAGGATGTTGTACCCGTTCGGTCTTTTTTCTCAGTTAAGAAATAAACTAGAAAGCAGAGCTTAAGGAAAAATGTGGGACAGAGGTCAGTGGCTACAAGCAGGTGAGCCGTAAAGGTCAGGTCTTGGGGTCTAGCTGGTGACAGTATTAAAACTTTACCCTGGTCCTATCACTGTCTTGTTCCAACCTGTCGCCACCCTTAGGAGAAGGTACAAAATCCCTAGACCTCCTGGTCCCATATAATCTCACCCTCTCCGACCTCTCAAACATTTTGCACCAGTGTCCTAACTTAGTATACTTTCTTATAGGTTCTAGAAGACAGCAAAGCCCTTCCCCCCGGACCTTTGCCCTTGCTGTCTTCTTGCTTGTCTGTCTCGCTAGCTTTTCCTGGGTCTTCAGGATATTCTGCAGTATGGCCTTCCCTGACACTCCCCATGCCTGCAACAAGGGCGTATCTCTCTATTATACACCCATACCATACCCTTCATTTTCCTTCATAGCATTTTCCACAATCACAATTATTCAGATATTTCCCCCCACTAGACTTTAAGTTATGAACCACAGGGTTGGTTCAATGTGTGTCCCGTCCATCCTTGGGGCCTCACAGCAGGAAGCTTTGGCAGAGTTTAGTGCTCTCAAAGGTTAAACAAATAAGTGAAAACAATCTTCCTAGATTTGTGATTAACCTGTAGTATTTTGTTCCATATGCCACAAACAAAGCGAAAAGATAAATGAAGTAATTTGTCCTGAGCCTGAACAGCTAGAGCCAGCCCTGGACTCCTGGGGATATAGTTGGGATACTAACTTTTTCATGACTTAGGAATAAAGTTCTGGTCCCTGGAAGGTGCTGGAATGTGAGATGCATCCTTTGTGCTGGCCTTCCTTTGTTCAGGACTAAAGATGCCCACAGTTCAGATCGGTTTCCTTTCCCTTGATGAAATCTTTCTTTAGTCAATTGGAGATTGATTTGGCTTTGGGCTTGGTCTTATTCATCGGCCGTGAAGATTTGGATGGCTCTTCCTGGAATAAATGCACAGCTTATGTTAAAATGCTCAAGGCCCTTGGGGGTTCTCCTTTCTGAAAATTCTCTCAGGCCATGCATTATTTGCCATCTGCTGGGGGACAGGGCAGAGAGGGCAGCGGTGGCAGGTGGGGAATCCTCAGAAGTTCGTCCCTTGAGAGAAGATCAGTTCCGTGATGGTGAGATCACCTCAAGTGATCAGTTCAGATCACCTCAAGTGGACCTGCCGTCTTGTTCCTTGACAAGCATCAGCCTGTGAGCAGGTGTGTGTAGCTTCTCCCCTCGTAGTGCTTCAGAACTCCTTATTAGTGCCAACATTTAAAAATCAAGATGATCCTGTACAAACTTGACTTTCTGTGTTTTCTTGAGGGGAAAATAAAGATGACAATCTAGCAAAACTGACCCACAACAGGGGAGCCTGCCTGGTCCAGCCAGTGGAAAATGTAACTCTTGATTTTGGGGTCATGAATTTGAGCCCCACCTTGGGGGCTCGAGTTTACTTAATTAAAGATTGGCCCAGAGCAGTTGGCTGGAGCTGAGTAGAGACCACCCCTTACAACAGATACAGTTTTTCTTGTTTTCTGGTCTCTGTTCAGCCAACCACGTTCATCTCTTGTACCTCCCTGGCATTTGTGGGTACGTGCGTCTGCAAACGTGAGTCTGCAACCCCTGTTTTGTATTCGTAAGTCATGTGTGTGTGTGAATATGAACTAAAGCTGTAAATGGCACCCTAACATTTTTTTTCTCTCTCCCTGCTTCCTTCTTTACCTTCCTCTTGTGTCTTCCTTTTCTTTCGAACTGCCTCTGCCATTTTACAGGTTCTGGGTCTGCTGGTGTGGACGCTGATTGCTGGAACCGAGTACTTCCGGGTCCCTGCGTTTGGCTGGGTCATGTTCGTAGCTGTATTTTACTGGGTCCTCACCGTCTTCTTCCTCATCATCTACATTACAATGACCTACACCAGGATTCCCCAGGTGCCCTGGACAACGGTGGTAAGGAAACCAGGGGTGATCGTCTTGTCCACTGCCCACTAGGTAGGGTGGAACTTAGCCCTTCCTAGTCCTTAGTGTTGGAATTCATGGTTGTTGCTCTGCCAGCAAAGCAGGGGACAAAGCCAGGGAGAACCCAGTGCAGCAGGTGTTTTATACCTGGGTATGAAACTGGCCATGCTGGAACATCCAGGAATTTCTTTTAGTCAAAATAGCAAACCGGTTCTCGGAAGACTGAATGAAGAGAGAAGTTCACTTCTTCATTCATTCCCCATAAACACCATCACCTAGAAACAGGCACGTCAGGGCGCCTGGGTGGCTCAGTGGATTAAGTCGCTGCCTTCGGCTCAGGTCATGATCTCAGGGTCCTGGGATCGAGTCCCGAATGGGGCTCTCTGCTCAGCAGGGAGCGTGCTTCCTCCTCTCCGCCTACTTGTGATCTCTCTCTGTCAAATAAATAAGTAAAATCTTTAAAAAAAAAAGAAAGAAAGAAACAGGCACGTCAGGGCATCAGCCTCAGCAGACCTCACTTCCTTCAAACCCCTCCTGGGGCCATGACCTTAGCCTTTTGCACACAGGCCTCTTTGATGTTGGGAAGCATAGTGTGTGCAGAATTAGAACGAAAAATGAACTGCTGTTCAAATAAATGGGTGTCTTCATAATTGGAAGCAAGTGCAATCAAGGGTGATTGGATGCTTGTGTTGGCTTCAGACGCTGTACTGGGTGTGGGATTAACTAAGAGGAACACATGGTGAGGGATGAAATAGATAAGCAAATGCACCTGTCTTAGCTGGCTCCGGCACCATAACAAAGCACTACAGACTGGGTAGCTTAAGTGACAGAAACTGATTTCTCACTCTTCTAGAGGATGCAATCAGGTGTCAGGAGAGCTGGTCTCTGGTGAGAGCTCCCTTCCTGAGTTGCAGGTGACTGCTATCTTGCCGGGGCCTCACATGGAAGAGTAAAAGAGTGTGAGCTCCAGATCTCATTGAACCTGAATTACCTCTCAGATGCTGCATCTCCAAATAGCACCATGTTGTCAAGTAGAACTTCTGTGCACCTGGCGGGACACAGACATTCAGTCCATAATATTCTGCCCCTGCCTCCCCAAAATCATGCCCTTCGAATGTGCAAAATGCATTCATTCCATCTCAGCCTCTCTAAAAGTCTTAACTCGTTCCAGCATCGACTGAAGTCTAAGATCCAAAGTTTCGCCTAAATGTCATTGAGATCAAGTATGATGAGATTGGAGGTACAGTTCATCCTCAGGCAGAATTCCTCTCCAGCCGCGAGCCTGTGAAACCAGACAAGTTATGTACTTCCAGGATACCGTGGTGGGACAGGCACAGGATAGATGTTCCCATTCCAAAAGGAGAAATAGAGGGTGCCTGGGTGGCTCAGTGGATTGAGCCACTGCCTTCAGCTCAGGTCATGATCCCAGGGTCCTGGGATCAAGTCCCACATCGGGCTCTCTGCTCAGTGGGGAGCCTGCTTCCCTCTCTCTCTCTCTGCCTGTCTCTCTGCCTGCTTGTGATCTCTCTGTCAAATAAATAAATAAAATTTAAAAAAAAAAACAAAAGGAGAAATAGAGAAGAAGGAAGGGGAGGCAAGTCCCAGGCAAGCCCAGAACTTACAAGACAAATTCTATTGGGTCTTAAGTCTCCACAATAAGTCTCTTTGGTTCAGTGCTCTGCCGTCAGGCCTCCTGGGGTGGCATTGTCACCCCTATGCATCTGCTGGGTGACCTGCTCCTGAGACACAGAACCTAGAGAGGCAGGCCAACCCTTTGAAACTGAGGAGTAACCAACTTTCCCCTGGGGCCTGATCATCTCTGCATCAGCCTCTCGGTGATTCATTTTTTTTTTTTCTGGAAGACTGGCACGTATTCACAGCCAAATGGCTCTGTGGTTCGAAGTTGGCAACAATCCTTTATTTTGTCCCATCTCCACCCTTTTCGTTCAAATGGCAGCGTTTCACAGGTATAATCCCTTACCCGTTCCTGGCTTCTGCTGACACATGATTAGATCTGTGGTTTGCATCCATGATCTCTTTATCAAATGGTTGTTTGGCCACACCTGTACTGTTCTCTTTGGAGCAAGCTCTTTCTTTCTTTTAGTAGTTTTTTTAAAATTTATTTGAGAGAGAGAGAGTTGGGGGGAAGAATGGAGGGAGAGGAGGAGAGAGAGTCCTAAGCAGACTCCATGCTGAGTGTGCACAGCCCAACACGGGGCTCGATCCCAAGACCCCGAGATTACAACCTGAGCTGAAACCAAGAAGAGTTGGATGCTCAACCAGTTGTGCCACCCAGCACCCCAAGCTTTCTTATTTTTTTTGCAATATGGATAGGCTGAGAACTTTCCAAACCTTCAAGTTCAACAGTTTCTTCTTTAATTCATCTCTCTCCTTGTGCATTTTACTATAAACAGGAGGAACACTTTGCTTAAAAAATCTCCTCATTTAAATATCCAGTTTTGGGGACTCCTCGATGGCTCAGTCATTTAAGCGTCTGCCTTCATCTCTGGTCGTGATCCCAGGGTCCTGGGAGTGAGTCCTGCATCCACTCCTTGCTCAGCAGGGAGCCTGCTTCTCCATCTGTCTGCTGCTTCCCCTTCTTGTGCTCTCTCTCTCTTTGACAAATAGATAAAGTCTTAATCAGCTTCAACATCCATAGTTCTAGTATGTTCTTCAAAATTCTACAGCCTTTACTCATTATCCAGTTCCAAAGCCAATTTTATATTTTTAGATCTTTGTTACAGCAACCTCCCACTCCTGGTTCCAAAATCTCTCTACCCCACTCTTGATCTAAATTCTGTATTAGTCAGAAGAAGAAGAAGCACGGGCTTTAGGTTGTGTGTGTGTATAAAGAGATTTATTAGAAGGAATTGGTTCACATGACTGTGGAAACTGAGAAGTCCCAAGATCTGCTGTCCACAAGCCAGAGACCCAGGAATGCTGATGGTGTAGTTCCCGGCTGAGCTCAAAGGCCTGAGAACTAGGGATGCTCTAAGTTCTAGTCTGAAAGCCACCAGGCTTGAGACTGAAGAAGACCTGATGTTTCAATTCAAGCCTAAAGGCAGAAAAAAAGACTGATGTCCCAGCTCAGGGCAGTCTGGCAGGAGCACTTCCCACTTACTAGGCCTTCTAGTTCTATTCACCTCTTCAAGTGATTTGATGAGGCCCACCCACTTAGAGAGGGCAGTCTGCTTTACTCACTCTGTAGATTCAAATGTTAGTCTCGTCCAGAAACCCTCACAGATAGACCCAGAATAAGGTTTGACCAAATATCTGTGTACCTGTGGCCCAGGCAGGTTATGATTTCTACCCTGTAGAAAGTGTGACGGAAGTTACCATCTTAGCTGGGACAGCTGGGAACTCTTCCAGGAGGAGCCAGCATTTAGTGTCATCTTGAAGACTGAGCATGCACATCCTGAGGGGAGCTCACAGAGATAAAAGGTGAGGTCTCCCTTGCCTTGGAGCATTTGCAATCTTGTTGGGGAATTTGAAGTAGCTGCATGATTTAAGAAACAAAAGAACCCCATTTAGTGCCACACGTGTCTGTATGAAACAGACCTCTAGAGTGATACTCTCTTTTTGTTTGTTTTTAACCAATATATCAGAAAAATATCCAGCTCCCAATAACCGGTTGATAAACCAGATTTGAAGCATAGCGTATTTGTGGGTTGTAAACAGAAATGAACTTGGCAGGCCTTGCCCACAGCACCATCACTGCTCAGAATGTACCTGGCTTTGTTCTTCCTGGGAGCTGCCTTCAGAGCTAAGTCAACCCACAAGAAAGCAGGTCTCATTCGATTTCACAAAACACAGTGACTGCCTCTTGACGGTTTTCCCAAATACAAAAGGGAGGATTCTCCACTATGATTCTCAGAAATGTGGTTCTGAAAGTAAAACCAGTCGATGTGCCCAGAGCCAACTGGGACAGCACACACAGCCTTGCTGGATTTGGGGTCCTGCCTCCCTGGGTGGACACTGGGAGAAAAGACTCATTTGGATGTGGGGAATCAAAAAAGGGGAGCCCCTCGAAGTATCAGTCACAGGGGAGAGCATACAGCCCAGGGGGTTGAGGGAATGTAAGGAATGCTGTCATGGAGAAAGAGGGGTCTTAAAAGGGTGTCTTGAGCAAAGTGCTTGGAACTTGGAAGAAGAGAACTTGGAGACTGTCACAGGAGAGGAAGTGGTTAAATGCGGGAATGAGCGGTACCTTGCATTCCACTCCGCTGAGTCTCAATTCCTAGGGATGTTATCTGGATCAGGGCTGGGCAAACTTCCGCTATACAGGACCAGACAGTAAGTATTTTCTCTTTGGGGGGCTATACAATCTGTCATGACTACTCAGCTCTGCTTGCACCTTGAGGTCAGCTGTAGACAATTTGCCAATGAATGAACGTGATAGTCTTTTTTTTTTTTTTTTTAAGGATTTTATTTATTTATTTGACAGGCAGAGATTACAAGCAGGCAGAGAGGCAGGCAGAGAGAGAGGAGGAAGCAGGCTCCCTGCAGAGCAGAGAGCCCGATGCGGGGCTCGATCCCAGGACCCCGAGATCATGACCTGAGCCGAAGGCAGAGGCTTTAACCCACTGAGCCACCCAGGCGCCCCTGAACGTGATAGTCTTTCCTGTAAAACTTTATTCCCACAAACTGGCTGTGGGCCAGATTTGGCCTATGCCCATAGTTTGCTGACTTCTGCTCTATATCATCTCTGGTCTCTCTCTTCTCTAAGCCAAAAGTACTTCCACTGACTTTTACATTAAAAATTTTAAATTTCAAAATATTTATAATAGTTTATTTTGTCTTAATTTATTTTTTATTAATTTATTATTTTATATTTTTAAAAATATTTTAAATGTCTTACTACATTAAAATTTTTAAAAATTAAAGATTTATTTACTTATTTTAGAGAGAGAGAACAAGGGAAGGGGCAGAGGGAGAGAGAGAGAAAATCCCCAGCAGATTCACCACTAAGAATGGAGCCCTACATGGGCTTCATCCCAAGACCTTGAGATCATGACCTGAGCCGAAATCAAGAGTCAGCTGCTTAACCATCTGAGCTACCCAGTGGTTTAAAATTTAAAATGTAAATTTTAAATTTTAATAAAATTTTGAAATTTAAAAATAAAGTTTTAAATAAAAATTCAAATTTTAATTATTTAAATTTAAAATAAAAATTTAAATTAATTTAAAATTTTATATTATTTATTTAAATTTAAAATAAAAGTTGAGGGACGCCTGGGTGGCTCAGTGGGTTAAAGCCTCTGCCTTCAGCTCAGGTCATGATCCCAGGGTCCTGGGATCGAGCCCCACATTGGGCTCTCTGCTCAGCGGGGAGCCTGCTTCCCACTCTCTCTGCCTGCCTCTCTGCCTACTTGTGATCTCTGTCAAATAAATAAATAAAATCTTTTAAAAAAAAGACTTTAAGGGCGCCTGGGTGGCTCAGTGCGTTAAGCCGCTGCCTTCGGCTCAGGTCATGATCTCAGGGTCCTGGGATCGAGGCCCATATCGGGCTCTCTGCTCAGCAGGGAGCCTGCTTCCTCCTCTCTCTCTCTCTGCCTGCCTCTCTGCCTACTTGTAATCTCTCTCTGTCAAATAAATAAATAAAATCTTTTAAAAAAAAAAGACTTTAAAATAAAAATTGAAAAAATTATAATTTTAATATTAAAAATATTTAAAAATTAGAAGAATGGTCTAGCTCAGTCGGTAGAGCATGAGACTTTGTTTTCCCCCTAAGCAATAACAAGACTGGATTTGCTCATAAATTTGTGATTTGGGAGGAGCTCAGTAGGACAGTCTAGCTCTGCTTCCCTCATCAGCTGGGATGGCTTGAAGGTGGCTGGAGGCTGGAGTCATCACATGACTAGCAACTGATACTGCTCTGGCCAGGGCCAGAGTACCTACACGTGGCCTCTCTGTGAGCCTGCTTGGATGGTCCACAGACCAGTGGCTTGGCATATATATATACACACACATATATATATTTATATGATTATATAATTAATTACATATTTATAGATTATAAATATATAACTTATGTATAAATTTGTATATAAATATATGAATTATACTTAATTATACATTATATAATTATATATTTTTAATTCTATAAATATATAACTTTTAAAGTTTTTAATTCTTTATTTACATTCAGATTAGTTAACATGTACTGTATTATTAGTTTCAGGGAGAGAATTTAGTGATTCATCATTTGCCTCTAACACCCAGTGCTCATTCCATCAAGTAGACCATGAGACTCTTAATCTTGGGTCTATAAATTTGAGCCCCATTTAGGTGAAGAGATTATTTAAAAAAAATTTTTTTTAAAGATTTTATTTATTTGTCAGAGAGAGGGAGAGAGAGCGAGCACAAGCAGACAGAGAGGCAGGAAGAGGCAGAGGGAGAAGCAGGCTCCCTGCCGAGCAAGGAGCCCGATGCGGGACTCGATCCCAGGACGCTGGGATCATGACCTGAGCCGAAGGCAGCTGCTTAACCAACTGAGCCACCCAGGCGTCCCGAGATTATTTAAAATTTAAAAAAAAAAAAAAAAAATTGAAGTATTGCTTTCTTTTTTTTTTCAAGATTTTATTTATATATTTGAGAGAATGAGAGAGTGAGCATGAGAGGTGGCAGGTCAGAGGAAGAAGCAGACACCCCACCCCCCTTCACACACACCCCCCACTGAGCAGGGAGCCCGATTTGAGACTTAATCCCGGGACTCCAGGATCATGACCAGAGCCGAAGGCAGTTGCTCAACCAGCTGAACCACCCAGGCACCCTGAAGTATTATTTTTTTGGTTTTTTTTTTTTTTTTTAATTAACAATGCTCCCTTCTGGCACTTCTTAGTTTTAAAATGCTTTGATTTGCTTGATCAGAATTCATCATAATGAAGTGTGTCCCCATTTTATAAGCAAGAAAATTGAGCTTTAGAGCCTCATGGCTTCTCCCAGATGCACACACAGCTGGGGTCCATCTCTCTCGATTTCCATCCAGCATTTTTTTCTGATCTTGTTCCATTCCAAGCATGCCTCTGCCTGAGTAATGTATAAGAACCCAACCAGCAGTCAGGGGACCAGGACTTGTGGACCCATGAGAGTTTCCCAAGCAAGCCCGTCAGCCTCCACCTACAGGTTGCACACTCACATGTGGGCCAAGACCAGACAGGTCATGCAAGTGAGTGTAAATTCAGTGAGTGCTGAATTCTCACCATCCAGAAACAGTTTGGAGGCATCTTAACCAAATGGGGAATATTCTTCACTTCCCAAAGAAATAAATTGCAAACGGGCTCTCAGAATTGTTAGATCTGTTGTTTATTTCCCTCCCTAAGGCAATCCAGAAATCTGGGCTTTTGTGTGAACTCTTTCACTTTTAAAATATTTATAGCCAAATTTTAAAAACTTATTTTGTTACTGACAGATGCTACAGGTCAAACATGTCTGACTTCGGGTTGAGGGGGTTTCTATTTCCTGCTTTGAGAAGCCCCTTTGCGACCTCTCCGAGCATTCGCGAGTGGGTTGAGCAGTGTTAACTGGACATCCTGAGTGGGGTCTGCGGAAAGTTTTCACGTGTAACAGTGGAGGTCTCAGGTCTTTTATTACCTGCACCCAGCAGGGGCTCATGTAGGAACAGACTAGTTTGGACGCTCACTAGCCCCCACTGTATGTCCCACACTAACTGAAGCATGACAGGGGTCAGGCGGACCAGGACTCTCCAGAGATAGCCAATAGGCTTCTGGTGCCAGACTGAGCCTTCTAGAATTTCACTGCTCAAAGTGCAGCCCCTGGACCAGTAGCATCACATGGGAGCTTATTGGAAATCTTTGGCCCTGCCCCAGACCGACTGGATCAGAAGCTCTATGGAGGGTCTGGAAATCTCTATTATAAGCTTTTCAGATAATTCTTAGGCACCTAATGTGTAGAAAACACAGGTTTACAGATAATACGGGTCCACACCTCTTCCCTGGAACCTTTAGGCCAGATATGTTTGCAATCACGATTTTTCTTTTTCCAAATTTTAGGAAGAAGTAATCTGGCGCATTTATTACGTAAGTTGACCCCTCCCCCTGAGTCTGGGGGCAGCACTGTAATCAGACATGTTAATATTTCTGCAAAATACTTGGATTTTCCTGCTAAAAGGAATGATAAAGACTGCATTGCTCCCATGTCCATGCTAGACAGTTTTCGCTGTCAAGTGACTTTGGGATTTACTTTTGGTTTTTCAGAGCATTTGGGGAATATCTAAGATTTCAGAGAAGGGAGCAGTAGATCCCTTTTAGTCCCCTGGAAGCTTGACTGGGAGACCCCCCAAGGGACACTGCAAAAAACAGAGTGGTAGTTTCGCCCTATATCTCTTTGCTTGACAAGGCATGAGCTTTGCACTGGACTTGGCTTGACAATAGGCATTTTCCTTAACACATCTGAAGAGAATACAGGTGCACATTTACTGTCTCCTTCCTTAACATGGAGCGGGAACCACAGCGGGTTGCCGAGAGCACCTCTGAGCTCCTGGGCAGTATCATCTACTAGAGAGGCTGCGATGTGCTTTCTGACAAATCTGGTCTGAGCTCAAACTTCAAGGCAGAACAAAACAGTTTGTCCTCAGAGCACTGAGCACCAGGACCTCCACAAAAGCTTTTTCTGAGCATTCGTCCTCTGTACCTCACCCCTGTTGGCTTCACTGCAAGCCCTCGGAGCCACAGGGGTCACAGGGCAGAGGCCGGTGGGCGTGGCCTCCTGCTGTGGGCAACAGCAAGCCATCATTGGGAAATCCCTACTGAGTGCCAGAGGTCATGCTGGGTCCTTCAGATCTTAAAGTGTTTCACCTCCCAGTAACTGTAAAGAGGGAATGGATTATTTCTGTTTGGCGGGTAAAGAAACTGAGACACTAGAGGATTTTTGTAGGAATGGGATGCAGGTCCTGGGAGGCCAACCGCAGTTGTCAGCCCTGGAGTCTGCTTGGCTCCCAGGGGACACAAGTGCCCTGGTTCTAGTCTTCAGGAATTCGCTGGAAGAATCTGCCTCCCCTCTACTGGGAAGGAATGAGGCATTCTTGACAGTTAGGTTTGGTCAGTGGCAGATCCCAATAACACAGTGTGGAGGGTCAACAAGGGGGCTAGCTGAGGGTTTTTATCTATGGGTGCCTTTATGGGGGGGGAGGACATTTTATACCAAAGAGGGATCAAATTTCAGAAAAGAAAAGCCTCCCTCCACCTTCCCCAAAAGGGAATAGCTGGAAACCTTTTATTTTTTTATTCATATATAATTATTATTAGCCCCAGGGGTAAGGTCTGTGAATTGTCAGGCT
The DNA here is from genome assembly GCF_020171115.1 of Neogale vison. Classification (NCBI taxonomy): domain Eukaryota; kingdom Metazoa; phylum Chordata; class Mammalia; order Carnivora; family Mustelidae; genus Neogale; species Neogale vison. Next base: position 155,031,493 of record NC_058096.1, read on the forward strand.
TACACACTTCACAGCACTCACCATAGCACATACCCTCTCCAGTGTTCATAACCCCACCACCCTCTCCCTTTCCCCCTCCCCCCAGCAACCCTCAGTTTGTTTTGTGAGATTAAGAGTCTCTTATGGTTTATATCCCTCCAGATCCCATCTTGTTTCATTTTCTCCTTCCCTCCCCCCACAAATCCCCCACATTGCCTCTTAAATTCCTCATATCAGGGAGATCATATGATAATTATCTTTCTCTGTTGACTTATTTCACTCAGCATAATACCCTCTAGTTCCATCCACGTCTTTGCAAATGGCAAGATTTCATTTCTTTTGATGGCTGCATAGTATTCTATTGTATATCTCTACCACATCTTCTTTATCCATTCATCTGTTGATGGACATCTAGGTTCTTTCCATAGTTTGGCTATTGTGGACATTGCTGCTATAAATATTCGGGGGCACATGCCCCTTCAGATCACTACATTTGTATCTTTAGGGTAAATCCCCAGTAGTGTGATTGCTGGGTCATAGGGTAGCTCTATTTTCAACTTTGTGAGGAACCTCCATGCTGTTTTCCAGAGTGGCTGCACCAGCTTGCATTCCCACCAACAGTGTAGGAGGGTTTCCCTTTCTTTGCATCCTCGCCAGCATCTGTCAGTTGGAAACCTTTTAGAAGGCACTGTATTTGTTCAATGACCCCTGGGGTCCAGGGATGCGAGAACTGGCATTTGAGTTGGAGGAGCTCAATGGTTGTTCAGCTGGAACAGTCTCCAACTCAGGTCCTGTTGCTCTGGAACAGTACATCCTCCTGTTTCCGAAACACTCTGGGCTGTTCCAGAACCCGCTGAAGCTTCGCCTTGCCCTCCTTCCCTTCTGTAGTCCCACAGATCTCTTTTTCCAACCTCTATAACAATCTCAGATCCAGGTTCTTTGCCCTTCTTTTTTCTTTCCCTCTCTCCACCTATTTTCACGAGTTTCCCACACCTGGTGTCTCCCCCAGACATACTTATTCTGGGAGTCCTCGAAAGATGGGGGGAGCCATTAGGTTTGGCTCTGAAGTAGCCGAACAGAGGCTGTGAGAACCCATTGGGACCCTTTGGGGTGGTTGTGGGGGAGGGAAACTCTTCCCCACTTCTCTCCAAGGGAAATAGAATTTCTTGTTTCCTTGCGAAAATCGATTCGGCCACACTTAGTACAGAGCCGTGTTCCCACTCCCTGTGCGGCCCAGCAGCAGCGGGGACAAGGGCCCGAGCCTGTGTCAGGGTGGCCCTGGCCAGGCTGGCCTCTCAGGAGTTCGCTCACTCATGTCTCCCCTCGTATGGGGACTGGACATGCAGGAGTGCCCCCAAATCCATGTTTAAAGACATTCCTCACAGCACTGTTTATAATCCTGGGAAAACTAGACACATCAAATGCCCATCAACAGGTGAAAAGTTCAATTCGAAGGTGTTCGTGTCACGACAAGAATTGAGGTCCCTGTGTTTGTACTGACGTGTGAAATTGTCCCTGGTATCTTTCTCAATGAAGAAAGAAAAATCTCAATGAAACAGAGAAACCCCACTGAGTTTCCTGATTCCATGGCTCTGTTTGTGTAAGAGTGTGTGTTTGTGTAGACCTCAGAGGAAAGGGTTGAGGTGAAAGGAGTAGACTTGACTTTCTACTCCAGATTATTCTGTCCAGACGGGATTTTGTTTGGTTACCATGAACGTGCATTACTTTTTGATTTTTTTTTCTCTTATGCATTTTAATGTTTTAAATGTACTACATGGCTAATTTATTAAATGAATAAGCTTAACGGCTACCCATAAAAGGCTACAAAATGGAAACTGAAGTCTCACACCCCTCAAAGATAACGACATCAAACTGTTTCAGCATTTAAGAAAAAAAAAAAAAGGAAGTCCTTTACTTGGCAAATAATAAATGTGCAAAACTCTAGAGGTAATGTGCAATTTAAAAAAGAAAAAAAAAAAAACACTAGAGGTTTAAAAAAGGCACGGATGTGTTCCTGGACCAAGAAAACCCCACAACCAGCAAACATAATGAATCATCCAGGGAAACCAGGGCTTCCTGGGGAGTTTTTTTGTTTTTTTTTTAAAGACTTCTTTATTAGGGGGAGAGAGTGAGGGGGAGGGACTGAGGGAGAGAGAGAATCTCAAGCACACTTTCTGCTTAGTGGGGAGCCCAGTGCCGGGCTTGATCCCAGATACCTAAGATCATGACCTGAGTGGAAATCAAGAGTGGACACTTAACCAGCTGAGCCACCCAGGCGCCCCAGGGGGCACGTCTCTCATGGCAGGCGAGCTTCATGGGCAGCCTGAATCCTGGGCCTGACCCTTATCATAAAGGTTAATCTCCTTAACCCAGAACAATATCAGCAAAGTGTGGAGGTGGTCGGTGGGATACACAGCCCACCTCAGAATGTGAGGACCTTCCTCTACATGCCTTTCTTTCTTCTAAAAGAAAAAGATACTGCTTCCCTCTTACCCCTACCCATTCCTGTCTCTGGATTACTGAGGGAGAGCTGTTAGACCCTTGGTGGCCTACCTCGGAGAGGAGCCATCCTCTTCCTACCTGTAAAAAGCGTTGGTTTTCTGCCTCAGTTTTGCCCCATCCCATCCCCACTTCTCCCCCTTGTTCTACAGACAGATCAAGTTTTGCACATTTCACAGTATGATTTCCTGAAGTTTAACTATAACGGAAAACCAAATATCTACTTGGATTTACATCTCTCTCTTCTCTAAGAATAGGAAAAAATTAGATGAAGCCAGGGGTGAGATTGGTTCCCAGAGGGCTCTATTAATATGTATAATGTTCTCTTCATTTTTAAGAAGTTGCTGCTAGGATTGCCGCTTAGCCTGAGGGGAATAGAATATTGGCTGGGGCTGCTTTGGGAAGAGCTGTCTCTCAGCTCTGGGTCCGGGACAGGTACTGAAGTGCCATGGCAGCTGGGGCCACCATCCTCACAGGGGGGCCCCCCAGCTGCCGGCCTTCCTCAGCCAGTAGGTTGCCAAGGCTGAAATCTGGATGAAGCAAGGATCAAGAGCAATTTGAAAGAGAGAGAGGTGGCCGAAGGGACAAGCAAGGCAGCCTGGGGGTCTTGGGGACAGGTGAGGGGTGTCTGGGTGTGCCATGTATAAGCTGGTGGGAAGCCCCCTCCGCCCGGAGGCACAGATAAGCTGCTTCTCAGATCCCTCATCCCTGCCCCCTTCAAGTGTCCAGATGCACCTCTTACCAGACCTGGTGTGCAGTTCTTGAGCAGTCCAGAGGTGCCAGACCTTCCACGCTCCCTGACCTCCCCACCTCCCTGTTTCCCCCAGGGTCTGTGCTTTAATGGCAGTGCCTTCGTCTTATACCTCTCGGCAGCTGTGGTGGATGCATCTTCTGTCTCCCCCGAGAGGGACAGCCACAATTTCAACAGCTGGGCAGCCTCATCGGTGAGTGACCAAGCCCTTTCACCTGCCCTGCCCCCCTCCCATGTGATCAGGGTCACAGTCTCCTCCTCCCAGAGGGGCTGGTGATCCAGGAGGAGGACCAAGCCATCTGTGGGGGCAGGAAAGCCTCACCTGTGCTCCTAACACTCTGGCAATTATCTTGTTGGTTGGAAAGCTGCAAAAATTGCTGGGGCCTCCTGATGGCCTGAAGTGAGCAGGGGCTAAATGACCCAGCTTGAGTGAAAGTCAAATAGGCAGAACAAGATAAGTGTTTGAGGAAGAAAAAATATTTGAGACAGTCTGAGAATAATTCTATTGACCACAGTTCAAGTGGGAAGACAGTTGCAAAAAAAAAAGAGCACACTATAATTTTATTTTTACTTAAGAAGTGGAGATGTTTGTTTATGCAATGAGAATGCTTAGGAAAGCACACGCCAGCAGAGGTTCCTTCCAGAGACGGTTGGGTGGATGGTGGGGGGAGCAGCCTGAGGGGCTTCTGCCTTTTTCTGTATGCTTCCATACTCTTTGCATATTTACACCATAAATGTGTATTGTAGTTCGATTTTAAAAATGAGTTTTAGAAGTTTCTCTAAGATTGGCCTTAAAATATTCCATTCCCAAAAGAAGTAATTGGTGGGGATGGGGTTGGGGGGATGGAGGTTAGACAGGAATACCAAAATGATCATGTTAAAACTGATCGATGATATACAGCCATTCATTATATTCTTCTTCTTTTTTTTAAAAGTAGGCTCCATGCCCATTGTGGAGCCCAACATGGGTCTTGAACTCATGATCCCGAGCTGAGATCAAGAGCTGGACGCTAGATCAGTCGACTGAGCCACCCAGGCAACCCGCCTCCTCTCTTTCTTATAGTCTTATATTTATATTTGAAAGCCTCTATTTAAAGGTAGAGAGCATGGTGCACATGGTTCAGTCAGTTAAGTGTCTGACTCTTGATCTCAGCTCAGGTGTTGATCTCAGGGTCTGGTGAGTTCAGTCCTGCACTGAGCTCCATGCTGGGAATGGAGCCTACTTAAAAAAAAAAAAATTAAATCACAAGCTTTAACAACACTGGGCTCCAGCTATCCTGCAGCAAGAACCAGCCAGAAATGCCCGATGGCTGCCCCTTCTAAAGGGCCTGCATTTTCCCTGCTCACCATTCATACCCCGTGGATTCATCACTTCCTCCCACACACTTGACTCCTTTATTTAACTGACCCTGTAGCAATCTGAGGTTAAGCCCTGGTCTAAAACTGTCTGTACTAAATTAGGAATACATGTGTTTTTCTCAGGTACACAACCACCATGTTTACCCCGAAGTGAACACCCTGTGGTTATTTGAGCAAAACTACAAGCTTTCCAGATATGTTTCCAAAAAAAAAAAAGAAAGAAAGAAAAGCAAAGCCCCAAAACAGAAAACCCCCGAAACAACCAACATAGCCAGGGATCATTTCAGAAGGAAGGTAATTGAACCAATAAAGCAATTTTAGATGAGAAAGCCTGGAGTCAAGGGATGCTATAAGTGCCTGATTCAGTGGAGGTGAAATGATAACTTCTGCTAATTAGAATGTGCCCTAAGCCCTCTTTCTGTTATGCTCTGTTTTCTCCAGTTCTTCGCCTTTTTGGTCACCATCTGCTATGCTGGAAACACATATTTCAGTTTTATAGCTTGGAGATCCAGGACCATACAGTGATTTGCCATTTTGAGAATTTTAAAAGAAAGGAGAAAACAAGAAGAATCTCACTGTAAAAAACAACAACAACAACAAACTGTAGGTATAATGTATATTTCCAGAGAATTGTATTTAACTAATGTTTTTATATACTTAGTTAAATTTGCTCACAGTGGTTTGTTACAATTAAACTGGATACTTACTTGCAAATTGTTGTAGCTTACAATGAACTCTTAAATATCTTGTTGATGTCTTTATGGACCTTATTTTCTTAGACAATGTATAAATAGGTAAATTGCTGATGTTAAGACTGTGTCGAGTTTGTAAACTTAACTTTTAAAATGCCAGATTCTTTTCTGAATTAAATGTTTCAAAATCTGGGGTAAGGTGTCTGATTTGAGAAAGGAGACCTACTGCCAAAGCCCAGGGTTGGGGGCTGTGGGAAATCTTTATCCTCACAAGGCTGCTCAGTGGTAGTATTGTCCAGACACCCTTGTACACAGCCACCAGGCCAGGATGGTAGAAGAGACCCGTCTCCCCGAGGCTGGGGTGGTCATCAGCGGCCACAATTCCCACATGCCAACCAGCTGGCCCAGAAGGCATCTAATGAGACGTGGCCTTGGAGCTCAGTAACAAGCTCCCCCTGAGTGATGCTGCCGAGTGCCCAGACTGATGGGCTGTGTGGTTATTGTTTCCTAATATATATTAAAATAAGTGTATAACCATTAAACCGATAAATACTTGCAGGTACCTTAAGGTACCTGCTGACCCCACAGTGACGCGTGTACCGTACTTTGTGGAAAATACCCGACCAAGACGTCTCCAGTCTCCAGAACTTCTATTTTGTGGCCACGCTGTTAGAGACTGTCAGATGGCGGGAAGAACCCCAGGCAGCTAGGCAGGTGTGTGTTGAAGCAGGGTGGTTCTTGCTGGCACGGCAATGTATCTTGGGTGATTTTTTTCAATGTGGGCTTCTGTTGAAAAACAAAAAACCACAGAAACATTAGTATAGTTGACGACAGTGAAAAGTCTTAGTTGCTCGCTCTCTGTGGGCACAACTCCCATGGCCTCTACTCTCCCAGTGCCGTTTCTCTCCCCTGTCAGTTGTTTGGTTGGTCTTCCTGTTTAAGTGTAAGTTCTTCTCCCAGTTCTGTTTACCCCTATATAGGAGAGTTGAGATTGCTTCAGTGACTAACACCCACCACAGACCAACCCACAGTTCTGGACCCAAATAGCTAGTGGGGAGGGGGGGCATCCGGCATAAGGTGGGTGTGGGGTCCAGATGGGTGGGAGTGGGTGAGTGTTGGGGGGATACAGGGGGCCACTCTGAGTCTAACGTGCAGATGACCTGGGCTGCAGTCCAAGGGAAGCTGCATCCCCAGCCATCACCAGGACACCCTCTCAACTTGCCTGATTTTGCAAGAAAAGCTGAAATCACTAGCCAGAATTGGTGGGCTCTGCCTCTCTGTTTCTCTCTCTCTCTTTCTCACTCACAAAGGCATATCCGTCTTCCATATACTTTGGGTGTTTTTAAGTATGTCGCATTGCAACCAAAGCTCCACACAAGGCAGACAAACTGTAACCTCCAGATGTGCCTGTTTTTGGAAACTTCTAGAAACAGCCATCAAGAAAGAAGTCTGTGTTATGTCCTCCCTACCCGCTGTGGGATGTGTGTGTGTGTGTGTGTGTGTGTGTGTGTGTGATTTCTATGATCATGGCCCCATTGATAGGCAGTAACTTCTGCAGTGAAAAGTTCCATAAACCACTTTGAAATGTTCTCCAAAGAGACCACAGCTATAGGTCTTTTTTGAACCAGTAGCACCAAGGAGATTGATTTCAAGAGAACAGTACTTGTTTGTGTCCATGCAGAGGCACTTGGTGTTTGTATTCGTGGTTTTTCAGGAGTTTGACCATTTGTGTGGTCCTGAACGTTTGCTACAAAAACAGAACAAAGCCCAGAAATACACGATTTTTTAACTGAAAGGAAATTCTTATTTCCTCTTTTGAATACTGACTTGGTTCTTGAATTTTTAAGTGTGGGTTTTTAGACAAAATGATTCTCTGTTGTTCAGATGAAGCTATAAGTTTTGAACTGCTTCAGTTTTTCTCCTAAGAAAGAAAAACAAACAGCCACATGCAATACAGCCAACATAACAAAAAGAATAGGTTTCTGGAGTTTGAAAAGTATTAGTGCAGGCACAGTATAAAATGGCTCAAACTGTTCTTGGTCATCCATGCCCACCAGCTGCCCTCCCCAAACCATCATGTCCTCTTTGGTGGAGTTGGGTGGGTTTGGAGTTTGATGGATTTACTCACTTATGGCCAATCAATGACACACTTTGGGCAATTAATCTCTCTCCATTGCAAGGTCCAACTCGGCCCTCAAAGGATAAATATTTAGCCAATATTTGAAAACTGTAAGAAAACATAGAGACAGGACTGTTCAATATCAATTATTTTTGTACATTTGAAAGTTGCTGCTTTCACAGAAAAATCCCTTCAAGCTATCAGCACACGAAAGCGTTTAAATACATAAAGTGATCTCTGCATAGAGCACAGACACTCAGAAATGCTAACGGAAGATACAGCCTTGGGTAGAAAATCAATTTAAAGTCTGTATTTTTATCCCCTAGACAATTATCATTTTAATTGTAAAGATAGATTTTTCGCAGAAAAAAATAATTCAGATGTATAAAGCTGGGACGTGTGAGCAGGCGCATACTCTGTAGGATGACAACCTAAGAAGCATTTGCTCACTTGGCCTTACGTGGAATTTCTGGCAGTGTGCTGCTGCCAACCTTGGGTTCCTGTGAAGGAAGGTAGGAGGACTGTCCCCATGTGGCTGACTGAGAGTAATGGGCAAGATTAGAATAAATCTGCTTACAAGTTAGAGGGTAGGTGAACTTAGGTGTTTGCTATACAGAAGAGGACCGGGCTTGAGGGAAAATGCTTGGCAACTGACAGGTGATGACTTCAGAAACTGAGGAAGGTGGCCAACAAGAAAGTTGTTGACCGAAGAGACATTGCGTTGGGAAGGTATGTTTTGAGAAAACTTGAATGTCAATGACAGAGGGTTTTTTTCCCCCTAGAATATTCAGAGTAACTAAATACGAGAAGTAGTGGACCTCATCACTGCCTGGCCCACATCTCTTCTCCATCCTTTTGTCTTAGTTTTTTTTTATTCAGTAAACACACACCCACTTATGCCCCAGCTTCTTGGGGGGAGCTGACTCCACCAGGACCCTGGAATGGGAGACGTGTGGCTCTAAGCTAATTGTACCCCCTGGCCACACAGATCGGTTCAGGGATGGGCATGTGACCCAGGGCTTGCTGAGGAAATGAGTAGGTGGGCAAATTGTTGGTAAATATTTTGTGACCACAAGAGGGAGCCAGTCATAGGATGAAGGTGACTGGAAGGAAGGGCAATGGGATGGAAAGAAACTTCTTGGTTACATCATTGAGCCACTGAATCCATGCTGTCAGACTCTGAGCTTTGCAATGACATGAGCAATTATACTCACTTTGCTTAAACTAATTCTTGTTACTTCCAACAGCAGGCACCCTAACCAATGCACAGGAGGACGTCCTGGCACATGGCTTTCAAGCAAATGTGTAACGCCTTGGTTCTGATATACTTTCCAGTAGTCGCCACAGGCTCTAAGGAGATGACAGTAGTGATGGTGTAGGTCAATGTTAGTTCCAGTACTATTTAGCAGTAGAAAGGTAGAAAAAGGGAGCTCCTTGGGTGACACAGTGAGTTAAGCGTCTGTTGGTTTCAGCTGAGGTCATGATCTCAGGGTCATAAGATTGAGCCCCAGGACGGGCTCCGTGCTCAGCGGAGATCTCCTTGGGATTCTCCCTCTCCCTCTGCCCCTCCCCACATGTGCCCAAGCTCTCTCTCTCTCTCTCAAATAAATAAATCTTTAAAAGAAGGGTGGGAGGAGAAAAAGGAAGATTTGAGAATCTGCTTGAGAGACTGACTCAGGCCTTTCCAAAGCTGTTGTTTAAGGATGGTGATAACATGGAAAGATCCTAGGAAGAGGAACAGCAGGGGAATGGACACTCAAAGGAGTTTGACCTGACTTTGGTCATTGCAATATTAAGACTGCCTATGAAGGAAACATGAACAGTATGACCTCCTATCATTTTAACTTATAATGAAAACTCTCCTTTGTTGCATCTCAAAGACAATTAGTCATCTAATTAGCCATCAAGAGATGGCTTCCTTCTCTGGAAGTAAGTTGGCCCTTAGTGCCAAAGAAACTAACCCAGTAAGAGTAAGGGTTAGTGGGAGCCTGGGTGGCTCAGTTGGTTAAGCATCTGCCTTTGGCTCAGGTCATGATCCCAGGGTCCTGGGATAGAGCCCTGTGTTGGGCTTCCTGCTTGATGGGAAACCTTCTCCCTTTTCCACTCCCCCTGCTTGTGCTCACTTTCTCTCTGTCTCTCTCTGTCATTATTTATATTGACATTATATATTATCATTATATTTATTTTTAAAAAGGTAAAGTTAATTTTAAAAGAAAAATACTAGGGGGCCTTTTGAAATGTCCTGAGGCCCCTGTCCTCCTCTGCCATACTGTTGAGTGGTTTATTCCTGTCTTTCTCCCGTCTGGTCTGCCATGGTTTACATGGGCAAGGTAGTGCATTTTCATCTCCATCTACCCTCTGGAGCTCAGCGTGGTGCGTGGACCATAGTACATGTTCAGTAAATGCCGGCCACAGTGAAGATGCTGGGACATGACTGCAGAGTCCCAGAAGACCTCAAAGGATCCACAGGTTAGAAGACAAAGAGGCTGAGCGTGGCTGTGAAGCCGGGGCTGTCAATGTTAAGTGGATGGTTACCACCTGTCTTTGGTAATAAAGTAACTTACAAATATAAGGAATAATTTGATTTTCATGCTAACGTTTTCTACCAGAATCAGCATTCTTTCTGTGAAATTATCAGGGGCGGAGGATGGTGCGGGAGAAGAGGTGGGGGCAGGAGAGGGGAGAGGCTGGGCAAGTGAGTGCTCTGCACGTGCAGGGGGCCCAGCACTGAGTGGGCCGCCAGGGACCTCCCTGCAGGTGAAGAGCTGAATCTGTGGCTCCACCCATGGTGCCTGAAAACTAATGTCAGAAAGCACTTAGTCAAAAAAAAAAAAAAAGAAAGAAAAAAAGAAAGCACTTAGTCATGAGAGCCACTGGCTCTTTAGGTTAGGGCGAGGTACCTGGGAAAACACACAACTAGCTGATTGGTTTCTGGAAGGCATAAATGACTAATTACCGAATAATCTCCAGCTACTTAATGATACAGCCTTAGGTTGAACTCATGAACTTGCCAAATTAGACTCTTTGACCTACAGAAAATTCATATGAGTCAGCTTACAATTTTATACTTGATGAGTTGCTTTCATACAGGTGTCTGTTGTTCTCAGAACATCTGTGTCTTAGAGAAAGCAGGTGTCCACAGCCGCATTTATCTGATAAGGACAGTTGAGACTTCATTAGGTATCCGCGGTTTGTCCTAGGTTATGCCGCAAGTAATTGGAAGAGCCTGGGCTGACATCTTGCAGGCCTTCTTACCCCAGTCTGCAGCTCCCCCAGCCCAGCCACCTGAAAAAATTAGTAGTGGGAGGAAAAGAAGAAGGTGGAAATGGCACAGGGTGGGGGAATAAGGTGGTACAACATTCCCAGAAATCTCTTTAGCAATATGTATGTAGAGCCTTAAAAATACTCTCTCCCTTGGATTTGGGCATGCTTCTCTTAAGAGCCTGAGGTTCAGGCGCCTGGGTGGCTCAGTGGGTTAAGCCACTGCCTTCGGCTCAGGTCATGATCTCAGGGTGTTGGGAAGGAGCCCCGCATCGGGCTCTCTGCTCAGCAGGGAACCTGCTTCCTCCTCTCTCTCTCTCTGCCTATTTGTGATCTCTCTCTGTCAAATAAATAATAAAATCTTAAAAAAAAAAAAAAAAGAGCCTGAGGTTCATGCACAAAGATGTTAATCCTGGCCTTATGTATGGCAGGAAAAAAAAACAAAAAACAAAAAACTACAGGGTGCCTGACTGGCTCAGTCGGTAGGGCGTGCAACTCTTGTTTGCAGGGTCTTGAGTTTGAGCTCTGCATGTGGCATACAGTTGTCTTAAAAACAAAAATTAAAAAGGCATTAGCCTAAAACCCTAACAGAAGAATGGTTAAATAAAAATAATAATGTTTTTCTGAAAATAAATAAATTAAAAAAAAAGAAAAAGGAAAAAAAAAGAATGGTTAAATAAATAAGTCCATTGAATGAGCCTTTAGATATGAATGCACTACAACCCACTCCCTCCCAAATTTATTCCAAACCAGAATTGATTAGCGCCATCATTAATGATTTAACTTTGTATTTTTAACACCCTTCGCAAGCTGTGCTGAACTGAGCTTGCTAAATTGGTTATTAAATTGAAGATCAGTTGTTAAAGGGCTGTCTTTCTAAAATTACATAATGGAGAAAAATAAGTCCTTTATGAACACACAAATCAATGCTGCGACTGAAAACTGGGGAATTTTTATTAGAGTGCATCGATAGTATCACTTGGAGCTGACAAAAGGCAGAGCAAACCAAATTATAAAGAGTGGTGGGATCACGGGGTGATTTTCATTTTCTTCGTTGTTTTGAATCTCTCCGAATTTTCTATAAGGAGCAGGAAATACATTCTTAATCAGGAAATAGCAAATATTTTTCGATTGAGAACAAGAGCAGGCAGGTTTCAAGGGGGTTGGAAAAACCAGGATCCTCATGATTAGTGGGAGAATTAACATCTTCACCGCCCGGTTATGAAGGTGGACTCATGGCCCCCAGACCAGTTGCATGAAAACCATTCAGGGGACTATACCCATCCTCCGTCTCCATTTGAAGGGAAGCAGAATCCTCTTTGGCCGCCATTTCTCTCATTTATGAAAGATTCCATGGAGAAAGTGGGATGCTCCCACCTGCTCCCACCTCTTCTCCCGCCCCCCTCCCCCTCATGACTTCATAGAAGGAATAGTGATTCTGGTAGAAAACATTAGCACGAAAAGCAAACTATTCCTTGTATTTGTATGTTATTTTATTACCAAAGACAGGCGGTACCCATCCCCTTAACAAAGAGAAACGCTGACCTTCAGGCAGCCTCACCTCTGGGCAGACCACCAGCCAGATTCCCATGCCCTTACTCCAGAGGACAAGCAAACAAAACCAGGAGCTTCGTGCAGACCCTCCACTACATAAGGAAATAAGGTGTCCTCCCCCTGCCCGACCATTCCTAAAATGCACAGCCGCAAAGCATGGGGAACCTGCTCGTCTGTAAGTTACAGCCATACGAAGGAGGCATGGCAAGCCCATAGGAAATCAACAAAGTGAGAGAAAACTCTCCCAGACTGGGCTTCACTGCCTGATGCGTGAAACGTCACCGTGTGCGCCCTGGCTGACAACAGACCTCACCTCGCCAATCGTATTGGAGTAGACAAACATCAGTGGCTATCAGTCTGCTCAATGGCAACCCACCATATGGTGGCTTTTCTAGAAACACGCTGTGCAGGAGGGGGAGAGAATAAGCCACTTGTGCAGTTTCAAGCCGAATTCTCAAATGCAGGCTGGCACGGAGGACAAACAGCTGGGCCAGCAAGCGCTAGCAGTCATTCTTGTCCCTCAGTTATGCACGGACCTCTCTTTTGGTTTTCTGTAGGACATGGGACAAGGCACCTGAACGGGATGAGGGTTATAAGCCAAGTGGGCAAGCATGAACCAAAGGCAGCCCTGAGGTTTTTGGTTTTTGGTTTTTGTGGGGGGGGTTTGCTTTTGTTTTGTTTTGTTGTCTTTTGCTAGGTCCTGGCTTACAATGCTGTTTGCACCTGTTTGCCAGTGTCCTGACCTGCCAGCCCCAACCAGCTTTCATCCCAGCCTGTTTCACATTCCACTAACCTGTACCAAATGTCCAAACAAGCATAATCTCATTTAGTGTAGCCTCACAGCAGCCTTGGGAGGAAAGCTGCGTTGCCCTCCGCTTTGCTGATACGGAGATTCATGCTCAGAGTGGCTCCAAGGTGCCTAGACACCAAGGACATCTACCTCTGAGTCCAATGCTCTTTCCGTGCTGCTCTTTTCTCGACTCTCTAGACATAGTTTCCCTCACTTTTTCCCCATTGCCAAGTAGAGGATGATTCTGTATGCACAACGAAGAATGCAGACGGGGCATGTGTGTTCAGACTTGATTTTGCTTGAATACAACAGTGAAATTGGTCTGACCCGTTTAATGAGAATCTCAATTCTTCTTTTTTTTTTTTTTTAAAGATTTTATTTATTTATTTGACAGAGAGAAATCACAAGTAGGCAGAGAGGAAGGCAGAGAGAGAGGGGGGAGCAGGCTCCCCGCTGAGCAGAGAGCCTGATGCGGGACTCGATCCCAGGACTCTGAGATCATGACCTGAGCCGAAGGCAGCGGCTTAACCCACTGAGCCACCCAGGCGCCCCGAGAATCTCAATTATTCTTGGGCTGCCTAGCAATTAAACATAAATAAGTGGTAAATAGTTTGTCTACTATCAAATAGAAAAATAATAAAGATGCACTATTTTGTGCCGGGCATTATGATTAGTGCTCAGGGTGTCAGGATAAAGGCCAAGAAGAGCCTGTGTACTTCAGAGGACTTGCTATGTGCTCGGCATAGTGCCGAGAGTTTTCCATGCTTTAATTTATCGAATCTTCATGGAAGGCACGGCAGGGTGTATTTTCAAAAGATGGCTTGGCGATGTAACCATACAACTTCCTAATCAAATGGTGGAGGTTATTTTACAAACTTCTAGAATCTGGGCAGGTCCTGTGAACTCATTAACCAGTAGAATATGGAGGAATCGATTATGTGCCAGTCCCAGGCATAGCCTTTAATGGGCCTGGCATCGTCCTTGCCCTGCCTCCTGGAATGTTTGCTGCAGTGCTCCCTCTCAGAACCCCGCTGTCATGATCTGAGAAGCCCAAGCCACGTGGAGAGTCTACATGCAGGCACTCCATGTGACAGCCATAGCTGAGCTCCCTGTCCACAGCCAGCATCAACTGTCAGACATGGGAGAGAAACTTCTAGAACATCCAGCACAATTGAGCCTTCACATGACTCAAGCCCTGACTCCCATCTGATTCCCACTGCATGAGACTCCAAGGGAGAATGGCATGGCTGAGCCAGGTCAAATCATGAGAACCATATGAGATAGTAATGAATGTTTGTAAGTCCCTAACCTTTTTTTTTTTTTTTTAAGATTTTATTTATTAATTTGACAGACAGAGATCACAAGTAGGCAGAGAGGTAGGCAGAGAGAGAGGAGGAAGCAGGCTCTCCACTGAGCAGAGAGCCTGATGTGGGACTCGATCCCAGGATGTTGGGATCATGACCTGAGCCAAAGGCAGAGGCTTAACCCACTGAGCCACCCATGGACCCCTGTAAGTCCCTAACCTTTTGGGTTGCTGGCTATGCTGCAAATGATAACTGGATTAGGAAGCATATGTCCAAGTTTTCATCCTCATTTTACAGATAGGGAAACGGTGTCCCAGGGGGCCTCAGAAACTTCCCAAATTCACAGACTAGTAGGTGGCAGAGTTAGGATTCAAACCCAAGGCAGCATGACCTTGAGTTTCCACAAGTAATTTCTTCCCGCTAGGCTCTTCCAGTCTGGGAAGAGAGCTAAGCCTGAAGTGTGGTGCACAAAGACATTTGCAATGTATGTGCAGGACTGGGTGCACACACAGGAGGGGACCTGCCTGTCTTTGCCGTGTTGTCTCGCCACCTCTTCAGCCTCATCTAACATGATGGGGCTTCCCCTCCTTTGGACCCCCGTGCTCAAGCCTCAATAAACTTCATGTCCTCTGATACATCATGCCTCTGAGTATTTATCTGAACTCTCTTCTCCAGCTACCAATGGCTGGTTAACGTGTGTGTGGTTAAGATGGCCTTTCGTGTGTGGTTAAGATGGCCCCTCCTCCAGGAAGCCTTCCCTGAGTTGACAGTCACAGCTCCCTGTTACCTAACTCCATTCCCCCATACTGTTACTGGCTACAAACTCCCTGGGTAAGGGAATTCCTCTTCTATGAATTGTTCTGCCTGGCATGTGGAAGGGTCATGACACATGAGTCACAAATAACTAAGTAAATCCTCTTTCTCCCCCTCCTCCCTTTCCCTGTGAAATTTCCCCCCAGAAACTCTCAGTTACTCAGATTGTCTGACATCTTATTAGAGATCCAAGAAGTCTTTTATTTCACCCTTAGAAATGGTCTCTGATGCTTATGGTTAATGGAAACAGCAACCCGCTGGGGGTCCCCCAGCCTCCAGGTGGTGGCGTCTTCTTGTTTAAATACATAAGAGCATAAGGAGGGCTCCTGGGTGGCTCAGTTGGTTAAGCGACTGCCTTTGGCTCAGGTCATGATCCTGGAGTCCCAGGATCGAGTCCCACATTGGGCTCCCTGCTTGGCAGGGAGTCTGCTTCTCCCTCTGACCCTCCCCCTTCTCATACTCTCTCTCTCTCAAATAAATAAATAAAATCTTTAAAAATACATACATACATACATAAGGGCATAAGGAATAATTACTTTTGAATATTTGGTGGGCCTCTCCAGTGCAACCTTCTGGATGTGGAATTTTCTTTATCTTTCTTTTTTCTTTTACTTTTAAGTAATCTCTATACCCAACATGGGGCTCAAACTCGCAGCCTGGAGATCAAAAGTTGCATGCTCTACCAACTGAGCCAGCCAGGCACCCCTTGAAATAATAACTAAAAAAAAAAAGATTTATTCATTTATTTGAGAGAGCATGTGTGTGCATGTGTGTGTGAGTGGGGGTAGAGGGGGAGAGAGAGACTCTTCACGCAGACTGCTGAGTTCAGAGCCTGACGGGCTCCTCCCCATGACCCATGAGATCACGACCTGAGCCCAAACCAAGAGTCAGACACTTAACTGATAGAGCCACTCAGGCACTCCTGGAATAATAACTTAAAAAAAAAAAATAAAGTTTATTACCATGAGCCAAACACTATTGGAGGCACTGTCCGTCTATATTATCCTATTCATGTCTCACAGTTGCCCTGGGGGTCAGTTGTGCTGTTGTTCCTCTTTACAGATGAGGAAATGGAAGCTCAGAGAGGTGGGTAACTTACAAGGGATGGAACTGGGAGCCAAACTCAGGGACTCCCAAGTCCTGCCCCTCAGCCACACAGCCAGGTAGCAGGAACAAAAGTTCCGGGGTCCCACCCAGAGCAGGGACCAGATTTCTTATTGGCTCACAATAATGGGCATATACTGCTCTCCATCCGCTGGGTTTCAGCCACTCTGTTCCACTGAACCCTTCTTCGTCCCTCCCATGGCCCTCAGCCTCACAACTTCTGCCTTATCTCTTGGGGTCCTGTGACTTCTGCTGCCTCTCCTTGCCAACTGCTTATCCCTCCCGGTGCCTCCAAGTCAGACTCCTCAACACAGAGGCTCTGATGTGCTTCTGTTGGGCAAAACTCTCATGTCAGGCCACTCCAAATGCTGCTGGCTGACCCCATAACGGGCTGCTCCTGGCTCATGGGCCATCCTGGTCCAACTGGATGTTGCCAAGAGGTTAGGGATGTCTGATGATCCTCAGAAGGGTCTGAAAGTCCAGTCAGGTCTCAGAGTCTAAGAAACTTCTAAAACTTCAACTCAAAAAGGACTTAAAAGGCAGATGTTAGGGGCACCTGGGTGTCTCAGTGGGTTAAAGCCTCTGCCTTCGGCTCAGGTCATGATCCCAGGGTCCTGTGATCAAGCCCCACATCGGGCTCTCTGCTCCGAGGGGAGCCTGCTTCCTCCACTCTCTCTGCCTCTCTGCCTACTTGAGATCTCTGTCAAATAAATAAATAAAATATTATTTATTTTTTTAAAAAGGGCAGGTATTAGAAGTATGTCATGGACATGGATGTTTTTCCCTTCCTGTCTCAGGTTGGGCTACCCTTACGAGATACCATAGACTGGGAGCCTTAAACGACGTACATTGATTCTTCTCACAGTCTTGGAGGCTGGGAAGTCCATGGTAAAGGTGTTAGCCAATTGTGTTTCTGTTGAGAGCTCTTTTCCTACCTTGCAGATAGTAGCCTTCTTGCTGTGTTTTCCCATGGCAGAGAGGAAGGGAAAGAACTCTCTGGTGTCTCTAATAAGGTCACTAATGCCATGGGTACTAATCCCCTCATGACCTCATCCAACCCTAATTACATCTCTAAGGCCCCATCTCCAAATACCAAAACACTGGAGGTTAGCACTTCAGTGTATGAATTTGTGGGAGCTCCCTTCAGTGTATAACACTGCCTAATATTCATTCCCCTTTCTGGGATCTACACCCTGATTTTCCTCTTGGGAACCACCCCTTCCCTTCCCCACTCAGTTCCTGTGGTCCTGGAGAACCACCCACATGCAGCTTCTTGGGTAGGTAGAAATTGCCCTGTCCAATGAATGTATCTACCCCCTGGATATAATAATCATTATATTTAATAATCATTATATTTAAGAGAACCATGACCTATATTTGGACCAATCAGAGGGACTGCTATAGGTTGAGTTATGCCACCCCCCAAAATTCATATGTTGAAATCCTAGCCCTTGATGTGACTGTATTTGGAGATGGGGCCTTATGAGAGATAGTTGAGGTTAAATGAGATCACAAGGGTGGGGCCCTAATCCCATAGGATTGGTGTCCTTATAAGAAGAGGAAGAGACCCCAGACCTCCCCCAAACCAACTCTTTGTCTCTCAACCCCAGTCCCTATGCACAGAGGGGTGAGGACATGTGAGGACCCAGTGAGAGGGTGAGCATCTACGATCCAGGAAAAGCGGCCTCATGGGAGATCAGCTCTGATGGCCCCTCGATCTTGGACTTCCTGCCTCCAGAACCCTAAGAACAGAAGTCCTGAGCATGCCTGATTTGAACTCCTGGTTCTGCCTGTGCCTGAACTAGGTCTCATGTCTGCATACCACACTTACACAAGCCAATGAATTCTTTTTGCCTGAGTTTGGTTTCTGTCCCTTGCAACCAAAAGCACTGTGACTGATACAGAGTCAACTCTCATTTTATTATGTTCTTTCAGTATATCTGACCAGAAAGGTCATCATAATTACATTGGTGTAAATGAGTTGTAGTCAGACAGTGACACAATAATTGAAGCCTTGGAACCTATACTCCCTCGGGGCAAGTGAACAGAGAACTTGGGAATTCTTGAATTCTCACCAGCTCCTTGGAGATCATGGGTCTGTTTGGCTTTCTCCCAGGGTGTGTGAAATCTTTAAGTGGGGTTAGGGAGTCCTCTGTCTAAGCCCTTGCTCCTCCAAGGGACAGCCCTTCCCACCAAGAGGCATCGCACTAGCGTAGAAATCTCCGTATTCATGGTAGCAGGTCCGATCTATGGAGTCTTTTCCTGCACACCAGGCCGGCACATTTGCCAAGCACCTTGCTCAAGGTTTTTTTGTTTTGTTTTGTTGTTTTTAAGATTTTATTTATTTATTGACAGAGCGAGAGATAACAAGTAGGCAGAGAGAGCGGGGGAAGCAGGCTCCCCGCTGAGTAGAGAGCAGTGAGCCCAATGCGTGGCTCGATCCCAGGATCCTGAGATCATGACTTGAGCCAAAGGCAGAGGCTTAACCCACTGAGCCACCCAGGCGCCCCTGATGGCAGTCTTCTAATTGGACAGCGCGGGCATCCTGTAATTTCTGAGAGGCAGATTTTTTTGGTGATTTACAAATGAAGTTAGAAGTTTGGCCACAAGGAACACTCTGCTCAAAGGGAACATTGATAACATATCTGCCAGTGGTAACCCCCATTGGGCCTGTCTTCATTCGGAAAATAACACAGAGGGGCTCAGTTCATGATCTCAGGGTCCTGAGATTGAGAGCCCTGTGTCAGGCTCTACACTCAGTGTGGGGTCTGCTTGTCCCTCTCCCTCTGTTCCTCACCCTGTTCTCTCTCTCTCAGATAAATAAGTAAAATCTTAAAAATAATAACCCAGAAGGGAAACAACCCAGTATGTTTCACAGCTTCTTTTTTTCTTTTTTAAATTTTATTTATTTATTTGACAGATAGCGACCACAAGTAGGCAGAGGCAGGCATAGGGTGGGGAGTGAAGCAAGCTCCCTGCTGAGCAGAGAGCCTGATGTAGGCCTGGATCCGAAGACCCTGAGATCATGACCTGAGCTGAAGGCAGAAGCTTTAACCCACTGAGCCACCCAGGCGCCCCTGTTTCACAGCTTCTAATGAAAGTAAACGTAGGCTCACCTTGTGACCCAGTAAGTCCGCTCACAGGTATTTACCTCAGAGAAATGAGAGCTTACCTCCACCAAAACGAACAAAACTTTCCAGAATGTTCACCACAGTTTTATTAGGTACAACAGGAAGATCTTAAATGCAGTGTTGAGTGAAAGACACAAATGAGACTACTCGGTATTCCAAGTATAGCAAGTCCAGAAACAGGCAAAACAAATCTATAATGACAGAAAGCAGAATAGTGTGGTTGCCTCATGCTTGGGGGCCAGGGGTGCCATGAGGGAAGGTAGATTGGGAAGAAGCACTAGGGATCTTTGGGGGGTATTGGCACGTTCTATTGATCTGGTGATGGTTACACAGGTGTGCAAATAAAGGGAAAGTAATGGAGCTGAACCCGGAGGGTTTGCGCGCTTCAGTGGGTATAAGGTACACTTGAGTCAAGGCCTCTCCCCACACGTCCGCAGCCACGCCCACATAAAACCCCCGGAGGCCCAGACCCAGCTGCGGCCGGGCCCTGCCCGCTCCCTCTAGACTAGCTTCCGCGCCTCCGCGACGGCAGGGAGGCCGCGCTCTCCCGGGAAAGTGCGGGCCCGCCCCACTGTCCGACTGTGGCCCGCCAAGGCGGGACCTTGGTATCCCGCGCGGGTCCCGGACGCGTGCGCCCCGCCCCCACGGGCGCCCCGCGACCGCACGCCCGGGCCCGCTCCGCCCCGTCTCCGCCCCCGTCCCCGGCCCGCCCCGGCTCGCCCCGCCCCGCTTATCTGGCCGGTTGGCCGGGGCCCGGGAGGCGGCCGGCGGGCTGGTAGGGGCCGCGCGATGTCGCACGGAGCCGGGCTCGTCCGCACCACGTGCAGCAGCGGCGGCGGCCCGGGGGCCGGCGCGGGACAGCCGAGCGCAAGGCCCTCGGAGGGGCGGCTGGACCCCGTCTACCCCCGCACGTACTCGGCCCTGCTGAAGGTGGCGCAGATGGTAAGAGAGGCCGGGGCGCGGGGCCGGGGTCTCGCGGAGAGGCGGGGCAGGAAGGGGAGCGGGCGGTGGCGCGCGGGGCGGCTGGAGCCGGGCGGAGCCCGCGGGAGCATCGCTCGGCGGGCGGGGCGGGGCACGGCGCCGCTACGGTCAAGTTCGGGGAGGGCTTCGTTCGGAAAGTTGGGTGCGCTGCCCCGGCCCTGGAACTCAGCCGCGACGCCGCCCTCGCTCCCGCGGACACAGGTCTCCAGGGCCCCAGGCTTTTTCCAGCCAGCCCTCTGCGGGGCCCGGCCCGCTTTCCGACAGAAAGCGCAGGCAAAAGTTGCTTTTCCTCTTCCTTCCTCTTCTTTGGGCCGCGCCGCTTCGAACCCGAATCTGGGGTGTTAGAGTCGCCAGGCGGGGCGCTGAGGCGGCGAAACCCGTCCTTCTCCCCCTCGAGGCCTCCTCTTTCCTCCCAACCGAAGAGAGCAGGGTTGCCCTGCTCTGGGCGCAGTTTCGCAGAGGAGAGGAAGTCCGAAGTTCTCAGTTCCCTGGTGGGGAAACGGAATGGGGATCCTCGGAGACAGCCGTCCTACACCCCCGACCTCTCAAGTTCAAGGGAGGGTCCGGGTCTTAGGGGGCCGCTGGAAGGCGGAGGATCGATGGGGAAGCTCCGTTTTGAGGAGCCTGTGCACTAGGGAGTGCAGCTAACTGTAGGGAGTATCCAACCCTGTATTTACTGTTTTTTCCTGTATATACATACTTACGGTAAAGTTTAATTTACCAGTTAGGCATAATAGGAGATTAACAATGACTAATAATAAAATAGAACAATTATAACTATATGCTGGAATAAAAAGTATGTAAATGTGAGGGACGCCTGGGTGGCGCAGTTGGTTGGACGACTGCCTCCGGCTCAGGGCGTGATCTTGGAGTCGCGGGATCGAGTCCCACATCAGGCTCCCAGCTCCATGGGGAGTCTGCTTCGCTCTCTGACCTTCTCCTCACTCATTCTCTCTCTCACTGTCTCTCTCTCTCAAATAAATAAAATAAAATCTTAAAAAAAAAGTATGTAAATGTGGTCTCTCACTCTCAAAATGCCTTTTTGTACGAACTCACTCTTCTTGTGCTGATGTGAGATGAAAAAAATGCCTGACGGATGAGATAAAGCATTGTGACATAGCATTAGGCTGCTATTGATCTCCTGACGAATCAGCAGAGCAGAGGGTCATCTGCTTCTGCTTTATGGTTGACTGTGGGTAATTTAGCAAAACTGCAGATGGGCAGTGCTGGGGAGTCCTCATTTGGGAGAGCCAGAGTCACCCGAATGGGGAGTCACCTACGAAGCCTGGCAGGCTGCAGGTCTGAGCCCTGAGTAGGACAAGCATGGTGCAGGTGGTGGCCTACACCAAGGCTGATGTCATCTGGCCTGTTCTCTTGTTCCCCACTCTTTTCTTTCTCCCCATTTTTTTTCTGCTTTAAACACATGTTCATCTTAAACACCTTTCCCATTCGTCTGATGTGTATTGTGAAACTAGGTTGGGCTCTTGGTGAGTCCACTCATTGTAATGTTTGCAGCGAGAATGGTGGCGGGGGAGGTGGTAGTTTTGAAGAGGCGTGTTGGAGAAAAGAAGGTGGACATAGGGACAAGGTTACGTAGCCCGAAGCTGGTGTTTCCTATGGCGGGCCAGTCCCAGTATGCTGGACACTGGAAGCTTGCCCGTGAGTCCAACGCACTTTGTTCTGGTGTTTGTAAAGGGGGCTCTCATTTCCTGCTCAGGCCAGATCTGAAGGGAGGGGTACTGAGTTCTCTTTTCTCTAAGAAGGGTGTCTAGATGGACCAAAAATTAGGAAGTGTTAGCTATGAACAACAACACATTGTGCTGAGGAGTGTTGGTTTTGAGCCGGGCATTTTTGGACTCACATTAAGACTGCTGATCAGCCAAATAGAGGGGACCAGCCTACCTCTTCATCCTTAAAAGGTGAGCGGGAATGAGACAGACCCTAATGGAGACTGGAAGACATGTCATGAATGAAATAATGAGTTTGGTGGCCAAAAATTAGGATCAGAAGGACCACTTCTTCTGGTCCATGAGTTTCATGGACAAAGGTCATGGGTTTAAGAAGGCTCCATGTTGGTCCATGAGTTTGGTGGGTAAGGTTTGTGGAAAAGAGAAAGCTCCATTTTATTGAAAGTTCCTCCACTAGCCTCTTCGCCTGTGGCCCTTATGCTGGGTTGTAGGTGATAGTCACAGGGCCTCTTGTTCCATAGAAGGAAAAAAAGACCTAGGGAATGGCTTCTCCATTGTACCCCTTAAAATCATCTTCACGGGATTCTAATGCCTTCTTCCTCCCCTGAGGAGGCCCCTGTGATTGCAGGCTGGTTTGAGCTGACCCCTTGGAAGTGAACTTGTCCTTGTAGGGTAGTCATATAGAGAGACTCTTCAGAGTTGTCTACCTGGGCCTCTTGTCTAACTCTTTCCCATTCTCCTCCTCTTCCTCTTCTCTTGGGGCCTGCATGGACATTTGATATTCTTTCATCTTTTTCCTGGAAACATGTGCATAACCAGGAATTAACCACATTGGGGAAGGGCAGATGCAGCTAAAATGGTGCCACCAGTGGGCACTGTATCCATGGGTCTCTGATTTAGACCACCGACATCTCATTTGCATCCTGAAAAGGCTGACCTGAATGTCCTAGACTTCCCATTAAGTGTTTTCCTCATGGTCTAATCAGCAGACCTGTCAATATTATTACCTTAAATAATTGAAAAGGCTGTTCCCTTTGAGAACAACTTCCTTTCCTTGCTTTGCATCTCTCCTGGGTCCACCAGTACCAGAAAATGAGGAGAGATAACAGAAAGAGAGTGAGTTTCTTAGTGAATGTTAGTACTTGTCACTTTAATGAATCTTTATAATCTTGTGGCTTCAGTAGTTTAGTTTCTTGGGTCTCCCTCTTTAGCCAAGAGACTGTCACACTTGGTGACCCTAAAGGAGCGGGTTTCTTTGTTGTTGTTAATAGCTCTGTTTTTTGAACCCTATCATTGTTCTTTGTAAGGCACTAGGGAGGCATGCCTGGGTGGCTCAGTCGGTTAGGCATCTGCTTTCGGCTAACCCTAATCCTAACCTGAGCCGACGGCAGACGCCTAAACCGACAGAGCAACCCCAAAAGACTATATATTCGATGATTCCACTAATTAACATGGGATGTCCAGAACAGGTAAATTTCTAGAGACAGAAAGTCGGGGAGTGGTTGCTCAGGGCTGAGGAGTTTGGGAGCAATGGGGAGTGGCTGCTAAGAGGTAGGTGGTTTCTTTTCAGATGAGGAAAATGTTCTAAAATGGATTGTGGTGATGGTTGCACAACCCTGTGAATATACTAAAAACCACCGGTTTGTACACTTTAAATGTGTGAATTGTATCTCCGTAAAGCTGCTAAAAGGAAATCTAGGGAAGAGTTCAGAGGGGGGACTCTGTGTGGTGGGTGTGGGAGCGCCACAACACAGGAAACTCCCCGGCCATCCTCCCCATCCACTACTAGACAGAGGAATGTCCCCTGCAGACCTCACAGAATCTGAGCCTGAGGGGGGGTGCCCTGAGGTCCGGAGGGGTCCAGATGGCCCTGCGTGTGACCTCACCAGCATTCCTCATCAGTGCAGTTGTTCAGTAGACAGTTATGAGTGCCATGATCATCTTCGTTTCTGCGGGAGCAGGGGGCTGTGACAAAGCCCTTACCCTCAGGAAGTCTGTGGTTTCACCGAGGAGACAGATGAGTCCCAAAATTGACTGGTGGGGGAGGTTAAAAAAAGAGTCTGGTTGCCTACACTAAGAAGGAAGGAAAGAGGCTTGAAACCTTCAAGAAGGTCACATCTGAGTTGAAACTTGAGAGCTGAGTACAGGTTGGTGAGGTTGGGAATGCACCCTTACCTCTGGAATGTCTTTATTTAGTATGTTTAAGTTGGAGATAAGGGATAGTTTGGGGGTTTGGGAGGGGAAGAGAATACAGCAGGACATGAGGAAGCACTTGGGCAGTCCTGACATCTAGAAGGAGGTGTCATCTCATTTCCTGGGTATCTGCTGTGTTCTCATGTGAGGCACATGGAAGACGGACCCTTTCTGTGTGTGCAAAGAAACAGAGGCTGTGACATTTGCAGAACCATATGGAAGGAAAATCAGAGTGTGGTTTCACAAGCAGCAAAGATGGAAACTTATATGTCCTCCAGAAGTTTCATTTATTTACTCAGCAAATATTTGAGCACCTGTTGTATGCTAGAACACGCTGAAAAGAAGAGTAAATAAGGCAGATCAGTCAAATAGGGGAGATAAACATTAATAAAACGATTATAAATCTGTAACTGTAAACTGGGACAGGAGCTCGGAAAAAGAAGTATTAAGTGTCATAGAGAATTAAATGGAGAGTCTGATCTGTCTCAGTGGTGAGGAAGGGCTTCTATAAGGAAGGGATATTATATTAGAAGAATGAGGGAACGGTGTTTCCTGAAGAAGGAGAAACACAGTGACTCTGCAAGTCTGGAAGAAGTATTGCTGTGGTTGGAGGGGAGGGGGCAGAGGTGGAAGTGGTTTGGGTGAGACTGGAGAAAAATGCAAGGGTCAGACCCTTGGGGTCTGCAAGATCACCTCGAGGGTATGGTCCTTCATCTAAGAATACCAGGAAAGCATCCTGTCACCATCCACCAAGTGGTGGTTTTCAAACCAGGGCTGTACCGCCCCCTAAAGGTTGTTTTGTAACTTTATGGAAAACTTGGTTGTGGCAGGGTTTAGGATCATATTATATATATATACATTTTATTAATTTCAAGGTAATAATGAGAGCATTGCCAATATTTAGTATCCTAAAGAGATGTTTTATCTGGAAGAAGCTTAAAGGAGCCAACACAGGCCGGGTGGAAGCTGAGTGGGGTTGTGAGTCAGGGGAGAGTACACTCAGTTTTCTGGCATGAGAGAGCATTCTAAATACCCTCCAGCAGGCCAGGGCGATTATGAGCTTCACTCTGAAAATTCACAGCCCAGTTCCCAAACAGAATTGGACTGTGGGGGGAGGGGATCCCAGCCGCTGGTGTAGCTGGGAATGGACTTAGCTTGGAGAATGACCCAGCATAACCCAGAATGGTCCACCCCTCTTTGTTCTACTTTATGTCTCCGTAGCAGGGCAGCACTAGCTGGGTTCCCAAATGCAGTCTGCACACCCCTGTCCTAGTTCCTGGAAAGCAGAGGGTTAAAGGTGTTAAAGGCAGCGAAGAACCTCACTGCCAAGATTCTTTTACTCGTGGCCCAGTCCTAATCCAAGAACAATTTTCTATCAATAGCCAAACAAATAAAAATAATAAAACATAACAAGTTAGGCTTGTTCTTTGTAGAAATTTGGGGAAACATGGGGCACCTGGGTGGCTCGGTCGTTAAGTGTCTGCCTTCTGCTCAGGTCATGGTCCCAAGGTTCTGGGATCAAGCCCCCCCATTGGGCTCCCTGCTCAGTGGGAGGCCTGTTTCTTGTTTCTCCCTCTTCCACCCGCCCTGCTTGTGTTTCCTCTCTTGCTCTCTGTCTCTCTCTCTCTCTTTCAAATAAATAAAATCTTAAAAAAAAAAAAAAAGAAACTTGGGGAAACACACAAAAAAAGCAGACTGTTTTCCAAGATTAGTCTTTAAAGTAAAATCTTTTACCATTTCATAGTAGACATCTATAATTTGGGGTAGTTTCTTTTTTCTTTCTTAATTTTTTTTTTTTTTAAAGATCTTGCTAATTTGACACAGAGAGAGAGAGAGCACGAGCATGGGGAGAGGCAGAAGGAGAGGGAGAAGCAGGGAGCCCCATGTGTGGCCTGACCCCAGAACCCTGGGATCATGACCTGAGTGGAAGGCAGACACTTAACCAACTGAGCCACCCAGGGGCCCCTGTTTTGTTTCATATAGAAAATTAGAATGATGTATATCTGTTTTGTAAAATGCCTTTTGGGGGTGGGGGCTTAATATGCGATAGATGTTTTCTTGTGTCACTTAATGTTTGTCTGCCATTTGGTTTTTAACAGCATCACTGTAGCCAGTCCTGGCTGTACCATGGTCTGGGTGAAAGCCCCCTCCCCCTTGTTGTGGCTCAGAAATCTTCCAGTTCTGTCCATGTACAAACAAAGCCGCGGTGAACTTCTTGTAGAGAAATCCTGGTATACACATCCCTAAATCCTTCCTCAGGATAAATGGCAGTGACCTTTCACAGAGATAGAGATGAAGTGTTTTGTGCCCTTCGGAGCCTGGTGACATTAAACAGTGATGTATACGTTTTAATATCTGGAAATTAATGGGTATCCCTTTATCATCCAGAAATTTCAAGGAGCCAGAGGTGATGGTAATAGTATTTGAAGTTGTAATAGTGTTTTTGGTGTCTGATGGTTTGGGAAAGGAACAATGCCATTGATGGGCTAGAAGATTCTGTAGTGCTGTATGCACTTGAATCTGAGTAAAGGCAACAGCATCTGCATAAATTTGAAGAGTGATAGTACCACAGCTTATTTATTCAGGCTGCAAAGCATGCGCGTTTCTGCACTACTGGCAAGAATTCCCCTCCAGGGCACCCCAAAAACCACCTGCCTCCAGATGGGAAACCAGTGGCTGGAGGAGAGGAAGACACCAGATGGAGGGTCCCCTGGGCTTCAGGAGCTGGGGGAGCACAAGTGGGTGCGTGTGTGGGGCCTCACAAGGCAGAAGGGAGTCCCACGGGTGTTTGGGCATTACCGTGGGTATTAAAGACCCTCTAGGCAACCTGAGCCTCACTCGGGGACTCCCTGTGGGGGTTAGTATGTGTCATCCAATTTCGGGATCAGGGAAGGGCTCCTCTCTGCTCTCTTCCTCCCAGGCCCTCGCCCTCCCGCCGTGTTCCCAGTGCTTCCTGCTCAGCGCCAGCACCACTGGACCCTCCATCTGTTTCCTCCCCCTGTCTTCTGCCCTCCCGAGCCAGCCCAGGCGTGCTGCCCATGGAAGCCTCCCTCTGACCCGCCGCCTGCCACATGCTTGCCGCCTTTGTCACCAGTTTGGCTCGGCCACTCCCTCGCCTGCTGCTCACTCTCCAGCATTCCTCACTGGGGCCTTAGCAACTCCTGGCATCCTGGCAACATCCTGGCGCAGAGCCGGCTAGTGGCTGGCTGCGGCTGGCTGCTGCTGGCTGCTGGTGGCTGGGCAGCCCCAGGGACTTTTCGGAAAGAAAGGAGAATGGGAGGGATTCTCTCCCCACCCTATCCCAGCTCCCAGGCAGAAATCACAATCAGAACCTAGAAGCTGCTCAGCCTCCTACAGAAAAAGAAGTTCACCTGGTTTGTGTTTTAATCAGCACTGATCTGATTGGAACATGGCCCTTCCTTTCCCCAGGGCGGCCATACTTTTTTTTTTTCCTTACTTCCGATAGGTAAAAGGATAGATGGGTTGACAGAGAAGGAGAAATTGTCTGTAAACACTTTCCACGTATTCCCCACGGAAAGGATTGCTGTGAAAGATGGGAGGGGTATCATCCTGAGTTTTAAAGATGAAGAAAATACAGTTCCTTAAGAAGGGGATGGGAAGGAGGAAATAAAAGAGAAATGAATTACATCTTCCAGGTACAGAGTAAATTGGAACTTTCTGGAAAGCATCGAGAATTACTAACTATCCTGTGACTGCAGCGTGGTTTTACTCACTTTGTTTCCTAGGTTTTCTTTATTCCCCAAAGACGGCAGCCACAGTGCTAGTGATTGTTTGTGAAGAAGTCTTTTTCGAACTTTTCCTCTCAAGTGATAAAAGTGATACTTCAATAATAATCATAGAGTTGATCACTCACTGAGTTCCTGTTGGGCCAGGTGTTCTACACATGTTACCTCATTTAATCCCCCCCATGATAAGTCCGTTCTGTCGTTACCTGCATTTTATAGATGAGGAAACAGAGGCAGGGAGGTTTGGTAACTTGCCCGAAGTCACACCTGTAAAGAATGAGGCTGGGTTTTGAACCAGCCGGCTTGTGTCAGATCTTGAGCTCATGAAAGGACAATTTGGGGTCATTTCATTCTCATTGCCAATACCCTATGAGTATTTTCCCGTGTCATTAAGCCTTATTTGAAAATGATGGGATACGTGCCATTGGTTGTATCTTAACTGATCCCGTCGGCTCCATGTTGGTGGATAGGCTGCGGCAGATCTGAAGGGAGGGGCTATGAGACTCGAACAGCAGGTGCCAGTGGCAATTTCACCCTTTGCCAGAGATGAAATCAGCCAGAGTAGGGAAAATCCCTCACTGGGGTATTGAACAGTATGTGTATAGTATTTCAGAAAGCATATTAACATGTCACGCATAGGGCTGCTGGAAGGCTTGAGAGGAAACCATCACTATTCTCCTTGTTTGTAAGTCATGAGTGCCTCCTGGAAGGGTTGGGACCAGAGAGGGGAACTAAGGTTTGTGTATTTGCTGTACTATGTCTGGCAATTTCCCATGCAGTTTCCCTTGGTTTCACCCTTTCAGTGACTCTAGATTATTTATCTTCCCCTTCTTTTGGTTGAATAGAGGCTGAGAGGTGTTGTAACTTGCCCAAGTTCCAAATATTCATTTAATTCTGGAGCCAGCATTTGAAGCCAGGCGTGGGCAAGGAAGGCCTAGTCTTTTGCCACTGTGGTATGCCATCCATTCAGGTAGGGTAAGCAGGCTCCCAGTCTAGTCCAGGGTGGCAGATGCACTCCAGGGTGATCCCCAGTGAGTCACAACCCTGTGTAATCCATGCTCTTGAGTGTGGATGGGCCCTGGGACTTGCCTCTAGCTGATAGAATACAGCAGAGCTGACAGGATGCCATTCCCGTGGCTGTGTCATGTCATATGCCAAGGTGAGTGGATGTTGCTGATGCAGTTAAGGTCCCAAATCTGTTGATTCTGAGTTAATCAAAAGGAGATCATCTCCAAGGGAGCCTGATTTACTCATGTGGAAGTCCTTAAAAGAAGTACTGGTAGGGGGGGTTCACCTGGGTGGCTCAGTCAGTTAAGCGTCTGCCTTCGGCTTAGTTTATGATCCTAGGGTCCTGGGATTGAGTCCACACCAGGCTTTCTGTTCAGCCGAGAGCCTGCCTCTCCCTCTCCCTCTGCCCCTGCCCACCACCCCCACCCCCTACTCCTGCTTTCTCTCTATCTCA
This sequence comes from Neogale vison, assembly GCF_020171115.1. Classification (NCBI taxonomy): domain Eukaryota; kingdom Metazoa; phylum Chordata; class Mammalia; order Carnivora; family Mustelidae; genus Neogale; species Neogale vison. The sequence continues at coordinate 155,060,919 of NC_058096.1, forward strand.
AATAAGTAAACAAAAATCTTTAAAAGAAAAAAAAAAAAAAGAAGAAGAAGAAGGAGAAGAAGAAGGTGGTACTGGGTCCTTCTCAAGAGGGAGGTTCTCCTGCTGGCCCTGAGAAGTCATCTGCTTTGGGAGTGGGGCAAGGGGCCAGGCAGAGGTCCATGTGGCAAGCATCCATGAGTTGTGTCTAGAAGCTGAGAGCAGCCCTCAGCTGATGGCCAGAAAAACAGACCTGAGTCCTACAGCTTAAGGAACTAAATCTGCCATCAACCACGTGGCCTTGGAAGAGGGCCCCCAAGCCTCAGATAAAGCCCCAGGCTGGCCAATATCTTGCTGCAGCCTTGTGAGACCTAGTGCAGAAGACTCCCAACTGGGGCTCCTGGCCAGTGGAAGTGGTGACAGGATAAATAAATGTTCTATGCTATTTAGTTTGTGGTCATTTGGTACACAGCTGTAGATAACTCCTGCACCCTCAGAAGCCTCTCCTGTGTCTGCTCCTTGTCAGGGATGGTGGGGCAACAGCAGTGCCATCCTTATAACAGTAATGACCATATTATTTTTATATGAGCTATGATCATACATCACTGAATTCCTGGGCAGTGAATCTGTTGAGCCCTTGCTGTGGGCATTGTGCTGCCTGCTTGATCTGTAAGAACTCACTTGTCGTTATAGCATTTCTAGGAGGTGTCCATATTCCCATTTTACAGATGCGGGGGGAGGGGGCCTTCTCTGCAGCCTTGAAACTGCCTCCTTCTCCCAGCAGTCCTCTTTTCTTCCATGGTCCCTTCCAGAGCCATTCTAAAAAATAAAAGTACTGATCCAAACAGAAGGTATGACTGTGTAATTTCTCAGATTATGTTTATTTTTTAAAAACAGATAACATGATCAGGGTGCCCAGGTGGCTCAGTTGGTTAGGCGTCCAACTCTTGATCTCGGTTCAGGTCATGATCTCAGGGTCATGGGACTGAGCCTTGCATCAGGCTGCACACTCGGCTGGGAGTCTGCTTGAGATTCTCTCTGCCTCTGTCCCTCCCCTCACCAATCTCTCTCTCTCTCAAATAAGTACACCAGTCTTTAAAAAAACAGATAACAAGATCAAGATTTTAAAAGTATAAAAACTCCAGTTTCCACTTTCTCTCCCTGGAGGCCACCAGTGATACCAGTTTCTTGTATATCCTTCAGGAATTATTTTGTGCTTCTCTGTGTCTCTGTGTGTGTCTGTGCACGCATGTGTGTCTCTTCTCTCACCCCCGATGGGAGCATACTTAAACTCGCTGTTCTGTACTTTTGTTATTTAGCTTTCCATCTTGGAGCTAATTCCACGTCCATTCATAAAGAGTTCTCATTCTCTGCAACAGCTGCATTGCCTTGCAGAGAATGGATTTACCATCATTTATTGAATTAGTCCCCACTGACAGCACTTGGGTTATTTCCAATCTTTTGTTCGCTCAGTGCTGTGGCAGATAGCCTTGTACGTAACACAGTTTGGCATATGTATGGGAATATCAGAAGAAGTCCCTAAATAGAATTCCTGGACCAAATGTGGCCCGTTCTTGGAAATCTTTCATCTGTCCGAAAAGTCAGCGTGACAGATCTTACTTTGTGATCTTCTCCTTCAGGCCGTCAGGCGTCTTCCACATCCATTGACATTGGGAAAGACTGCTTAGTGTTTGGTGTTCAGAGTTCCACTTACCATTAAGATATTAAGAACTGGGAAAGTTTAGGGAACAAGAAAATTGTGTGACCAGCATTTTTCTTAGAATTTCCCAACATTCATCACAGGGAGTGTTGAAGTCCGCTTCTGTAGAGTAGAGCTAGAGATGTTCTTGTGCATTTGGTCGGTTCTGAGTGAGGGAGGCAGGCAGGGGCAGGAGAAGGAGCCAGAGAAAGATAGGTTTTATAAGTCTAAGCATTGGCCTGATGTTTCAGGGATCTCTGGAAAGTGAGTGCACCCTAGAGATTCTCCTGTTTTGAGGCCGGGGAGCTGGGCCTTTGTACCCTTTATTGACTACAGACCTGGGGTGGTGGGGAGTAGATGAACTCCCAGGAACCTCTGAGCCAGACCGCTGCAGCTAAGGGGGAATCATTAGTGCACCTGGGTGGGGTTAGCAGCAGCGCCCCCTGCAGTGCCTGGACAGTGGTGCACCGACCTGGTTAAACCGAGCCAGCCATTGGAGTTGCTTCGCGTCATTCTGATCTCTTCTGAGGCTCTGAGCTGATGCAGTCTGGGGCCGGCTGACTGCAGACTGCTTCCACCCGCAAAACTGGCTTATCAGTATTCTTGCCCCAGGCTCCCTCTGGATCTGCAGTGCCAGGCTGCTCAGCCTTCCAGACTTCTGATGTTACTTTTTGAGGTCCACTTAAATAGTCCTGTTATTTTTTGTCATTTCCTATTTGAAACAAGAGGAGAGGAAAACAAATCAACGTGTACTGGATGAAAAATAAACTCAGTAGGGAGCAGAAGTATTTCTGTAACCTTTTAGAAGGGAATGATAAGCAATGTCACTGCCATCATACTATAGATAACTTGATTATATCTGTTTTAACTCCTTGGAAAAACTTAAGAACAGAACCACAGGAATTTTTCCTGGAGAAAAGCAATTTGAGTTCAGAGCTGGGACCTCTTTGACATAACTGTTGTGAGTTTCACGTGGAAAAGGTAAAAGAGGCCCCTCTAATCTTTGTATTGATGTGACCTGGTTTTACGAGGGTTCCTTAAATATTACCATTACCGAGCAGTACATCCTGTTTATTGACCGCCGCTTACGTCAGAGGTAAAAAGTCTCTACCACATAACGTACATTCCCCTGGATCTAACGGGGTCTCCTTGCTGACCTACTCTCACAATTTGTGGTGACATCTGTCCCACATTTAGAGATGTGATTGCTACTTCAACATACAGTTGCTTGCTGTGATTTAGGGATGAAAAATTACTTTCTAGTTTAGTGGGTTGAAAGATGGCCCCCAAAATATAGGTCTGCATCCTTACCCTTGGAACCTGTGAACATGACCTTATTTGGAACAAGGGTATTTTCAGATGTAATGAAGTTCAGGGTCTTGAAATCATTTATCCAAATGTACCTGTGAGGTCCCTAAGTCCAATGACAAGTGTTTTTAGAAGAGACACACAAAGGAGAAGGGCATGGGGACTTTTGGCTTTGAAACCCTCTCCTACCTTCCCCAGGTATAATAGGAAACCAGCCCCCCATACTGGGAGGGCAAGCAGAGCTGAGGAAGGAGGCACATTTAATAAACAAAGGGAACTTAGATACAAGGCTTTTCTTGGGCAGCAGCAAGATGAGTCAATTCTGTACCTGCCCAACAAACCTTAAGAGTTTACACCAAGGCCTTAACTGGGTTCAGTCACATATATGGTCCAGATGTTCTCAACATTGCCTCACTGTCCCAAGGCTGTGTCCTTGGAGCATCCTCTAGGAACGGGAAGGGTCAGTGGAACCCACATTCCAAGGACAGGGAAGGGGCAAGGACCTCTGAATGCCCAGGTCCAGCTTACAGGTCAACTGGTGGTCACATTGGTTTGATGACCTTCTCCAACAGTGACATGAAAATGTGGCAGAGATTGCAGTAGATCTCTGCCACATCTCTTGATGTGGCCATGAGCCCAAGGACGCACGGCAGCCACCAGAGGCTGGAAGAAGCAATGAATGGATTCTCCCTAGAGTCCCCAGGGAGAACTAGGTCCTGCCTCCACCTTGGTTTAAGCCCGATGATACTGATTTCTGGGTCTGATTTACAGGCTTGCGAAAGAATAAATTTCTGTTTTTCTAAGCCACCAAGTTGATAGTAATTTTTTACAGCAACCACAGGAAACTAGTACAGCCAGTTCAAGACTTTCCACTGTGGTTAAATTCTAAAAATCCTTAGCAGCGTAGACTGTAGACTTTTACTATTTTCTCCGTGTAGAGGCATTGCTTGCTTCTAGGAACAATGTTTCAGAGAAGAGATGCCATCCCCTAACACTCTGGATGGCAATTACATCTCAATCTTCTTTATTTTAGTACATCTTTTTCCTTAATAGCTTATTCAAAAGGAGAAGCAATCCTTGAATTTCTGCTGAGAAAAGCAGGACCATAAAGATAGAGCAAACATGAAGAGAGCATTGGAGAATCATTCTCAGATGCAGAGTAGAGACAAAAGATGAAAAGTACATTCCAAAGAACTGCTTTTGGCTTTCTTCGGGCATCGAATGAAATGTCCCCAATTCCCCCAAACCATTAGATTGCCAAGTAAATTTTATAGCATTCTAGTAGAACTTTTAAAGATAAGATATTGCAGCCCCAAAATATGTCTTTTTTTTTTTTTTAAGATTTTATTTATTTATTTTAGAGAGAGAGACGGTGAGAGAGGGAACACAAACAAGCAGGGGGAGTGGGAGAGGGAGAGGCATGCCTCCTGCTGAGCCCTGTGTGGGACTCAATCCGGGACCCTGGGACCATGATCTGAGCCAAAGGCAGATGCCTAACGACTGAGCCACCCAGGTGCCCCCAAAATATGTCTTAAGGTGATCGAGTTAGCCCTGCTTGTGAAATAGTTGCAATTTTAAAAAAATGTTCGTAGGGGTTCGGTTGGTTAAGCATCTGCCTTCGGCTCAGGTCATGATTCCTGGGTCCTGGGATGGAGTCCCTCATTGGGCTCCCTGCTCCGTGGGGAACCGACTTCTCCCTCTGCATCTTTTGCTCCTCCTGCTTGTGTTCCCTCTCTCTTTCTCTCAAATAAAATAAAAATTTTAAAAATATATAAAAATAAAAAAAAATATTTGGAGATGTGCCCTGTGACTTAAGTCTCTAATTATAAATATGTTTATACTTTTAATTTATAAATAATTCCATATTTACAGAAACTTTACAAGAACAGTTCAAAGAATTCTCCATATATCCTTCCCTGCAGATTCTCAACTGTTAACATTTTAACACACTTGTCTAATAATCATTTTGCATATATATGTATATATTATTTTTTCCTTGAATCAGTTGAGAGTAAGCTGCAGACGTCATGCTCTTTTGTCCAGGAATACTCCAGTGTGCATTTCCTAAATCAGGAAATTACTGACACCAGCCCTATTATCTCTCCCACCAGCCTTATTCGGATTTCGCCAGTTGACCCACTGATGTCCTTTTTCTCCTCTAGGATTCTGTCCTGGATCATGAGTTATATTCATTTGTCCTGTGTCCTTAATCTCCTTCAAGCCAGACGAGTCCTTTTTGTTTTTCGTGACCTTGACATTTCCAAAGAATCCAGGATAGAGCCACCCCATCACTGGACATTAAAGTTACTTTGGAGGGCAGTGTTTTATAGCCACGGTTGATGCAAAGGAAGAAGGGGAAGAAAACACATTTGGATCCTGACATACACCTTATCTCAATTTTTATGCTTACGAGACCCTTTTGTAAACTTCCTTTCTGAAGTTAATTGTTTATGTGGAGCTTAACTCCCCTTCCTAGTCAAAAAACAACAACGATGACAAAAAGACAAAAAAGAAAGACTTAGCTCACATGTCACATCCTTGGGACAATGGCTAAATTTTCCTGAGGGCTTGTCACCTACCATTTCCCATTCTATGAACTTGACAGAAATGACCTCACTTAATCTTCCTGACCTTCCCCTATCATTCAGATACTACTGTTTTTCATATTTCATTGCAAGCATCGGAATTCACCGTAATTGTGCGGTCAGTTACTGTGTTACAAGGTTCAGTGCGGTGACAGATATTTAGCTGTTCACTCCAAGCTCACGCTCCCTCTTTTGCAGTGTGGGCTGGTTCCTGATGGACAGCTGTATAGATAGACATTTCCTGCCGGCTGTGTCCGCGTGGCTCTGCCGCTAGATCTCGCCAGTGGAATCCGAGTAGAAGAGGTATTTGTCGCTTCCTGCTGGAGACTTTTAAGGGGCAGGATTCTCTACTCTTTCCTTTTCTGTCAGCTATACGTGGAGGCTCCAAGGCCCTATTTCTCATATTTTACAGATCAGGAAACAGAAACAAATCTAAGGGTAGAGACTGCCGGCTTTCCTACTAGACCACTCCCTGTCCTGCCCGAGAGGCCTTCTCCGGTGCCCTCCTCTGAAGTCATCCCCCTAACACTGCCCTAACCCCACCACCCTGTCATTTTCCCCAGTCTTGATTCCTTCATAGCAGTTCTTTTTTTTTTCTTTAAGATTTTATTTATTTATTTGAGAGAGAGAGAGAGAGAGATAGTGAGAGAGAGCAAGAGCAGGGGGAGAGGGAGAGAGCAGACTCTCCACTGAGCAGGGAGCCTGACATGGGGCTCCATCTCAGGACCTGAGTGAAGGCAGATGCCTCACCGACTGAGCCACCCAGGTGCCCAGTTTTGTTTTGTTTTTAATGAAGTATATTTTCTTGCCAAAGCCCCTGGTAAAAAAATGTCAGCCCACATGAAATGCTTGAGACCTGGATCTTCTCAGAAGGTGTGGTAATGCCATGTGGGGAGGTGCCTATGAGAGGCTGGGGGTGGGCCCCGCTCTGGGAAGGGCCCCTTTGCCAGGCCTGGAAGCACCGCATGCCCACAGCACTAACTTCAGGCCAGGATGTTGGTGGGGGGTCTCCCTGCAGAGGGAGGAGAGGATGAGGAAGATACAGATGAGACCCCAGTAGGGAGAGACTAGGATGCCCGGCCTGGAGTTTCTGGTAAAGTGACATTCGCTGCCCTGGCTGCCGGTGTGAGAGCACCTCTCTTTCCTATTTAGTTGACTTGACAGGTTTCCACTGACTCACACTGTGAAAACAGCGGGTTGCTGTGCCAGAGCAAACAGACAAGCCTAGGGATGAGGGAAGTGTTTGTCAGTGTGTCAAGCTGTCAGGACAGGATTCCGAATTTAACACGATGCTGGCAGACGCTGAATAGTGGCATTACAGAATTGGAGTAAAGGCTAAACAAATCCAGTGCCAGATGTGGTGAGCTTGCTTTTGGATTTCTATTTCTGGCTCAGGCGCTAACCCTGTGGTGGGGTCCTAGCGTGGCCCTTTGGCTGGCAGGGCGCTATTTCCTGGGGCTTCATCAGACATGCCTGTTGTGAGGCTCCAGTGATGAACAGGGCAGGTCCATGTCTCCCCTGTGGGCACAAAATCCAGACCCTGCACAGGTGTCAGGTTTCATTACCTCTGAGGCACGGCTAAGAAAAAAAGAAAATGGTAATTCGATGACACTTCTCTTATTGGAATTTTTATTTTATGCTCATTGGAAGAGTTCTCTTACTTTTATTATTTATTTATTTATTTATTTGAGGGAAGAGAGGGGGAGGGGAGGAGAGGGGATAGGAGGGGCAGAAGGAGAAGAAGAGGGAAAATCTTAAGTAGGTTCCATGCCCAGTGTGGAGTGTGATGGGGGGCGTGGTGCTTGATCTCAGCTCCTGAGATCGTGATGTGAGCCGAAATCAGGAGTTGGACGCTTCACTAACTGAACCAAAAGGCACCCCTCAAAGAGACTTAATTAAATCGGAATTTTATATACTCTTAGGAAAACATAAAAAGAAAAACTGATGAAGGAAAATAAATTGCTTAAGATCTTCTTACCACCTTTTTTACCGTCAGAGCCCTCCTCTTCTAAATTCCTTTTTTTTTTTTTTAAGTATTTTTACATACCCTGTTGTCCTTTGTGCCATCAAGGGTGAGAGCACTGGAGCATTCCTTAGAAGAGTTCATAAAAGAACTGAAAGCCGTTGGTGGTGGGCTCACAGGCTCTCTTTGACTCCCGCTCCGGCAATGATACCGAACACACCTGATTCCCCATCCTGCTGTCTCAGCTCCACAAACCGTTGGTTCTCAGCGCTTTAAGGTGTGCGCCACTCCTGTCTCTGGAATGTTCTTCCATGCTGCTGACACCCTTCTGAAGTTTTGATGCCAGCATATGGCACAGGGCAGGGAAAGATAACTACTCCACAGCGACGGTCTGGTCGGCCAATGGCATTTGTAAGTTATAGCCCTGACTCCAGGGAAGTAAAAATGAGCAAGGTGGAGCATCTCTGAATGAGTCAGGTGTGGTTAGTGTCAGGGTGGTGAGCATCACAGAGGCGGAAGGAGGGGATGCTGTGAGCACAGGTAACAGGGGTCCTCCCTAGTCCATAAGTCAGACTTTTCTAGGGAAGGAACCTCCCCTGAGTATGGGAAGGGGCAAGGCGAGAGAAGGAAGGAGGAGGGAACAGCCTTTGCAAAGGCCCAGCATTGGGAAGGAAGGTAGAGGGCTTGAAAGCTTCTTGGTCAGTTCACAAAATTGGCTTTTCGGTTGTGGTAGTATATGGAATTACTGCTAGCCACAGGCGCCTGGGTGGCTCAGTGGGTTAAGCCGCTGCCTTCGGCTCAGGTCATGATCTCAGGGTCCTGGGATCGAGTCCCGCATCGGGCTCTCTGCTCAGCAGGGAGTCTGCTTCCTCCTCTCTCTCTGCCTGCCTCTCTGCCTACCTGTGATCTCTGTCTGTCAAATAAATAAATAAAATCTTTATTAAAAAAAAAGTGTTAAAAAAAAAAAAAGAAATTAAAAACAAAATTCACCCATGGCCTCACCATTCCACAGACTCCACAGATGATCTAGTTTGGTCCTTGTCTGAGTGTGTACGTGAAGTTTGCGGAGCAAACATGGATTCTGCTTCCTCTTTTTTTTTAAATTACAAAATTCCTTATTTACTAACATGTCTGTTGCTATAAAGTCTTTGTAATTGTGCATAATATGTACAGTCATTGAAATGGATATTCTTTAATTTACTTAACCATTCACTTTTGAACATGAGGGTTGTTTTTGAGCATTTAGCTACTATAAATGATATTACATTGAACATTTGCCGAGGTTGGCAAACCACAGCCCCTTGCATCCAAATCCAGCCTGCCACCTGTTTTTGTAAATAAAGTTTTATTGGGACATAGCCAAACTCATTCACTTACGTGTATTGCATATGGCTGCTTTTGCACTGTAGTGGCAGAGCTGAGTAGTTATAACAAAGATTGTATGGCCTTCAAAGCCTAAAATATTGACTTACTGGTCCTTTACAAAAAAATTTGTCAACCTCTGGGGGCACCTGGGTGGCTCAGTCTGTTGAGCATCCAACTCTTGATTTCAGCTCAAGTCCTGATTTCAGGATCATGAGATGGAGCCCTGCGACAGGCTCCATGTTAAGCCTGGAGTCTGCTTAAGATTCTCTCCTTCTCCCTTTGCCCCTCCCCACTTGTCACTAAAAAACAAAGAAATTGTCAACCTCTGTTGTTGTACAATACTAGAGCTTTCTTCTGGTTAGCATTCATTTTCTTAAGATAAATTGCAGGAGAGAGGATTTTTTTTGCTCAGAGGATATGTATGTTATTTTGTTTATTTCAAAGTGATTTCTAATTTACAGCATGTATATGATCCATATAGATCGTGAAATGTCATGGAAACGAATGAGCCAGTTTATTGACCATTATAAGTTCTAAAAATTGGAAGGTATTATTAAAACAACTTTGGTCAATTTTGTTTGTATTCAGAATTTACTAATTTATACCTTCATTTTAAGCTTCTTTTCATTCCCAGTATTTCTTCGAGTTCTTTGCTGTAACAGTATAACACTAGCTTCTATAACAAATAGACCCTCAGTTCCAGTGCTTTCACACAATAACCTTTCCTCTTCCTTGTTCCCTGGCTAGGCACCACTTCTTGCCTACAGCTCTGTACTTTGGAAGGAGGAGTACAGATTTTGATATCACTTAGCCATCTCTGCTACAGTTGCTATTTTTTTAACATTTTAAATAATTTAAAAAATATATAATATACATGTCACATATAATATATACTCAATATATAATGTGTATTATGTATAATTATATATGTTCACATAGTTCAGTTCTTGACTTTGGATCAGGTCCTGGTCCTAGAGTCACGAGATCCAGCCCTGCATCGGTCACTGTGCTGGGTGAGGAGTCTGCTTGTGATTCTCTCTCTCTTTCTTTCTGTCAACCCCACCATTCCCCACTCCCATGCTCTCTCAACAAAGAATTCACAAAGTCTAAAAGGATAAATTGGGTAAAGTTTCTATATACCTCTGTTGGGCTGCCACAATTCCCTCTGGCAACATTGTTTCCATAGTTCGCTTATACACATTGTTGGTATCTTGCTTTTTAAAGTTTTTATTATGGGAAATTTTCAGCATAAGCCTGCTAAGAATATTCTAATGACCCCACTCCGACCCATCACGCGGCTAGAACAATTACCAATACATTGCCAACCTTGTTTCGTCTCTGTCTCTGATCTACCCCACAGATTATTTTGGAGTAAGTCCTAGACACCATATTTCAGTATGCATTCTTTTTTAGTAACAAACACTTATATTAGATTACTGTTGTTACAGCTTAAAAAACTAACTATAATCCTTTAACATCATCAAATATCCAGTCTGTTCAGCGTTCTTCAATTGTGTGTTTAAACAAATGGTTTGTTGAAATGAAGATCCAAACAAAAACCACTTATTGTGTTTCCTTTATGTTTCTCAAGTTTCTTTCATGTACTCATTTTTAAATTAAATTTTTTTGAGAGACAGAGAAGATGTGCAGGAGTGCTGGTGGGGCGGAGGGAGAGAGAGAATCCTAAGCAGGCCCCACACCCAGCATGTAGCCCAACATGGGACTTGATCTCAAGACCCTGAGATCATTACCTGAGCCCAAATCAAGAGTCAGACACTTAACTGACTGAGCCACCCAGGCGCCCTCTCAAGTTTCTTTTAATCTGTGCATTCCTTCCCCTCCTTCTTTTTCCTTATTAATTTATGTCTTGATGTCTTGAACACACCTACTCATTCATTCCTGTGGTTCATTCCCACTGAGTAGATGTGTCTGAGTGCATCCTTATGGTGTCATTAAGAAGTTCTCCAGTCCTCTGTGTTTCCTATAAATTGGCAGTTAGATTTAGAGGTTCATCAGACTCAAATTTGTTGCAAGACCACATCATGGGTGCTGATGTGTATTTCCATCAGGCAATAATACATGATCTCTCTTTATCTCTATTTTCATGATGTTAAAATGGATCAGTGGGCCTGTGTGTTGTCAGCCTGAGCCCTTCATTATAAGGTGGGTAAAAACTATAAAGTTTTTGTTTGGAACTTGATTTCAACAAACCAGTTGTTTGTTGCTTTTTGATGTTTTTCACCTTGCTGTTTTGATTTTACAGTATATATACACACATATTAGAAGTTATGACATGGGTTTCTGTAATACATAATTACTTATTTGCTTCTTTCCTCATTCGGTATCTGCCCCACAATTGCCGGTTGGGGCACAAGGCCTGTTCCAGAGTCTGTTTCCAGGAAACTCTCTCCACCCCCTCAATCCTAATGACCAACCTAAGCTTTTCGGATTAAATTTTTATTCTTAACTTTGCACGGACTTTGAAAGTTTGTATGTGCTTCTTGTTCTTCGTAATGATACTTCAGCACTGTGTTCATAGTTCCTATTTGGTGCAAATCCCTGCTCTTCCCTTCCTCTTTGACATTTCTTACCAAGCCCCCTTCTGTCACCTTCTTCCTTTAGGAAGAGGTAAAGTACAAATTACTGAGATAATAAATATTCAAATCGCACAGACTGTCTGCCCCTGAACAGATGTCCACTTTTTTTTTTAATATTTTATTTATTTATTTGACAGACAGAGATCACAAGTAGGCAGAGAGGCAGGCAGAGGGAGAGGAAGGGAAGCAGGCTCCCTGCCGAGCAGAGAGCCTGATGCGGGGCTCAATCCCAGGACCCTGGGATCATGACCTGAGCCAAAGACAGAGGCCTTAACCCACTGAGCCACCCAGGCACCCCAAACAGATGTCCGCTTTAATTCAATATCCATCTCTGTTCCTTGGGGCCAAGGAGAAAGTTGAAGAAAAATAAAGGCCAAGCATTTCAGATAGAGCCCCTCCCCACTGGGGGGAAAGGAAAGCTGATGAAGTGGTGGTTTCTATAGTTTCTCACTCACACACCGAAAGAGACTCTTTCCGAGAAGATTCAGTGAAGGAAGAGGCGGTGATAACCCAAGAATGTTATGATACACAGCCTACAGCTTGTTCACCATACTAGAATGTTGCGTGGACCCAGTGAGGCTTTTATTTTGCACATAATACATGTAGAGCATGTAATTTGTGCCCGGTGCTGTGCTCAGTGCTTTTCCAGTATTATCCTGGATGAGCTAACCTCTAAATGAGGTACTGTTTGTCATCCCCACGTTCCAGATGGGAAAGCTGAGACTCTGGAAGGTTATGTAGCTTTCCCGGGTCACACAGCTAGTGAAATCCCCACTGCTGGAGTGAGAGTCCGGTTTAGTCACCTAATCTCTTTGTGCCTCAGTTTCTTCATCTGTGAGATGGAGATGATGCTATGACCTGCTTCCTAGGCTACTATCTAGATCCTGTATGAAGCATTTGAGCTCTGAGGAAATGTTAATTATTCTATTACCTCCTCTCAGTGCCTGGTGAGAGCTTTACCCCTTTCTCCAGAAATCAATGGCATCTGTTCTTCATATTGATAGTAGTCCTGTTTTCTACAAGGTCTTCATCCTCTTTTCCCCTTTGCGTGTCCCCTTCTTATTTCTTGGACTCCGTGCTGGTCCTTTTGTTGGGAAAGTTAGATTGGCCTAGGTCAGTGTCGGAATGAGGAGAGAACTCATTCCCCCTCATTCGGGGTACGTGGAACTTTTATTCTGCACTCAGTTTTCTGGTGTTGAACATGTCCTGTGTGACAGGCTCTATTCTTGACCCAACAGAGAGATATCGAGACGATGAAGAAAGAACATAGGCTTTGCTCTTGCTTGTGTCTGCCACCCATCAGCTAGGTAACCCCAAGTCAGTCATGTCGCTTTTCTTGATCTAAAATTTTTCTCCTGAGCAGTAGGAGGCAAATGTTCAAGATTCCCTGTTGTTCTCAGTGTTAGGCTTATGGACGTGTGTGCTGGGTCAGAGTGTGAATCATTGGGTACGTTCAAGAACACCTGGGCCCTGACGTGGGTGAGCTGTGAGTGTTGGGGGCTCTGCCGTTTCCACAGCAGGGGAGTTTCTGGCAGGTTTTTCTGTCTTGATCAATAAAATTCCAGGGCAGAGAAAAGGTCAGAGTTCTGGAAAAAAAGGGGGGGGGCTGTGGAAATGGCACAGTAAAGTCTTCACAAAGTGTAGTGAGGACTGGGGCCTCTGGATTTTTTCTTGTCCCCAGATCTCCCACTCTGTGGTTTGGCAGCATCATTGCACCATTTCTCTGCAGAATTTTTTTTTTTTGCGGTGGCGGGGCGGGGGTGGGTGGAGTTTGGTAACAGCTCTGTTGAGATATAATTCACATACCATACCATTTAAGGTGTTCAACTCAATGGTTTTTAGTATAGTCACAGAATCTGTGCTGCCGTCACCACAATTCATATCAGAACTTTTAGAAGAGTTTTCTCTTTCAACACATGCGTAGAGTCATGTCTCTGTCACCACAGAGTGATAGAGGACAGCCCCATCACCCACCAGAATGCCTTTGTGCTGTCCCTTTGTAGTCAATCCCTCTCCCCACATCGTAACCCCTTTGCCTTTCCGTGTAAATTTTAGAATCAGCTCGTCAACATGTACCTGTAAAGCCTTCTGGGGTTTGGTTGGGATTTTGTTGAATCCGTATATCAATCTGGGGAGAATTGGCATGTTAGCAGTGTTGCATCTCCCAATCCATAAATGGGTTTTGCTTCTCCACTTATTTAGGTCTTCTCTGATTTTTTTTATCATTATTGTAGTTTAAGCAGTCTCTAAAGTTAGATTTATACCTAATAAATACTTTTTATACTAAAAATACTAATAAATACTTTTTTCTTTTCTTTTTTTTTTTTGGTGTTCCCAAAATAGTCCTATGCGTTTCTAATATTCAGTTTCAGTTGTTCATTGCTAATGTAGGCAAACACGTTGACCTTGCAAACTGTGAGTGACATCGCTAAGCTCATGTATTAGTTCTTGGATCTTTGAGATTTTCTACATAGGCAATTGTATTGTTTACAAATAAAGAAGTTTTATTTCTTCCTTTTCAATCTATATGTTGTTCATTTCTTTTTCTTGGCTTAGCGCAGCTTCCAGAAGTATGCAGAATAGGAGTGGTGAGAGATGACAGCCTTTCCTTGTTTCTTATCTTAGGGGGAAAGAGGGGGAAAATCTCACCACTAAATCAGATGTTAGCTGTAGATTTTTGCAAACGTGCCCTTTATTGGGTCTGGGGACCTCCCTGCTATTTTCGTTTGCTGGGGTTTTTATCATGAATGGGTATTGAATTTTGTCAAATACTTTTTTGGCATTAATTGATATGCATGTTTGGTTTTACATCTTTGGTCTGGTAATATGATGTATATACATTGATTTTCAAATGTTGAACCTGCCATGCCTTTCTGAAATGAAGTTGAGTCACTCGTTGTGACTCAACTTTATATATTTATATTTTTTATACATAGTTGGATTTGAAAGGCCAATATTTTGTTGAGGGATTCTGATAGCCTAGAAAGAGTTTATCCGTAAGCTGACTAATGATTCAGCCCACTTCCAGTCTGTCCCTTCGAGACATTCACGTACTAATAGTCTGATGTGGGTTACTCAGAATTCTTGTCTCTCTTTCCTCATCCTGTGACAGCTTTTGTTCTCTTCTTTACCTGTTTCTCACTTCTGCCCACATGTTAAAACAAAAAACAAAACATGAGATTGTGGACCCAGTTCAGAAACAGGATTTAGGAAGAAGCATTCAAGCTGAGGGGCCTCCCCTTACTGAGGAGCTAAGTGCCTCCTGTAGTGACTGCCCTTGGAAGGCTGTGTTGGATTTATCCCAGCCGGCCCTTCCCCCTCAGCAGGTGCACAGGGGTGGGGCTTTGTTTAGGCCACACCCTCTGCTTCCTTCAAAGGCATCCGCACCAGGGCAGAAGCTGGGCTGCTTCCTGGGGACTGAAAGGCCCTCTTTGTCTTGTCAGCAGGCGGCTTTTGTGTCGGTGGGAGAGGACTCTCAGTGACTCTGCAGTCCGGTAAGGGGAAATGCAGGGAGTGGCTGGGTGCCAGCCTTCCTAGGTTATTTTTAATACGGGAAGGCCAAGCGAGTGGAGAACTTTCTGAAGGCAGGTCTTTGTTTTCCCCTGGCATGCAGATGCGAGAGAAATGAGAGAGCAGAGGAGAAGGATGACATTGGAGAAGGGCCTGCTTGACACCTGCCTTCTGAAATGACTTCGCTGAACCTGGGGATGCAGGTCACAGTAGTCATGCCTTTGAGCTGGGGACAGCGTAGCTGCAGGAGGGAGGTGGGAAGGGCAAGGTGTCCCTTTTCTGGCCTGTTGGAAGGAGGTGGTTCCCCATGGGCAGGCTTTGTGCTCTCTAGAAGCATAGGCAGCCAGAGGGCAGGCAGAAGAGGTCCTCTCTGGGGGTCTGCTCTCCCGAACGGGGTCAGAGAGTAGGGGTGGTGGGGGACAGCTGATGGCCTGCAGAATGGGTGAGGCCTGGCAGATTTTTCTTTAATCTGTGGCTCGTGTGTGAAAGTGTTTGGACAAATGGAATTGCCAGCTCTTTTTTTTTTTTCCCCCTAGCTCATTTTGAGCATTTTGTCAGCACTCGGAGGAATCTGAGGCAGCTACCTCCCTACCAAGCTAGCAGAGGGAGTTTCCTGCTGCATGGACCAGGTGGTTGGAGGGTAGGGGTCATGCAGTCTGGGTCCTCGAGGGCCGCCTTCTCTCCCACCCATCGCCTCTGGCTGGTGCTCTCAGTCCTCGTCGTCTTGCTGGAACTAACACAGCCTTCTAAACTGACCTGAGTCTCTTCTCTCCCATCTCCAGCCCACTTACTGGATTAGGTGTCCAGAGATACAGTTTTGCCTGTGGCTCTTCTCTACTCAGTAACCTTCACTGGCTCCCCATTGCCCATCAATAGTGTCTACTTTCTGAGCCTGGCATCTGGTGCCCACTCCTCCCTGCCAGCTTCATTCCCATCATGCCCCTTTACACGTGTGTGGGGTTTGCCCCAAATGGACAACTCACCTAGTCCCAAATATGTCCTGTGCCTTTGCATCCCTGGACCTCCTTTTGTCATGTTCCCTCTGCTGGAAGTCCCCATGTTTCCTTCACTGTATGTTCAAATCCTACCTCCTACAGAGTCCTTACAAGGGCCACGTCTGCCTCTCACAGAGGACGTGCCTGACCTTCTCCTTTTTCTAGACCCTTCCTCACAAACAGCACCTCTTGGATGGCATTTATCCCATTTTCTTTTAAGGTAGTTGTGTCTGGGTCTGAACATCCTCACCCTTTCGGAGAATCATTGTGTAAGAGCTACACTGCTAAGAGCTTCTCAGACATCCCATTTACTCTTCCCCAAAACCCCTGAAAAGACTTCTAATACCTATTCTTTGTTGAATGTTTACAGAGATGTTCCAGGCTGTTCTCAATATTTTGCCCAAATCGGCACATTTAATCCTCCCATCTACTCTGTGTGGTAGATTTTATTAATCCCCCTTTTAAAGATTTTATATGTTTATTTGACAGAGAGCAAGCACAAGCAGACAGGCAGGCAGAGAGCCCGATGCGGAGCTCGATCCCAGGACCCTGAGATCATGACCTGAGCCGAAGGCAGAGGCTTAACCCACTGAGCAACCCAGGCGCCCCAATTATCCACCTTTTAAAGATGAGGAAACTGAGTCCCAGAATGGTTGACTGGCCCACTAATAATTGTGTTTGCTGAGTGACTGTTGGACCTCTAGAGTTTGCCAGCCATGCTTTAGTGCTCCCACTTGGCTGTACTTAACAGATTGAGCACCAGCCTTTGGCCAGCACGCCGGACTCCCTTCTCTCCTCCTCACTAGGTCCCTTCTGATGATCAGACAGCCTTAACAACTGTGGTTTTCCATCAGTGACACATGCTTACAATCCCTTAATGGTTCTTGCATACTTGCCTTGTCGTTTTTTTATCCCAGACTAATTTCTTCTTCCCCAGGCTGGCACTTTTTTGGCATGACACTGCCTGGGTTTTTAATCAAGGCCTCCCACGCCCACATTCTCAGATCCAACAGCCACTCGCTTCTGGCATCAGGCCCAGGGCTGGATGCCAGGCCTGCTGGGACTGGCCCCACAGCTTCTCCAAATATTTACTTCCCCAGGACACCCGCCAAAGTATGGGCCGTGTAACTCATTCCCTGCATCACAGTTTCCTTAGGATTGTCTTGGGCAAAAGGGGAAACCCGCATAGCCTTGTATCCCTTGTGCTGAGCACAGGGCTGACACCACGGTTGGTCCTTCCTAAATAATCACTGAATTAATATCTTTATTCTTTCCCTTTTATTTTATTTTTAAAGATTGATTTATTTATTTGAGAGAGAGAGAGCACGCAAGCACAAGCGGGGTGGGGGACAGAAAGAGAGAGGGAGAGAAACCCAAGTGGACTCCCTGCTGAGCATGGAACCCAATGCAGCGCTTGATCCTGCGACCCCGAGATTATAACCTGAGCTGAAATTAAGAGTCAGGCACTCAACCAACTGAGCCACCCAGGCGCCCCTCTTCTTTCCGTTTTAAAAACCAGGGTTGCCTGACTGGGAAACCAGGGTTGTTTTGAAATCAGATGTGTGAATTAGCTTTTGCTGTCTGACAAATAGTCATAACCCTTTGGTGGCATATAACAACAGGTGTTTATTGCTCACGTGACTGAGGTCGGCTGGGATTGGCCCTGCTCTTCATGAACGAGGCTTGCTTCCACAGCTGGGGGTTGGCTTCTGTCATCTGATGTGGGCTGGCTTCCACTGGGGTCACTGGAGTGGCTCAGCACTGTCCCCATGTCTCCTATCCTCTAGGCCCCTCAGAACAGTAGCTTGAGTAAAGAAAAGGGATGGGGGGGCACCTGGGTGGCTCAGTCAGTTAAGTACCTGCCGTCAGCTCAGGTCAGGAACTCAGGGTCTTGGGATCGAGCCCCACGTTTTCGGGCTCCCTGCTCTGTGGGGACCCTGCTTCTCCCTCTCCCTCTGCTCTTCCCTCTGCTCATTTGCTTTCTCTCAAATAAAGAAACAAAATCTTTTTTCCAAAGTGGGGGATGGGAAGATAGCATGGCCACAGAACCCACGTTAGCCCGAATGAACTCACTGAACCCAAATCCCACGTGGGCAACAGCACGCAGAGAACACGTAGATACAGTTGGTGGTTGGCCTTGTAGCCAAATGAAGTCGTGCCCGGAAGCACACGTAGATGACTCCTACCAGCCGAGCTGCTCCCCTCTTTGTCCTCCTCCTCCTCCCTCGTGGGTTCTGGGTGACAGGGTGGCCTAGATCAGAGCTCTCCAGAGTTGCCTCTGAGCGTCACTGACATGTTTCATTTACCTCAAGCAAGCCGGGGCCTCGAGGGGCAGTGGTGTTGGCTCCGGCAGAGCCTCTCATCTGCAGATGACTGAGGATGAGCATGGACTCAGTGCCACGGGGCGGGGGTGGGCTCCATGGAGCCGTTCTCGCGTCATCCCCCCACGGCGGATTCATTGCACAGTACTTCGAGGCGAGACTCTCGGGGTGACAGCTGCCTTCCGGCTGAGCCTGGCCTGAGAACATTCTGAGGGGACGTTCTGAAGCCGGAGTCCCAGGTGCAGGTCACAGATGTTGGCTGTCTCTCATCTGGGCCCACCGCTGCCTTCTGGATGGAGCTCCACTTCTTGTGCAAAGAATCAGAACCCGAAACCCAGAACAATTCATACGCTACTTTCAAAACAGACTGAGCAGGGGCCTCTTCTGTTTTCATCCACGGTCCAGCTGCCCTGTGGCATATGAAGTTACCCCAGAACTTGGTGGTGTAAGACAGCCACTTCTTCTTTGGAATTCTGTGGGGGCAGGAATTGGGGCAGGGCCCAGTGAAGAGGCCTTGACTTTGCTGGGTAATGCCAGGGCCTGGGCTGGGAAGACTTGAAAGCTGGGGCTGGGATGGGCTGCTGTCTCACTCTCTCACATGTCACAGCTGATGCTGGCTGGCGACGGGGCCCTTAGCTGGGGCTGTGGGCCGGACACAGCCACACGTGGCCTCTCCAAGAGTCTGAGCCTCCTTGTAACATGGTAGCAGGGTTCCAGGTGTGAGTCTTTTAAGACAGAGGGCAGAAGGAAGTCCGTACTGAGATTTGTTTAACACCATATTTGAGGTGGCCAGCAAGGCTGCTGAGGTCGATGGAGGGGAAGTAGATTCTGCTTCTTGGTGAGGAACAGCAAGGTTCTGGAAGAGTCTGTAGGACTGCAAATGCTGCTGTGGCCATTTGGGGAGACACAGTCAGTGACTGTGCATAGATGGAGTGTTGGGTGCTCTGTTTACACCTCGTTACTGAGTCGGAGGCTGCAGAGAGCTGGGTTAAACCTTCCTTGCCAGTCCTCCCCACTGCACCGTCCCGCACCCCCACCCCAGACCACCCCCACCCCAGACCACCGAGCCCTTGGGAAAACTTTACAAATCAGGGCTTTGCTGATGCATTCATCTGCTCAGTCTCACAGCTTGGGAAAAACATAAAAGAGGCAGGAAGCAATAATACTGTGATTAAGAAGCACATTCTGGAATGAAATGGAAAACCTGAATCCCACCTCTGTGCATACAGCTCTACATACAACCTGGGGCAGATGGCTCTTCCATGCCTCAGTTTTCTCATCTGTGGAATGGGGGTAATAGAATTTACCCCCATGTCTAATGAAATTAGCCATTCATGGAAATAATAAACCTGCACCCCACTCAGGTCCCAGCAAGGGCTGTAAGCCCTGCCCCTGCCCCCTTCTGGTCCTGGAGAAGATTCTTTGGCAGTCACAGTCTTTCTTTTATTTTGTTAATCATCTCATCAGGGAACCTCTGAGAAACACTAACCCCTTCTACCAGTAAGACCGTGGCTACACAGAAGGGTCTTATCCAGCTGATTTTATCCAGTTTTCTAAGTCTTGTAATCATAAAAAAACAACAACAACAAATAGCATTTAATAGATTTTCTGTGTTTTCCCATTTCTGAATTAATATGTTGTATTGTCTTGGTTCTAAGATCCTACTGACTGTTATGCTCCAATAATGGGTCCGTGATTAAAGGAGTGAGACTGATACAAAGTGAAGGTCAAGCAAAGCTTTATTTCGCGCCAAGCATCAAGAATCTAACGGAATGTTCGGGGCTGCACCTCTTACAAGAGAGGGCGACCTTTCTCTGTTTCACAGACTAGCTTTTAAGGGCAAAGGCCATGCGGTCGGGCCTGGCCACACATAGGTGGCCAGTGAGATGGTAACACACACAGGAAACTCCACAGCGATGCTAGGTGACCAACTGAGTTACAATTTACCCTAGCAGACAGTTGAACCAGCCTATTACACCTTGATTGAGATTGGTGCCCAAAAGGCTCCCAAAGGGCGGGCCCATACTCCTTGGTAACCAGGGAGACAGTATGCAACCCCCCACTGATCGGATGTCTCCACCTGGCCTCACCCACCTTTGTATCTGGGCTTTGTTACGTGAAGCTGGTTTCCGGGACTTATCTGCAAGTAAATCCCCTGGGGGAAGGGGAGCAGGGACAGTTTCTAAATAGGTCCTTACACTGACCAGAAGACCCTCCACTGATTTAGAACCTAGAGGCAGGGGGGAGATCAGGAGCACTAATCTGTTGTAAATTACAGTTCCTATCTCAACAGCATCAGTGTGTGTGTGTGTGTGTGTGTGTGTGTGTGTTGCACATATACAAATCATAATTAAGGAAACACATTCTGTTCATTAGAATTTAGAAATATTGGAAAACACAAATGGGAAAATTAGAACCTCTTATGACACTTAAGAGCTAGGGGGACACCACTGGCCAGCTGGTCTGGGGCATAAACTAGGATTATCCTGAACAAACTACAGTCTCCACACTGCTCATCTAAAACCCTGAGTTACGATGAGCCGTGAACCACGTGCTGGGGGCTTGGCTTCCATTTTTATCTCTTGGCATACAGGCAAGCGTATTTTCACATTGACCTTTTTTCACTTTGGGACCCTTTTTATATTTATTACTACATTTTAAAATATTTTTTATATTTATATTTATTACTATGTTGGGAATATCTTCCCAAGTTATTAAAGCAAGATTGTTTAAAGTATGTTTACCGTAATGATGAAAGTAATACATTTCAACATAGACATCTTTTAAAAATATGAAAAAACATTCAGGGAATAAAAATCACCCATAATGCCATCACACCAGAATGTTCACAGTTAACATTTTGTCTGTGATTGTGTCCGTTACATGTATTGTCTCTAGTTTTATTTGTGTGGTGTGCGGTGGGAGGAATTAAAGCTTTGTGCCTGACTTTGTTTTTCTTACGTAGTTGAACATTTTCATTAATGGGTACATAGTATTTTATCATGAGGGTGAGCCATAATTTAATCAATGTACTATTGAATACTTAGGTTTTTAAGAATGTCTCCACTTTCATAATAACACTGTGTTATTCTTCTAAATAAATCTTGACTTATACCCATAGTGTTTTGTTTTTTGTTTTTTGTTTTTTTTTTAATCCATGAGTGTTTTCATAGGATAGTTTGGTGTTCAGTCCAGAGGTACATGTGGTAACTGATTTGATCCTCACAACGTCCTTACAAGGTATATCCTCACTGGATGAGGAACTCGAGGCGAGGAAGAGTGAGGCCTCACAGCTAGAAAGTGGCCGCAGTCATTGAGCTGAGGCAGTCAGTCGGACCAGAGTCAAGCTGCCTGTCAGAAATAAGATTGGATTTACGTGGAATGGAACTGGTGGCTGGAGTGTATGCTCTCTACTCATATCTGTGGAAAGTCACCAACCTCTCTGACTATAGGAACAGCCACTGCTGGGAGCCTGACACTAAATCCGAGGAGGGACAAAGTACTTGGTGAGTGAGTTCTCTCACTGAGTGGTTCCCTTGCGAGATCCAGGGAGGCCCAGACCCTGCCTGGATCTGCAAGGAAGTTTCATTTTGTGAGGGGCACGAGACTGGGAAGAACGGTCGATGGGAGTAGGAGTAGGGAGTAGGGAGTACGGTAGATGGGAGTGAGGTGCTGGGGGAGGGAGAGGTCCCTTCAGTCTGGGGAACAGAAGGACAGAGAATGCCTTATGGACAGCATAGAACTGTATGATACGGTAGCCACTAGCCATGTGAGGCTATTTAACTTTAAATCAATTAAACATAAATTAAGAATTCAGTTCCTTGGGCGCCTGGGTGGCTCAGTGGGTTAAGCCGTTGCCTTCGGCTCAGGTCATGATCTCAGGGTCCTGGGATCAAGCCCCGCATCGGGCTCTCTGCTCAGCAGGGAGCCTGCTTCCTCCTCTCCTCTCTCTGCCTGCCTCTCTGCCTACTTGTGATCTCTCTCTGTCAAATAAATAAATAAAATCTTAAAAAAAAAATTAATCCTTAAAAAAAAAAAAAAAAAGAATTCAGTTCCTTGGTCTCACTAGCAACATTCCTTTTCTTTTCTTTTTTAAGATTTTTTTATTTGAGGGACAGAGAGAGCAATAGAGAGGGACAGAGGCAGCAGGAGAAAGAGACTCAGGCAGACTCCACACTGAGCGTGGCACCCGACACGGGGCTGGATCCCATGACCCTGAGATCACAACCTGAGCTGAGACAAAGAGTGGTTTCAACTCCGCCACCCAGGCGCCCCCCTCACCAGCCACATCGTCACTTGTGGCCATGGCCTGCCACACTGCACAGCACAGGTAGAGAACTTCTCTGTCATCACAGAAAGTCCTGGTGGAAATCGCTGGCCTAGAAGCCTGCGTATGGCATCATGTGACCCTGGATCCAACTGGCTGAAGCAGAGACTGCTTTGTCAACAGGACATGAGGGAGGTCCCAGGCCTGCGTGGTGGCCTGGTTCAGTGACTGGTGGACAGGGCTGCTCCCTGTGGAGAGTGTGGGATAAGAGGGGCTCAGTCCTGGAGCGTGTGGCACGGTCTAGGGAGAAGGATGCCGATGTGTAGACTGGGCCCTGAGGGATGAGGGCTGCCCACCAGCTCTTCCTGAGAGGCCTGTTCGGAGCAGCTCCCCATGTCCTTAGGGCAAGCACCATCACCCGAGGGGACTTGGGGGATGGCATGCTCCCTGTAGCCTCAAGTCTGGCTGCCCTGCCTTGAGTTTTCCCTTTATTTCCTTATCTCGGCCCACAGGTAGGGGTGCTCCCTAGAGAAGAAGCAAAGATAAACCAGAGTTGAGAGAACTATCCATTGGGAAAAGGGTTTGCAAGGGTTCTTAGCTTCTGGAGAGCAAGGATTTAGAAGCCAAAGGTGTTAGTAAGATTGGGGCGGAGGAAAGGTTTTAAAAGGATGAATCAGGGTTGTTATGGGGCAGCTGCCCTTTTAGGGAAGAAATGGGTCTCATCTTAGTATAAGGCTTCTCATTTCTTTTTTTGCTTACAAAGGCTCTTTGGCTTATAAAATCAAACCGTGGATTTCCAGACGTCTGAGCGCCTTGGATATACTTTTCATACCCCACTGCCAAATTGATCAAAGCAGCTTGGCTGTTTTTCTGATCAATCATGGAAAAACATTGCTCCAGAATGCTCCTTGTATTCTTGGCAGAAGGTTGGCCATGCTGTGTCCAGCCCACCTTGTACCAAGAACCACAGGCAGCAGCTGTCCACCTGGGGACAGCTGGTCACCCCCCCACCCCATGCTCTCTGCCCCCTGGGTGATTGTTTGCCTCCGAGGTGCTCTCTGCTCTGGTACTTGGTCTGGTGACCCTGTCACCTTCGACTGGAATTGGGTTTATCTGAAGAAACCAAAAACCCTTGTCTGCTCTTGGATGAAGCCCCGTGGCATCAGTGTCTGGAACTGTTCATGACATGAGATTATTGATTTATTATTATAGTTTTACAGATAAAAGTAACAACTCCCTAACTCCCACGGGTGCCTTAATACAACAGGGATGACTGCAAATTTCAATTCCTTTCTCCCCCTTCATTATTCATTATTTCCCTGAGCTTTCGTTGTTGTTTTTTTTCATTCTTTATTATGGACAATTTCAAACATCTATGAAAATAGAACAGCACAGTGAGTGGCAGTGTTGCTCTCAGCCAGTGAACACAACCAGCAACCCTTAGCCAGTCCTCATTGAACTATATCCTGACCCACTTAGTCCCCCCTATATTATTCTTTAACAGCTTTATCGAGGTATAATATACATCCCACAAAAGCTCCTGGTTTCACGTGTGCAGTTCAGTGATTTTTAATGAACTTGATAGAGTTGTGCAGCCCCTCCCATAATCCAGTTGTATTGGATTGGTGTATTTCCATCACCCCTGAAAGACCCCTTATGCCATTTGCTCCCATATTATTGGGAGGCAGACCTTCTACTGTGTGTTATCTTGTCCATTAATATTCAGCATGCATCCAAATTGCTGGGCATCCTGGTCACTTGTTATGGTGGCATCTGCTCGGGCTGTTCCTCTTCCGCTTAGGCCTAAAAGCAAAGCCCTACATTCCATGCTCCCTGTCCGCAAAACCCTGGAGAGCCTGGGGGGAAGTGATTACAGAGAAGAGGCCACACCCCCCAGGAGCGCCGTTGAGACTTTAGCTCACCCACACCACCCCCCCTCAGATCTCAGTTGACCACTGAAGGCCTGTGTACTTGGAGATCCAACAGGGACATAGTCATGGTCCCCCTCTGTGTGCCCGGGGGTCAGCGTACACACTGAGGAACAGGGGAGCAGGGGTGGCCTCAGCTGGGATATGAGCTTAAGAGTCAGCTTGTCTCAAACTAGAGCATCCCTCCGGCGTGACCTACAGCTGGCATGTGCGTATTCTGCACACTTCCTGATGACCCCTGGCTTCCGGGTTTGAAGCCTCTCCTGTTCCAGGCTGCACAGGAAACCAGGGAGTGACCTGGTCTCATCCCACGTGTCAAGGTGGAATCTCTCCAGAGTGATGCTTCTACTAACTTCCTCTACTCCCCTGTCCACCTCACCCCCCTCCCAGGTGCAGGTGATGGGGAATGCCCCTCCTCCTCCCCCAGTGCCTGGGACACAGACGGGTCTCGGACTGCAGTCAGCCATCTGTTCATTCACATACTCATCAAATATCCTTGGGGCACCCAGGTAGCATCTAGGGTTCCTGGCCCTGCGGAGACAGCTGAAGAGTGAATAAAACCCCCATCATCAAACCCCCATCATCGTGGGGCTTACATTCAGGGATGACAGCCAAAACTACTAATAATAAATAGGTAAAAGTAAACAGCTGCTAGGCCATGATAAGGGCTCTGGAGCAGAGTAATTGAATAAGTCGCATTTACAAATGATAAAATAATTATCTTTTTAGAATGCAGTATATGTTTAAGTATGAGCCAATCTTTGAAAAGAAAAAAAAATACATATGTTCTTTAAACATACCTATGTGGAAAGAAATACTCCAAAAGGTGAGGAGGGGTGGTACTTACCTTTGAGAAACAGGATGAGAGGTGATTTTTATTTTCTTAAATAGATACTTGCATAATTAATTATCTATCATCAACAGGTATTGATTATATAATTTGAGTAACTTCGGTTTAAATAGGAGACTTAATATGAACAGCATTCTTTTTTTTTTTTTTTTAAGATTTGATTTATTTATTTGAGAGAGAAAGCAAGACACAGAGCAGGAGCACAGGGAGGGACATAGGGAGAAGAGGAATCCCCACTAGCAAGGAGCTTAAAGCAGGGCTCGATCCCAGAACCTTAGGGTCATGACCTGAGCCAAAAGCAGATGCTGAGCCAGCTAAGCTACCCAGGCACCCCATGAACACCATTCCTATTTCTGAGTTGGAATCCCAGAGCCCTGCTTCCAGTGGGAGGGACACTGAGGCAGAGTAGGATTTCCCTTTTATCATGCAGAGTCCTAGGCCATGCTCTGTGCTTGCTTGCAGGGGGTTGGGACAAAGGATTCAAGTCCATGCTGAAAACGGGCCAGGAGCTGAGAGAGGGGCTGTGATGAGAACCAAGCAGGTCCTGGAGGCAGAGTAATGGCTGGTTAGATTCAGGGCCTGCAGCAACTCTGCCTGGCTTTGTGACTTGAAACAAGTTGCTTAACTCTCTGTGCTTCATATTTCCTCGTCAAAAGGACAGTGATAATTGTACTGGGACTGTTGTGAGGGTGAACTTGTTTAACAGTGGTAGAGCACTTAGCCCAGGGCCTAGACAGAGGAAGAGTAAGAGCTTAGAAATGGTAGCACTTGTCATTTGCGGAGCAAGTCAAGGAGGGCAGTGTGACATCACAGACTGTGACAAGAGAAAATATGGCAGGAAGGAAATTCACATGAGAAACATAAAAGCTGTGGGGACTGGACACCCTCGCTAGCCATGCTCTGTGTCCTCTCTTTGCGAGCCCCCCTTTTTCCCTTCTACTTCCCCCCCAGAGGGTTTGTCCCTTCTCCCTTCCTGCCCCCACTTCCACCAATCTCACGGAGGGCCAGCTGCTGAGCAAGAGTGCAATTCAGATTTCTCCAGAGCATGCCGAGAAAGTTCCTTAAAGAAACCTTAGAGGGGGCGCTTGGGTGGCTCAGTCATTATGGTGCCTGCCTTCGGCTCAGGTCATGATCCCAGGGTCCTGGGATTGAGCCCTGCATTGGGCTCTCTGCTCAGCGGGAAGCCTGCTTCTCCCTCTCCCACTCCCCCTGCTTGTGTTCTCTCTCTCTCTCTCTGTCAAATAAATAAATAAATCTTTAAAAAAAAAGAGGAAGGAAAGGTGGGCTGTGCTTCCCTACTCCCAACCCTGATCCATCACCACCTTCTCAAATGCCCCTACAGGACTTCTCCTGCTTGCTGACTTGGGAGCAGACACAGTGACCCTGGGAGGGACACGTGCTAGCTCAAGCCACAGAGGCATGGCAACCCGTCCTTCTGGAATAGGCTCGCTCTTTACAGAGTTTTGGGAGTCAGGTAGACCTGGATTTGCTTCCTGGCGCCACCATCTACCATCTGGCATGGAATGGGCATGGTGCGACCTCAATATGGAGGGGGGCAGGGCCAGGGTGACATGAGTTAGCATCCTACCAGCTGGCATCTAGTAGGTGTTCAGGAGGAGGGGGGTGCCTGTCACTGCTGTGGCTTCCTCACCCCGAAGGGCTCCCAGTTCACTCCCTGGGCCTCCATGCCTCCTGCTCGGCCTCTGCCAGCACTTCTTTCGTCCCTCAGGGGTTTCCATGGCACTTAGCCTGCAGACCCGTTCAAGCTTTATCATACATTATTATATTATATATTATTCTTTTTATTAAAGATTTTATTTCTTTGAGAGAAACAGAGAGAGAGTGCGCATAATCAGGACAGAGGGAGAAGGAGAAACTGACTCCGTGCTCAGCAGGGAGCCTGCCGTGGGGCTGGATCCCAGGACCCTGAGATCAGTACCTGAGTCGAAGGCAGAGGCTTAACCCACTGAGCCACCCAGGTGCCCCAAGTTCTTCAAAATTTCTTGTGATCTTTGGAAAACCCTGTACTTTTCCTTCTGAAAGTTTATAATGAATTTGTGATGGCGTAAATGTGGGTGTTTATCTGTCTCTTCCTTTAGATTGTAAGCTCCAGGAGAGCAGGGACTGTCTGTTACGTTGATAATGATTCTGTCAATAGTGCCTAGCACAAAGGAGGTAGGAAATCATTTTTGAATTGTATCAACAGAAAGGAGTGTAAGTCAAAACAAACAAACAAAAAACACCCCACCCCAGCCATTCCTCTCTGTCCGGTTCACTTTGCTGAGACACATTCACTAGCCAGTGATGAGATTGGAGTGCCCTCGGGAGATGCAGCTCCCAGGGCTCTGGCCATGGCTGCCATGGCAACGGGACGCTGCAGGTGCTGGGGAGCGTGCGCTGCAGTGGGCAGGCACAGGTCCAAGCCCCGCGTGAACTCACTAGCTGGGGGATTGGTGCAAAGCTGCTTCCTGTCTCCATAGCTCAGCCTCCTTTTTGGGAACCCGCATTATAAAATGGGTGAGTAGTTGTAAAGCACTTCGAGCTCAGTGCACCATGCGTGGTCAGCGTTAGGTACTGCCTCTGGGGAGCCATGCCATTAGGCTCTTCTCTTCCTGGTTGAATCTTCCCATCCCCTGTGGCATCTCCACATTGTCTCAGCTGCCCCTGGTCCTCCCTGATGACCCATTTCTTGGGGAGGTGACCACCCCGGGCCTTGTCCTTCCACTTTCATTCCTAGACAAAGCCTCGGGGCCTCCCCTAGTAACAGCAGGAGCAAGAGGCAGAGGACGTTGCTCTTGTTCTTGAAATTCAGTCAGCCACAGCAGAGACCAGAAAATCGGGTCAGATACTGAAAGAGAAACGATGTAGAGAAACTGACTTGGAAACCAAGCAAAAAATGGTTTCAGTTTGGTTCAGTATAAGCACCAAACCATCACGGTTGCTCCCTAATAAATGTCGGTTGTGCTTCTCTGATCCTTTCTGATACGAGGATGTTTGTGACACGTTGAGTGTTCTATCTCAGTAGGCTAAGTGTGATCTGATGACCTTTGCCAGCGAAGGGCAGGGGTGACATGGGTGACATGATGCTTGCCTAGATTGCCATTCAGGCTCTGTGGTGGAAAATCGATTAGGGACAAGGGAAGCATGGCCTGGCCTGAATAACAAGCAGAGAATGTTCTGGCTCCATCAGGAACGAGGTGTCTGGAAACCTTTACACTCCATTCTCTGGGAGAGCCTGAATGCCAGAGCCCCCGGGGTAGTTAATGAGCCCATTTAACCAACTTGGAAAGGTGTTTGAGAGTAGCCTCCAAAAGTCGTTCATTTTTTTCTGCATGCCAGGCATTGTGCTAGGTTCCCAAGTGAAGTTTAATGAAAAAGCACTTGAGGCCATTAAGGGAGGGAGACGTGTTTTTTGTGTGTTTTTTGGTTTTTGGGTTTTAGTGCAATAGAGTGTTGTGGAGGATGACAGGATGACCCCAGAAATCATTCATTCACTTGATGCTGAATTCAATACCTATCATGTTCAGGGCACTCTGCTGGGAGCAGAGTCCTTAGAGGAGTTGGGAGAAGGATAGTGAACAAGGTAACCAACAAGAAAATACACATTTAACCAACAAACAAGGAGATACAGTATCAATCGCAACGGTTCCATCAGAGCGAATACTGGGACCCTGAGGGACAGCCCGTGAGGCACCCTGGGGGCCCAATGTGTCTGCAGGTGAAACGTCAGACACAAAACCCAGAAGCGATAAAAAATGACACATGGATTTGACTGCAGAAAAAACTTTAATTTCAGTAAAACAAAAAGACTAAAAATAAAGGCGATGGAAAGAAGATATTTGCAATCTCTTTAATAGGAGATTAATCTGATTAATAGATTAATTAGAATATTTTCAAATCCATAATAAAAATATAAACAAGAGAAAATATAAAAATATAAACAAGAGAAAAATAGGCTGAAAATACGAACAGGCAGTTACCAATAAACTTACAAAAGGGTATTCAACCCACTAGTAATCAGGGAGATGAAGATTAAATAACAAGATACCATTTCCTTTCTTTGTAAATGCTGATAGTAACCTTTGCGGGGAAGCTCCTCTTTTTCTGGATGGCATTTTGGCAGCAAACATCAAAATCTTCAATGAGAATATGCTTTCAATTAGTCATTTTGATGAAGTCTTAGAATATAAATGAGGTTCGGTGGGGTGAGGTCCGGAGCTGATGACCAAGAAAGAATTCTTGAGACATCTTTGGTGCAAAATGGTGGTTTATTAAGCACGGGGACAGGACCCGTGGGCAGGAAGAGCTGCTGCCTCCCGGTTGTGAGGAGTGGTCCATTATATACTTGTAACTTGGGAGGGGGTCAGGGGTAGCGTAAGTCTCTAAGGAATTTTGGAAGCAAGGTTTCCAGGACCTTGAGGGGCTAGCTGTTGTTGGGAAAAGGTCATTTTCTAATAAAACCTTAGTCATGAGACCCTTCAGATATGTATCTCGATGGGCCATATGCTTGGGGATGATTGCCAGCACATATCTTGGAGGGTTTAGAGATAAAGGAAGTTTCCAAAGGAATTTTTATATGTTAAAGTAGACCCACAGGGTCCTGGTTGGGGGTGGGGAGCGGTCAGGCTAGGATTGCCTTTTGCTCTTAGCAAAGTATTAAGGTGGAAGCAGATGAATCCCAGGAGGAATGTCACTCTGCCTGTTTTAAGGACTTGTCAGTGGGCTCTAGATAGTAAGGAAATTTAATAACTTTTCTTCTGCCTGTTTCCTACGTCAGTTCACTTTGGAGAGCCTTTCAGAAATGTTCATACATACATAAAGAGGCATGTCCAAGGATATTCTTTTGCAGGGTTGTGTATATTAGTAAAAAACGGGGGATTAGACAAATACCCCTTCGCAAAAGGTTGTTTAAGGTAGCGGTTCTTTGCCCTCAACAACCTTTGCCAACATCTGAAGACATTTGTGGTTCTTGCACCTAGGGAAGGGCTCTGCCTCGTGGGTGGAGCCCGGGATCCTGCTAACCATCCTCCCGGATAGCCGCCACCAAAAAAATTACCCAACCCCACATGCCAGTAGTACTGAGGTTGAGAAACACTGGGTCAAATAAAGCCGCAGCCAATTGAAAGCAAAGGGTAAATCTGTACCATTAAAGATCTCTAAGTTGTGTCCTTAAAAAAAGGATGCTTTTTTTTTTTTTTTAAACAGCTTAGTGTATGATTTTTTTTTAATAATCAAGAAAAGAAAATAGCAAATTTGAAAAACCGCTAAATAATCAGTTGTCCCCTGAGGCGGCCAGTTTCTTATGTGTCCTTCCAGAAATAGTCCCAGCCTGGACAAGCGTATTTGGTTTTTAATAAGCTGCAGGTCCTTTGCTGCATGGTCAGGCAGAACCCAGTACACTAATTAGAGGCCTGCTTGAGACCTCCATCTGAGGACCCCTGACATCATGTTCTTTGGATTATTCCCCCTCCCTTGTGCTTTTGATGGCATTTTTTATTCATGGATACAGAACAGAACTGTATGCTGGGGTACGGGGGATGGGAAGGAGCCTGCACCTAGAGCCTGATATTGGTGAGAGAGACGAGGATCCAGAGGAAGTAAGCTGGGGAGGCTTCTCTTGCACGTGGGTGTTAAAATGAGGTTCCCCAAGGGCTGTTTGGCGGTGATGGCCAGCGGGGGCTTTAACAGTAAGGTGGGGGGAAATTTCTGCCCACTGCAGGGCAGAATTCAGAAGTTAGAAGCATATCAAATTCTCCTTCCTGCCTGCCCACGGCCAAGCAAAGTCATTTATGGGCTTGCCTGCATCTACAAATGCACTTTGCAATCACTGACTCACCCCATCTCTGACTTTTTGAACAAGACTGGCTTTCATCTCCTAGGCTTTTCCAGAAAAGCCTCGTACAGTTGGGTCTGAGACCTTTTGATGTTGGCTTTCATCAGCTACTTTTCTTTCTCCTGCCTGTCTCCCTCACTGAAACATTATTCCAAGGTCAGGGCAAAAACCCCCATGAGAAGGTGGGGTTGGGTGACCTGCCTGCATCCATACTGGGGTTCTTGAAATATAAGGTGTCTGGTGCCATCTTCAGTCAGATGCCGGAATGCTCAGTGGGCCAGACTTGGCAGGTGCATGGGAAGATCAAACCTGCTTGAGGGAGTGTTTGAGGGCACAGACTGCAGGCTGCAGGTGGTTTCTTCCTTGAGGGACCCCCACCCAGGCTGAGAACCCAAACAAGCTGCCTGGCGCCTGGCTGGGGACACCAGGATGTTTTAGTTGGAGAATTCTGGTGGAGGAACATTCCTCTGGTGATGTCACCCTGCCTCATCTGTGCAATTTAAACCCACTGCTGCTTCCACAAAAATCATCTCTTCCCGCTAGTAAGAACTCCGATAGAATGAAGTCAGAAACGACACAGTTTGGGGGCAGAGGGGGTGGTTTCAATGTGAGATGATTCTAGCGATTCTGAACAGTGCCACAGCAGGGGTGTGAGACCCTGACTCTGGGTGGAGGGGACTCATAGCATTCCTTTTAAACCCCCAGACATGTGTGCTAGAGATTTTATTTGCAACTTTCATGGCAGTTTGATATAAAAGAACATACCTTTATGAGGGGAGCTAGAGGGCCCCTAGGGAAACAAGTTAGTCCGTTGGATGGATCACATTTAAGTTACTCTGAACAGAACCACACGTGCTTTCCAGAAACCTCCCAGCCTGCCTCACTCAGCCCTGAAATCAGAACTCCTTCTTCAGGCTGTCTGCATTCCATTGTGTTTTTTATTTGCTTTTCTAACTGAAAACAAGAGAGGTCTGAGGGGGCCCTGGTTACAGCAAGGGAGGCGGGGTAGGGGGAAGCCATACCCCAGGGCCTTTTCTCCACGATGGTTTGGCTTGCTCATTCTTCTGCACCTTTCTGGCTGCCCCCAGAGTATTGATCTAGATGACTCAGGGGTCTCCAGCATTTGCAGAGGTTACTTGCTGGCCTAGAAGAGTTCCAAAAAATTGAGATGTCAGTTAAAAAAAATTTTTTTTTTTTTTTTAAGGTGCGCTGGCCAAGATGCTGGCCATTTAGAGTAGGAATGGGTGAATTATTGGACAAAAAGAAAGATTTAGTTGCATGCATTTGTGTATGCCATCTGTGGTCTAAATGAGATTTTCCAAAATTGGGATTCTTTGAAGAAGAGCAAGTGGTAGGTGGCTTTAGGCCAATCGAACTGAATTCTGGATGTCTTCCTTCAGGAGAATGTTTTCCAGGCGGGTCTGAGATGGTTTTGTGGTAGAGCAGTAACATCCTTGCTGCTGCAAGGTCCTCAGCCCTGGGAACTCAGAGGGGAAGACCTGCACAGACCCCCCCCTGCCCCCGTTCACTGGGAAACTCCCACATCTCTGTGTCACCATGAGAAAGAGGTGACTGTCACAGATGAAGAGTTGTACAGATTAGTCTTTGCATTAAATTAGGCACAAATTTGCTTCTCCTCCTAGGAATGGCGTTGCATAATCCTGAGTTCTCTGCATTTTAAGGTGGTCCCTGAAGGCCCCCCTTTCTGGGAGGGGGGTCAGGAGGAGGTGGGGAGACCCATAGACCCGGGTCCTGCAAATGGGGACTGATGAGCAGCCCTGGTGATCACGCCCAGTGCTGGGTGAAGCAAAGCTCCCCTTGGAGCTTTAAAACAACCTCAGGGCATGAATCATTATATTATATTAGCAAGGCTGGCTGGCTTGAGAGGAACCGAAAAAATGAAAATACTCACGTTGCTCATTAGCAACGGGGACTAGGCAAATGTCGAGGGTCCCTTCGTGTCACAGTCCCTCCGCGGTTGGGATCCGGCAAGCAGAGCACTCCTCGCACCCGCCTTCATCTTCCGCTAGACCCTCTTCTCGCCCGTGCGCCTCTTCTGAGGAGTTTACCAGAGTGGATTAAGGGTCTTCAGAAAACAGAGTATGTTTCACACTAACCCTTTCAACCGGTATCAGCTCCATTTTATGATTCAGTGCTTGTGATAGACTCACATTTTCTTTTTTTAAAGATTTTATCTTTTTGAGAGAGGGAGAGTGAGAGAGAGAGAGAGAGAATGAGTAGGGTGAAGGTCAGAGGGAGAAGCAGACTCCCACTGAGCAGGGAGCTCCATGTGGGGTTGGATCCCAGGACTCTGGGATCATGACCTGAGCTGAAGGCAGATGCTTAGCCCACTGAGCCTCCTGGGCGCCCCGACACTCACATCTTCTACAGCAGGTTTCTGCTGGGCCACATTTGAGACCAGATGGTTCTTTGTTGTGGGGACTGTCCTATGCATTTGGGGGTGTGCAGTAGCACCCCTGGCCTCTACCCACTAAATGCCCACAGAAACCTCCCATAGTGGTGACAAGCAAACGAGGCACTGCCGAGTGTCCCATAGGACACAAAGTCTCTCTGTCGCACATCTTTGCTCACTGTTCTGTAGGAAAGTAGCAGTAAAAAATCAACTTTATCCAAAATTAGGTGTACTTTTAAAATTGGTCCCAAGGTTTTCCATACATTTAACCCTGTTTGTGTTAGTGGTTTATTCCCTACATGGGGTGAATGAAATTTTACTCTTTTTGAGTGGCCCTCACAAAAACTCAGAATCTTCTCTCTCCTCTTCCATTCTGCTCTCCCATGGCATTCATTTGTTGCTAATAATCTACCAGACCTGTTAATTCATTAATAGGTCATTAATTTATTAATTCTGCCCAGTCATTCATTTGCAACAATATACTGGGTGAGCTCTCACCACATGCCCAGTGGTGAGCAGGCAAGCCTTGAGTAACCGGGATTCCTTTGTGTTTCGTAACATGTCCTCCTTCCTTGGCTTGCCTGTGAGGAGGGCTTATATTCTTGGAAGGCAAAACTGTATCTGACACGGAGGAACGGGTCCCTGGAGTCAGACCGACTTGGGTTTTGAATCCCACCTCCACCGCTGATGAGCTGGGTAGTCTTGGACTAATTACTGAACCGGTGTACCTCAGTTTCCCAAATATGAACATGGGGGTGATATCCTCTCCCTGGCAGAGTTCTGTGAGGCCTCCGGGAGATCATGTACATCGGGCATCAATAAATGGTAACTTACCCTCCGCCAGCTGATAACTTGTGACATAGGAATCGCCATCTTTGTGGGTCAAAAACCGTCCAATATTGGCAACTTCCTACAGGTCCACCTAATAGGGAAATAAATGGAATGATTCTGCTTGGTTATTTTCCTGCGTTCCTGCCCTCTGTCTGAGGCAAACATATTGCACTTCAGCCTTAAAAGCGCGCGCTCTGGGAACTTGGCCCTTTCCAGCCTCACGGCTAGTTTGTCAGGAAGTGGCCAGAAGTGCAGCAGTTCCTCGGCGGGCTGCTGTTGCTGGTTCCCTGGGCGTCCGTTGTGGGCGGGCCTGTGTCTGACGTGTCTGTATCTCTGTCCCAGGTCACGCTGCTGATCGCCTTCATCTGCGTGAGGAGCTCTGTGTGGTACAGCTACAGTGCCTACAGCTACTTCCAAGTGGTCACCATCTGCAACTTGATAATGATCCTCGTCTTTTATCTGGTGCACCTGTTCCGCCTCTACCGCTTGCTCACGTGCATCAGCTGGCCCCTGTCGGTAAGGGGGTGGCCTGGCCCCATTCTGGGCTTCCAGAGGTCAGGTTAGGAGCTGGGGCCCTGAGACCTGACGGAGTCTGTCCCATCCGCCCTGCTCCCACAGCCGCCAGGATCATCTCTTCCTGCTGCAGCCCTGAACTGCTCACCGTCTGGCGGGCATCGCTGCCCGTGTCCCGCCGGTTTCTTCCAGGGACAAGAAGGCTGTGCATGCGCTTTCTCAAGGGACAGAAAAGGGGACATCTGTATGCATGAGGTGGGAGGAGGAAGCTGATAAAGGCCATGGGTGGTCATACTGTTGTGACAAGGTTTTTCATTTAAATGGGACAGTAGAGTCCGAGGAAAGATTTCAAAAGTTTCCAGGATATTTTTCTTCCCACTCTATTATTTATTTAAATAGCCTGATGGACATATAGTTCGCATGCCATCTGATTGCCCATTTAAAGTGTACAAGTCAGCGGATTTTAGCATACTCCCAGAGTTGTGCAAGCATCACCACAGTCGATTTTAGAACATTTTCCTCGCCTCAGAAAGAAACCCCATCGCCTTTAGCCAACACTCCCACCTCTCAGCTTCTCCAGCCTGAAAGCAACCACTGATCTACTTTCTGTCTTGTGGATCTTCTCCTTCTAGGTATTTCCTGTAAGTGGAATCACATGTGTGCTCTTCTGTGACTGGCTTCTTACACGTAGCAGAGTGTAAGATAAGCATGGCTTATCTCTGTCATAGTGTAGGCCAGTACTTCGTTTGTTTCATAGCCAAGTCATAGTCCATTGGAAGGACAGACCATGTCTTGTTTATTCATTCATCATGGATGGACATTTGGGTCATTTCCACCTTTTGGCTGTTATGACTAACACTGATGTGAACATTCGTGTTTACAAGTCTTTGGTGTGGACATGTTTTCATTTTGCTTGGGAAGATACCTGGGAGTAGAACTGTGGGACCCCATGCTCACTATGTCTCATTGTTTGAAGAGCGGCTGGACTCTTTTCCATAGTGGCTGCCCAGTTGACATTTCCATCAGCAGTGTATGAGGGCTCTAAGTGTCTCCACAGCCTTCTCAACACTCATTATTTTCTGACCTTCTGATTTTAGTCATGCTAGCGAATGTGGAGTGGTAGCTCATGGTTTTTTGTTTTTGTTTTTTTTTTTTTAAGATTTTTATTTATTTGACAGAGGGAGACTCAGCAAGAGAGGGAACACAAGCAGGGGGAGTAAGAGAGGGAGAAGCAGGCCTCCCACTGAGCAGGGAGCCCGATGTGGGGGCTTGATCCCAGGACCCTGGGATCATGAGCTGAGCCAAAGGCAGACACTTAACAACTGAGCCACCCAGGCGCTCCCGGTAGCTCATGGTTTTGATTTGTATTTCTCTGATGACTGTTGATGTCAGTCATCTTTTGAAGAGCTTCTTGGCCATTTGTGAATTTTCTTCAGAGACAAGTCTGTACAGATCCTTTGGCTGGTTTTGGATAGGTTGTCATTTTATTTCTTAATTCTCAGAGTCCTTTGTATATTTTAGTACCTTATCAGATAAATGATTGGAAGACATTTTTTCCCATTCTGTTAGTTGTTTTTCATTTTCTTGATAGTGTCCGTTAAAGCACAAGTTTTTAATTTCGATGAGATCTAATGTAACCGCTTTTCTTTTTTTGGTATAAAAAAGTGGGTATAAAATCTAAAAAACCATAGCCAAATCCAAGATCATGAAGGTGGGCCTCTATGTTTTCTTCTCCTAGTTTTTTACATTTAGATATTCTGTCTGTTTTGAATTAATTTTCATGTCTAGTGTGAGATAAGGATTCAACTTCATTCTTTTGGAGGTAAAAATTATCCAGTTGTCCCAGCACCATCTGTTGGGAAGACTGTTCTTTCCCCATTGAATTGTCTTGGCATCCTTGCTGAAAATTAGTTGATCGTAAACACATGGATTTACATCTGGACTCTCGCTTTGATCTTACCCCACAGTCTCGATTGCTGTAGGTTTGTAGCCAGTTTTGAAATTAGGAATTGTGAATCTAGTGCTCGCTTCGGCAGCACATATACTAAAATAGGAATTGTGAATCTTCCCATGTTTTTAGGATTGTTTTGAATTTTTGAAATTCCATATGAATTTTAGAATCAGCTTTTTAGTTTCTTTTTTTTTTTTTTAAGATTTTATTTATTTGACAGAGAGACAGGGAGAAAGGGAACATAAGCAGGGGGAGTGAGAGAGGGAGAAGCAGGCTTCCTGCTGAGCAGAGAGCCTGATATAGAGCCCGATCCCAGGACCCTGAGATCATGACCTGAGCCGAAGGCAGACGCTTAACCCACCGAGCCACCCAGGTGCTCCAGCTTTTTAGTTTCTGCAAAGAAGTCAGTGTGATTCTAATACAAATCATTGAATCTATAGATTGATTTGATATTGCCATCTTAACAATATTAAGTCTTGTGACCTAGGAACATGGAAGTTTTTCCCATTTATTTAGATATTTGATTTCTTTCAACAACGTTTTGTAGTTTTCAGAGTATAAATTTTGTGCTTTTTGGGGGAGGGGAGCTTAAATTTGTTCCTAGGTATCTTATTCTTTTTGATGATATTTCAGATGTAATTATTTTCTTCATTTCATTCTGGGATTGTTCATTGCAAGTGGGTAGAAATACAAGAGATTTTTGTATATTGATCTTATATCGTTAGCCTTGCTGAACTCATTTTAGATCTAACAGATTGTTAATGGATTCCTTAGGATTTTATATAAGATTATGCCATTTATGAATAGAGATAGTTTCATATTCCCTTCCAATCTGGATACCTTTTATTTCATTTTCTTGTCTTACTGCAAGAAATCAGATGAATACCGAAGTGGCAAGACCACACCATCGTTTCTTGTTCTTGATCTTAGGAGGAAAGCATTCCATCATAACATCGTTAAATGTGATGTTATGGATTTTTGTAGGTGTCCTTTATCAGAGTGAAGAAGTTAACTTCCAGTCCTACTTTGTTGAATGTGTTTATTTATTTATTTAGTATTTTATTTATTTATTTATTTGACAGAGAAAGAGACAGAGAGGGAATACAAGCAGGGGGAGTAGGAGAGGGAGAAGCAGGCTTCCCACTGAGCAGTGACCCCCAATGCGGGGCTCTATCCCAGGACCCTGGGATCATGACCTGAGCCGAAGGCAGACACTTAACTACTGAGCCACCCAGTCACCCCTGTTTTTATCATGAAAATGTTTTTATCATGAAAAGGTGTTAGATTTTATCAGATGCTTTTTCCTCATTGAAATAATCATTTGGGGGTTTTCCCCTTAATATTCTATTAATATGGTATGTTACGTTGATTTTCATATGTGGATCACACATTTGCATCCCTAAGATAAATTCTTTTTGGTAATGATATATAATTCAGTTTATATATAGCTATAGGATTTGGTTTGCTAGTGTATTGTTGAGGATTTTTATATTTGTATTCATAAGAGATATTGGTCTGTGGTTTTGTTGTGATGTCTTTGTCTGGTTTTGTTATCAGGATAATACTGGTCTCATAGAGTAATTTTATTTTTTAGAAGAGTTTATGAAGAATTGGTATTAATTCTTCTTTAAATGCTTGGTAGAATTTTGCAATGAAGGCATCTGAGCCTGGGTTTTTCCTGTGGGTAATTTATTATTATTATTAACTCAAACTTGACTTGTTATAGGTCTGTTCAGATTGTTTCTTTCTGCCTGAGTCATTTTCAGTGGTCTGTCTTTACAGGAATATGTCTGTTTCATCTAAGTTTTCTAATTGACTGGTATATAATGTTCTAATTGACTGAATACCTGTTTGTAATTGTTCAGTTTTCCTGATAGATTGCCGTTTTTGTCCTTGGTATTCCTTTAAAATCCTTTTTACCTCTCTGTAAGATCCATAGTGATGTCCTCTCTTTCATTTCTGGTTCTGGTCATTTGAATATGGTCATCTATTCTCTCTCTTTTTTTTCTTGATCACTCTAGCTAAAGGTTTGGCTGTTCTGTAGATCAACAAAGATCATGTCAAAGAACCAGTGTTGGTGTCACTAGTTTTCCCTATTGTTCTTCTGTTCCCTATATCATAATTTCTGCTTCAGTCCTTTTTTTCCCCTTCTTGCTTTTAGGTTTAGTTTGCTCTTGTTTTTCCAGTGTCTTAAGGTGAAGATTAGGTTTTTAATTTGAAAACTTTCTTCCTTTTAAATGTAGGTATGCACAGCTATACATTTCTTTCTGAGCACTGCTTTAGTTGCATCCCATAATTTTTAGTATATTATGTCTTCCTCTTCGTTCATCTCCAGGTACTTTCTAATTTCCCTTGCAATTCTGCATTTGATTGACCCAGTAGTTAGGAATGTGTTCATTTCTACGTATTTGTGGGTTTCCCAAAATTCTTTCTGCCCTTGCTTTCTAATTTCATTTTGTTGTAGTTGAATAACATACTTCATATTATTTTAATCCTTCATATTTTTTGAGTTTTGTTTTATGGTTTAGCATATAGTGTCTCCTGGAGAATGTCTTAACATGCATTTGAGAAGAATGTATGTTCTGTTGTTGGGTAGAGTGTTTTATCGATGTCTCTTAGGTCTAGTTGTCTTACAGCATTGAGTCTTCTGTTTCCTTCTTGGTCTTCTCCTCATTGTTCCACACATAATTGAAAGAGGGGTACTGAAGTCTCCAGCTGTTATTTTTGAATTACCTATTCCTCCCTTTATTTTGCTGAGTTTTTGCTTCATGTATTTTGTTGCTTTGTTACTAGGTGAATACCTGTTTGTAATTGTTCGGTTTTCCTGATAGATTGCCGTTTTTGTCCTTGTAGAATATCCCTCTTTATCTCTGGTAACATTTTTGTTTTAAAATTTTTGCCTGATACTAGTAGAACGACTCCAGCTTTCTTTTGGTTGCTGTTTGAATGACCTCTCTTTTCCTTCTTTCTGCTTTCAGTCTATTTGTATCTTTGAGTATAAAGTGTTTCTCCAACAGACAGCATGTAGTTGGATTTTTTTTAAAGCCAGTTTCATAGCCAGTGTGAAGCCCAGCATGGGGCCCGAACTCATGACTGTGATATCGAGACCCAAGCTGAGACACTTAACTAACTGAGTCACCCAGGCACCCCTGTTATCTTCTTCTTAAAGAACCAGTCTGACAACCTCCACTTCTTGATTGGATTGCTGAATTATTCACAGTCAATATTATTACCTACTGTGTTATTTTGAGAGACACTTCTTTTGTGCTCCAAAGTTATGAGGCCCCTTTCAAAGTTATGGCACCTTTCTGCTTCTTTTGAGAACAACTCCTCTGATAATGATTGTTGATAATGAAGCAGCTAGAGGAGAGATTCCCGCAGGAGAGAAAAGGGCTGGGGGCAGGAATGGGGGAGTATGTGTTGGAAGGTAAGCTCAGCCCCACATTTTTGATGGGGTACTGTGGAGGCACTTTCGATTTAGCAGTCTCTCAAGTCAGTTTTCTCTACCCCATGTCGTATTCCTTTCTTCGTTTGAGAATCTTGGAGGTAGGGAACTTCAGTTACTAATCTGCTCTTCAGTCAAAATCTCTGTGGTCTACCTTCTGATAGTCCTTTCTAGTCACGAAAGGAGAAATAGGGGTCTTTGATTTTGCACAGCTTTCAGATGAGCTGCAGCTTAAAAGTGGAATGCTTTTCCAAAATTTAATAGGTGCCTGCCCTGGGGAGAACATTGCGAAGAACTAATTTCTGGTTCCTCATGGAAGACAACTAAAAATGAATATGCTCCAGATCCAGAGGGAGTCCTCTTGTGGCCCTAAGCCCCAGTTCTCCTCTGATCTGGTGTTTAATGGGGAGGAAGAAGGAAGAAGGTGGAAGCCTTATCCTGCTGCTGAATGACCGCGGTTCAGCCTCATTCACAGCCTGCGGGGATGCCATTTTGAGCCCGGGGGGTGAATGGGGTGCAGATGGATGGAAGCAGAG
This sequence comes from Neogale vison, assembly GCF_020171115.1. Lineage (NCBI taxonomy): Eukaryota > Metazoa > Chordata > Mammalia > Carnivora > Mustelidae > Neogale > Neogale vison. Next base: position 155,101,805 of record NC_058096.1, read on the forward strand.
GCGGAATCTGCCCGGCTAACACACTCCTCAGCATTGTGGCCTGAGGGCAGATTTCTGGAGAACAGAGAAGAGAGAAGATGAAATGAGGACGAAGTGAGGAGGCTTATGAGGGGCCAGAAAGTCAGCTCTCCCCAGCCCCACAGGAACTTCACAGAAGGCCCCTGACCTCACTCCTAGCTCTGACTCTAAGTCTGAGGGGACCAGCTCCTCAAGTCCACACCTAAAACTGTTCCCAGAGCGGGCGGCACTCCAGGCAGCCAGCAAAGCCAGCATGTCATTAGCCCAGAGCTTTCTCTGAAGCAGGGAGAGGTACACACCTCTTGAAGGGGCTTTGCTTCTCAGAGCTGGCATTTTCCTTTAAACTCCATAGCCTGGTAGTTGTGAGAAGCTGTTTGCTTTCAGTAGCTTTGGCTGGAGGTCAGGGTACTGTCTAGAGAGTGCTCTCAGGAGTGGAGCAGACCTTAGTGGATATCTCTCCTCACACGACAAGTGTCCTTTCCCTCTGTCATCTCTCTGGCTGCCTGTCCAGCTCCTTTTCTGTCTTGCGGGGCCTCATCCTGGCCAGCCTTCCGCGTCTGCTCCCCGTGAGCTAACTGCTCCTGTCAGGATGCCATGAGGAGAAGAGGTGATAATACTCCCTCCCCTCTGTTCCTCTCTTCTGTGCCCAGTTGTCTCTGAGAGCCAGGAGTGGACCTCCCGACCCACTGCTTTGCTTTGTTTTTGTCCCCAGGAACTTCTGCACTATTTGATCGGTACCCTCCTCCTCCTGATCGCCTCCATTGTGGCAGCCTCTAAGAGTTACAGCCAGAGCGGGCTGGTAGCTGGAGCGGTAAGGATGGTCTCAGGGAACCTTCACGAATGAATTCACTTCTAGAGCATTTTCTTCCTGATGGGCAGTGAGGGGATTGTTTCCTGGGGACTTTCTTCCCCAGAAAAGTACTCATCAGAACCCACCTTGATCCAGCTAACAGCAGCCTGGAAAGAGCCGGGCCCACAGCAAAGAGTCTCAGCAGGTGGCTGGTCAGGGTTCCTGGCACACTCAAATGACCCCAGTGGCCTGGCCCTCCCTCAGCCAGCCACTTCTTACATCAGGGGGCCATTCGGGTCATTTGTTGATGGCTGCCTCAGAGCTATGTAAAGATCCCAAGGCCTCTTTGGGGCCCAGGGGAAGAGCACGTGTGATCCGTCAGTGATACCTGCCATGAGTCCTAGCTTTGCTGGTCCTTATTTGTAACAGTATTCATGTCAAGAAACAACACTCCTAGACCTTTCAGAGGTAAAAACTAATCCATCTGATAGCCTGAATAGAAGCATGGAAATGTTTAAAAATACAGTGATGTGGGAGCATTGTTTACTACACCGATGCAAATATACATACAGGGGTATGTATGTGTATATGTATTTATTTTTAAAAGGCTTATAGATTCCTGTTAGCTGATTTCTGATTCAGCTAATCGGTTACAGTTGGGTGGCCTGATTTGCCTCACTATTGAGCAGATTAAATTTTTTAAATGGGGTTTTTTTTAGAGAGAGAGGGAGAAAGAGCAGGTGCATGTGAAGGCAGGGGAGGCGCAGAGGAAGAGAGAGAGAATCTTAAGCAGGCTCCATGTCGGCATGGGGCTCCCTCTCACAACTCTGAGGTCATGACCTGAGCCAGAATCAAGTCGGATGCTTAACTGACTGAGCCACCCAGGCACCTTTAATTTTTTAAATGAATTTTAAGAAAAGCTTTATGGGACAATCACTCTTGCATTTACAAGTTAGCGAAAGTCTCCAGACTTTGGGCTGGGAGTGGGTTAAATGCCTGGAATTCCACTCAGGGGTGGGGTCTGTCCTCCAAAGGTGGGCACAGGCAGCACATTGATAGAGGGGCCCACCAAGCCTCTGAACACTCATGGGCTTAAGTGCCCCACACCCCCCAGTCCCCAATGAGAGGGGTGGGTACCACCCCAGCTTCCCACCCGTCCCAGGACAGGCAGGCAGCTGGGGGAGACACAGAGGAGACTGGTGCATGGGGAGTTTCCTGCTGGGTTTTATGATTCAGGTTGCCCCAACCGCATTTGTTAGCCCTGGAATCACAGTAAGCCCGATTTATCATACACCATCTTAGTAAATAGGATAAAGCCTTGGCCATGAGGAAGCCAGAATAAATTAAAAGATGCTGTCCTTGTTTATAAGAAAAGGGTCATCCAGTGTAGAGTCAAAGCCAAGGCCCATGAAACAATGAGCAAACAAGGCATTGTCATCCAGAAGAGCGTGATGTAGCGATATAGTAAACTGTTCAATTATGCAGTGCAGACAGTAGGAGCCTGGGATGGCATCTCATGTGCTAATTGTGCAGAACAGACAATGAGGGGCCAGGACAGGCTCCAGTAGGCTAATTATGTGCTGTAGACAATCGGTACAAAAGGAGCCAAGGAAAGGGGCCTGGGGGAGGGGAAGGCGGGTGTGGGCCGGTGGGGAGAGGGGGCAGCCGCTTCTGTAAACCAGCAGCTGGGCTTGAAAAGCGAACCAGGGCCTTGGAGACTGTGCCCTTGGTCTCTGGCTGCTCCCGGGCTCTTCCTGCTGCACATCAGCTCATGGTTGTGGCCACGTCACCAGCCTGAAGCCATTGGCGAGTCTGGGAACACCCGGGCTACAGTCGACCTGGGCTCTGGAGCCAGGTTCCTAGGGCCCATGTCCCATGTCCGGCCCTCACTGGCTCGTGGTCCTGGGCAAAGGAGTTGACTTGCTGTCCCTCCATGTCTTCAGCTGCCAGATGAGGGAGACGGGAAGTAACAGCAGCCTCCACCTAGCAAAGTGGTATGAGTAGAAGGGAAAAGCACCCCTGATGGGCTTAGAACATGGGCACAGAGTAGGTGGTCAGTAAATTAGAGCTACTGCAGGTGTTCACAGGTGAGGAGATGGCTTCAGGCTTCGAAGGGCAGACAGACACCAGAGAGTGCACCTGCTTCTCTCTGGACCATCGGAGGAGCCCTGCCCTGAGGCCCTTTTCCTCTCTGGGGGCCCTGTTCCTCCTCTTTAAATGAAGCTGGACTGGGCTGGGTCAGCTTTCCTAGGTCAGCGAGGTTTGCCACTTCAGCACAACGGGGATCCTCAGAAAGGGAAGGAGCGCTGCCTCAACTGATTTTAGTCTACTATTGTTGAAGTATGTGCAAACATAAAACCATGTATCAAGGCCTCGGATTCTGACTATTAGTACACAGCTATACAGCAAGATGGAACAGAAAGCCGTTATGAATGAAATGCAACCCTGCCCCATCAGTAAAGTCCATCTGAACGTTAGAAATGTAAAAACCCCGACTGAAATGTACAGTTCCACCTTTTCCTCTTTCGCTAACCCAGTAACTGTCTTGTGCAATGTCTTGGCCTTAGCTCAGTTGTAAATACAAACCCGAACGTGGGCCCTGAAGTTGCCTGGAGTGAGGAGGGCCAGGAGGTGGAGGCCAGAGCCTGAGGGCCAGGCCTGAGCCAGGGCCCTGCTGGGGGAGGCCTGGGGACCGGCCCTGCACCTGAGCAAGGACCAGGTGTCAGGTCACTCAATTCCCCAGGCTCCCTCTGGGCCACAGCTGGTACAGGAATGAGAAACATAAAGGACAGCCTGAGTGATTGGCCCTGGGCCTTGGAACTTCCTTTCCTCCCTGTCCTGTGCAGATCTTTGGTTTCGTGGCCACATTCCTCTGCCTGGCGAGTATCTGGATGTCCTACAAGATCTCATGTGTGACCCAGTCAACAGGTGAGTTCCGCTTGTCCAAACACAGGCCATCTCTGAAAGTTCCCTCTGCTGGGGAACGGGAGGACAGCCTGTTGTGGAGTTCGGTCAGCAATAGGGAAGGGCCCCACTGAAGGGGAGGCCTGGAGGCGTGGGGCCTAGTTGGAAATGTGGAACCCAAGACCCTCTGCCCTTGCCTCATTTCCACACCCGGGATACCCTCACATGTCCGCCTCTAATGCTGAAGCATTTTCTTTAAATCAGTTTCCTAATGACAAATGTGAAGTGCAGAGAATTTACAAAGTGCACATAAAGAAAAAAAAAATTTCATGAAAACCATCTGTTATCACATTACCCAGGAAGAGCAGCTGCTGGGTGTCTATCCTTCCAGTATTTCCTTTCTCTGGATGGAGGGATGGATGGACGGATATAAAGGTAGATAGATAGGTATAAAGATCCATAGATATATATGTTGCTTTTATTAAAGGATCAGACTTCTTGTGTTATTGTAATGTGCTCTTATTCTCCTACTTCACTGCCTATCAGGCATTTTCCCCACATGGTTGAGGATTTATCTCCAACATGGTTTTTTTTTTTTTAAAGAGTTTATTTATGAATTCATTCATTCATTCACTTTTAAGATTTTATTTTTTAATTTTTTTTAAAAGATTTTTTTTTTTAAGATTTTATTTATTTGACAGAGATCACAAGCAGGCAGAGAGAGAGAAGTGGAAGCAGGCTCCCTGCCAAGCAGAGAGCCCCATGCAGTGCTCGATCCCAGGATCCTGAGATCATGACCTGAGCCGAAGGCAGAGGCTTTAACCCACTGAGCTACCCAGGCACCCCCTTTTTTTTTTTTAGATTTTGACAGATCACAAGTAGGTAGAGAGGTAGGCGGGGCAGGGGTGGGGGAGCAGGCTCCCTGCTGAGCAGAGAGCCCAGTGCAGGGGTCCATCCCAGGACTCTGAGATCATGACCTGAGCTGAAGGCAGAGGATTAACCCGTTGAGCCACCCAGGTGCCCCAAGATTTTATTTTTAAGTTACCTCTGTACCCAACGTGCGACTCGAACTCACAACCCTGAGATCAAGAGTCACACGCTCCACTGACTGAGCCAGCCAAGTGCCTTCTTCTCCCTCACTTTTAATGGCTGCATGGTGTGGCACTGACCCCACTGCATGTCTGTGTCACAGTTTGTCTCCTACTTGGGGTCATTATGTTTCATTTGGTCTGTTTTTTTAACTCTTTGCTACTAAGCAGTGTTGTAAAGAACATCCTTGTAAATATAGCCCTATACTCATCCCTGATACTATCTCTCTTTAGAATACATTCCTAGAAGTAACACTGCTGAGAACTTGAGCCAACAATTTTGATTAGTTCCCTTCTCTACTCCAGCCTTCCTTCCTCTGTTCTTCTTTCCTTTAAAAGAATACACTACAGGGCACCTGGGCGGCTCAGTGGGTTAAAGCCTCTGCCTTCGGCTCAGGTCATGATCCCAGGGTCCTGGGATCGAGCCCCGCATCAGGCTTTCTCAGAGAGCCTGCTTCCCTTCCTCTCTCTCTGCCTACTTGTGATCTCTGTCAAATAAATAAATAAATAAATCTTAAAAAAAAAAAAATACACTACAAAATAGCAGAGCATGTACAGTCTGGGGGTCGAGCTGCCCCGCAGAGGGCTTATTTCATCAGAGCTTCCATTTCCTTCCAGAAGCTGCTGACAAAAAGTTAACAGGATGCTGAGGGCAGGGACCCAGGCACAAAGACCACAGGCTGTAGGATCCCATTGATGGGAAATGTGTCGAATAGACTCATCCCAAGAGGCAGAAAGTAGATGGTGGGGAGGGAATGGGGTAGGGGGTGGAGGGGCTAGGGGACGGGACGGCAGATGGGCAGGGGCCTCTTTTGGAAGTGACGAAACATTTTCACATTGTGGCAGTGAGTGCTTGTGCCATCCTGTGAATATGTGTACACTTAGAAGTGTATACTTTAGACAGGTGGCTTATATGATATCTCGGTCAAGCTGTTTAAGGAAAGAAAAAATGAAGGATGAAAAGTAAAGAAGAGTGTTACTAGGTAACAGCTGAAGGTGATACGTGTGTAAATATTAGCAGAAACATAGGGCTTAAAATTTGGGAAGGAATGGGGCGCCTGGGTGGCTCAGTGGGTTAAGCCACTGCCTTCAGCTCAGTTCATGATCCCAGAGTGCTGGGATCGAGTCCCGCATCGGGCTCTCTGCTCAGCGGGGAGCCTGCTTCCTCCTCTCTCTCTCTGCCTGCCTCTCTGCCTATTTGTGATCTCTCTCTGTCAAATAAATAAATAAATTCTTTAAAAAAAATTTTTTTTTGGGGGGAAGGAAGAACCAAAAGAAGGAGCTAAAGCAGTTCAAGTCCCTCTGATGATACGCCTGGGCGGAGAGGGGTAGCAGGAAGGGAAATCCTCCCTGCACTACTGAATTTTTTTCTCTTTAAGAAGTGTATTCAGAAAGACTAAAATCACTCCAAGGGCGGTTGGTGCTGGGTGGGGGAGGAAGTGCACTGAGCCTAGCTTGGGCTCGGCCCCCTGCTGTGTGGCTTCTCTGTGGGCCCTGCCCTGCCAGCCCCCTAACTTTGCCATTTCCTTCCCAAGATGCAGCTGTGTGACGCCACCCCAGGCTGGCCCCGCTGGAGGCCCTGCAGACAGGAGGGTCAGTGGGCCAGCCCCCATGAAGGGCTTCTGACCCTGAGCTCCTGTGCCAAAGCCCCGTCCACGCAGGAGGGTGTCCTGGGCTCCGGAGCCACGATGAGCCTCTCTTTCCAGTCCTTGGAGAATAGTCCTCCCCACCTGGGAAAGAAGACCAGCCTCCAGGGAGATCTGGTCTCTCCCTCCTGCTTTGGGAACCAACCGCCTCAGGGACCGATGACCCCACTTAACACACGAGGGAGGGGTTTCTGGAAATGCCTGCCTAAATCTGCTTCTGCTTCACATTCCTCAGGGGGAGTGAAGCCGCCTTAAGCCCCCTTATAGAAACCAAGCCATCTCCTAATTTATCTAGCTTGGGAAACCCCTCTGGGAGAGACCCTCTTTCTTAAATGAGGCACATCTGCAGAAGCAGTCTGCGGTCAGCCTGTCCCCAGATCGGAGATCCTGGCTCCTTTCGGGCCTCAGCCTTAATTCCCATTGTGTGTGTGTCTGTGTGTGTTTTGTGTGTGCGCGTGTGTGTCTGTGTAGGGGTGTGTGTGTGTTTTGTAATAAAATAATTGACTTGGCCAATTGCCCAAGGATTTCTCATTAACCGAGGCTGTCAACCAGGAGTTCTGTGATGGGGCCCACAGAACTCATGGGGAAGCCGGGGGGGGGGGCACCCGTGTGTGTGCACACCACCCCCTCCCCGGGGAAGGAGAACAGCAGAGGCAGATTTGCATATTTTCAGAGTAAATTGGTGGTGAAGGGTGGAAGCCAGTACTGTTCACACACAAACAGAAAGCAGTATTCAAGAGCCACGCAAGCAGCCCTTTAAAAAAATAAAAATAAGGTAGGAGATTCTGGAACATACTACAACATGAGGAACCTCAAAGACATGATACTGAGTGAAATAAGCAGACATCTAAGGACCAGAACTGTCTGATGCCATTTACAGGAGGTTCCTAGAGAAGTTACAAGTCAGAGACAGAAAGAATTGTGGCCAGGGACCGAGAGCAGGGGACCGGGGAGTTCATGTTTAATGGGCACAGTTCCATTTGGGAAGAATGAAATGTTCTGGAGATGGATGGTGGCGGCTGCCCAAAAACATAATGCTACTGCACCCCTAAAAATGGTTAAACTGGTAAGTTTTATGTATCTTTTACCACAATTAAAAAACAAAAACGCAATACAAGGCCTTCTGTCTAGACACCTCAGCAGCTGGGAGAGCTACCTGGGGCCTGGAGGAAGACAGAGCCCCGGGTGCCGCCCAGCCCATGCTGGCAGCACGGCCCGTGCCATGTGCGAACCGGTGCCAGAGAATCGAGGCTGCAGGATGTGGGTGTGAGACTCATCAGCCCAGGGGTGGTGCCTGTGTATAACCCAGACTCCACCGCCAACTCCCCAGCTCCCAGTGGGAAGTGACCCACTGGGCAGTAAAGATGCGAGAGGAGGGAAGACTGGGCCCTGGGGGAGGACAGGGAGTCAGGGGCCAACCTGAGCCCCCAGAGAAGCATGTTGGCACCTGTGGCTCGAGGGGGCACTGGGAGCTGAGGCCAAAGTGGTCTGCCCACAGCCTCGGCCACAGGAAGCCAGCTTCCTGGCAAGCAGAGCCTCCTTGGGCCTGCCTTACAAGCCTTGAGGAGGGAGGGAGGGAGGGAAGGAAGATGGAGGGTGGTGCTCTCTCTCTCGGGGAAGCCTCTGCCACCCACAAGAAAAACTTGCTTGGAGAGGCCCTCTGAGACAGACTTGGTGTGCTTCTCTCCAGCGGGCTGCTCTGGGCTACAGTAAAATGCCTCGCACCTACCCTGAACAGACGGGCAGTGGAGCAGGGACCCAGGGAGAAAGCTGAGTGGGAAACCAGGCTGGCGAAAGGGCTGGGATTTGGGGCCAGATCTGGCCCTCTCCTGGGCCTGGCCTGTGACCACCGTGCCCTGGGGCCTCGGGAATGGCCAGGGCAGAGCCGGCCTAGGCCAGCTGGCTTCGTCCACAGACAGTTGGCTGTGGTGTCTGCAGACAGGCCCAGAGAAGGAAACACGTGTGCTCCCGAGGGAGGTCCTGGCCTGACATACTCCTTGTGCTTGCAGCCATGTGCTAAGAAGCTTCCCTTCCAGACACATTTACCTGTTCAGCCCTCCAGCCAGGATGCTCAGATGACCCGGAGCTGGCCCATTCCCTGTGCCACCATCTCCCACCCAGGCCACCTCCCCAGCATGAAAAGCTAACTTTGTTGTCATGGAAACACAAGGGTCTTTGGGCCCTCTCCACAGCAACCAGCACTTTGAAAATTCTGTGAGCCCTCAGGGGTGCTTCAGGCAGCTCATGGAGTTCTGATTTTATGTGCAGAATATGTTAACCCCTTAAACCACACACTCTCCGTTCTCAGTAACAAACACTGACACTAGAACCCCTCAACCCTCCTGCCGCCCCCACAGACTCCCTCACCTTGGGCAGCCTCAGGGGACCCTGGCCTTGTGCCCTTAAGGAGGAAGATGCCAAGTGTGTGAGTCAAGTGTCTCCAAACCTGCTGTGTTTTGGATGGAACCAGAATTTCTCTGTCCCTGCATAGCCAAGACAAAGCAGGGGAATGAATCCAGAGAAGAGGTCTTACATGCCAAACTGGGGACTTTTCAAATTAGTCCCGTTCTTACAGTATATATTACTATAAGTCGCTTATTTATACTAATACACTATTTCCTACTTCTTATAGTGGAGTTTCCACATGGTTTAGATTGAGAAGGGGGATTTCTGTTTAAAAAACAAAACAAAACAAAACAAAAAACCAACGTTCCCAACCCCCTGAGAGGAAGGGAGCTGCCAGGCTGGGCTCCGGGACCCTGGCCAGAGCAATCAGCCCCAGCCCGGGGAAGGGGACTCCGAGGGGCCTCCTCTTGAAGGCCACCGGGAGGGGAACTGGAGCCTGTGGACCTTGTAAGCTGAATGAGGTGACTGGTGGCTCGCTGGGGTTTTACTGTCGTGTTTTCCGTATATGAGGATTACGCAAACGAGAAAGACCGGGGTTAACTCCACGCCGAGTTGTGCAAAAAAGGAAATGTCGCGGTATCGAGTGCGCCCCTCGGCTCGGTTCTGATGGGCGCTAACAGCCGGAATAACGGTCCCGCTGAATACCCATCTGACCCAAACTGAAAGACCGCACTGCCCAGGGAAGGGGGTGTGCATGTGGAGGGGACGGCTGCCCCATGTGCCCGAGAGAAGTGCAAGTCTGGATTTTCAGGCTAAACATTTCCTGGGTTCTAAAGGCTGCCAAACGAACTTTCAAAATGACGCGCTTCAGGCCGAACCACCCCCGTGCGGAGGCTTCGCGCAGCCCGCGGGCCCTCGGTTTGCGCCCCTGCGGGGTCCGGGAAAGGCGGGTGCCGGGCAGCAGGAAGTCAGGGCTGAGGCCGGCGCGCGTGCAGGCTTCGCGGGCCGGCACCTGCTTCCTCCCGAAACCCGTGGGGCGGGGGCCCTCCCCGAGGTCCCCTGCCAGCAGGCGCCCCCGCTGGTGCCCTGCCACCCCTCTCGCAGCTGGCCCTAACTTTCCTTTGAGGAAAACAAAACCCCGCGGCCCCGCAGGTGGCGGCCGGGCGCGTCCTCAACTAGTAGCGCGCGCCCTCTTGTGGCAGCGGGCCGCAGCGCAGCGTTTAACCTTGAACTGTGTGCAAAACTTTCCGTTTCCTCACCGCTCCCGATCTCCTTCCAGCATAACCTGCCGACCCTTCCATTCACATCTTGGCTTTTCTTATTCTGTAGCTCTATTGCAGTTATATGGATTGCCTAGAAAGTGCATATGACTACAGTAGTTATTTGTAATTAAATGAAACGGTCACCACGCCCTCTGTAATCTTTTGGGACTTCATTCTCTTACTGTTGTTGCTGTAACAGACACCCCTTTGCAACACTTTACATCCTCCGGGCCTCACGTGTGTCTTGATACAAGCCATCGCCGCAGTGCCAGTCTGCAAGGGCTGTGACCAACTTCATGCCGTCATAACCACACAGCTGTGCTCCAGACCTCCACTGATGCCTGCGGACTCTTATGTGGGAGCTTTCCTGTGGACGTTGCCAGGGACCCCAGCCAGCACCCACACATGTATAACCCGCAAGTGCTGGACAGTGCCTACCCTACCCTACCCGCTGGGGCGCAGGTGTCAGGGGATACATCTGTTCTCCTTTCCCAGGATGTTAGGGTGCGGTGTCGACCACCCCTCAATTAGACAGAGAACACTCTCAATAATGCAAGTCACACAGCGAGGTTTATTTCCAGCTAGCTGGGGTCCAAGTATCTGCCTGGCGCAGCGGGTTTCAACAAGGACCCCGAGCACTCAAAGCCAGGGGTTTATATAGCATTTTCAAGGCACTTCATCATAGCTACATACATCTCCTGCACCCCAATTTGACAGTTTAACTTTGTTTAACTTTTTGCCACCCTGGTGTCACCCTGGCAGTTAAGTGAGATTTAGGTTTAGAAGAATTTTCACCTTAATTACATTTACTTCTGCCTCAGCCTCCTACAGTTTTATGGTGGAGAGGGTGACCTTTGGCCTCGAGGTACTGAGCCATTGAAAAGATGACCTTTCTGTTGTAAAGCACTAACTGTTTTTCCTTCAACATTTTGTCCCTGTGGCGCCATCACCTAACCGCCCTGGTGGTATACGCAGTGTTGGCCTGTTAGGGATACTCAGTAAAATGGCTTCCCGGCCTTCAGGATGCCCATTCTTATGCTAACCCACTCTTACAGTACCAGGTGCCAGCTTTTGCTTTGCCAAGATGGCTGTACTTATGTCAGGGCTAGACTCGAGGTGGGTACAGCCTTGTTTTTCTTGGCCTTAACACCTGGAGCTGGTTTCTGGGACTTGTTTTTAAGTCCCCGGGGGAAGGGGAGCAGGGACAGTAAAATAGGTCCTTACAAGGACAAACTTCTGAGACAGGTTTTACATCACTTCTGCAAGATCACTTCTCCAAGACAGTTCCGTGGGGCCAAGGCAAGAATCACACAGGGGCGGCCAACTCGGTAAGGCATCCTTCTGCTGACTCTCTCCTTCCCAGCTTCACTCCTGCCACATGGGGTGGTTCGTTCATTGGGCTGGATATGTGGGCACAAGCAGGAATTACGAGGGGGCGGCATGAATAGCCTTACTCCGGCGTGGCCTTGGAAGACAAGGTGAGGGGAAAGAACTCCAATGGTCAAAGCACTGTGCAGTGCATCTCATCATTCACTTGGGTGCAAGTGGCCTAACAATGAAAAACAGAGCCCTGGAGAGAGGTGAATGGCCAGGGATCTGGAGAGAAAGACCAGGAAGGCCTTGGGGTGGGCGGGGCAGAACGCCACCAAAATTCTCAAACAGGCAAATCATTGGAACAAGATGTGGATTTCCTATGAAATAAAAATCCTGGGTAATGAGGCCACTGAACGCCAGGGGAAAAAAAAGCAGCCCCCAGGGGTTGGGGGAGGGGCGGGGGAAGCTTTGCACATGTCCATTGTTTTATGATTAAGAGTCAAGGGAAGACAGAATGAGAAGGCCAACCGAAGTAGGACTGGCTGGGGGTTGTAAGGGTGCACAGGCCAACAGACGTGAAAACCTGGGGCGGATTTCACAGCTCCTGTAGAGCAAAGACCTCAATCTGAGCTGATCCCAATCCGACTGCACTGATTAGCCATGGGACAACGAGGGACAAGAATCAGGTGTGGGATGGGGTCTCCAGGTTCCACCCCACTCTGGAGGTAGCCCCAAATATTCCTCAACTTATTAGATACTGGCTGTAGTTCTGTGGTTTTATGGGGCATTTTGTTTTTTGGTCTGGACTCTGCTCGCGGCTCTTTTGCAAGAACCTGCTCACAGGACACATTCATGGCGACCTCTGTTGGTAGCTCATCTAAGGGTCAGTCAGAGGCTGAGCCCAGAACGGTGTTTACCCATATAGCTTGCCAAGCATGATGATGGAAAACTTTGTGCCTTTTCCTGGAAGAAGAAAAAAGTACACTGTCTTCTCGCACAAGGTTTCATATAGCCAGGGGTGCTGTGTGAAGCTTCCGAGCTTCCTTTCAATGGGACACCCAGGCCAGCCAATGGAAGGTGGCTTCAATGGAAGCCAGACCGTGGAAGCTTAAAGAACATGGTCCTGTCCATTTCCACAGTACGTGACATCATCAAAGTGAATGAATGGGTTGCTACCTATCATACCTGGCTCTTGGTTTGCAGCCACTGCCGGCATTGCTAATACTTGATTTTCAGATCTCCTTAGGGGTGGGGCAGGGGCATGGAGTGGGGGAATGTGCCTTCCCCCCATAGCACCCAGCAGTACACTTGGATTGCTCCAAATTCTCCGGTGACAGCATCTGTGCATGGGACACTGCTAGAATGATGTGAACTCCCTGTGGTTATGCATTTCCATAAAGGCTCCACAGAGAAAACTGCTCTTGCTGCATTACATGCCACCCAAGCCCAGCTGCTGAAAGCCGGATGGGCCCTAAATGAGGACGAAATCCAAGTGACCTGCCTTCCAAGTGATCATCTTGGAAGCTGTATCACAGCTCGTGGAGCTGTTTCACAATCAAGTTAGGACAAACTGGACCTGGGTGGCTGAGTCGGTTAAACGTCTGCCTTTGGCTAAGGTCATGATCCCACGTTTCTAGGATCGAGTCCCAAGTTGGGCTCCTTGCTCAGCGGGGAGCCTGCTTCTCCCTCTGGCTCTTGTGAATAAATGAGAAAAATCTTAAAAAAAAAAAAAAAAGGAATTTTGTAGTAGCCACCTACCACAAAAGAAGTGGCCCTGCACCAAAACTGGCTGCTTTGCATATTAGCTATTGGAGACAGTACGTCTCAAGCCTGGGGATATTCCTACAGCCTCCGCCCCAAGTCAGCAGATAGGCCTGTTTGAGGGAGGGCCCCAACAAGGAAATCTTAGGGGTGATTCAGGCAATGCCATACCCTAGAGCCTCTGTGTCCCTCAGACGTCAAGGAACTACAGGTGTCTGATGGATCGCACAGTTGACTGGCCTCTGGCGATGGAAACTCCTGGGCTTCTGGGCCTGTGAGCCCTGAAATGTGAGGGTTTTCTCTTGCTGCCGTGAGGCAATCGCTAGCATCCAGGGCCCTAAACCAAACCATTGCCAACTTGACATTCTCGTCTGGCACCTCTGAGCTAGATTCCAGATGGGACAAGAACCAGAAAGTCCTCTCCTGAGAAGAAAATAGATCTTCTGATGAAGGGCCAGACCCTGAGCTTTTAACCATCTTCACTAAGAGGTGTTTGCCCTAATGAACTGCTAGTGTAAGGAAGGTCCCACCTATCAAATAAGCCAGCTGACAAGAATCCGTGATGAAACAGCCCACCCACCGCCAAGGCAAGCAGGTCCTGTGCAATGCTCTAGCCGGGTCATGGCCCATAGCCGTGGACACCCTGTGCAATGGGCTGAACTCATGGGACTTCTAGCCAGAGTGCATCTCCCCCAGATCCAGTGAACAACATCCATATGCTGGCTCCTGGGCTGTCACTGACAGCTTAGCTGTATGTTCGGGTGTTTGGGCCACCCAGGCCTGGAGTAGTGACGACATAATCCAGTGAGTGTGCCCCCCATCCCATAATTACAGGCACAATGTTTATGTTATACCCATGGTTACGTGAAGCAACCACATCTAGAGAAAAGCACTGAGATGAACACATGGGAGGCGAGGGAGGTGTTAAAACAGGATGAAGTAAAAACTGCTGGGCCATGACAGTGCACTAGACAGGAAGGACTGATGGGCATCACTTCTAAGGTCTTTGTACTGGTTCAGGAGATGAGGAGGAGTACCGATTACCGTTATTAATATCTGACGTTGTTTAGAACGTCAGATATGTGTGCTACAAGTGTGAAGAGCATTACTGAAGAATTTTAGCTAATAAACGTGGCAGGAGTGACAGTCACCATTTTGCAACTTCTGATAACAGATGTAGAGAAAGATCAAGGAAGGGATGGAAACTTTGAACTAATAAAGTTGATGGGATCAATGTCAGCCCCCCAACCATGAAGGGTACAGTGAGTGCAGGCTTGATTGAGAGCCTGGTGAAGTCCACACCATCACCCACAAGAAAGCCTTGACAAAAGGAAAAGACTAATCTGATTTTAAGCAAGCCTTTAGAGTGATCTTTTAGTTTAGAGGAAACATGAGAAGGGAGAGGAACAGGTTAAAGGACAGAAGGACGGGGATGCCTGAGTGGCTCAGTTGGTTAAACAACTGCCTTCAGCTCAGGTCATGATCTCAGGGTCCCGGGATCAAGCCCCACATTGGGCTCCCAGCTCAGAGGGGAGTCTGCTTCTCCCTCTTCCTTTTCCCCTCCCCCACTCATGCTCTCTCTCATTCTCACTCTCTCAAATAAATAAAATATTTTAAAAAATGCCACAAAGACACAAATAAATCCAGGATATCACAGACATCCTACAAGAAGCCACAAATTCTCAGAGGTAACAAGAGATGCCAGCAACAGTGCTGGATACAAGATCGATAACAATCTATCACATCCCATTCCACTATTCTAATCAGAATATGTAATTTTTATTTTTTATTATTTTTAAAAAAGATTTTATTTATTTATTTGACAGAGAGAGATCACAAGTAGGCAGAGAAAGGCAGGCAGAGAGAGAGGAAGGGAAGCAGGCCCCTTGCTGAGCAGAGAGCTTGATGTGGGACTGGATCCCAGGACCCTGAGATCATGACCTGAGCTGAAGGCAGAGGCTTTAACCCACTGAGCCACCCAAGCGCCTGGAGAATACGTAATTTTTAAAATAAAGATCCCATTCTGGAAACCTGCAGAAATCAAGTACCTAAGATAAATCTGACAAAAGATGTGCTGGGACCTTCATGAAGAAAACCATCAGACTTGACTGAAAAACAATAAAGATCCAAATCAGTGGAGATTCTAGGTTTGTGATGAAGTTTATCATAAATCATTTCCCCCAAAATTAATCTACAAATTCACTGCAGTTCCAAGAAAAAAATAATGAAGGCTTTTTATGGAACTTGTCAAACCTAGCTTAAAATTTTATACAATAAAATACCTCTGTAACCTTTCTCTCAATGTTACTGCAAACCTGTATTTTTTTAAAGGATTTTATTTATTTATTTGACAGATTACAAATAGGCAGAGAGGCAGGCAGAGAGAGGAGGAAGCAGGCTCCCCGCCAAGCAGAGAGCCCGATGTGGGGCTCGATCCCAGGACCCTAGGACCGTGACCTGAGCCGAAGGCAGAGGCTTTAACCCACTGAGCCACCCAGGCGCCCCACCTGTAAGTATTTTTAAAAAACCTTTAAAATAGGGGCACCTGGATGGCTCAATTGGTTAAGCATCTCAAGTCATGATCCTGGGGTCCCGGGATCAAGCTTCACATTGGGCTCCCTCCTCAGTGGGGAGCCTGCTTCTCCCTCTCTCTCTGCCCCCACCCAACCCCTCATGCTCTCTAACAAGAAAATAAAATCTTTTTTAAAAGGTGCCAAGAATAGAACAATTTTAATCTTGTCCTATTAGATATTAACACTTTATCAGGTACAGAAAAATAGCCCAAGAAAGCCAGCCCTGGACCCACACAGATACATAAACATGGTAAATGACAGAGAGAACACTGTATCTTAGAGAAGGAAAGAGTCACTTGCTAACACGAGAAATCAGATGGCATGTGGTACTCACACCGTACACAGAATTCAAGGTACATTCAAGTACTAAATATAAAATGAAAATCTTTAAGATTTTATTTATTTGAGAGAGAGATCACAAGCAGGCAGACGGGGCGGGGGTGATGGGAAGCAGGCTCCCTACCGAGCAGAGATCCTGATGTGGGGCTCAATCCCAGGACCCTGAGATCATGACCTGAGCCGAAAGCAGTTACCCTGAGCCACCCAGGTGCCCCTAAAATGCAAATCTTTAAACATCTTAGAAAGCAGAGAACATCTCTCACCTTGAGGTAGCAAGAATCAATAAGCAAAGACACAAAGTTAAGATATAGAGACTTTGAGATTTATTTCCAAGGCTTATTACTAACAAAGTATAACATCCATAATATGTCAAGAGTTCTCAAACGAGTTAAAAAAAAAAACAAAACCAAAAACCAAAACCGACTTCAATGTGAAAGAAAGGCAAAGGAGGGGCGCCTGGGTGGCTCAGTGGGTTAAAGCCTCTGCCTTCGGCTCAGGTCATAATCTCAGGGTCCTGGGATCGAGCCCCGTGTCTGGCTCTCTGCTCAGCATGGAGTCTGCTTCCCCGTCTCTCTCCACCTGCCTCTCCGCCTGCTTGTGATCTCTGTCTGTCAAATAAATGGATAAAATCTTTAAAAAAAAAAAAAAGAAAGGCAAAGGATATGAACAAACAACACTTTGATGTGGGGAAGCCATAAAGGTCAACAACCAAATGAGAAGATGATCAGGCTCACCAGCAGAAAGGAGAGTATACAATTAAATGAGAGACCACCTGTTCAGCCAAACTAAAACTAGTGCAAGACAAGAATAAGGAAACAAACACCCCTGTACGCTGCTGAGAAGTCTCCACTTTGGAGACCATTTGGAACTATTTCGCCTTGTTGGAATTGCACCCACCCTGTGACCTAACAGTTTTATTTCTAAGTACACACTCTATATAAAACTCTTGTACACGTGCATGAGATGTTCCAATATGTTCCCTGCAATACTGGTTGAAACGGTCAAAAACAAACCACACCAGAAGTCTTCTATCCACAGAGGAGAGGTAAGTAAATTGTGGCATATCTGTTCAATGGAATACCAAGTAGTAGTTAAAGTGAATGAGTTAGAGCTGCATGTATCAGATGAATTTCAGAATTGAAGCAAGCCATCTGTAAAAGGATAAATACAGCCTAGATACCATGTTGTACATTGCTTATGGGTACATCTCTATACAGAGCACAGACCACAGAGCAGGAAAAACAGCCACCAAATTCAAGGTAGTGTCTGCCTTTGGAAAAGTAAAAAGAGCAAAATTCGAGGTGGTGGTACTTCACAAGAGAAACTTCATTTTCTGTTTTAAATAAGGCCCTTTCAAGAAAATCTGGTAAAAAGTTGGGCTCTAAAGCTGGGTGGTATTTACAACAGGATATGATCTTTTGTACTTCTAGTGCTTGACATATTTCAATAATTAACAGTAGCCAAATGCAAAGATCTCAGGAAAAGAACAGTATTTTCCTTATTTTATTAAACCAATTTTTTATGGTACCATTACTTAACCCACTGAGCCACCCAGGCGTCCCATGGTACCATTACTTATACAATTATAATTTAAACATCAAAATCATTAGTTTTTCTATGTCACATTGTTTTGGGGGTAGTCAGGCCTGTGAAACTTTCTTTCTTTTTTTTTTTTTTTTTAAAGATTTTATTTATTTTATCTGACAGAGAGAGATTACAAGTGGGCAGAGAGGCAGGCAGAGAGAGAGAGGAGGAAGCAGGCTCCCTGCTGAGCAGAGAGCCCGATGCAGGACTCGATCCCAGGACTCTGAGATCATGACCTGAGCCGAAGGCAGCGGCTTAACCCACTGAGCCACCCAGGTGCCCCCTGTGAAACTTTCTTAAATGGGAATTTTATTTCCCTTGGCTGGGGCCCGATCCTCAACCGGCCTATGACAGACACTGTTGAATCCCAGGACAGTAGCCCTTCTAGGGCTATAAAACCAATCTGTTCCAGTAACAGAAGACTATATGCTCCAAAGGGTGTTCGCACCTAAGGAGAGGAATTTGGATTACTTTAGGCCACTTCTTCAGTAATGCCATTCTGCACGTAAGTGATTTAGAAAGAGGCATTTAAAGTCTTCTAGTAAAAGACAAGTAGGTGAAGTCTACTGAGCAGCTTCTGGGAAGAAGGAACTCCTTAGGAACAGAGAAATACACAATCTCTTCTCTTCGGGCCTTTGGATATAGTTGTGCAAGTGGGTGATGTCTGGACATGTTGCCTCCATCTTGCTACACCATAAACGGTTAATCCTAAGGATAAAAACTCACAGCAGAAGATGGATGGGCAGAAAAACACAAAGAGAGTCTGGGTGCTTGATAGTACCACTGAGCCACCAAACTCTGACCATCACAGAACCACTTCACCCAGGCTTCTTATGAAAGGTATTTTCCTTACTGGTTAAGACCTGTTTAAATTGGGTTCTCTGTTCCCCGCCATTGACTGCACATCAATACACATTGTTCTTTATCAAAACAAAACACAAAACTCTGAAGAATGTACAAATTCCAGTGAGTTCTCGATGACTATAAAGATCTTGTTCTTTTTGTCCAGACTGGAGGCAGGAATTCTGCAAATGATACAAATAGTTGTAGCTTTATCAGAACCACCCTAGTTGTTTCACTGGACAGTCTGAAAAAGAATGTGCCTGTTTTGTTTTTAGCACTGTTTAGCCACATCGAGAAATGGGATGGGAGAGCCCCAATGTGCTTCTTTACAAGTATTTCAAGGTGTTCACTCCATAACATTCCTCTATGGCTCCCTAAAAATACTGTTTGAAGGTGTGTTCTGTCTTGGCAACAAGAGGAGCAGCCCCTAGGTAGAAAGAGGGCTTGCCCCATACCTGGGTGGACCCACAGTTCAGTGTCCTACACAGGGACTTACCACATTTTTGGAGCCAATTCCTAGAACCCTGGAGAAAGGTCTCATCTCAGCATCAGGCTTCCTTTTTTTTTTTCTTGAAAGATTTTATTTATTTATTTGAGGTGGGGGGAGAGAGAGAGAGAGAGAGCAAGAGCAGGGGTGGGGGAACTCAAAGGGAGAAGCAGACTCCCCACTGAGCAGGGAGCCCGATGTTAGGCTGGATCCCAGGACTCTGGATCAGGACCTGAACTGAAGGCAGCCTCCTACCTGACTGAGCCACCCAGGCACCTTGAGCATCAGGATTCTGAAATAATGAAACAACTCCAGAGTCAGACAATAAAATGGATTTATTTAAAAAGACTAAAAAATTTGACATTGAGAGAGATGATAAAAAAAAGAAGGTACACAGGATTTAAATTGATAAATACAAAAGCGATTGGCCATAAACAATGTAAAAATACATTTCCCAGTCCCCAAACAGAACATAATTTAAGTACAATTATAAAATTTTTATACTGTATGTTCATTTCGCTTATAATTTTTAAAAACCACTCTAAACAGTTTATTTGTATAAAATATAACAAATTAAGTCTAATATGGCTGTTAATAAAAAATTGTGTTAAACTTCAGTTTATTGAGTGTGCCCTGTTTTGGACATAGAAGGGGTTTTGGTCCCAAGTTCTCCTTGAAAACTTTTTATTTTCCACATGGTCTTTTTCCTCTCATTCCTTCTACGATAGAAGAGGGAGGCTAATCCGTCACGGGTCCCATAACCATCACTATGAAGAAAAGTTCTAGAGTGACCAAAAATATAGTGAATATATGATCTTTCTGAAAAGGGAAGGATTAAGTGGCAGCTATGAGGCCCACTTGTGCCCCAATCAAATAAATGGAAACAAAGCCTCAGAGCAAGCAGAGCTGAAGCTCAATGTCAACGCGCTCCATGTGTGAGGCCGGCGGGGACATGTCCATCAACCTCAACTAAGTCTGTGCATAGGGGTGGGGGGGCAGAGGTAGCCCAGACCACTTGCTGTGAAACCCAGCTGGGTCTAGATGGTATTTCAAATGACAGTGGTACAGTTAGATGGGAAATTCCAGAACCTGCTGACCAGAAGTGGGTTGTTTTTGCACTGCTCTTCATTCTTGCAGCCCAGACCCAGGCTATTTCTCCTCTCTTGGATGGCATGCCCAGAAAAACAACAGCATCAGTGATTGGTTTCGTTGCCTCCAAGGGAGGCAGTGGTGATTACACCAACAGCACCAGCTGGCACCCAAGCTCTGGTAAAGGGCTAAGGTCCTGAGTCAGTGAAGACAGAGCAGAGGCTGTATCTGGCCATAATGATGAATTCTGACCACCACATTCACCACCTTGACTAACACACAAATGAGAAATATAAAAAGGGCAGGGACACGAAATTGTCTCATTGGAAACATGTTCCACTCCTTCCTATAGAAAACCCAGGCCGGCTAGCCCAGGAGACCTCCACCAAAGTCTTGAAGAACACCAGATGCATGGCTCACTGCCTGAACTCTAGCGTCCGGAGTCAAAAATCCAAGAAGAGGACAAGACAGGTCTATTCTGAGAACCACTTGGTCAGAAAGGTCTGATCTTGAGTGCCTTGTCTGGTGGTCTCTAAGACAGCCTGCCAGCAGAGACAATTCTCCCAAATGATCAGAACTAGTTATGAAGTGTCTCTTGAGAATGGGTTGACTACTCCCTTACACCATCATCAGTATTCACCGGGGTGGGATGTGCTAGATCCTCACTTCCTTAAGAAGGGCTCCTCCAAACAGAAGTTAGAGTAATGCCCAATGTGGGAACAAGAACCCGAAAGATCCTGCTACATATACTATGCAATTAAAAGGGCCCCAAATTGTGGACCACCTAAAGACCACCACCATCAAGCAAGAGTCAGAGCTAGACGCTCACCTCTGTCAGATGATGAAGCAGCATATGGACCATGGGGATAAGGAGATAGAACAAGGAGAATCTCAAATAGACGAAAAATCAAAGGCTAGGGCCTTAAAAAGAGGGAAGCCTTCAAGGAAAACACTTAATGGGACTTACAGAGCTGTATTAACTTCAGTAGAAATAACCATATGCCAGTAAGGGAAGGGACCAATTTCGAACTCCTAGTATGAACTTATCTCTTTAGACAGTGCTAAGTGGTTGAAGACTGTTTTTATAATTACTTTCACTGTATTGTGCAAAAAGTCTATCTTCTTTATCTTTGGTCCTTAGCCATGAGAGTTACTTCCATTTCTTCTACGTGTTTTATAATGGTTTTCGGTTCTTTTTTTGGTGGGGGGGGGTTGTTTTGTTTTGTTTTTGCTTATCACCAACCACCAAAGTACAGTATAAACGTGGGGTTTCTGATGTTGTTGCTTTTATATATACAAAATACCAACACCTCCTATATAGTTTCTATTAGGCTATAAAAGGTCTCAGAAAGAGTTAACAATTATCCTAAAATGTTAAACAATATAATTTTAAGGCTGACATACAGTAAAGCCTGGGTATTACATTTTTAAGGGGGGAAAAAAACCCTAGTCCAATATTTTAAATAGTGATCTCTTAAATATACATTAAATTGTATCTGATCATCAAAAAAAAAAAACCCAAAAAACAAACAAACAAACAAAAAAACTAAAAAACTCCTGGCTAAACAAATTAATTTGAAAATAAAACAATTTCTAAATGAAAGCTAGGCCTAGTTAACAATGACAGAATAAATTAGAATCAGTTGAGCTATGAGATTTAAAGAAACTGTCCTCACATTCAAAACAAAAAAGGAGAACCATTTCATGTGACAGAAGTTTTAACTGTTATTTAAAAAAAAAATTTTTTTTTAAACCCAAAAACACTGACCTAATTTGCGGTGACTGACACATAGGCCAAAGTTAATAAAACTGCCTTCCTGCCCTTCCCCTTGGTCTCCGAAAGAAGTGGTTTAACAATTACACAAATTCTAGATGAGCTTCGGCCAGGGCTCAGGCGGCACGCAGTCAATACCTTATGTAACACCCGGTCCCCAAAGTCCTTAAGCATTAAGTGGTTCTGTAAGGGCCCCTGCGCTCCTGGCAGCCTCTGGTTTCCTCATCTGGGACTCCTGTCGTCTCTCGAAGAGCATAATGACAAAGTCAGACAGGAACATAATACTTGCTAGAAATCCAAACACCTGAGGTGAAGAAAGAGCAAGGGTTTATGTGACAGATTTTGGAATATAATCTCCCATTTCCTACTTGGCTCTGGGAGTGTTTTATACAAGCGAGACGATTCACCAATTTTATCCACATTCTTTACTTTTTAAGATTTGAGAGAGCGTGCACAGAGAGAGAGAGAGACCGAGAACACGCATGCACAGCGAAGAGAGCACTAGAGTGAGCGAGAACAAGGCCGGGGCAGGGACGGATAGAGAGCACTAGTAGAGGGAGGGTCAGAGGGAGAAGGAGAAGCAGACTCCCTGCTAAGCAGGAAGCCTGACAGAGGACTCAATTCCAGGACCCCCGGATCATGACCTGAGCCGAAGGCAGATGTCTAACCAATTGAGCCACCCAGGCATCCCTATCTTATACACATTATTCTTAATCCTAGTAATAAAGGAATTTTTAAGGGCAACAAAAAGACAGATGTTATAAAAAGAAATTCTAGAATAATGGCTATTAGTTGAAGTTTCGCAAAATAGAGATGTCCTGTCTTACATGTGCATGTGTACGTGTGGGGTGCCAATCTGTGATACTAAGTTTAACAGAGGAAAAACAAAATCCTATAAAATGATACAAAACACAAGATTACTAGCCATGGTTAGCCTGACCCCAGAGGAGGGAAGCGAACTATGTGAGTAGGGAGCTGAGCATAGGTGAAAATGGCAAGAAGTAATCACTATCCAATGACTGATCAACAGAAACTCTCTTTTTAAGATACATCTAGGTTACATTACCTAAAAACCATTTTCCAGTTAACTGTCACACTGTAATGACACAGCAACATGACTCCACAACCTACTCCCTCTTCCTTAAATCACTTCCTCATTGTACTCTTCTAACATATGATCAAACCTTCTGAGAGTTCCGTCAAGACGGGATCTACACTAGCAAAACTCTTAAAGAAATGGGGCAAAGAACTGCTCTGTAAAAAGGAAAAATGGATGCAGGTGATGGCTAAAGTCCCTTCCACCTCTAACACCCCATCTCTCCATGATTTTTATTATTGTTTTTTGTTTTTACTCCTATTCCAGTTAGTTAACATACAGTGTAATATTAGTTTCAGGTGTACGGCACAGTGACTCAGCACTTCCGTATGTCACGCTGTGCTCATCTCAAGTCACTCCTTCGTCCCCATCACCCATCCCCTCACCCACCTCCCCTCTGGTAACCAGCACTTTGCTCTCGATGTTTTTTTTAAAGATTTTATTTGACACAGAGAGCAAGCACAAGCAGGGGGAGCAGCAGCAGAGGGAGAAGCAGGATCCCCGCTGAGCTGGGAGCCCGATGTGGAACTTGATCCCAGGACCAGGTAGACGCTTAACCGACTGAGCCATCCAGGAGCCCCTATTCTAGATTTTTAACATTTTGCTGTCATCTGCTCCAGTTTCTTGACCCTTCACTCCCAACCCCTCTCTCCTAAAGAATATGCATTCTGCCTCATGCCACTGTGAAGCAAACTCCATTCCAAATTCACTAATTCACCCAAACACCCCAACACGTCTGTCCAACCTACAATTAATTACCCCACATCTCCAAACCCAAGTCTCTTCTCCCCTCTGGAGTCTTCATTTTGGCTTGATGGCATCTTGGTATCTCTCCCCTTATTTGCCTGACAAACGTATTACATGCTTTAAGGACACCAGATGTCGTCGTGTCTGTGAAGCCATCCCTGATCCCCTTGAGAGTTTTGGGCCATGCAGGACATCCAGACAAATGATCATCCAGATCTTTCGCTCACATACTTCAATTTCTTTTTTTTAATGGCTTCCCTCACTCATTCTAGTCTGCAAATTTTTTCATAATTTAAACAGTTGCAAAAGGTAATTTCCAGCATATTATACTGAGTTCTTAAACTACCATTACTCTTAAATATATGCAATGAAATCGAAATACTGTGATAATCTAACACATCACCTAATTGTAACACACAAATAAGCTGTTTTAATAGCTCAGAATTTCATGCCATGCTCTCTTTCCCCCTTCAACTCAATTTTCCTCAACTCTGTTCATTTTTTCCAAGGATTTTATTTTTTTGAAGATTTATTTATTTTAAGGATGCCTGGGTGGCTCAAGTTGGTTAAGCCACTACCTTCAGCTCAGGTCATGATCCCAGGGTCCTGGGACGGAGTTCCTCCTTGAGCTCCTTGCTCAGAGGGGAGTCTGCTTCTCCCTCTGCCTCTGCCTGCTTGTGCTCACTCTCTCTCTCTCTCTGACCAAAAAAAATTATTTATTTTAGAGAGAGAGGGAGAGAGGGAGCAAACTGGGGGAGCAGCAGAGGGAGAGAATCTCAAGCAGACTCCCTACTGAGCTCGGAGCCCAAGGTAAGGGCTCAATCTTACAATCCTGAGCCAAAACCAAGAGTCAACTACTCATCCGACTGAGCCAACCAGGGGCCCCACTCCAAGGATTTTCTAGTAATATATATCCACACTGAAAAACATTTTACTGATCACTCTTACCATACTCCTCCACAATAAAAATTTGTATATAAACTGAAATTAACCATAAGTCTATTAAAACTGATTTTCTCTTCATGTACCCATTGGTTCATGTGCCCATGCAGAAATACTCCTTGTGGCTGGAATGAGTCAAGGTTCAGCATTAATTTAATTTGTTTTGTTTTACACTTGCTTTACATGTGTGCTTCGTAAACAGCACTCCTGTGAACAGGTAGATAGAACCATGCAATGCTCTGAACTCCTGCAGAGTTGTTCTGTAATTAAAAATAGTTTTAATGATCTATTTAGCTGACAAGTCAATTAATTATAGCTTCACTTTCGCCATGAGACAAGGATGAACTGGAACGCAGCTGACTCGTAAGAGGATTTGTTACACAGCTCTCAGTTACTCACGTTCATAAGACCAGCACCAATTCGGGTGCATGATCCCTGATTTGTCATTCCCAAATCCAAAAACCCACAAAAGTGAAGTTTTCATAATTTACTGGGCTCAAAAGTGGCATGAGGTAAAACTACTTAGAGTCTTTATCCTTTTTACTGTGAATATTCATCCTTCAGAAATATTAATATGTTGGATTACAGGGTGCTGCCCCAGGTCCTCTGAAGGTCTGAAGTTGTCATATAATATGTGCAGGATTCCCTTTTGAAAAACCAGAATATACTGAACTCCTAAAAAAAAAAAAAATTGCCCCTCTGCTAAGGCTTCCAGATAAAGACATTTATTTATCTATCTTTTATTATAAAGATTGAACCTTTGGATCATTTCTCTCATGTATTCTCTACACCTTGAACAGGGCCTGGCATGTAGGTGTATTTTTGCTGGACTGCAAAGGAGAAAAATATAGGATAACAAAGTCAATTCTACCACTTCCATTAGCAGTGACATGTTCATAAGTGGAGTAAATGGATTTTTATTCTAGATTCTAAAGACGGATTCTAGGTTGCTAGGGCTATCGTATTTATTTGCACTTAGGTCCTCTATTCAAAATTACACTAAAAAATAAGTTACAAGACAAACTACTCTCCCATACTGTATCACTTGGCAAGTACTTTCCAAGTTCCGTATTTCTAAGGAAACAAAACTAAGCAAGGATTCGAAATCTGAGATACTCACGGTTGCAGCGATCTCAGCTTTGGTCCTATCATGTGTGGAAACGAAAATGATGGATGCCAACAAAAACACAAATCCTGTTCCCGCAGTAAGATAAAAATCCTGTAATGTGCATAAAGAACATAGTTAGGTTGACAGAAACAAATGCTTTTGTTTTTTATTTTTAAAAAACTTCAGCAACACAGTATTTTCTGTGTCTATTTTCATATAGCCCAAACCTACATACTTCAGCTTCTAACTTTTCCATCAGTCTGGCATTCACTAACACCCCCCACCAACCCCGGCCATAAAGGAACACTATCCACACTTTGGACATGGCATATTCAAAGTACATCACAAGATAATCTTTTATTTATTTATTTATTTATTTAAAAGATTTTATTTATTTGACAGAGAGAGATCACAAGTAGGCAGAGAGGCAGGCAGAGAGAGAGAGGAGGAAGCAGGCTCCCCGCTGAGCAGAGAACCCGATGCGGGACTTGATCCCAGGACCCTGAGATCATGACCTGAGCCGAAGGCAGTGGCTTAACCCACTGAGCCACCCAGGCGCCCTTATTCATTTATTTTAAAGATTTTATTTATTTATTTGACAGAGAGAGAGAGAGAGATCACAAGTAGGCAGAGAGGCAGGCTGAAAAAGAGAGGGGGAAGCAGGCTCCCTGCTGAGCAGAGACCCCCCCCCCACTCCGATGCAGGGCCCAGGACCCTGAGATCATGACCTGAGCTGAAGGCAGAGGCTTAATCCACTGAGCCACTGAGGTGCCCCACAAGATAATCTTTTAATAAGAGCAGTTCCCCCAAAAGGTCGTGTGTGTTTGTGTTTTTCTCAAGGACATACTGATATTATCAAAGCCAAAGGTTTATTAAATCCATCTTACTTCCTGCAAAAAAACCCAAAAGGCAGAAACAAAAAATTTTTCTTCCCTTTCAAAGTCCAGACGGTCCCTGACTTAAAATGGTTCCACTTAGGATTTTTAACTTTAAATGGTGTAATTACACGTTCAGGAGAAACTGTGCTCCAAACTGTGTATCTTGATGCTGTCTCAAGCTAACATGGTATGGGATGATCCTCCATCGTGATGCTACACAGCGGTGGTGGCTCCTGGCCACCCACCAGTCACAAGGGTAAACAACAGGTACGCTGACAACTCTTCTGTACCCACACGGCCGGCCATGCTGTTGACCATTTTCAGTATAGTACCCAATTACATGAGTCCGTACTTAAATATCAAACAGGCTTTGTGGTCAATGATTTTGCCCAACTGGATACTAATTTAAGTGTTCTGAGCACACTGAAGTTAGGTCAGGCTAAGCGATGATATTCAGGGAGCTAAGTGCATTAAATGCACTTTGTCTCATTTTTCAACTTACGACAGGTTTATTGGGATATAACCCCACTGTAAGTTGGGAAGATCTGTATTCTATGTTAGGAAGGCCTCTCTGAAGGTACTTCAGTGCCTGCAAAGCACTCTAGAAAAGAGAATCAGAAGAACCACCTGTCATTAACTACATAAAACTATGCCAATAGTATGTTTTCTAGATACTTAAGTTTCTGCAATAACATATTGCTTTCAATTATTCCAAGTGAGTGACCCAAAATGAGCTTGTAAGTTGAGTTTATCTACTCTACCAAAGCTTCCTCATCTCCTCATAATGCAGCTCATGACATGAAATTCTCCCTGGGTTTCCAAGGGTTTTCTCAGGTATAATCTTACAAGGCTCCTCTCAGATGCCTATTGAAACCAGTGCTTGATATGCACACTTGACTCAGGAGAAACTGGTAAAAATGATGGCCATTCCAAAGGGTTTTAAGTCTGATACTTTCGGAGTTTTCTGAGGTGCAGTCTCCTAAATCTAATATCAATAAGGCATCCAATACAGAATTCCTATATGTCAACTGTTCATTTAAGATTTATTAAAAATAAAAATTAAGAGATTTTCTCTTTGCTTCTAAAAGAGGTGGTTTTTCTGCACTACTCTGCTTTTCCTATTTCTTTGAATATTATTTCAAATCTGTGACATACAAATAAAACTACATTTACTGATATCTGGAGAACATTCAAGGAGGCATTAAACAAGACAACCATTCTGAGGCAGAAGAACATGGTGTTAGGGCACCTGGGTGGCTCAGTGGGTTAAAGCCTCTGCCTTCGGCTCAGGTCATGATCCCAGAGTCCTAGGATCAAGCCCCAAGATCCCGCTGAGAGGGCTCCTCTGCTCAGCAGGGAGCCTGCGTCCACCTCTCTCTCTCTGCCTGCCTCTCTGCCTACTTGTGATCTCTGCCTGTCAAATAAATAAATATAACTCTTAAAAAAAAAAAAAAAAAGAAGAAAGTGGTGTTGAAGAAACATGGATTCTAGAATCAGACTATTTGAGTTCAAATCCCAGTTATACTACTACTTGGCTCTATGACTTTGAATGAATTCATTATTTAACATCTGTGTGCCTTAGTTTCTTCATCTACAAAGTGGGAGTAATAACAGTTCTTCTTCAGAGGTGATTCTAAAGATTAGAGTTAATCAGTAGAAAAGGCTTAGATCAGTGCCAGGCACACAGTAAATGTCCTGTTAGTGTTGGGTGTTGTTACTCTTAACAGAACCTGAGCCTCAACAGCATGGAACAGAAAAGATCCCACCCTTCAGATTCCCCCTTATTTTCCCCCACCCCCCAGACACTACCACCACCACCACCACATTCTCAAAACATTTTCTGTAAAACAGAAAACTTCTCTGATATTAGAAAGTATTTAGGTACATTAACGGAGCAAGAGTAAAAGTGATTTTTAAAAGTTTTAAACAAACATGAAATCCTTATAATGTTAGGTGAAACGTACAAGATATAGGTCTGTCTCTTAATCACCTATGAACAGACAAAAAAGACCCAAAAGAGATACAGTAAAATATTTATAAAAGCTGTTTTAGAATGAAATGACTGATTTATTTTCCCCTCTAACATTTTAATATCAGTACTTACTCTAAAATAACTTTAAAAAAAAAAAAAACTTTCAAATGCTCCTTTGATATAATAAATGCTTCACATTGTTTAGTTAGACCATTAAACTGGAAAATATTTTAATCTTGTTTCTTATCAAAAAGATCAATGTTGTATCAATGTACCGAAGGGTATACAGAACAAAGTACATCTTTTAGGTTTATATTAATATATGACCCAATGCTTACTTCCCATTAGTTTAAAAAATTAATAGAATCTTACTGGTTTGTATTGCTCGTTATCCCTTGTTCTTAATAGTTAAAAATTCACCCTCATTTGTATCTTTTCCCTCAGAGAGATGAATGGCAACCCTGACACGTACAATTCTTCACAAACCACTATTATTAGCTCCAGTGCTACTGAGAAGGAAAAGTCTCCATTCTTAAGTACAGTAAACATGTGAATCATCTCATGTGTCATCTCACAAATCCACACTCTACTCAAATAAAAATGTGCGCCAGCAGATGGTCTTCAGAAAGTTATGCAACACTGATCCTGTGAAAATAAAATTCTCGCGTGCACTTTCATTAAAAGGGACATTTCTGAACAATGAATTCAACAAGTGCCTTAATTCACTTGCTGGTAACTTCTTTCATAACAACAACAACAAATCAAAACAAAATAGGTAGCATCATGTGGTGCTTTCTCTGAAAGGCTCCAGAAATACATCACATTAGCTCATCACTCTCTCTCACGTCTAGCATAATGCCTGGTGTAGAGCAGGAACACAATGGACAACTACAGAACCCATGAGGGATGCTCCGAAATGTGAGAAATCGAAGTGACAAAAATCCTAATCTTTAAAAAATGCCTAGTGTGAATGAGACTAAACCACCAATCACTGTAAACTCCTGACCTCATCTGTCCCTCCCTTTCTGATTTTACTTTCCCCCTCTCCCACCCCCTTGCTTGGCAGGAAAAATGGAGCTGCTCAGGGGCAGAGCTGGTACCATGGGGAGCGTCTTCTCGTGCTGAGTTTTAAAAGCAACACTCGTCTGAGTGACAAAACTACACAAGATTCCAAAAGAGCCATGTTCTTCGTCAAGGGGTTCTATTTTCTTCACGCTTACCGACTGCTTGACTTTGGGAGTATCGACTTGGTCGTAAACGGGAGTGCAGTACACAATGAGGATGAGCAGACTCAGAAGAAAGGCACTGCAGCTTACGAATTCAAAAAAGTAAAGTCCTCCACACAGTGTGCACTGTGACACGACTTCCTCGCAGATAAAGGCCAGCAGGGACAGCAACTACAAAAGAAGCAAAGCGGTTTACTCAAGTGTTCTCCACAGAAACCGGTATTCAGAAAACTCATCTGTTCACTCAACTCTGTGAAGTGGAGACTGTAGCCAACGAGATTACTGGCTGGACCTGATCCCCACAGAACTTCACAGTCCGGCTGCCTTGAAGGGAATCCAGGGACACGAATAATTAACTACCAAGTGCTAAAAGCTATACTTGGGGGGAAATATAGGGTGTTGCTGTAAAAGCACACAGAAGGGACCCTCTGCTTGCGGGTCAGAAAGGCTTCCTGAAGGAAAGCGGAGACTTGATGGGAAAGGAGGGTCAGTTGCGGGGGTTCAGGGGGGAGGGAGGCGGGGCACCTCGGTGGAGGACAGGGAAGGAAGCTCCAGGCAGAGAAGGAGCAGACGCAAACCTGGTGGCAAGAGCACCTGGCACCCTCCCACCCCAAGGCACACACAGATCCCACCACCTCCACTGAATGGACAGAACGAGTTCAGTGAACATGGTTCAGGTACCCAGCGTGAAGGAAGGGGATGGCAGCACAAAAACACTGAGACGAGGGCACCTGGGTGGCCCAATGGGTTAAGCCTCTGCCTCGGGCTCAGGTCATGATCCCAGGGTCCTGGGATCAAGCCCCGCATCGGGCTCTCTGCTCTGCAGGGAGCACGTTTTCTCCTCTCTCTGCAGGCCTCTCTGCCTACTTGTGATCTCTCTCTCTGTATCAAATAAATAAATAAAATCTTAAAAAAAAAAAAAAAACAACACCCAAAAATCGATGTGACGAGACTAGAGGCGTAAGTGGAGGCTGGATCTAAATGTCCTCGATTTCTAATTTTAAAAAGTCTGGATTCTAGGAGTTTTAAAGCAAATGGGTGACACGTTCAGGCTTATGCTTTCAGTGGTTCTCGCTGGCTATGGCATAGAGAAGGGGCTGGGGAAGGGACAATCTTGGGGCAGATGTCCTGTTGGAAAGCTGATGGAAGAAACCAGGGGAAGACAGTGAGCTGCGTAGTGATAATGGAGAACAGCTCCTGCAATCACTGGGAGAGGCAAGAGGTGACAGAAGCCCTTATCAGCCTGGGTACAAATAATGGAGGAAAAAAGATAACAGACTTGAACACCTTAACTTAAAGCAAAAAGGCATTTTATTCACCAATATTTTGAAACAGGGCTTTTCTCAGACTTTGAACCTACTAACTGGAATTCCACTTCCACATCATGTTTTCTGCATTAACCACTTTCATCAGAGTGCAGAATCCTTCTAGATTTGGACTAATTCTACTAGCCCTTTACGGTTATCTCACTCTTACTTAATTCCACAGAAAATACTTTAGTAATTTATTTTTCGGACTTTCCAAAGCATTCAATTTAGTTTTCACAAAAACAATTCCTTTTCCCACTCAATTTCAGTCTGTGTAATATTTAATTAAATGTTTGACCATATATTAAAAACCCAAATGCTCGGGCGCCTGGGTGGCTCAGTGGGTTAAGCCGCTGCCTTCGGCTCAGGTCATGATCTCAGGGTCCTGAGATCGAGTCCTGCATCGGGCTCTCTGCTCAGCAGGGACCCTGCTTCCTCCTCTCTCTCTCTGCCTGCCTCTCTGCCTATTTGTGATCTCTCTCTGTCAAATAAATAAATAAAATCTTAAAAAAAAAAAAGTTTGACCATAAAAAGTATAGTTGGTAGTAGTGGGAATAACCCAAGTCAACTAATGGCAGAGGCAAGAGTGCTCAAGACACGCGTGGGTCAGAAAGCCATGCACTGAATGGACAATGGTAAAGTCCAGCTAATCTGGCAACTCAATTAAATGCAAGTGGGATTTAATAGCACTCCCACGGTTGTATATAAGGTGTTAATATACTGAGGACTACACTGCAGAAAAAAAGAGTCAGGATTTTTTTGCCCCCCCTTTTTTTTAAGAGGCAAGCATGCTGGGAAGAGAATACATTCTGTTTTAAAGGTGCTGTGTGTGAGGGGTTTGTGAAAGAGTTAAGGGACGTGTCTAGGAGGCAAAAGGATATAAGGTCTGTGGCTCGGGGGAGCGGTCTAGGATGGAGATAAAGACATGGGCATCAGCCAGTGAGATCACCCAGAATGAGGAAAGCCAACTTTATCCAGAAATCTGAGCTAACCCAAGATCCAAGGGATGTGCAGAGTGGGTAAAACCAGCAAAGGACAATTAGGAGCAGCAGTCCAAAGAGGTAGCAGACCAAGGAGAAAGTATTTTTACAAAGAGAAAGTAAGCACGGGTAATGAATGGTACTTAGAAGTCAGGTAAGAACAACACTGAAACACTGACATCAGACTGAAACACTGACATCAGACAAGGCAGCTGCTAGTGGCAACAGCAAGCCCATTGCAGTGTAGTCAACCAGGGAGGCTGAGATTATAGGACGCATGGTGGGAAGTGAGAGGAAGACAAAGCAGTGGGATAGAGCCAGAAGAGTCAAAAGGGATAGCCTAACGAGCGGCCAGATAGGGGAGTAGTGGACAAGGTCAAAGGGAAGGGAATTTCAATACGGGAGAGAACTAAATACTTAGGCAGAAACCAATAAGGTGGGTGGGCCTAAAGACAAGGAAGAAAAGAGGCTCTCTATAGATAGGATTCAAAGCCCAGATTTGGGGCTTAACTCTTCTCTAGAAATAGGAAGGAAGAGAAAGAAGAGAGGTTCACTTGGGCAGTCTGTGTGTTTTTGTGAAAGCCAAGGGAGTTTCCTTCAAGCATTAATACCATCAAAATGACTGGTGACCTAAATCAAAGCCTATTGGGAAATGCCATTTTGCCCCTCAGACCAGTAGAAACAACCAGATATATGAATAGCAACAAGAGCGCTACCAAAATCAGCAGATATGTTACATATTATAAAAATGTTATCTTACAAAATATTTTCATTTTTGAAGGATTTTTATTTATTTATTTAGAGCATTGAGAAAGAAAGCATGAGTTGGGGAGGGGCAGTGGGAGAGGGAGAGAGAGAACCTCAAGTAGACTCCCCACTGAGTGTGGAGTCTGACTCAGGGCTCAATCCCACGACTCTGAGATCATGACCTGAGCCGAAACCAAGACACAGAACACTTAACCAACCGGGCCACCCAGGCTACAAAATATTTCCATCAAACAGTAGTCAATGGTACACCACTCTGGAAAACAACTGAGCGGTTTCTTGAAAACTAAACACCCAGTCACTGTATGGCCCAGCAACTGCATTCCCACATTCTGCATGTGGCCAGGAAAAATGAAAATTTATGTCTGTGCAAAAACCGATACATGAAAGTTCATTACAGTTTTATTAATAATGGCTCTGGAAACTGGACACCATGCACATGTCTTTCTTTGGTTAAGCAAACCATGATATATCCTACCATGGACTACTACTTAGCAATAAAAAGGAACAAACTTCACACATGCAACAACTTAGATGAATCTCCAAACTATGCAGTGAAAAAAATCCAAAACTCAAAGGTTACATACTACAGGATTTCATTTATTTATGTTTTTATTTTTTATTTTTATTTTTTTTAAATTAATTTATTTATTTATTTGAGAGAGAGAGCATGAGAGGCGGGAAGGTCAGAGGGAGAAGCAGACTCCCCATGGAGCTGGGAGCCCGATGCGGGACTCGATCCTGGGACTCCAGGACCGTGACCTGAGCTGAAGACGGTTGCTTAACCAACCGAGCCACCCAGGCGCCCCTTATTTATGTTTTTAAAGATTTGTTTATTTATTTCAGAGGGTCTGGGGGAAAGAGAGAGAGAGAGAATCCCAAGTACTCTCTATGTTTGGGGTGAAGCCCAACTCAGGGCTCAATCTCATAACCCCGAGATCATGACCTGAGCTGAAACCAAGAGTCAGTGGCTTAACTGACTGCTTCACTGAGCACCCGACCCTCGCCACCGCCCCCCCCCCCGGCCCCGCCCGGTTCTATTTTTACAGCATTCTTGAATTAACAAACTACAAAGCTGGAGAACTAATTAGAGGTGGCCAGGGGAGAGGGGAAAGGTGTGGCCATAAAGGGGTGGAGGGAATCCTGTGGTGACTAGACAGTTCTGGAACAGCTGCGGTAGTGACTCTAGGAAGCTACACAGGTCACACACACACACACACACACACACACACACGCACACAAAGTGCAGAGGCCCTCCCTGTATGTTTTGTTTTACAAGTTCCTGTGAATCTATAAATATTTCAAAATAAAAAGTTCAAAAACAATGGTCAAACCTAAATTGGTATGAAGGTCTCTAAGGGATTTTCTCCCCCTCCAACTGCCAATACATAATTTCCTATATACACACAACTGAAAAGAATCTATACAGGGATGAAAACAGAGCCTTTATTATGATTTCCTACAAGTTAATAAAACATAAAATAGTCCAGCATATCCCAAATACCCTTCAGACAGATGTTAGGTTAGGTAAGGTGTTCCCAATTATTACACCATAGGATAAAAAGTGACACACCAATACAAATCTCAGAAAGTCATTGTGTAAAGTTACTTCCTTAGTCTCCTGTAATTATAATTACAGGGTGCGTTTTTACATGACTCCAGTAAAATAAAATACTAAATGTCTAATATTCCATGTGTTTTATTCTTGCTTCTGTGTTAAATCTTACCCAACTTTTAGGAGTTTCTCTATGACAAATTTGCAAAATAGACCTCAGGTATATAAAAGTCAATTAATCGTGAGAAGATGTCAACCTAAGACTCTATCTGGGGTCTGAGACGAGTTGCTCAAGAGCCATTCATATCACAATAATTAGGTTATCAGGAATGCTCATCTGCGTAAGCCATATGACAATACAATCTTTTCTGCAAAGATAGAGACTGCTTGTCTATTCTCAGTAAGAAAGGGCAGGACCCAGCTCAGCCAGCAGCAGTCGGTGCCTTCCTTACCACTCCTGCTCCAAACTTATTAACAGGAGTTAAGCCTCAGGGCAGTATTAAGAGACAAATTCTGCCTGGACATCCTGAGAGATTAAAGGGGTACAATATCAAGTTTGGACATTTACTGGCTCCTATTCCCAGTTAAAGGCCAAGAAATCAGCACTACAAATTATATTCAGTATGAAGTTTTCTCCTGACTCCCCATCTGTCTGATATTCCAAACCTTCCTATATAATCTCCCACAGTACTCTACAGTATCTTTATGTTGTATACCTGCAACTAACACATGTCAATTCTACCTCAATTACAAAAGATTTTTTGAAGAAGTGCATTTTGAGTATTATTATCCAACACCGTAAAATGTATAGGCACATTAATGATAGAGCAACAAGATCAGTGTACAAGAAATAAGAAAACAGGGGCGCCTGGGTGGCTCAGTTGGTTAAGCGACTGCCTTCCGCTCAGATCATGATCCTGGAGTCCCGGGATCGAGTCCTGCATCGGGCTCCCTGCTCAGCGGGGAGTCTGCTTCTCCCTCTGACCTCTCCTCTCACACTCTCTCTGACTCTCACTCAAATAAATAAAGTCTTAAAAAAAAAAAAAGAAATAAGAAAACAATACACCTCCTAATTGACCATCCATTATATGCAGATTCAGGAAATCTCAGGAAAATGCTTGGATTCTCATGGACTAATAGTAGCTAGACAAGGATAAATGGAAGAGCCAGACTCAACCAGGGCCAAGAGACATATGGGATCTGGATAGGCAGAGAACATTTCAGGTGGAGGATGAAAAAGAAGAGATTCATAAAGGCAAGAATTTGCATGGTAAGCCCCAGAGGGATAATGAGGTGACTGACCAGAGTGGGGAGTGATGATGAAAATGTTTAAGGAGCTGGGTGTGGCTAAGTAATGATCAGGCCAGGGAGCAAGGGCTTTCGGATGAAAGCAACAGGGATTACCGGCCTGGTTTAGCTGGTTAGAAGACAGGAGGAACAGAGGACTGGGTGGGGCCTGAAAGACTATCACAGTTCAGGATTAGGAGGGGAAAGAGCAGCTCACACCTGACAAGCAAGAAATGGGGGTCTAACACTTTGTAAGAAAACTCCTCAATAAACAAGTGAACATACTCCATATCCCTGATTTAAACAATGACGGGGTGCGGTGGTGGTGGCATCGCTGATTTTAATCGTATTTCCTAATTTATATATATTTTTTGGTAAACAAACATTTTATGTATTAAAATATTTTTTTAAAATGTAACTGTTAAAGTTAAGGGAAGGAATAATTTCAAGAAATGGGTAGTCACCAGCATTAAATACCAAAGTGGTTAAGGATAAGAGAGGTAAGGTCACTCGGTAAGGAAATCATGATAAATGTTAAAAGTTGAAAGGCTCAATTATTATTTTCTGGTACATAATTTTACTCTCAGTAACATGAAGACGTCACATTAAATACGGCTTACTGACTATTAAGAACCTAACAACATTATAGTCAATGTGACTGCTTCTAATGACATAAAATCTTACCCAAACAGAACTATGGGAACTGTCAAGCCTTTGGAGCTGGGAGGTCCTTGGAGGGCAGTCTCCCACCCTTTTGTCTACAGGTGATGGAGTGAATCTCTGACAGCGAGGTTCCATGCTGGCCAGGCACAACCTAAAACCCAGGTCTCCTGACTCCCACTCTTGTGCTTGTCCCCCACCAACCTGATCCACCACCCCACTGAAATGCTGTTTATTAAGCTCACTTTACAACTATGTATGTTCGTGTGGGTTTTCCCTTAAAACTGGATTTTGGAAGTTACAATCAGATTAATGTGCATTTCCCCTTTTGCTGTTAAATTTTACATTAAAACCAATGTGCTAGGGTCAACACATTTGGGAAATCTTCGTGACTAAAATGCGGCTTACTCACAGTTCTGGTGATTTAAACATTCAGATAGTGACTACCCTGTGTCTCTCTTCATTTCAGTTTCACTACCCCTTCTGAAACGTCAGTCTTCCTTAAAATTAACAGTCGTTATAGTAAACATGAAGTCTCCATCATTGATCTTTAAGAGTCTACTATTAAAACATTTCTTACAAAAAGAACTTTCAAATGTTTGCCATTCATTATAAGGCCTCACTATAATATTAATTTGTGAATTAATGAACTTAACGACCAAAGCCTACAGTCCAATGTAAAGTCCAAGTAAACAAATCTGTCAGCCTGAAGTTAGGTTAGGCCTCGCTTGCCTTGGGCAAATATTTACTCTCAGAAAGGTTCAAAGATATAACTTGCTGACCTTATGGATCTTTCTCAAGGTTAAAAATAGAGCACTACCATTTAGTACAGATCAATTTTCACACTGAAATAATGAAGAGAGCACGAATACAAGAGAAATTACTTCTCAGTGTCTTGTTTCTTGGCACTTTAAATCACTGGTGATTGCCCGTCTGAAGAGTCATTATAACTACAGTATGTTGCAGCCATCAGGACATTCAACTGGTACCATAAACACAATGTCAGCTTGTTGCAGAGAGAATATTACACATATTCAAATCATTCCACCAGCTTACTAGCAAGGAACTAGGTTGCCCAATGTCAATTTTCCCCTGAAAATAAAAACTCCCTCAAAAATAACAATAAAAACTTGACAATATGTGTGTGTATGTGTGCATAACGACCAATCTAAGGACAAAATAAACTGAAAAAGAAATAAACTGCATAAACTTAGGACTGCAAGGACTCCTGGCATTGCATTTCCAGCTGAGTATTTCTTCTTCAGCTCTGGAAGGGCAGATGGTAGTTATGGGTTGCTTAAGTTTTGGACAAGCCTTTGACGAAATTAAGGTTTTATCTGAAAGGTAGCAGACACAGCTATAGAATTCCAAGAGCACAAACCTCAAGAGCTGGTTATGCTCCTTATCTCTAACCTCTCCTGTTTGTAGGCTCCACTCTCGACCTGCTTGGTGTTCAGCTCTGTACCAGCACACCCCACAGAGCCTCAGAGATTTGTAAAAACCTTAAATGGTGAAAAGAACCTCGGAAATCCAACTCCATCTCTTTGGACTCTTAAGAATTTCCTAAGCCCAGAGAGTCTGATTTTTAAGTTTTAGAGTAAGGTTCCTTTTCCTTTTGGAGTTTTGAGGCTCTAATAAGATTTATGGGTCTAGAATAACATACCCAGACATGGAAATGCACATTTTGGGTAAAATGTCACAGGGCTTGCACGTCCCTAGTTTAAGTACCTCCTCTTCTGACTATGGGTTTCTTCATTACAGGTGTTTCCTTACTGGAGCTCTGCAAATCTACTTAATTTAAAAAAAAAAAACAAAAAAAAACAAAAAAAAACCAAGTTA
Organism: Neogale vison; assembly: GCF_020171115.1. Classification (NCBI taxonomy): domain Eukaryota; kingdom Metazoa; phylum Chordata; class Mammalia; order Carnivora; family Mustelidae; genus Neogale; species Neogale vison. Next base: position 155,139,985 of record NC_058096.1, read on the forward strand.
TCTAAAGTAAAACAATCTAAAGGCAGAATGTGACTTAAGGCAAAGAAGACTGTGCCTATTGCCCCAGGCTGGACGACAGCATTAATTTATTTCATTATAACTTCCTTAAAACTTCCTGGGTAACTCCATAATATACACTCTTGTAAAGAGATAGAGGCCATCACTCAAAGCAGAAACAAAAAGACAACAATCAAAATCAAAAGCAATAATGAAATATTTTTTAAAATCTATATTAAAGAAAGTATTCTTTTTAAATATTTTATTTAAAATAAAATTTTATTTATTTATTTTTTTAAAAAGATTTATTTATTTATTTATTTGACAGACAGAGATCTCAAGTAGGCAGAGCAGCAGGCAGACAGAGAGTGGGGGAAGCAGGCTCCCTGCTGAGCAGAGAGCCTGATGTGGGGCTCAATCCCAGGACCCTGAGATCATGACCTGAGCTGAAGGCAGAGGCTTTAACCCACTGAGCGACCCAGGCGCCCCAAGAAAGTATTCTTATAACATTACAAATCCCCCATAAGTAAATAAACGCATACCTATTTAACTGTACTTCGCTTTACTGCATTTCACAGGTGATTACATTCTTCAAATCGAAGGTCTGTGGCAACACTGAGCCAAGCAAGTCTACTGGTACCATTTTTCCAACAGCATTTGCTCACTTCATGTCTCTGTGTCACATTTCAGTAATTCTTGCAATATTTCAAACATCTGCATTATTATATTTGCTATGATGATGTGATCAGTGATTTACAATTCACTGAAAGCTCAGAAAATGGTTGGAATTTTTTTTTTTTTTGGTGATAAAATATTTTAAATTAAGGACATCCTGGGTGGCTTGGTTTGTTGACCATCTGACTTTTGATATCAACTCAGATCATAATCTTGGGGTCCTGGGATTAAGCCCCTTTGCTGCGCTCTGAGCTCAGTGCAGAGTCTGCTTGTCCCTCTCCCTCCTCTCCTTCCCCTGTTTGTGTTCTCTCTCTCAAATAAATAAATAAAACCTTTTTAAAAAAATTTAAAAGTTATTTTAAATTATGGCATGTATATATATTTTTTAGACATAATGCTATGTTTGAACAGTTAACAAACCATAGTATAGTGCAAACATAACTTTTATATGCACTGGAAAACCAAAACATTCACTAGACTGGCTTTACTGTGATACTCGCTTTACTGTGGTGGTCTGGAACCCAACATGTAGGGACTCCGAGATAAGCCTGTAAATGGATTTCAAGAAGAGACATTAGTTTTTATTCTTTTTCTCCTTCTCCTTATGATGGGGAACAAGCAGGAACAACCAACCCTTGTGAGGCAAATTCATCTCCTCCTTTTCTCCCATTCAAGTAAAAAGTCTATCACCAAAATTTCTGGTTGTAGGTCTAGTCCACGGATATGGAACCACAGTCTATTAAACTGTAAATAAGGTAATGAGAAATTTTACTTCAGCTGTGCCATTTCTAATTAGAAAGGAAAAACAGACAACTGAAAATTAGATTTAACAGGCAGGACACCAATACTGATGATGTCTGTAGGGCAGCAAGAATACTCCAGATAGGGGCGCCTGGGTGGCTCAGGGGGTTAAGCCGCTGCCTTCGGCTCAGGTCATGATCTCAGGGTCCTGGGATCGAGTCCCGCATCGGGCTCCCTGCTCAGGGAGCCTGCTTCCTCCTCTCTCTCTCTGCCTGCCTCTCTGCCTATTTGTGATCTCTCTCTCTCTCTGTCAAATAAATAAATAAATAAATAAAATTTAAAAAAAAAAAGAATACTCCAGATATAGATACTAACCTTTTCTGTTCTAAAAAGTTCTTCTATTGGTGTAGATACATTTCAGCTCCACTACACAGGAGCATCACTGATATCTCAAAGTCCGGTTAAGGCGCACCTGGATGGCTCAGTTGGTTAAGTGGCTGCCTCCGGCTCAGGTCATGATCCCAGGGTCCTGGGATCAAGCCCGGCATCGGGCTCCAGCCCTGCATGGGGCTTCCTGCTTGGTGGGAAGCCTACTTCTCCCTCTCCCTCTGCCTGCTGCTCTGCCCACTTGTGTTCTCTCTCCAACTCTCTAATACATAAAATCTTAAATAAAAAAATAAAAGTCCTGTTGCAGCTGACAAGAGAACAGAAAGAAGTATCTCTGGGTAGAAGGAGCACATGATACAAAGGAACAATGGCAGAAGGGAACCTTCGATGCCTGTTAATAACTGAAAGGCTACCAGAGAGGAACTCCCTAAAAACAGGCTGGAGAGAAATCCAGACGCTCTCAGTTCCCTAGGCCACACTTTCACCTGCCTCCAAGTGATTTCCAAACTATTCCCACATGTGATCATTTGACAACCAGAAAGTAGTGCCTGTTTTCTGAGAGCATTTTTTTTTTAAATTTAATAAAAGTAGGTCATCTGAGTTCTAAGAATGTAAGTTCTGGTTATTGGAGTTCTAAGAATTTAAGCTCTTCCCAAGGAAACCAACTGGCTATTTTTACTTGAGATGACTAAAGGCAAAACAAAACAAAACCCCCAAAAACAAAAACCAAAAAACACCAAGCAAAATCAGCTTAGGAACATTCTAGGCAGTCTGACTTTTCCTCTGGCAGAAAAATATTCATCGTTGCTTAAAACAGAACATAGTGTGTCCGTATGTATATAACTGGAGTTAAAAATCCAAAGATGTTTGATATTTTCACTGTGAGGTTTAAGGTACCTTTACTGCCTAAAGTGAACTAAAACTCAGTGAGATTCAGAGAGGGGTAAACCATGCCCTCCTTTTGCCACCTGCGCGCAAATACAAGCTGTCCTTTCACTGTGTACTTCGTATACGCATACTGCTCATTCAGAAATAATTCTTTTTCTAGTCAATATAAAACACTCAAGAAACAATTCACTGGAAACACCCATCTCAATGCCGTGCGCAGTAACGACGACTTCGCCCAACAAATTAAACTGCCCCCCCCCCCGCCCACGGGCTCGTACCAGGAAAACCACAAGAACCAGGAAAGATAAACAAAAGGCACTTGGAAGTCTAAATACAGGCACTTTGGTCGATAATGCAGCCTAACAGCTGGGAGAGGAGACGGAGGTCGTAACAGAGGATGGAGTGAAAAAAGTCTAAGCGGCTGACTAGGCTTTCCGACGCATTTCCTGGACCCGCGCAACACGCTCGGGGGCCCAGGTCGTCACCGGGGACCCAGTGGGGGTGAGACTGGGGTGGAGAGGCTGCCCCACGGCGGGAGGTAACGCCCCCCTTTCCAGCCGAGAGAGAAGGAACTGGGGGTGTGGAAACCGCCGCTTCCTGAACAAGCAGGTCCAGAAGCAGCAGCTCGGCAGCCTCCCACGCCCGCAGGCCGGCGGCTCCGGGGCCAGACCTCTTACCTCCGAGTCCCGCTTGCCCACCCCGGCCGCGGACTTACCAGCTGCAAGGCTTTGAGCGCGAGCCGACGCATCGGAAGCCGGCCCAGGGAGAAGTAGGCGGCGAGGCCGCTCCGGGCACCCCTGGCCGGGCCCGGGTCCTCCTCCGTGGTGGGGCGGTACACCGCTCCATTCTCCATCGCCCGGGAACGCGGTGGCCGCAGAGGTGGCGCCGCGGACTTGACCGACTCCAGAAGGACCACCAGCAGGGCCGTCACTTCCTGGGTCTCCGCCCACGCTTCCGCCCCGCCCCGCCCCGCCTCCGCTCTAGCCCCACCCCATCCCCTGCGTCTGCGTCTGCGCCTTAGTCACTCGTCGAACGTACTGAAGTTCTGGGGGGGGAAACCTTCGCGCAAAGAGAACAGCATGTCCTGGGGACGGAGTTAGGAAGGAGAGAAGAGGAAGTTGGAGTTGTAGGCAGAGGCCACATCATGTAGGGGCCTTGTAGAGCAAGGAAAGAAATGTGGTTTCATTTTGAGTGCAGGGCGTTGTCTGAAAGGACTTTCAGGATTGCTCCCTCCTGCATCTCTCTGAATTCCTTTCAGGCTTGTCAGAACCATTTAGTTTACTTGTCTGTTACTTGTGCACCAACTGCCGCAGTCATAGATGTTAATTTTGTCTCAACTTAAGGAAATTCATATTTTTATATTTTAGCAACTGAAGGTGATTGGGTTCCATGTCAGGCACACATATTCTCTCCTCAACAGTGTAATGTAGGTACTATCATTACTTTCATTTTTACAGATGAACACACTGAGGCCAAGAGTGGGAATATATTCAAGGGCAGGCGGTTAGGGGTAGCTGGAATGCAGACCCACACAGTCCGACTCAACCTTGTTGCTCACATGAACTCAGCGAACCTCAGCCTCTAACCCATCTCGCAGTCAGAGCCTCAAAATCCATGCAAGAGGGGAGGGGCCACTGCTGCCACCTACTTCCATATTTAATCTAGTCTCCTCCCTGGTCCCAAATCTCCCTGTCTTCCTCTGGTAACAGAACAAAAGCCCCCATTCACAGGAATAGAGACAAGTAGATACTACTCTGCGGCGGCTGTCCATACAGCCAGTCCAAATCAGCCCTCTGTCTTTGATTAAATGCCAAGCAGCCGCTGATCGTGTTCAATGAAACGAGACCACCGTGTTTTCACCAGGGCTACAAGGACTCACAGCCCTGTTAGTCTTCAAGTTGCCATCATCCCAAATCAGACATTACCGAAGTCTGAAATTTACTTTGAAAATCACTCAAAAAAAGAAAAAAAAAAAAAAAAAGACAGGTGGAAGAGCAGAGAGAAGGATAAAAGAATAAGCCTGTGGCAAAGTAACCACAGTAACATGTTAACGATGTGGTATATGCGTGATTACTGGGGTCGTTTCTTAATTCAACTCTTCTGTGTTTGAACATTTTCAAGATAAATTATTAAGGGGAAGTTATATTTAAAAATTTTGATGGAGGAGAGAAGATGGACAGGTTCTCCCAGCCCTCTCAGTTTATTTAGGGTGCACTATGCTCTAGGGGGTCTCTACTTCTTGAATTTAGAAGAGGATAAGAATTTAGCTCATGATTCACAAACTTTGGGATGCGTCAGAATCCCAAACTGGGATTTTTAGCTGGGAAGTTAACTAAAAACAAAGATTCTTGGAGATCTGCCCCCAAAGTTTCTGAATTTGGGTGGGTCTTGGGAATATACTTTTGTAACAAGCTGTCCAGAGGATACTGGTGAGAAATCCAAGCATACAAAGGAACACTATTTTATGATGTGATAAGAACGAAAGCCATTACGCAGAGGACAGCAGATGTACCATAACTTCTTTTGTCCTGATTGGTTTAGGGGTGCCCAAATCAGTTAGATTAAGGCACTAATATCCCTCCCAGTTAAAAAACTGTTGTTACAATAACAACTGTGCATCGCTTAAGTTTCTTGATAAAAATATCAAATAAAGAGTTTAGGGCTTCATGAACAGACACTTGAATTAGGGACCCCATTTGATGGGTGCATCCAGTAGGAAAACTGTCATGTTTGGTCATGAGTAAACAACACTGAACAGTTAAATGCTGAGATTTGCCACAGTAAAATGAGAAATCTTATTTATGGAGAAAAGATCTACCAAAGAGAAAAAAAGAAAGGCTCATTTAAGTTTTGAAGAATATTCTTTTTTCTCCTTCAATATTATATAGTTAGTATTTTTTAAATGAGGCAGAGGAAACATTCACAAAAAGAGATGGTCTGGGAAAATACACTTTGATGAGATTTTAGACATTCAAAAAATAATTTGGTGCTACTTTTGTCCGTTGAGATTTTGATTTTTCAGCCGTCCCTACTCGAAAACTTTTATTGGCTTTCTTATCTATATTAGCACAATTAGGCAATAATGTGGATACAAAGTCGAATCATAGATGAAGTCCTACAATAAGGCCACAGAAACCTCCCTAAAAGACCATGTCATGAAATAGAAAGTGATATGTGCTACAAAAGAGATACAAATTAAATGTGCTGGGAAAGAGCAAAGAGAAATCACTTGTAGCTAAAGGATCAGCCTGGTGGAATTTCAAACTGGGGGTTAAAGGATACTTAACCTTGGACATGCCGAAAATAGGACAGAGGATACTTACTGTAGGCAGAGAGGCAATAGGAAAGAAGCCAAAGAAAGTATACACAGGCACAGAGATGGAAGGAAGGAAGGACAGAGAGGAGTTACAGAAGACAATATGTAGGAGGTAAAATCAGTGAGACTTGGAGACTGGTTTGTTTGAGGAGGAAGGAGGCATTAACCCTTGTCAGTGTCAAAGTATAAATTTCAAAGAATTAAAAAGATGACTCTCATATAAGTATATAGCAAGCATGTTTCAGAGATTTAATTTATTAGTAAAGCAATCAGGAGAAAGTAAAACTGGTCCAGAGGAGGATACAAAAGATGGTGGTCTATGTGTATATCTGTGTATGTATATTATATGGATGTATGTATAGTGTTTAAAAATACATAGTGAGGGCGCCTGGGTGGCTCAGTGGGTTAAGCCGCTGCCTTCGGCTCAGGTCATGATCTCAGGGTCCTGGGATCGAGCCCCGCATCGGGCTCTCTGCTCAGCAGGGAGCCTGCTTCCCTCTCTCTCTCTCTGCCTGTCTCTCCATCTACTTGTGATTTCTCTCTGTCAAATAAATAAATAAAATCTTAAAAAAAAATACATAGTGAAAGGGAAAAAATGCTGGAATATGGTTGCTAGGTTAGACTCAAAATTGACTAACCTCTACAAGGACAATAAAATTGTTGCCTTTGTGATTAACTCTAGCCGAGAGAAATCATTTCACCTCTATCAGACAAAAATCATTTGTAGCTTATCAATCTTCTGTAATTAACACCTAACTTCAGACTCTGGGCCCAACTGAGTAATAAATAGTAAGTCATATCAAATTATCTTTCAACCAACAATGACCTGTAAGAGGGTTTGGTAGATGATTTGCTGCTGGTCCAGGGGTTGGCAAACTTTTTCTCTAAAGGGCCAGATAGTAAGTCTTTCAGATTATGAAGGACATTTAAGTCTCTGTCACAGACATATAAGTCTGTCGCAGCCACTCACCTCGATCTTGCTGTTGTAGAGTAAAACTAAATGCCATAATGCTGTCATGTTTCAATAAAACTTCATCAGAACAGGCATTGGGCTGGATTTGGCTCATAGTTTGCCAGCCCTGTTCCTGTTCATTATTTCTCAAACTTGAGTGATCATCATAATCACTGGAGGGCTTGTTAACACCCCAGACTTCTGTGCCCCACCTCCACAATTTTTGCCTCAGTAGATCGTGAGTAGAACCTCAAACTTTACATTTCTCACAAGTTCCCAGGTGATGCCTGATGCTGCTGGGCTAAGAGCATACTTTGAGGACACTATTCTAGTAGGACAAGGGAAAGGGCAGTCAATAATCCTTTTGCCTTACTTCCAGGTTTTGGACCATTTGTCTCAACAAAAGGCAGATGAAAAACTCAGATTAGGATGGAGGTTTCAGTGCCAGAGGGCATCACGTGGAGTTCCTGGTAAATTGTTTCAAACGTGGATCTGGAGCATTGGAAGAGATAAGGCATTTGCGGGGACACACGGAGAACTGACAGAACCATACGAATGTTAAGGAGAGGCACCTATAGAAAGGAGAGGATTTAGGCTAGAGTTTTGGAGGGAGTGGGAGAGAAGGTGAGGAGGCAGAGAAATAAAGAGGTATTTATCGCCAGCAGAAGAACACAGGAAGTGGTGCTATGGAAGGCAAAGCAACAGTCTTACCTTTTCCTTGCTAATGTTTCCAAACACCGCAGAGTGGACAAGAATGCCAGATATGCAAAGAAAAGTTTGGATCAGAGATCTTCTTGGGATGATAGTTTATCAAGTTCCTCTCCCAACAAACTAGAATAGAGAGGAAAAGACATCAACATGTTCAATCTCCACATTTCATTTATACCAGCAGAGGGCTGCAAGGGCGAAGGAATGCTAATAATGCTTTTTGATCTAGGGTTTCTGCTCTCTGCGAGGAGTTAATTCCACAGTGGTATTTGGCCTGGGGGGCAAGGAGGACACCATGGGTCGCTTAGCGCCCTTGCTCTCATTATCAGTTGGGTATTTATTTTTATTATTATTTATTTATTTAAGAGAGAGAGGGAGAGAGAGAGATCACAGGCAGGGGGTGGGGTAGAGGGAGAAGCAGGCTCCTGCGATCCTGGGATCCTGACCTGAGCCAAATGCAGATGCTTAATAACTGAGCCACCCCAGTGCCCCATCAGTTGGGTATTTTACTACAGGACAATCTGATTAGTTGGGGGACAGATGTGATAAAGAAGGGTAGACACTTCTGATTGGGAAGAAAGAAGGCGGGGCCCAGGTTGGGATTTGGATTACGGGGAGTCCCTGTCATCAGAAGGCCACCCTTAACACAAGACTTTCCCTCATGGCTCATAGAGTCATTAAAGATTATAGAAAACCGTGTTAGAGGTTTGTTGTTGTTTTTAAAAAATATTTGTTTATTTTAGAGACAGAGAGGTGTCGGGGACCGCCTCCGGCCGGGAAAGTCCCCGCCATTACAAGATGGCGCTTGGCTCACTGCCAGCAAAATATGCTGCAACTAAACACTGAACTTTCTGGTGAAGCCCACCTGAAGGAGGACATAGTCATTGGCTGTTTCAAATTTAATCAGTATAATAACAGGACTCTCATTGGCTCTCCCCATTGTTTGGCCCCTTATTGGTCACCCTGACACATATAAGCTAAGAAAGTTGTCGAAATAAAGAGACGAAGCATTAACACCATGCCAGGCTGGTTGTCGTTCTTGCGGGCCGAGGGCGACAAATGGTGCCGAAACCCGGGAATAGTTAACGAGTAAGTAAACCTTGCAAGGAGAAAAACCGCAGGTAAGCGGGGAAGGAACCACGATTAAAGTGGTGGGAATCTTGTACAAGACCGCAATAAGAAGCGGGCGGCCATAGAGCCGGGATTTTCTTAAGGGACCACAATTAAAGTGGTGGCAATCTTGTACAAGACCGCAATAAGAAGCGGGCGGCCATAGAGCCGGGATTTTCTTAAGGGACCACGATTAAAGTGGTGGGAATCTTGTACAAGACCGCAATAAGAAGCGGGACGGCCATAGAGCCGGGATTTTATTCCGCGGTAAAGCGGGGAATAAAGGTCGACTGAAGTATATGTGCGTAAAAAGTCAGTGTGTTAGTTAGTGTCTTTAACGTCCGCGTCTGTTGTCTGTGTGTTCATAATGGGATCTGAAGTATCTAAAGTGCGGTTAGAAGGGTCTTTAAAAGACCTGCTGTAAGCCAATGGAACTCCACTAAAAGCAAAAACTGCTCGGGCCTTTTTGAATACAGTGGAAAAGGCGGCTCCATGGTTCCTAGATGAAGGCTTGCTAAACATACCTCAATGGGACCACCTGTGATCCAGGGTTTGGCCCCTGTAAAACCTATTAATGCCTCGGGGCCATATCAACCTTTGCCATTGAGGACCCGGTGCCACAGGCGAGACATTATCATAAGCTGTTCCATGTGAATGCTTTAACTCTTCGCCTCAAATTTAACATAACAAAAGCACAGGCACGGGACATAGTAGTCTCCTGCAGAAACTGAGTGACTTTACTACCTGCACGTCTTTGGGGGTTAATCCTAAGGGTCTGTTACCTAATCATATATGGCAAATGGATGTCACACATGTTTCAGAATTTGGAAAGTTAAGATATGTTCATGTACCTGCTCTGGAATAATTTTCGCCTCAGTGCATACAGGGGAAAAATCCAGAGATGTTATTGCCCATTGCCTACAGGCTTTCGCGGCATGGGAAAAGCCATGCCAGTTAAAGACAGATAATGGTCCAGCCTACACCTCACAACCCTTTAAAGCCTTCCTACAACAACTTGACATTCACCTGATACATGGAATACCCTATAACCCACAAGGACAGAGTGTTGTGGAGCGCGCGCATCTTACAATAAAAAATGCGCTTTATAAACAAAAAGGGGGAATAGGGGACACCTTCAGGTCCCCTAAAGATAAGCTCAACACCATTCTCTTTATTTTGAATTTTTTTTTTTTAAGATTTTATTTATTTATTTGACAGAGAGAAATCACAAGTAGATGGAGAGGCAGGCAGAGAGAGAGAGGGAAGCAGGCTCCCCGCCAAACAGAGAGCCCGATGCGGGACTCGATCCCAGGACCCTGAGATCATGACCCGAGCCGAAGGCAGCGGCTTAAGCCACTGAGCCACCCAGTTTTAACGTTGGACAAAACAGGTAAATCAGCTGCAGACAGACATGCAAGTGCTGTTGCTGCTCCCCCTAAGCCTTTAGTACTTTGGAAGGACATCCTCACAGGAAAGTGGAATGGACCAGATCCAGTGTTAGTATGGAGTAGGGGGTCTGTATGTGTTTTTCCACAGGAAAAAGAGGCTCCAATTTGGATCCCAGAGCGGCTGGTGCGTGCAGCCTTGCCTCCGAACACCAGTCATGATGCTGAAGATGCTGATGATAACGCTGGGGATGCTACACCTCCTGCGGCAGACTCAAGCCAGAGAGCTGTGAGCAGTGGTTAAAGCATGGCTATATCCTTTACCAGTGACTAATTCTTTTCTCATATTCCCTCCTCTCCCTTTGATGCATGGCAGGTCTGTAACTTGTTAGGAGCATGTACTTATATCTCAGCAGTGTCCATGTTAAATGGTGGCAAATTCCTCAACTGTTCTTATAAACAAAATGACTCTAGTACCTTTGAGACAACAGTTAATGTGTCTTGTCCCAATAATATTACTTATCAGCCCACTCCCATATGCGTCTCGCCACCGTTCCTTTTCCTCGTAACAAATGCTAGCAAGCACGTTGAATTGCACTAAGAATTGCTATCTTTCCCAGTGCTGGAATGTCACGACCTTCAAGCTGGCTGTGATTATGCGTATCCCTACTCCTATCCCAGTTTTCATTCCAGATGACAAGTTACCGGTGGTGCTATCCAGAAAGAAGAGAGACTTTGGTATCACAGCCGCCATTGTGACAGCATTGGCTATATCTACAGCAGCTGCCACGGCAGCAGCAGTCTCGCTTGCTGCAACTAGACCCACTGCGGAAGCTGTGAACACCCTTGCAGCAGGAAAGGCGGCTGCCCTTCGAACACAGACTCAGATCAATGCACATCTGCAAGCAGGAATCCTAAATAGTTAACCAGAGAGTGGATTTGGTTCAAGAACAAGTGGACATATTGGGGGCCCTATTGGGACTGGGATGTATAGCACTCTTCCTGGCAATTTGTGTAACTCCCATAGCCTATGCTAATATGAGTAACTTACAGAATGTCTCCCGACAGCTCTCCCAGTATTTGCAGGGTGCTTGGTCTGACGATTTTCTGACGATTTTCAAAATTTCACACGAGTACGTGTGTGCAACCAGCTTCCCTCCCAGAGCTATTTCAAACATTCAGCAATATGTTCCAGTTTACCAAACAATGGGCTGGCACAATTGGTCTTCTTGTCCTCCTTCTTATTGGCATTCTGCTTCTATTCAGAAAAGTTCGCCAATGGAGAACACAGCAGCGAGAGCAGAGCCGAGCTATAGTACAAGCCCTTATGTCAATAGAGGCTGGGACATCTCCCCAGATGTGGCTAAGCATGCTAGATCGGTAGTCAAAGACGGGTAAGATCAGTAGAGAAACATACCAACCTAAGACAGGACAGAGATCATCGATATCTTGTGTCTGATGACGGGTAAGGATATTTTCTGCTACTGACAACCTAAGACAGGCACGATCTCCGCCATAAAACAAAAAAGGGGGAGATGTCGGGGACCGCCTCCGGCCGGGAAAGTCCCCGCCATTACAAGATGGCGCTTGGCTCACTGCCAGCAAAATATGCTGCAACTAAACACTGAACTTTCTGGTGAAGCCCACCTGAAGGAGGACATAGTCATTGGCTGTTTCAAATTTAATCAGTATAATAACAGGACTCTCATTGGCTCTCCCCATTGTTTGGCCCCTTATTGGTCACCCTGACACATATAAGCTAAGAAAGGTGTCGAAATAAAGAGACGAAGCATTAACACCATGCCAGGCTGGTTGTCGTTCTTGAGGGCCGAGGGCGACAGAGAGGCAACGTGAGCAGGGAAGGGGCAGAGAGGAAGGGGACAAGCAAACTCTCCAATGAACGTGGAGACCAACGTAAGGCTCAATCCTATGCCCCCCAAATCAGGAGTCAGATGCTTCACCAGCTGCGCCACCCAGACATGCCCCTGTCTTAGAGATATTTCCTCGTCATTGAATAAATATTATTTTTTGAAAATGTGAAAAATTAACAAAGATCTCAAAGGAAAATCATACAAAAGGGTATCCTTAGAGAAATGCTGCTCAGCCTTTATACCTTCCATCTCATTTCACCCAACCACCCGCCCCAGGTCACAACTTGTGACTGTTTCTGGCGATCTTTCCTGTGTCTCTTTGGTGGAAAGAGACAGATACCATCTTGGAAGTTGCTCCCTATCAGTTCATGGAAATCAGCTTCACATTTTTTTCTGAATAATCGCATAGTACTCCTTTGTGTGGCTGTCCTACAGTTTATCCATCCAATTTCCTGTGTACGGGCATTTACGTTGCTTCCAATATTTTGCAATTACAAATAATGCCGCACTGAGTATCTGTGTGAATACTACGTTTGTACTGTCAGATAGGAAAGTTTAGGGTAAGTTCCGTGATTGCTGAGTTTGAGGGGGTCGTTTCCTTAAATACTGCAAATGTCCCTCACGAGAGGTAGTTTTGCACTCCCAGGAGCTGTGAGTGAATACATCTATTTCTGCATCCCCTCTCCAATCAAGCGTTGTCAGGTTTTTGAATTTTTTTCATTCTGATGGGAAGAAATAATATTTCAATGTAGTTTTGATTTGCATTTCTTCCTAAGGAAAGTTAAACATATTTGTATATGTTCAGGGCTCTTTTTATATTATTTTTTACTTGTCTGTTCATGTCCTTTACCTATTTACTTACATTCTAAAGGGGTTTTGGCTCCCCACTTCTATTTTAAGAGTTCTTCGTGTAATTAGGAATATTAGCTCTTTATCTGCGATATATTACAAGTATTTTCTCTCTACATTTTTATTTGCCTTTTGGCTTTGCTTATGGTGCTTTTTGTCATCATGTGTTCTTCAATCATTTTTATGTACTTGAATTTTTTTTATTACCTGTGGATTGAATTAAAGTTAGAAAGCCTTTTCCCACTCAGATGCAAAAGCATTTCATTTTTTATTTTCTTTTAGTACTTGTATGGTTGCGTATTTTATATCTAGGTCTGATACATTTGGAGTTTATTCTTGTGACTGATTTAGGCATAGATCTAATTTCTTCTTTACAAAGAGCTAGCAGTTGATATTTGTATATACAATACATATACTGTATATATATGTATATATAATATATGTACTGTGTATAAATATATGTATAAAATATATATATTTTTTGTAAAACAAGCACACAAGGTAGTAACTGCCTTGCAACTGCTTGTCAGAAGAGGTCTGATTACACTAATACATTTAGGGTAATATCTAAAAATGCTTGCTTGAGTCATTTATGCATGGGACTAGTGTTTATGATATTTATATGAATTAAAACACCTTCCCCTGTGGCAATAAAAACTTAAATGTGTGTGACCCCTCACAGTTTACATAGCACTTCTACAAGCTCCCTCTTTTTTATCCTCACTTGTGACCCTACACCTGGACACGTTGTGCTGGCCACCATCCAGATGATGAAACTAAGGCTGCAGGATAACAGAGGCCTCTTCCACAGTCATGTGACTAGTAAATGCGGGTAGCCCAGCTCTTCTGGCTCTTTCCACAGTGTCCTGACACTGCAAGTCTTGTACATGAAGGTTCTCATGGAGGTGGTTGCTAAGATGCTTGGGTATCTCGCAGGGCAGGGCTGAAGTAAGTCTATTTGACTCGAAGGTTGAGTGTGCTCCAAATGTCAAGGAGTGCTAGAGCAGCAAGACACGTGGTCATCACCTGCCATCTACAGTCCTTTCTATGTGAGCCAGACTCTAGGAGACAGCAGAGTGCATACACACAAAACACAGAAGAGTACAAGTCTCACTCAGCCAACGATGGCAAATTTGCAGCATTCCAGACAGAAAACATTTCAATAGAAGATGCTGGAAGAGTCACATTCTACAGTGTATCAACCAAAACTTTGGAATGAAAGCCTTGTTTTAAATTCTAAGCCAACACGGGGCAAAATCAAAGGAGTAATTTGACTTTGGATTATAACAACAGTTCTCAGTGTGGTCAGGGGACCCCCCCCCCCAGAGGTCTTGAGACCTTTGCAAAGTTTCTGGAAGGTCAAAACTATTCTCATAAGACTACTAAGAGGTCATTTGGCTTTTTCACTGTGTGGAGAGTCGTTTGCACTGCTGGTAGAATAAAGTTACTGGCATTCTAGCACGAAGCAAGGCAATAGCACCAAACTGAATTTATAGTCATTGTATTCTTTACTACTATGTGTGGGGGAAAAAAAAAAAACCCAGCCGATTTCACTTAAGAACTCTCTTAATGAGGTAAAAATTATTGGTTTTATTAAGTTGTAACAATTGGTACCAGCCTTATTTCAAATTCTGTATAAGGAAATGGGAAGTATACATACATTACTTCTGCTCTATACTGAAGTACAATGATGTTTCAAGGAAAAGCATTTGTGCTATTGAATAGTTATAAACTGAACAGCCACTTTATTTCACCATATTTACTTGAAAGAACTACTTATAGGCCACTTGGTTTTTCAGACTTCAGTATTTGGCAGGCATTTTCTCAAAAATGAATGAAGTGAGCCTGCCAGTACAAGGAATAAAACTGACAGTATTCACTACACTGGTAAAATTTGAACTTTCCAGAGAAAAAGAGAATTTTGAGTAAACTGTATCTGTCACTGAGCTTGTTAGTTTCCTATCATTTAAATTTTTTTCTTTCTTTCTTTCTTTCTAAGATTTTATTTATTTGAGAGAAGAAAGAGAGCGAGAGAGCATAAGCATGAGCAGGAAGGAGGGGCAAAGGGAAAAGCATAGTCTCTACTGAGCAGGGAGCTTGATGTGGGGCTCATTGGGGGGCTCTATCCCAGGACCCTGAGGTCACGACCTGAGCTGAAGGCAGACACTTAATTGATTAAACCATACAGGCACCTGATCTCTTAAACTTTTCTAAAGAGATCAGTAATATTACTAAAAATGTGATTTGTTTGATATTCTGTAAGACATGTCAATACTTGGAAGAACTCTAACTCAGTGAACTGGTATTTTCTAAAAGACCAATGAATAATGTTATAAAATCACATGGGAAAAATCCATTCAAAATGCAAGACAGATCGATGCATTACACTGCCACTGACCTTTATAAAACTATGATTTCTTGAGTTTTAGAAACAAAAAGAAAATCTACAATTATCTGGAAGAGCTATTAAGATACTCCTACCCTATATATATATATTTGTGAGCTGCATTTTCTTCACAGAATTCAACCAAACAACATGAGATCAGATGTAATACAGCAGATAATAGAATCCAGGTGTCTTCTAGTAAGCTAGACATTAAAAAAAACTGTAAAAATGTAAAACCAATGACACTCTTTTCAATACATTTGTTTTGTAAAAGTTATTTTCTATAAAAATGTTATTTTTTTTAAAAAGATTTTATTTATCCATTTGAGAGAGAGAGAGAAAGAGAGAGCGTAAGCAGGGGGAGGGGCAGAGGGAGATGGAGACAGGCTCTCCACTGAGCAGAGAGCCCAATGCAGGACTTGATCCCAGCACCCTGGGATCATGGACCGGAGACCAAGGCAGACGCTAAACAATCTGAGCCACCCAGTCAGCCCTAAAAAAAGTTATTTAATATCTAATAGCCTATTATTTCATTTTAAAATTTTCAGCTTTTATAATACATCATATGTAGATATGGTCCATATTTTTATGTTTTAATATGACCCACATAATTAATTCTTTGGAGTCTCCTTATTAAGTACAAGTGTAAAGGAGTCCCATGACAAAAAATTGGAGAATCATGGTATTTGAATTTTAGAAAAAAATCTTAACCTAAGAGAAGACAGGAAAGAATTGTTGCCAGCTAATTCTAAAGAGATTTTGGTGATACAATGGTATCGAGATACCACTCTGCCCCATATGTGTTAGTATGTGTGTATATGTGTATATATGCCTCTATGTAGCCATAGTTTTAGAAAATGGACAGTAACAACTATTTCTCAAAGTATGATCATATCCATCTTTTCTCTAGTTATATGATTGAGAAGTATTTTTAAAAATATTCTTGAATCCATGTACTTCTTCACATTAATAACTTTGTATTTTTTATTGTATGCATGAATCATAATTTTTCCCAAGATTCCCTAAAATAATGATGATCATAGGAGAAGTCTTACACATTCAGCAAGAATTCCCTGACATCGACTGCCATCCTGTTTCAGCATGGGGAACAATTATTTGGTACAGACATTAATAAGGTGCTACGTGAAGGAGGAATTCCCACATTCTGACATTTTGCAGACTGAAAAAGTAATTTCTCCAAAAAATGAAGCCCAAATAAGAAAACTGTAATGGATATTACCATTTGGGCTATTGTTAAGTTCCACAAAGGGCCTTATAAATTGATGTCAGATAGTTTTAAAGAAACAAATTGACAAGATTTACACCATCTTTAACAAACTCTTTACAAAGAATACAAAAAGAGAAGACTTCCCAACTTGATTTATGAGGTCAACATAATCTTGATATCAAACACTGACAAAAACATGATGAGAAATAAAAATTACATGTCAATCTTAGGCGCATAATGTAAAATCCTAATAAAATGTTAGCAACTCAAATCCAGCAATATAATAAAACTAATACATCAAGATCAAGTTTGATTTATTTCAGAAATACAAAGTTGGCTTCATATTCTTAAAAGGTAATGTCAATGATACCATTAACAGGGAAAAAAAAGAAAATGAGTATCTCCATAAAGAAAAAAACAGTTTATAAAATTCAACACTCATTCATGATAAAACTCATGATATAAAGTAACTAGGAAAGAAGAGAACTTTCTTTGCTTGAGTATCTACAAAAAGCATGCAGCAAAAACACTCAACAGTGGAACAGTAAAAGCTTTCACTCTGAGATGGGGAACAAGATAAAGATGCTTCCTCTCATTGGTTCTGTAGTATTCTGTACTGTGTACAGGTGTCATAAAGCAAGACAACATTAAAAAGGAGGAAATAAAACTTGTTATCTGCAGGTAACATAATTCTATGTAGAAAAATCCATAAAAAATTTCACATGAACTATTACACTAATAAAGGGATTTGAATAAGGTTTCTGGATAATATGATAAAGATGTATTTCTATACACCAGCAACAAATAAAATGAAATTTTAAAAGGATGTCATTTGTGACAGCATCAAAAAATTCACTGGAAAAAATAATCTACCGACAGCAGGTGCAGGATGATACATTGAAAAATATAAATATTGCTAGAGAAAATCTACGTAAGTGGCAGGATAGTCCTGCACATAGTTTGGAAGATGTTTTAAAGATGACAAAGGAACCTCAAATTAATCTATAAACTCAAAGCAATCTCAATCAAAATGCAGAGTGTGTGTGTGTGTGTGTGTATGGACCAGTTAATTCCAAAGTTTATATGGAAATGCAAAGAGTCAAGAATAGCAAAAGCAATCTTAAGGAAAACAATATTGGAGGACTTGGTTACCAGATAAAGGACAGAGATTGAGAGTGTAGTATTGGTATATTATAGGCAAACTGGCAAATAGAATAGAAAGTCAAGAAACAGAATTATATATAAATTGACAAATTATGACCAAGGGGGCACTGCAGTGAGGTGAAAAAGGATGATTTTTTTCCAATACTGGTACTGAATTAATTGACTACCCATGGTAAAGAAAAAAAAAATCTTGTTCCCTACTTCATACCATGCATAAAATCAATCCCAGGATTATAGAAAAGTAAAATAAATCCTTTAGAAAAAAAATCATAGAATATCACCACCTTGAAGGCAGGCAAAGATTTTCTTTAAAATAGGTCATAAAAGCAAAAACAATACAGAAAAGCTGACAAATGAAACATTAAAATCAATAACTCCTATTCATCAAAAGATACCAATAAGAGGGTAAAAAGGCAAACCATAAAATGAGAGATGATATTTACAATACATATTTGACTAGGATTAGCATCCTGAATATGTAAAGAGTAAGTCAGTAAGAAAGTCAGATAGTTTCCCCCTCACCTTCCTCCCACCCTTCTCCCCAACCCCTGCCCCCCAAAAAAAGAAAAAATAAAAAGAACAAGACTTCAAAGACTCTTGAAAAAAGTATTTTACAAAAAAGGGGATCTATACGGCTAATAAACATGAAATATGTTTAACTTCATTAGTTATCAAGGAAATACAATTAAAACCACTACAATATCCTACTGTATACCTGCCAGCATGTCTCAAACTAAAGAAAGACTACTAATCTACTTTCTGCCTCAATGAATTTGCCCATTCTGAACATTTTGCATAAATGGAATCCTAGATCATGACTTTATTGACTAGTTTCTTTCACTTAACATGTTTTCAAGGCTTATCCATGTTATAACATGTATCAATACTTCATTCCTTTTTATGGCTGAAAATTTTTCCATTGTAGCATATGCCACATTTTGTTTATCCATTTTCCTGTTGGTAGATGATTGGGTTGTTTATATCTTGTCGCTATTAGGAATAATGCTGCTATAACCATTTATATACGAGTTTCTGTGAGGACATATGTTCTCATTCTTTGGGGTACTTATCTAGGAGTGGCATTGCTGGGTCGTATGGTAATACGACATGTTTATTCTTAGGACATGTATACTCTTGTATATTCTTAGGAGGAACACCACATTGCTACCCAAAGTGGTTGCCATTTTACATTTTACATTCCCACCAGCAATGTTGAGGTTCTAATTTCTCCACATTTTGCCAACATTCTTTGCCAACATTCATTTTTTATTTAGGTTGTGAAGTGGTATCCCATTGTGGTTTGGTTTGCATTTCCCCAGCTGCAAATGAGAATAAGCATCTTTCCTGTGCTTGTCATTTGTGTGTTTTTTTTTTTTTTTCTGAGAAATGTCTATTCAAATTCTTTGACCATTTTAAGGTTAGGTTCCTTGAGTTGTAAGAATTCTTTGCATAATCTGGATACTAGACTTATTAGATATACCATTTACAAATATCTTCTCCCAGGAATGGAAATTCTTATACCTTTTTGGAAAAACTGGCATTATCTACTAAAGCGGAGTATACACATAGCCTTTGGACCTAGCAATCCACATCTACGTACATATGCAATAGAAATTAGAACATATTTCCCACCAGATACATCTGAGTGTTCATAACAGCACAATTCATAATAGCATTGGAAAAGCTGAAAGCTGCTAACATCCTGTAGGGAGGCTTAATGATGATCCTACAAAGATGTCCATATCCTAATCCCTGGGGACCTACGAAGGTTACCTTGTTTGGCAAAGGGACTTTGCAGATGTATTTAGGATTTTGAGAAGGAGAAATGAGACTTCCAATTTCCAAGCCAGCAAGTTAAGGAGTTTGAAAGTCATCTCTCTACTCTAACAAGCAAAAGGCTGAACTGAAAAATCTACTCTTTTTAGATTTGTCAGAGAAGTGAGGTCCCAGGGCCAACCCTTGTCCCCTGAATTAGAGACTGGCAAGTGGACATAGAATAACAACTTGCTTAACTAGAAACTCCCAAGCAGAAACCTCTGAGGGTGAGAGTTCTGGGGTAAGAAAGTCTAAACTGTAATTGACAAGTTGCTGGAGACTAACAGCCGTCAAGTCTGTGAGTTAAAAACCCCCAGTCACAGGGGGTTCCCCACACTTTTGTGAGTTTTACCTCCACAAGCTCTACCAGGATGTCAAAGGGAAAAATGAGAAAAATCCCCTGGTGTTCCCCATCTAGCCATCTTGTCCACCTCAGGTGTAAGGCCTTGGGGGTGGAAATGCGGTCTGGGAAGGACTTGTGAAGTTCACAGCCCAGGGGTGCAGGTTCACTGACACCTAACCACAGGACTAGGGAATGCTTCTCCTCCCCCCAACAACTGACCACCTCATTACTAACGGTCTATTCACTGGAGTAGTTTTTACCCAGTGTATCATGTCCAGCTATCAACAGAAAATTACAAAGCATAGTAAAAGGCAAAAAGTATTTTGAAGAGACAGAAGCAGCATGAGAATCAGATTCAAATATGGCAAAAATGATGAATCATCAGGTCATGAATTTAAAACAACTATGATTAATATGCTAAGGGCTCTAACAGAAAAAGTAGGCAACATGCAAGAACACACAGGTAATAATAAGCAAACAGATGTAAAGTCTAAGGAAGAATAAAAAACAAAGGTAGAGTTAAAAAAAAAAAACTATAACAGAAATGAAAAGTACTTTCCATGGGCTAATTAGTTGACATGATATGGCTGCAAAAAGAATCTCTGGGTGACAATATATGTTAATAGAAACTTCCAGTACTAAAAAGCAAATAGAAAAAAGACTGGAGGGGGAGGGGGGCAAGGTACAGAATATCCTAAAATTGTGGGACTATAAAAGATGTAACATATATATAATGGAATTACGAGAAGAAAGGAACAGAAAAATATTTGAAGCAATAATGACTAAGAATTTCCCCCAAATTAATGTCAAGACACTAAACCACAAATCCAGAAAGTTTACAGAACACGAAGGATAAATTCCAAAAAACTACACCTAGGCATAACATAGCAAGCCACATAAAATCAAAGACAAAAAACCTTGAAAGAAGCCAAAGGGGGAAAAAAAACCACCTACGGAGGAGCAAAGATAAGAAGGACGCCCAATTTCTCTTCAGAAACCACTGGGAGAGTGAAGTGTTGAGGGAGCTTACATTGGATTGCTCAGGTGGGCCCAAGTTAATCACACGGTTGCTGACACGAGGGAGGCAGCAGGTTCAGAGTGAGAAGCCATGTGGCGGACACACCCAGCTGAAGATGCTACGCGGTTGGCCTTGAAGATGGAGAAGGGGCCAGGAACCCAAGGAATGCAAGCAGCCTCTAGAAGCTGGAAAGGAAGGAAACGGATGCTCCTTGGAGCCTCCAAATGAAATCAGCACTGCTGACACTTAAACTTCAGCCCAATAAGACTGATTTTGGACTTCTGACCCCCAGAATGGTAAGATCATAAATTTGTACGGTTTTAAGCCACTAAATTGTGGTAACTTGTTACAGCAGCAATACGAAACTAATATACACCCATCAATAGCATAATGGATAAATTATTTGCATGGTGGAGTATTATGAGGCAATGAAGACGATAATTATTATTGCTACATGCATTTGTTGATGTGTCGGAGAACTAAAATTGGAAAGACTTGCACCAAAAGAATATAAACTCTAAGATCCCATTTGTATAAAGCTTAAAAATAAATAAAACTTATCTATGGCTGTGGAAGTTGGGGCATTGGTCACTTGGTGGGTTAGGCAGGGGTGCTGATGAGGAGGGCACATAGGAAGCATATGGGATGCCAGTAATGTCTGTCTTGATCTTGGTGCTGATTAGTGGTCTTTCAAATCATGTAACCTGTAATCTGTATACTTTTCTCTAATGTATACTTCAATAAAAGTGCTTAAAAACAAAAAGATTTAAGTAGTTTAAAAACAAATTCTTGCAAAAAATAGGGAAAAAATTGGTTTAAGATTTAAACATGGTAAACACAAGGTTGCAGATTAGTTAAAACTGAATACCCTATAAAGTGAATAATTAGTTATTTCCGCTAATGACTCAATTAATTCCAAGGATTTCCTAGTACATCTCCAATGTCACACAGAAAAGAATGAGTTGGCCTAAACATGCAAACACAGCGGACATACCAAAGTATACCATGATGCCCAACCAGTCAGGGATTTTCTTTTATTAGTCTCCCTTATTTCATCAAGCACTACTTCAAAATAATCTCTTTACAACACCATGACTGCAGAACCCTTTCCAGACTAAAGATTATATCAGTGGCACTTTTCGTCTCCTATTTCCTGAAGCAAAAATGCTTTTACAAATTCATTTTTCCATGCCTGTGAACAACCTAAGTTTTTCCCATCTTGAAACAAATTATTATCCTCTCATGTATTTTTAGCATTTACACTCAACTATTAGGAGCCAAATACTGTCTAAAAGTAAAGATTTTAAAGTTTTAATGCAAGGATTATGTTATATAGTAGAGGTATTTTCCTCAAACATTTTGCTGAAGAAAAAATCTTTGGAATATTTATTTTAAAGTAATAACGAAGGCCAATGTAAAGGGCAATAGCCATTTGTTCAATAAAGTTAAATGTGCATGTGTTCTCCAGTTGAATTTCAGTAAGAAGTCAAATTGTTCTTATGAAGGTTCTAAAACAAGCATTTAAAAACAGTACTGAAAATTCAGGTGGAACTACTAACAGGTGTTCTTACCTGTGAGAAAGGACCTATGTGTCAGTGCATCTGCCAAGCTTTTAAATCAGTTTCTGCCCAATAAATAATGATAAAAGGCTACATTTTATCTACTAGAAATGCTAACATAAGATCCTGTAGTTCAAGACATGCTTGTGGGGAAGATGTGCTGATCAAGGTAAACTCCCAATTTAAGGAAACTTATAGGATAGTGAATCTCACGTATTCACTTGTCTCTTACAAAGATCAGAATACTTAATGTAATCCTATTAAGTCTAACATCTCAACATACTAATGAATTTTAATCATTGTCCAATAAATACAAATTATGTGTAAGAGAATGCAACAAGTTATTTGAACCTGAATGCAGAGAATAAATACTTTATTAACTGATTACAGTTGAAAGTCACAAACAAAAAAGGGGTATATTAAGGCAGAGCCATATATATATCTATACCTATATGTTGATATAGATATAGATAGACAAATCCAAAGACTGTTACCTCTTTACATTTTAATAACCTCTGCATTTTTCTTTTATCCATTTAGGCAGTGTGCTTTCTTTTCTTCTCAGTTAAAGAAATGAATCTCGGCCAATATTTCAAAATCATATTTTGATGACAAATTACAGGATTGTGGGTTGAGACAATGACTAGTGTATAAAATGCTATCTGATAGTTTTCTCAGCATATTCCATGTGTGGTGTTTTATTTACGTTGGTGTGGACAATCTGACAACTGATCATTTTCTCTTTTCCAGCAAAACTAACATAATTTTTCAAATGATTTTAACAGTCTTAACTAAAACAAGCTTGGACTTCCAAGTCAGTCAAATGCCCAAAGCATATTATTTTCTGCCTTTCCTAAACCCTCTTATGTTTTAAATAGCCTATAGAGTATGATCACATGGCTATATTTCAGACCTATAAATTTTGAGTTTTTCAAAAAATCCAAAATTATTTCCTTATGCAAAGTGGCAATGCAAACAGCAATCCTACGTAGTGTAGAATAATTTTTCTTCTGTATAGCTTCCTTTTATAAAAATGGGCAACCACAAAAAAAAAAAAAGAAAGAAATTTAGTCCATCTGAAAAAGCACTCCAGTTCCCTAATTCCACTTTTGAAGGAGAAGGCAGAGGCCAGTTTACATTATCCCAGAAAACTGAATAAATGGCTTTATTTGGTATCTTCAAGAAGCTTCTCCTTCTGTAGGAGACGTAGGTGTTGTAGGAGAAACTGTAACTGGTTTGCGTGCAATTCTGTCTAGTTCTGCATGAACATCTGACAGGACAGGCTTCTGGCCTACAATGAAGGAAAAGAAACAAGATTTAGATAGAAGTCAAAGTGTCTTTTACACCAATGTCTCTTCATTTAAAAGCTGCCAACAGTTTCATTAGCTTTATCTAGTATACTAAGTTATATAGACATCCTTAATTTAAAAATAAATCCCACAAAAAAAAATAAATCCTCTCATTTTACATTATGGGGTCTGTTACTAAATGGAAGTAAAACTAGCACCTATCACTTAATCTCATAAAGATATTTGTAAAAAAGGCATAGGACAATAAGAACAGTAAAACAGAAAACAGCAACAAAATTTTGCAATGTAGGGAGAGTATGAATGAGCAGTAACCATATCTGCAGTCTTGGGAAAGCTTCATCTTCTACACTGGCAGTGGGAAAAGCCAAGAAGTAATTGTTTATACCCAGAAACCTGTAAAAGGTTCCAAAAATGGTGGCTGCACAATGGTATTTGTGGAAAGGGTGGCAAGAAGATGGGATTAAAAAGGAAAATGGGTTAAAAGGTCTGTTTAAAGGGTAGTTACACAAGCAACAAAAGAAAAATAGACTGAACTTCATAAAAATTAAACACTTTAGTGCTTCAGAGGACACTATCAAGAGGTGAAAGGGGAGAAAACATCTGCAAATCCTTGATCTGATAAAGATCTAGGACACAGAATATATAAAGAACACTTAAAATTCAACAATAAAAAGACAAATAACCCAACTTAAAAATGGCCAAAGGAATTGAGTAGACATTTCTCCAAAGATCTACAAATGGTCAACTAACAGAGGAAAGATTCTCAACATCATTAGTTATCAAGGATATGCAAATCAAAACCACAATGAGACTTCACAGTCACTAGGATGGCTCTATTCAAAAAGATGGACAAAAACAAATGGTGGAGAGGATGTGGAGAGATTGGTACCCTCATTCTCTCTTGCTGGAAATATAAAATGCTGCAGTGTTTTGCAAAACACTTTGGCAGTTCTTCAAAAACTTTAAATATAGAGTTACCATATGATCCAATGATTCCTCTCTGGGTATATACCCAAGAAAAATGAAAACATAAAACATGGCATTTGTCAAACATCTGTCAAAAGCATATGTTCACAGTGGTTCTATTTATAATGGCAAAAATGGAAACAATTTAAATGCCCATCAACTAATGTGGCATATTTATACAATGGAGTTTTATTCAGTAATAAGGAGAAATAATGATACGTGCTACAACGTGGATGGATCTGGAAAACACTAAAGAAGGCATATGCTATATGATTCCATTTATATGAAATCTCCAGACAGGCAAATCCACAAAGACATAAAGAAGATCAGTGGTTGCCTAGGACTAGGGGATTCGAAGGGGAAAAGTTACTGCAAATAGGCCAGAGGTTTGTTTTTGAGGAGATTAAAATGTTTCAAAATTAGATTATAATGGTTTGCATACCTCTGTAGATATACTATAATACTGGATTATATACCTTATTTTTTTTAATATTTCTTGAGCATCCTTTTTAAGAAACAATTTTTTTTTTTTAAAGATTTTATTTATTTGATGCAGAGAGAGTGTGCACAAATAGGGGGAGTGGCAGGCAGAGAGAGAGAGGGAGAAGCAAGCTCCCCACCAAGCAGGGAGCCTGATCCAGGGGCTCCATCCCAGGGCCTTTTGGATCATGACCTGAGATCATGACCGGAACCAAAGGCAGATGCTTAACTGACTGAGCCACCCAGGTGCCCCTAAATTGTATATTTTAAATGAGAGAACTTCATGGTATGTAAATTATATCTTGATAAAGCTATTAAAAAAAAAAGCTCTAGGAACATTACCGGATTTCTTGGCAGATGGTGGTAAACCACTGCTTCCACCTCCAGCCCCACCTCCAGGGCTACCACTGCCCACACCTGGGCCTCCTGGAGAGCCAGTCTTTTTACTCAGCAAACTATTGAAGAAATTTGCCAGGACACCTTCACTTGTAGCTCCAGCTATTAAAAAAAACCCAAAACCGAAAAACTTTCACTCAAAACATTAGATTCTTCTATAAATTATTATTATAGTAATTACACCCAGAAAGCAATTAATACTTAAAGTTAAAAAATACTTAAAGAGCTGTGTATTCCAAATTCAAGTCTAGTTTAATCTTTTGACCCTGGGTAACTTAACTCTAATCTATTCATGTATAAAAGAAAGTATGAGTAAACTTTAAGAGTGTAAGATAATTATTAAAAAATTAGAATGTTATTTTTAAAAAACCAAACGCATTTAGAACCGATGTTAGATGCTATTATATCTCCCTTTTGAAAAAGGTTCTTCAAAAATATAATTGTTGAGAAATGTTTGCTTCGAGTATTACAAAAAGCTACCTAATCCTGTATGAAAACCTGTATAAGTTCCAAGAGAGCAATGGGTAAAGGATAACAAGGAACAATTCACAGAAAAGAAATACCAGGGACAAAGTTCTTACTGGTATTTAGAGAATGCTATTAGGTTGTGGCAAAATTGCAATGCTCAATGTAGATGACTTGTAAAATGAACAAGCCATTTGAAACATATTATCAAAAGGCATAAAAATGGCCTGGCCCTACAGTCCATGTCATCCTCAAGTTCAACATGACAGACACCTTCGTATGTTCCAGGCCCTAACACTTGGGACTTTGTTGGAATAAATGTTTGTCTGGAACGAAGGGAGAACCAACTGGGGAGGGTCCTGGGTGACCTGGGTCCTGACCTCTCTGGTCAGCCTATGCCACCTCTGGCCACAAAAGTTGGGTCAGGGTGGCTGCAGCAGAATCAGGCTATCTAGCACCTAGCAGGGTGCCTCTGTACCTCAGATGTTTTAGGTGTGAGGTGTTTTCAGTGAACCAAAGTTCTGATACCTTGTTTACATGTTTGTTTTTACGGCACTTCAATCAATGTGGCTTTAACCAAAAAATAAAGTGTCCCAGCTGGAAGCCTTAAAAAAAAAAAAAAAAATCCCACTTATGGCAATTATTCCTACTGAAATAGCTATTATGCACATAGTTTTTTTCTTTATGTTAACTGCAGTTAACCTATTAACATGTGAATTTCTTCAATGACCTACCTCAGGAGAAGGTTAAATATAACATAAAACTTTCATAAAGCTTAAACCATAGATATGGTATATTAAGGCTATACTATAAAACTTCAGTTTTAAGTCTGATTAACTATGAGATTATACTGACAGAGATATAGGTTAGAAGCTACTGCACAAAACGAAAACAGCTATGGAAAAAAGGTGGGAAGCTAGGCAGATTTCCTTTTAGGGTGAAACGTATTGTATTGTTTTCTCTAGAAAAGAGAGAAATGTACCTTTCATGTTTGGATCAATTTTTTTTGACCCTGCAGGGATGGGTGACACACTGGCAACATTGGAGGACACGGATCGGTTTGGTGTCCGAGGGGAGCCTCCTGGGACTCTCGGTGAGGCATCCTATGTAAAAATAGGGAAGCCATAATTATCAAAATAGGAAACTTCCAACTTCACCAAAGTTATTATAAAAAGAAATTAGTTTTTAACTGCCCCCCACCCGTTCTACCGGTACATTTACACTGAAAGCCAAACGTTTAGCAATTGTGTCCTCATTATCAGAAAATACCAGAGACCCATCACATTTTAGAATACAAATTCCCCTTAGATGGGAAAAGGATATATTGAATAATGGGGTGTGATTACAAGTATAAGAATGGGAGTCAGAGCTGAGTTCCAATCTGGACTTGCATCCTACTAGCTGTAAAAACTCAGGCGAACCATAAGGTCCTCCACAGCCTCCATATCCCCACCTGCAGAATGGGGCTGGGAGTACCTGTCTCACAGCGCTGTTGTAAGGATAAGGAAATAACAGATAAATGGTTCCACACAGTAACTTGTGCATGACAAACAAGGCAAAATGATCTTTAGGATTTAAATATTCTAAGAAAGGAGTGAAGTTTACCCTTTAAAATGTCACAAATCCCAATGAATTTTTAATTCTTCTATCAAAGCACCCATAGGAGGCATGTATACGATTAAGAAAAAAAGGAACTAAACCAATAATGTATGGCACTTTAATAATTTTGTCAAAATCTGTAATACTGACCACAGGCCTTCCAGCTGCAGTTGGTGGTTGCTTTGCTAAAAGGGACTGAAAAACACACAAGAGTTCTAAGGTTAGACACTTATAGCATGTACTACTGTATTTTGAAAAGTATGTAGGCACGGTTTACCCATTAACCACTCTAAATCTGCTTCTGATATAATTTCATACCTGTAACTTCATAAGAAACACTTGGTCATCTTCTGCCACAATTTCCTTCTCATGGACAAAC
The DNA here is from genome assembly GCF_020171115.1 of Neogale vison. NCBI lineage: Eukaryota > Metazoa > Chordata > Mammalia > Carnivora > Mustelidae > Neogale > Neogale vison. The sequence goes on from NC_058096.1 coordinate 155,167,972, forward strand.
TGAAATGAGCAACATATAAATCATCAAGTCTAATATAGTATGCTAAAACCATTAATAACATACTTTCTAGACTAATTATTTTTAAAAAAATTCAATACAAACATTACCTATATTTACACGAGTGAGCTGCCCGACACAAGCCCCTATGCAAAGCTGTCCAATGACCATCTGCAATAATGTAAATGTTTGATAGCTGTGCTGTCCAATACTCTAGCCATCAGTCACCTGTAGCTATTGCGCATTTGAAATGTGGCTACTACTGGGCAGCTGGGTGGCTCAGTAGGTTAAGCATCTGAGTCCTGACTTCAGCCCACGTAGTGATCTTGGGCTCGGGAGACTGAGCCCCACATCCAGCTCTGCATTGAGCATGGAACCTGCTTCAGATTTTCTCTCTCCCTCTCTCTCTGCCCTCCCCCCACCTCGTGTCCTTGCTCTCAAAAAAAGAAAAGAAAAAGGAAAAAGAAAAAGTAAAAGAAATGTGGCTACTGTGAATCAGGTAGTGAAAATTTAATATTATTTAGTTTTACTTAGTATGTATTTAAAAGCCATATGTGACTAGTAGCTGCGGTATTGGACAACACAACCTTAGAGCCAAAAGGTATATTAATCATGCCTATGTTAACCACCAGTTAGGTGTTTTAAAAGGGCCAATAATATCCCAGGTGAGTGAAAAGTGACTTGCGCCTGGTTTCTCTGAAATAAAAATAAAATGGCTCTTCTACCTGCTGAATAATTAGGCAAAAAGAAGCAGCAACCATCTCTCGCTTCTACTATTTCTGTACAATATATGCTATGGATCTATTTCCCACCAGCAGCCAGAGTGATCCTTTGAAAAGGTCAAGAAGATTACATCACTCCTCTGCTCAAACTCCCCCTCCACTCGCTTTCCATCCCACTCAGAATGGAATTCAAAATCCTGACTCAGCTGAATGAGAAGGCCCCACAAGATCTTAACTCTGCCTTCCATCTCCTATCAGTCTGGCCCTCCTTTTCACTCTTTTCCAGCCTCTTTGTCCTCCTCCTACATTCCTGCCTCAGGGCATGTGCACTTTCTGCTCCCCCAGCAGGCAACACTCTCCCCTCTAATCAGAGCCATTCCCTAACCACTCCTAGAACAGCACCCCTCCCGAGCCCCTGCTCCCCACCCCCCCACAACAGGCCTTTGGAGCCACAGCACTTATCCGCACTTGAGCAGTGGCATGTGCACTGATTTACTATTGCATCATTGTCCTATTTAGCACCCTGTGCATAAACAGTGGCTCAGGAGGTATTTGTGGGATGAATAAAAAACAACTTACAACACCATTCTGTTGGTAAAAGAGAATGGGAAAACTGTTGCTTTTTTTTTCTTGATGTGTTTATTTCTTTTAACAGACATCCAAACCAAACACCATGCTGAGTTTTCATTTGTCATTAATAATCTTATTTCTAATTACCCACAAACAGAAGACAGATGCTCAGTTTCAATGTTTGGATTAAGTAAGAATCTTATTAAATGTTAACTCAAAATTATTTTTTCTAAAGCATGTCCACTTAAATGTCACTGCCAAGTACTGCATGTAAATACTTCTGTTTATACAACTTTTGAGAAACATCTGTAACATCTAACTATAGAATATGATGTATTACTTAACATGGAATCAAAATACATGAAAGAAGAGTACTTTCTGGAAGCAGATTTAAATAGACACAGAATGACATCTAATAGTTAAGACTAAACTGGAAGCTCCTGGATAGCTGTGGGCTAATCTGGATAACTAGCGACTATGGAGAAGATTCCAGATCTGCCTCAACAGACAGAAGCTAGTAAGATTATTCTACCAGTTTTTTGGCTTTTGGCTGAGTTCTAGGATAGGAAGTTCACAGCGTCAACCTACTCAAACTCTTCAAGATCCACATATTCACTACCAATTCATTATTTCCATTAGAATATGGAATCCACCCTAGTATTTTCTAATATAAATATGCCAAAGGCTAAGTAAGAATTCAGTAACTGAACAGCTGGTTTACATTTTCAGAACACAGATTTTTATTTTGAATTGACATTAGAAACACCCAAATTATACGTAGAAAACCCGTTGGTAGGAAAGAACCCCCCCCCTTACTTTTCTAACTATAATCTTAGAATTATGGACTCCCCCCTCAGTTTAAAAGGCCAAATACTGAGACTATATATACTAAAACCGTTACCTTTCGGACAGGTGGCTTAGTTATAATGTCTTCAAAATTATCTTCTGCCTTTAATGTCTGAAAATTTTCATGTAATATTCCTATTTTCTTATCATTATCCCACCCTGCTGGACTGGAAAGAAACACATCTTATAAATCTCAAGCATTTATACAGTCATTCCTTCATTAAATCCATGATCATATTAAATGAAACAAATCTGACCAATTATGAAAACCTAATCAGCTTTTCGGGTACCTGGCTCAGTGGGTTAAGCATCTGCCTTCTGCTCAGCTCATGATCCTAGTGTCCCAGGATGGAGCCCCACATCAGGCTCCCTTTTCTCAGCAGGGAGTCTGCTTCTCCCTCTCCCTTTGCCCCTTCCTCATCCACTCCTGCTATCTCTCGCTATCTCAAATAAATAAAACCTTAAAAACAAAACAAAATGAATCAGCTTTTTTATTATAACTCAAGTTATAATTTACTAATTTCTACATAAAAGGTTCTTAATCTTCCTGATTTAAAAAATGCACAGTTATAGGGGTTCTTGGGGGGGGTGTCTGGTTTATTATTACCTCTCAATGTATTCACATAACTTTTTGAAAGCATGTCTAGATTATACATTGGGTCCTTTATCAAAACCAATCAAAAAGTAAGTAAATACACAGATATATGCACTCAACAATTCAGCTATATGTAATAGGAAGGGAATCCAAAAGGGGCTCAAGCCAGCAATAAATCTAACAGGCAGAGATTAACAGATCATGGCAGGTTATAAATAAAACAGTCTAGAAGAGAGTCTCACCTTCTCATCATGCAAAGATCTATTGGTCTGACCTCAAAACCAAAAATGAGAATTCACCATCAAACTGCAGCAATAACACATGATTGAATATACACTGAAGAGGATACTTACATAAACACTGCATCTTTTTCCACAACAACAGCAGGAATCTTATAGGGAAATCCATATAGTTTCTGAACGATATATTTATATACTAAATCTATATTTTTGTTTTCTTTTACTGATGTGTAAATAAGCGCTGCACCATCTGAATAACACCGTTAAGGCAATTTTTAGACAAATCCCATGAACAGGTACCATAAAGTTCTGTGTTCTCAGCTTAACAGTTACATGCATAGTAGTTCCAAAAATAATTCTGAAAGGTACATTATAGGGTAATCAAGAATTTCAAAATATAAAATACATATAAACTAAAATGCAAATAAAACAATCTTTAGATTATCAACTTCATTTAGGAGGGCAAAAGTCTCATTAAGCCAAGAAAGTAAAAGTAAATTTAACAATACACTGCTACTGGGGCACCTGGGTGGCTTAGTGGGTTAAAGCCTCTGCCTTCGGCTCAGGTCATGATCCCAGGGTCCTGGGATCAAGCCCCACATTGGGCTGGCTCTCTGCTCTTTGGGGAGCCTGCTTTCTCCTCTCTCTCTCTTTGCCTGCCTCTCTGCCTACTTGTGATCTCTGTGTCAAATAAAAAAATGAAATCTTAAAACAAAACAAAACAAAACAAAACACTGCTTCTACGTCTCCATTTAAACCACAAGACGTGACTGGCTTTGTTTTTAACCTTCCTAAACTTCATGAGGGAGCGATACTATTTGTCAACAACTATTTTGCTTACATTAAAAAAAAAAATGGTGTATACTAGTATCTCTTGTGGTTTTCACTAGCCCCGGGAATTAGAACTTTAGGACCAAAGCTCTGGAGACCTCTCTGAAAAGAGATAAACCAACAGGTACCATCAGGACACTTTCAGGCATGATTCAAGGCAAATGTTGATTTATGACCAAAACTTGAGTCCTTCACTGCAGGATATATTAATTAAAGCAGACCCTACCAAATGGTATGGCAGATCCAAAGGTCAAGAGAGGCCTGTGGAAAAGGGGCAGATGATATGGTCGGAGTGGCTATCAGAAATTCTATGGCCACTGCTAAGGACCACACTCTAGCACTGCTCACCATGTCCTGAGATAATAACTTAGACCAAAGGGAAATGTTGGGAATGGTCAAACTTCTACTTCTGAACTGGGATACTCATATTTACTGGCGCATGAACCGAGGCTTATGAATCTAAAAGTGGTATTGCTAATTATGACTTCTCATAAAACTTGATAGAAACAAACATCATCTTAAGTAAAAGCTTAATTATGTCAACTTTTCATTAATGAGTGATCTTTTCTCATGAGAATCAGCTTATGATGCAGCTGAAAAATATGCACTGTAATCAGCACTGAAAAAAACTTAGAAATAAAGATGATTTTGAACTGCTGCCTTCACACACATGTGTGCATGTGTCTATCTTGAAGTGACTTCTCAGTTTGTATTCTTTTAAAATCAATGGGCTCTCCTAAAGGTCTGTAATTATTTTAGCAGAGTCTCCTTCCTGATTACATTTCTGTATGCACATTTTCAAGAAGAGGATTAAATAAATGTTTAAAGAGACTACTCCCAAATCTGCTAATCTTCAAAGTTAACAAAAAGTCTATAGGCCTCTACTTCAATTACTCCCACTTTTTATCTTCTTTTTAAAGTCTCTTATGTAGACAAATGCCCTTCAATTCAACCCAAGTCAACTATTATGTGACAGGAAAAAAAGAAAGGGCTAGGGCTACAGAGAGTAGCTCTCAGTACTACAAAGTACTGAGGGGAAAAGGGGAAAGGGAAACTGCCAGTGTCAAGTGATCTTATTCATTATCCAGCTAGGCTTCTTTTAAGTGGTCCTTAAATTAAATGTCCATTAATGAAAATGAAAATGAAAAACTACAGACTCTAAAAACATGTATATATCACTTATGATTCCTGTCTACTCCTAATGTCATCATTTCTTCACTTTTCAGACACAAAAGCTTTGGTCAGGAATGCAACCACAGACTCTCTGGTCCCAGAGGGGTAGGAGAGAACAGCTCTCCTCAGTGCACTCAAGCTGTGGCAGTTTTCAATAGCAAATTCTCTTAAAAGCATTCATGTACAACCCTCATTTTATCCTTCTTTTAGCTGTGAATGTTATTCAGTGGCTTCTCCAATCTGTGCAACCTAGACAAGAGTCCTTATAACTGGTTTTCTAACCTTGTGATCATCAAAATCACCCAGAAAGCTTTTTAAAAGTAGAGATTCTTCAGCCTCACCTTGAAATGTTCCAATTCAGCAAGGCTTAGCTGGGCACAGCCAGATTTTGAGACCATTGCATTAGACTGTATGTAGAGATGGTAACACAGTGAACATATTAAAAATGGGAACATACAAACCTAAGTATTGATCTTGCCCCCAAACACTACTCCCGATAAATGAATACTACTATCAGAATGTTTACAACGCCAACTCATTAGAACCTTCCACAAAAGACTGATAATTGTTAAATATTTTTCTTAGGCATAATCCTTTAAAACACAGCAAATTAAAGTTACATATTTCAGTACTTACTTTTATAGCTCAAAATATCCAGATATAAATGATTTGGGAGCTAAACTGAAATTTCTAACCAGAAGCAGGAGGAAAAAAGTTACGGAATTTCTAAAGTCCATCCATTTAATTCCCTTAATTAAAAAAAGCAAACAAACAGGTAAGGTACATTGCACTGATCAACCAGGAAAAGGATACATTGTAAACAAAACTTCCGGATATGTGACTGAATAAAATCAAAATGTTCATCTCTGTAGTCATGTTCTTTCTCCAATACACTAATGGCATCACACTGTTGAGTTAAAATAATTTTTAAAAAAAGCCATTAGCTTTAATCAAAGTTAAATATAATGATGTAAACAGTTTTGGGTAGGGGAGCATCACAAAGCTACCACTTCAGTATGGTGACTGAATATGAGAATATCAGAATATCGATTACTCCTATCTGTCTAGATTCTTTTAGCTAGAGTCAAGACTAAGAATAATTTTCTTTAAAATGTATTAATGTCCATGCTCTATTGGATGCTGAAAATACCAAAGAGAAAGTTCTGGTATAAAGGAATAAAGAGTAATGGGACAAGCAGATGGTTGCTCACACCTGCTGACTCAACTCCTTTTGACTTAAACAGTTTTTAAGTTCTAAACTCTTATTCCAGGGCGCCTGGGTGGCGCAGTGGGTTAAGCCGCTGCCTTCGGCTCAGGTCATGATCCTAGGGTTCTGGGATCGAGTCCCACATCGGGCTCTCTGCTCAGCAGGGAGCCTGCTTCCCTCTCTCTCTCTCTGCCTACCTCTCTATATATTTGTGATCTCTCTCTGTCAAATAAATAAATAAAATCTTAAAAAAAAATAAACTCTATTTCAGTTCTATAAAACACTGTATATCTGGGAGTCTGCACCTTTACCTATTTCCTCTTTGCTCCTCTATTTATCTGGTAACTCTTAACTGACCTTCAAATCTTTTCTGGCTCTTTTGTTCACTGTGATTACAATCTTACCAACAGCAAAAAAAGGGGGAATGACAGGCTATTTTTGAACTGTCACCTGTACAGTCAATGAGATGATTCTGAATTCGGCTTGCTACACTAAAATGTTACAAAAAATAAACATGATGTCCAAATTACTTCACCAAAACCTTTTGGAACTGAAGGTATGAAACTGAAAAATAACCACTTAATAATAATGTTCATTATACCTAATATTGGTTTGGAGGTCAACTCTGATATGCTTTTTTTTGTTATGCATATATACATCATACAACAGAGTCTGTTTGTATAATCATGAAATTGTCTATTTTACAGAACACAGAGTAATTACTTCAAATTACTAAAGATATTTATAATAATTATATTGTTGACTTTTGATACTTTTGGTGGAACACACTTAAATGAAGTAAGAGATCTGGACCTAAGGGCAAGACACTTAGTCTCTGAATCTCAATTTCGAGTCTTTAAGGAGAGTTGAACTGCCATTATTTCTCTGTCCGGAGACACCTCTCCTGTCCCCTTACACATTTTAAAAGCTCTTAAGCTACTACAAAACTGATGATTGTCTTAGAGTCTGTGAAGTACAACAGATAATCTCTTTTGGTTTAAAAATCTTATGAATCTGACTCATTTGATACTAATTCAGGTCCCTTTAAGCTTAACATTTTTCCTTTGAAAAAATAAGAGTTTTGTTTTGTCTTTTTTTTTTTTTTACAAGAGACAAGTTGTGTAAAACAAGAAAAGTATCTGCCAACAAACAGCTCTTTGCTTTAACCTACTCGGCCACCCAGGCGCCCCTAAATAAATAAAACCTTAAAACAAAAACAAAACCTTTTTACAGAAAAGGTATAAGTAACAATTAACTATACCACAATCACTATTTGAAATGCAGATACCAGATTTTGATTTTATTCTTTTAAATGCTATCCCCGTTTCTTTGTTATTGATAATATACAACCGTAAAGTTTAAAATAAAACTTAAGCTAGATTAATTTTTTTTAATCACTGTTATTCCAAAGATGAGTAAGTGCCATACCTCCCTTCAATTATGTGCAAATTTTTATGTTATGGAAAACATTAATAATTTTATATCTCAAAAGGTTTATATGTTCTGTCATTTCCTTAATATTTCATGATTTACAAACAATAAAGACATACTACTTAGGACCAAATGGGAAGAAGATGAACTTGAAGCAGAAGTTATTTTTATTTTATTTATTTATTTATTTATTTATTTATTTTTTTTCAGAAGTTATTTTTAAAGGGAATTTGGTTTTATGAAAAAAGTGTATATAATGATATAACTAAATTAGCAGGATTTGGTAACAGCAATACTATCAGAACCTCTTTGGCAAATAAAAAGCCCTTGATAACTACATAACAACTTTACATAATGAGTACTAGTAGGTGTTTAAGTCTATTTTATCTTAAGTATATAATCTGCTGATATTAGGATATTAGTGTATCACAATTTAATGTGGAACGTGTTATAAAAATCAATACTGAAGTTATCACCTTACCTGTAGTATTTTTACTCAACTGACTGACAATGAAGTCTAACTGAAATTAGGAATATGAAATTCAATCATGAACAGAGTATCTGAAGTAATGTTTTCTTTCAAAGAAACTATGATTAAGATCACAAAACCAACATGTCATTATCATTCAATTTTTTAAACTATTATTTCTATTTGTTAAGAAAAATTATCTAGGAAAAGCTAGTTTGTCAACTCCAAAAGGAGGCTGGAAAACAAAACAGTTGGTCATCCTTGGTTAATACCAGTAGTAGAATCTCTAGGAAGGAAGCTAACCTTTGTGCAAACTACTAGTACTGGGATGCCCAAGTTATGTGTAAGTGTGTCCGCACCCAGAGGTAAAACCACACTGTCGTCTTTGTCTTCCTGTGACCCAGTATTTCTTCTCTGAGGAGAGGCTGGAAAATCTTCTCCCGGCTCTACATATTCTTGGAAGTCTCTAATCACTGAAAATCAAAGTAAATAATTGAATACATAGTTTAGAAATTGCTCTATTTGAGCAGGTACCTTTTTTGCCATAATCTAAGTATGTATTTAAATGGGAGTTTATACTTAGTCTTGTGTAAGAGAAGAAACAAAAAGGGTTTGAGAAATCTGTTTCAAAGACAGGACAGAAACACTAGACCCACATTAATTATGAGGAGGCAGACTACAACACGAAGTGGGTTTTCAAAGAGTGGGGTTCAATGTAAGCCCAGTTCTGTCTGTGCAAATTACTTTGGGAAAATCACATCTGGCTTTGCTTTTCTACATTCTCTAATTCACAAAGGGGACTAAGAGGATAAAAAATAGGTGTGTGTGTGTGTGTGTGTGTGTGTGGCGGGAGGAAGGGTAGGGGGGAGTGTTCCACAATTTAAAAGTTAGACCTAGGGGTGCCTGAGTAGCTCAGTCAGTTAAGCATCTGCCCTTGGCTCAGGTCATGATCCTGGGGTCCTGGGGTGGAGCCCCACATTGGGCTCCCTGCTCAGGGGAGCCTGCTTCTCCCTCTCCCTTCCCCCCTCCCCCTGCTTGTGCTCTCTTGTTCTCTCTCAAATAAATATATAAAATCATAAATGAACAAATGAATGAATAAATGAATGAATGTCAGACCTACATGACTTTCTAACATTACTTTCCTTTCTCTAAACCCTTTATTCAGGTCTTCTCCTTTTTACTGAGGTGCAAACCTGGGTCATATTCACTGTAATCCTAGTAAGAATTAATGAGGTATAACCAATGCTGATAAATTTTTAGAACTCATTTGCAAGTCTGTCAAAACCTTCACTTTACAAAAACAGTATATGTATATTTCTGACTACTCACACTTTTGTTCCATTTCTTTCATTTCTTCAGGAGGAATTTTCAATTTGTCAATATGTTCTCTAACAACACTTGCCCATTTCTGTAGAGAATCCAAAGCAGTCCAAGGCTTTGACATATCCACAACTAGCATAACTAGAGTGTCCTTCAGAGAAATAGCATCCAGTGAAAATTTAAGGAGGCCCTTGTGATACAGGTCTCCATCTAAGATCCATACATTACATCTTGTTTGATCTACAATAGACAAAACAAAGTTACCAAGGCAACAGGATTATTTCATTATTCAACTAACAATACTACTTAGTATCTTAGGGCACCTCCACAGGAGAGGTCTCCTTCGACAAGCTTCAACTATTTAGGTAGGTCACATCTATCAACTTAGTAAAGCCCTAACAAACATTCAGGACAATGATTTAACTGCCAATACAGAACACCAGCAGCCTCTACTGCTGATTTCTCAAACCCAAATCACGGACACGAATTACATGTTTCTATTCTTACTATCACAAACTCTCTCTCTCTTCTTATCAGCAGAGATACCTATGCATATTCAGGATATTATACATAAAAATGAGAAGGCAAGTGATGTATACAAGAAAAAATGGCTGATCAGATTGAAAAAATCTGAGGAGTACGACATTTTTGTGTCAAAAATGAGAAGGCGAAAAGGGAGTGAACAAAAGAACCCTAGGATACTATTATTTTACTATCTGAGGGGGAAATGAACTGAAAAATTGAGATTCTTCAAGGATAGCAAGAAAGCTAGTCTATACACCAGAATACCTTAAGATGTTAAAAAATATCACTATATGAATTCCAATCCCAAAACAATAAAAGTATGTTCACATTTTTATTTAACTATTCACTGACTAGCATGACAGACTAGGACTCCTAACGAAAAATGACACACTAAGAAAAGTCAGACTAATATGAGCAGCAGTACATCTCAAAAAGGCCTCAAGAAACTTATTTTGCATATAAATGACACTCACCTTCCCTGTCTTCATCATGAACATTTAAGTACAAATATTCCAAGCCTCTTCCTTTCTTGTACTCTTCTATTCCCTGAATTTTTCTTATTAAGCTTGTTTTCCCAGCTCCATCTTCACCTGTAAAAGAAGACGAGTCTTTTAAATTATAATATAGATTATTTAAAGATGCTTTCTAGGGGCACCTGGGTGGCTCAGTAGGTTAAAGCCTCTGCCTCAGGTCATGAGCCCAGGGTCCTGGGATGGAGCCCCGCATCAGGCTCTCTGCTCAGCAGGAAGCCTGCCCCCCCAACCTCTGCCTACTTGTGATCTCTATCTAATAAATAAAATCTTAAAAAAAAAAAAATAAAGAGGCTTTCTAGTGTCAAGTGAAAAATCCAACTAGAACTAACCTCAACCAAAAGGATAATTTGATGGAAGATATCTAGGTAATTATACTTAAGATGCAGACTTCACCTCCAAGATGCTTTGTCCCTGCTTCTCTACCCTTCTTATTAAGTCTGGTTCTATCCTATTACAAATGGCTTCCTCTGTGGGTATTTCAGAAAGTTCAACTCTTAGGTCATCCCAGTTTAATATACAAGGGACAAAAAACTCTTCCTACTGACTGACTTTCAGTCTTAAGAATCTCAGGTAAAGACTTTTAACTGGCCCAATTTGGGTTACGTACCCACCCACGGGCCACACTCATGGGAGGATGGACGGTACATCAAAACGGACCAGAGCAGGTAATTGTGGTTGTAGCCTCACCAAAACCATAAAGTCATAAGAAATATTAGTAAAGGAGAGGGGTGGGGGTAGCAAATTGAACAAGAACAAGGGTAGAAGGAATGCAGAACAGACAAAAATAAAATGTAGACTTAAAAAATATTAATAGCAAAAACAGAAGAAACAAGTGTTTGACAAGGATGTGGACAAGAAGGAACCCTCCTGTACTGATGGTGGGAATGCAAACTGGTACAGCCACTGTGGAAAACAGTATGGAGGTTCCTCACAAAGTTAAAAGTGGAACTACCTTACTGTCCAATCATCACACTACTGGGTATTTACCCAAAAATACAAAACCACTAATTCAAAGGAATACAGACACCCCTATGTTAACTTCAGCATTATTTCCAATATCCAAACTATGGAAGGAGCCCAAGTATCCATCAGTAGATGAATGGATAAAGAAGATGTGGTTTAATATACAACGGAATACTATTCAGCCATAAAAGAATGAAATCTTGGCATTTGCAACAGCATGGTTGGAGCTAGAGAGTATAATGCTAAGCAAAGTCAGTCAGAGAAGACAAACACGTATGATTTCATTCCTATGTAGAATTTTGAAACCAAACAAGCAAAGGGGAAAAAACAGAGAGAAAAACCAAGAAACAGATTTTTTTAAAAAAAGATTTTATTTATTTATTTGACAGAGAGAGATCACAAGTAGGCAGAGAGGCAGGCAGAGAGAGAGGGGGAAGCAGGCTCCCCGCTGCGTAGAGAGTCTGATGCAGGACTTGATCCCAGGACCCTGAGATCATGACCTGAGCCGAAGGCAGTGGCTTAACCCACTGAGCCACCCAGGTGCTCCAAGAAACAGATTCTTAACTACAGAGAACAAAGAGGTGATTACCAGAGGGGAGGTGGGGAGGATGGGTGAAATAGATGAAGGGGATTAAGAGTACACATTTATTGTGATGAGCACTGAGTGATGTATAGAATTGCTGAATCACTCTATATTGTACACCTGAAACTAATATAATACTGTATGTTAACTATATTGGAATCAAAATAAAAAACTTGGGGCTCCGGGGTGGCTCAGTCAATTAAGCATCTGATTAGATTCCACCTCAGGGTCTTGATCTCAGGGTTGTGAGTTCAAGCCACGAGTTGGGCTCCACGCCCAGTGTGGAAGCTACTTAAAAAAAAAATTAAAATTAAATTAAATAAAAACTTGAGGGCGCCTGGGTGGCTCAGTGGGTTAAGCCGCTGCCTTCGGCTCAGGTCATGATCCCAGGGTCCTGGGATCGAGTCCCGCATCGGGCTCTCTGCTGAGCGGAGAGCCTGCTTTCCTCTCTCTCTCTCTCTCTGCCTGCCTCTCTGCCTACTTGTGATCTCTCTCTGTCAAATAAAAAAAAAAATAAAATAAAAAATCTAAAAAAAAAAAAAAACTTGAAAGAAAAAAATGGGGAGATGGGTGTGGGAATGGGGTAAACAGGTGATGGGCATGAAGGAGGGCACATGTTGTGATAAGCACTGGGTGTTATATGTACATGATGAATTGCTAAATTCTACTCCTGAAATGGAGTAGAATATACATATACATATACAATAACATATGCATATATAGTATATGTTACCTAACTTGAATTTAAATAAAATCTTGGATGGAAAAAAAAGAAAAAAACCCTTGCATCTTTATCAATACCTGAGATAAGAGGTATTTCCTAGAAATGGTAGGTAACAAATGAGATTTTGTCTGCAGAATATGTCTTCATCAGCTTTTTCAGATGTTTTATGAAACAGGTCTATTTTCAGACATCTGCATTTGCCATCAAGACAAATCACATCAGAATTCATTTAGGTGTAAAAAAAGTGACAGCCATAGAAATTGGTCATTTTAATGGAGGCTTAAGACTTATGAAAAGAAGAAATGGACTTAAAATATGTGTAAAATATGCATGTTCAATTTTCAACCAACTGTAACTTCAAATGTTGAAGTTGAAGTAGAGAGTAGAGGGAGTAGTGGATAGAAGTTTTGCTACCAGAAAGTGGTGTTTCAGTTAGCAAAGTGCTTCTTCAGACATCTTGAGAATCTTCTCTTTGCCAAGTATTGTAAGATGTCAGAATATTCTTGAGAATAAGATATTCTTCTGGTTTTACCTTCGACTTTCTCCTGAGTGCAAACAAGAGTCACACTCTTGAGAAGGTTGACTTGGACTCTCTTGTGAGACTTGATTATTGCCATGTTCCCACAGTCTTTGTGACTAGACTGGTCTTAATTTTCTCATCTCTAAGTAGAGAGGATTTCATTAGATTTCCCTACAGCCTGTGTGTGTCTATGAAATATTTTTTATTCTCAATGTGAACACTTCCACCTTGTTACCAAAGTGACAAATTTTTTTTTTAAAGATTTTATTTATTTATTTGACAGAGAGAAATCACAAGTAGACAGAGAGGCAGGCAGAGAGAGAGAGGGAAGCAGGCTCCCTGCTGAGCAGAGAGCCCGATGCGGGACTCGATCCCAGGACTCTGAGATCATGACCTGAGCCGAAGGCAGCGGCTTAACCCACTGAGCCACCCAGGCGCCCCCCAAAGTGACAAATTTTGAAATTGCAGAGTGTGTGTGTGTTGGGGGGGGGAGCCTCAAACTACCATATTTACCATATTACATTTATTTGACTGTATACTCTTTTTAAAAAGTAATGTTTTAAGCTGTATCTTAAAATGGATCTCGAAGGTGCTAAGTATTAAGAGGCACAACTACCATCGTTTAAAATTTCAGAAGAGAAGAAATTATCAGTGTAATAAAACAAACTTTATTCCCAATCCTTAGAGACAGAATCAAGAGAACAGGACATAACACCTGTTCCTCAGAGGCAACTCACAGAGAAGAATGCATTAAATTATTTTCCTTTTCTTCTGAAAATAGCAATGATCCCTAGAAGCAGAAATACCTTTCTCTTTTATGAGTCATAATGTAAAAATAATAAACAGTATTACTTTAATGGCCTCTAAAATAGCAGCACTGTTGCATATTGCAAAGTGTGCTTTGAACTTAAATTTATATCAATTTAGATCCTGGCCCTGTCATTTCCCACCTATGAAACTCTGAATAAGATACTTATCTTTGGCAGTTCTGAGCTCCAGTATTCAACATCTGCCAAATAGGAGATAATCACCATTCCCCATTACAGTCATGGTTATGTTAGAATTACTGCTGCTTAAATGAATGCAGCAGGCTTTCCGGAAATGTCTGCTGCTCCTGCTAGAGAGATGGAAATGGAAGCCGACAGTTCCATCTGACTAGAATGTGGGCAAAAGGAGTACAGTCCTTTGCTTTTTGTTATATAGAAACACACTGACAGACTTGAAGTTGTATCCTTTTGCTGCCCTAACTTCTTCGGCTTTTGTATTTCAAAACCATTAATACACAGTCAAGTTTAAAAATACTCCCAAAGTGGATAAGGGAACAAAATTTATATCCTTCATTCAGGGATTTGTGAAACTCATTAATATTCTGGCAGCACTTTTGTTGTCTGAGACCAGATGTCTCAGTGGCTGCCCTGTAAGAGGCCTAAGAATGTACATTTCACTATGAAAGTGCAGAGTTAACAGAGTTAACAGGTACCGCAGTCACAGGTACTTTCTGGGTACTGGGGATACAGCAGTAAGCAAAACACAAAATAGCCTGTTCTGCTAGAGCTTCTGAGGGTAGGGGGTGACTAAGTAAAATACATACTATGTTAGTAGTTCAATGGAGAAAAATAATATGAGAAGGAACAGGAATGCAAGGGAGATTGTGATTTTAAATGAGGTGATTAGGAACAGCCTACCCAAGGAAGTGGCATTTGAAAGAAGACAGAAGTTTGGGTAACACAGAGGATTCTTTTTTTTTTTTTTTAAAGATTTTATTTATTTATTTGACAGGCAGAGATTACAAGTAGGTAGAGAGACAGGCAGAGAGAGAGGAGGAAGCAGGCTCCCCGCTGAGCAGAGAGCCTGACGTGGGGATTGATCCCAGGACTCTGGGATCATGACCCGAGCCGAAGGTAGAGGCCCCAACCCAATGAGCCACCCAGGCGCCCCCAACACAGAGGATTCTAAAGAGAGTATATTCTAGGTAGAGGGAACACGCAATACAGAAAGTCTTTTAAGGTTGGAATCTTACTACATGAATCATCATATAAGTGAGTATCTGGGGGAAAGGCAACAAGAGAATGATACTGTCTTTGTATATATTGAAACATGAGGTATTCATGGAACATGCACATAGTGACGAGCATAAGGCAGCTCGGGAAAGGCTGAGGCTCAAAGAAAATCTGTGGGTCACAGTATAGGTGGTACTGAAGCTGTGTGTGGAGTTGATCCTGGAATTACATTCAGAGTGAGAAGAGCAGAAGGCTGAGAAAGGAACCTTGGGGAACACAAACCTGGGGCAGGGATGGAAGAGCAGCTTGCAAGGAAGACTCGGGACCAGCCGTCTCAGAGCAGTGGTAGAGTAGGAGAGGGCAATGTTACGGAAGCAATGGCAAGGGAGAGCCTTCTCTGACTTCTATGTCTTCCTCATCTCTCTGCCAGCTCCCAACCAAGTGTGCCTGGAGTACAGCTGTCCCCACCACTAGCTAATACCTTAGTTCAGGCCTACCTCATTTCTGCTAGGACACCATTGATACCTAGTAATCTAAGTTTTCCTACTCCTAAACTTATTCTTGTCAGTCAGTCTTCCACACTTCTGCCACAGCAGTCTTTCTAAAATACCTAAACACTGCCAGGGGCTCCCGGTCACCTTCAGGATAGTCTGACCTTCCTGCCTGGCATAAGATGACCTTCACGAGTTGGCATGCCGTACTTGTTCTCATTTTCTGACTCCTTTTCCCCCCTCATGTCCTAAAGTTCATGCATTCAAATTATCTGTCCTTTGTAGAAGGACACTTCTTTGCCTCCAGGCCTCTGTGTATGCTTTCCTTACTGCCTGGAATGACTAACTATCCGTGGCTCATTAAACACCACGAGGTTTGCCTAAAGTATTACCTACTGTCTCTACAAAGCCCTTTCTGACTTCCAGGCAAAACCGGGATATTCCCTTAGGGCTGGCTTACTGGTTTGTTGCATATCTCCAGTGTAGTCCTAATGACAGTATTTTGAAATTATCTCCTGCTTGTTTTCCCTCTCCAGTTTATGAGCCTCTAAGAGGACAATGACTTTGATATAAAGATCCTTGTACTTCTAGTGTTGGTGTAGTAAATGTCAAATGCAATGGTTCTTAAATTGTGGTACCTGCACTAGTAGCAGCAGCAACACTGGCTACTTGTTAAAAATGCAGATTCTTGGACTCCACCCCAGAAGTACAGGAGAGAAGGCCCAGCAACGTGTGTTTAATAAGCCCCTCAGAGAGGTGCCTGGGTGGCTCAGTGGGTTAAACCTCTGCCTTTGTCTCAGGTCATGATCCCAAGGTCTTGGGATCAAGCCCCGAGTTGGGCTCTCTGCTCAGTGGGGAGCTTGCTTCCTCCTCTCTCTCTGCCTGCTTCTCCATGTACTTGTGATCTCTGTCAAATAAATAAATAAATAATCTTAAAAAAAAATAATAAGCCCCTCGGATGAGTGTGGCACATTTGAGAACCATCAGTCCAGTGAAATGAATGATGGACATTTACTTAGAGAAATAAATTCTGGTCTCCTAAGTAGGGGAGAACTCTTCAACTTCAGCTCTTAGAAAAAGGAAACAGCCATGCTCTACCGAAGGCTACAAGAACTTGAAATACAGCATACGTAGTTAGAATTGACTATGTTTTTGATGTCACGAATTTGGGCTCAAAATCCAAAAAAATTTGGAGCTTGAAACTTGAAATATAGCATACGTAGTCAGGACTGACTGTATTTTTTTTTTTTTAAAGATTTTATTTATTTATTTGACAGAGAGAGATTACAAGTAGGCAGAGCGGTAGGCAGAGAGAGAGAGGAGGAAGCAGGTTCCCTGCTGAGCAGAGAGCCCCATGCGGGACTCGATCCCAGGACCCTGAGATCATGATCTGAACCGAAGGCAGCGGCTTAACCCACTGAGCCACCCAGGCGCCCATGGACTGACTGTATTTTTGATGTCACGAATTTGGGCTCAAAATAAAAAAAAAAAAATTTGAAGCCTATGAATTTAAGGCTTTACAATTAGAATTAGATAAACTAAAAGGAAGATACAAACTTGTTAAAGAACCATTCCATAATTTTTTTACTTTAAAATTCAATTAGCCAACATATATGACACCAATTAGTTTCAGGTGTAGACTTCAACAATTTATCAGTTGCCTACAACACCCAGTGCTTATCACATCCGTGCCCTCCTTAATGCCCATCACCCTGTTATCCCATCTTCTCACTCACCTTCCCTCCAGCAACCCTCAGTTTCTTTCCCAGAGTTAAGAGTCTCTCATGGTTTGTCTCCCTTTCTGATTACTCCCCCATTCAATTTTTCCTCCCTTCTCCTATGATGCTCCACACTGAAGAACCACTCCATAGTATCACCACTAGAGATAATCAAATCAGTGACTATTTCTAGGTGATATTATTATGGTTTGGGGTCTTTTGCTTATGCTTATCTGTAAGTATACATTTTTAAATTCAGAAACCTTTATATGTAAGTCATTTGAAATATTAAAAAGAAATTGAAATAAATCCATCTGATTTGGACCCTTTTTAAGGTATCTTTTTATTTTCTAACATCTAAAGTAGGTATTAAAGAGAAAAGATAATCCTGGGTTAAATAAAATCAAGTTTTATCGGTTACCACCTATTTTTATGGATGCATAGGTACTTTAGAAAATCAGATATTTTATTGTTGATTTAAAAGCCTCTATTACAAGTCTGGGCACTAAGTTTTTGCCTATAATATGTAATACTGTTTCTGCGGGATAATCAGTTTTCAGCTGGTGTCAATTTAACCTAGAGAATTCTTTTCAGGAAAGTAGTCTGTCATAAGCGACACTTGGATTTTTTACTTTCTAGTTATAGAATAGACTTGGATTTTTTAAATTAATAAACTCTGGGGTTTAAAATTTTTATTTTTTTATTTTTTAAAGAGAGAGCACACATGTACAAGTGGTGGGGAAGGCAGAGAGAGAGGAAGAGAGAGGGAATTGTAAGCAGAATCCATGCTTGGCACAGAGCCCAATGTGGGACTTGATCTCACAACTCTGAGATCATGATCTAAGCAGAAAACAAGAGTCAGACACTCAAACAACTGAGTCTCCAAGTGCCCCCAATAAACTGTTTTTTAGAGGAGTTTTAGGTTCACAGCAAAATTGGGTGAGAAATTCTCTGAACTTTTTAATATCCTGTCCCCACATCTATACAAGGTCCTCCACCCTTTATACAGTAGTACATTTATTACAGTGAACTGACACTAACATGTCATTATCACCTGAAATCCACTGTTTATATGAGGGTTCATTCTTGGTGTTGTACATTATATGGGTTTTGACAGATGTATAATGACATGTAGCTGCCATTACAGTATCATACAAAATAGTTTCACTGCCCTAAAAATCCTCTGCTTTGCCTATTCAGACTTTTTAAAAGAAAGTTTTTATAGATCGCCTCACATGGTGATTTAAATTATTTTTAATATGTCCAGTGCTCCTGCATACTGAGATGACTAGATAGAAATGATTTAAATTCTTTTTGTTTATAGTTCTTGAACAACTACTTGAAAAC
Source organism: Neogale vison (assembly GCF_020171115.1). Lineage (NCBI taxonomy): Eukaryota > Metazoa > Chordata > Mammalia > Carnivora > Mustelidae > Neogale > Neogale vison. Next base: position 155,186,776 of record NC_058096.1, read on the forward strand.
ATTATAAATTAAATGCCATAAAAATTATAGGATTGATAAAATTCAAATCAGCAATCAATGTAACAAATGATATTTTGCTAAAATTAAATGCCAGTGCTGGGTTTAAAAGTAGAAACATTTACATATTTTTCACTAGTTAACTTTATTATTTCTATTTTAAACATGATGGATCATCATGGGAATAATCATTGTCATTATCATAGATATTACTATTTTCAACCCAATCTGTTATTTTGTTGGTCCATTTTAATAGTACACTGCAAAAATAGCACTGAAAAAGAAGTACTTATTTAATGACGAGTTCTTTATTGCCTGTTTAAGGTGATACTTACTGCTATGATATGTTAGAAAATGGTTCATAAAAAGAACCACTCTGGCCAACGACTGAATAGAGTACTGACTGCTCTGGGATACTTCCTTTGGAGTTTGACAGATCCATGTGTCCTCTCTCTGTTCTGTCTGCCTTACTTGGTCTCAGCTTGTCACCAACAGGACTATAAGCACCTATGCAGAAGGGAGTACTGCAATCTTGTGGCAAGATTCAGAAAAGATCCAAGACATTTATAATTTTTTTGAAGTTTAACATGAAAATGAAAACAATTTTTAAATTTTCAGAGAACTCATGAATATTTTCCAGGAATAAGTCCTTACATCTAAGAAACTCAACTTTACTATTACTATTACTATTAACAAGATATTGCTAATAACTAAAGTCCATGAGATAATAATATGTAGTATTTAAACAGATTTTTAATATTAAAAAAATCCTGGGGCACCTGGGTGGCTCAGCGGTTAGGCCACTGCCTTCAGCTCGGGTCATGATCTCAGGGTCCTGGGATCGAGTCCCGCATCGGGCTCTCTGCTCAGCGGAGAGCCTGCTTCCCTCTCTCTCTCTCTCTCTCTGCCTGCTTCTCCATCTACTTGTGATCTCTCTCTGTCAAATAAATAAATAAAATCTTTAAAAAAAAAAATCCTTACCAAAACATGAATAGCTAGCCTAGTTTTAAAGTTTTTAAACTTGTACCAATTTTTTTTTTTTTTTAAAGACTGTTATTTATTTGAGAAAGAGGGAGAATGCGTGTGGGTGAGCATACCAGCAGGGGCTAGGGGCAGAGGGAAAAGCTGCCTCCTCCCTGAGGGAGCCCAGTGGAGGGCTGGATCCCAGGACCCTGATCCCAGGACTCCAGGATCATGACCTGAGCTGAAGACAGACGCTTAACTACTGAGCCACCCAGGTGCCCTATAACTAGTGCCAAGTTTAAATCACATAATTTCTTGCTATTAGTATTTTCTATTAAGTTCTTTATTTTAATTTCGATATAGTTAACATACAGTGCTATTATTAGTTTCAGGTGTTCAATAGAGTGATTCAACAATTTTTACATCACTCAGTGCTCATCACAATAAATGTGTACTCTTAATCCCCTTCATCTATTTCACCCATTCTTTCCATCTCCCCTCTGGTAATCACCTCTTTGTTCTCTATAGTTAAGAATATGCTTCTTGGTTTGTCAGTTTTTTCCCTTTGCTTGATTTCTAAAATTCCACATAGGAATGAAATCATATGGTATTTGTCATTCTCTAACTGACTTATTTTCCATCCATCCTATTGCAAATGCCAAGATTTCATTCTTTTATGGCTGAATAATATTCAATGTGTGTTTGTGTGTATGCTATCTTCTGTATCCATTTATCTACTGATGGGCTCCTTCCATAGTTTGGCTATTGGAAATAATGCTGCAATAAATGTAGGGGTGTCTGTATTCCTCTAAATTAGGGCTTTTTTTTTAGTATTAGTATTAGTAAAAATACTAAAAAATTAGTATTTTTGGGTAAATACGCAGTAGTGTGATGATTGGACAGTAAGGTAGTTCCACTTTTAACTTTGTGAGGAACCTCCATACTGTTTTCCATAGTGGCTGTACCAGTCTGCATTCCCACCAACAGTACAGGAGGGTTCCTTTTTGTCCACATCCTTGTTAACACTTGTTGTTTCTTACGTTGTTGATTTTAGCCATTCTAACAGGTGTGAGGTGATATATCTCATTGTAGTTTTGATTTGCATTTCCCTGATGATCAGTCATATATCTGTTTGACCATTTGTCTGACTTCTTTGGAGAAATGTCTGTTTATGCCTTCTGGCCTTTTTTTTGGGGGGGGGTCTTCTGCCCACTTTTCAACTGGATTATTCTTTGGGGGGGGGTGTGGGGTGTTGAGTTGTATCAATTCTTTATGTATTTTGGATACTAACCTTTATCAGACATGTCATTCGCAAATATCTTCTCCCATTCAGTAGGTTGCCTTTTAGTTTTGTTGATTATTTCTTTCACTGTGCAGAAGCTTTTTATTTTGAGGTAATACCAAACATTTATATTTACTTTTACTTCCCTTGCATCAGGGAATATATCTAGGAAAATGTTGCTATGGCTGATGTCAGAGATATTACTGCCTGTGCTCTCTTCTCAGATTTTTAGGGTTTCAGGTCTCACATTTAGGTCTTTAATTTATTTTGAGTTTATTTTTGTGTATGGTGTAAGAAACTGGTCCAGTTTCATCTTTTGGATGCTGCCTTCCAGTTTTCCCAACACCATTTGTTAAGAGAGACTGTCTTCTTTCCCACTGCATATTCTTTCCTGCTTCATCAAAGATTAAGTGACTATACAGTTGAAAGTTAATTTCTGGGTATCCCATTCTGTTCCGTTGATCTATATGTCTATTTTTGTTCCAGTGCCATTTTAGAAACAAACAAGCTGTCCTGATGATGTCAGCTTTGTAATATAACTTAAGTCTGGAATTGTGACACCTCCAGTGTTTTCTTTTTCAAGATTGCTTTGGCTCTTTAGGGGCTTTTGTGGTTCCATACAAATTTTAGGATGTTTATTCTAGTTCTGTGAAAAATGCTATTGGTATTACAAAGATGCAATTGTAGATGTAATCGTTCTACTGTTAGATACATCTTCTAATCAGATTATTTGCTAGACAATTTTTTTTTCTTTTTATGGCCTTAGGCACTTAACCCATGGCCTCTGCTTGGTTCTCCTCTCACTATACAAGCATACTCAAAAGTGAAACATCCACTAAATTCGCACCACACACCAACACGTTGCTCACGCTGCAGCTAAGTGATCTTCCTGAAACAATCTCCTTACACCACTTCTCCCTCTTAAAACCCTTCAGGGTATGCTAGTTAATGATATACAAAAGCTGAAGTATTTCCAGTGAAGTAAACTAGCATCAGCAACTTACTTTGTAATGCATAAAAAAAGGGGTAGAACAGTGAGCCGCTCATGTGATAAAGCAAATACAGTTAAGTTTAATGGTAAAATCTACATTTGAGTATATGAGTATTCACTGTAAAATTGCTTTAACATGTTTGGCAGTTTCATAAGATGTCAGGACAAACCATCAGGGTCTTTCTGCTGCTCCTGCACAATAAAGCTCAATGTTCCTTCCAAAAGCCACCTCATTTTTCTGCCCCTCTCCCACCATACCCCACCACCCACATGCTAGGCTCCAGCCATGCACAACTTCTTGCACAGCACTAGAGTGGGTGCTCTCTCCCAACTCTGAGTCTTCGCACATGCTGTCATTTCTTTCTGGGATATTCTTCCTTTCCTCTCACACGTGGGATAACCGCAGCTGATCCTGGTCTCAGTTTAGTTTGCTCTAGAAAAGCTCTAGGAAAGCTCTAGGAAGCGTTCTTTTCCTCTGTAAGTCTGGTTAAGCACTGTCCCTCACACTCCCAACAACACACTGCACACTGAAGACACTTCAGTGTCATGTGTCAGGTCATTTACTGGTTGCCTTCGGCACAGTGTAAGTCTGCCAGGTCTGTCCTGCTTCATTTAACAAATATTCTTTGGGCAAGTTCTCTTAACAGTAAGCAGGATATAAAGTCCTAGCTTTTAAGTTACTTCCAGATAAGAAATTATCTTATTCTTAACAGACACTGTCTCTGCTTGCTCAGCAAAAACAAAAAACCATGTTGTCTTAATCTTTTGGGGCTGTTATAACAAAACACCATAGGCTAGATTGCTTTTAAACAACAGAATTTATTTTTCACAGTTCTGGAGGCTGGGAAGTTCATAATGAAGGCATTGGCAGATCTGATGTCTAATGAGGACTTGGAAAAGCTTGGACTGAGTTGTCAGTACTCAGCTGTCTTGCCACAGCCAAGATGAGCTATGTTTGACAATATTAGAAAGTCCATCATGAACCCCTTCTCTTTATTCAATTATGCAGTTAGAAGGGCTGGAAAATATTAAAATGGAGGATACCTATACTTGGCATTGATAGACATTTAAAAACCATCTTTAGTGGCCAAACCATTCAGGAAAGAGAAGTCACTAAATTCCAAGTTATTTTTGGAAAACAAAACAGAACTTAATAGCTTGAAAACTAAAATAAAACAAATGAAAAATAACTATATACATACTTAATTCTAAGCAATTAATATACTTTTAAAGTGGCAAGCAGGGCAATGGGGCTTATGTGGCTTCAAACCCAAAGTAATCTACAGATTCAATGCAATCCCTATCAAAATTCCTGTGGCATTTTTCACAGAAATAGAACAAACAATCGTAAAATGTGTATGGAACCACCGAAGACCCTGGATACATCAAAGCAATCTTGAGAAAGAAGAACAAAGCTAGAGGGATCATGCACCCTGATTTCAAATTCCATTACAAGCTACAGTCATTAAAACAGTATGTATTGGCATAAAAACAGATACATACATCAATGGAACAGAACAGAGAGCCCAAAAATAAAACCAAGCATATATGGTTAATTACTTTATGACAAAGGAGCCAAGAATATACAATGGGTAAGGGGACAGTCTCCTCAATAAATGATGTTGGGGAAAATTAGACAACCAGATGCAAAATGACACTAGACCACTATCTTACACCACACACAGAAATTAAGTCAAAATGGACTGAAGACTTGAACATCAGATCTGAAATCATAAAGCTCCTAGAAGTAAACACACGTGGTAAGCTGCCTGACATAGGTCTTGGTGATGATTTTTAAAAATCTGACTGCAAAAGCAAAAGCAACAAAAGCAAAAACAAATGGGACTACATTAAACTAAAAAGCTTCTGCACCACAAAGGAAACCATCAACAAAATAAAAAGGCAGCCTACTGAATGGAAAAAAATATTTGCAAGTCGTATCTCTAGATAAGGAGTTAAAATGCAAAATACATAAAGAATTCATACAATTCAACTAGCAAAAAATGGAACAATACAATTAAGAAATGGGCAGAAGACATGAACAAACATTTCTCCCAGGACATAAAGATGCCAAACAGGCACATGAAAAGATGCTCAATATCACTAATCATTAGGGAAATGCAAATCAAAACCATAGTGAAATATCACCTCACATTTGCTAGAATGGCTAGTATCAAAAAGACAAGAAAAAACAAACGTCAGAGAAGCTATGAAAAAAAGGGAACCTCTGTGCCCTGTTGGGGAGTGTAAGTTGGTGCCGCCATTGATGAAAACAGTATAAGGTTTCCCCTAAAATTAAAAGTTTTGATCATATTTTGACCATATGAAACCACAACTCCATTTTGGGGTATTTATTTAAAAAAAATGAAAACGCTAACTTAAAAAGACAAATGTATCCTCATGTTCACTGCAGCATTATTTCTAAGAAAACATCCTAAGTGTCCAATTATGAATGGATGAAGATGATGTGAGATACACATTATTCAGCCATAAGAAAGAATGAAATCTTGCCATTTGTGACAACATAGATGGACTTTGAGGGCACTATGCTAAGTGAAATAAGTCAAAGATAAATGATCTCTCTTATGTGGGGAATCTAAAAAAACAAAAAAGCTCTAGCTTAGAGATATATAGAACAGACTGGAGATTGTGGGGGACAGGAGGATGTGTGAAGCATGTCAAAGAGTTAAAAAGAAAGAAAGAATTAATTAATTAATTTGATGCCAAATAAATAAATGAAAGGTGCAAAGACCAAAAAAAAACACCCCAAAACAGAAATATGGGAATATTTGGGTGACTTTAATGACACTAGGGGCATTAAGTACAACAATCAATGATATAAACTATTAAAATCACATAAATACTTCTTAGAATCACTTAGAATGAAATCTTAAAATTCTGCTATGTTATCAAAGCCACAAAGGGGGTGCCTGGGTGGCTCAGTTGGTTAAGCATCTGCCTTCAGCTCAGGTCATGATCTTGGGGGTCCCAGGCTCAAGCCCCACATTGAGCTCCCTGCTCAGCGGGGAGCCTACTTTTCCTTCTTCCTCTGTGCTCTCTCTCGCTTTTGCTCTCTTTTAAAATAAATAAAAATCTTAAAAAAAAACAACAACAACAACAACAACAAAACACAAAGAACCATGGAGAGCATGGAGAAAAATAAATGAATGAATGAAAAACTGTCTCTAATAACCAAACCACTCAAGAAACAAAAATCACTAAATTCCAAGTTATTTTTGGAAAAACACAGAACCTGATGGTTTAAACAGTAAAATAAAAGAAAAATAACTATAGAAATCCTTTATTCTCTGCAATTAATATATCTTTAAAGTGGCAAGCAGGGCAATGAGGCCTGTGTGACTTCCAAAAATGTTCAAAGAATTCATCTACCTGTCATGTATAAACTGTAAGAAAGCTTTATCTTCAGTTCCTCTGCCTTCAGCTGGCAGTGAAACAGACATCCTAGCTTTAAGTGTGCCAGCCAAATAGTTAATGATCTGTAAACATACACTTACACAAGTACTGAGAGTTCCCGTTTAAACAGACTAAGCTGAAAGTCCTCCTATAAAGAACACTTTAATGATGTTGCTAAAGTTATTCTCTAAATATTTTATCTAAATTTTCATCTTACATTAGATTTTTTAAAAGAGGGCATATTTTACAGATGTTTTTAAAACAAACTGAAATATTTCATTAGATCAAATTATATTCTAACAGGGCTAGTTTTATGTCCTCATTCAAGTGCCAGGAAACTTTTTATGTAAAGGACTAAAGAGTAAATATTTTAGGCTTTGCAGTTCACATAAGGTCTCTATCAGATATTCATCTTTGAATGATGATTCAAATGATGGGTGAAGGGTGGTATCAAAAAGTAAAATTTTAAAAAAGAAAGTATTTGATGCTAAATACATAAATGAAAGGAGCAAAGACAAAACCCTCTGAGAAATATAGGAATATTTGGGTGACTTTTATGATACTAAGGGGCATTAAGTACAATAATTGATAAAAACCACTAAAATCACATAAACACTTCTTAGAATCACTTAGAATGGGATCTTAAAATTCTCCTAAGTTATTAAAGCCACAAAGGGGGCACCTGGGTGGCTCAGTCGTTAAGTCTCTGCCTTCAGGTCAGGTCATGATCCTAGGGTCCTGGGATCCAGCCCCATGTCTCCCTCTCCCACTCCCCCTGCTTGTGTTCCCTCTTATTACTTTGTCTCTTTCTGTCAAATAAACGAAATCTTTAAAAAAAAAAATATCATCTTTGATCTTTTTTTTTTAACCCTCAAATCTTTAAAGATAGAAACAAAACAATTCTTGGCTTGCTGGCCGTACAAAAACAGTCTACAGGCCAAACACTGTCCTAGTGGATGGACCAAAGGAGGAAAGACTTGTTGATCAGATTACAGTGAAATTCCCCAGAGCAAATAAGCCTGTATCCCAAATTATGTCTGGGTGCTATTCAAATAAGTCACTCTCTGTAAACCAAGTATAAATATATATAAATATATATATTTATATATTTATAAATATATAAACCAAGTATAATGCACTTAAAAGAACTTCAGTTTTATTTTAATTTTTTTAAAGATTTTATTTTTAAATAATCTCTGCATCTAATGTGGGACTCGAACCTACAACCCTGAGACCAAGAGTCACATGCTCTACCAATTGAGCCAACCAGGTACCCCCAAAGAACTTCAGTTTTAGCATGAAACAATAACCATCAATTCTTACTTCTTTTTTGCACAAATTTGAAAACAGAATTGATTACAAAAGAAAGTCTCTGTAAACTCCACCAAAACAGTATAGGGATAAAGGTGTGCTCGTGATACTATTTTATCACCCCAACAGATCTCTATTTCAACACCAGAGGTCATGTCCATAAACTTTACAATGACAATTTAATTAACAGATTTAGAAATAGGAAGATTCAGAAGATGTAATTTCTAACTGTAACAATATCACAATTAGTGTGTAAACCTCGACAAGTCGAGTATTTCCATTTGCTCCCCATCTTCTCAGTAGAGGGGGTAAAAGCAGACAAAATTTATGGTGATGGACTTAAAGTTCTATAACTATTACCAATTCATTACTTCTTGGTCAGTGATACAACAAAAACAAAATTCTTTTATAAGACATCAACAGTGTTTTAAAAAGATAATACAAAAACAAGAATCACAGGCATCAAGGTGGCTCAATCACTTAAGCGTCTGCCTTCAGCTGAGGACATGATCCCAGGGTCCTGGGATCCAGCCCTGAATCAGGCTCCCCGCTCAGCTGGGAGCCTGTTTCTCCCTCTCCTCCCCACTTGTGCTCTTTCTCGCTATCTCTATTGCTCTCTCTCACCCTCTCAAATAAAATCTAAAAAAAAACACCACACACACACACACACACACACACACACACACACACCCCAAAACCAAGAATCACATGAAAATGAGCAAAGAAAAACACTTAAGTACTCATAATACATTAATAATAGCTATCTTGAACACCTCTAGTGTATGCCACTGTCAGAAATGTTTTACAAACATTATCTCCTATAATCCATATGATAATTCTAAAAGGTAAATAGCATAATCTGAAAGATTAAGCAATTTGCTAAAGAAGGGTCAGGATTAGAATCCAGCAATACTACTAAACACTGTCAACATTGCCATTGTACTTGGAGCAGCTTCTAGTCTTCAATGGTGATAAACAGGGGGGACAAAAGGTAAAATTAAGTGGTATTCTGCCTCCCTTTTCTCCCAGGTTCCTTTCCTGTGGTGCTGGAAGACTGAGACACTCTGCTCTTCTTGCTGTGCACAGGTTTGTGTGCCTGGTATCTGCTATCTATGGAGACGTTTGATTCACATCTCCATAGCTATAGTGGATTCATTACTGCCTATAGTATCATAATAATCATGGCTAGAATAGGAAGAATTCTAGCCTTCCACGTTCCTTCTTTATCCAAGTGAGGGATCAACAATGTGAAGCTGACATTTTTTATTTGGCCTGGCATGATGTAAAACAAATCACCCTAGGGCGCCTGGGTGGCTCAGTGGGTTAAGCCTCTGCCTTCAGCCCGGGTCAGGATCCCAGGGTCCTGGGATTGAGTCCCACATCAGGCTCTCTGCTTGCTGGGGGGCCTGCTTCCTCCTCTCTTTCTCTCTGCCTGCCTCTCTGCCTACTTGTGATCTCTGTCTGTCAAATAAATGGATAAAATCTTTAAAAAAAAAAAAAAGAAAAAGGGGCGCCTGGGTGGCTCAGTGGATTAAGCCGCTGCCTTCGGCTCAGGTCATGATCTCAGTGTCCTGGGATCGAGCCCCGCATCGGGCTCTTTGCTTCGCAGGAGCCTGCTTCTCTCTCTCTCTCTCTCTGCCTGACTCTCCGCCTGCTTGTGATCTCTCTCTCTGTCAAATAAATAAATAAAATCTTTAAAAAAAAAAAAGAAAAAGAAAAAGAAAAAAAAATCATCCTATTTTATCTGAAAGCTGTGGTGATAAGACCCATGAAAGGTCTTCACTGGAATCTTTTGGGCTCATACCTGCTACGAGGCCTCCCACAGGTTATCTGGATGACCCAGGCAGGGTGGGAGCTTTTGGTCTGCTCCCCATCTCACAAAGAGCATCTCCTCCCTTGCCTCAGCATGCAAGAACAGGGAGAGGCTGTTAATCAGCTGCAGCAACTGCACCCAGTGGTTCTAAGTAAACATGTATGCATGGCTGTTCCAGACTACATTCCTCTAATGTTGGGGACCTGCTATGCACCTGCATAGCAGAAAGTCAGACAAACTCAATTTTGAATCCCAGCTCAGTTGTGTAACCTGGGGCTCAAAACGCTCTTCTATAAAAGAGTGAACATGTTATATAATAAAGCAGAACATCCAAGCAATAGGCATTTAACACGGATGTTCCCATCCCATCTGTTGGCCAAAGCTCTACCTTTGAATATCATCATTCAGTAATCCATATTAAAAAACAGAATTCAGGGCGCCTGGGTGGCTCAGTGGGTTAGGCCGCTGCCTTCGGCTCAGGTCATATCTCAGGGTCCTGGGATCGAGGCCCGCATCAGGCTCTCTGCTCAGCGGGGAGCCTGCTTCCTCCTCTCTCTCTGCCTGCCTCTCTGCCTGCTTGTGATCTCGCTCTGTGAAAGAAATAAATAAAATCTTTAAAAAAAAAAAAAAAGCCCAGACCTTTTAAAAAAATTTAATAAAAAATTAAAAACAAATATAGACACATAGAAAAAAAATGAACACTGCTATATCTAGATGGTGGGATCATGTGTTATTTTTCATTACCTTATCTTCATAATATCTTCTCTGATAAGAAACATGTATTACTTTACAATTTAAAATAGTGACTTCCAATTCTGAAAGTGCTTTAAGACACAATTTCTTTTAGTTCTTTTAATCCCAGTAAGTATGAAAGAATCTCTATTAACAGATCAGTAGGTTGTAATGCACCCACAACCCCACAGCTTCAGGGGAAGGTAGGAAGGGCAGACTCTCAGATCTGGTGCCTGTAGGTCAGGATCCCACCATACCTGAGCTGCCCTGGCCTTTCCACTAGGTTTTTAGCTACTGCAACAAGCTCCCTTAGTCTGTAGCCCACAGTGTTCTCCCATCTAACTTAGCAAAATTTCACTCAGATACCACCTTTTCCGCAAAATTTTATGTGACCTATTTAGCAATCATTTCATACTGACATATATGATTTTACTACTTTAAGTTTAGATGGCAGGGATGGAATCTTATTTAACTCTGTTTTCCACAGATGGAAATGCTTTCCAGCAAAGCATTTTATGCGCAGCATGTTCTAATAAATGTTTCATGAGTAAATGAATAAAGAGATAATCTGTGAGGCCTTCCTAACAGCTACACCCTGATTTTATAAGTAAAATGAGGCCCCCCAAATTAGTCCATGGTCACCCACTTGCTGAGTCCTTTCTTTTTCCCATCTCAAGCTGTGCCCTTGTTCACTCATGCTTGAGCTCTCTGAGCACTGGAAGAAACATATGAACTCCACTTAACACCTCTTAAACCTATGTTCAGACTATACCTCTAGTTGGAATAACAATGATACTTTAAATGAAAGCTCATCATCATTCATTCTGCACCAAACATCATACTCCATTACCCAGAAAACTCTATTAACTGGCATCTGTGCTTATTGATAAAACTGATGCCCATAATACCCTAAAGCAAGGGTCCACAAACCAGCACACAAAACTGTGTGCTGCCTGTTTTTGTAAATAGTTTTGTTAAACACTGCCACACCCATTCATCTATGTATTGTCTATGGCTGCTTGGGGGCTACAAGGGCAGAGTTGAGTTATTCAAGACAGACCATATAGCTCACAAAGCCTAAATTATTTACTATCTGGCCATTTACGTAATAGGCCACTGACTGACCACTGTAAAATACCACTGTCACTGGAGTCTTAAAACACTCTATACATGCTTTATTTTTTACAGTGGTAGCACCTAACAAGCATTGAATAATTTTGTTAGTTCTTTGAAAACTACCAATCCATTATCACCCATATCCATATCCAATATGTGGTAGTATTCTCTTCCTTGTAGCATATCCCATAACCAATTACTTCAGAAAACAGCATTAACATACTTCAACTGATCAAAATCTGTATCTTCCATAAGTCATGGAACCTTGATGATCTTTAATCCCAGCTCCTCATAAGTTAACGGTTTCAGAGTGGACAGTCTCATTATTTTCAGTCGCTCCTCACATGAAGTTACTTCTGTGAACAGATCTTGAGTTTCGCTATGTATCTTTAGGTTTCCTACCAATAATTCAAGCATAATAGAAGCTAGTTTTACTCCTGAGTAAGAAAGACTATTTCAAACACACTGCCTAAAGATGCTCAGCATTTTGTGGGGCTTTGCTGGCTGTACACAATCCTGGACTAGTGCCTTCAGGGAAAAATAGAAGGCTCTAGATTTCCTCCCTGGGTACAATCAAACAGCCCACATCTGTAAGGAAATACTTTCTTAATTTCAGTCTAACTGCAATATATCCTCAAAATAGTTCTTTAAAAATATTTAATAACCCACAAGCTTTAGAACTTGAATTAAAGAATGTGGGATCAGACAAGCCTTCAGAGATCACTAAATCCAAATATCTTAATTTACAGACGAGAAAGATGAGGCTTACATGATTTACCAAAGGGTCAACTAGTTTTCATTAATTTATGTTGGCCCCAAATCAGAAAGTTATACTGATATTCTATTTATAAGCCAGGTCCTGTGCTGGAAGCTAAGATTATATATGAATCTTAGTACTAATGAATTAATTTAATTAATTCAATGGGATTTTTTGCAATGAAATAGATACATCACGAGAATCAGACAAAATTCCTTAATATAAACTGCAAACACCTTATTTCTCCTACAAAGAGGGCTCTCGTTTCCTTTAGGGAGACAGTTCAGTGTACAGGTTAAGAATACTGGCTTTCTCGGGACGCCTGGGTGGCTCAGTTGGTTAAGCAGCTGCCTTCGGCTCAGGTCATGATCCTAGCGTCCTGGGATCGAGTCCCACATCGGGCTCCTTGCTTGGCAGGGAGCCTGCTTCTCCCTCTGCCTCGGCCTGCCACTCTGTCTGCCTATGCTTGCTCTCGCTTCTCTCTCTATGACAAATAAATAAATAAAATCTTAAAAAAAAAAAACAAAAACAGAATACTGGCTTTCTCTGCCTTTGGTTCAGGTCATGATCCCAAGGGTCCTTAGATGAGTCCCACATCAGGCTCTCTGCTCAGCAGGGAGACTCCTTCCCTTTCTCTCTCTCTGCCTGCCTCTCTGCCTACTTGTGATCTGTCAAATAAATAAATAAAATCTTAAAAAAAAAAAAAAAAAAAAGAATACTGGCTTTGCGGCACCTGGGTGGCTCACTTGGTTAAGCAACTGCCATTGGCTCATGTCATGATCCCGGAGTTTGGGGATCGAGTCCTGCATCGGGCTCCCTGCTCAGTGGGAGCTTCTCCCTCTAACCTTCTCCCCTCTCATGCTCTCTCTATCTCTCAAATAAATAAATAAAATCTTAAAAAAAAAGAATCCTGTCTCTGGAGGTAGGCTATACAGTTTAGATTCCTGATTTTCACTCTTTCTAGCTGTGTAACCCTACAGCAATTTACTTAACAGCTCTGTGTTTGTTTCCTGATCTTTAAGGGGATAAACAAATGCTGTACATAATCCTTACACGGCCAGTACATGTAAGTTCTCTATAAATGTTAGGTACTGTTATTTTCCTTAGGGAGTTTCCTTAACAAAACAGAGGAAAAGAACTAAGATGTGGAGAAAGTACCCTTTAAAAAGCAGCAATTAAAATATAATTACAATCATTGAGGTAAAAGTTGATTAAATAAAAAGGGTAAAGAGGAAAAAAATAGTTCTTCAAAGGGCAATTGGTAAGTTAAATCCTACTTAAAATACGTGCATGAAAAGTTTTGCCTTTAATATTAAAAACAAACTTGACTGAAGACCATTCTCAAAATCTTTCAAGAGAGAAAATGGTTAAGCACTAATGTCATAGTGTTTCTGCATTTCACGACAGGTCAGGCCTAGGTAGATTAAATGACTGCTTAAACACGAATGCCACGGCGACAGTGGTATCCCTCAATAAGCTGCATCCTAGAATCCAACAAATATTTGGATTTTAGTTTAAAATAATTACTAGTATTTTTACTCAAAGTTAGTCTTTTAAAAAAGTTACACAGTAGGAAGAATGTGTGGCCCTCTCTTTCTTGCAAGGAAAGCCATGCCAGAGTCAGGAACACATGGTCTTAACAGCTGTGTGACCTTGGAAAACTCACTTAACAGGTCTTTAAAATTCATTATCTCGGGGCGCCTGGGTGGCTCAGTGGGTTAAAGCCGCTGCCTTCGGCTCAGGTCATGATCCCAGGGTCCTGGGATCGAGCCCCACATGGGGCTCTCTGCTCAGCAGGGAGCCTGCTTCTTCCTCTCTCTCTGCCTGCCTCTCTGCCTACTTGTGATCTCTGCCTGTCAAAGAAATAAATAAAATCTTTAAAAAAAAAAATTCATTATCTCATCCATAAATTGGCGCTAACATCTACCTCTCAGATTTGGAGGTGGTGAAAGAAGGGGCACAGCAGAGAAGATACACTAAGATTTACATGAAAAATGCTTTGAGAATGGCTCATACGGTATACAGTACGGTTCCTCATCCTCTTCTCACCCCCATAGGGAGTGGGAGGGGAGGCCATGTAGCAAGCTAAGGTTAAACTGCAATTTGTGTTGGGGAACATAAGCAAGCTTTGATCACTGTCCTATTTTAGGTTGTTTCTGGAAATGTAAAACCTTATTGCAGCCTCAGATTTTGTTCTTTAAATACAGGACTCCAGAGATCACCGTAATTCATGAAATACACATTAAGGCCAAGCATCCTCCTGCTTAGTACCCTCAAACTCATAACAAAGAAAACCACAATATCTATTTATATATTTCTTCCCTCCACCAGCACAGACTAAATGTTGCTCTAACATGTGATGGTAAAACGTCTTTAAGCAATCTTTAGAGATGTTTTTAAAAATTAACCCTATTTATGTAATCAGTATAAAAATCTGTTTTTCTAAAGCTGAAAAGGACTTTGATGAATATCCCAACAGTACTCAAAGAAAAAATTTTAATTTCAAGCTTGTATAATTTTATACTAGATGGAGACTTACAAACTATCAAGCTCTGAAGAAGGAAATTTAGTCTTTTCTAAGTATGGAAGGACAGAAGTGTCCGGGGCCTCTAAGTATACTCAGTCACATACACAGATCGAGTGTCAAGCAGGTTAAAAAAAAGGGTTAACAAACAATAACAAAAAAAGCATGGTACAACCTCAGCTCATCAGGGACATCAAAAATGAATAAAACTGTCACTTTTGTTTCACTACAAACAGAATCCTCTAAGTAACATCTAATGCATAGAAGTAATTGGGAGGAACTTACAAAATGAAAACAAAGTTCAAGAATCTTAACCTTATAACAGTAGTATTTGAAAAGAAGTCTTACTGAACTTAGAGTCATTAAAAAAACCCACTTCGGGACGCCTGGGTGGCTCAGTTGGTTAAGCAGCTGCCTTCGGCTCAGGTCATGATCCCAGCGTCCTGGGATCGAGTCCCACATCGGGCTCCTTTCTCGGCAGGGAACCTGCTTCTCCCTCTGCCTCTGCCTGTGCCTGCCATACTGTCTGCCTGTGCTCCCTCTCTCCCTCTCTCTCTGATAAATAAATAAAATCTTTTAAAAAAAAAAACAAAACCCACTTCAATGAGGTCACATTAAGTCCATTTTAGTTTAGCAGCTAACAGTAATTTGTTTAAATTAGTAAACTTATTTTCTGGGATTTTTTTTTTTTTTTTAATTTGGACCCTAATCCATCTCTGCCCTATAAATATCACTAATGTGGACACTAATTCAATTTTCAAAAAGAGAATTCTGATAAAAGATTTTCTAATTCAGTTAAGAGAAATCCATCACAAAAAGTCACCGTGCTGTTATCACTTCATAAGCATTATTTCATCAATCCTCCCCATAACTCTAGGAGGAAGGCATTATTATTTCTACAATATCCACTTTGAAGATGAAGAAACTAAGGTTTACAGATATCAAGGAACTTGTTTAAGATCATAGGGCTGTGACTGAACACAGGTTAATAAGCAGTAGATAGTTTTAATCATATTAAAAACAAGGTAAAAACTAATTTTTCAACTAGCTCCATGTAGTAATGAACATCAAGAATCCTATATATTCTACATTGGCAGCAATTCAGGAAAAAAAAGTAATTTGTCTCTATCTAAACATTTTTATTAAAATAGACCCTGTCATGTAGCATTTGACTTCTTTGTTTCCTTTCCTGTTTTTAGATGTACAGAAAAACAGTCCTGAGACACCAATATCAAAGTTTTAAAATTTAACCATCATTTTATAAGCAAACGTCAATATCTGGCACTTAAAGAATATGAAAGAAATGTCTTCTGCAAATGACTCAGGAGCTAAGCCTGCGAAAATGTGAATCTGTGATTTATTCTCCCTCAATGTCCAATACGCCCACCCTAAGAATCAGTAAAGAGAGACAAAATACATAACTTCCAGGGAGCAGAGGAGCTACAGAACAGGAATGAGACATTAGACCATTTCTCCTTATTAAAATTATTTGGCTGAAGGGACTGGACTAGTAAGGTGTTCTACTGCCCTTTACAAATTTCAGAATTGTAAGTGACAGTTAAAAAGGCATTGGCAACACGAGGCCATTGTACCCAAAAAAGCTGAATCAAGTAAGAACATTTATCACGATTACCAGGTCTCAATTTCTAGCTTCTCTGTCAATTATACAGAGTCAGCTATTAAATATTAATGGTATGCCATTTGCACTGGAGCCCTTGCAAAGAGCCTCCTGCTAGCAATTTTTGTTATGAAAGAGAAACCATCCTTTTTTTCTAGGTAATTCCCATGCCTCTAGAATCTGTCAGATGGGCTACCGCATTTGTCCTTCCCATGCGAGACTGTCAGGGCCACCTCCACATCCACATCCAGGGGAGGAAGGGCTCTGGGGAGGGCGGGTCCCCGCAGGTACCGGGGCCTGGGTCCCCGTTCGCCTTCTCCCCCAGCTGTCAGCGACAGGTCCGGCGGCGGGGCGGGGCTAGGCCCGCCTGTCCGCACAAAGCGAGCGAGCGGGCGGGCGGACCCTGACCCGGGCCGGGGTGGGGGCCGGGCGGGGCGGAGCGAGGCAGAGGACACTTACCCAGCAGCAGTACGTTCTTCCCCGCTGGGAGCTTGGAGCGCGAGCGGGTGGAGACCTCGCTGAGGATGCAGGACCTAGCGGGGAGCAAAGGCGCAGGCTGAGGCCGGGGACCGCGGCCCCACCGCGGGAGGGACGGACTCGGCCTCGGCGCGCTTGGGCGGGGGCTGCCGAGAACGCAATGGCCTCGGCACGGGATCCCGAGGTGTCCGCAGGGCCGGGAGTGTCAGCGGGGACCCAGGGAAGGGTGGGGTCGTTACCAAAGGTTCTGCCCGTCCTCGTCGTCGCCCGCTGCGGCGCTGCCGTTGCCCGACGTTAGCTCGTTAGCCAAGGGGACCCCAGTGTAAGTCGAGGCTAATCCCGGCGGAGAAGAACCGAAGGACCCGACTCGCCCCACAGCCGCCATCTTGGTCGGGAATCACACCACTCCCGGCAAAGCTGAATGAGGGAAGCGGCGGCGGCGGCGGTGGCGGCGGTGGCGGCGGCGGCGGGAACCCGGATATGGAGCATTCGGCACACGGGAGCGGGGCGGGGCCTGCGGGGGTGGAGCCGCGGGTTCTGCGGGGACTGACAGAACGAGGGAGGACGCACTGCGCGTGCGCTGCAGTCTGTCGCACGCGCGTGAGGAATGCGCGTGCGCGGGCTGCCTCGCCGGTGGTTGTGCTACTTCCCGGCTTATACAGGTCTCAGCGTGCAGAGGAGCCTCCTGCCGCCCCACCCGCAGCCCTGGGCTGCAGCAGAGCGGGTTGGTGTGTGTCAGGTGAACAGTGCTCCCTCCCACTCTTCAGTCAGGTCTACGAACCCCGCAGCTAGCGTGGAATTCCTGCACTGTCATTACCCACCCCCATTCAGGCTGAGTGGCGGTCACCCGCCTATACCGGCACTTCCCCTGCGCCAAGGGGGAAATGGGCCGCCCCGCCGTCAAAGAGGCTTTGTGCAGCCGGAGTCCGGAGTGTAACCTGGGTCCCGGAGTTCTGGGCTCTTTACTTTGCATTCTCACGTGGTGCCGTGTTCCTCAGCCTGGGCCCCATATCTGAAGCAGGTTCCCCCGGCCACTAAGAGCTGCGTGGCAGAAAAAGGCTTGACGGGGCGCTTTAATAGGAGCCTCGATGTTTTCGAGTGAGATGCCCCGCGTGAGATTTGACAAGACCCGCTAGGTGAGTCATCTATACAGCCAGTCAACAGACGTTTTACTCAGCACTTATTATGGCAGGCGCAGTTGGCACTGGGCATACACAAATGCAAAGAACCTAAAGTAGCCCTAAAATAACTCCCCTTCTGTCAAAACTTGATGGTGTGGCCCTTTGTACATCATTGCTGTCATATTTGAAGATCGCTTGCTAATATGTGATCTGATCGTTGTTGTTAGGCGAGTGAGAAAATCCACAGCTAAAGACTGTCTTAGTTACAGGTTAACAGTGCTGTTAGTAGCCTAGGGTTTTGGAGGCAAATCTGAGTTGAGATTCAACTCTATCAGCAATCATAGGCCATTTTCTTCACCTCTCCCGAGTCTCAGTGTTCTTATCTGCAAGACGGGGATAAAAGGACCTAGAATTTTTATGGAGATTAAATGGGATGATTCATGTAAAATGGCTTAGAACAGTGACTGACAAATCTTGAATGCCTGATACATGTTTCTTTTTAATGTTTTCCTTTATGGTTCAAACCATTTACATCTCACCAACCCCTGGAGCTGATAGGCCTAATGAATTCCTGCAGTTAAAACTCTTCATTTTTTGTTAGTTTGTTTAATATGATTAGGAAAGGAACCAGAATCTAGTCTTGGGATCCCAGGCTTTCTATGGTGACAAGCAGGACAAGGACTTATGGGGGAACCTGAGTGTTTTAAGTCACTGATGTAAAGGAGGGCTGTTTACTGCACTGGGCCCCTCTGAGAGTTGGTTCACTTTCTGTACTTTACTCCCTCAGTCATCTTTTGTTGTCAGGTCATTGTTTCCCCCAATTTTGTTGTAACAGAGTTGTTAGTTCTGTATCATATTTACTTAACCTGGGAAGTATTAACTTTATAATGGTTTCAGGCTTCTAATGCTCCATGACTTCTAGATGCCCAACTACCCACTTATACCGAGGTCAAAGTTGTATTCTGCATAGTTTTATAATATCCCTATCCAGTGTTGTTCCATTAAGATGGCTAATAAGAGTGGTCATTTATGAGTACCTCGTAATCTACAGGCACATGTGTTATGGTTTTCAATCCTCATACTTTGTAAAGAATTGGCAAAATTAAGTAATTTACCCCACAGGTAGGAGGTAGATAAATTGATATTTTGACTTTCTAACCCATTAAATGGCCTATGTAAAATTACATTAGAATAAATGACCTGGCAACTCTTGTTGCTGTTATGGTAAATATCTTCTACAGAAATCTCTACGTAACAAAAATAGGGAAACTTTGTAGTATAAGGAAATCTATAAAAGGGAAGAATCCAGCAGTCCCTTGGGATTTTTGTTATATAAGTGCTATTTACAATTGAGTTATTTCCTATACTATGATTACTTTTCTTTCTTCCCCAACTTTTTCTTACATCCAAAATTAATAATTCTCTTGGTTTTTCATTTGCTTAGATTTCTAGGCTTAACTGTAATTTAGTCTCGAATTCTTGTCCTAGTTGTTTAAAACTTCTCATTAGGTATTTGGACAACTTCATCTTAAACACATTTTTTTTAATCTTATTTTTTTTAATTTATTTGATAGACAGAGATCACAAGTAGGCAGAGAGGCAGGCAGAGAGAGAGGAAGGAAAGCAGGCTCCCTGCTGAGCAGAGAGCCTGATGTGGAGCTCGATCCCAGGACTCTAGGATCATGACCTGAGCCAAAAGCAGAGGCTTTAACCCACTGAGCCACAAGGCACTCCTCTTAAACACATTTTTAAGAACTTTCTAAGCTGCTTCAATTTGAATTGGTTGTTCTGTGTGCCTAATACGGAGCTGTCATCATGGGATCTTCTCTCACCATTGTTGCGGGGGAATTCCTTTGCCTCATTCTCTTCTCTTATCTTATAGGCAAACTTCCCCCCAAGAGTTTGATGAGGAAAGATGTATGGATACATTTTTGGAGATATCCAGCCAGGGTCTGCCAGGGAAAAAATGGCATTCTTGAGGTGGTGCTAGATGAAAGCTCAACAAAGGAACTATTTATAAAGGTGTAGACAGTATTAAGATGGGGCTAGGAGGAGCAGGAAGATTTAGGCTTGAAGGAAAAAGTGGAAGAGTGTTTACTAGAATCCAGAGAGAGCTGCAGTTGTAGGAAAGAATTTCTCAATAAGGTCTGTGAATTCAGTAAAGAAACACAGCACTGACTTCTCTCTTTCTGGCCCCTCATATCTTGCCAGTTGGCCATGTTGGCCAAACCCAACCAGAAGCTAGAGGACAAGAGAATTCAAGTGAAGCAATACATGCAGGTCTACATCCCAGAGCACAAAGAAGGATAGAGAAGGGTGGAAGGTAGATCTGGAGGGACAAACAAATGCTATCCAGCACACTTTGTGTGTTTGAAAATGCACTTAGTTTATACTCACTTAATGATAGTTTGGCTTAGTATAGAATTCTTTTGTTGCACATTACCTTCCCTTAGGTTTTTAAAGGCCTTGACACCTTGTCTGCTAGATTCTAATATTGCCACTGAGACGTTCAAAGACATTCTGATTCCTAATCTTTTGTTATATGTTCCTCTTTTCCGCTCTTTGGAGGCCTCTAGAACTTCCACAGATTTTCACTAACACACACACATTCACTCCAATTTCCACTGTCTATACTCTCATACCAATTTTCTTCCCAATTATCATAGGATAATAATCTATACTCCTAAAGTAAAGCAATCTCTCCACTTACACGCTAGATTCCATCCTTCTCCTCAACTCTAGGACATTGCTCCAACAATTCTCCCCGCCTTTCTTTATATAATCATTTATTGATTTCCACTGGATCATTTCCATTAACATACCAACATGCTGGTCTCCCATTTTTTAAAAAAAAGGAAAGTGGGGCGCCTGGGTGGCTCAGTGGGTTAAGCCTCTGCCTTCAGCTCAGGTCATGGTCTCAGGGTCCTGGAATCGAGCCCCACATCGGGCTCCCTGCTCAGTGGGGAGCCTGCTTCCCCCCTCTCTCTGCCTGCCTGCCTCTCTGCCTGCTTGTGATCTCTGTCTGTCAAATAAATAAATAAAATCTTTAAAAAAAGGAAAGAAGTCTCTCTCAACTCTACTTCTTCACCAGCTACTGCTTCATTTCTTCCGTCTCTTTAACAGCAAAACTCTTTAAAATAGTTGTCTTTATTTGGTGTCTTCAATTCTTCCTCCCCCTTGCCCTTATAACCCACTTCAGTTAGACTTTTACCTGTCTGACTCCACAGAGACTGCTTTTATAACTTGTGATCAATAACCTCTTTTTTGCTAAATCCAGTGTTAAATTCTCCATCCTTTTCTTTCTTAACCTATCAGCAGCACATGGTACAATTGGTCACTCCTTGTGGGTATCTATCTTCCTATGGCTTCCAGGTCACCATGTTCTCCTAGTTCTTTCCCTTCCTCACCACCTGCTCCTTCTTAATCTTCACCATTTCCTCATTTTCCTTACCACCTAATGTTGAAGGACTGCAGGGCTCTATCTTTGTTCCTCTTATCCATCTATACTCCCTTGGTGATCTCATCCAGTCTCATTACTTTAAATCCCAAATGTATGATTAAAAACTCCCAGATTTACCTCTGGAGCCCAGAGCTCCATGTGGAAATCTAAATTGATATATCCAACTGCTTATTTCACATCTCCACTTGGAATGGTGTCTAATAACATGTTTCAAACTCACCATGTTCCAAGCTGAACTTCTGACCTTCCCAAGAAAAGACTCCTCAACCCAAGACCTTCCCGGTGGGTAGCGACTCCTTTTTGCCTGAGTAATTCTTGACTTCTCTATTTTTCTCACACCCCACATTGAATCCATTAGGAATCCTGTAGTCTCTACCTTCCAAATATACCCACAATCTGACTTCTTATCACTCATCCACTGATGCCACCCTGGGCCAAGATATTATCTTTGCCTAAATTCCTTTAAAAAGCTCTTCGACATGGCAGGTAGAGGAATCCTTTAAAAATATAAGCCAGGTCAATACTTAGGGGCACCTGAGTGGCTCAGTCAGTTAAGCGACTGCCTGGGATCAAGCCCCGCACTGGGTTCCCTGCCCAGCAGGGAATCTGCTTCTCTCTCTCCCTCTGCCCTTCCCCACCCTGTGCTCATGCTCTCTCTCAAATAAATAAATAAAATCTTTATTTTTTTTTAAGATTTTATTTATTTATTTGACAGAGAGAGATCACAAGTAGGCAGAGAGGCAGACAGAGAGAGAGGAGGAAGCAGGCTCCCTGCTGAGCAGAGAGCCCGATGTGGGGCTCGATCCCAGGACCCTGGGATCATGACCTGAGCTGAAGGCAGCGGCTTTAACCCATTAAGCCACCCAGGCGCCCCCTAAATAAAATCTTTAAAAATTTGTTTATGTATGTATACATATGCACATATACCCATATATACACATATATATAATCCAGATTTTGCCATCCTCTACTCAAAATCCTGTAGTGAGTCCTTTTTTTAATCAGAGTAGAAGCCAGTGTCCTTATAATGATCCATAAAGCTGGCCCTGACTTCCTCTTTAAACTCTTTTGCTCCATTCCCTCCATCGATTTCTCACATCTAGCCACACTGGCCCCACTGCTGTTCCTTAAACTGTTTATCCCTTTGCTTTAGCTGTTTCCTCTGCCTAAAGGATGCAAGGATCTGCCCAATCCAGTATCTTCCCCCAGATAGCCACTTGGCTCACTCCCACTCCTCCTACAAGTCTCTGCTCAGATCTCAGCTTCTCCGTGAGGTCTGTCCTGACTTACCCATGTAACACAACAACTTGAACCTTCACACCTGCAATTTCAGATTCTTCTTACCTTGCTTGCCTTTCTGTTTACCATATAACACTACCTTCTAGGATAGTATAACATTTGCTTATTACTATCTCCTAACATAGTATCGAATTTACTTATTTATCAGAACTGTAAGGACTTCATTAATGAACTATAAGCGTATTGTGCCTACAATATAGTAGACAATCAGTAAAGAGTTGTTGAAAGTATGAATAAATGAACAGATTTACTCCTTGTCACCAGGGTTCTAAAATTTCAGGATGATGATGATGTATATGTGTGATATGTGTGTGTGTGAAGAGGGTACAAAAAATTCTTCACTCCAATACTTGAAAGCAGGACTTCTCTTTTGCAATATTTTAATCATTTTTTGATACAACTCTTAAAATGTATTACACATTCCCTTGCTTTAACAGGTTATATGAGTACAGATTGCCTTTTCTTGGAGGCTCTGGACTTTGTTAAATTCATCAATAACAGTACCCTGTATTTGTTTGAGGAAGTGCTTCAGTCTTACTGGGAATTCCCTGAGGCGTACCACAGATGTCTTTTTTTTTTTTCCTTTTTTAAAGATTTTATTTATTTATTTGTCAGAGAGAGAGAGGAGCGAGAGTGAGCACAGGCAGACAGAGTGGTAGGCAGAGGCAGAGGGAGAAGCAGGCTCCCTGCTGAGCAAGGAGCCCGATGTGGGACTCCATCCCAGGACGCTGGGATCATGACCTGAGCCGAAGGCAGCCACTTAACCAGCTGAGCCATCCAGGCGTCCCTTTAGTCTGATTTCTAATTCAACTGAGCCCTGGGGCCTGGAAGTGGGAAATGGAACACGAGCCAGAAGAGAGACAGCTCCTTCCTTCTCCATCTTTCTGTCTCCTGGGAGCTACATGCCTCTCTTCTCTCTGTCGACCGTCATCTCCTGCTCACTCATCAACTTCTTAAAGGCCATGGTTGGATATTCTTCATTTTAAGAAAAGGGGTCATTTGGCAGGACCAAGAGCTCTGAAGAAAACCAGTTTGGGAGGGGAGCCTTCTGTGGGCTGAGGTGAGACAATACAGGCCACTTCCTCTTTTTGTTGGGGATGCCTTCCTCTGTTTTTGAGAACTGGGACAAGGCAGCTACCCCTTGAGCTGCTTCCTGTTGTACTAACTCCCACAGGCTGCCTCCAACAGATTTTCAAATAAGACCTGCTTCACCCACTGTGCCAAATCCTGGCAATCACAGTTGATATAAATGCCATCTGAAAAGCCAAAATAAAAAAAAAAAAAAAAAGAAGAGAGAGAGAGAAAGAAAGAAAAGAAAAGAAAAAAAGGAAAAATAATTAAGCAAGGTGAGTGGACCCTTGACGTTTCATTCTGTGAGCAACTTGAATAATAAAAGTGTTAGAAAGAACTTCAGTGATTAAATAGTCCCCACACACTACTCAATATATGTTTTTTGTTGTTGTTGTTTGGCTTTTTTTTTTTTTTTTTTTTTTGGTAATAGAATGGTAATGTTAGAATTGGCAGATTCCTTGCTTACTAACTCTGCCAGCAACAGATCCAGGGATTCAATTACAGTGAAAACAGATGCCCAGTGTTGCTTATTTTTGCTGTCCTTCAAGTCATATATATCTTACTCTAAGTACCTACATAGAATGAATGAAATAAAGGCTATCTAATTCATTTTCAGTCACCAGTCCCTTGAATTACAGACCTAACCTCTCTCCTACTACTTACCTAGGCTTTTTATCAGGTCAGCCCTCACAGAACTTCCTATCTTAAACAAAGAAGTGGGGCAAATAAATACTCAACAAGAAGAATAGACTTTCTTGGTGTTTTTGCTTTTCCTTCATAGAAAACACTAAGAAGAGAATCTCTTCTATTTCTAGGTCTAAAAAGATTTTTTCTTCATTTGCTTAGAAATGTATCATTGAAAAAGAATACCTCCTGAATATCTTTAAAATTCCAGGATAGGATAATAGTTAGAATTACCTTCTCATTTCAGAATCAGCTCCCAACCACAGTTTCTGTATCCATTCCTGGAAAATGGGTGATGAATGAAAGGGGAACAGCATATAAATCATGTTCACTGATAGTGCAATGCACAGGAAAAATAACAAGATTTATCTTTTAGGCTATAAGAATGTTTCTTCTTCATCTAAGTGTTGTAATTATCTGCTTATACATTTTTAAATATAGAATAGATAGGATTTTTAGAATGTTTAGCTGTCATTGTTGTTTTAATCTGTTCTTTACCACTGAGAAGAAAAAAGAAAGGTTCACTGATTATACTTAGTTGGATATTTATTACATAGACTTTTGGAGAATCTCATTTCTTGTAATTAAATTCTCTGAAGTTCAAGTCCATTACCTTTTTTTTTTTCTTTAAAGATTTTATTTATTTGAGAGAGAGAGAGAGAACACTAGCAGGGGTGAGGCACAGGGCAAGGGAGAAGCAGATTCCCTGCTAAGCAGGAAGCCTTATGTGGGGCTCTATCCCAGGACCCTGGTATTATTAACTGGCTGAGCCACCTAAGTGCCCCCAAAGTCCATACCTTTTTTCAAAAAAATAGTGATTTTAATGTCACTTACTTCTTAGATTTCCAGTGTTACTCTGCCACTCTCTTGCCTAAAAAAGAAGATAACTATTAACTGATTTTATAGGTTAAGATCTGCAAACATTAGGTCACAAAGGTCATTAAGTTTTTCTGCTTTGGGTGCTCTATATGAGGCAAAATGGAAAAAAATTTGAAATTCCCTGGTATTTTTATAACTGCAGGTGATATCATATTCATAACAACTTAGTCTGCTTTCATCTAGAGCTACTTATGGTCTCATTGCCTTTACTAAAAGTAAGCCTAGAATTATAACCCATTATATTGTGCGCCAACAAAAGCGTTATATATGTCTTTTTTTCCCCACATGGCAGAGGATGAAAGAGTTGCTCAGTGGGAGATTTCTTTTAGGCAAAACAAATCAGTTATTTGACAGTATATAAGATCAAAGAGTTGTTTATCTGAAGATGTTTAAGGAGAGTCTAATGATCCTAAGCTTTTTACTAGTAGAAAACATAGAGTTGCCTAGTAATGTAAAAGTGAAATCAGGAAGCAGAATGTCCTTCTGATCCTCTCTCAGTAAAGGTCATTCAACTTCATCTTACATTTCAGTTCATCCATTGGTAGATGAGCAATAGCCAGATAACCCACTGAAATTTACACCTTGATGTGTGTGTGTGTGTGTGTGTGTGTGTATGCGCACAAATATATATATATATTTTATATACTAGCTTTAGTCTAAGAAGTGTATTAACCATATGATCTCACAATACCATATTGAGTCTGACATTTAGGACTCTATCCATACCATCAAACCTAAGTAGTGGATTAAACAATGTCAGTTATAAATGAAGTGATATAGATAGCTAATTTGCATCATTTAGATGAAATAAAACATTTGGACTCAGCGTTTGGAGTGAGGCAGATGGAGTAATGGGTCATAGTCAAGGCTCCAGAATCTGACCAACCTGAGTTCACATCTCTTCCTGTGTGACCTTGAAGTTGTTTAAACTTTGAAGCCTCAGTTTGCTCAACTCTAATAGAATTGTCATGAGGAGTAAACACAATCTGACAAACAGTGAGGACTCATGAGAATATTTACTCTTATTTGAGATATAAGGTGTTTTATAGAACAGAGTTTTTCTGTTCAAATGGTTTAAATGTTCCCTAATTCCCCAGGAACCTTGTTAAAATACAGATTCTGGTTTAATAAGCCCAGGGTGGGTCCCATGAGCTTGCATCTCTAACAAGCTTCCAGGTTGGTATCCTTATTGCTGTATCACAAACCAAGGGTATGCAGGAAAAAGAACACAGGTTTTGGATTTATCCATCCATGGACTGGAATCCTGGCTCCACAGATGGTAGCAATATGACCTTGGCAAGGTCAGGCTTCCTTATTTCTGAGATGGAAAGAATAATATTTCTAATTAAATCAGTTTTCATTTAAATACAAAATGATGTATTCACACAATATGCAAGATATTGTAGGTGCTTCACAAATCTAAATTCAGTTCATATGAAATGCTTTAGTGGTCCCTCTATGGGAGACCCATAGTTTCCCTCCTGAAAGAGCTGAAAATTCCAATTGTCTTTGAAAACTTAATTAAAATTCTATTACTATAAAATCAAACACTGACATTGTTTTAAAGCTTGTCATTACATAGCAAGCAAGTCAATTCATACCAGATGTTGTGGGAACAGATTGGGAAAATGCCCTAGGCAAGTAGTGGGCCTAAAGTCACAGTGGATAGAATTTCTGCAGGTGTAGGTAACTGAGAAAAGAATCTAGCTCATGAAGCATTGCATTTTACTAGTATGACTTTTACTTTTTTTAAGTATGGAAAATTAAAAACACATATCACAGCAGAGAGGTTTAATGAAACCCACATGCCCATTACTAAGCTTCAATAGTTACCGGCACATGGCCAGTCTTTTAGTTTGACTCTTACCCTCTTTCTCCATCTCTGAGTTATTTTAAAGCAAATCCAAAATACGGCATTATGACATCCATAAATATTTCAACATATATCTTTAAAGATCTATTTTTTGGGGCATCTGGGTGGCTCAATTGGTTAAGCCACTGCGTTTGGCTCAGGTCATGATCCCAGAGTCCTGGGATTGAGTCCCATATTGGGCTTCCTCTGCTCTGCAAGGAGCCTGCTACTCCCTCTCCCTCTGCCTGCCACTCCCCCTGCTTGTGCGCTCTCTTTCTTTCTTTGTCTGTCAAACAATAAATAAAATCTAAAAAAAGAAAGAAAATGGATTTATTTTAGGGGTGGAGGGGCAGAGGGAGAGGAAGAGAATTTTAAGAAGACTCCCTGCTTATGGCAGAGCCCAGTTCAGGGCTGGAGCTCATGATCCTGAGATCATGACCTGAACCAAAATCAAGATCATGACCTCAACCAACTGAGCCACCCAGGTGCCCCTCAATATATATCTTTAAAAATAAGGAGCCTGGAGTGCCTGGGTGGCTCAGTGGATTAAAGCCTCTGCTTTTGGCTCTGGTCATGATCTCAGGGTCTGGGGATGGAGCTCCGCATCAGGCTCTCTGCTCAGTAGGGAGCCTGCTTCTCCCTCTCTCTCTGCCTGCCTCTCTGCCTACTTGTGATCTCTGTTTGTCAAAATAAATAAATAAAATTTTTTTAAAAAAATAAAAATAAAAATAAGGATCCTTTTTCTTAAAAAGAAAACCCCTATAATACCATTATAATAATTACTTCAAGCAAAAATGCAACTATTGAATTTACATTTAAATTGCCATAAAATTTTTACTATAAGCAATAAGAAATATGTGTTAAAGCGAATTCAAAATAGCTCAACACTTAAGAACAAAGTAAATACACTTGTTCCCTAACAAATAAAAGAGGCAGAAAAATAATTGTCTCATCTACAGGACTGATCTTCTCAGTATCCCTCTTCTCAGGGCTCCCTCTGGGTCCTAAATAGTCTGCCAATTCTAGGTGTGGACTTCTGGTCCACATTGTCCTCTGTATCCTGAGGGTTCCCCACTTAATTCTTTCTAGCTGAGGAGAGAGTGACTGCTTCTCTCTTTAGCCAGGAGCAGGGCACTCCTGACAAGCTGATCTGAGGTCTAGGCTCTCAACAGAAAATGTTAGAGCTGGAAGAGATTTCACAGTTCAGCCATTAGATAAGAAAACGGACGGGAGTGTTAAGGGACTAAACCTTGCAAAATTCAGGTGAATTATTGCACATCTAATCTGACCTTTCTGTGATGATAAAATTTCCATTAAGGAGTTTGATCCTTATTTTACAACATTTGGTTAGTCCCTCTGATTTCCTGCTAAGGTCCAAAATTTCTTTTTTGGTTTGGACATTCAAAAATATACATGATTAGAGTAAAAGTTATTAAAAATGATGTAAGGCTTTTCAGTGTTATCTCACCGAAGTCTTCCTTGAACTCATGAAATTTCCATTTAATTTTTAATTATATTTCAAGTATATACATATCAAAAATATATTGACATTAATATGCATTCATAATATACACATTATATAAAATTAATGTAATGACATCACAGAAAGTTTCCCCTCTTAGAATTTTCTTTTTTTTTTTTTTTTAAAGATTTTATTTATTTATTTGTCAGAGAGAGAGGGAGCGAGAGCGAGCACAGGCAGACAGAGAGGCAGGCAGAGGCAGAGGGAGAAGCAGGCTCCCTGCCGAGCAAGGAGCCCGATGTGGGACTCGATCCCAGGACGCTGGGATCATGACCTGAGCCGAAGGCAGCTGCTTAACCAACTGAGCCACCCAGGCGTCCCATTAGAATTTTCTTTTATTGAATATATTTGGCGTATAACATAGATATAAGGTGTATAATCCTCTTAGAATTTTTTAAAGAAAGCCCACTCTACTGGCATACTTTTCCAATTCTTTCTTCGTTAGAGTTAGTCTTTGTCTTAAAAATAGGTGAACTTCATTCTCATGAGATGTCTTCATACAGTCAATTGATTTGTGTGTTTTAAATTTTTACATGAATTATATACTACATGTACATTTTGCAAATTGTTTTTTTCACTCAGTATTATATTTCCAAGATTGAGCCATGTAATATATAGATGGGTTTTGAATTGTTCATTTTAATTGCTACATAGAATATGAATAAGCCACAGTTTATTAATTAACTAATTAATTAATTTGCTGACATTAATTCCATGAATGAATGAATGAATGAATTCACTATCTCTCTGAGGAGCAGTTAGGTTGTTCTATTAGACCTCTTTTGTTAGAGTTATCAATATGTGCTGTATAGTTTTTGCAAATAGGCCAAATGGCATCTTTGTAAATATATGCTGATTCATTTATTATTTATTAGAATAATAATAAATTAAGGTTATATAATTGTTGGTTATATATATGTGGACATACCATTGATTTTTTTTATTAACATATAATGTATTATTTGCTTCAGGGGTACAGGTCTGTGAATCATCAGTCTTATATACTTCATAGCACTCACCTTAGCACATACCCTCCCCAGTGTCCCTCCCTCACCCAGCCACCCTCACCACCCAGCAACCCTCAGTTGGTTTCCTGAGATTAAGAAGCTCTTATGCTATTGATCTTTATATATTGATCCTATATCCACCAATTTAGTGCTCTTATTCGAATAACTTATCTATAAGTAGATTTTCCTGTAGAGAATCAGATTTTCTTAGCTCACTATTTTCCTTAACGTTTTTTACTGAACAAGATAGAGATTTTTTTGGTTTATCAGAATTCGAGGGGAAAGAGCTGTTGAAAGCTAGAGAAACAGTTGGGTTGGTGGGGCTGTTTCCCGTGGGAAAAACAGCCAGAGCTGGGGGACTACTCACCAAAAGCTCCCTCATGGAGGGCGGAAGATTTTTTGAAAGGAGTGTGACCTGCAGAATTTGTTGGGGCCTCATGAGATGATAGATGGCTGCGTAATCTGTGAGGTGATCCTTTCCTCTGTGTCTTAACAGATTTTTAGTAAAAATGAAAATAATCACATGTTTGGTCTCATTGATATTTTTGCAGGAACTTCTGAAAATGTGATGCAGGGACAGTAGGTCTGAAGCTGCCTTGTAACCACTGGAGCAAGGACTCAAACAAGCATGAGGAGGTGGAGCCTGAAATCCTGGGGAGGGACTGCTCAGCCTCCAAAAGGAGAACCTAACCCAAGTTTCCTCATCTTTTTAGGGTAGGAAAGCTCCAAGTGGTATTTGGGTTTTCAGTGACAGTATCTGAACTGCGTGTTCCCCACACACTGTCAAAAGACAGGGTTCATGTACCTTCCCCCTCAGATTTCTTCTTTCAAGTTTGGAGTTTGCTGCTTTTATGGCTTTCATTGAAATTAGAGTGTTTGTGATCTGTGGAGCATGAGAAAAAAATGTCACCCTCAAATTATCTCCTTAATGGCTTGTCATAAGGGCAAAATTCCATCATTAGATTCATTTCCTCAGGGCCCTCTATTCATGTAATGAATTATGGCCTTCTATTAGCTGGGAAGTAATAAACTAGTATTAGATAACAAATTAATGTTAATGTATATTAGTTTATCCATTTAACTCATCTCTATGGGAAAAGGAGAAGACAACAAGGGAAGAATGTGGAGCCTAAGGACAAACCACCTGAGTTAACTTCTCTCTTCCACTTATTAACTCTGTTATTTAAGGCTATTCCTTAACTGCTGTGTGCCTCAGTTTATATGAAATGGAGATATCAATAGTACTTACCACATAGGGTGGCTGTGAAAATTGAATGAGTTCAATTTTGTCAAGCACTTAGAACAGTGCCTGCCACATATAAAGTACTATTTATTATTAGCTTTAATTATTACAATTATCAGAGAGAAAGAAAAACCCTAAAGGAATGGCCCAAAGGACAGGAATAATGAGACAGGGAAAAACTACCTACAGTGTATAACTAAAACTAAACAGTTTGGGGCAATGAAGGGAGGGGGCATCTAGAGTAACACTGGGGGCTCTGAAAAAGAGGTACCAAATAGAAATGTTTTATCTTTTGAAGCGTTACACAGAACAATGTCTAGATTTTACCTGTTTCCAACTAAGGGAGAGAAAGATCAGAAGTACATTTCACTTGCATTGACTCATTTAAAGAATTTGACCGAAAAATAAAACACAGAAAGAACAAAAATGTTAAATAGCATAGCCAATTGTGCCTGATAGTCTGGACATGAAGATATGCCCCTGAACAAGAGAGAAGCGACTGATCTCCCAGTCTGTCTTGGTCCTTGCCTCTCGAGGCACTGAAGCACATGTGCACATCTCTTCCCACCTCGGTGTTCAGTGATACTGCGTCAGTAGCTTGAAACTGGCTGTGTATCAGCAAGTGCTACAAATGGGCATGATTTAATTTTTATTTTATTTTTTTAAAAAGATTTTATTTCTGTATTTGAGAGAGAGAACAAGCGGAGAGGAGGGGCAGAGGGAGAGAGAGAGAGACACAGACTCCCTGTTGAGCAGGAAGCCCCATGTGCAGGGCTTGATCTTAGGACCCATAGATCACCACCTGAACTGAAGGCAGATGCTTAACTGACTGAGCCACCCAGGCCCCCAGGGGATGCTTTATTTTAGCCAGCTGACTGACCAGCAAGCACACCACTGCTTAACTTGCCTCTTGTAAGGGAGATATCTGGCCACACTGAAGATGCTTCTGGTCTCTGAAGGTATGGATTTCTTTTCCTACAGTGTGAAGCCCAATTGCAAGTTAGTTTCCTCATCTGGTGTTTGGTTGAAGAAACAGCTGGATGTTCCTATACTACAAGAAAAGCTGGCTGATTTGTATCTATATCTCTGTAGAGCAATATTTATGACTAAAGCTATGTAGTGAATGATTTTAGGCATTTTTTTTCAAATTTAAACTCAAGGTACTTCAAAGGTAATCGTGTGGGCCCCTGGGTGGCACAGTCAGCTAAGTTTCTGCCTTCAGCTCAGGTTATGATCCCAGGGTCCTGGGATCAAGTCTTGCATTGAGGCTCCCTGCTCAGTGGGGAGTCTGCTTCTCTCTCTATCCCTCCTCTTGGATCATGCTCTCTTTCTCTCTTTCTCTTTCTTGCATGTGCAAAAATAAATAAATAAAATCTTAAAAACAAAGCAAAACACAATAACAAAGGTAATCATGTGCTGATTTAAAACCATAGCTGTGTGCAAGCAGCGGCTTCTAAAGGGACTAATTCTCGTATTAATATGCATGTCCTAGATCAGCCAGTGATTCATTTTGGTGTTAATCAGTGCAAGTCTGGGCCAGATTTAGGTAGCAACCAGAGCTGCATCTTGAGACACTAAACCAAGCATACTTCTTTATTTTGGCCAAAGCATTGCTATGATAACATGATCTACTCAGAATTTACCAAAACTCATGGGGATGTTTTTGGAGGAGCATTCACTTTCCTGGAGGTAAGGAGTTTTGTGGCATAATCTAGGCCCTGTATCTAACTCTAGGATCTAAGATAAATTATTTCATTTCTCTGGGCTTTGGAATCTTCATCTGAGGGATGAGTTGTGTAATAACAGATAATCTCATATCCCTTCCAGCTCAGGAAGAAAGGAAAAATTAAACCAGCTTACAGCCAGTGGTATATAGTATACAGTGTATGTAAATATGCAAAGTATATATGGTGTGATTGAAGAGGATACTTTCTGCCACTTTCCCAATATATCTCCTGTACTTATCTTCTGGTCCCATTGAGTCCCTGCATAGGATTAGAGTACATGGCACTGTGACAAGGAGATTGATGAAATAACTATTTCTTCCTACCTTTGTGTCTTGGGGCACATTACTTAACCTCTCTGAGTTTCCTCATCTATAAATGTGTGGATTGAATGCCTTCTTCCAGAGCTGCTGAGGATTAAGTAAAACTAAGTATGTGAACAGACTTTGTAAGATAGAAAGCATAAAACAAATAATATCTTCACTGCAGTTTGGAAGATAAGATATCAAAATTACAGTGAAATTCTCCTGGATTAATAATAAGAATAGAATGGTAGTTCTGTCTAGAACACTAAGGTTATACAAAAATCAATTAACTCTTTATAACCCAGAAAACAATTAATAAATACAGGGGTTCCTAAGAGGCGGAAGAGTGGATTTTTCAATCTGTAATGGTTATCTGGAAGGGGACCAGGTAGCCACCTGGTGATCCTCCTCGACTGGCGCCCTCACAGCCCTGCCCTCAACTCTCAGTCACCAGATCATTTCTCAGGGTCACACAGGAAAGTCACATTGTCAGAGCTCAGACAGACTGGTGTATAAGGCAGAATCTCATTGTATTAACTTACAAGGAGAGGTCAAATTGCTGAGGGACTAGACATTTGCCTTTTTTTTTTTTTCTTTTTTGGTTAGCAAGTTCTAGACCTTTATACAAATAACAGCAGCATATAACAGAAAATCCCAAAGTACAGTGGCTTAAACAAGATAGAGTTTCTCTTTCCCATAAAAGAAGTCTGCACAGAGGCAGCTCCAGGCTGAGATAGTGGTTTCAGTGTGTCATCTGGGATATAAGCTTTTATCTTTTTATTCTGCCGTCCTCAGCCTGTGCTTCCCATGCTCGAGATCACCTCATGTCCCAAATGACTGCTGATGGCCCATTGTAATATCCATGTGCCAACAACAGTTAGGAGGAAAGAAGCAAGAATGAAATACCACCTGTTTTTTAGACTTACCATTAGGCCCATAAACATTTCCACTTGCCTGTCATTGGTGAGAATCTAGTGTCATAGCCTTCTCTAACTACAAGGGCAGTTGGTAAATGTAGTCTTTTAGGAAGGTACATTGTTTCCTCCAAATAAAATTGAGGTTATTTTTATTAAAGAGACAAGAAAGAGGATGTGGGGGTAGACATTTCACTGCAGCAGTGATTATAATCATAAGGTGGCTGAATGAATGAGCAGAGAGGCTAGATTTATGATTTGTGATTTAAGGTGCTAACGTTTAAGGCTGGACTTCTCAAACTTCACTGTGAACTAGGAACACCAGGGTTCTTGTTAAAAGTCAGATTCTTATGCAGAATATCAGAGGTCAGGATGGAATTCTGCATTTCTAATTAGCTCCCAGATGATGCTGGTCTATGGACAACACTTGGGGTAGAAGAGCCTAAAGCATCATTCCTAAAATTGTTGGTGTTTTCTCTAACAATTGGAGGACAACGGCTGATGCAACCAGAGTATTCCATAGGGATTCATCAGCTAGGGGTGACTTTGGTGTCCAGATTTGGAGCAAGAACTGGCTAAAGCTGAATGCACAGTTTGCCTGAACTGAACCTCCTACAGCAACTTTTGCATCCAGAGCATCTGCCCTCTAAGCAGACAGGCTGAAATTCCCTAAAGGAAAGAGCTGAGGAAGATGGAGGAGTGAGAGCTGTTGGGGAGAAGTGGGCACGCTGGATGTCATGATCTTGACTCAGAATTCAGCTTATTATCTATTGCCTGCCTAAGACAACAGACCACGGCTCGACTGAAGCAGGAATTTAGTTTCGCACTGCCTTGGGAAGTGTCTATGGAAGTCCCCTGGGTAGGGTCAAGGCCATCAAAATGAATATCCACATTTCACCACCCACGGGAAAGATCAAAACTACAACATCAAATATCCCTTGCTCCGCCTTTCTCCTACTTAGCCCAAACAGACTTCTCCAGATTACATAAGGTAGTTCTTTTTGTTGTATGTGAGGGCCCATATTTCCATCAACTGCCCATTATTACTTGTTAAGCCAATGCAACAAAGCTAGAAAATGTGAGACATCAGGAATGGTTCTATATTTTAAACTCCTGGTAAAATTTTTGTGTGTGGGAAGAAAAGTCAAAAGAGAATTGTAAAAACTCTACTCCTTATCTTAATTATTTATTTTTAATAAAGTTAGAATCTTGACATACATAGTTAACCCTTGAACAACACAAGGGTTAGGGGCACTGACACCCCCCACACACACACAGTTGAAAAACCGTGTATAACTTTTGACTCCCCAAAAACTTACTAATAGCCTACCATTGATAGGAAGCCTTACCAATAACATAACAGGTGATTAACACATATTTTGTATGTTATGTGTGTTTTATATATTCATACAAACAAGTAAACTAGAGAACAGAAAGGGTTAAGAAAATCTTAAGATAAAGTACATTTACTTTAATGTAAATAGTCACCATATGAGTGGACCTGCACAGTTCAAACCTAGGTCAACTGTGTTCAAAATACAATGATTGGACTATATAAGACCAAAAGACAAAATTTGAGGCCCCTTGTGACTGTGAGGCCAAAGCCAGTGGCCCTCGTTGCTCCCTGTGATAAGCCTTGGGCTTTGGGACCAGATACTCACCCTCGCTCCCCATTCCCAGTGTGCTTAGGTGGACTCTGTGGCATCAGTTACTAATTGTCTATTGGATATCCAGTACTCTCTTCTTCCTCACTAACAAAACTGCAGTTTGCCTGATGATCATCATGCCAGTTAAAATATGTACACTTGGGAAAGGCCATATGACCCACTCCTGGCTGATAGGATTTAGACAGAAGTCTGCTGGGTGGGGCTTCAGGAACATTATTATTTTAATGATAGAAAGGGAGAGACTCTTCTGGCATGTGGATTTTGCCCCTCTTGCTTTGTTTGAATACTGATGTGCTGCCTGGAGGTATAATGGTCATTTTGCCATCAAGAGTATAAAAGTCAAATGCCAAGGTTGGAAGGGCAGAAAGATGCAATAGATCTGGGTTCCTAATGGCGTTGTGGATTTGTTATATTAGGCTTGAACTACCCTCCTTTGGACTTCCCGATATTTGAGAAACATAATTCCTTATTTGGGACTTACTCTTGAGCTCCACTTTTTCTTCTCCACTCTATATTCTTCCCCGCCTACTTTCCCCAGTATTGATATACTATAAGATCATTCCTGATGAAAACATATGAAGGCAGACATGACTGAGGAATTAGTAACCAAAAGGCAAGAGAGCAGCTACGGATTCTAACAATGGTGATGAGTCTTAGGCTGGTTGCCCTTATAAGAGTGGCTTGATTAGTAAACTCCAGATGCTCTGGACAAGTAGTCTAGAGGAGCACTTCTCACACTAACATACAAATAAATCACCAAGGGATCTGGTTAAAATGCAGTGTTCAGTTCAGCAGGTTGTTCGGACAAGTAAGGTGCCATGGGCCCTGAGTGCCCCATTCGTGTCTTCTTGCTGGGTATGCTAAAAATGCAAGGGCCTTGGCTCTTTATTACCAGGGCCATTTCTTAGGGTTGTTTTTGCAGCGAGGGAGAAGGTAACATCCCTCCGGAACCCCCCAAAAGAACAAAAAGCTGGCTTGCTTACTGCTCACTTTAAAAGCAGTGAATTCCCTAAGCTAAGTGTTCCTCAGCTTTGGTGCAAACACTGTCCCTGGGCCTCCCCATGTCTCCCCCATGGGACCTGGAGGGGCGAGGGGAACCAATGCAAACCAACAGCATGCTCATGCCGCTTGCTATGCTGTAATAAAATCCTTCGACTCAGGAGTCTTGTGTCCTCTGTTAGTTTTTATGAGACACTAACAAACTCATTTATTAGCTTGAGAGTAGGGTAAAACCTCCAGTCCTTCACAGACCTTAATATGACTTTTGGGGGGGACCCGAAAGTCTGCCTTTCTGATAAACTAACGGGTACTTCTGTTGCCACTAGTCTACCCACTACACTTTGCATAGTAATAATATTGAGATTTCAAGTCAGCAAGCTACTTTACAGGTGTTTTTTTTTTTTTAAAAAGGATTTTATTTATTTGTCAGAGAGGGAGAGAATGCAAGTACAAGGGGAAGAGGCAGGCAGAGGGAGAAGCAGGCTCCCTGATGAGCAGAGAGCCCAATGCAGCACTCGATCCCAGGACCCTGGGATCATGACCTGAGCGGAAGGCAGACACTTAGCCAACTGAGCCACCCAGGCATCTGCTACTTTACAGTTCTCAGACAGACCTTCCTCACCTACAAAATAAGATGAGTTTGAAGGTCTCTTCCCATTCTAACTCGGTGATTCCAGGTCCCAGTTACCATCAGCAGGTGGGGCCTCTTCTCATTGATTCATTCCTTCAATCATTGTCTTTATCCATTATTTGCAAGGCACCAGGAAGAAGGATGAGCAATTTCTCTGCTCACAGAGTTGGCCAATGAGCAGTAGAGGCTACCCCAGAGATACATATATGGATAGTACCAAATAAGTCAGTTGCCTCTTTGAACTATCATTCTTAGGTTGAGTGTCCATACAATTTATTCCAAACCAAGACACTTTTGAGAGCTAAAAGGGGATGCTATTAGTTACACTAATAATAAAAGTTACACTAATAGTTACACTTGGATGACTCAGTCTTAGGTCATCATATTCTCAGGGACTCAGAAAGCTGTAGTTCTATCCAGATTTTCTTTTTTATTTTTCTTTTTTCAATTAAAAT
The DNA here is from genome assembly GCF_020171115.1 of Neogale vison. NCBI lineage: Eukaryota > Metazoa > Chordata > Mammalia > Carnivora > Mustelidae > Neogale > Neogale vison. Next base: position 155,224,604 of record NC_058096.1, read on the forward strand.
GAACATTTATCAAGCCCATATTAAATGCCCCCCCCCAATCTGTGTACAATTCCCTTCACCCTGCTGTTTCTTCTCATTTGGGTACACTGTATGTCCACTAATTTTTTACAGTTATGCAGCCTATAATTATGCAGTCCTATAATGTATAGCATCCTTGTTCAGAAGATCAGAATCTTTTTAGAAAGTGATGGATAGGGCACCTGGGTGGCTCAGTGGGTTACGCCGCTGCCTTCGGCTCAGGTCATGGTCTCAGGGTCCTGGGATCAAGGCCCACATCGGGCTCTCTGCTCAGCAGGGAGCCTGCTTCCTCCTCCTCTCTCTCTCTGCCTGCCTCTATGCCTACTTGTGATCTCTCTCTGTCAAATAAATAAGTAAAATCTTTAAAAAAAAAAAAAAAAGAAAGTGATGGATAGCAGAGTGACGGTCACAGCTAGTGGCAATGTGTTTCATTTTATTTTTTATTTTTTAAAAAAGATTTTATTTATTTATTTGACAGACAGAGATCACAAGTAGGCAGAGAGGCAGGCAGAGAGAGAGAGGAGGAAGCAGGCTCCCCGCTGAGCAGAGAGCCCGATGTGGGCCTTGATCCCAGGACCCTGAGACCATGACCTGAGCCGAAGGCAGAGGCTTAACCCACTGAGTCACCCAGGCGCCCCCATGTGTTTCATTTTAAAGTTTTTTTCTTTGTTTGTTTTGAGAGAGACAGAGAGTGAATGAGAGAGCACAACCCAGGAGTAGAGGCAGAGGGAGAAACAGACTCCCCTCTGAGCTGGGAGCCCAGTGTGGGGCTTGATCCCACGACCCTGGGATCATGACCTGAGCCGAAGGCAGATGCTTAACCAACTGAGCCACCCAGGTGCCCTGGAATGTGCTTCATTTTAAACAAGTATTGAGAAGGACTCATTACTTTCCATGGAGATGCTGGTCTGGTCTGGTGCTCCAGTCATGATAAACATCAGTGACAGCTGCATATTTGTCACTCAGAAATTGAATTGGAATCAACCGTGGCCTCTGGCTTTTTCCGCAAAGTTGAGTGTGTTTGATTCCCTATCAGTAAACATTTTGAAAGCCTGTGTGTTCTCTACATACCTGTCAGGGATTGACTCTAGACCAGTGGTAATCTCCAGGTCAGTGGTCAATTCTAGGTCAGCAGTCAGTTCCAGACACAGTGTGGAGAAATTCCCAGCTAGGAAGAACCAGTCAGGTTCTGAAATGTCTTCAGTGCTTCAGGGAACCAGTCAGGAAGAACCAGTCAGGGCCTTCTGGAGCATGGTGCAAGTGGGGAGTACAGGAGGCTCCCCAACTCAAGGAGGGAGGTAGGCAGGCCCTTCTGTGATCCAGACTTTCTAATCCTCTCTTCCTCTTCACCCCTCTCCTTCCCTCCTGTTAGGTCCTTAAATGTCCTGTTGCATTACCCTGAAAGTCCCTCACAGAAGAGTGAGTTGCTCTGCCCAGTTGAAGATAGCACCAAGTCATTACATAATCCCTCTCAACGCTCAGAACTCTGAGCAGCTTCCCTGGAGGTGGGTGGAAATAACCCACCATTTCAGTTTTTATAACCCATGCAGGAGTGAGACTGTTATTTTTAGGGCACAGTAATTTAAAAGCTCTTGCTGGCCTGGGGGGAAATGTCTTCAGTGCTTCAGGGAAACGAAGTGGGTTCTGTCTTTTCTTTTGCAGCCTGTGTCCAGGATGAGTTCTTTCTTTGTAGTAACAGGAAACAATGCGCTGCTGGCTGGCACCTCGGGTTTTAATGCGTGCTAACCATAGCGAACTTAGATACCCTCAAATTGTTGGAATTCAGGGCAGCCTTCTGTTTTATGGCCTATGCAGTAGATAAACTTAGTATCCTTAATTCCACTTTGGTTTTAAGGGGAGGGATCAGGATGATGTCTTTTGTTCCAAATGACCCATTGTCAGGTACATAAAGGGTGAATTTTCCTTAGTTTGGTTTCCCCCAAAAGCAAATCCTGAGGAAAGGGTGCAAATAGTTTATTCAGGGAGAAGGAAAGGGTGGAGAGCCAATAAGACAGATGTTAATCAGCAGGTTTCTGTCAGCAACTGGGGCTTGATCCTGCCCAGGCCTATCTGAGAGTGTGCTGGGATGTTCCTACAAATTGTCCCGCTGAGTGAAAGAATGTGGGTATTTATACATTTATCCCTCAGTGTCTTGGTTTGCTCCAGTGTATTAGCTCTCTGACACTTCAGGCCTGTCCTACAGTGGCCCCAACAACGCCTACTCCCCAAGGTCAGAAAATGTCCCCAATGTCCTCAGAGGGACATGAGCAGTCCTTTAGGGAGGCAAAGGACATTGGGTGGGGCACTGAGAGACTCTGCCACAAGAGTCAGAGTCCTATTCATAAACGGGCTGTGTATTCCTTACTTAAAAGACAGTACAGTCTTTTGAAAGACCCACTTTTTGCCTTGCAGGATCTGTTTGCCTTTAAAGTAAAGTAGCAGAAAATCCAGCCATAGCTATCGCTGTGAAGCAAATGCAAATTGGCACTGAAGCCTTCACCATTTGCATTTCCCAACCCCCTTCTACCACTGTACCCAGAGCAAATGAGGTCACCCTCTCCCTGTAGAGTCAGCACAAGTCTGGGCAGATGACGCCATTGACACTCAGTTGAAAACGGAGACAGCAGCATTTGCAAGACATCGGAAGGAATGGGGCCTCAGACTCCCTCATCTATATGTAGACAATGCAGGTAACATTTTTAAATACCTATGATGGCCATGACAATTAAATCCAGTGAGGAATGGATGCCCAGCAGAGTACCAGTGCCCATATTAGAGCTCTTGCAGATAAAGAAGAAGGCTCAAATATGTTGTTTTAATTCTTCTGAAAAGAGAACACTTTTTTCTTCTTCTTGTTCATAAGAATAATATATACTTCTGGTAATGGCAGAAAACTTAGAAAATACAGGAAAAGGTAAGGAAGAGAAAAACCTACAGTAATTCCATGTTCCTCTCTTTACAAATATGTAAACAAAATGGATTAACTTATAAGTATGTAATTACAATACAGATCTTTTATAATATAATCATATATTGGAACCAGTTGGGACCCTTCCACATGCATGATTTGGTATCTGTTTTTCATATAGTGTATCATAGGCTGTATGATTCTGCATGTCACTGACAATTCTTCAAAATGTTTCTGTCACCTTTGGGGTGCCTGGGTGGCTCAGTGGGTTAAAGCCTCTGCCTTCGGCTTGGGCATGATCCTAGGGTCCTGGAATTGAGCCCCACATCGGGCTCTCTTCTCATCAGGGAGCTTGCTTCCCCTCTCTCTCTGCCTGCCTCTCTGCCTACTTGTGATCTCTGTCAAATAAATAAATAAAATCTTTAAAAGGAAAAAAAAAAAAGAAGTGTTTCTGTCTCCTGAATCATATTCCATCACCTGGATATACTATAAACCATTCTTCTATGAATTTGTGGTAAACACCTTCGTACTGACCACTTGACCTCTGGGTATTTTATTGAGGTATTCTCTCAGGTGTGGGATTGCAGAGTCAAATGGGAATGAGACCAGAAGTCTGAGGACAGAGTTGAGGGGAAGCCTCCTAACCAGGAAATCTGTGACATACGAAGATGACTCTCCTTGGCTGTGGAGTTGCAGACCAGGCCTGCCAACACACAGATCAGAGTCCTTAGGCTTGTAAGAACCCTAGAGATAACCTCTGCCCACACCCTCTTTGTTGTTTTTCAGATAAGGAAACTGAGTCGCAAAGATTTGCCAGATTTGACCAGGTCATCAGACTCCAGACTTGGGCTGTTTTTAGAAATTAAATTACATCATGGCACTGAAAATGGAATGGCCAGACGGCTAGCTGCCCAGCCAGAAGTGAGGCTATGTTCTTCTGGTGCTTGGGAACCTGAAAGAGCACCGCCTTCCCCATCAGCTGATTACACATAATAGGATAAAATATCTCTTCCTACACTTGGAAGAAGCACAAGGGTTGGTGAAGTGCCTAGGAACAAAAATAAACCAGAAGGCGCATAGTCCATTGAATCAGGACAAGTCAATGAAAGCCACACTGCGAAAGGCAAAACACTTTGGAGAGAGCAGATAATTCTTTTCTTGTTTGCTGAGTGGATACTGGGGCTCCAGGAATGAAGTAGATCACAGACATTGGCAGAGTGCCACTCATATTCCCTCAGCACACAGCATTCTCAGATATGTCAACCACTTCCTACTGCATGCACCTGAGGAAGTTTTCCCTGAGGGCTTTCCCCAGCAATCTCTACCTTACAAAGAAAGATTCAAGGGTTAGAGATGTTTGGTGTGAAGGCTGGAATGAGAAGGACAGAAAACAAGGGTTAGTTGATTTTATGTTTTTGGAATAACTGAACCAATTAGATCTCTACTTTGCATCTATCTCACACATGCAGAGCACAGGCAATCCAGACAAAAACAAAAACAATTTTTTAAAAAAAGCTCTGCATCAGTTATCACGACTGCATGACAACTGCTCCAGATTTTAGTGGCTGAAAATAGAAAAATTGTTTATTTTGCACAATTTTATGGGTTGGCTGGCCTCTCACCTAGAATCACTTATGCAGCTGCAGTCAACTGGCAGCTTCTTGGGTCTGGAGCATCTAAGATGGCCTGGGGCCTTAGTTCTGACTCATCTGAGCCCCTCTCCCCGTGGTCTGTCCTCATTCAGTCATCCAGCTCAGTCTTTCTTACATTGTGGTAGGAACATTCTAAGACAAGGAAGGAAGAAGCTGCAAGGCTGCTTGTGGTCAAGGCTCCAGAACTTGCATATTGTCACTTCTCCTGCATTTCATTAGCAAAAGGAAGTCACAGGCCAGACCAGATTTAAGACGTGAGAAATAGACTTCACCTTTGATGGGTTGCTACAAAGCTGTTGTTAAAGGGGCATGGACACAGGGAGATGTGATTCACTGGGAACCATACTATTAACAATCTACCATAGACTCTCTAAAGAAACTAAATGAACTGCTTGGAGGGCTCCAGGAATGAAGTCTTCCCCTTTCTGGGATCTTTGGCTCTTATAACCTCAAACGTACTCCCTTTTTGTTAATTCTAAAGAAAAGTCTGCTCATAAATAAGCCCTGGCCACCTAAACAGAACTCTCAGTTGAGAGAGAGGCCAAAAGAAAGAGACCAATACATACACTACCAAAGAATATCAGTATAAACTATCTTGAAAAAAATCTATCTAGTCTTTTAATCTTAGGTATTACAGTTAACAAAGGACTATCAAAAATACTAAGAATGTTTGAATTAGAAAAAGAAATACCAAATCAAAGGAAAAATTAACCGCAGAGGACATGGAGATAAATCAGAGAACAGAAGGAGGCATGATCAAATACATAACCAAACAAAAAAAACTTAGAGGACTTCAAAGAGATTTGAGAAGCTATTACATTTATAAAACAAAAACAGAATACTGTGGGTGGGAGGAAACAGGAGCACAAGAAAAGAAACATAATGGCAGTTTAAAAAATCAATAGAGAGCTTGGGGGGAAAAGGAAGTCACCTATGAAACAGGTGATTTTGCTTTGAGCAAAATCAAAGAAATGGAAAACAGAAAAGATGGTGAACATAGAAAGCCACTCTATAAGGTTTAATCTCTAAATAATAGGAGGTCAGTGAAGGGAGAATTTGGAAACCAAAGGAAGGAAGTTATTAAAGAAATATGGAACAACATTTTCTATAGCAGTCTGTAGTTTGAAAGAAACTTCTGAGTGCCTGGTATAATATGTGTTTTAAAAAAACCCAAGTCTAGAATGAACCATTAGAATATCATGGATTAAGAGAACCTACAAGTTTCCTAGGAGGATAAGAAACAGCAGGTAATCAATAAAGGAACAAGATTAAGACATCAAACTTATCAGACATGAAAGAGCTTAGAAATTTTGTCTCTCAAGTATCCTTTCTGCAGAAGGAAGGTGTGGTAAGTATGACACAGTAGAGCTCCCCAAGGAGTGCTGTAAAAAGGTATTCTAGCATATCAACTGTTTAACTAGCCTAAACACAGTTCACATTAGACCAAAACTCAGTGGGCTTTCACAGAATTTTTTTTTAAGATTTTTATTTATTTATTTGACAGAGTGAGAGAGAGAGAGAACAGGTGGGCAGAGAGAGAGAGAGAGAGAGAGAGAGAGGGGAAGCAGGCGCCCCGCCGAGCAGAGAGCCTGATGGGGGACTCCATTCCAGGACCCTGAGATCATGACCTGAGCCGAGGGTGGAGGCTTAACCCACTGAGCCACCCAGGCGCCCCAACACAAGAATGTTTTTAAGAAGCACGAAATAAATTTCAAACAATAGGGAAAAGGAATAAGAAGCTAAATAATATTAATCATGTGGTAAAAAAAGCATATGTTTCTTTTTCAATAGCAAAAAAAGAACCAATTCGAAACACTAGAAAATAACTATACAAATGAAGCAAAGGAAAATGTGGTATACTTTTGAGGCAGGGATAGTTTAAGTGTAGCAGACTTAGTGACTTGCATTAATGGCCCTATTAATAATGTCTATCCTGTATCCACCTTTTCTGTACACTCCCTACCAACACCCCAACTCTGTCATAGACTTAGCTCATAGTGGTACAGTAGCAAATGATCCAAGAAGAAACATGAAAAGTTACTACATGTTTTAGCTCTCTCTCTTGAAGCCCTGCCACCACCATGAGAACAAACCCAGGTTAACCTGTTAGAAAGATATGAAAAATACATAGAAGAAAACTAAAGTCATCAAAGCCAAGGCAATTCTAGACCAGCCAGCTCCTAGCCTAATCCAGCAACTAAACTCAGCCACGGCAGTGAGTTCATTAGTGACTGACCCAGTCCAGTCAGATGAGCAGAACCACTTAACTGACCTATACTCTCATAAGAAATATCGGATCATTATTGTTTTAAAGGACTAAGTTTAGGAGTGATTTGTTATGCAGCAATAGCTAACTAATTCATAAATAAAAGAGTATTTATTTGACTCAGATGCTAAGAATACTCTTCAAGCAATAAAGAGAGCATGACATTGGCCCTCTTGTCAAGAAACAGGGATGGGTGAATTTGTATCCATCCCACTTGACTCAGCCAGCAGCAATATTTATATCATCACAATAATGTAAACTTTGTTTCTTAGATTTCAAAATTTAGGAGTAACTTAAAACCCAGAAGACTTCATTATGGTTACAGAAGAGAATGTAACTTTTATTGATCTAAGAAATGTAAAGGAGAGCTGAAAACAAGTGGGAGGAGAAAGAAGGGTTGGAGAACAAAGGGGAGTAAGAATAGTAGTCCCAATATGTTCATCTTACTTGATAGAAGGAAGAACTATTGATAGATGTTTATGGAACAAAAACCAGAGGCTTAAGTATATTATTTAAAATTGCAAAATTAGGGACATCTGAGTGGCTCAGTGGGTTAAGCCTCTGCCTTCCACTCAGGTCATGGTTTCAGTGTATTGGGATTGAGCCCCACATCGGGATCTCTGCTCAGCAGAGCCTGCTTCCCCCTCTCTCTCTCTGCCTGCCTCCCCACCTACTTGTGATCTCTCTCTTTCTCTCTTTGTCAAATAAATAAATGAAATCTTAAAAAATAAATAAATAAATAAAATAAAATTGCAAAAGTAATCAGTGATGAGGAAGAGGTAGAAAAGCTGAACTAAATTAACACTACCTCTTTTCTGTTCTTCTAGCATGAGAAGTTGATTTTTTAAATTGAGGTATAAAATACATACAGGGAGGGGCGCCTGGGTGTCTCTGTTGGTTAACTGTCTGCCTTTGGCTCAGGTCGTGATCCCGGAGTCCTGGGATTGAGTCCTGTGTTGGGCTCCCTGTTCAGCAGCGAGCCTGTTTCTCCCTCTGCTTCTCACCCTGCTTGTGTTCTCTCTCTTTTAATTTTTAATTTTTTTAAAGTAAACTCTATGCCCAGCATGGGACTTGAACTCACAACCCTGAGATCAAGAGTCACATGCTCCACTGACTAAGCTAGCCAGACATCCCCAGTGACTCTCATTCTTCACTCAGGTCATTTTTACTTCCTGTTTCCTCTACCTGGACTACTTTGCTTCCAGATTTTTGCAAGGTTGACTCTCTCACCATTCAAGAATCAGCTGTCAGAGGCTTAAGGGGGGGGGGCTGGGGGCTGGAACACTTGGGAACTGACTGGTCACCCCTCTATCTTCTTGTAGTTATAGGGCGTCTCTCTGTGGTTCCGTTCTGTGTGCTAGTTTGAGCTTCCTCACAGCATGGCAATTTCAGAGCAGCTGGACTGTTTTCTATGGCAACTGAAAGTTTCAAGAGAGTATTCTAGCAAATCGGAAATTTTATCATCTTTTATGACCTAGCCTTGGAAATCACAAGTATAGCTTCTGCTGACGTATTGTGTAAGTCACCAATCCACCCAGATTTAAAGGTCAGGAAAATATACTCTACTTCTTGATAAGTGAATGGTAAGATTCTAGATGAGCATGTGGAATGGAAGATTGTGGCCAATTTTTGTAAAATATACTCAACCATACTGCCCCATACTTTATGTGGTTTTCTTTATAGTACTTTTTATTATTGGATATTATTTCTTTGCTTTTGATCAGCCACCTCCCTTTACTAGAATATGTGCCATAAAAGGGCAGCATCTGAATGGTACTGGCACATAGTAGGTATTCAATGCATTTGTTCAATAAAATAATAAGACTTTTGTAATAGGGGTCCTATAGATGCCTCAGGTTAATAAACCAAGTAATGGAAATATAAGCACCTTATTTAAGGATGTGGACCTAACCACTCAAAGAACTAAAACAGAAATCATTAAAGGAATTACCTGTGTGGTGCAAGATGGGGAGAAGAAGTGGAGGATGGATAGTGAAGAGCTTTCCTATGGCACTTGAGGGGGGGCGGTTAAAATCCATGTACTTTTATCTCTTTGATACTAAGGCTTCGAAAAAAATTAAATGGAAAACAATCATTGTAGAAAATATGGAGGAACTGGAAGAGAGCAAAAAACTAACGTATGAGGCTTTTTTGTGATACCACCTCCCAGAGAAAGCTTTTATGAACATTTTGATCTACTACCTTGTTGTTGAAAATAAGCAGTTCTGAGTCTTGCCTTTTAATCTTCCTTGCATTAATTCTACTGTGAGGATTGCTCTGGGGCAGAAATACTGCCTGGCAAAGGTATGTGACCTAAAGATTCTGTTACTTCTTTTTTCCGCTACTTAGAGGTCTGCATAATTATGCCCTTTGTCTTTTTTTCTTTCCACCCCTGGCAATTGTCTTGTACCCACTCTTTCCCTGCCCATCTTTCTCTCTTGCTCAAGGACTTCTTAAATTTGTCACGGTCTCCATCTCCTCAGCCACAGGACAGAGGTGTGTCTTGGTTACCTATTGATACATAACAGACTACTCAAAACTTAGGGACTTAACCACCATTTTTATCACTTTGCACAGTTCTATTGGTCAGCAGTTTGAACAAAGCAAAGGCCTGTCATCTCTGTTCCACAGGATGTCTGCTGGGGCATAGTGTCCATCATGTCTGATGGCTCCTCTAGGATCACTGTCCAGGGTGGGGGGTGAGTGCCCATGGGAACGGTTTAATTGGGACCATATGACTGGGGCTTCACCTTAACCCTGGCTGCTGGGTGCCTAGCTTCTTCGTGCAGTGTCAGAGCTTTTCCCTCTCCGCGGGTTCTCTCCAGGGGCATAGTCAGCCCTCTTGCGTGGCAGCTCAGGGATCCCAGGAACCTGGACCTGGAACTCTACCTGCATTCTTTTGGCTAAAGCAAGTCACAGGCCCAGTCCAGATTCAAGCGTAAGGGAACACACAGGCATGAATACCAGGAGGCATGGGTCACTAGGGCCACCAATGTAACAGATTGCCAGTGAATCAGATGGATGTGAATTCAAATCCTGTCTCCTTGGCTTGCTAACTATATTTCTTGGCCTGATTTCTTTCTGTTTTGTTGTTGTTGTTTGTTTGTTTTTGAAGATGAAAACATTTATTGAATTTAAACATCATCTATAAAGTCGAGTATTGTGCTGGGTACAATCATTGCATGGTGTTTCATAGAAAGGACCTGAGCATTAGAAAGATGTGCAGAGCGGTAGTGGGGTCGTGTTTATCACCAAGGCTACAGCACTCATAATGAACATAATTCAGGTTGTTCGTGACCACCAGTTACATTTACTTGTGCCTGTGGGCTTTGTCCTTGGATGTTATCTAGACATAGAATGATGAAAAGCTAACTGCCTGTGGAACAAGAGTGTGTTGTTTAAGAAGGAATTGAGATGCAGTGAAGGAGTCACTTGGAAGTAAAGGCTGTGACTGAATTCCAGAATGTTCACATTTTAAAAATGAGGAGAGAAATAAAAACTCGGTTCTAATAGTGAAGAACTTCTTCTCTCTCTTCCATCTTGAGTTACTTTCTTTTATTTACCAACCTCTTCACTCTACTTCAAGTTTACTTGCTCTTTTCTTGTCTCCCTAATTTCCTCTGCCTAGTAACCCTTTATTTTGTCCAAACCCTGGAGCCTCAAAAAGTCCTTCCCATTCATTTGTTCATTTGCTTTGTTTTTCAGATTCTACATGTATGTGAAATCACACTGTACTTGTCTTTCTCTGACTGACCTATTTCACTTAGGTCCACCCTCCCCTATAGAAGAGAAGTCCCTTTAAGCGTAGTCACCATAACTGGTTACCACCCACACTGGAGAAACAGAACTCAGACCCCACAAGAGGCTCTAGAAACACAGACCTTCCTCCTGGCCTCCTGTCTTGTTGTTTTAACTAGGAGGCTCCTCCCCAAGGACTGTTTGAGTCTCCTTTGTCCTGAGATTTGTATGCAAATGACCTTTAACCCAGTGAGACTCTCCTCCTGCAATCCCCACTAATCTTCTTAGGTGTTAATATTTAGCATTACCTTGTACTCTTCAGGTGCCAGGAAATGCAGCTGCCAACAGGCTTATCAGCAAAACCTGATGAAACGCTTCCCCTTGCTTCTTTCCTGTTCTTGTTTGATAGAGATTTCTGCTCTGGCAAGGGGTCAGTAGAAGTGACATCCCTTTTTCAGTGAAAGGAACACACTGCAAAAGGTTTGATGAAAGGTATAGAAGCTGTTTCTCAGAGTTGCTCTCTGCCACAGAATAATTAGTCTGTTATTAAAGGCCTGTAATGAAGGTACCAGGAAGGTGATCTGTTCTCTTCCAACTTTAGAGAGTGGATTCTGGCTTAGTAGGTCTGGGGTGGAGCCTGAGTTTTGGCATGTGTAAGATGCTTCCAGAAGATACTGGGCTGATATGCTGATCTGGAGACCATACTTAGCAAGGAAATGCTACTAAGTCTTAAGGAAGGTGAAGGACAGGCTATGAACATCTTTCTGCTGCTCAGAGGGGCAGCAAACAACTCTCAGTTTTTCCAGGCATTTCCTTGTAGCAAAAGAACCTGGGCTTTGGGGACAAAGAGAGCTCTATTCTAATCTTGGCTTTCCACCCACTGGGTGGTCATGGGCAAGTCACTTAGCCTCTCTGAGACTCAGTTTCCTCTTTGGTAAAACAGAGAGTGGAGGCAACGCGTGCCTTACTAAGTTGCCCAGGAGACTTTGCGACACAATGGGTATGATGGTCTTGTGGAATGCCTGGCGCATTTAGACCCTCTGTAAATGGTGCCATGTCTCACAACTGCAAAGATGGAACCAAGAGACCTGAACCAGAGCCTGCTATCTTCTGCTTTCCTATATTCAAGGTGAGGACTTGGCTTTGTTTTCACGGGCCCAAAGTTAATAAACAGCAGTTTAGTGGGTGTGCTCCCCATGTTCAGACAGTTTCTCTGCTTTGATGGATACACTTGAGTCACCCTAGGGCAAAATGAAGTAATGCTTTGGAATTGTGATGAGAAGGCCTCTTTCTTATTAGGTGTCACACCCTCAGATGTTAAGGTATCTTTCATAGACTTTTCTGTTAAGTTCCTGTGACAACTTTGTCACAGACCTTTATCAAGTGACAGAAAATGAAAATATTTCATAGTTCCTATAGGTTCAAGTTCATTTTCTTGCCCCATACACACAAAAAGCATTTTCTCTGGGTCCATGTGCTCCGTTCCTAAGCCTCTGGCTTGCTCAGACTTCCTAGTTAAGCAACAAAACCTGCAAATCTTTTAAAGATCTGTTTGCTGGAACTTTCGTATGACTTCAAAATAACGACAGACTGGGTCTGCTGACAAGCAGGAAGTAGAACTCAACTTTTCCCCACCGTGTGTTTTTGCCTGTTTTTTTTTTTTTTTTTAAAGATTTTATTTATTTATTTGACAGAGAGAAATCACAAGTAGATGGAGAGGCAGGCAGAGAGAGAGAGAGAGAGGGAAGCAGGCTCCCTGCTGAGCAGAGAGCCCGATGCGGGACTGGATCCCAGGACCCTGAGATCATGACCTGAGCCGAAGGCAGTGGCTTAACCCACTGAGCCACCCAGGCGCCCCTTTTTGCCTGTTTTGACTGCTGCTGTTGGCACCTACATGTTGTCTGACTGTTTCTGATGACTCAGCAGAAGCCACCAGGAGCAAAACCAGTTGTTTTGTGCCGGAGAACACCCTCTTGCTGGCCTGATTCTCTGGCAATGATGATGACAACAACCTGATTTCTGGAGGTGAAACTTCTGGTTTTCTCTCTCCAGATGTAAGTGGCAACAACATAGACTTCTCTTTACTTCAAAGACTAGTTCATGTTAGCAGAGTGAAAAAGACTGTATCTTGAGCACAGTCATTTTCTCTAAGTTCCTAACCTGCAGTTGCTACAATTTCTGACTTAAGAGATCAAAATGAAGTAGTGGGAGGTACAGACTATAGAGTGAAAAAAGGAAGAAAAAAAATGGAGTAACATGAATAGTGACTTGGGGAAATCAGAGATGCTGCCCAAATGGTGTACTTCAGTAGCAGTGAGTACATGTTCACCAACGGGACAGGGATTTCAGAGACCTCCTAAATTCAAGTTCAGATTTTTAGCTTTAAAGCTTTTTAACACTAATCAGTTTTTAAACTATGTTACATTAAAGAAACAAAGATAGGCCATGAGATAGGCTAATTAGTTGGAGGAAAACTTGATGAAGAAAAAGTATGAACACAAGCAGGAGGCATTTAAATATGTTTTTAAAATTTTTTTAAAAATTTATTTAAAAATGTACTTATTTCTTTATTTGAGAGAGAGAGAGAGCATTAGAGGGGAAAGGTCAGAGGGAGAAGGAGACTCCCTGTTGAACGGGGAGCCTGATGCCGGACTCGGTCCCAGGGGTCTGGGATCATGACCTGAGCTGAAGATAGTCACTTAACCAGCTGAGCCACCCAGGCACCCTTTAATTTTTAAATTTTTATTTTCTTATTTTTTAAAGATTTTATTTATTCATTTGAGAGAAAGAGAACAAGCAGGGCGGGTAGCAGAGGGAGAGGGAGAAGCAGGCTCCCCGCTCAGCAGAGAGCCCAACGCCTGGCTCAGTCCCAGGACTCTGAAATTGTGACCTGAGCTGATGGCCAACGCTTAACCAACTGAGCCCCACGGCTCCTCACATGTACTCATCTGATCTGGTGAAACTTTCCACATTCCAAATTTTCCATTTTCCTGTATATTTACATGTACATAAAGTGCTCTTCTCTTTCCTACGGAAATAATAATAAAATAAATAGAGACCTGTATATGGAGGCAGCAAATATGTATGAGGTTAGTACCTAACCCATGCTGCACTATGCTAAGTGCTGAAGGTGACACACAAGACAAACAAACTGCGCTTGTTCCAGATGGTAATAAAAGCTATTTGGTAAGAGTTTTCCAGTTACTTTTTTTTTTTTTTTAATCAAAAGCTACTCTAGCAAATGTAAGCAAAAATGGTGATGTATTGGAAAGCTACTCCTGGAAGAGTTCAACATTCAAGCCCTGGATGGGACAAGAATAGGTATTCACGGACCTTCCTTAAACCTTAAGGGGTTGATGCCATGATGGGACTCTGCCCCAACAAATACCAACACTCTGTCCCTCAGTTCAAGTTTCAAGTTTCTAGGGGAGAGAACCTGCTTAGCCCAGCTTGGATTTAACCATGATTTAGTCAATCACGGCCAGAATGGCAGGCTCATGTGGCTCAAACATGACCCAGGAGGACCTCCCCTATATATTAAGTTTATCTGAAAACTAAGAGGGTTTATGAATGCAGCAGACACTTTGGTTGGTTTCTATGTTATTAAACCCTAACACTTAAATAGGCTCAGGGTAAATATTCAAAATACTTAACTACTGCCCTGGCCCAGGCAATGATTATGCAGAGCAAATGCTGGTCATAGCCCAGGAATGGGGTCCAGGAGGACCCCTACTGGATCAAGCATTAACCCTGCAGTTAGTAGATCATGGGGAGATGTGTGGCATCCTATGGGAGGAGCCAGGACATTAAAAAAGGGGGGATTTGGGGAATTATCCTAGAAGGTCAGGTGCCCTAGAGCAGATTTTGAGATGTGTATTCATGTAGAAGTGATTTATTAAGGAAATGTTTCCAGGGAAGACCATTTAGAAAATGAATGAAGCAGGACAGGGAAGGAGAGGAAGCCAAACAAGGATGCTGTATTAGGGTTTTCTAGAAACACAGAATCAGTATCTATAGATAGATAAATAGATATCTGAAGTTAGAAACACAGAATCAATAGCTATATCTGAAGTTAGAAATTTGTTATAAGGAATTGGTTCACATGATTTTGGAGGCTGAAAAGTACTGTGATATACTGTCTGTAAGCTGAAGACCCAGAAAAGCCAGTGGTATAGTTCTAGTCCACGTCCAAAGACCTGAGAACCAGAAAACTAGCTGGATAACAGTATAACAGTAGAAGTTCACAGTCACCTAAGGCATAAGTTTCCTTAACTATAAAATTAAAGATTTGAGGTAGGTGATTTTACCTCCAGTCTTCCATTGATACTTTCTCCCCTAATAACTAAGAATTGTCCTCATTATGGCTAGATTGTACCTAGATTTTGAGATTCAATGGTAAATAATACATGTAGTGGACACTTGGGGGTTTTTTTTTTTTTTGTTTGTTTGTTTCTAGAATCAGTTCTTTCCTATTCATTAATCACTGTTTGAAGGAATTCCCCATATGTGGTATTGGTAGAAAATAGTGGCAGCTTCCCAAAGGGCCCAACTTCCCCTCCCTCCTCAGGCCCAGTACAGGCAGAGGGCCTGAACATTCTAGGTCACCTAGGTACTCTCTCCTGAATTTCAAATTTGGAGTAAGTAACACCTGGAGGTGGAGATGGATTGGAGGTCATTCCTTGCAGACAGCACTGTATACTGACTACACTCTTCTACATATGGCTTCCACCTGGGTTCCTGATGCTTAATCCTTCCACCCCCACCCCCAGAGTCCCTGAGACTGCACCTTTGCCATGCCTAGCCATGCAGACTTGATTCCCTGACACCCTCTCCTACATTCTTTTTCTGTTTAGTTAGTTTCCACTGTTCACAACCAAGAACCGTGAGAGAAAACAATAGGCTCACACTATAAATAATATATTTCATAACTCTAAAAGGCCTTAGGTAATAGGCCATTGTAATGGCACAGACAGTAGATCCTACTATTTCATTCCTATATCAGGGAGGTCAAGAGTTGTTGACATGTCGCTCTCCATCTCTAGAAAGGGGGCACCTTTAAGGCTAGGACTATGGACTTTGTTGCTGGGTAGACTCATATCTAGCAGAAAACCTTGCACAAATTAGGCTTTTACTCATTTTAGAAAATGAGTAAAAAGTAGCATATCATAGTACAGACAAAAAGAAAATGGAAAATTAGTATTGAATTTTTTCTAAAACTCAATTCTGAGATTTTATACACAAGTCCTTGAACAGACAATTGTATCACTGGAAGGATTGTTTTCAAATATTGATAAAAACACTCTTCCATGTGCCTGTGTCTGTCTAGCTCTTTATCCAACAATAGCTTGTTTCCTTATGTGCGGGGACCTTGTTTCTAGGCATAAAGCTGAGTTTCCAAGGACTGTTATTTTAGGTGATGTTTACGTGCAATTTTTTCTTTTGTTTCTTATGGATAAAACATATTACTGACTGTAAGATCAGAATCTGAAGCAAGTAGAAATCAGTATCTTGAGTAGTCTTCCATTCATCCCTACTCTCACCAGGATCCAACAAAACCATCCCAAACAGATGAAAGTCTGTTGGCACACAATTCTGAAGGCACATAGCAAAGAAACTGTGAAACAAACAAACAAACAAACAAACAGGCAAGCAATGGAACATGTGTGCCAAGAGGGAGAGAGGTTTCTGCTTATACTTTTTTAAAATCATGAAGATAAATTTATTATGGTCCCAAGATATCTTGAGTCAGAAATTCAAGTACCTGATTATTCTATAACATCAAAATGACAGCATCCTTGGAGAGACAGTTGCCTGGTAACTCAGACCAGAAGGTTGTCTTCAGATTCCTCTGGAATCATGTGTGTCTATTTTGGTTTTTCTGTTGAGCTCATTTCCTTCCTATAATCCAAAACCCGAACAATTTTGGGGGAAAATTCCATTCATAAGAAAAACTTTTCATCCAGAAGATATTTTTGTTAGGGAGTACAGCTGTTTCCATACCATTGAATTCCTCTATTTTCAGGATTGTTGTATGAACATATAAGAAAAGAAATGGAAAAAAATTCATAAACATATAAGAAAAGGAAAAATGTCAACAGAGGGGAGGTTTCAGATTGAGGTATGTGTTTATTTGGATCTTGAAAGCCAGACAATGACTTTCTAAGACAAGAGACTAATTCAGCATCTCACACAGGATCAAAGTATAATTTACCCAGTTGAGAAATGCTTTGTTTACGCCTTCTTCTTTCTTGAAGCCAGGAGAGTTGTCCAGGTAGACTGTTACTCACCAAGCTCAGAAAGCCCTGTGTCTGCCCTCTTCTGAATCAGTGGTTCTGTCCCAGATCCATTTTCTCTCTGTGCTTAGATGAAAGACAGTAAGAATCACATTACTTATCATTCTTTTGGTAATAAGCAAGAGAGCCTGGGTGAGAGACTTTACATAAGAGGTACATCACTGGAAGGATTTGGAGCACTCACAAAAGCCTAGCCAAGTAGCTTGAAAATGGGCAGGAACCAAGGCTTTTGACGCTAAAAGGCCCAGAAAGGTTGAGAAGGAGAAGCAGGCTAGCAGAAGTCTGTAATGGAATAAATGAACCTCAAAGAACCATTCTATCTTTGTATTACTCACTTAAGATTCATAATGCCAGGACAGAATGTCAAGTTGGCTGAATTTAGGTCACATGCCTGGGCCTGCTATACCGAAGCAGTGAGAGGAGGGATTTAATGGAAAGGAACTTCACAAGCTCCTTTAGCTCCCATGATGGCAGGGCACATACCCAGATTCAGTCCCATCAAGACTGTTCAAAAGGTGTGGAAGATCATTTCCCAAAGGAAACTCTTGTGCTGTTAGGAAGGGAGAAAGCATGCTGAGAAGCCAAATAATGTCTGATGTTCACCATCATCTTTGATTGGGTTTCTAGAAACAGTGACTGAGGCTGAATGCTTATTTAAGAGACACACTGAAATTCTGCTTTCAGGAGACACTTGGGAGAAGATAAGGGAAGCAAGATAGAGCAGGGGAAGTGGCTAAACAAAGATGAGATTTCAGTTGAAGTCTAACTTAAACCTGACCCCATGAAGAGTTTTGGAGTGTGAATGACACCACAGAGTTGTCCTCTTTGAGGCAAGGGGGCTTGGCTTTTGTATCCCTGTATCAGTCACTGGCTGCATGATGCATGGAGGTGAGATATAGCCTCCCAGGCATTTCTCGGTAAGGTGGCTCTCATTGACCAAGAATAATTCTCCAGGGAAGGGCATATTGAAGCCATTAGCAGCAACGCTACAATATCTGAGGTTGAGGCACCAGCACAGTACAAGGGATCAGGGCAGGACACCAGCAATGTCAACTATTACCACAGTAATACAGGCAAGACATTTGGATTTGCTTTGCTAAGTCCAGGGCTTCTAATCTGTAGACTGGCGCAAGCATCCTGGGACTACCACAGATTCTGAGACAGGTCAGATGAAAGGGATTGATTTTTTTATTGTGTGGCTGTCTCACTAGGGAAAATAGTGTAATTAACAAATACCAACAGACAGTGTAAGAAGAGGTAAAATTTCTTTAAAAGGAAAAGATAGGGAAACTTGTGAATATATTCAAAGAATATGTATAAGGAAAGAAGATTATGAGGAGATCACTAAAAAGAAAAAAGAAAATGGATAGATTTTCTAATGCATTTAGAGAAAGTAGAGTAGTGAGGGAAGTAGCTATCAAATAGAGTTTGATCCCCATCTTCCATAATGGAAAGGTGTGCTGGTAATTGACCCATTTGCTCTCTAGTTCATACACTGCCTTCTTCTCTTGGGCTCCTATTGCAAGGGCTATGCTTCCCAGACCTGGATGATTGGCTTCCGGCTAAGTTCAGCCAATGGCAGTGCCAGGGCATTGGAGGGTGAGAGACAAGGAGAAGCCAGGATATTTCTCTTTCCCATTCTCTGCTTTGGGCAACATCTCTGGTAGTAGCGCCTTCTCCTCTATGTCCTCAGTTTCCTCTGAACATTTCCTGGTAGTACCAGGCCATCCTACTGGGTTTATTGCTTCCTGTGATGGCCTTTGTTAGCATTGCCTTCTCACACTGACCCACTGGCTCTGGAAGTCACAGTGGCTTTCTGCAGTTGTGGATCCTAATGTTGCCTCCCCTTCCCCCAGTTCTTTCCAGTTTTTTCAGTCTAAGTTTTCTTGTCAACTTGAACACTATTGATACCGTGCGCTGGATGATTCTTTGTTTCAGGGGCTGCCCTGTGTGTTTTAAGATAATTAGCAGCATCCATGGACCAACTCTGCCCACTAGATACCAGTAGCCTCTACCCAGCTATGACGATAATGTCTCCAGACATTGTCAGAACATTGCCAAATGTTTCCTGGGGGGTGGAATCACCCCAAATTGGGAATGACAATTCCAATCCCTTTATAGCTGCATCACGTTTTCTTTACTAAGTAATCTGATGAGGGTTTTATTTTTCTAACTTGGAACTAACTGATTCAGAAAGCTATAAATGGTGTCTAAATTTGATAAATATTAATGTAATAAACACATTGTTTAGAAATAGGCAACTAATAAGGCAACTAATGAGGAGTAAACAAAAGTATTGAATGCAGTTGGTTCTAGATAGTAGGATTGGAAGGCAAGGAGTGGAGATTCTGAACTCTTTAATATAATTTTATTTTTAAGATTTATGTACGTATATAGCCAATTAAAAGTAATACAGTAAAAGAGAACATGGAAGACTCAGCCATTCTATTATCACATAGAAATTTCCAGAGAGAGGCTTAAATTCTTATTTTCACAAGAGAATAAAGAAGTGCTTATTCTGATTTTTTGTTTCTAATTTCATCTCAACCATTTTCTCTTATATTTTACCCAGAGGTAAGTATGGCAGTCACCTAAGCTTAAATCATATATATATGTTTTTTCAAGGTAACTCCAGGCTGCCTCCTCTGTAATGGTTCTGGGTGGAGAACTGGCTTACCTCGTTTTAATTATGTAGTAGTCAGAGAAGGCAGGAAAAACACTATTGTAAAGATTTTATGAACACTGAAATAACATTAGAGTCTTTAGATCCTAATGGACGGTCGCCCTCTAAAAATAGGAGTGGGGGGAAAGGAGGCTGTTTCAGACTTTGCTGTGCTGATGTGTGTCAGTGCTCCTTGTTTTACTAGCATATCTTTTTGCAGTCTCCATCCACCCACATCTCCCACACACTGTAATCTCCTCCTCCACCTCTAACTCATCCTCACCTAACCCCCACCTAGCAACTGAAAAAAAGTCTTAGGATTGAATTCTTGATTTACTTGATTGACTAGTCATGATTGTGTTCCAATTATTTTGGAAATGCATCATTCTGATAGACGACCATGTAAAAGAAGACAGTTTTTAACCCTCTAAAACATAAAAAGATGGAAACATATATTTGTGTATGTCCATATGTATATACATGATATACACACAAATGTGATATATATGCATTTTTATATCTATATTTATGTATTACATTCATATATGTATGTTTTAGTACATACATTAATATCACTATATATTTATTTACATGTAAATAGCTTTTTTCTCACATAAGATAATAAATCCTAATAAGTAAAAACCAGGTAATACAAAAAATATTTTAAAAAGTAAAAGCAACTAATATTCCTACAATCCAATGGTAGGTACCATCTGGGTCAGAATTAATTTCAGCTGCAATTATTAGGAGGAAAATATTAAAAGTAATAGAAAAATATTTACCTAATATATCTGGAAACAGGCTGTCGAGAGCTTGTATGGTGGCTCCAAAATCATCACGAGGCAGCTCTCCACTGCACCATTCTTAAGATATGGCCCTCATTCTCAGGGACCAAGATAGCTACCAGAGCTCTAAACCTAATATTCATACTCCAGGGAATATGGATAAGGGAATAGGAAGGGAACAAAGGGCACAGCACAGCTGTCTCCACCCTACCCCCACCCCCCCAAATTTATTTATCAGGAAGAGAGCAGCAGGGAGAGGCAGAGTGACAGGAAGAGAGAAGCTTCAGTAGACTTCTGTGTTGAGTGTGGAGCCCAATGCAGAGCTTGATTCCAGGACCCCAAGATACAACCTGAGCCAAAACCAAGAGCCAAAGGCTCAACCACCCAGGTGCGCCGACAGCTGTCTTTTTTTTTTTTTTTTTTTTTAAAGATTTTGTTTATTTATTTGACAAACAGAGATCACAAGTAGGCAGAGAGGCTGGCAGAGAGAGGAAGAAGCAGACTACCCACAGAGCAGAGAGCCTGATGCTGGGCTCTATCCCAGGACCCTGGAATCATGACCTGAGCTGAAGGCAGAGGCTTTAACCCACTGAGCCACCCAGGCACCCCACCAACAGCTGTCTTTTAAGTTGGTTTCCTCAGAAGCTGCCACACAATACCTTTTATAACTCATTGGACAAAATTTAGTCACACTAAATGTTGTGATTTAAATCACAATATTTACCAGAAAAGATAGGGAATACAGAACTTTTAGCTAGGCATTAGAGTGACATTAGTGGGAATAGCAAAATAAAGATTTCCAAAAATCCATTCCTCCATAAAAGTAATGAGAACATAGGCAAAAATTGTTAAAATCTTTTTTGGAATGCTGGATATAAATCAAAGACTTGCAATAATCCAAGAAACATTTATCTAAGAAAAGTTAGTGAATCATGGTAAGAACATGACTTTGTGACATTTTAACTTACCCTATTTACATCTCCCTTTTCCTACATGAAGAAATAAAGATCACTGGTGAAGGCAACACAAAGCTAAATATAAAAGACTATAAATGGGTGCGCCTGGGTGGCTCAGTTGGTTAAGACTGCCTTCAGCTCAGGTCATGATCCTGGAGTCTTGGGGTCGAGTCCCACCTCAGGCTCCCAGCTCCACAGGGAGTCTGCTTCTCCCTCTGACCTTCTCCTTGCTCATGCTCTCTCTCACTGTCTCTCTCTCTCTCAAATGAATAAATAAATAAATAAATAAATTTAAAAATATATTAAAAAAAGACTATAAATGTAACTTTTGTTTGAAATCCTTTTCTTTTCCCATCTGATTTAAAAGACAATTGCATAAAGCAATACTTATAAATATGTCATTGGGCATATAATGTATAACAAAGTACTTTGTATGTCAATAATAGCACAAAGGAGGAGGGAAGGAATGAACTTATATTGGAGAAAAGTTTCTATATACTATTGAAATTAAGTTTGTACTAGTACTAGATTATTAGATGTTTATTAGATGTCCAAGGCAATCACTAATAGAACAACGAATATATATATTATATTTATCATATACATATATAATATATAAATATCATTATATTATATTATAATATATTTATTATATAAATAGATATATATTTTTTAAAGTACAAGGGAATAAAAATGGTACAGTAAAAACATTTAGCACAAGATAAAACAATAGGAGAAATAAAAATACATGAGACAAATCAGAAAGCAATGGTAAAATGACAGACACAAATTCTATCTTACTAATAATTTTATTAAATGTAAATGGTTTAAACACTCCATCAAAGGCAGAGATTAGCAGAATAGTTTAAATAAAGATCCAACTATGTTGTATTTGCAAGAGACAATTTAGAGTCAAAGACTCAAATAGGTTTAAAGCAAAAGGATGGGAAAAGATATACCATGCAAAGAGTAACCAAAAGAAAGCTACAATGGCTAACTAGTCTCAAACAAAATGGGCTTTAAGATAAAAATTGTTACTAGAAACGAGGAAGGACATTTCCTAAAGATCAAAGAATCAATCCCTCAATATGTAGTGATTATAAATATGTATTCACCTCATAACAGAGCCAAAAAATTAAATGAATGAAAAACTGACAGAATTGAAGGGGGAGAACAGACAATTCAACAATAATAGCTGGAGACATCAACACCTTACTTTCAATAATGAATAAAACAACTAGACAGAAGATCAACAAGAAAATAGAAGACTTAAGGTCAGAAAAAAAAGTAAAAGACTTTAACAACACTATAAACCAACTAGGCCTAATAGACATCTATAGAACACTCTGTCCAGCAACAACAGAATACACATTCTTCTCAAGTGCACATGCACCATTCTCTAGGATAGAACATATATTGGGCCATAAAACACATCTCAATAAATTTTAAAGGATTGACATCATAAAAAGTATCATCTCCAACTATAACGGAATGAAATTAAATCCAATAACAGAAGAACTTGTGGAATTCACAAATATGTGGAAATTAAAAAACATAAAGAAGAAATCACTGGTGAAATTAGAAAATACTTTGAGATGAGTGAAAATGAAAACAGTATTCTAAAACTTATATGATTCAAATAAAGCAGTGTTCAAAGGGAAATTTATAGTTGTAAATGCCTACATTTTCAAACAGGAATGATAACAAATCTGTTGCTTATCCTTTTATCTTATGAAACTAGAAAAAGAAGAGCAAATTAAACCCAAAGTAATCAGGAGGAGGGAAATAATAAGAATGAAAATAGAAATAATATATAATAGAAAAAAAAATAAAATAGAAAAATAGAAGAGAAAAATAATATAGACAATCACCAAACCTAAACTTTGTTTTTTTGAGAAGACCAACAAAATTGACAATTCTTTAGCTAGACTGAGAAAAAAAGAAGACTCAGATTACTAAAATCAGAAATAAAAGAGAGGACATTACTACAGACCTAACATAAATAAAAAGTACTGGAAATTCTGTGGACAATTGTATCCAACAAATTAGATGGCCTTGATGAAATGGAAAAGTTCCTGGAAGGACACAAACTACTGAAACTAGCTCTAGAAGAAATAGAAAATCTGAGTAGAACTCTAATAATAAAGTTCTATTGGGACTGAAATAGTAATTTGGGCACCAGTGTGCCAAGCTAAACATCAGAGTTCCTATCACTAAGGAAGAAGAAGAAGAGAAAGATTGCAGGGAATTCCCAACACTCTCAGCCACAGCCACTATTAACACTTGGGTAGACTCAGAATAACATATATGTAATTTATCACATGGACCATTTGGTAGCCTAGGCAATTAGATTTATTGGAAATTAAAAGCATAATTAAAAGCATAACATTTCAAAGAAAATACAACTAACTCACCAAGTTTACTGTCTTGCCAAGTTGGTAATTTGTGTATATAGAGAAAATTAGTTGTTTTTTTTTGTTTTTGTTTTTGTTTTTTTACCTTCTTTTTCCAACAGGGTCATGTGAACGCTGTCTCTGAAAAAGCTCACACATAGCTCCGGTTACCAAATCTGCTGATTTCCCTAGAACTTCTTCTTTTTTTTTTAATTTTTAATTTTTATTAACATATAATGTATTATTAGCCCAGGGGGTATAGGTCTGTGAATCGCCAGGTTTATACATTTCACAGCACTCACCATAGCACATACCTTCCCCAATGTCCATAACCCAACCACCCTTTCCCTACCCACCTCCCCCTGGCAACCCTCAGTTTTGTGAGATTAAGAGTCTCTTATGGTATGTCTCCCTCCTGATCCCATCTTGTTTCATTTTTTCCTTCTCTACCTCCCAAACCCCCCACTTTGCCTCTCAACTTCCTCATATCAGGGAGATCATATGATAATTGTCTTTCTCTGATTGACTTATTTTGCTCAGCATAATACCCTCTAGTTCCATCCATGTCATCGCAAATGGCAAAATTTCTTTTGATGACTACATAGTATTCCATTGTGTATATGTGTGCGTGTGCGTGTGTGTGTGTGTATGTATATATACCACATCTTCTCTATCCATTCATCTGTTGATGGACATCTAGGTTCTTTCCATAGTTTGGCTATGGTGGACATTGCTGCTATAAACATTCAGGTGCATGTGACCCTTTAAATCACTACATTTGTGTCTTTAGGGTAAATACCCAGTAGTATTTACTGGGTAATATTGCTGGGTCATAGGGTAGCTCTATTTTCAACTTTTTGAGGAACCTCCATGCTGTTTTCCAGAGTGGCTGTACCAGCTAGTGTTTCCCACCAACAGTGTAGGAGGGTTCCCCTTTTCTCTGCATCCTTGCCAACATCTGTCATTTCCTGACTTGTTAATTTTAGCCATTCTGACTGGTGTGAGGTGGTATCTCATTGTGGTTTTGATTTGTAGTTCCCTGATGCCGAGTGATGTGGAGCACTTTTTCATGTGTCTTTTGGCCATCTGGATGTCTTCTTTGCAGAAATGTCTGTTCATGTCCTCTGCCCATTTCTTGATTGGATTACTTGTTCTTTGGGTATTGAATTTGGTAAGTTCTTTATAGATTTTGGATACTAGCCCTTTATCGGATATGTCATTTGCAAGTATCTTCTCCCATTCTGTCAGTTGTCTTTTGGTTTTGTTGACTGTTTCCTTTGCTGTGCAGAAGCTTTTGATCTTGATGAAGTCTCAAAAGTTCATTTTTGCCCTTGCTTCCCTTGCCTTTGGTGATGTTCCTAGGAAGAAGTTGCTGCAGTTGAGGTCAAAGAGGTTGCTGCCGGGGAACCTGGGTGGCTCAGTGGTTTAAGCCTCTGCCTTCAGCTCAGGTCGTGACCTCAGGGTCCTGGGATCGAGCCCCACATTGGGCTCTCTGCTCAGCGGGGAGCCTGCTTCCCCCTCTCTCTCTGCCTGCCTTCTGCCTACTTGTGGTCTTTCTCTGTCTATCAAATAAATAGATAAAAATCTTAAAAAAAAAAAAAGAGGTTGCTGCCTGTGTTCTCCTCAAGGATTTTGATGGGTTCCTTTCTCACATTGAGGTCTTTCATCCATTTGGAGTCTATTTCTGTGTGTGGTGTAAGGAAATGGTTCAGTTTCATTTTTGTGCATGTGGCTGTCCAATTTTCCCAACACCATTTGTTGAAGAGACTGTCTTTTCTCCATTGGACATTTTTTCCTGCTTTGTCAAAGATTAGTTGACCATAGAGTTGAGAGTCTGTTTCTGGGCTCTCAATTCTGTTCCACTGATCTATGTGTCTGTTTGTGTGCCAGTACCATATTGTCTTGATGATGACAGTTTTGTAATAGAGCTTGAAGTCTGGAATTGTGATGCCATCAACTTTGGCTTTCTTTTTCAATATTCCTCTGGCTATTCGTGGTCTTTTCAGGTTCCATGTAAATTTTAGGATTATTTGTTCCATTTCTTTGAAAAAAAAAAGGATGGGATTTTGATAGGGATTGCATTAAATGTGTAGATTGGTTTAGGTAGCATAGACATTTTCACAATATTTGTTCTTCCAATCCATGAGCTTGGAACATTTTTCCATTTCTTTGTGTCTTCCTCCATTTCTTTCATGAGTACTTTATAATTTTCTGAGTACAGATTCTTTGCCTCTTTGGTTAGGTTTATTCCTAGGTATCTTATGGTTTTGGGTGCAATTATAAATGGGATTGAGTCCTTAATTTCTCTTTCTTCTGTCTTGTTGTTGGTGTATAGAAACAACTGATTTCTGTGCATTGATTTTATGTCCTAACACTTTATTGAATTCCTGTATGAGTTCTAGCAGATTTGGAGTGGAGTCTTTTGGGTTTTCCACATAAAGTATCATATCATCTGCAAAGAGTGATAGTTTGACTTCTTCTTTGCCAATTTGGATGCCTTTAATTTCTTTTTGTTGTCTGATTGCTGAGGCTAGGACTTCTAGTACTATGTTGAATAGCGGTGGTGATAGTGGACATCCCTGCCGTGTTCCTGACCTTAGTGGAAAAGTTATCAGTTTTTCTCCATTGAGAATGATATTTGCTGTGGGTTTTTCATAGAATGCTTTGATGATATTGAGGTATGTACCCTCTATCCCTACACTTTGAAGAGTTTTGATCAAGAAAGGATGCTGTACTTTGTCAAATGCTTTTTCAGCATCTATTGAGAGTATCACATGGTTCTTGTTCTTTCTTTTATTAATATGTTGTATCACATTGATTTGTGGATGTTGAACCAATCTTGAAGCCCTGGAATAAATCCCACTTGGTTGTGGTGAATAATTCTTTTAATGTACTGTTGGATCCTATTGGCTAGTATTTTGGTGAGAATTTTCACGTCTGTGTTCATCAAGGATATTGGCCTGTAGTTCTCTTTTTTGATGGGGTCTTTGTCTTGTTTTGGGATCAAGGTAATGCTGGCCTCATAAAATGAGTTTGGAAGTTTCCTTCCATTTCTATTTTTTGGAACAGTTTCAGGAGAATAGGAATTAATTCTTCTTTAAATGTTTGTAGAATTCCCCTGGGGAGCCATCTGGCCCTGGGTTGTGTGTTGGGAGATTTTTGATGACTGCTTCAATCTCCTTACTGGTTATGGGTCTGTTCAGGTTTTCTATTTCATCTGGCTTTGTTGTGGTAGTTTATATGTCTCTAGGAATGCATCCATTTCTTCCAAATTGTCAAATTTGCTGGCATATAGTTGATTATAAAATGTTCTTATAATTGTTTGTATTTCTTTGGTGTTGGTTGTGATCTCTCTTCTTTCATTCATGATTTTATTTATTTGGATCCTTTCTCTTTTCTTTTTGATAAGTCTGGCCAGGGGGTTATCAATCTTATTAATTCTTTCAAAGAACAAACTCCTACTTTCGTTGATCTGTTCTACTGTTCTTTTTGTTTCTATTTCATTGATTTCTGCTCTGATCTTTATTATTTCTCTTCTCCTGCTGGGTTTAGGCTTTCTTTGTTGTTCTTTCTCCAGCTCCTTTAGGAGTAAGGTTGGGTTGTGTATTTGAGACCTTTCTTACTTCTTGAGAAAGACTTGTATCACTATATATTTTCCTCTCAGGACTGCCTTTGCTGTTTCCCACAGATTTTGAACCATTGTGTTTTCATTATCATTTGTTTCCATGAATTTTTTCAATTCTTCTTTAATTCCCTGGTTGACCTATTCATTCTTTAGTCTCCAGGTATTTGGGTTCCTTCCAAATTTCCTCTTGTGGTTGAGTTCTAGGTTCAGAGCATTGTGGTCTGAAAATATGCAGGGAATGATCCCAACCTTTTGGTACTGGTTGAGACCTGATTTGTGACCCAGGATGTGATCTGTTCTGGAGAATGTTCCATGTGTACTAGAGAAGACTGTGTATTCTGTTGCTTTGGGATTGAATGTTCTGAATATATCTGTGATGTCCATCTGGTCCAGTGTGTTATTTAAGGCCTTTATTTCCTTGTTGATCTTTTGCTTGGATGATCTGTCCATTTTAGTGAGGGGGGTGTTAAAGTCCCCTACTATTATTGTATTATTGTCGATGTGTTTCTTTGATTTTGTTTTTAATTAGTTTATGTAGTTGGCTGCTCCCATGATAGGGGCATAGATATTTAGAACTGTTAGATCTTTTTGTTGGACAGACCCTTTAGGTATGATATAGAGTCCTTCCTCATCTCTTATTATAGTCTTTGGCTTAAAATCTAATTATCTGATATAAGGATTGCCACCCCAGTTTTCTTTTGATGTCCATTAGCATGGTAAATTGTTTTCCACCCCCGCACTTTAAATCTGAGGTGTCTTTGGTTCTAAAATGAGTTTCCTATAGATAGCATATTGATGGGTTTTGTTTTTTTATCCATCCTGAAACCCTGTGTCTTTTGACATGGGTATTTAGCCCATTTACATTCAGGGTAACTATTGAGAGGTATGAATTTAGTGCCATTGTATTGCCTATAAAGTGACTGTTACTGTATATTGTCTATGTTCCTTTCTGGTCTACTACTTCTGGCTCTCTCTTTGTTTAGAGGACCCCTTTCAATATTTCCTATAGAGCTGGTTTGGTGTTTACAAACTCTTTTAGTTTTTGTTTGTCCTGGAAGCTTTTTTTCTCTCCTATTTTCAATGATATCGTAGCTGGATATAGTATTCTCGGCTGCATGTTTTTCTCATTTAGTGCTCTGAATATATCATGCCAATTCTTTCTGGCCTGCCAGGTCTCTTGGATAAGTCTGCTGCCAATCTAATATTTTTACCATTGTATGTTACAGACTTCTTGTCCCGGGTTGCTTTCAGGATTTCTCTTTGTCAGTAAGACTTTTAAGTTTTACTATTAGATGACAGGGTGTGGACCTATTCTTATTGATTTTCAGTGGGTTCTCTGTGCCTCTTGGATTTTGATGCTTGTTCCTTTTGCCATATTAGGGAAATTCTCTACAATAATTTGCTCCAATATGCCTTCTGCCCCCCCCTTTCTTCTTCTTCTGGAATCCCAATTATTCTAATATTGTTTCATCTTATGATATCACTTATCTCTTGAATTCTCCCCTCGTGGTCCAGTAGTTGTTTCTCTTTTGCTCAGCTTCTTTATTCTCCGTCATTTGGTCTTATATATCACTAATCCTCTCTTCTGCCTCATTTATCCTAGCAGTAAGAGCCTCTGTTTTTTATTGTACCGCATTAATGGCTTTTTAAATTTTAGCTTGATTAGATTTTAGTTCTTTCACTTCTCCAGAAAGGGCTTTTATTTCTCCAGACAGGGTTTCTCTAATATCTTCCTTGCCTTTTTCGAACCCAGCTAGCACCTTGCAAAACATCATTCTGAACTCTAGATCTGACATATTACCAACGTCCGTATTGATTAGGTCCCTAGCCTTTGGTACTGCCTCTTGTTCTTTTTTTTTTTTTTTTTTTTTTTGTGGTGAGTTTTTCTACCTTGACATTTTATCCAGATAAGAATATATGAATGGGAGAATAAAATACTAAAATGGTGGCAAAGACCCCAGAAAAATGTGCGTTAACCAAATTGGAAGAGACCTCAAATTGTGGGGAGAAGAAAGGGGGTAAAAAATAGTTCAAAAAATTAAAAAACAACGAAAGAAAAAGAAAAAATATATATATTAGACTGGTGACTAGAAAAGAGCCACCCACTTGATTTTGGGAGTATTTTGGTCTCTTAGAAAAAATTACCTCCCAAAATTTTTAAGAAAGAAACACACACACACACACACACTCACACACACACACACAAGGGTAAACACGATGAAGGGATGGAATATGATTATAAATATAAAAATTAAAAAAAATTCTAAAAAAGGAGTTGATAAGTTGGTTGGGAAAAGAAAAAAAGAAAGTGGAGAGAGTTTGCTCAGGCTGGGGACTAGAACAAACCCTGTGCTAGATTTAAGGTATATTTTGATCTATGAGAGGAAGTTGTATCCAAAGTTTTCTAGAAGAAAAAACCCTATGTGTATACAAAAGATAAAGTTAGATACAATGAAGGATAAAATATGACTATTAATAATAAAGGTTCAAAAAGATTTTTTTAAAGAAAGGTATTGTTAAGATAAACTAGTTAGAAAACATTAAAAGAGGAAGGAGTAAAAGTTCAAAAATTTAGAATAAGAAAAAAATAAAATTAAAAAAAGTTTAATTAACTTTGTAAGACTAAAGAATCATGGGGAGAAAGCCATGAATTCCATACTTTACTTTCCACTCCTCTGGAGTTCCACTGTTCTCCTTGATAAGTGAGCTTGGTCTTGGCTGGATTTCTTGCTGATCTTCTGGGAGAGGGGCCTGTTGTAGTGATTCTCAAGTGTCTTTGCTGGAGGCAGAACTGTGCTGCCCTTGCCAGGGGCTAGGCTAAGTAATCTGCTCCGGTTTGCTTGGGAGCTTTTGTTCCCTGGACACTTTCTGTAGAGCCCTGGAGGGTGGGAATGAAAATGGTGGCCTCCCAATCTCCAGCCCAGAGGAGCTGAGAGCTCGGGGCCCCTCTCCTCAGTGCGCCCTCAGGAAAAAAGCGCTCAATCACTCCTGTATCCCTAGTCTCTGGCTGTGCTCTGAGCTCACCTGGCCTGTGACGGAGCATTTCTGTCTCTGGCACACAGCCCCATTTGGAGTCTCCAAACCCAGCAGATCCCTGCTGCTCTTCCCGGGGGTTCTTCCCAGATCTGCCACTAGTGGGGTCCCTGCTCAAAGAGCGGTGACCTGACGGTTCCACAGATCACAGTTTAAGGTAACCCCAAGTTGAAAGCTCACTCCTCAGCTCCGTCTCTGTAGTCAGCTTCCCTGCTCTGATACCTGTGAGCTCTGCAACACTCAGACACCCCCCCCATCCTTCTGTGACCCCAGGGGACTTGAGACCACGCTGTCCCTGTGAGGGCTCCACCCCCACTTAGCCTCTGGAGCTATGTCCCTCTGTGGAACAGAGTTCCAAAAGTTCTGATTTTGTGCTCCATTGCTCCACCACTTGCTGGGAGACTGCCCCTCCCCTCTGAGGTCTATCTTCCCATCACTTCAGATTCACTACTTCGGATTCACTACTACCTTTCAGAAAGTGGTCAATTATCTGTTTCTAGAATTGCTGCTCTTCTTCTCTTTGATCTCCTTTTGGATTTGTAGGTGTTTGGAATGATTTGATAACTATCTAGCTGAACTCCTGCTACCTGTTGTCATATCAGCTTGCTATACCTCCACCATCTTCCACAATGTTTAGAACTTGTTCTTCAGCCTAAATCTTTCTCTGAGCTCCAGAGCCTTATACCCAATGATCTCCTAAACATCCACTTGGATATTCTGCACGTACTTCCAACTCAACATATATAAAACTAAACTCACTAAGTGTAGACTTTCTGTTTAAAGGATTGCCTTTCTGAGATATGACTAAGGCTACTAACTCCCTCCATGTGTTGTAGAGCAAAGATAATGCATATAGTTATTATGTCTAATGATGTGAAACGGCCAAACTTTGGGACAAAAATTTGAGTACCTGCCATTTTTCATGGCTCCACCTGATATCTCATACTGTAGGTTATAGCATTTATTTTATTTTACTTATTTTATTTTATTTTATTTTGTTAAATACTTTATTTATTTATTTGAGAGACAGAGAGAGTGTGAGAGAGAGCAAGAGAGAACAGGATGGAGAGGTAGAGGGAGAAGCAGACTCCCTTTTGAGCAGGGAGCCTGATGCAGGACTCAATCCCAGGACCCTTAGATCATGACCTGAGCTGAAATTGCTGAATCATTTGATAATTCTATGATTAATTTTTTTGAGGAACTACCAAGCTGTTTTCCACAGCAGCTGTACCATTTTACATTTTCACCATTAGTGCACAAGTGTTCCAATTTCTCTCTATCCTCACCACTTGCTATCTGTGTTTTGTTTAGCTTTTCATAATGGCTATCCTAATGGATGTGAAGTGGCATGATATTTCAGTTTTGATTTTCATTTTCCTAATGATTAATACTATTGAACATTTTTTCATGAGCTTATTGGTCATACATCTTCTTTAGAGAAATGTTTATTTGAGTCCTTTGACCATTTTAAAATCAGGCTTTCAGAATACCTGAGTGGCTCAATAAGTTAAGCAGCTGCCTTCAGCTCAGGTCATGATCCCAGGTTCATAGGATTGAGTCCCACATTGGGCTCCTTGCTCTGTAGGGAGTCATTTATCCCTCTGCCTGCCTTTCCCCCTGCTTATGCTTGCTCTCTCTGCACCCTCTCTCTGTGTCAAATAAATAAATAAATAAATAAAATCTTTAAAAGAAAGAAAGAAATTGTAAACAAAAAGAAAAAATTAAAAATAAATAAATAAAATCAGAATTTTATGTTGCTCAGTTGTAGGGTTTCTTCATATATTCTGGATACTAATCTACTATGAAATATTGATTTACAAATATTTTCTCCCATTCAATTAGGTTTCCTTTTCACTCTGTTGACAGTGTCCTTTGATATATGAAGATTTTAATTTAATGAAGTCCTTTTTATCTATTTTTTTACTTTTGTTGTTTGTGCTTTTGATGTTATATCCAATTGTCATGAAGCCTTTCCACTATGTTTTCTTCTAAGAGTTTCATAGTTTTAGCCCTTACATTTAGATCTTTGATCCATTTTGACTTAATTAAGGTAAAGACCTAGCTTCATTCTTTTGCATGTAAATATCCAGTTTTCCTCTTCTACCCTTTTTTTTTTTTTAAACTGTGAATTAGAATACAATTTATTAAGAGTTCTTACAAATTTCTGGAAAGAAAGTATTGAAGATAATTAAAAGTTAAAAATTATATAAGGCACTGTATCACTTGGGTTTAGAATTTGGCCACATTTTACAGAAAAGTCAGATAGGAGTGGCTTAAACATAAAAGTCCAGAGCTAAGTAGTTCCAGGTTGGTGTGGCAATTCTGTGGTCACAAAGAGTCCAGGCTTCTCCTCACCTTCCTTCCTGCTGTCCTTAGTGCTGGCTTATATGTCAAAACTACCTTTTTGTTTTAACATTTTTCCTTAACTCTGGCTTATTTGAAAATGATTTTCTTTTCTTTCTTTTTAATCTTTTTTAAAAATGATTTTATTTATTTATTTGTCAGAAAGAGAGAACACAGGCAGGGGAGCAACAGGCAGAGGGAGAAGCAAGCTTCCCACTGAGCAGGGAGCCCCATCTGGGACTTGATCTTAAGACCCCAGGATCATGACACCTAACCAACTGAGCCACCCGAGCATCTCTGGAAATGATTTTCAAGTTTAATATTGATTAAAGGTCTGAGCTAATTTTATTTTCAAGTTGCTAATCCACTTCCAAAGTAATATCTTTTTCTCAATTATCATTTTGTAGTACTTTTATGAAGATATAATTCACCTACCATATAATTCACATACTTAAGGTGTACAATTCATTGGCTTTGAGTATATTCACAAAGTTATGTGACAATTACCACAGTTTTGAAACATTTTATTTTCTTTTTAAGATTTTATTTATTTATTTGACACACAGAGAGAGATCACAAGTAGGCAGAGAGGCAGGCAAAGAGAGGAGGAAGCAGGCTCCCTGCTGAGCAGAGAGCCTGATGTGAGGCTCAATCCTAGGACCCTGAGATCATGATCTGAGCCAAAGGCAGAGGCCTTATCACACAGAGCCACCCAGGCACCCCTTGGAACATTTTCATTATCCCCAGAACAAACCCACATCTTCTGAGAAACTGAATCTGGTCAGCTCAACATCTATACATTTTAATGAAGGCATCAAGGCATCTCCTTTTGCTTAACCCAACTGGAGGTGCAACCCTAAGAATCTTGAGTTATAGGTTATCAGGAAACCCTTTATCTCTCAACTACCCAGCCTCAACCAACAGCTGATCTACTTTTTGTTTCCATAGATTTGTGTATTCTGGACATTTCATGTAAGAATCACACAATAAGTGGTTTTTTTGATAACTGATTTCTTCCACTTAGCATAATGTTTTCAAGGTTCACCCATGTGGTAGTATGCATTAGTATTATATTTACTTTATTCTTTCTTTAGGCAAATAATACTCCATTATATATATATGGCACATTTTATTTATCTATCCATTAGTTAATGGATATTTGGGTTATTATGAATAATGTTGCTATGAACATTTGTGTACAAATTTTTATGTGGACATATGTTTTTAGTTCATTTGTAATTCCAGGAGTGGAATTACTAGGTCAAAAAGTTATATTTAACATTTTGAAGGACTGCCAGACTGTTTTCTAAACAGGTTGCACCATTTACATTCCCACCAACAGTGTTATGATTTTATCCACATCCTTGCCAATACACATCTTTTTTATTATAGACTTCCTAGTGGGTGTGAAATGGTATTTCATAGTGGTTTTGATTTTCCTGATGGACACTGGTGATGAGCATCTTTGTATGTACTTATTGGTCATTTGTTCCCAGTTAACTGTATGTCTTTTTTTTTTTTTAATCAAGCCTGCTTACCTATTCCATTTCATTCCATTCCATTTAGCTGCCCATTCTTTCATCAGAGCCACACATTTCTCTCTTTATTTTACATGTTTTAGTTTCTAATAGGACTACTCTCTGAACTTTGCCCTTCCTCCATTTGCTTCTTCTGAATGATCTTGGGTATTCTCTCTTATCAATTTATTGGGAAGAACTTTAGAAATTTACACATTGTTACACATGTTAACAAAATAGAGACACCTTGGTTTGCAACCATTCTTTCTATATTTGTTACAGTATTCTGATGCAGTTCATATGCATTCTAAACATCCAGTAATGGTTTATACTGGAAATGGTATGCATGTAATTTGTGATTTTAATGAAATATTATTGCAATATCTTTAGAAAAGCAGTTGACACATGTGAAAGTATTAACTTGAGTCAGTTGATGCCAGGGGATAAATGCTTCATTTGTAGTAAGAGGTTTCATCATAATATTTTTCCTAGTTGTCCCTTAGCATAGGTAATTGCTTACTATGCTAGTCTCTTTGCATAAATTTCAATTTTCCAGCATTTGATTAATCTTGACAGTTGGGATTCTCCATGGAAACTGTGGAGCAAGATGCTATACCTTCCAACAAAACAAAACAAAACATAAAAATAATGCTCTTACTTGTTGCCTGGCAACAGTACTCTTTGTTTTTATTCACAGGAAGATTTATTTTTGCTGATTGGTACAACTTTGGCAGGGAAAGATAGGAGAAAATAGTTCTCTCCACATTCAAAAATTGATAGGGCAGCTTAATCTTTTTCTTTATTAAAGACCCAAGTGCATAAAACAGCATATAGAGCATTGATAGAAGAGTATAGAGCATATAAAATGTAAAGGAAGAGTGAGCACAATTGGAGAGGACCCTTCATTATGGATCTCTGATGACAAAGGGTTTTTGATTAAGGGGTATGCTAGACAAAACTGTTGTGATTCTCAAGCAGTATGAGTTCAAACTGCATTTATAAGGTTCAAGGGTAGATCTCATTCTAAATGTCATTCCATCCTGGTTGGTCCCTGTGATAGGTGGTACATTTTTACCCAGGACTCTTTCTTCCTTTTCCACCTTTGCCATGGTTTACTGCAGATAAAGGGCAGTTCTCTAGCTCATTCGCTTTTGACTTGGTCTGTAGAATGTGTGTGGATGTAACATATGCCAGATCCGACCATTCACACGTCTGTATGTGAATTTGTGAGATTTGGTTCAACCTTCTGCATTTCTGGCAGGTAGCCATCGCCCCTTCAGCCTGGCTGCTAAAAGGGAATCAAGCAGAGCAGATCAGAATCTAAGACCAAGGGGAGCCTGGCCAACCCACCTGCAGCACACAGACCAGTGAGAGAAAAACAAATGTCTGTTGTTATGAATCCCTGACTCTTGGGGGTGGTTTGTTATATAACATTATTGGAGCAAAACCTGACCAATAGAATCACTGAGAAACTAATTGTTCTTAATGCCTACCATGAGCAGTCACATAGACTATAGAATTTGCACTACAGATTCCAGTGAGGTAGCCCCTCTCTTTCCAGTCACCAATCAGATGGAACGAAGTCTGTTTAAGAGATGAGCAAGCTTATCTTGAAGATGCTAAGGATGTTCTGGAAGGTGAGAGATCTATTTTTTCAATCTGTATTTATAAACTAGGAACAGATATTCTAGGAATACTATTAGTGGAAAAAAACAATTTACGGAACAACTTGGATGTTCTTAATTTAGGAAAATTTCAGGCATGCACTGTGGCAGCTCCAGAATATCCATATAGAATTTCTAGGTATGTGAGCTGAATGACAACCTGATTGGAAGGGAGTTGGGGTGAACAAAAAGGCTTGACACTGCATTTGTATAGCACTTTCATATGACTGAAGAAACTCCCAACTGGCTGCATTAAAGAACTGGTTGGAGGGAAGCTGATGAAGAGTATATGTGAATTCTAAAGCTCCACACTCCCAGGCCTTCCCTGGCCCATACAGTGCCTATATTAAGTATATCTATAAATACACAGAGAGAGGGCTGGAAGGACATATACCAAAATGTAAATGGAAGTTATAAATGAAAGTAGAATCTTGGGGAATCTTTTTCTTCTTCTTTTTATTTTTCTGTATTGTTTGA
Organism: Neogale vison; assembly: GCF_020171115.1. Taxonomy (NCBI): domain Eukaryota; kingdom Metazoa; phylum Chordata; class Mammalia; order Carnivora; family Mustelidae; genus Neogale; species Neogale vison. The sequence goes on from NC_058096.1 coordinate 155,260,934, forward strand.
ATCTTTTGCACTGAACCTATATTATTTCCCAAAAATATAATGAAGTTATTTTTCACAAGGAAAAGAATCCTATGACCTCTACTTTCCCCCATACCTCATTTTAATCATCTCAGTGATGTCTCAGATCCCCAGATTTTGGTTCTTCCACTATGGCTTACCTGTCTTTAGCTCCAGTCCTTCTCTGAAAACAACCAATTGTAAAAGAAACAACACAAGATACAGAAATGGAGCCCTGGCCTGAGGGTAGGGATTCCATGCCAACCCACAATTTCTTTGTAGGACTTCAGTCTCCACACTGGAGAAGGAAGGGCTGGACTAATGCCTGGAGGAGCCAAAGAGAGACAGAGAAGAGAAGCAGGTGCGCTGGGGTGGTGGGATCTGTTCTGGACTGGTAAACACCAGCCCAGCCTAGAGGAGGCCACTGCAGGCCCAGACTTGCCAGATCTTCCAATTTATTGAGTGGTTGGAAATTAGTTTTCTCTAGGAAATCTCCTGATTTTTGAGGGAATGTTTGCAAATAAATTTTGAAACATTCTGTGAACTCCTTATAGGATACATTAACCTCATCTAAGAATCCATCTGGTGGCTGGTAAGCGGATGCTGGGTCAGATGCTCTTTCAGACTCCTTGTTTCAGTTGCCTAGAGTGCTAGGTGGCACCTAGTGACAGGGACTGTTACAGTTACCGAGAAGGCCCTTGTGGAAAAGGACAACTTTTAAAAAATTAAACAGATCAGTTAAGATGTCATTTATTTGTATCCCAAATGTGTATCTTACTAAATGGCCTCTCAGATATAATTGAAATATGCCAAAACATGATTTACTCACTGCTCATTGGATATACAGGATTAGGAAAAGTGAAGAACATTTATTGTCAACTGCATTCTAAGCTATGTTCTGTTCTAAAGTATTATTTTATTTAGTCCTCATGATAATCCTATGGATTAAGTATGATTACTACCTTGTTTTTATCAGATGGGGAACCTGAAGCCCAGAGAGACTGTGTAATTTATACAAAATAACCTGGCTAATTTATGGTGGAGCTGGGTTTCCAACCCCAGCAGCCTTAATCAAGAAGGTATGCTCTTAAAAGAATTACTCAAAAATGAAATTAGGCTCTTTTCCTAAGTCCTCGGAAGAATGCATTCTGAAGCAAGAAGTCATGGTTAGAATTTCATAAAACTCAGCTTTTTGCTAAAGAAAACCCCCCAAACCCAATCTGGCTATCAGAACTAACTTGAAACTTGAACTATGTAAGATTTTCTGGATTCTGAACTGAATAGCAAAAATATCTAAAATTTGTAAATTTTCCCTAAGTATTTCATCTTTATTGTAATATAAATTAATAAAAGGCTTATAGGGGTAGGGAGGGATAGGGCCCAAGTGCTCCATTGGATGTGCTCTTATTTCTTTAACTTTAAAATCCCTCTCAAGGACTCTTCCCCTTCAGCTGTTGTCCCAATTCACTGCCTCCCCTTTACAGAAGGGCGTGGAATCAATTCCTCTCCCTTCATTCTCTCTTAGACTCTGTCTTAAGCCCATAGATTATTACTCCCACCACATTGCCTTTGTCAGGGTCACAATGACCTCCGCATTGTCAGCCAATGGCCATTCTTAGTCTTTACCTTTCTTGCCCTGTCGGCAACATTGGATCCAGTTGATTACTACCTCCTGGAAACACCCTGTTTCACTTGGCTTCTGTGACTCCACAGTGTCCAGGCCCTGCCCCCCAGTCCCCCACCAAGCATCCTGTGGTTCTCTCCCTAGTCCTTTGCTTGTTCTTCCTCATCTCCCAAACCTTGTAACAATAGAGGGCTCCAGGGCTTTGATCTTGAACGGCCTCTCTTTTCTACTCTCACTCTAACTCTCACAGCAAACTCCTCCCCTCTCATAGCTTTCCATACCACTGTCTGCTGATGACTCTTCAACTGTCTCTAGCTGAGACCTCTCTCCTGAGCTCCAGAGCTTTGTGCCCAACTGCCCCTGGACATCTGTATTTGAGACCGACAGTGCATTTCAGTCTTATCAAGTTCAAATGGAGCTCCTTCCTTCTATTCCAAATCTACTTAGGCTTCCATCTTTCACCTCTTGGTCCTTGGTCTGGCATCTTCCTTGTCTCTTGTCTTTCTCTCATATGGCCACCATTCCCAGCCAGTCTGTCAGGAAATCCTGCTGACTCTGCACTCAAAGCATGTCCTTCTACTGCATAAATGGAGTTATCATCCTGCCCTAAGTCCCTATAATCTGTTACCTGGGTTATTTAATTAGCCTTCTTTCTGGTTTCATTACTTTCATTCTTGCCTCTTAAAATCTATTCTCATCATGAAAGCCGGAGTGATCGCGTTAAAGTCACCCTTCTGCTCAAATCCCTTGACTTCCCATTTCTCTGAGTGAAAGCCTCTTGGTGCCCAGGAGGCTCTGTATCATCTGGGCCCCCCTATACCTCTTCCTTCATCTCCCAATACTCTCCCATGCACACAATCCTCTCCAGACATGGTCTTTGCTATATTCCTAAAACATGCCAGTGTGGTTACATGCTAGGGCCTTTGCAGCCGCCACTTGAAATCTGTGTCCTCTACTTGAAATGATTTCTCCCAGATATCCTGATGGCCCAGTTCCTTTTCTTCTTCAAGATTTTACTCAACTGTCACCTTCCCAAGGAGGCCTAACCTGCCCACCCCACTAAAATCACAGTCTCTCCTGTGCTGCTTGCTCAACTTTTTTCTCATGGAAACTTTTCACCTCTACCATACTGTAGAATTAGTGTATTTATTACATTTACTGTTTATTGTCTCTCCTCCTACCTAGAAAGCAAGCTCTGTGAGGGCAGGGATTTTTGTCTATTCTATTCTCTAATGTGTTCACACAATCAGGACAGTACTTTCATAGTCAAGAGGATGTGCATTAGGACTTTTGACATGATAGTGAATTGTACTGTTATATGGTTTGGGATTATTTTGTGTAAAATTATTATATTTGTTAATTGCAAAAACATTAAATACTTTACAAAATGTATCTTACAATATTTGTTACCCTGTTTGGGCATTTTAAAGATTTATTTATTTGAGAGAGAGCAAGGGAGGGGGGCAGAGGGAGAGGGAGAGTGAGAATACCAAGCAGACTCCGTACGGAGTATGGAGTCCAACATGGGGCTCAATCTCCGGACCCTGGGATCATGACCTGAGCCAAAATCAAGAGCCAGATGCTTAGCTGACTGTGCTGCCCATGTGCCCCATGTTTGAGCATTTTAAAAATATGTATCTATATATCTCTTCAAAAAATGGCGGCCTGGGTCTTTCTGGGTCTCCAAAGGACTCTCAAGGATTCTTTTTTTTTTTTTAATTTTATTTATTTTTAAAATTTCTTTTCAGTGTTCCAGAATTCATTGTTTATGCACCACACCCAGGGGTCCATGAAATACATGCTCTCCATAATACCCACCACCAGGCTCACCCAACCTTCCAACCCCTGCCCCTTCAAAACCCTGATTGTTTTTCAGAGTCCACAGTCTCTCATGGTTTGTCTCCCTCTCCAATTTCCTCCAACTCCCTTCTCCTCTCCATCTCCCCATGTCCTCCCTATTATTTCTTATGTTCCACAAATAAGTGAAACCATATGATAATTGACTCTCTCTGCTTGAGTTATTTCACTGAGCATAATCTCTTCCAGTCCTGTCCATGTTGATACAAAAGTTGGATATTCATCCTTTCTGATGGTGGCATAATACTCCATAGTATATATGGATCACATTTGCCTTATCCATTCATCCGTTGAAGGGTATCTTGGTTCTTTCCACAGTTTGGCGACTGTGGCCATTGCTGCTATGAACATTGGGGTACAGATGGCCCTTCTTTTCACTACATCTGTATCTTTGGGGTAAATACCCAGTAGTGCAATTGCAGGGCCATAGGGAAGCTCTATTTTTAATTTCTTAAGGAATCTCCACACTGTTCTCCAAAGCAGCTGCACCAATGTGCATTCCCACTAACAGGGTAAGAGGGTTCACCTTTCTCCACATCCTCTCCAACACACGTTGTTTACTATCTTGTTAATTCTGGCCATTCTAACTGCTGTAAGGTGGTATCTCAATGTGGTTTTGATTTGAATCTCCCTGATGGCTATTGATGATGAAAATTTTCCCAATCTGGTGAATGGAACCAGCGTTTGTGTCCTAGAGGCAGAAAGGTCTTCCCCCAGATCATAGAATCTAGAAAGACATCAAGACACCTGATTATGAAAATGATGAATCATAATTTTAGACAGGAGCTTTTGAAAGGAGCTAGGGGGAAGAGACTCCTTATGTACAGAGGAAAGCCCATCAGAATAACATCAGACCTGTCCACAGAAACCTGGCAAGCCAGAAAGGGCTGGCAAGATGTATTCAGGGCACTAAATGAGAAGAACATGCAGCCAAGAATACTTTATCCAGCAAGACTGACATTCAAAATGGATGGAGAAATAAAGATCTTCCAAGACTGGCAAGGTTTAAGACAGTATGTGACCACCAAGCCAACACTACAAGAAATATTAAGGGGGGGTTCTATAAAAGAGGGAAAAAAATCCAAGAATATCATTGAACAGAAATTTATGGAGACAATCTATAGAAACAAAGACTTCACAGGTAACACAATGTCAATAAAAACGTATCTCTTAATAATCACTCTAACATGAATGGCCTAAATGCACCCATAAAATGGCACAGAGTTGCAGATTGGATAAAACGATAGGACCTATCCATATGTTGTCTACAAGAGACCCATTTCAAACCTAAGGATACATCCAGACTGAAAGTGAAGGGATGGAGAAGCATCTTTCATGCCAATGGACCTCAAAAGAAGGTTGGGGTAGCGATTCTTGTATCAGATAAATTAGATTTTAAACGAAAGACTGTAGTCAGAGATACAGAAGGACACTACATCATTCTTTCTTTTTTTTTTTTAAAGATTTTATTTATTTATTTGAAAGATCAGAAGCAGGCAGAGAGGCAGGCAGAGAGAGAGAGGAGGAAGCAGGCTCCCTGTTGAGCAGATAGCTCTATGCGGGTCTCGATCCCAGGACTCCGAGTTCACGACCTGAGCCGAAGGCAGCGGCTTAACCCGCTGAGCCACCCAGGCGCCCTGGACACTACATCATTCTTAAAGGGTCTACCCACCAAGAAGATCTAACAATTGTAAATATTTATGCCCCCAGTATGGGAGCAGCCAACTACATAAGAAAACTGTTAATCAAGATAAAGAGTCATATTGATATGAATACATTAATAGTAGGAGATCTTAACATGCCACTTGCAGTAATAGACAGATCATCCAAGCAGAAAATCAATATAGAAACAAGAGCATTGACATATTGGACCAGATGGACCTCAAAGATATAAACAGAACATTCCACCCTAAAACAACAGAATACTCATTCTTCTCGAGTGCGCATAGAACCTTCTCCAGAATAGACCACACACTGGGTCACAAATCAGGTCTCAACCAATACCAAAAGATTGAAATTATTCCTTGCATATTCTCAGATCACAATGCTTTGAAACTGGAGCTCAACCACAAGAAAAAATTTGGAAGGAATTCAAATACCTGGAAACTAAAGACCACCTTGCTTAAGAATGCTTGGATCAACCAGAAAATCAAAGAAGAACTTAAACAATTCATGGAAACCAATGAGAATGAAGACACTTCGGTCCAAACCCTATGGGATACAGCAAAGGTGGTCCTAAGGGGGAAAGACTCTCAAGAATTCTTGTGAAAAAGAATTATTTTCTTGTGAGCCAAGTTTTTGTCCATTATAGCATTTTAGTTTCCTCAGCTTCACTTCAACCAAAGGTATTGTTATTGCCAGAGAACCCAGGATAGTGTTAAAGTTATTTAATATGCTTTTGACCATTTGGATTGTACACCATGTATCTGAATTATCTGTTCAAAAAATAAATAGTAATTGTAAAAGTTTTACTTCCCCCTTTGAATTCTTAGTAATCTTCAAAGTTAACAAAGTAAGCATGGTTGATGCTAATAAAATTGGTCACTTGATTCCTGGTAGACTTATTAACAATGCTGGATAGCTTCTTTGAAAACAGTCTTCATGGAGAAATTAAATCTAGATATATGAGAGAAAACCTAAGTCATAGCAATGACTTTTAATAATCTTTTAATCAAAGTATAAAAGACATATGGGGGCACATATTACAAATGTTTACAGTTCAGTGAATCTTCACAAACTAAAGTCACTCACATAACCAGCATCCAGATCAAGAAACAAGATTTCTAGCACCCCAGAAAGACTTCTTCACACTCCCAGTCACTACATCCCCCAATATACCCACTCTCCTAACTTCTAACTGAATAGTTTTACCTGGTTTTATATTTTATATAGAGAGAATCATACAGTATATGCTGTTTCATTTTTTATTTATTTTGCTCGGCATTATGTTTGAAAAATTCACCCATTTTGTTGTCTGTAGTTATAGGCTGTGAATTTTCATTGCTTTATGGGATCCCATGGCATGACTATACCATGATTTATTTATCTGTTTGTCTGTTGATAAACAGTTGAACAGTTTTCAATTTTATACTGTTACAAAGAGTCCTTTTATGAATATTCTAGTTCACATATATTATGGATTGAATGGTATCCTCTAAAAAGATATGTGAGGTACTAACCCCTGGTTCCTGTGAATGTGACTCTGTTTGAAAACAAAGTCTTTGCAGGTGTAATGTTAAGATGAGGTCATATTTGATTAAAGTGTTAAGAAGTGGAGAAGAGACACAAGCCAGAGCACAAAGGGAGAAGATGGCCTTATGAAGACACAAGGCAGAGATTAGGGTAATACATCCATGAGCCTAGGAAAGCTAAGGATTACCCACCATCACCAGAAGCTAAAAGACAGGGAAGAGATTGTGCCTCACGGCCCTCAGAAGGAAGCAACCCTGTCTATACCTTGATTTTGGACTTCTAGTTTCCAGAACTGTGATAGAATAGATTTCTGTTCTTTTAAGCCACCTGGTTTGTGGCACTTTTTCCCCAGAATCCCTAGGAAATGAATACAATATCTTTTGGGGAATTTAGGCTAAACGGTTACCAAGGAGTGATTTTATCCTCACACCAGTAATGTATGAGAGTGGTGGGAATGAGGGCTCCACATCTTCACCAGCACTTGGCATCATCAGTCTTTTTATTTCAACCCTTCTGATGAATGTTTAGTAGCATCACATTGTGGTCTTCAGATCTTTAGCCCTGTCCTTGACCTTGCAAAACCAAATTTATTAAGACATAGTGAACATTGATTACTGAGTATCTCAACAAAATATTTTTATTTGATGCGTTCTCTGGTACAGGAAGTAGGAAAAAAATTAAATGTTACATGGATAGCAAAACCACATTTTGAACTGCCTAACATTCTTCTGCCACAGGTTCAGAGAGAACAAAAGAATCCAAGTAAACAAATCACAGATTCAATTAGTCGATGCAAGTGAGAATCAATTATGCTGGCTGGAATTATCATTATCACTTGAATTTAGCAGAATAAGATATTAACTTCTAGATAGTAGCTATATCAGGGTATCATGGTAGTACTAGTCATTTCAGTGACAAAAAAAACCAAAACCCACATAGCAAAAGCATTGGGGAGATTTCTGGCTTTAAAAATACCTGGGGCACAAACTGCAGCATCTCCCCCCCTCCCCCTCAGTTCTTTCTTCTTGCTTGTTCATAATCTCAGAAAAGCTCTACCAAGTCATGATAAACATGGCACCTTCTGGGATCACAAAGCAATGGAGAAAGAGTGGTCTTGGAAAAACTGGCTTGCATTTTAAAGAGAAATAAAATTGGATCCCTCCATAATACTGAGACAGGGAAACTGAAGGGACTCCATGAAAAGAAAAAAAAAATTTTTTTCTTTGCTCTTTTTCCTGCTTCTATTCCTGCTAGAACCTACACCCCTGCCTTATACATGCCTTAGTTTATGTCCCCCTTAAAAAGGTCAAGGAGTTAATGATTTCTTTGGAGTCTTCTAGAGCAATAGACACCATCTAAGGAGCGGCAGGGCTGGGTGGTCATGAATGTTCTCTGAGACTTCTAACTCCAAATGCCTTGAACACCAAGACCCCTGGCAGGCATAAGTGACTTATGGAGGGCACCTGAACACTCATCCTTGTTCAGCCAGTTGCTGGATGCCAGAGAGGACACGTGCACAAGATTACCATCTTTAATAAAAACTCCAGACCTCCCAGGGTGCATGGGCGGCTCATTGGTTGAGTGGCTCAGCTCACAATCCCGGGAATCCTGGAATAGAGCCCCAAGTCAGGCTCCCTGCTCAGTGGGGAGTCTGCTTCTCCTCTCCCTCTGCACCCCCCACCCCTGCTCATGCTCTCTTTCTCTTGCTCACTCTCTCAAATAAATAAATAAATAAAATCTTAAAAAGAAACAAACAACTCCAGACCCCCAAGCAAAGATGAGACTCATCCTCCATTTCCTTTTTGAGTCTCCCAGATGCTCCCTCTGTATCTGGGCTCTCTCTCTCTATTTTCAGTTAATTGCCCTCACTTCCTGCTGGCTTGCATTTGCACTAAGCCAACGACCCTCTTGATTGTTGGTTCTGTAGGAGCCCCTCTGGGTCCTTGGACTTGCTTGCCTGCATCAATATCACATACACAGGGGAGCTCCAGATGGATGTGAAAATCAATATATACAGTTAAAATGAAAAAAATGTGGGAGACAGTCCATGTTGAGAAGGGCTTCAGTGGAACTCAGAAGTACACACCATAGGAAAAAATGTTGATACAACTGATTACGTTCAGTGAAGGGGTAAAAAGCAGGAGGGACGCAGGGCAGCTAAAGCAAGGTGCTGTGAGGTTACACTCGCTCACAGCAGGTTTCTGTAGCAACTGCTGGAAGAGGGGATGGGTCAGGAGAGAGAACACAGGGCAGAAGAGCAGGGCAGCTGCTGCCTATGGTTGCCAGATTTAGCAAATGAAGTTGAGCTTGTTTTCATCTGAGAGAATGTACTCAGAGCTGGGGACTTCTAAAGCTTTTATTTGCAAAGAAGGCACCAGGAGCCTTTTCCACCCTCTGGGTGCACAAGCCTTCAGAGAAAAAGCAATGATGGGTGATGTTTGCTTGGAGACCCCAGCTTACACAAGCTCCTCCAGGACACCAAGACCCTGTAGGAAGTTCATTTCCATAAACCATGGCAGAAGTGCCTGCCGACTGTGGTTAACAAGAAAATTCAACAGAGTGAATTTTAAAGATCCAATTGGCTTTATTCACTGATTTGGGAATCAGGTGGCATCCCATCTAGCAAATAGGCACTCTAAGGAGCTGTACAAAATGAAAGGCTTTCATAGGCAGAAGAGGGTGGGACAAGGACATTATTAGAGAAGAGTGGATTGTTTATGGCAAGGTCACCTTCCTTTAGGGGACAACAGAGTTCCCTCAGGGAGATTGTCTCACTAGCGCTGGCCAGGTAATTTTGATTGGTCATTTAACATTCCACTCCTAGAAGAGACTGAAACTGTTGTTGATTTGGGCAGTAGGTCTCAGTTTGGTGGCGTGGGTTTAGCATGAGTGACTCCACTGGGGCCTATTATCTCCTTTTTAATACATCTATGATGCTCTAACTAGTGATGTTGGGATTTCTGGATATTAAAAGCCAACCTGTTGATGAAAAGTGTGAACTTGCCTGAGTTGGAATTGGGTTCTCCTCTTACCAGCTACGGTCTCTCTTTCTTTTTTTTTTTTCCAAGATTTTATTCATTTTATTCAGACAGAGATCACAAGTAGGCAGAGAGGCAGGCAGAGAGAGAGGAGGAAACAGGCTCCCCGCTGAGCAGAAAGCCCGATGCGGGGCTCCATCCTAGGACCCTGGGATCATGACCCAAGCTGAAGGCAGAGGCTTTAACCCACTGAGCCACCCAGGCCCCCCGCTACAGTCTCTTTTTGCCCGAGATGTCTCATCTGTAAAACAGAGAGTGTAATACAACCTACATCATAAGGCTTTGGAGGCGAGTCGTGAGTTAATGTTGTGAAGTATTTAAACAGTGCCTGGCACTTAGTGAGAACTATAAAACATATTGGCCATTATTATCAAGGCCACTTGGGATGTCTGGGTTAACCGAGATCTATCTTACATCTACTAACAGCGCCTGCCTTGGGTAAGGGTCTGGTTTCCTGTGTGCCCCGCCGTCAAGTCCGGCTACCCTCCTTGGATGGGAGGAAACACTGTGTGCTTCTAGTTCCTGAGAATTTATCAAAGCTAGAAGCTGGGTCTTTTCAAAATTCCCCAGGGGCCAACATGTAAAAATGCTGTTATTTGTGGAGGCCAAGAATTAATATTGCTTTTTTTTTTTTAAATGGAGAAGCTGAAGCACCAAGGAGTGATTATAAATAATGAAACTCACACCACTGGTTCCTGGGAGGTGAGATTTAAACCCAGGCATTTTGGACTTCTCCTCTTTCTGCGGCTGGCATTCTGTTGCCTGTGCCCCCATCCCTTCCAGAGCCCTGCTCTCTAAGGCAGGGCACAGGGGTGAACGATTCCTTGGGCCTTTGGTTTTTAATTGGCAACACCTGGAGCTACAACCACCCCCCTCCCAAAGCCTACAGGGATGAAGCTATATGGATGGAAATAGTGGGCAGGGGTATGAAGTTTTAGGCTTAAACACTCAGCCTGGCAATTTCTTAATCTTCCTCCTAAAAACACATTCTGACAGCAATTACCCTCCTTACCCCAGTTAAGACTGCTCGATAATAATGATAATAAAAACAAACGTGACAGAATGCTTACTAGGTGCCAACCTTGTACCAAGTGCCTCACATGTAGTATCTCATTTAATCAGCTATACACTCAGTGGGGTCCTGTTATTACCCACACTCCCATTTTTCAGATGAGGAAACTGAGGCTTTAGAGGACAGAAATGAAGGTGGCTAGGAAGTTGCTGAAAGATCAGAGGAGTCCCATCACTTGCTCCTGTAGCATTTTATTTCCAGGAAGCCTCCTGAGCTGCTCCCTTCGCCATGAGTCTGCATTCACCATCACAAAGACCACAATAAAAGGAAACCAAACGATGGGCTTAATAAAGATATCAAACACATAATTTAACATTTCCAAAGCTGTACTTGTTCTAATCTGTGCCAGAGTGGGAAGGAAGAAACAGTGTTAACCTTCATTAGTCAGTCCTCCCCCACCAGCCTGATTCAGCCCCATAAACAATAGATATAATTACACCGAACAATTGGGTGTTTATTTCCTTGTCTAGACACAGAGCTCACATTTAAAAACAAAAGAGAACAGAAAAGAGAGAGCATCCTGCTGCTTTTTAATTCTTTGTGTCAAACTTTTCCTCAGCCTGGATGCTTCTCTCGTGATCAAGACTTTTTGAAAAAGTCTTTTTTTTTTTTTTTTTTGGAGAGGAATTAGCATTAGGAGTAAGACAATAATGTATTTAAAGAGCCTCTAGTATGAGTAGAAACAAGTAACTTATTAACTGTAGAGGATTTAGAAAACCATGCATGGATGCTAAAACTAGTGAGTGAAAGTTTGAAGAGGAATAGGTTACTTACACAGTATCAGAGTTGTCCCTGCAAATTATATTGTAATTGTAAAGGAGAATAGTAACTTGACCGTGGCAAGACTGGCAGACACTAACTTTATCATGTGTTGCAAGTCAACATCACTGATATTGGGACAAACCCACGTCAGGAAAAACCCATCAGGTGCCTCCTGAAATGATGCAGTGAGGGAGAAAATGTCATTTCTCCCAAGATGCATAATCTAATCATGAAGAAACTTCAGATAAACTCAGCTGGAGGGGGCACGTTTTACAAAATAACTGGTCTCTATTCTTCAAAAGTGTCAATGTCATGAAAGACAAAGACTGAAGAACTTTAAAGAAGTGAAAGAACTTTAAAGAAGAGTGAAGTACAATGGAGTGGTTTTTTTTTTTTTTTTAAGATTTTATTTATTTATTTGACAGCCAGAGATCACAAGTAGGCAGAGAGGCAGAGAGAGAGAGAGAGGAGGAAGCAGGCTCCCTGCGGAGCAGAGAGCCCGATGCGGGGCTCAATCCCAGGATCCTGAGATCATGACCTGAGCTGAAGGCAGAGGCTTTAACCCACTGAGCCACCCAGGAGCTCCTGGAGTGGTTTTTAACACATTCACAAGCGTGCACAGCCATCACCACTATCTGATTCCAGAACATCTTCATCAAAAGAAGAAACTCTCACACCCCTTAGCTGTCACTCCCAATTCCCCCACATCCCAGCCAGTGCTTGGCACCCACTGATCTACATCTATGGATTTGCTGTTCAGGATATTTCATATGAACAGAATTATACAACAGGTGGTCTTTTGTGACTGGCTTCTTTCACTTAGCATGTTTTCAAGGCTTATCCATGTTCTCATGGTATCAGTACTTTATTCCTCTTTATGACCAAGTGACATTACATTGTGTGGATAATCACATATTGTTTATCTGTTCATCACTTGACAGACATGTATGTTTTTTCCATGTTTTGGCTATTACGAAGAATGCTTCTGTGAACATTTATATTTAAGTATTGGCTGGAAATTGTGTTTTCAGTTCTCTTGGGTATATATCTAGGAGGTGCAACTGTTAGGTCATATGGTAACTCAGTTTTTGCAAAACTGGTTTTGAAAGTGGCTACCCCATTTTACATTTCCACCCCAAATGTAGATTCCAGTTTCTCCACATCCTCGCCAACATTTGTCTTGTCCATCTTTTTATGATAGCCATCCTAGTGGGTGAGAAGTGTTATCCCATTAGGGTTTGGATTTGTCTCTCTCTAATGATTAACGTGTTTGTAGGGGATTTGAATATCTTTGGAGAAATTTCTGTTCAGATGCTTTGTCATTTCTGAATTGAGTTGTCTTGTTATTGTTGTTTTATTGTTGAATTGTAAGAGTTCTTTGAAGTTCTTAGAACTTTATACTAGACCTTTCCCAGATAAATGATTGCAAATATTTTGTACCATTCTGGGAGTGGTCTTTTCATTTTCTTGATAGTGTCTTTCCATGAATGAAAACTTTTAGTTTTGATGAAGTTAAATGTATGTGGGGTTTTTTTTTCTTAACTGTTGTTCTTTAAGTGTCATTTCTAAGAAATCATTGCCTAGGGGCACCTGGGTGGCTCAGTTGGTTAAGCATCTGCCTTCAGCTCAGGTCATGATCCCAGGGTCCTGGGATCAAGCCCCACATCAGGCTCCCTGCTCAATAGGGAGCCTGCTTCTCCCTTTCCCACTCCCCTGCTTATCACCCTCTCTCTCTTTGTCAAATAAATCTTAAAAAAAAAAAAAAAAGAAAGAAAGAAATCATTGCCTAATCCAAGGTCCCAAAGATTTATGCCTACATTTTCACTTGAGAGTTTTATAGTTTTTTTTTTTAAAGATTTTTATTTATTTATTTGATAGACAGAGAGAGATCACAAGTAGGCAGAGAGGCAGGGAGAGAGAGAGGGGGGAAGCAGGCTCCCCGCTGAGCAGAGAGCCCGATGTGGGGCTCGATCCCGGGACCCTGAGATCATGACCTGAGCTGAAGGCAGAGGCTTAAACCACTGAGCCACCCAGGCACCCCAAGAGTTTTATAGTTTTAACCTCTTTGGATTTTGAAGGCAAAATTATACCATATCTGAGTGCTCTGCTCCAATCCCCTGCCCATAAAGAAGCCAGTTTTGAGTGTGCTAATAAAACACAATACAGCAAACCCAGCCTGGGGTACAACCCACTCACCCACCCCCATCATGATCATGATCATGGTGAGCAGAGAGCCCGACTCGGGGCTCGATCCCAGGACCCTGAGATCATGACCTGAGCCAAGGCAGAGGACTTATCCCACTGAGCCACCCAGGTGCCCCACCATTGGTACTTTTGACATAACACTCAAACGTTATATCTATGTACATATACAGGTACAAAAACATACATATGGTGACATAATAAAAAAATAAATATTTAGACTCTGCCTTTGGTTCCTGACACAGAGCTCCTAAAAGCGGTGTAATTTCCTGAGTGATGGGGTGACGGGAGTGTCTTTTACAGAGCTCTTTATTTGCCCAGCATTTCTTTCTTTCTTTTTTTTTAAGATTTTATTTAACTATTTGACAGAGGGAGATGGTGAGAGAGGGAACACAAGCAGGGGGAGTGATGAGGGAGAAGCAAGTCTCCCACGGAGCAGAGAGACCGATGTGGGGCTCCATTCAAGGACCCTGGGGTCATAATCTGAGCCAAAGGCAGGCACCCAATGACCGAACCACCCAGGTGCCCCTCTCCTAGCATTTCTTGATAGGGGAGACTTTTGTATTAATGGGGCGTTGTGTGGTGGGCTCCTAGAGAGCTTCAGGATGGGGGTGGGTCACTAGAAAGACCAAGCCATGATTCAAAGCTTGGAATTTCAGCCCCACCACCTCTATCCTCTCCAGAGTATAGAGTGCATACTCTACACATTTTCTTATCTCTCTTTTTTGTGTGTATTTTCATGTTTTATCTATCACTTCATAGCCCTTCTGGAAATCTTTCTCATTCTTTTTTACAGCCACATAGCACTCCATCGTGTGGATTTATCATGCCTTCTCTTCTACACATTGGGTGGTTTCTCATCTTTTGTTCTGCACTGAGTAGCTTCATGCATACGTCTATTCACATTTTTGCCAAAGTATTCTGAGATAGATTCACATCAATCAGGCCTCTGTGATGAAGTCTCCATAAAAATCCCTAAACTATGGGGGTTGGAGGGCTTCCAGTTTGCAGAATACATCCACATGAGAGGAGGGTGGTACACCCCGAAATGAGGACAAGACATTCCTGCAATCAGGACCCTTCCAGATCTCATCCTTTGTGTGCCTTCCTCTGGCTGTTCATCTGTACACTTTACATCTTTTACAACAAACTGGTAAACATAATAAATGTTCTCTTGCATTTTGTGACCCATTACAGTGAATTAGCAAGCCTGAGGGGTTGGGACTGTGTCAACCCCTGACTTTGTAGCCAACTTGGACAGAAGGTAGACAGCCTGGAAACCTATCACTTGTGACCAATATTTGAAGTGAGTCTTAAGTATGGATAGTAAGTAGCAGAATGGAATTAAATTAAAACATGCCAAGTTGTAGTCTGAAGACTTGGAAAATTCATTGATGCAGGGGAAAACCCTCACATATTCGTTGTCAGAAATGTAGTAAGTAGAGAAACAGTTTTTTCTAATGTGTCAGTACATAGTCAAAGATATATGTATATGTCAGTATATTATAGTCAAATCTAGCAAAATATAAGCCTCCCTCACTTCAGACTGCTAAAATTACAGAGAAAGAGCACCTCTCTGCTGGGGACACCTTGCTGATAGCACAGAAACATGGAGTACATGTGGTTCACTTAGAGACAATGGGAGGAACAGACTGCCTGGAAGGAAGCCTATTGAGAAGAAATAATCAAAACATAGAGAAAATCCTCAATCACATCTTTTAAAAAATTTTTTTAATTAACGTATAATGTGTTATTACCCCCAGGAGCACAGGTCTGTGAATCACCAGCTTTATACACTTCATAGCACTCACCACAGCACATACCTTCCCCAATGTCCATAACCCAACCACCCTCTCCCTACCTGCCTCCCCCCGGCAACCCTTAGTATGTGAGATTAAGAGTCTTTTATGGTTTGTCTCCCTCTGGATCCCATCTTGCTTCATTTATTCTATTCCTACCCCACAAACCCTCCATCTTGCCTCTCAGCTGCCTCATATCAGGGAGATCATATGATAATTGTCTTTCTCTGATTGACTTATTTTGCTCAACATTATACCCTCTAGTTCCATCCATGTTGTCACAAATGGCAAGATTTCATTTCTTTTCATGGCTGCATAGTATTCATATATATATATATATATATATATATATATATATATATATATAATTCATCTGCAAAGAGTGATAGTTTGACTTCTTCTTTGCCAATTTGGATGCATTTAATTTCCTTTTGTTGTCTGACTGCTGAGGCTAGGACTTCCAGTACTATTTGAATAGCGGTGGTGATAGTGGACATCCCTGCCGTGTTCCTGACCTTAGTGGAAAAGCTTTCAGTTTTTCTCCATTGAGCAATCATGATATTTGCTGTGGGTTTTTCATAGATGGCTTTGATAATATTGAGGTATGTATCCTCTATCCCTACACTTTGAAGAGTTTTGATCAGGAAAGGATGCTGTACTTTGCCAAATGCTTTTTCAGCATCTATTGAGAGTATCATATGGTTCTTGTTCTTTCTTTTATTAATGTATTGTTTCACATTGATTGATTTGCGGATGTTAAACCAACCTTGCAATCCTGGGATAAATCCCACTTGGTTGTGGTGAATAATCCTTTTAATATACTGTTGGATCCCATTGGCTAGTATTTTGGTGAGAATTTTTGCATCTGTGTTCATCAAGGATATTGGTCTGTAGTTCTCTTTTTTGATTGTATCTTTGTCTGGCTCAACCACATCTTTTGGGAAACTAAATCTGGTCAGCTTAACCTCTACACCTTTTAATCAATGGCACCAAGACATCTCTTTTTGCTTAAGCCAACCAGAGGTGCAACCCTAAGAATATTGAGTAATAAGGTATCAAGAAAGCCTTTGGCCATGCAAGAGTAAGTCAGAGACATTCCAGGTACAACTCCAGAAAAAAGCACAATAAAGCAACTATCTTAATAAAGATGTCCAATGACCTATTTGGTTTCCCAGTAGAGATAAGAAGTTTATTTTGTAATATATTACATGTTTTAAGTCTGCAATGTCATTGTTTAAAAAACAACAACAACAGGGTAGATACCTTAATTAAATGCTTTATTCCTTGAAAAAAGGTAACTATAACTGAACTTCCAGCTCTAATATCACTGAGGGCACATCATATTACAAATACAATATTAGGTGCGCCTGGGTGGCTCAGTGGGTTAAAGCCTCTGCCTTCAGCTCAGGTCATCATCTCAGGGTCCTGGGATCGAGCCCCACATCGAGCTTTCTGCTCGGCAGGGAGCCTGCTTCTTCCCTCTCTCTCTGCCTGCCTCTCTGCCTACTTGTGATCTCTCTCTATCAAATAAATAAATAAAATATTAAAAAAAACAAATACAATATTAACAAAAAAGTTAGAAATGTTGCAAATTAACCAGAGTGTTACAAGAAACACAAAGTGAGCCGTGCTTCTAGAAACATGGTGCAGACTTGATAGACATACATCAGACCTAAAACATAGTTGTAGAAAACAATATCTCAGGATAGACAATAGGATTGGAGAAACCAGAATGGCAGAGTGAGGACTCTGAAGCAGAAGTTCAAGGTCCCTGAGTTCTCATAGTCACATATGTATTTGCTGTCAGCTGGTGCTGGTAGGGTCTTTTCCCGAGTGCTGGTGCAGGTGCCATGTTTACACTGGAGTGGTGGGTCCCAAGACATGACTTCTTAGAGTTTTAGAGAAGAGTGTGTGATTGATAGTACCAAGCTGAGCCCTGTCCCTACTGGGTGTACTGGTCCTGTGGTGACCCATTCCCCCAAGTTTTGAGGTGCTCCCAATCCCCACCATCATACGAATGAGGTTAATTTCAACAGGTAGAAGGAGGCTGAAGTTTCCATACTTGCTGAGCGCCTCTGCCCTGTGTCGGGCATCAGTTACATGTTCGATGGCCAGAAAAGCCACAGGGTCTGAGGGAGAGGAGGAGGCGTATTGTATTTTTGTCAGGAATGTCCTGAGTGGGGTGAGCTGTTAAATTATCATCTATATGCAGTAGTCCAATTTCCTTTTCCAGACTTAGCTCTTTTGGATCTTGTCCTAAGATGTCCCCAAAGACAGTGGGGGAGACTTTCGAATCCATGAGGTAAAACAGTCCAACAGTATAGTTGTTTATGATGGGACCCAGGGTCTTCCCACTCCAAGGCAGATAATTTTTGAGATGTAGATCTTTTTTTTAAAGATTTTTTCTTTATTTATCTGACAGAGATCACAAGTAGGCAGAGAGGCAGGCAGAGAGAGAGGAGGAAGCAGGCTCCCTGCAGAGCAGAGAGCCCGATGCGGGGCTCGATCCCAGGACCCTGGGATCATGACCTGAGCCGAAGGCAGAGGCTTAACCCACTGAGCCACCCAGGCACCCCTTGAGATGTAGATTTAATGGGATACAGAAAAAGGCATCTTTTAAATCTAACATAGTGTAATATGTCTCATTAATTGGCAAATTGGCAGATAAGGTCTATAGATTGGGTCCTACAGGATGTATGTCTTGAACATCCTCATTAACAGCTCAGGGGTCTGAACAAATCTGTATTCTTCACTCTCTGGCTTTTTAAACGGGTAAAATTGGGGTGTTGCGTGGAGACCTACTTGGCCAGATGAACCCTTGCTCAAAGAGCTCATTTGTTACCAGGAGGATTCCTTCTACAGCTTCTGTTTTTGGGGTTATTGCTTGACCCAGAGCCAGTGATCTAGCTGCTTTATTTCTACCTTCACAAGCATGGTGCTGACCATACTTCCCACTCATTCTTGCATCCACTCCTCTCAATTAACTTGGCTTAAAACACTTTGTGGAGGGCGCCTGGGTGGCTCAGTGGGTTAAGCCGCTGCCTTCGGCTCAGGTCATATCTCAGGGTCCTGGGATCGAGGCCCACATCGGGCTCTCTGCTCAGCAGGGAGCCTGCTTCCTCCTCTCTCTCTGCCTGCCTCTCTGCCTGCTTGTGATCTCGCTCTGTCAAATAAATAAATAACATCTTTTAAAAAAAAAAAACACTTTGTGGAATCTCATTTCCTTTAGGTATTGGCATATCTTGTACTTGGGGACTTGGATTTCTATAGTGTCCTGTTCCCAACTGATTGAGGCCCCCTAACTTGGATAAAATATCTCATTCTAAGAGAGGAACAGGGAGGGCACTCTGGTACTAATAGAAAAGAGAGCTTTAGTAACTTGGACCCTATTCACAGGTCAAAGACTCCAGAAGCCTTTTGGTCTCTCCTTTTCCTGAGAGTCCTTTTAGGTTACATTTTCTGTAGAAAGTCTACACTTTTGGGTGTTTAATACGCAGGAAGTGGCTCCAGTATCAAGCAAAAATTGAACCTCCTTTCCTCCCACTGCCAAGGTTTCCCTGAGCTCCTCATGGGAGGTGAGGATCTGATTGTCTGAGACAATGGAGGAGCCCCGTGGTCCTGCCACATCTCATCTTAAGTGAGGGGCAACTGGAATGACTTGGTTGTGTTTATCCCCTTCCTTTTTTGGGGGTGATTTGGGAAATCCCATTTCCAGTGCCGCTTTTGCTTACAGCCTGTGCATTAGCTAGATCCCAACTTTGTGGGATCTCTCCTCGTATCATTGGGGGAGGGCAGGGGCTCTCACCCACAGTGCCTTCTTTTCCTCCCCTGGGCTACCACGTGTGGATGGGAGACCTCCATCACCTCCCTGTTATTGAACACCCTGAAGCCCACCTCTATAAGCTGAGTGGAGTTAGTGTCAGGACCCATGGCAAATTTTTGAAGTTTCAGATGGTTATCTGGAGCACTTCAAGATATGAATTTGGTATTGAGGACCCCTTACTTATCTTGGGCCTTGGGATTCCAACTTGTATTCCATTTCAGGCAATCCTGTAGCCTTTCTAAGAAAGTTGATGGCTTTTCATCAGTCCTCTCCAAATCTCCCTTCATTTGGACCAGTTCATAGGAGGTCTACTTACTTCTTGCATAGCTTTCAAAAGCACACTCCAGAAATCCCTGACTTTTCCTTCCCTTATAAAGAGTTAGGATCCCATTCAGGGTTGGTCCCTGGTACCGCCTCCTCACTTGGTCTTCTGGAACCTGACTTGGGATCATACTCCTTATTAGCCTCTTCTCTGGCTTTTGTAAATGCGGCAGACTTTTCTTCTGCCATTAGGAGGGTGGTTAGCAAAGCCTGGATGTCTGAGCAAGTTGGATTATGTGTAGAAAAGATGCCCTGCATTAGGTTCAAAACCTCAACCAGGTGAGCCCACAGCCCTTTGATGCCTCCCAGTTGTGTAAGTCTGAAGTTGTAAACCAGACATGCATATTGATGAGATGTCCATCACCAGCAGGTACTTGCCTTCATGGAAATATTCCAGCCTCAGGTTTCAGATTAGTGCCATCTGGCAAGGGAGGGTAAAGGGATTCAAGAGAAATCAGAGACCTGTTGGTGTGTGTGTGTGTGTGGGGATTAATAAAGAATTAGGAGTTGGTACAGATGGGGCCAGAGGAGCTGGGCCTGAGTATCAGAGGAGTAAGTTGGGGACCCTTTAGAACTTGTGACTGACTTAGGAGGGGGGAAAGGGTTAGGTTTTCTCTAGCTTACAGTAGTTCTTCATCAGATGGACCCTTTAATATTGGAAGCATTTGGGGTGTTTTAGATTCAACCTTCATTTTACATATGTGACATTTCCTCTGTAGACCCCTTTTTCTGATATAGTGTCATAAAACTTTGAATGTAACACTTCCCATTTCCGTGCTCTCTACAAAACAAGTCCAATTGTAATATGGTATTAAAATTCAAATCTTCACTCTCCAGCCATTTCTCTTTATCTTCTAAGATATATTGTGGCCAGGCTATGTCTGGCTTTTAGATTAAGAAAGAAGGGAGATTGTCTGCTTTTAGATTAAGGGGGAAAGCCTTCCAGGTATGGAGGATACAGTCCCATGGGCTCTCCTTGGGGATGAACTTGTCCTCACCTCCATATTCTGGATTTTTCCTTAGGTTCTCCTTCCAACTACCCCCCCCCAGCAGTCCAGTGCTTTCACTGCCAAAGTCAGGTTTGAGTCCCAGTCAAGGAACAAGGTAGCCAGGATGGGGATTCAGATGGAGCAAAAAGCCACACAGTTTAGTGAACAAAAACACACCACACAGACATTAGATCAGCCAGATCAGAGATGCCTTGCAACCTCCCAGACCCTAAGCACCAGATGCCAGAACTCGTGTCCGGCGTCCCTGACAAATAGAACAATCCACCTTCGGATCAGTCTCAGATAGATGGCTCCCTTTTTGCTGGGCTGGAATATGCGATCCCCTGAGTGGCCAGGTCGTGCAATCTTTTGCTGCCTCCTTCACCCTGGGATTTCTTTGCCGGCTTACTCAGACTTGTGAAACAATTTGAATTAACATCTACTAGCTGTGCCTCAGACCTGGTGCTAGTCACTTCTGTGGAGATCCTTCCTTCTTAGAAAAAGCCACCGTGGAGCCGAGGATTCTGCGGTGAAGTCAGAACTCTAGGTGCGGGTGGGGGTGGGTTTACAGGCACCAAGAAGGGAGAGTCTACCGAGAAATCCGTCCCAGCCCTGGCAGCATGAACAGGTTAGCCTGCCGCTGCCCACTGCTCTGTTCTTTGGAAACCAGGTAACCAGAGGATGGAGTCTCAGAAGGATGAGTGTCCCATCCGGGTTGCCAAATCTGTGACCGAAATAAAGCGTACAGTTGCTTCTTGGTAAATTGTAGATACGGACTACACCAGATGGAGTTGTTACACACAGGAAACTTTATTCGCAGCAAATAAGGAGATCACCAGGAATTACTTCCCAAACCAGGACTCTCTAAACAGGGATGAACCGGATTCTGTTAATCCGGCGTTTGGGATGAAGTTTCATCATTTTATGTAAAAGGTGAGCGAGCATAGGTTTGTGCATATGCGCTTAGAAAACATACTTATATACGCATCGTGTGTTAGGTTAAGGAGTCTTATGTTCCTCCCAGGGCGGGGATCCTAACATTATAATGAAGTCGACGCGAAGGTCCGGCTCTTTATGGATCAGTGGTGCAGGCGCCCCCTGGTGGTTGAGCTCGAATTCGTCTAGGTCAGTTGGAGCTTATTTCTTTCTCTGTTCCAGAAAGACATTAGTTTCTAAAAGATAAAATTGATAGTGTGGCCTGAATGTAGGGGGCCCTGCCAGTGACATTGTCTGCCTCAATTTAAGCCCCAAATTACAAAAATGTGCATATTTCCTTCAAAGACAGGACTGGCAGATGCTGGCCAGGTGGGTTTGGCTCCGGTATATACAATCCAGTAAGAGGATCCTGGGAGTCCTGCTTGCTGGAGGAGCTCGGGACGCCTGCAGACAGTGAGTTCAAATAGGGACTGAGGTTGGCCAATCTGCAGCTGCCATCTCAGAGTGATTTTCTGGGGTGGGACCCTTCCCCACTGTAGCCTATCAGACCCTTGGACTTCCCCGGGTTGCTCACGTTAGGCCAAGGGCACGAAGTGCGCATGCACATGTAACGAAGCGTAGGGATCGCGGTACCTAGGACAGGGCTGTCGTCCTGAGATGCTGGGTCTGAGAGGCTCTTGGGGGTGTAAACCTTAGAAATAAAAAAAGAAAGAAAGGAAGGAAGGAAGGAAGAAAGAAAGAAAAAAAGAAAGAGAGAGAAAGGAAGGAAGGAAGGAAATAGCCAATTATTTTACCAGCAAAATATATTTATTTGAGAATTGCAGAGAAATTGCCATTTGGGACAAGCAAACTGTGGAAACCACAGGCAACTCTGAAGAGATCAAGGGAAGGTCAGCTTTTATGAGGTTTCAAGAGGAAATTGAGGGTTGTTTTGATGCAAAGTTTATTGGAGAAGAACAAGAGTTCAAGGTTATAATGACTTCTCATCGGTTGAAAGCCATGGTTAGCTGGTTGCTGCTGGGGCTGGGAGAGATCTTTTTCTTAAAGGCAAAGGCGGGAGGTACAATTCCTATGGGAAAAGTGTCCTCCCTTGTCCTTCAGCTGAGTACAGGAGAGCTCCCCCTTCAGGGCTTCCTGACTCCATTTTTATGAGGGTTCCTTGACCCATTTTCACACTTGCCCCATTTGATCAAAGTCGCCAAACTATGGAAAGAACCAAGATGCCCTTCAACGGACGAATGGATAAGGAAGATGTGGTCCATATACACTATGGAGTATTATGCCTCCATCAGAAAGGATGAATACCCAACTTTTGTAGCAACATGGACAGGACTGGAAGAGATTATGCTGAGTGAAATAAGTCAAGCAGAGAGAGTCAATTATCATATGGTTTCACTTATTTGTGGAGCATAACAAATAGCATGGAGGACAAGGGGCGTTAGAGAGGAGTAGGGAATTTGGGTAAATTGGAAGGGGAGGTGAACCACAAGAGACTATGGACTCTGAAAAACAATCTGAGGGGTTTAAAGTGGCGGGGGGGGGGTGGGAGGTTGGGGTACCAGGTGTGGGTATTATAGAGGGCACGGCTTGCCTGGAGCACTGGGTGTGGCGAAAAAATAATGAATACTGTTTTTCTGAAAATAAATAAATTGGAAAAAAAAAAAAAAAGACTTCCTCAAAACCGTCGCTGATCCAGAGTAGGGTTTTGTGCATTTAGTGGTTTTGTCCTGGTTGTCACATCCCCCGCTGGTAGGAAAGTGCGATGACTGGGAACCACTGAGGCCACATTTGAATAATGAGGAAGGAAAGGCGGGAGAACTCTCAGGCATCTTCCACCTAAAGTCTCTCTCTCTCTCTGTCTCTCTGTCTCTTTTTATTTATCTATTTGAAAGAGCATGAGCATGAGTCAGGCCGGGCAAGGGATGGAGGAAGAAGGAGAAGCAGGATTCCCATGAGCAGGGAGTCCGATGCGGAGTTCAATCCCAGGAGCCTGGGATCATGCCCTGAGCCAAAGACAGACAGTTACCCAAGTGAGCCACATGGGCGTCCCTAAAGTCTGTGTCTTATTGAGGTTGTAAGTATTAGAGATCATCTTGAAGCCATTTTGAACAAGCATCATCCTATTTGGTACATCAGCTCTGCAGGGATCTGGCAGACAAGAGGTACAAAGTTTTAAAAGATTATACAAAATAATACAAAAAGCAGAATGATGACCCAGTTTGCATAGTAGTCCTAAACTAAGAGCCCAAAGCTGAAGGTAGGCAGCTAAATAGATCAAGGCTCACAGGTGAGGTGGAATTCTTTGTAGTCAAAGTGCTTATTCTCTGATGTTGTGCAGGTCAGTATTTACTTCCCCAGGGGAAGTTACCCATGTGCCGCAGGCGGCGTTCCCTACTGCACAAACGCCTCCTGGTTCGGCCAGGAGATGATCAGGGGCTACACAATTATCCAGAATTACTGTAGCCAGTGAGGCAAGTGATCGTTGCTGGGCTGCTAGCGCTTTGGTTGGAGAGTTAGTTAGCTCTCTTAATGTTGGAGAGAGATTTCCAATCTTGCCTTTGTTGCATTTACTCCAATCCATGAGAGAAAGTCTCTGCCTAGGGAAGAAAACCAGAGTCATACATGCCTCATGGAGGCTCAATGGAGTGGACCAGTGGGGGGCTTCTGACTTCTTGTGCATGTTAAGAGGGACAGTGAAATGTTCCAATAAGCACTGCCTTCCGTTGGCCAGCTGTCAACATTTGTGTGCCCCCGGGAAATGCTGTCCAGCCCAAATGCAAATGAAAGCAAGTGGAGCCTGGAGGACTCCAGGTAAGATTACTGATAGATTCATTAGCAGAATGTCCTGATGGACCCTTTCAAGTATGGGTCAGAGGCACTGAGGTGACGTTCTAGAATGCAGAGATTATCCCTTCCTAAAGGGGTCTTTTCTGAAAACCTCACAAAGGAGTATAGACCTGTTTGTCTTTCCCTTTAGTACAGGGAAACAGATTATATTTTATTATATTATATTAAGGAAAAGGAGGGGGGCAGAGCGAGGGAAGTAGGATTGACAGAGGTGGAGGTGTTTAGCTGAGCTGGGGGAAAAGTTGAAACAAGCATGGGAACTCCTGGTTGCAACAACCAAAACCCACTAGGTAACCTCCAGAGGCTTGCAGGTAAATCAGCAGTGGCACTGGGGACTAAAGAGAAAATAACAACAGATAAGGCCAAGGGGCCTCTGACATCATAAACAGACTGGAGTTCCAGGTGACAGATCCAACATTCAGAGAGGTTTCCTTCTTTTGCACCAGACAGAGAAATGTGGAGAAGAGTTCTGTGTTTTCAAGAGAAAGACGGGCGAAAAAACCAAAGTGAGAAACAGCGGTGCCTGGCCAGGCAGTCTTGGGAAAGCTATCTCTTTCCATTGTCATTGGCTTCAGTTTCTGGAAATCTTGCCTTTGAGGTCACCGACTGGTGTGCAGGTCCAATCGGATTCGGGGCTTTCTTTAGACATGACAAGCGAATCCAAGGGTCTATTCCTTGAAGTGTGGTGGCGTAAATGTTGGTGAAGAGTAGCTGAGACGGGTCTTTCCAATGGAGTTGAAGAAAGTCTTTCTGGACATGTCTTTTCCGGTGGCTGACGTCCCTGGGTCGTAAGGTGTGAACTTGAAGGTCTTCATCTCCTGGGAGCAGCTGTGAGGCAACTGCTCGAAGCAAAGCATGGTTATTTTAACAAGCAAGGAGGCCTGTAAAGTATTGAGGTGTATCTCTGTTATCAGCCGTGGGTCAAAGAAGCAGAGTCCAGGTGCTGTGGGAGTTCTGTTACAAGGAGAACAGATTTTTTTTTTTTTTTTTTTTTTTTTAGATTTTATTTGTTTGACAGAGACACAGCAAGAGAGGGAACACAAACAGGGGTGGAGGGAAAGGGAGAAGCAGGCTTCCCACAGAGCAGGGATCCACATGCATGGCTCGAACGCAGGACCGTGGGTGGGATCATAACCTGAGCCAAAGGCAGACACTTGACCAGGCGCCCCAGGTGAACAGATTCTTATTGAAATGATGCAAATACATACGTTGTCATGAAAAGTGCAGAAGAGTTTCAGAGTTCCAGAGGGATTAGGTAGGGAGAAAAAGGTAAATGTCTCATTCTTTATTGTAAAAGTCCGAGTTTCCAAATTGCCCTAAGTTACAGATAGCTTAAAGGAGAGGTGAATAGCAGTCCTTTAACCCTGGGAAACAGAATACAAAAGAAGCTTACCATTACAGTGAAAGATCCCCCGGGGCTCCAAGCACCCCGGAATGGACCCCTTCTCAGGAGGAGACCCCTGGACCCAAAAACCAAGCCGAGTCCACTGATCAGATGCAAACAGCACGAGGTTTATTGAGTTGACACAGGTACCTGCGGGCGATCAAGTCTTAGGAAGACTCGCGCGCCAGCCCTTTGTTCAGGGCCTTTTTATGGGGTTTGGGGAAGCGAAAGCATACGTACAGAAGCAGAAACATAGTTACAAGGTTCTTATTGGCTGGTTTAAATGTAAGGCATACTCGGTGTTTGTAGATTGGCTTTGAAGGACCCCGGCACGCGAAGAGAAAGGTGGGGAGGGGGAGTGAGGAGGGGGAGTTGGACCTTATTACTCAGCAGAGAAGCATCCTGCCTACGTGACTAGGCCCACGTACCTAGGCGACCCCCCTTGCCTACATGACTATGCACATAAAGTATCCTGTTGAAACAGGAGACCAGTATCACCCCCTAAAAGCCAAGTGGTTACAGAAAGGCAAGGGAGTGGTTAAACAATTAACTGGGGGAGGGGTCTAACAGGGGAAGGGCGAGCGATTACAGAAAAGCCAAGAAGCAGTTAGTTAATCAATGGCTGGGGGGGTGTCTATATGCGGAGTCTTTCAACAGCTTCAGAAATTTTCATGAGTTCAGTGTTATGATCTTCAGTTGATCAAAACCTGTGTTCTAGAGTACTTGTCAAAGTCTTCCTCAGGAATCTCTTTGAAGATGAAACACTTGAAACAACTATTTGTCGCTGACAAATACTTGCAAATAGCAATGGTTAGAGATCTGAGGGGAGTTCTTATGTCATTGACGAAGAAATTTGGCTATTTCTGTGACACACATCTCAAGAAAACTAGAGTTATGACTGATAACACTATATGAGGACATTGAAAATTTTGGAATTTAATTTCCAAAACACTATATGCATCTATAAATACCACATAAAGAAGACTTAGTGTTCTTTATTTTAAAGATTTATTTGTTTCAGGGGGAGAGACAGAGACAGAGTGCACACCTGAGTGGAGGGAGGGGCAGAGGGAGACATTTCAAGCAGACTCCCCGCTGAGCATGAATCGGACACAGGCCAGATCCCATGATCCAGGAGATGATGACCATAGCCATAAAAAAGAGAGACGCTCCACCGACTGAGCCACTGAGATGCCCCTTTTTTAAATTTTATTTTTTTAAAGATTTATTTATTTGAAAGAGAGAGAAAGAGAGGAGGCTTAATATTCTTATTTAACAATGCTGCCCATGTAATATAATATATCAAATAATGTTCATTACTGTAACATTTCCCCTTTTATATTCTCCAATTTACTTTCAGGTCAAAAAGGCTATTTTAGAATTTGATTTTGGGAAGTTCGTCAAAAATATCAAAAGGTTTTGGTCACTTAACCAAACAGGATCACATTTTGAAACAATATTTACTTGTCTATTTGATCAATGTGACAATAAAAGATTTCAAAGGCAAATACAATGGGTTGTTACATTGTTGTAGGTAAACTTAGCTCTCTTAATGTCCAGAGGACTTCATTTACTTGAGTAATCAAAGACCTGATGATAAAGATTAACATGGAGTACAAAAAATTATTTTGATAGAACACAAAATATTTGCTTTCTAATTAGATTACTTTAAAAGGTAAAACCTTCACAACTTTTTTTTTTTCCAATTTATTTATTTTCAGAAAAACAGTATTCATTATTTTTTCACCACACCCAGTGCTCCATGCAAGCTGTGCCCTCTATAATACCCACCACCTGGTACCCCAACCTCCCACCCCCCCGCCACTTCAAACCCCTCAGATTGTTTTTCAGAGTCCATAGTCTCTCATGGTTCATCTCCCCTTCCAATTTACCCAAAATCACATACCCTCCCCAATGTCCATAGCCCTACCCCCCTTCTCCCAACCCCCCTCCCCCCAGCAACCCACAGTTTGTTTCGTGAGATTAAGAGTCACTTATGGTTTCTCTCCCTCCCTATCCCATCTTGTTTCATGGATTCTTCTCCTACCCACTTAAGCCCCCATGTTGTATCACCACTCCCTCATATCAGGGAGATCATATGATAGTTGTCTTTCTCCGCTTGACTTATTTCGCTAAGCATGATACGCTCTAGTTCCATCCATGTTGTCGCAAATGGCAAGATTTCGTTTCTTTTGATGGCTGCATAGTATTCCATTGTGTATATATACCACATCTTCTTGATCCATTCATCTGTTGATGGACATCTAGGTTCTTTCCATAGTTTGGCTATTGTGGACATTGCTGCTATAAACATTCGGGTGCACGTGCCCCTTTGGATCACTACGTTTGTATCTTTAGGGTAAATTCCCAGTAGTGCAATTGCTGGGTCATAGGGCAGTTCTATTTTCAACATTTTGAGGAACCTCCATGCTGTTTTCCAGAGTGGTTGCACCAGCTTGCATTCCCACCAACAGTGTAGGAGGGTTCCCCTTTCTCCGCATCCTCGCCAGCATCTGTCATTTCCTGACTTGTTGATTTTAGCCATTCTGACTGGTGTAAGGTGATATCTCATTGTGGTTTTGATTTGTATTTCCCTGATGCCGAGTGATACGGAGCACTTTTTCATGTGTCTGTTGGCCATCTGGATGTCTTCTTTGCAGAAACGTCTGTTCATGTCCTCTGCCCATTTCTTGATTGGATTATTTGTTCTTTGGGTGTTGAGTTTGTTAAGTTCTTTATAGATTTTGGACACTAGTCCTTTATCTGATATGTCGTTTGCAAATATCTTCTCCCATTCTGTCAGTTGTCTTTTGGTTTTGTTAACTGTTTCCTTTGCTGTGCAAAAGCTTTTGATTTTGATGAAATCCCAAAAGTTCATTTTTGCCCTTGCTTCCCTTGCCTTTGGCGATGTTCCTAGGAAGATGTTGCTGCGGCTGAGGTCGAAGAGGTTGCTGCCTGTGTTCTCCTCAAGGATTTTGATGGATTCCTTTCTCACATTGAGGTCCTTAATCCATTTTGAATCTATTTTTGTGTGTGGTGTAAGGAAATGGTCCAATTTCATTTTTCTGCACGTGGCTGTCCAATTTTCCCAACACCATTTATTGAAGAGGCTGTCTTTTTTCCATTGGACATTCTTTCCTGCTTTGTTGAAGATTAGTTGACCATAGAGTTGAGGGTCTATTTCTGGGCTCTCTATTCTGTTCCATTGGTCTATGTGTCTGTTTTTGTGCCAGTACCATGCTGTCTTGATGATGACAGCTTTGTAATAGAGCTTGAAGTCCGGAATTGTGATGCCACCAACTTTGGCTTTGTTTTTCAATATCCCTTTGGCTATTCGAGGTCTTTTCTGGTTCCATATAAATTTTAAAATTATTTGTTCCATTTCTTTGAAGAAGATGGATGGTACTTTGATAGGAATTGCATTAAATGTGTAGATTGCTCTAGGTAACATAGACATTTTCACAATATTTATTCTTCCAATCCAGGAGCATGGAACATTTTTCCATTTCTTTGTGTCTTCCTCAATTTCTTTCATGAGTACTTTATAGTTTTCTGAGTATAGATTCTTAGCCTCTTTGGTTAGGTTTATTCCTAGGTATCTTATGGTTTGGGGTGCAATTGTAAATGGGATTGACTCCTTAATTTCTCTTTCTTCTGTCTTGTTGTTGGTGTAGAGAAATGCAACTGATTTCTGTGCATTGATCTTATATCCTGACACTTTACTGAATTCCTGTATAAGTTCTAACAGTTTTGGAGTGGAGTCTTTTGGGTTTTCCACATAGAGTATCATATCATCCGCGAAGAGTGATAATTTGACTTCTTCTTTGCCGATTTGGATGCCTTTAATTTCCTTTTGTTGTCTGATTGCTGAGGCTAGGACTTCTAGTACTATGTTGAATAGCAGTGGTGATAATGGACATCCCTGCCGTGTTCCTGACCTTAGTGGAAAAGCTTTCAGTTTTTCTCCATTGAGAATGATATTTGCAGTGCGTTTTTCATAGATGGCTTTGATGATATTGAGGTATGTGCCCTCTATCCCTACACTTTGAAGGGTTTTGATCAGGAAGGGATGCTGTACTTTGTCAAATGCTTTTTCAGCATCTATTGAGAGTATCATATGGTTCTTGTTCTTTCTTTTATTGATGTGTTGTATCACATTGACTGATTTGCGGATGTTGAACCAACCTTGCAGCCCTGGGATAAATCCCACTTGGTCGTGGTGAATAATCCTTTTAATGTACTGTTGAATCCTATTGGCTAGTATTTTGGTGAGAATTTTCGCATCTGTGTTCATCAAGGATATTGGTCTATAGCTCTCTTTTTTGATGGGATCCTTGTCTGGTTTTGGGATCAAGGTGATGCTGGCCTCATAAAATGAGTTTGGGAGTTTTCCTTCCATGTCTATTTTTTGGAACAGTTTCAGGAGAATAGGAATTAGTTCTTCTTTAAATGTTTGGTAGAATTCCCCCGGGAAGCCATCTGGCCCGGGCTTTTGTTTGTTTGGAGATTTTTAATGACTGTTTCAATCTCCTTACTGGTTATGGGTCTGTTCAGGCTTTCTATTTCTTCCTGGTTCAATTTTGGTAGTTTATATGTTTCTAGGAATGCATCCATTTCTTCCAGATTGTCAAATTTGTTGGCGTAGAGTTGCTCATAGTATGTTCTTATAATAGTTTGTATTTCTTTGGTGTTAGTTGTGATCTCTCCTCTTTCATTCATGATTTTATTTATTTGGGTCCTTTCTCTTTTCTTTTTGATAAGTCTGGCCAAGGGTTTATCAATTTTATTAATTCTTTCAAAGAACCAGCTCCTAGTTTGGTTGATTTGTTCTATTGTTTTTTTGGTTTCTATTTCATTGATTTCTGCTCTGATCTTTATGATTTCTCTTCTCCTGCTGGGCTTAGGGTTTCTTTCTTGTTCTTTCTCCAGCTCCTTTAGGTGTAGGGTTAGGTTGTGTACCTGAGACCTTTCTTGTTTCTTGAGAAAAGCTTGTACCGCTATATATTTTCCTCTCAGGACTGCCTTTGTTGTGTCCCACAGATTTTGAACCGTTGTATTTTCATTATCATTTGTTTCCATGATTTTTTTCAATTCTTCTTTAATTTCCCGGTTGACCCATTCATTCTTTAGAAGGATGCTGTTTAGTCTCCATGTATTTGTGTTCTTTCCAAACTTCCTCTTGTGGTTGAGTTCTAGCTTCAGAGCATTGTGGTCTGAAAATATGCAGGGAATGATCCCAATCTTTTGATACCGGTTGAGTCCTGATTTAGGACCGAGGATGTGATCTATTCTGGAGAATGTTCCATGTGCACTAGAGAAGAATGTGTATTCTGTTGCTTTGGGATGAAATGTTCTGAATATATCTGTGATGTCCATCTCATCCAGTGTATCATTTAAGGCCTTTATTTCCCTGTTGATCTTTTGCTTGGATGATCTGTCCATTTCAGTGAGGGGAGTGTTAAAGTCCCCTACTATTATTGTATTATTGTTGATGTGTTTCTTTTATTTTGTTATTAATTGGTTTATATAGTTGGCTGCGCCCACGTTGGGGGCATAGATATTTAAAATTGTTAGATCTTCTTGTTGGACAGACCCTTTGAGTATGATATAGTGTCCTTCCTCATCTCTTATTATAGTCTTTGGCTTAAAATCTAATTGATCTGATATAAGGATTGCCACTCCTGCTTTTTTCTGATGTCCATTAGCATGGTAAATTCTTTTCCACCCCCTCACTTTAAGTCTGGAGGTGTCTTCGGGTTTAAAATGAGTTTCTTGGAGGCAACATATAGATGGGTTTTGTTTTTTTATCCATTCTGATACCCTGTGTCTTTTGATTGGGGCATTTAGCCCATTAACATTCAGGGTAACTATTGAGAGATATGATTTTAGTGCCATTGTATTGCCTGTAAGGTGACTGTTACTGTATATTGTCTCTGTTCCTTTCTGATCTACCACTTGTAGGCTCTCTCTTTGCTTAGAGGACCCCTTTCAGTATTTCCTGTAGAGCTGGTTTGGTGTTTGCAAATTCTTTCAGTTTTTGTTTGTCCTGGAAGCTTTTAATCTCTCCTTCTATTTTCAATGATAGCCTAGCTGGATATAGTATTCTTGGCTGCATGTTTTTCTCGTTTAGTGCTCTGAAAATGTCATGCCAGCTCTTTCTGGCCTGCCAGGTCTCTGTGGATAAGTCAGCTGCCAATCTAATACTTTTACCATTGTATGTTACAGACTTCTTTTCCCGGGCTGCTTTCAAGATTTTCTCTTTGTCACTAAGGCTTGTAAGTTTTACTATTAGGTGACGGGGTGTGGGCCTATTCTTATTGATTTTGAGGGGCGTTCTCTGAACCTCCTGAATTTTGATGCTCGTTCCCTTTGCCATATTGGGGAAATTCTCCCCAATAATTCTCTCCAGTATACCTTCTGCTCCCCTCTCTCTTTCTTCTTCTTCTGGAATCCCAATTATTCTAATGTTGTTTCATCTTATGGTGTCACTTATCTCTCGAATTCTCCCCTCATGGTCCAGAAACCTTCACAACTTTTTATAAAAAAAAAAAAACCAGTAGTCCAAGAAAACTTTGTCTTTTTAACAGATAAATAATTTTTAGTTTTACATAAGTACATTATTGGTAGTAAGGCTTAATTCCTTAGAATAACAATTTAATTTTTAGCCAACTTGACCATATATAAAATTCCTTTCATGAGATTCTTTTTCTATAAAACTTCCACAACTTTCTATGTCTATTAGGTTTGTCCTAACTTTCTCCTTATTCTGGAACAACGAATTTGCTTTAGGATAAAATTACCTTTTTTCCTACCCCCACCCCAAACAGACACACACACACACACACACACACACACACACACACGATGTCCTTCATGCCATGCCTTATCCAATCTTATTTTCTCTACTTTTCATATATAACCATTTTCTTTGATCCTTATTATTTTTAGTAGTTCTTTGTTTTTTAAAGTTTTATTTATTTATTAGAGAGAGAGAGTGGGTGTGTGCAAGGAGGGGCAGAGGGAGAAGGAAAAGAGACTCCCCACTAAGCTGGGAGCTGGATGGGGGCTTCATCCCAGGACTATGAGACCATGACTTGAACTGAAGGCAGCTGCCTAACCAACTGAGCCACCCAGGCATCCCTCTAGCCATTTTGTTAAAAACTTTTTTTGCTGACAATTTCAACTTGATCAGTTTAAATGTTTTTTTCTAAATTTCAAGAACTTATACAGCTTATCTAGAAATCATGTCCAGTAGTTGCTACCGAATAATTACAAATTTACTCTTAGAAAATAGCTTAATTGCTTATGCATTATCTTAGGTTAATAGAAACTTTTATATAGTTAAAAAAAAAAAGTACAGGCTTTTTGGAAGTGACAGTTTGAGATTCACTGGTGTCTGTGGTCTCATCCTGACGGTGCTCTGTTAGAACGGGGATGATAGAACAGGCAAGGACGACAGGATCCCCACATTGTTGCTGAAGAGGCTTCTCTAAGTTACGTAGGCAAAAGAAAGATTTGAAAAATGGGACAACTTCTAAACCGGTGGCAGAGCTATAAATAGCGGGGAAGCTGCCAACAGAAGTCCCAGCTTTGTAACTTGTTGTAAGAAATGGGGGAAGTGCCTTTAAACAAAGATTGCTGCCTGGCTGCAAATCTGAAAAGACAGGGCAACAAAGTATGAGGCTCACAGCCTGATGACCTCACAGACCCTTTGTGGCTCAACTTCCGGGGATGTGAGAGCAGGACTTTTGAACATGTTGGGTCATTCCATAGTGAGAAATGTGTCTATTTTATGGTCTAGCACATTCCTATATAAAGAAAACCATCTAAATAACTGAAATAGGGGCGCCTGGGTAGCTCAGTCGGTTGGACATCTGACTCTTGGTTTTGGCTCCCAGGTCATGATCTCAAGGTCGTGGGATTGAGCCCCGTCTGGGACTCGGCACTCAGTGGGGAGTCTGCTTGAGAATTCTCTCTCCCTCTCCCTCTGTCCCTCCCCACTTCCTGCCACCCCCACACTCACTTGCTCTCCCTCTCGCTCTTTAAAATAAATAAATATTTAAGTACCTGAACTAAAAGTTTAATAAACTGTATGTATTTCCTATATTCAGTATATGCCACGAATATATTCTGTGTTGCACTTTATGGAATTATATATAATCAATGATATTTATAAATTATAGATAAAGTTGAAGATACATTTTCCATTTATCTGCATGGATATACATAATAATACATATATTTCCCACTTAAATAAATTAATCATAATTCATCAATGGCCTGTTTGAAAACGAAGAGGTTGGGGCACCTAGGTGGCTCAGTCATTAAGTGTCTGCCTTCGGCTCATGTCATAATCAGAGGGTCCTTGTATTGAGCCCTGCACTGGGCTCCCTGCTCAGTGGGGAGCCTGCTTCTCCCTCTCCCACTCCCTCTGCTTGTAATCCTTCTCTCATTATCTCTCTCTCTCTTTGTCAAATAAATAAATAACATCTTAAAAAAGAACAACAAGACGTTATAATAGACTCTTCCATAGGAGGAGAAAGCTCTCATGGGAACACTGTTGTTTCTCGCCTTCCAAGGGGCACCTGTAGCATTGTCGGCGTTCCCTCAGTATGAATGCACACAGCACAGTTAATTTATGCTTATTACTGTGTGTTCTTTTTGTTGTTCCTTATGTATCCTCAGCTCTTCTTCTGATATTATGCAATATTTGTCATCGTGGTTTTTCAGTGAAAAGTAGGAAACAGGAAATTTTGCACAATCGTATGTTAGCATCCTGCAGTAGATGAGAAAATCTGTAAATATATTTCCATTTTTTCAGGGTGACATAAAACATGTTTATTAATAGACTCATATTTCTTGTGTCTCTGTAAAAATTAAAGAGCGAAGAGTATAGGTAGTATAGATACTTATGTTTAGCATTTAATGTTTACCTTATTTGGAAATGACTTAGCTATTCAATAAATATCTATTGTACAGTTTAACTTAGTATAATATTTGATCTTATTAACATTTATTGACATTATTTGCTTTCAGCAAATATACTTGGATAAGGCACTAAACAGCTAACCATCATCTTATGTTATTTCACTTACTGACAAATTCTGTAATAGAAAGATAGCATGAATTTATTTGATTAGTGACCCAGGTAGAAGAAGTTGTTTATCTGCATTATATTTAATCCAGAACTCTGAGTAAGTACCTATTTTTCTTAAACCAACAAATTTAAAGTAGTGTTTATTGATCAGAGATTATCTCAGATCGTATGAACTGAGAAAACATTTGGGTTCACTGCTATATTTCTGAGATGATATTTGACTTATGTAAACACTTAATTTTATTCAAGGCAATGAAATAGAGCTCTGTACTTTAATTTTGGTAGTACTGATACCCGGGTTGGCTAGGAAGCAGTGAGCTAGCTCCACGCGCTCTGTGAGTACCAGCTCCTCGGTGCTCACAGGCCTCGGAGCTGTTGGGGGATCTTCTCTGGATCCTGCTTCTCAGACGTCATTTAATATCAACATTAAAGACACAATAGCCAATGATTTTATGAGCAAAATAAATTTCTTCGGGAATACCCAAGGAACTGCAATTTCTGACAAGCCACAGGCAGGTATGAAGCGACAAAGGGAAAGTCAGCTTTTATTAGGGTTTAGGAGGAAACAGGGGAGGATTGTTTAAACAGAAGTTCACTGAAGAAGAGTCTTAGATTATGGCAGGTTTTCAGTGGTTATAAGAGCTTATTGCTGTGGCTGGGACAGATCTTCCTTCTTTTTCTTAAAAGCCAGAGATAAAAATCCTATGAGAAAAGCACCCTCCCTTAACAAGAATTTCCTTCTTTCTCTTTGTTAGTTACCCGGGATGCAAGGGGTGGGACTTGCATGGGAGCGCCCCCTGCAGGGCTTCCCACTCTTTAAAATTGTTGTAGTTGTTTTTCTTTAAAGATTTTATCCATTTATCCAGAGATCACAAGTAGGCAGAGAGGCAGGCAGAGAGGCAGGCAGGCAGAGAGAGAGGGAAGCAGGCTCCCCGCCAGCAGAGAGCCCGATGCGGGGCTTGATCCCAGAACCCTGAGATCATGACCCGAACTGAAGGCAGAGACCCAACCCTCTGAGCCACCCAGGCGCCCCTGTAGTTGTTTTAAGATTATATTTATTTGAGGTGGGGGGGTAGCAGAGGGGGAGGGAGAGGGAGAAAGAATCTGAAGCACACAACACACTGAGCCCCACACGGGGCTCCATCCCACGTCCTGGAGATCATGACCTGAGCAGAAAACAAGAGTCAGACTTAAACAGCTGAGCCACCAGGTGCCCCTCCAGACTCCATTTAAAATGAGATGTCCTTTACTCATTTTCATACGATGAGACTTTTGCATACTCAAAAGCTCTGACCCACCCAGCAGAAAAATGCCCTCTCGATGAAGAGCTTGAGGTGATGCATCTGCCTCAGCAGGGCTTCATCTGAGAAGAAAGCCTTGGGAGGTCGGTTGGCTAGAGAAGCCCCAGAACTCCTTGGGCAGCAAGTCCATATGGGGAATGGCTGTCCCCCGCTGGCAGCTGCCACCTCAGGATGATGCTCAGGGGTTGTCCCCTCCGCACTCCATCTAGCAGTTTCTTAGGGCCTGGCCCCAGCTGAGCAGCCAGGTGGTCCCAGGTTCCCTCAGGCTGGCTGAAGTGTTTTGAATGGAGCATGTGCTGGCAGTAGTTTCAGGTGGCCAGAAAATGAAATGAACAAGAGTTGGGAGAGGCCAGGTCTCAGGAACGGAATGATGGGGGTCCACAGCATTTGCCTAATTCCAAGATTTACCCTACACAAATGGGTTTATTCCTTCTGAAGGTAAAGCTGGACAAATTTGCACTTTGTTGCCTGGGACTGGACTGGGCTAGGCTGACTGACAGGGCATGTTCCAATAAGAGAAACCAGGAACTTCAATTACTGGTAAATAGGGGACTCCATTAGGCAGCCTATCTACATAGAGACTGACCGTGGCTAGCTTAAAGTGGACACCTCAGAAATATTTTCAAGGTGGACTTTCTACCCAACCTCCCCCCTGCCCCAACTGCAAAGGTATTAATGGTGTTTTGGAATGGCCTGAGTTCCACAGGCCTGCAGGGTGCTGGTAGCCAAGGCCTGGCTGACACAATGTGCTCTGCACGTGGGTAAATCCACAGGCTAGGGAAGCCAGAGATCTGGAACAGGGCAAGTGTCAGGACAGGCTGGGTCATGGGTAGGGCCACTGTAGGTCCAAAGGGAGCTGCCTAATTCCAAGCCCTATTCTACACAAAGGAACATAGGGGGCTAAGGGGCAGGGGACTGCAAATGGGTCTCATTGGCTGTTTTGAATTAAAATTACTTAAATAGCTTGTGCAAGACAACTCTCTGACCTCCCTTTGTCTCCAGGAAGCAGGAAATAAATCTCCCATGTGCAAGGCACCCTCCCTGTACCAGGAAGTAAGGAGTCACCCTTATCACCAGAGAGAGGGAATTCAGTCAAGAAAGCCACAGAAACCAATCTTGTTACTTTTACTAGTTTACTTCTCCAGCCAAAATTCTGTTAGATTTCCTCACTAATTGAAGCTTCCAAACATAAGTTTTCTTTGGTCTGTCAGACTCCTCACAGGTTGTTTCTTTGTCTAAAATGTGAAAAAGCTGCTTGCCTTTTGTTTTCAAAGTTAACATTAGGCCTCCATTCACAATAATTAAATTTTTTGTTTTGTCTTCTGTTAATCTGTTTCATATCACTTTAATTCTCAGACCAGCTAGAAGAACCTTGACTAACAGAGGCAAATTTTTCCTCCCCAGCAGTTGGAATAGGCAGCAGGATAAACTTTACTGGCTGGATGCTGCTGCATCTGAGAAATCCTGTGACATCCGACAAAAGCCGGCACAAAGTAAGAATCTTCACCCCATTAACTTAACACCCCACTCCCCCCAGATCTCTTCCTGCAGGTCTAATAGAAGCAAGAATGGTGAGAGTTTTGGCTCCAAATTTGTAACAGTAAGAGAAACTAATTTGTGGAACTGGTTCCTCGAGCTTAGCAACTCCAGTAAATTTGATAAAGTACTCTAGGCTCTACTGGTCCTGTTCGACCCAGAGACACTCACATTTTCTTTGTCATTGTCTTTTGGGTTGTTTGTCATAAAAAGGAATTACCACATGGAAAGGACACAGGCATAGGCCG
The DNA here is from genome assembly GCF_020171115.1 of Neogale vison. Taxonomy (NCBI): domain Eukaryota; kingdom Metazoa; phylum Chordata; class Mammalia; order Carnivora; family Mustelidae; genus Neogale; species Neogale vison. The sequence continues at coordinate 155,298,959 of NC_058096.1, forward strand.
TATTGGCCTGCTGTTGGAGCTGGCCTCACAGACTGGTAAGTTAGTAGTTCTCATCACATCATTTTGCGACGTAGCATCTTATCTTCTTCTATGTCCCAAGAGCTTGGCTTTGTGAACAGTGAAATACTCTCTTTGGTCTCCACCATTGGCAGAATGCACTTGCTGGGTGCACCTTGGTGACCTGTAAAGTAAACTAAAAGGACAAGAGTTCAAGTACATGCAGTTACAAGCAAAACTCTCTGTATCCAGCCATGCCACCTCTCAGGAGTTTCTCATAAGAGGCCCCAGGCCAAAAGGACAATAATCTCTTAGTTGCTTATTAGTGCTGGAAAAGTGTTATTTCATCAGCCCATGTGGCAGGAGTCATGGATTAAAACTGAAGACATTCCATGCTTTTTTGGGAGAACACAGAAACTGTTTTCTTTAAACCAACCTTAACACGTGTCCAATAGAGGCTGTTGCTTTTCGGACTATTTTGGGGAGTGATTTTGGAAATGAGGGCTATAAAAGAATCCCTCCCAGATGGCATATTTTGATCATTCTCTAGGCCCAAAATTGCTGGGGTGGCAGCTTGAAGTCAGCCATGGGCCTTCCTCATCTCCCTAGGCTGCCTCACCTGGTCTCATTCAGACCAGTTGACCAGGGTCCCAGCTGGTGTCTTGTACTGGAGGTGAGCCCCACTTGCCACCCAGGCCAGTCTTGCCAAGGCGGTCCACACTCTTCCACTTCTTTCAGCCCATGGGAAGACTGACGGAGCAAGGGTACATTAGCCCTTGGAAGTGGGCAGCGTCTTTTACGATCCACATACAGATCCCACCACGGGGCTTCTCCACACATCTGCCAGAGTCCAGGTCCTGGGCTCCCCTGAACCTGCCAGGCTGCTGCAAGTCTGTGTGTACTACGGCAGCCCTCCTTGGGTCTCCCGGATCCTCCAGGAACTGGGGCACCCCCAGCAGCTCCCAAAACACCTGCATAGTCTCCTGCAAGACAAAACCCAGCCCCGAATTTCCCTCTGCCCCACAGCTATAATAAGCTGCCACAGTCGGCCTCCGTGCAGACTAGCTCCCCCATAGGGTCCCTGGTTCCTAGAGCAACCAGGATCCCCAGGTGTCGCCTGCCTCAGGAAGCCTGGTCCCCTCACCCAGGTCCCACCCTGGCAAGGCAGTCCTCGTTCCTCCTGCCTGGCCTTCAAGGGTAACATAAGCACACTGGTGTCAAATAAGGTTTGGAACTGGTCAGATGCCGGCTCCCTGTGGAGCCCTGGCTCCTGGCACCCCACCTTACCCTACAGCTGCCCTGAGCCAGCTCCCAGGTTCCCTGGCTCCCCTGACCTACTGCCAAAGGCCAGGGACCTGTCCACACCCGGTTCTGCAGGCTTCCGCCGGCAGGGGGCGCCAAAGGCCTCTGAGCAAGGGCCGGGTGGTGGTGGGGAGGCTGGCAATCCATGGTGTTTCCCAGGCATATAGTCGGAGCACTTGAACCTCTGTGACCTTCTTCACCTGGACTTCTTCCCTGTGTGTCTGTGTCTCTGTATCCAAATCTCTTTCTCCATTCTTTTATAAAAATAGTGGTCATTGGATTTAGGGCTAATCCTAATCCATTATGGCTTCATTTTAACTCAGTTACATCTCAGTAATTTCTAAATAATTTTGCATTCCCTAGCACTGGGTGTTAAGACTTCAACAGATCTTTTGGGGAGACATGATTAAACCCACTACAATCTCGGGGCACCTGGGTGGCTCAGTGGCTTAAAGCCTCTGCCTTCGGCTCAGGTCATGACCCCAGGGTCCTGGGATCGAGCACCGCATCGAGCCCCGCATCGGGCTCTCTGCTCAGCAGGGAGCCTGCTTCCTCCTCCCTCTCTCTCTGCCTGCCTCTCTGCCTACTTGTGATCTCTGTCGGTCAAATAAATAAATAAAATCTTTAAAAAAATAAATAAACGCACTACAATCTCTTAGAGGGGTTCATGTCAGCTGTGTTGAGTTCTTGAGGTTGAACCCACCTGCTCCTTTCTCTTTTTCTAACCCTGTGGATCAAATTGTCCGTACCAGTCAGAGTGCAGTTAGGAAAGCAGCTGAGTACTCAAGTATGGGTTTTAAAGAGATATTTTTTTTTTTTGTAGGGGATTTGTTGATCAGAGAAAGGATGGAGCGAGAAGCCAAATGGATTGGTGATATAACTCAGAGTATATCAATAGCAGGAAGCTGTCCACCTCGGGCTGGAAGCATAGTGGAGCCCAGAGGCTGGGTGGCTCCAGGGAAGGTCATCTGGCCAAAGCTGGAGCCATGAGGAATGTCAGTTGCTGCTGAAAAGTCCACTTGAGACTGAGAGGGAGAAGGAAGTATTTTCTCCTCCTGCGCCCTTGTCTTCTACCCACTGAGACTGGTTTGAAGCCTGAGAGCAAGAGGGTCTGGAGGATGTGGCCAGCAGGGGAGATACAGAGAAGGTGGAAGGAGGAAGGGCACACAGACCAAGGACCAGCACAACCATTAGCTGGCAGAACAATTGCCTCCTGCTTTTCTTAAAATCAAACTTTTTATTTTTATTTTGCGATAATAGATTTTGATGCAGTTGTGAGAAGTTGCACAGAGGGATCCCATGGACGCTTCACCCAGTTTCTCCCAGTGGAACGATCGTCCACTATCACACTATCATAACCTATGAATCATGGTGCAGCTACTGTGGACAATTCTGTCCATTCCAGTCGCAGTCTATTGCATTCCTATTTCATGTCCAGTTCCGCTTTTAGCCAGTGAGAGACCCTCAAGTTGACCCCTAGGTGCCTTTGATAAGATTCCATTAATATTTGACAGCTTCTTCCTTTTCTAGCACAACCACATGTTCTAGGGTCATGTGGTGCCTTTTTTGCTTTGTTGTGCCCAAATTCCGAGACCCCCCAAAAACGACCACCAGAGTCCAGAGTCAAAGCCAAACAGCAAGAGTCGTTTATTACGAGTTCGAACCTGGACCTCCGCGCACTCGTTGCCGGTGACGCTAAGAGGTCCTGAGGTCAGGATCACAGCACTTTTTATACTCTGTTTTGGGGAGGCAGGGACTTAGCATACATCATAGTATCTCGTAACAAATCACTACATACCGCGGGAAAATCAAACAGCAACTCTATAATATGACTGGAGCGCTACAGAGCAGGAAAAGGCTGGGAACAGATTATTGTTTAGGTCAAAGTGCTGTCATTCTTCAAACTGCTTGGTTGGCACCGCTAGGGTATGTGTCACCTCAGGATTGGCCGGGGTTTCCCTGTCAAGCCACGGGGAGCCAGATGGTTATTATCTCCCGTACCCAAAGCTGGGTGGGGGGTCCAGGGGCAGTCACTTTGTCACATCCAATTCTGGTTGGGGGTTTCCCTGGCGCCAGATGGCTGTTATCTCTCGGCCCAGAGCCAGATGGGGGTCTGGGAGCGGCCACTCTGCTAGGTTCGATTCTGGGCAGGGGTTGTGTGGTTACAGAGTGCCTATAGAAAGTTTGCTGGTAATTTTCCATCTCCTCGTGGGTTAGCAAGTGAAGGTACAGAAGCAGAAATAGCGGTTATGGTTATAATTTAGGCATCTCAGCTTCAGGTGTGGATTCAGCCATTTCTCAAGGAGCCCCAATTTCTTTGAGTGGGAAATGGTATTAGAGACTAAAATTCATTGCTACTAGACATTTTCAGCAAACAGCTGGGAAAAACTTCTTTTTAGAAAGAAACATAAGAAATAACAAGTTATTGATATTTCCTATTTAAATGTAAGATTATAGGATTTTTCCATTATTTCTTTGACTGTATCTCTTTCTTCTCATGCCCTCCTAGTTTTTTTCTGTACCCTCCCCCCACTTTGGTTTTATACACCCAAGACCTAAACCCCTAGTAGGTTCAGATTTATCTCTTACGTCCCTCATTTTACTTTCCCATCTGAACACCTTCCAGCTCTGAAATGAGGAGTCTGATATTTTCCCCCATTAGAACTAACATAGTGGAAATAAGATGGACTTGTAGGGATGGTGAAAATCTTCCCACCTCAGGACAGCTCAAGGTCCTGTGAGCAATTGGATTCCTTAACACCAACCATTTCCAGGCAAACACTCCTCAGCCTTTCCAGGAAGTTACTCCTGACAGACACACCTCCCCAGGGAAATCACAACTAACACAATTAAATGAGTATGCTAGTTAAAGCCGATCACCAGCGATTCTATCTCTGAAAGTCTCCTGAGACAAAGCTGAGTGTTTTTCCATTCTTTCTTTAAAAAAAAAAAAAAAATCTGATCCAGATTGAATTATGTTCCATGGCAACTTGCATCAGTGAAGTTGTCATGGTTACAGGTGAACCTGAAAGTGAGCTGTGACCGCCTGGGCTCTGAGTTCCCTGAGCTACAGGTCTTAAAGACACATCCATTTGTCTTCTTGTCCAGGCTAGAAACATAGTGAGAATTAGTGAAATTTCCCAGCAAGGTGTAGCCTGCAGATGTATGCATGTTAAGGAAAGGCATAGCCACGGGCCTCTTCATATAAATGTTTCCCTCCATCAGCCAGAGCAGTGTCCAAGGACATATCACACCATTTCCCCATGCTTTCTTCTGCCCACGCATGAGGAACCAGGGAGAATCACCACGTGCCTGCAGCTCTCCAAATGAAGAAACCATGAGCCATTCCCAGGAATTCTCGTTAGATGAAAGATAAGAAATAATATCTTCCTTGGTTGTAAGGAGAAATTGTCCTCTTTAAAAATGTCCTGTGCTAAAAAAGAAAAAAAAATGTCCTGTGCTGCTCTGTGGAGGGTAGACTGGAGGAAAGAAGTCAAGGGAAAAGCCAAAAATTTCAGGTAAGAGCTACTGGACCAGCAATTCCTCTCCGTAGCACCCATCTGTCCCTTGTGGTATCAGCTGAAAGTTACCTGAGAGAAACCAGAGTGGAAACCCAGCAAAGGCCATCCAACCTTTTTTTTTTTTTTTTTGTTACTTTTTTTTTTTCCAATTTATTTATTTTCAGAAAAACAGTATTCATTATTTTTTCACCACACCCAGTGCTCCATGCAAGCTGTGCCCTCTATAATACCCACCACCTGGTACCCCAACCTCCCACCCCCCCGCCACTTCAAACCCCTCAGACTGTTTTTCAGAGTCCATAGTCTCTCATGGTTCATCTCCCCTTCCAATTTACCCAAAAGCACATACCCTCCCCAATGTCCATAACCTTCCCCCCTTCTTCCAACCCCCCTCCCCCCAGCAACCCACAGTTTGTTTCGTGAGATTAAGAGTCACTTATGGTTTGTCTCCCTCCCTATCCCATCTTGTTTCATGGATTCTTCTCCTACCCACTTAAGCCCCCATGTTGCATCACCACCATCCAACCTTTTTTCAATTACCTATGTTAGTGGTCTCCTCTAGCAGCACATTAGAATCACCTGGGAACTTTGGCAGGGAAAATGACACCTGTGATCCCACCCCAAAACAGTTAAATTGATATTTGGGGGTAGGGCCCAGATATGGGTATTTTAGAATGTACAACTCCAGAGGTTGACAACCACTGCGCTAGACCACAGGTCCTCACATGTAAACGTGCATCAGAATCATCCACTGGGCTGGGTAAAAAAATTAGATTGCTGTTGATCACCGCTTTAGATTCAGTAACTCTGGGATGGCCCCCAAGGACTCAGGTTGTACTGATGCTCCTGGTCAGGGACACCTCATCGAGAATCCCTGCTACAGAAAAATACTTCCAGCATCTGGTACCTGTCCCCTTGGCCTTGCCTTGTTCCTCATCTTCCACGGTTTCTGTGGTTACAAGCTCCTGACCACTGGCTTATCCCTGGACCCAACAATCATTTGACTTCTCCATTTTCCCCCTCACTGCAACCTCCTGGAAGTGGTTTTATATTCATCCTCCTCCTGCCCCTTCCTCTAGTCTTACCTCACCAGCCCCCCACCCGCCCACCCCGCCTCCAGCCTCAGGGGTCCCAATCTGTCATCAGCCTCCATGACCAGAGTTTCCATTGGGGTTGGATGGCTTCCTGTCAAGGGAAGAAGGTTACAGCTGGGGAGGGGGCCTTAAATGGATGTTCACATCAGGGGTCTTTATCTTGTCACAGTGTTACAACACCCTTAGATCTTTCTGGTTATACTATTCCCATGAGATGAAAGCATTTGAAAACTGTACAAGCCATTTCTAGGGTCTTAAGATGTGTCATTTTCCAGACTCATGAACCAAATCCAGTTCCATCTATCTTGAACCTCAATTTTCGGTTTCCATAGTGTAGTGGTTATCACGTTCGCCTCACACCTCAATTTTCGGACCCATAAGATAAGGGGGTTAGACTAAATCATTGCTAGAGTTTCTTTACTTTAACCTCTATAAAATAATAATTTCTCTAAGATCTGAAAGAGTGAGCAATTAGGTCCCATTACTGGCAAAATTAGATTCAGCCCAATGGAATCCAATACATTAAGTAAAAGCATGTACCCATGGAAACAAAGAAAATCATAAGCTTATTAAAAATAGAACATTTTAATTTAAAAATGTCTGCATTAATCTTTAAGACACTTAAAGGAAGATGATTTGGGCCAAGGCAGATGAGTCAGCAACCTCAGAGATTCCTGTGAGAATTGCTGTCATTTCCCAAAGACTCCTCTTATCGAGACATGCTCATGACCTACTAGCAAGTGAAAAAGGGAGGTCACGAAACAGTGTGTACAGTAGGACTTCACCTTGCATGCTGACATACTCACACAGAGAAAACAGTTTGGAAAGAGATAAAACACAAGGCGAACTCAAATTAAGGGTAATTTAAATTGCATTGTTTCACCTTATAGTGGTTTTCAGTTTTGCCTGCAGTGAACACGTTATGGCTTCAATAAAGGAAATACAAAAACTTTCACAAAAAACCTTTTACTTCCAAACTTGCACATCCAAAGGAGTATAAGCCTCATGGAAGGAGTCTGGGTCACAGATGCGAAGCTATCAGCAGAGCTCCCGCATAAGCACATTGGGTTTCCTGGGGACTTGTGTCCAAGCTGTTCTTGCCTGCCCAGACCTCTGCCAACTGCATCTGAAGCCATCAATTTGAAATCTTTCTCTTTTTTTAAGATTTTATTTATTTATTTGACAGAGATCACAAGTAGGCCGAGAGGCAGGTGGGGGGGGTATTGGGGGAAGAAGGCTCCCTGCTGAGCAGAGAGCCCGATGTGGGGCTCGATCCCAGGACCTTGAGATTATGACCTGAGACGAAGGCAGAGACTTAATGCACTGAGCCACCCAGGTGACCCGAAATCTTTCCTTTTTAAAAATAGTGCTTTTAGTGCCCAAATTTCCCTCTAAGAATTATATTAGTGACATCTCACAAATTTAGTATGCTGGGTTTTTGGTTTCATTCACTTAATATTTTCTGATTTCCTTTTTGATCCATGAGTTACTTAGAAGGACCTTATTTAGTTTCAAAAAATTGGGGGACTTTCTAGGTATGTTTCCATCATTGATTTCTGATTTAATTGCCCAGAGAACCTACTTTTAATTTGAATCCTTTTAGGTTTATTGAATCGTGTTTTATGTACCATAAGATTGTTTTGGTAAGTGCTCCATGTGCACTTGAAAAAGATTAAACTTATACTATAGTTGGGCAGGGTATTTGAAAAATATCAATTAGGTCAGGTTGGTAGGGTTATTTAAGTCTTCTGTATCTTTACTGATTTTCTGTCCACTTGTCTTATTAATTATTCAGATAGAGGTTTGTGATCTCTCTGCCCTGTGTGAGCTCTGGGCACTCTCTCCTCTAATCCTTTCACATGGTTTTTTCTTTGACCTCTGAGTTTCCTCATACGCCAACCAATACTCAACTGAAAACTTGAGAGGGACCTTATGCAGTGTTCTAGGAGCCACACTCCCATCTCTGACTGAGATCCCTCTTTTCTAGTCTTCTGTCCTTTGAACTCTCGCTGCCCTGGCTTTCCAAGTCTTCCAGCCTCATCTTCTCAACTCAGCTCTCTGACTGGTTTCCCTCCCCATGAACTGCGGCCTAGAAGCTCTCCCTATGCAGTAAGCTGGGGTAACTGTAAACTCTGTCTCATTTGTTTACTCTCTCTCAGGGATCACTCTGTTTTACTGACTGATGTCCAATGTCTTAAAAACACTTGTTTCATGTGCTTTGTCCAATCATATTTTAGGCTAAAGAATAAATCAAGTTCCTGTTACTCTGTTTTGGCCAGAACAGAAATGCCACCATTAACTCTTCTTCCACTCTTACCCGCTCTGACCCATTCTCTGCCCAACAGCTATCTTTTCTTCCTAAAAAAAAAAAAAAAAAATCTTTTAAAAATGTTAACTCTATCACTTCCTAGCTAAACATTCTTTGATGGGCTCCATTGCTCTTAGAACCCAAAACCTTAAGTATACTTCCAAGGACTGTACACTCTACTTCATGCTTACCTCTTTAACCTTATTTAGCTCCAAATCTCCCTCTTGCTCTCTGATCTCCAATTTCATGACTATGGCCCCTGGTTCCCCAGGGCCTTTGCTCATACTATTTCTTCTCTCTTCCCTTATCCCCCGAAGCACTACTTATGTATCTTCCACATCTTCCTCAAACAAGCCCAACATAATTCCTTAAACTAGAGTATGTTTTCCTGCCATCATCTTTCAGAGTTCTCAGTTTTTTTCTTGCACCTTATATGCTCCCTGGCTTTATTATATACTGTCATGCTTATTTACTTAACATTGGACTTCTTTGCTAGATTTTAGGCTCCAGAAGATCACAGGTAGTGTCTGTGTTGTTCTCCAGTGCAGCGACAGTATCTGGCTTAGGGCTTCATACAGAGTGATGAATGGTGGATAAAGGAGGGAGACTAGAGCAGAGTCTGTGGTGCTGACTCCTATTCCCCTAGTTCCCCCTAATTCCTTTGCACAATAAAGGCTTCCTAAAAAAAGTATCTGGGCTTCTCCATCTGATGGCTTTCTGCACAGGTGTGGGGCAGAAGATGAGACTCTTGGAAATAGTTCCTGCCGGGGCACCTGGATGGCTCAGTTGATTAATCCTCCCAACTCTTGATTTTAGCTCAGATCATGATCTCAGGGTTGTGGGATCTAGCCTAGCACTGGGCTCTGTGCTCAGCACTGTTTGTCCCTCTCCTTCTCTGCACCCAGCACCCCCATCATGCACTCTCTATCTCTAATAAATAAATAAAATCATTTTAAAAAAGGAAAAAAGAGAAATACCTCCTGCCACAGTGGATAAGAGCTAGAGCTTGAAATCCCCTGTTTCTCCCCAATTTGGGGACTATAACTCTGAGGAATGTTCTATGCAGTCCCCAGATTTCCCCAGTGTGACTGAGCCACTGTTTCTCAATTTGCCCTATATTGGCTTCTTTCCCTCCCCTGTCTTACTTTTCCATTCTCTGGAATGGAAATGTTCTTGCCTGCCCAGGACCACCTCTGAAATAAACAGCTTGCCCTCAGATTCTTGTTTTGGAGATACCCAGCTTAAGAGAACGATACAATAAATGGGAGTCACAGACAGGTGACAGATCCCTGTAGGTACAGATGAACTGAGTGGTGTTTGTGCAGCATCTAGCGTGTTAATCAGGCTTTGGAAACCTGGAAATGGGGGAGGAATATGGAGGAAATGCTATGTGCAGATCTTCAAAGGGCAGGTATGGAAAGTGAGCAATCTGTATGGGACTTCCATCCCTGCCCCAGGGAAGGGATGACTTTTCTGCTCTAACAGGCTGTTTTTGGTTTAAGAATTTCCTCCCTCATCTTCAGGAATAATGCTCTTCTTCTGAGCTGGTGAATCTTAATGTGCCAGTGAAATCATTTGCACTTTAGGTCACGTCACCCAAGTCAGCCTTATTACTATTTCTGCTTTTACAAAATGTCTCTTTCATAAGCCAGGATCAAAGAACAAAATACGGGACACAGCAAGTTCAAGAGTGTGGCTTCCTCCCGCACTCCTCAAAGTCAGGCCAAGGGCTGGCAATTTTTCCCGTGACTAGCAAAGGGGTGATGACAGTCTGATGAGAGTAGGACCAACAGGAGATGTCTTTTTCCTCTAGAATCATCTAGAATGTCTGTCAGATGATTGCCTCCATTCAGCTTGGCTGTGAACCAGGTAGACTCAATCAGACGAGAAGAGTTTTTCCAAAATAAAGGAAGCAAAGCCAGCAAGCCTTCAGTCTTGTCTTTGATGATGTAATTAGGCCCAAATGCCTTCTCTGAAGTTATGTAGGCTGAAAATATACATTGAAGATCCCTCAAAATACTGATAAAATACCCCCAAATGATATATTGCAAGGAGGGTTTGCTGAATGAAGGAAGCTGTTGAAGCAACAGTGTTTCCCCTGTGAAGTAGAAGCCCAGGGCTTCCTCTTGACTTCAGTGGGAGACTTCTAGCAGTGGGCACCACTGTCCCACACAACATCTGGGGGAACGTCAACTGGCCCACAGCTGGGCCTCCACAAACTAATACCCTCATCAGCAGATGTTCTCTTGCTAGATGTTGTAAGTGGTACCCAGCAGATTGTTTAGGCTGTGTGAAAAAATAGGTCTCGTTGGGCAACTAAATAACGAAGTATACATTATTATCTCCCAAGCTCATTCAGGGCATCATGGAAGGCAGGGACATTATCCATCTTGCTAACTCTCAGAGGTTTCACCTGGATGCAATGTATTCTCTAGTCATGTTGCCTCTGGACAAGAGACCAAAAGCTGGTGAAGGCTGATGGAAATACATGGCAGAAACCAAGCCAGGGACTACAGACAACTCTGGGGTCTTGTGAAGGGACGGCTGTTCAGAGGTTTCAACAGATAGAGTTGATGCTGAGTGAAGTTCTTATTCTAACAGAATGAAAAGACATTCTGGAAGAAGTGGGATGGGCTATAGGAAGAAAAAAATGTCAAGATCAGTATTTTCATTAATGGATCTTCCCCCCATCCCAGCCTTTTTGCCTGATCTTCTTAAGCACCGTGAGTTGCAACTCCTCCCCCCACAAACCTTGAAGGGCCAACTGGAAAGGTGTCTCCTTACTGGTTAGTAGTTAACACACACTGAACACCTACTACGTGACTGTGATACTGTGCTAATAACTTCTGCCTTATTCTATTCATTTTCACATTGTCATGTAGCAAGACAGAGAAAGAGGTCTTAAAAACCTGCCAGTAGAATTCCTCTTATAAAAGGGACTGTCTTGAAAGCAACTACATGAGGTGCTAGGTGAAGGTAGCAGACCACAGACTGAAGACCACACTCATCAGCCAACATCTCCTTCAGCATTGCTCCAGTCCCCTTCTCCCACAGGGTCCACACTGGCTATAGAGAATTATAAACGCCATCTCCCACATGCTTAGGAGCTAGGGATCCATGTGGGACCTGGGGTCCATCAAAAAAACCTTGGAAGAAGGAAGGGCAGTCCATGAGGTTGTACCCCTGCATGGGGAAATGGCGGCAGAGGAGTGTGGCTCTCTGTGGTTGGCCAGGACATTGGTAGGTTCTGGCTCATGGCAGGCAGCATGATCCTGGAGGTGAGGACGCAGCAGTTCCCTTGGCCATTCGGTTCTCAGCCACGGTGGTTGTGGGCATTGCTCCTAGGAGCCCAGTTCAGAGTCCCTCCATCATCCCAGCAAATCTGTGAGTCATCCAATATCCTTTAACAAATCCCATTCTGGGGGTGTCTGTGTGGCTCAGTAGGTTAAGTGTCTGCCTTTGGCTCAGGTCATGATTCTAGGGTCCTGGGATCAAGTCACCTGCGTCAGGATCCCTCTCTGCTGGGAGCTTGCTTCTCCCTCTCCCTCTGCCTGCTGCTCCCTGTGCTTGTGCTCTCTCCCTCTCTCTAAAATAAATAAAATCTTAAAAATCAATCAATTAATCAATCAATCCCATTCTGCCAAAGCCAGCCAGAGTGGATTTCAAAGTCTGCAACCAAGAACCTTTCTTTTTAAAAAGTTTTTATTTCAATTCGAAGGTGTTTAACACACAGTGTGATATTAGTTTCGGGTTACAGTACGGTGATTCAACACTTTGGTGTTCATTACAAGTGCCCTCTCCCTCCCCTCTGGTAATCATCAGTTTGTTCTCTATAATGAAGAGTCTGTTACTAGGAACACTTCTGATACAGGACAGAAGTTGTGACCTCCAGGTCCTGGTTGCTAACCAGTGCTGAGGCTTCAGAGAGGAGCAGTGACTCCCTTGAGTAAGGCAAAGAGAAGAAATGACTGCTTAGAAGTCCAGGGCAGGGGTGGAGGAGGAGGAGAAAAGGAAGAGGGGAGGGGAGAAGAGGCAGGTGGACTGGCGGCAACTGGGGCAGGAGAAGAAAAGCCAAGAGAGGCCCCCTGGTGGTTGCAGTCCAAGAGCATCTTCTTTGGGTTTTGTTTGGATGTGGTGTGTGGCACATCCTCTTTTATTCTTTTTTTTTCTTTTTTAAAGATTGATTGATTTTAGAGAGAGAGAGAGTGCGCGAGCAAGTGCGGTTGGGGCAGAGGGAAACAGAGAGAGCAACTTCAGCAGACTCAGCCGTGAGCAAGGTGTCCCTCTATCACAGGACCCGAACATCGTGACCTGAGCCCAAAACAAGAATCAGAGGCTCAACCGACTATGCCACCCAGGTGCTCTGGTGCGTCCTCACTCCTAGTTCTGCTTCTTCAGGAAAGTCCATTCCTCTGTTATGCTTACAAATGCTTTACGTGAGGTGTTATGAAGAGCACTAGGGAAGGGGTGAAATTCCTAATTTGGACTGACTCACGAGGGCGCAAGTCCCTCGGTCACATAACAAGCCAGTGTTCATGGTTGGGCCTGTCTGATTTCAAAGCCTGAACACCAGCCATTGCCTTCCAACAACTCCGTGCATAAACAGCTGCCAGATCACCACCAAGCTGAATGAGAGCACCGGGAGGGAGCACAGGGTAAACACCAAGCCAGCGATGCTCCCTGAGAGGAAGAGCCCCTGTGACCAGCAGTCCCCACAGGAGGCTCCGCAGAGTTGAAGATTCTCTCCGAGCTGGTTTCCCTGGCCTTCGAGCACACTCTGATATGGCTCCCTGATCTCCCGTCTCATTTTCTCTTGGTCCTCAGATGTGGGGTCTCTCCTGGTTCTTGCAGAACCTACCAGCAACATTATGGCCCGAGTCACACCCTTGGCTGTGTTCTTTGCTCCCTAGAGCCCTTTGAAGGCAGCTTCTTAATCTTTTGTGAATTTAAAGGCTGGGAAAGGAGAGAAAGTACCTTTCAGTCCTTTTCCAGTATCCCATCTTTATGGATTACTTCTTTATGGACCATTTCTAACCATAAAGGAAGCCTTACCCTAACTGGATGAAGCAAAAAAGAAAAAAAAAGGAGGAAATTGATCGGTTCATGTTTCTGAAAAGCTCAGGACTTGGAGTTTCAAGTCTGGCCCAGGTGGTCAGACCTGGAAAGACTTACTTTCTTTCATTTTTTCCCTCATTTCTTTGCTCCATCCTTTTTGTCTCCAGTAGCGTTTCCCCAAGGTACCTATTGCCATATCCAGGCTTTCCCCCTTATTGACCTCAGAGGAAAGGGCTTCTCTTTCCCAGGAGATTATAGCCCAAGTCCTGTAAATGAGGCTCCGTGCTCACTTCTGAACCCAGTCCTGTGGTCAAGGTTAGACTGTTAGGACTGTTCATGTGAGTGCCGCCCTTGGCACCCAGGACAAAGCCAACCGACTGGAACCCCATGAACTGAGTTTCCAGAAGGATATTTTTCCATAAGATCTCCAAGGAGCATATTCAGAGAGAGAGTGGATGCTAGGTGGGCTAAAACAAGAAATGCTCGCTGTTCTGCCTTTACTGCCCTCTCCACACCCAGTCTTCTCTTCTCCCTTACCACATACCCTGTTCAAACCATTGCTCCAGTGTTCTGTTGGAGTCTCTCTAAATGCTCGCAGCCTTTCTCCGCAGAACTCTCCAGGCCATAGCTCTGCTGGGGACAATCCAGGGTTTGCTGGCCAGACCTACCTAGCCTTCCCTCATTTTTATCCCCAGTGTTGAGCACAGTGCCTGGCACAAGATACGGCGTTCGGACAGTGTCCGTGGTAGGGAAGCGGAGAGGGCAGCAAGCACTTTTGCATAGATGGAGTGGACCCAGAACAACCCCACAGTGTTGTCCCCGATACCACCAGGAGAAAAGCCCCTAGATTCGTCTGACAGAACCATCTGTGTGGGAATTTCACTTGGCTCTGTTTCTTCCAAGTTGTTCAAATTCCTCACAGTAATACATGCCAAAAGATTTCCAAACCATCCCTGCTTCCTTGTAAAGTGCATGCATCAGCTGAAAAATAGTCCAGAGCCAGGCCCTAGGGTAGGTGGAGGGAGAGGTCAGAGTGGGTTCTGTCTGAGAGTCAGGTGAAAAGGTAAGGTGGAAAGATGTCCCAGGTGGTGAAGTTCTCCCCCACCTGCTGAGGCCTTGGAGGTTTCCATGGAGAGAGAGGAGGGTGGGGGAAGCACGAGTTATTTTCAGCATGTGTGTTCCCTGCCCCTATGCATAGCATAGTATGGATTAACAGTACTTTATAGGAAGACTCTCCAATGAAAATGTCCACCCTACAGTGGCTGTTTGAACAGTCAGGGCTATAAAAATGACCATTCCTGTCCTCCCGTCCTTCCCTCCTACTGTATCTATAGTATCCCACTTTGAGCCCCTCTTCTTCAAATGCCTTTTTAGTTTGGAGAAAATACAAAGCTGTAGTTAGATTATAACTCAAGCCTTATTCCTCCATGTAGATGGAGCTGTTCTCATGCAAATCTCCATCAACTCTTTCCAAGGGTCTTTTCAGGTTTTTGCTTAGAAGGAGCCTTTGGTGAAGGGAGCCACCAGGCAAGCCCTTTGCCTTGAGCTACTACTGCTGTGTCTTTACATTTGGGCAGGGGCCCTTCAAGACTCAGCCCAAGTTTCTGGAGGGCTGAGCACCCCCATTCATGAAATGCCCACCAGCTGCCCCTCTGAGTGTGGAGTGTGATGCTAAGTGATGACTGCTCTCCGTGGAGTAGCTGTGATGGCCTCCAAGTGTCTGAGAACCTACTGTAAAGCAGATGATCACCAAAAAGCAGACCCAGAAGAATTGCACCCCCAGTGGCCCTGCACCTCCCTCGATCTCAGCTTCCTCCTCTGAAGATGAAGAGCGGACTCGACTGTCTTCAAGAGTCTTGGATGTTAAGAGTCGCCTTCTGAGCCTTGCTTCCCCTGCTTCCTCTACCCAGAAGAGCACAAAAGAAAGACAGTTATTTACAGACACTGAACCAACCCTTTTTAGTCTCAGAGATGATCTGCCTACCCTCTTATTCCCTGTGAAGTGGTTACATTGGGGCGTTGCAGGGAGACATCTTCGCTCATCTCCCCACTTTTGTTCCTTGGCTTTAGAGACCTCCGCCCAGACTCCTGCTCCCTGTCTCTACCCACTTCCTCCTTGGGAATTGAATGGGTCAGAGCCTGACATTACCTGAGGCACTGCACTCAGTGAAAATGCATTTCCATGAATTGCTTCCTGCTGCAAGTAACGGCTTGTAGTGTGTAAGCAAATGCTTGTATGTGAGAACACATCTCTAGGATAAATTACTAGCAGGGGGATTTGAGTCAAGAGGTACTTGCATTTAAATTTTTAAAAAAGATTTTTTATTTGTTTAAGAGAGAAAGAGACAGTAAGAGAGAGAGAGAGAGAGAGAAACACAAGCAGAGGGAGTAGGAGAGGGAGAAGAAACTTCCCACCAAGCAGGGAACCTGATGCGGGCTTGATCCCAGAACCCTGGGATCATGACTTGAGCTGAAGGCAAACGCTTAATGATTGAACCACCCAGGCACTCTTGCATGGGACGCCTGGGTGGCTCAGTGGGCTGGGCCACTGCCTTTGGCTCAGGTCGTGATCTCAGGGTCCTGGGATCGAGTCCTACATCGGGCTCTCTGCTCAGCGGGGAGCCTGCTTCCTCCTCTCTCTCTCTCTCTCTCTGCCTGCCTCTCTGCCTACTTGTCATCTCTCTCTCTCTGTCAAATAAATAAATAAATAAATTTAAAAAAAGAATTTTTAACTTTTGATAGCTATTTCTGAATTGTCCTCCAAGAAGCGTGAACTTCATGGCAGAGGGTGTTAGTAATCTACCCAATATTTATTATTCCCTTACTCTCTCAATAATGAAAAAGCTTCATTTCTGCAACTCCCTGGCAGATACGGGTGGCCAACAAGACATAAGTGGAAGTTCTGAGTGGGACTTCCAGGAAATTTCCAGTCCTTCCTCCACTTCCTACATGGGTCTCTGTTGTATGGCAAGCGCTGCAGCAGCCTTATTGTGACCTGGAGGATGAAAGCCATGCACTAAGGAGAGGGGAGCAGGAAGGCCAGTTAAGTCTGGGCCATTGAAAGTCCTCTTAGAGCTTTCAAACAGCTCTGGGCTATTTCTCAGACAGGAGCAAACAAAGTCCTAATTGATCTAAGCTACTTTAGGCAGCCTTCTGATGCTAATAGTCCAACACAGTCCTCCATTCACACTAATCCACATTCTCACCAATAGCACCTTTCCCCTAATATTCTTATCAGCATTACATATCACAAAGTATCTTATGTTTTTTAGCATTTATTTTTTATTGAGGTATAACTGACATATAGCATTCATGTGTACATGATTCGATGTTTATAGATATTATGAAACAATCACAATAAGTCTAGTTAATATCCATCACTATGCATAGCTACAGAATTTTTTCTTGCAATGAGAACTTTTGAGATCTGCTCTCTTAGCCACTTTCAATATGTAATACGGTATTATGAACTATAGTCAATGTGCTGTACATTACATACAGTGACTTATTTATTTTATAACTGGAAGTCTGTGCCTTTTGGACTCCACCCATTTGCCCACTCCCTACTCCCAGCCTCCGGCAACCACCAACCTGTTCTCTGTACCTATGATTTTTTTTTTTACATATGATTTTTTCCTCCATAGATATGAGATCATACAGTATTTGTCTTTCTCTTTTTAACCTACTTCACTTGGCCATTGTACTCCATTTTTGACCAAGAAATTCAAGATGTGAGGCTGCAGAAAGTGAAACAAATTACTGAACTGGAGATTTCAGAAGCAGCTGTATTCAGGAGGTAGCTGCATCTATTTGAGTAAGAGAACCAACAGAGATAGAGAAGCAAGGGACAGAACATGGTCCTGCAGGGTCTGGGGAGCCCAGGTCAGTGTTTTCCGTGATATATTTCCCAGGTATGTGTACCATATGCACTATTTTTTTTTCGATGTAACTTGAGCACTTCCATTAAAAGATGTGCCTTACTTTTCTCTCACATTTAGAGTGAAATCATCTTCCACAAGTCTGCATAGGCAGGACAAGCCAAATAACGGTCCCTGGCAGGAGAAAAGGGAAAGGACAGTGTTGGGGTGAGGAGATAAGGAATGGGGTGACTTTGAATTATGTAAGTTTTAATCCCTCCTCCAAAAATTAAGGTTTGTTAAAGACAATGCGATCATTTAAGCTTCAGTTTCAGGAAATGAATGTGTCTTTTATAACTATCCTTTTCCCTAGGTAGCATTTAGTTATCTATACAAGCCAGTGCATAGTGGGGAGCCTTAAGAAAGCCCTGATGACATCTCCTGCTTAAGCTGGCTCTGAGTGCTCACCACAGGAGGAAAAAGGGAGCACCCCCATGGCAAACAGACGTGGTAAGCGCAAATGTTAGCAAAACTGCCTATCACACCAACAGGAAGATGGACAAATATAACCTTGAATTAAAAACAGACAATAAAGTCTTACAGACATTAAATTTTCTTAAACATAATTATTAAGTTTTAGAAAGCATATTTTTAAAGCCCTTCAAAACTTCATTCCATTGGCATATCTGGGGAAGGCAGCCCTGGTCTGATGGCAGGCCAGAAGGGCTCTCATTCTCCGCCTCTTCTCTCAACTCAGCTCTTCTGGGCCTTGCCTCATTTTCTGGTCTGGGCACAGAGGTCACTGAGATTATCTGGCTTCCTGTTTCTCCATTTGCGTTGAGTCTGAGGATTCCTTTTGAAGATGCTAATAAATGCATAGGGCTCTTTCTTTCTTTCTTTTTAAGATTCTATTCATTTACTTGACAGCAAAAGATACAGCAAGAGAGGGAACACAAGCAGAGGTAGTAGGAGAGAGAAGCAGGCTTCCTGCTGACCGGGGAGCCCAATGTGGGACTCAATCCTGGGACTCTGGGATCATGACCTGAGCCGAAGGCAGACACTTAACGCCTGAGCCATCCAGGTGCCCCAAGTGCATAGGTTTCAAACCAAGTAGTTATACTAGGTTTCTGGAGGACCGCCCTGAATGAGGACAGCGGAAGCAAGGTTAGAAGAGGATGGGGGTAAGGAGGATAACCACTGCAGGAATTTATACAACTTGAGAAAAGAGAGGGAGCAGAAGGGGTGAAAGTGGTCTGGGAGAGAATAGAAAGGCTGGTATGGAGTCACCTCAAGCTAGGTTTCATCTTTCCATTTGCTAGCTCCATGGCCTAGGACAAGATACTTAATGGACACTTCCAGCCTGCAGAGTTTCCAGGCACAGGGCGTGGTGCATACTTTGTTTGGGAATTCCTTGTTTTAAGGAGTTGGCCCTGAGGAAACAGTCCTTACACCTCATGTGGAATTTAAGAAAACAAATGAACAAAGGAAAAAAGAGGGAGAATAAGAGAGACAAACCAAGAAACAGACTCTTAACTATAGAGAACAAATATGGTTACTAGAAGGCAGGTGGGTGGGAGGGATGGGTAAAATATGTGTTGGGGATTAAAGAGTACACATGATGTACTCTTTAATGAGTTCTGATGAGTTCTGAGTAACTATAGAATTGTCAAATCATTATATTGTACACTTGAAATTAATATAACACTGTATGTTAACTACACTGGGATTAAAATTTTTTAAAAATGGGTGGAGGACCTCAATAGACATTTTTGCAAGGAAGACATATAGGTGGCCCACAGATACACGGAAAGATGTTCAAAATCACTAATCATCAGGGAAATGCAAATCAAAATCGCAGTGAGGTGTCACCTAACACCAGTCTGAGTGGCCAGTGTCAAAAAGACAAGAAACAACAAGTGCTGGTGATGATGTGGAGAAAAAGAAATCCTTGTTAGAAATGTAGAAATGTAATTGAGGCAACTACTGTGGAAAACAGTGTGAAGATTCCTCAAAAAAATTAAAAATAGAAATACTGTATAATTCGGGGCGCCTGGGTGGCTCAGTGGGTTAAACCGCTGCCTTCGGCTCAGGTCATGATCTCAGGGTCCTGGGATCGAGTCCCACATCGGGCTCTCTGCTCAGCGGGAAGCCTGCTTCCTCCTCTCTCTCTCTCTGCCTGCCTCTCTGCCTACTTGTGATCTCTCTGTCAAATAAATAAATAAAATCTTTAAAAAAAAAAAAAGATTCTCTCTAAAAAAAAAAAAGAAATACTGTATAATTCAATAATTCTACTACTGGGTATTTGCCCAAAGAAAATGAAAACACTAATTCAAAAAGACACATGTACCCCTGTTTATTGCAGAATTATTATATATATATATAATATATATATAATAGTCAAGGTATGGAAGTAACCCAAATATGCACATCCGGGGATGAATGGATAAAGATATGTCATAAATACACATACACACACACACACACACACACAAAATCACACACATAATATACATATACATATATATGAGAGATTTATATATATGTAGTATTATTCAACCTATATATCTATTTTACATACATACATTATACACACACACACACACACAGAATATTACTCAGCCATAAAAAAAGAACGAGATCTTACCATTTATGACAACATGGATGGATCTGGAGGGTACTATGCTAGGTGAAATATGTCAGAGAGAGAAAGGCAAATTCCATATGATTTCACTTACATGTAGAATCTAAAAAGAAAACAAGTGAACAAACAAACAACAGACTCTTAAATACAGAGGTCAACGTGATGGTTGCCAGAGGGGAGATGGGGGAGAGGGTGATGGGCAAAATAGATAAACAGGATTAAGAGGTACAGATTTCCAGTTATAAAGTAAGTCATGAAGATGAAAAGTACAGCATAGGGAATATAGTTCATAATGTTGTAATAACATTGTATGGTGATAGATGGCGATTACACTTATTGTGAAAATAAAAGGCATCCATAATCTTACCACACAGAGTCTATGCTAAATATCCTTTCTATGCACAAATATACTCTTTTTTAAAAGGGATTATATTGACTATTTTGGTATTTTTCTCATTAAATGATAATAGTGTGAGCGCCTGAGTGGCTCAGTTAGGCAACTGCCTTCAGCTCAGGTTATGATTCCAGAGTCCTGGTTTGGAGCCCCACTTCAGGCTCCCTGCTCAGCAGGGGAGTCTTCTTCTCCCCTCCCCCTGCTCATGCTCTCTCTCTCATTCACTCTCTCTCTTTCAAATAAACAAATAAAATCTTTAGAAAACGTAAATGATATAGTGTGAAATATCTTTCACAGCATTAAGTATTATTTTGCAACATCCTCTTAGTGATTTTTTAAGATGGTCCATGGCTTTATTTAACCAATTCTGTATGGCTAAGGAATTAAGCAGTTTCCCTGTTTTTGTTTGTTTCTTCTTTTGAGCATTTTTATTTTGGAATAATTATAGATTCACAGGAAGATGCAAAGATGGTACATAGAAGTCATCCTGTTTCCCTTGATGGTATGTCTTTCATGATTATAGTAATAGTACATTATCAAAACCAGGTATTTGACACTGGTATAAATTGGTGCATAGTTCTCTATCCTCCCAACACATGTAGGTTCATGTAACCACCACCACATACAAGATACAGAACTATTGCATCCCCTCAAAGGTCTTCAGCTTGCTACCCTTGTACAGTGTACATGCCACTGTCCTCTCCACCCCATCCTGAACTCCTGGCAATCACTAATCTATTCTTCATCTCCATAGTTTTGTCATTTCAAGAACATTAAGTAAATGGAATTATAGCATGTAACCTTTTGTGACTGACTTCTTTTCACTTCTTGTAATGATTTGGATACCCACCCAAGTTGTTGAATATATCATTCCTTTTCATTGTATTCTATGATATGGATATGCTATTCATCCATTCATCTTGTTTAACCATTTACCTTTTGAGGGACTTTTTTCCTTTCAAGTTTTGGGGTACTACAAATAAAACATCTATGAACAATGGATTCAAGTTTCTGTGTGGACATGAGTTTTCATTTCTCTGGGATAAATACCAAGGAGAGCAATTGTTGAGTCATATGGCAAGTGCGAGTTTAGTTTTTAAGAAACTATCAAACTATTTTCACCAGCAATGTATGAGATCCAGTTCTTTGTATGCTAACCATGGTATTGTCATTATTTTAAAATTTATTCTCATAGGGGTGTAGTAGTATCTAATTTGCATTTCCCTAATGGCTAGTGATGTTGAACATCTTTTCATGTGTTTGTTTTTTATGTATATATATGCCTTTCAGTAAAATATCTGTTCATATCTTGCCAATTTTGAAATTTATGGCCCAGGATATAGTTTTTTTTAATGCATATACTCTGGGTGTTCAAAAAGAATGTGTATTCTGTTGTTGTTTAGTGGAGTGTTATGTAAATGTTGATTAGTTCCAATGGATTTTGCTGTTTTTGAGACATTTCTTTTATTTCTTTTTTTTAAGATTTATTTATTTGTTTTGGGGGGGTGGGGTAGAGGGGTAGAGGGAGAGGGAGAGAGAGAAACTTCAGCAGACTCCTTGCTGAGCATAGAGCCTGACGCAGGGCTCGATTTCATGACCCTGAGATCAGGACCTGAGCTGAAACTAAGAGTTGGTCCCTTAACCAACTGTTACAAAGTTGTTGAGTTTTTCTATATCCTTGCTGACTTTCTGTTTAGTTTTTCTGTCAATTTTTGACAGAAGAATGTTGAATTTTCCACCTAACATTGCAGATTTGTCTATTTCTGCCTTTAGTTCTATCAGTATTTGATCCATTTACTTTAAGGCTATGTTATTGGTACATTCACATTTAGGATTACTGTGTCTTGTTGGTGAATTGATCCTTTTGTGGTTACATAATACCCCCTTTTTCTCCCTAGTAATTTTTCTTTACTTTATCCGAAATTAATATAGCCACTCCAGCCTTTTATTATATTACAAACAACACTGTTCAGCCTTTGTACTCATCTACAATTATGAGAATTTCTTGGTTAAAAGTCTGCTTGTTTTTTAAAAAGACTTTAGTTATCTTTTTATTTTAGAGAGAGAGTGCGTGTATAAGTGTGTATAAGCAAGTGGTGGGACTGGAGGGAAGACTGGAGGGAGGTTAAGGGAGGGGGAAAGTACCTCAAGCTGAGTGTGGAGGCTCACATGGTGCTTGAACTTAAGACTGTGAGATCATGGTATGAGTCAAAACCAAAAGTCCTACACTTAACTGAGCCACCCAGTTACCCCCAAAGTCTGCATGTCTTTAAAGGCTTATGACTATATTGTCAAATTGCCCTGCATAAATTTACTAAGTTTTACTGCCTAAACACTGGGCATTATCATTTAAAATAACTATAAATGAAAGACAAGGTTTAACCAATTACAATAGAAATGTCTCATAAACTGCAAACCACTGATGGAAGAAATTGAAGATGACACAAATAAATGGAAAAACATTCCATGTTCATGGATTAGAAGAACAAATGTTGTTAAAATGTCTCTGCTGCCCAAAGCAGTCTACACATTTAATGCAATCCCTATCAAAATACCACCAGCGCTTTTCACAGAGCTGGAACAAACCACCCTAAAATTTATATGAAACCAGAAAAGACCCTGAATAGCCAAAGTAATGTTGAAAAAGAAAACCAAAGCTGAAGGTGTCACAATTCTTGACTTCAAGCTGTATTACAAAGTTGTAATTGTTAAGACAGTATGGTACTGGTACAAAAACAGACACACAGATCAATGGAGTAAAATAGAAAACCCAGAAACAAACCCCCAACTATATAGCCAACTAATCTGTGACAAAGCAGGAAAGAATATCCAGTGGGGGCAGAGAAACAGTCTCTTCAACAAATGGTGTTGGGAAACCTGGACAGCAACATGCAAAAGAATGAAACTTGACCACTTTTTTTTTTTTAAAGATTATTTATTTATTTATTTATTTATTAGACACAGAGAGAGAGACCACAAGTAGGCAGAGAGGCAGACAGAGAGGGGGAAACAGGCCCCCTGCTGAGCAGAGAGCCTCATGCAGGGCTTGATCCCAGGACCTGAGATCATGACCTGAGCCGAAGGCAGAGGCTTAACCCGCTGAGCCACCCTGGTGCCCCAGACCACTTTCTTACATCATGCACAAAAATAAGTTCAAAATGGTTGAAAGACCTAAATGTGAGATAGGAAACCATCAAAGTCCTAGAGGAGAACACAAGCAGGAACCTCTTTGACATCAGCCATAGCAATTTCTTACTAGATATGTCTCCTGAGGCAAGGGAAACAAAAGCAAAAATAAACTATTGAGACTTCATCAAAATAACAAGTTTCTGCACAGCAAAGGAAACAAGAAAATTAAAAGGCAACCTATAGAATGGGAGAAGTTATTTGCAAATGACACATCTGATAAAGGATTAGTATCCTAAACACATAAAAAACTTATACAACTTAGCACCCAAAATATAAATAATCCAATTAAAAAATGGACAGAAGACATGAATAGACATCTTCCCTAAGAAGACATACATGGCTAAGAGACGCATGAAAAGATTCTCAACATCACTTATCATCAGGGGAATACAAATCAAAACTACAATGAGGTATCACCTAACAGCAGTTAGAATGGCTAAAATTAACAACAGAAAACAGCAGGTGTTGGCAAGGATGCAGAGAAAGGGGAAACTCTCTTACACTGTTGGTGGGAATGCAAACTGACACAGCTACTCTGGAAAACTGTGTGGAGGTTCCTCAAAAAGTTGAAAATAGAACTGCCCTAGGATCCAGCAACTGCACTACTAGGTATTTACCCAAAGGATTAAAAAAAATACTGATTGGAAGGGATACATACACCCTAATGTTTATTTATAGCAAGTTTAACAATAGCCAAATTATGTTTGAAAAAACCCAAATATCCATCAACTGATGAACGGATAAAGAAGACGTGGTGTGTGTGTGTGTGTGTGTGTAGATATATCTATCTATCATCTATCTATCTATACAGTGAAATGTTTCTCTGCCATAACAAAGAAGGAAATCTTGTCTTTTGCAGTGATGTGGTTAGAACTAGAAACTATTATGCTAAGCAAAGTAAGTCAGTCAGAGAAAGACAAATACCAAATGATTTCACTCATATGTGGAATTTAAGAAAGAAAACAGATGAACATGGAGGCGAAAAAGAGAGGAAAACCAAGAAACAGAACTATAAAGAATAAACTGAGCAGTACTCAGGGATTGGGTGGGGAGATGGGTTAAATAGGTGTCAGGTATCAAGGAGGACACTTGTGATGAGCACTGGGTGTTGTATGTAAGTGATGTATCCCTAAATTCTACTCCTGAAGACACAAGCAGGATTACACTGTGTATTATTACACTGTATGTTAACTAACTAGAATTTAAATAAAAATTTGGAGAAAGAAAAAAATGTCTCATAACTCAGTGGGGGTGCAGGTAGTAATGGTTGGTGAACATATTTAAATGAGTTAAATTCTCCTTTATCCTAGTAAAAAGCCATGAGGTCTAAAATTCATAAATCCAGAAATAGGGTCATATGTGTATTTTCAGAGTGGGCGGCACTCTTACGCAGCAACCATAAGAGTTGGGAATGTTTGCCCATTTTAGGAAGGTCTGAGAGGTATGGGATGGGATGGGATGGGGAACTGGATATGGCTTTTGTATTTATTTGTTTTTATAGTAATATATATTTTTAAAAACGTGGTGTATTTTGATTTTGTAAATGATATTTGACTGTTGGTTTAACTTGAATTTACATTTATTATCAAGACTCCTATAATTGTAAAAATCTAACACCAAGTAAACTGTGACTCTCACGGGAGGAGACTACAACTTCCAGGATTCCGTGGGTTGAAGCGGTGGGGTGTTTTCGGAGACAAACTACAATTCCCAGAATCCCGCTAGCCAAGGGGGTGGTTCTGGCCAAGGGTTGGGGCCGCTGAGTCCGCAAGCGTGCGCTCTTGCAAAGGCTGCCGCGTAGGGCTCGCCAGCTGAGCTGGCGCAAGGCGGGCACCCGCGAGCCCTGCGGCCGCGGACGGGACGGCGCCTCGGGACCTGCCCTGCATGCCTGGGCCTCTCGGTCTTGTAGCGGGAACAGGGGGAGGCGGCGGCAGCTGTTTGGGCCAAAGCCGGGTCCGCCGAGGGCCCACCTGGACGCTTGAGCCCAGCGGAGCCCGGCCTGCGGGCTGCAGGTGAGACGCGCGCTGGGGTTAGCCGGGGCTCCGCGACACCCCTGGGCTTGGAGTTGAGGGATCGGCCCCGGACCTCCCGCGGGAGGGATCAGCGGGAGCGCCGAGCCCTGGGGTAAAGAGGAGCCCAGGGAAGTTTGCAGAACCAAGAAGTGACGGATGATGCGGACTGACAGAGGCGCGGGATGGGGGCGGGGGGTGAGGATAGGTGGCCCCTCGGGGTCTCGCTGCCGCGGGGTCCGGGAGGCGCCCCGCAGGCACGCCCGTTGAATCCCTTAGCTCTTGGCTGGCACTGGCAGCAGGTCCTCACGCCCTTCAGCTTGGGAATGGAATAGCACGATTGGCTGGGAGCCAGCGACGTGCGCGAAGGGGCTTGGGCCCCTGGAGCTCCCTTGGAAGGCAGTATAACTGGGCAGGCCTGCCGCTGATCCCTGGGCTCTTTGGGGTGATAAGGGCCCGGTGATAAGAGCCTGCCACGACTTGCTTGACAGTGCCAGGGTAGCCTTTGGAGGGACCCACTTGGACTCCTGCCCCCTTGCCTGTGGTAGACCCCATCTCCTGGTCACTGATGAGAATCCTCTGCTAAGATCTAGGGTCCTCAGGCCAGAGCCCTGCACCTGGTGGTGGGCGGCTAGGGTCTGCTTACTTACTCTCAGAGAGTACTCTCGGGGGAAGCAAGGTCCAGCACAGGAAAGGTTACTGGGTGAGCTTGATAGGACGTAGTGGCTAAGAACACAGACAGAAAAGAGTTTATTCACCAAATGTTTACTGTTACATGTGCTGGGCATTCAAATCCTGGCTCTCATTTATTAGCTTGAGCTAATAAGTGCCCTTGAGCAAGTTACTTATCCTTTCTGAGCCTCTGTTTCTTCCTCTGCAAAATTGGAATGAAAGTACCTTCATGACAGGCTTGCTATGACGATTACATGAGATAATGCTGTGCAAGTTCTCTCAGTCCAGTGTTGGTACACAGTGGTTGTGCAGCAGATGGTAGCACTTGTGGTTGCTGAGATAGCAAATGTTAGAGGTGAGGCTGGAACCCAGGTCCGTCTTTGTACTGGAACTAGCTGCTCTCTCTGCCTCTCATGGATCTTGGAGATCTTCCAGTTTATCCTTTTCACATTACAGAAGAAGCATCTGAGTCCCAGTTAGTGCTAGAGCCAGAAAAGGACACGGGTCCCGTTTTCCCCAGGGATGGCCAGCCTTGGGCCCCAGGAGGGTGAGGAGAGAAGCACAGAGTGGAGATCTTCAGCAAAGAGGAGGATGGGGTGCTGGTGACAGAGTTCCCCCAGGCCACCCTCTGGCCACGTGAGCATCCTGGTGGCCTGGAAGTGTCAGTGACAGAGCAGCTGCAGCAGTGTTCAAAGTTTCCTTCTGGTTGGCGAGTTCTTGCTCTGAGCCAGGCTTTAGAAAATATTGAGCAACAAACAAAGGCTTCTAGTGCATATGGAGCTAATTGGAAAATTAAATTACCAAATGTTCCATTCCCCAAGGGTCTGTGGCAGTCTTTGGTTGTCAGTGGATACTTTCCCCCAGGACCTGCCTAACACCTGATAGGTGTTTTTATTTTTATTTTTTTTTAAAGATTTTATTTATTTATTTGACAGAGATCACAGGTAGGCAGAGAGGCAGGCAGAGAGAGAGGGGGAAGCAGGCTCCCTGCTGAGCAGAGAGCCTGATGCAGGGCTTGATCCCAGGGCCCTGAGATCATAACCTGAGCGGAAGGCAGAGGCTTAACCCACTGAGCCACCCAGGTGCCCCTGATAGGTGTTTTTAAATTGGGTAAAATAATGAACATGAAAGGCATAGCCCACAAATGTCAGCATAGGCTTTGGAGTGAGACGTGGGTTCGAATCCCAACCCCACCACTTCACAGCTGTGTGATGGTAGGCAATTCACTTAACAACAATGGATGTACTTCCTCAAATGTGGGATGAAATCGATAGCACTTATTTTAGATTTGTAGGAGGGAATAAATGAGGTTGTTCATCTAAAGCACTTAGCGCTATTTCTGGCATAGAGTAAGAGCCACTGAATGGGCAGTAGAGCGTTATAATAATAATAATACTATAAATACTATAGGCATTGTTTTGCCTATAAAGTAGGTATAATTGTGTTGGTTTTTCACACCAGGAAAAGGAGACTTGCAAGGGTTAAGAATTAGCCCAGGCAGCCACAGAAAGACAAATAATACATGCTATCACTAATGAGTTGAATCTAAAATAGCCGGACTCATAGAATCAGAGAGTGGAATGGTGGTTGCCAGGGACTGGGATGAGGTGGAACAGGGAGGCATTAGTCAAGGCTATAAAGTTTCAGGTATACAAGACGACTAAGTCCCAAAGACCTACTGTACAGCGTAGTGCCTGTGGTTAATATGACTTTACTATTATACTCTAAAATTTGCTAAGATGGTAGGTCTTATGTTAAATATTTTTATCACAAAAAATAATAAGAGGGTGGGAGGAAACTTTTGGAGGTGATGGACAGGTTTATGGCATAGATTATTGCGATGGTTTCACAGGTGTATACCTGCTTCTGAACATCAAGTTTTACACGTTAATTATGTACAACTTTTTGTCTGTCAAAAAGAAGAATATGAAGAAGAAGATGAAGAAGAATTGGTCTAGGATCATGCAGCTGCTAAGTGACGGGACAGGAGCTCACTTCTGGCCTTTCAGCTGGAGAACCAGTGCCATTTACTTCTCTGCAGCCTGTGGTCCTCCCAGTTCTTGAGGCCTGGCTGTGACCGGAAGGGGTGGGGGCCGGGCCGGGCAGCCAGAGGGCAGCCTCCAGCATCGCAGCAGGGGGTCTTCAAGGTGGGGACCCTACAGTCTGGCTGTTTGTGCTTCCTCTCCATGCCTGAGGTTGGATGAGGCTGGAGGCCACATCCAGTGAGTGAGCCTGGGGGATGAGGTGTTAGGAAGAAGTGCGGCCCTATGGCCCCTGGACCGCAGGGCTGGTGGAGGGCGTCATCTGGGTGAAGCCTGGAGAGCTTGATTCTGAGAAGAAGTGATCTTGTTTAAGGGCCAGGAAGAGTTCTTCTCTGGGCCTGATCTCTGCCTTTGCGAGGAGAGCCACCCAAGAGCCATGGGTGTGAGGACAAGGAGCTCTGGACTGAGAGCACCTGCTGTTTGAATCTTGGCAGCCTTTGAGAGCTCAGCTGCCCTGGCCGCTGCCTCTCTCAACCTCTTTTATAAAGTAAAGAGATGGAGCAGATCATTTCTAACGGCTCTTTCAGCTCTAAAAATAGAAGGTTTTGTCACTTTAAATTAGTGGACTCCCAGCCCAGCAACAGGGCAGGTGGGATAATTATTACCCCCCTGTGTTACCCAGACTTCCCTTGGGGCAAGAGAATGGCCACAGCTCCCTTGAGCTGCCTGCCAGCACGGGTGTCTCTGCCTGGCCCAGTGGGGAGGAATTACACAAGGCAGCAGTGCGTTGCTAAGTTACAGTGGTGGGCCTGTGGGTCTGCGTTTCCGCAGTCATCCACACCTGCTCTGCCCTTGAGTGACAAAAACTCATTGCCTTGACGTCTGCCTTGCTCCTCTGTCACTGACTCTACTGCCGAGTCTGAAGCACGGTGAATAAGACCCCTGGTAGTCAGACATGGGTTTGTATCCTGGGGCCCCTGCTTGAGCTCTAAGACCTGGAGCAAGCATCTTAATCTCACCAAACTTTGTGTTTTTTTTTTCATATTAAAAGAAAACAAAGCTAGTTCTAGTACCTACATTGGAGGGCTTTTGTGAGCCTTAATGGAAAAGGGGCAGGAAAGGGGCTTAGGATGGTGCCTGTTACACAGGAGGTGCTCAATAAAGGAAGCTGGTGGTAGCATTAACTGCCACCCCCTGCCCAGAAGCCAACACCCTCTTTTCCTGAGCTAGCCAGGACACTGATGGATCCTTCTATTTTTGTCTGGCTTCCCATGTCCTCACTGCTGCCTGTTCAGGGCCTGACCTCTGTCAGAGAATCAGACCTTTCACTGCCATTGGTATCCTACCATCAGTACGATCTTAATGCTAAGAGTTGTCTCTTTTCCCCATTTTGAAAGCATAACACAGGGCCCCTTCCAGGCTGGACACTGGGTACTCAGCCTTGAGCCAAGCATCAGGGAGAGGTTGGAGCCTTTGGTCTGCTGAATTGCCTCTATTACCATTATTATTGCAATTATCAGGAAGGCCTGTGCCCAATTATTTTCAAAGAAAAGGGAAAAAAGAAATAAACAAGAGATTAAAAAAAAAAAAAAAAGGCCCTTTAGAAACTGAGGCAGATAGAAGGGTGCTGCCAATTTGCCCCTGAAAACTGCTTCTGGCAGTTTTCAGCTCCTGGAGCAGCCAAATATTATTAGAACCCCATGGCCTTAGTGCTCCCTCCTTTCTAGGACCCCCTCCATTCCAACAAGTGTTGGACACAGGTGTCCATGGTGCTGCCACACCCGCAGGCTCAGAGCTGGGCAGCTGGACGAGAGGCTGCCAGCCACGCTGGCTCATCTTCTGTGGCTGGTCACCCAGCACTGGGTGCAGGGTCTGCTTCTGGGGGGCTCTGGCCAGTTCCAGACCTAGGCCCTGAAAAGCCATTCATTAGAGCTTGGGGTCTAAGAAGGTCTAGGTCAGGAGGCACGAACTCCCACACTCACTGGAGCTAAGAGCGCATGGGGCGAGCGAATGGGGCATTGGCCCTGGGACTGGGAGGCCAGATGCCAGATGAAAGCTCAAGCTGAGGAAGTCCTGGCAGGAAAGTGGCTTGGTGCTACCTCCTCGTCTCGGCCAGCTCCGGCTGCCATACCAACGTGCCGCCGCTGGGGTGACAAGCAGCAGACATTTATGTCTTCTGGGTCTGGAGGACAGAAATCCGAGCTCGAGGTGCTGGCAGGTGTGGATTCTCCTGAGGCCCCTCGTCTTGGTTTGCAGATGGCTGCCTTCTCACTGTGCTTTGTCACGCTTTTTGTGGCTGAGTCACTATGTGCTCTGTGCCCCACACCAGCTGGGTCCTAAAATCTGGTGCCCAACATAGAGAAGGCAGAGAACAATAAAGGCGGTGATAATTGCATCCGCTGAGTTTCTGTGCCCTGGCAGGCCAGGGAGATGAGGGCCAAATGGTGCCTGGGCTGTTGGCATAGGCAGTGTTGACATGCTCGGTGTTCAGATCCTGACTTCACTCCACACAGCCTGAGGCCCTTGGGACTCATGTACTTAGCTCTCCCTGGCCTCTGTGTCCTGACGTGCAGATGGGGAATACGTGACAGTGCTAGGCTAGCCCCCTAGGGTTGGCTTGAGGATGAAATGAGGAGATGTACAACAGTTTCTAGTACACTGCCAACATACTGTCTTGAAGGTAGCCATGGCTGAAGTGGTTAATTTCATGCTGGGGACTGGCTGCTTGGAGGCTCTCTTCCCAGGGGAAGGGAGGCAAGTCATTAGGAAGACTGAGCGAACCTGGGAGGGATGGTGAATGTACCCCAAAGCCATTGGGGGATTCAGTCCCTTTAGGAATGATTTGGGGCTGTATGGCTGGCCTGGTACCTGTGTGTCATTCATTATTAATTTGAGGAACCCTGTTGAAATGTGATTCTGGCAGCTGATGTGTTTTGAGGTCTATTCAGGTACTTTCCATGTATTACCCCATTCTCACAGCACCCAATGGAGGTTATTATTCCCATTTCACAGATAAGGGCATTGAGGCTTGAGGTGTTAAAATGGCTTCATACCTAGGGTCTGAAGGAAAGTGAGTGTGAGCCGGGTGGCCCAGGAAGAATTCTTGGCCACGACCATCAGGGAAGAGGGTTGAAATCTCCTCAGTGATCTTGTGTGCCCGCGTGCCTGCACTTAGCCCAGATCGAGTGCGCTGACGTGGGTGGGAGATCAGCCAGGCCTTTCTGGCTTCCCAAGCAGATCCTCCTGTTACCCACCTGACAGCGCTCTTCCTCTTGGGAGCCCTTCTGGCAAGACCGGTGAAGGCAGGGGTTTTTAGGTAAGGTTAAGTGACCGTGCATTGGGATGGTGCAGGGAGTGATCAGACGGGGATTTGGGTCTGCCGGACCCAGGAAGGGCTGTGGTGTGCGCATAGTGCATCCCAGGCTTCCCCGACATTCCTGGGCTGGGAGGAGGTCATCTTGCGGTGACACCCCACCCCAGCCCCGGCAAGGAAGCACACATGCCCTTCTGCCACAGCAGTTGTGGCCCATCGGGTTTGAACAACAGTCTCTTGATCTCCCTCGGCCACAGTGGGGGCCTTGAGGACATTTTTTTTTTTTTCAAGTTTGTGTCTTTTGCACATACCTTAATTTGGGCTGATGCAAAGCCTCACTCCCCCATTCTCTTCATGCCCTCTTAAGACTTGGGACCGAGGTTCATGAGTAAATACACATACGACTGGAGGAGATGCATACAGATCATTTCTCTCCTGTGGTACCTGGTACCTTCGCTCAGGCGGAGTCAGCGGGAAGCTAAGGAGGGCCAGGGCGCCCCCGTGCGGGGGTGGGGCTAGGGGGCAGGCGGGGTGGGGGGGCGGTGGCAGCCCTCTTGCTTGGTCAGTGACTCTGCCCTATTGGTTGTTAACTAAGTTCCACGTCATGCCTGTCCATGTCTAAGCAAAGCCTGTTTTTGTGTGTGTGTGTGTGTGTGTGTGTGTTTTAAGATTTTTATTTATTTATTTATTTGACAGAGAGGGAGAGATCACAAGTAGGCAGAGAGGCAGGCAGAGAGAGAGAGAGGGAAGCAGGCTCACTGCTGAGCAGAGATCCCAATGCAGGGCTTGATCCCAGGACCCTGAGATCATGACCCCAGCCGAAGGCAGCTGCTTATCCCACTGAGCCACCCAGGCGCCCCAAGCCTGTTTTTGAGAGAATGAAGGAAGGAGTCTAAGAGCCTCCACCAAGAATGACTCCAGGGCACAGCTTTCCACTGTGGGCCAGGGATCCAGGCCTCGGCAGATGTTTCCAGGAGGAGTTTCCTTTGGGGATCTCTTCAGAGCTTGAGTCAGCCAGAAGATGGGAGCTCGGGGCCAGTGCCCCTGTCCCTATGTTGTCCCAGAGCCTTGTTCTGTGTGAACATGTGCAACCTTCCCTGCCTTCTCTTCCTGCTCCTTACTCTCCTGGGGGGCCCACTGCACCCGACCAGGCTTCGGCTGGGGCAGAGTGATTGACAGGTAATTTGAGACAAGGGTGGTCTGTCCATAATACCCTCCTCGGGGCCTCCCTGCCAGGGAGTAGGCTTGCTGGAAGCAGCGGGATGTAGGCTGTTGGTGCAGAACCTTCAGAGTCCAACAGGGACTGCCTTGTCCACGTAACAAGTTTATTTCCAAAGAACACAGATTAACAATCAGGCGTTGGCCACACAAGTGGAAAAGGAGCCATGGAGGTAATTTCTGTTGAGGAGTAGAATCAAGGTTTGGGTTGGCCTTTGGTTTGTTCCAGCAGCCTTGTGCCTTGTGTGGAAAAGTTGTATCCTCTCAGATGGCAACAGGACTCAGGAGACTCTGGGGCACTAGAACGACCCATCTCTTCTTCTAGGAAGATAAGCTTAAAGAGAAGTTGGCTTGAGTTGGGGTGCCCGTTTGCATGGGCAGTAGATTTTTCTTCTGCATGGTCTTTATTATATGTCTGGAGGTCAGAGCGGTGTATATTTGATAGTTGGCAGTCATCTGGGGATCCGTTTCAAGTGCAGGTAGGGTGTTGGAACTGGAGGCACACCACGGGATGTCTGGCTGGGGATCCCGGGGTGATGGAGAAGTCTCATCATGTTTATTCAGGGCAGGAGTGAGAGGGGTCATGGGCAGCGATGGTTTTTCCAAGTTTCATTTTCTCTGCTTTCTAAAGGAAAAACAAGCACGCAAGGCCCGAGATTGTTGGGTCCTTCAAGTGCATGGAGAGGCACTAAGCAGTGGGTCAGACCTCAGGACTGGACACAGCTGTCCTATCAGCCACACAGGCCGCAGTCCTGCAGAAGGTAGCAGCTTGGCTGAGTGTTTCTTCTAGTCTCCCGGGCCAGGAATGGAGACCTGAGTTCTCCCTTAACACCCCATCTCCCTACCACTGCCCTACTGTCACCAAGACTGGTGGCCTCTCCAGGAGCACTGAAAATTGGCCTGGAGAAAGGGGACATCATGGGATCCTTTGTCCAGGAAGCATCGTGGCCCCATTATTCTTCACCATTTTGAACTTCCTCCTAGAGTTCATTATTCAGAAATATTTTGAAACAGTGATGGAAAAGGCCGCTTTCATCTTCTTCAGTGCTAGTGGTCTGATTAATGAGCTCTTTGCCTCCATCCGTATCTTTTGAAAACTCTTCTGAACGTTTTGCCTGATCCTTGAGCTCTGCTGGCTTACACAGCTGCTGCAGTGCAGTCGGGGGTCAGGGGAAGGGGGAGTACAGGAAATAGACTGAAAGGACTTTATAATTACCACTGGTTGCCCAAGTACCTGTTGGCTTTTTCCTGTTGCACTTTGGCTACTTCACGGCAAGGGAAAATGCAAGGTGGTTTTTCACCTGTCTCCATGTGGCAAAATACAGTTATGACTATGTTAGTTCACTTTCCTCCAGAAGTAAATCCTGAGACAGAGATGCAAGTACAGGAGATTATTAGCACTCCTTCCTAACAGACATGATTAAGGGACTGAAGAACTGAGACCAGAGATGGGGAAGAGGGGGCATGCATCAGGCCAGTGCCCACTCCGGGCAGTCACCCCATCTGTTAGGGAGCTCTGGAGCCAGTGTAGAACATGCCTCAGAACTCTCCAACCTGGACAGCATGGGAATGGGGTATTCATTCATTCATTCATTTACTCACACACTTATATTTCAGTACCAGGAGAGTGAACCTGCAGTGTTGTAAGTGATTCAGCTGTTCCATGGGAGGGTAACTGTTCCCACCCGACGTTGGTTCAGGTTGCCTGGCTGGTACATGGTAAAGTTAGAAACCCAGGCGGTCCCTCCTCTGGGCCCCATGCTTCAACCACCACACGATTTCTAGTGAAATGCTCTGTCCAACCCCAGAAAAATTCCCTTCCCATTTTCCCCCTTGGAAGGCAACTTGAGAGCCTCAAGGGCCCTGTGAGCCAGTCTGTATCTGTCCTGCTTTCTGTCTGCATTCTTCTGGCTGTCCTGGGGAGGGGTTGGTAACTTAGCATCTAACTAGAAACAGTGTCCCACCCCCCAACTCCCCAGGCTCAGGCTCAAAGGCTGGCCTCTGCCTGGTTGCCTAGTTGCCCCACAGTGCCCCAGCCCCATGTTTCCTGGTTCCCGTAAGCTTGGCTCCACTCCCCACCCCCAACCCCAGCTCTACTCCGAGCTTGCCTGGAGATTGGCTACTGCACACACGGTCCCCCAGGTCCAGAGGAGAGGCCTGGCCCCTTCCTGCTGTGGCCCCACACCACACCCTCACCTGCCTGCTGCCAAGCTTATATTCCAGCACAGGGAGGCCTAGGAGAGGGGCAGGTGGGAGAATGCTCATCAGAGAGGTGCCCACTCAGGTCAGAGGTTGGTCTTTCCTCTCCCTTTTGCTCATTTCCCTGCAGGTCTTGCTTTGTGATGTCCCCTGGGTGTGGCTGTTGTGGCTTTAGCTGCTGCTGGAAGCATTTCTGTCTGTGATGGGAGCAGAACATGCATCTGCTCAGGCCCTGCTCGTCTGCCTTTCCTCTCTCTGGGGACGGCCATTTATCTTATATTGTCTAAATATTCATTTATTACTCAGCCGCTCTCTGGAACTCTGCCATTTGTAAATAGGGATTTGTTTGCTTCTTTATCCTTAACCTTTTGACTTTTTATTATGGAAAACGTTAAACAGACACAAGAAAGGATCTTAGAAAGGCCCCCATCACCATTTTTCACAGTGATCTATTTGCTATTGTCTTGTTCCATCTGCTTCCATCCTTTTTTTGCTGAAATATCTTTATTTATTTATTTATTTATTTAGAGTAGGCTCCGTGCCTAACATAATGCGGGGCTTGAACTCACGACCCTAAGATCAAGCGTTGCATGCTCTTCTTTTTTTTTTTTTTTTTTAAGATTTTATTTATTTATTTGACAGAGAGAGATCACAAGTAGGCAGAGAGTCAGGCAGAGAGAGGAGGAAGCAGGCTCCCCGCCGAGCAGAGAGCCCGATGCGGGACTCGATCCCAGGACCCTGAGACCACGACCCGAGCCGAAGGCAACGGCTCAACCCACTGAGCCACCCAGGCACCCCTTGCATGCTCTTCTGACTGCGCCAGCCAGGAGCCCCTTTGCTAGAGTATCTTTGGACAAACCATGTATGTGTCATTTTACCTATAACCACTCTTAATCTCTTCTTTCTTCTTTCTTAAGTTATCTAAATTTTTTAAAGATTTTACATATCTGAGAGAGGGTGCGAGAGAGTACGAGCAGGGTTGAGGAGGGTTGGCAGGGGAAAAGCAGGAGGAGAGGGAGCAGCAGACTCCCTGCTGAGCAGACAGCTCAACGCAGGGCTCCATCCCAGGACCCCGAGATCAGGTCATGACCTGAGTTGAAATCAAGAGTCAGACACTTGGGACGCCTGGGTGGCTCAGTTGGTTAAGCAGCTGCCTTCGGCTCAGGTCATGATCCCAGCGTCCTGGGATCGAGTCCCACAGCGGGCTCCTTGCTCAGCAGGGAGCCTGCTTCTGCCTCTGCCTGCCATTCTGCCTGCCATTCTGTCTGCCTGTGCTCGCTCTCTCTCCCTCTCTCTCTCTCTGATAAATAAATAAAACCTTAAAAAAAAAAAAGAGTCAGACACTTAACTGAGCTGTTCAGGCGCCTGTTACCTATTTTGTTGTGACTTTTTATTTTGAAATAATTTTAGACTTACAGAAAAGTTACCATAAGTGCTTCACTCAGCTTCCCCTGATGTTAAATCTTACATAACCACAGTGCCATGATCAAAAGCGGAAAATTAACACAGCACCACTACCTAAACCACAGACCTTACTCAGATCCTGCCAGTTATGCACTGACATTCTTTTCTGGGTCCAAATTGCCACATTATGTTTCGTTGTTGTGTCTCCTTAGACTTCTTCAGTCTGGGACAGCTTCTCAGTCATTCCTGGTCTTCCGCAACCTTAACTCTTGAAGAGTCCTGGTCAGGTAATTTGTAGAATGTCCTTCTATTTGGGTTTAATGTTTTCTCTACTAACTTATCTATACACTGTATTCAGAACTAGCAGGGGTGCTAGACCCCTTTTCCCCCTTTTGGACATACAGACTGAGGTTGTGTATTTCAGGTAAGAAAATCACAGAAGTCAGGTGCCCTTCTTAGGGCACCATATCAAGGGGTACATGGTGCCAGGAAATTGTTCCCGGTGATATTAACATCAGTTACTTTGTTGAGGGGCTGTCTGCCAGGCCTCTGTATCATGAAGTTTTATCCTTTCTTTTTTCTTTCTTTCTTTTTTTTTTTCGGTACCATAAACTTTCTGTTTTTGCCTTTGTAACAGATATGTATCTCCCAGGGAGATTGTCGAGAGGATGCAAATATCCTATCTCTCAAACTTCCACCCACTAATTTTAGCATCCAGTAGTGGATCTTGCCTGAGACCATTATTACTGTGATGCTTGCCAAACGGTGATTTTCTATTTCCATCATTGCTTCTGCATGTATTAATTGGAGTTCTACTGTAAGAAAGATCTGTTCCTTCTTCCTTATTTATTCATATCAATATTGACTCATGCATGCTTATTTTATTCTGTGGGTTATAATCCATAACTATTGCTTTTTAATTTCATTACATTGCCCCAAATTTAGCTCCTTCAGGTTAGCTCCTGTGCCTTCTTGATATGTCCTCATCACTTTTTGAGAACTTACATTCTGGTAGTACAAGATGTTCCCAACAACTCTTGTATTTTCCCTGCCTGTGCCATGGAAACAGTGATTTTTCCACAGAGTCCTGCTTCATGAGAGGGGCCAATGTTAGAATGCAAGACCTTTATACCAGGTATGATGTCCCTGCTCCCAGGTGCTCCCATGGGTCAGAACTAGGAGCTGTATGTATGTGTGTGCACGCCTCACTCCCCCCGCCCCCACAGCTCTTCCTCCTGCCCACACTCCTCCTGTCATGTCAGCCTGGGTCCTTCCTCAGTTCCCTGGCCCAGATCTGAGCTAAGGTCTCCAGGGTAGCCTCCCCGGCTTCCCAGTGAGACATGCTGACCTTCTGGCCTCTCCTGACCTTGAGGATGAATGAACTCTCCCTCCCCACCATCCCCGGGCTTCTTTCTGTGTCTTTTTGTTTCTCGTCAGAACCCACAGCTGTGGTCATGTCACGGTCAGGATGCAGGTGTTCCCTTCTGAGCAGTCTTGTATTGTCCGTACCGTGGTTGTGGTGAGGATAGTTGGCACCCGTGGTGGAACCATGGGACATGGTCAGAATTGGTCAGGTATCAGTAATGTACCATGATTCAACCTAATAGGGAAGTAGATCTTCGCTGGGGCTGCCTGGAGAATTCCAAGGGGTGGGGGGGGCATATGTTTTTGTAAACATATATGCAGCCATATGATTTTACATATGCAGATATAGATACAACAAGTTGGTATAGATACCAACTTCAGAAGGTAGTGGTTGATGAAATCTTTCAATCTTGGGAGTGGAGCTTGCAGAAAATTTCTTATGAATGAGGCATGCTTGGGGAAGGGGATGTTGGGCTTTACAGGTTGGTATGGAACATGAAAGAGTTTCTCTTTTTTATCAATGGGCCCTTAGGTTTGAAAAGACAGGGAAACACGATGTTTAAGCACAT
This sequence comes from Neogale vison, assembly GCF_020171115.1. NCBI lineage: Eukaryota > Metazoa > Chordata > Mammalia > Carnivora > Mustelidae > Neogale > Neogale vison. Next base: position 155,337,048 of record NC_058096.1, read on the forward strand.
TTCTTGGCTTTAGGTTCTGGGCTTGCAAAGACCTTCCCCTGGAGATTAACAGGGCTGATGGGAACACAGGCAAACCCCAGCCAGGAAGGCAGCCACCTGCACCCTCTCCTCTGATTCTGGGGCTGGACCAGAAGTTCTCTGCTCTTGTTCTGTGAAGGCCTTAAAGACCTGCATGAAGGACATGGGGTTCATGGGCTCTCAGGATAGCTGTGACTTTATCCTCTTCCCTGCAGGCCAAGAAGACCCAATGGGACTGGGTGAGTGAGAGTTCTGTTAAAGGACTAGCTTTGAGTTCACGGGAATTTATTTCATATAAGTCGTCTGCAGACTTTGGGACTTGACTTGTGATAAGGAACATGTTCCTTGTACCACTTCATGCAGAACTCCCTCTCTGGGGAACCCCTTCTTCTCTCCCACAGGAGTGAAGAGACACCGAGGCTGAGAGCTTGTCACTGGGTTTTCTACCTCTGTTCTCCCCCCATTTCCACGCTACTCTGCTCAGAGACCTTCAGTATTTCCCCTTTGCCTAGAGGGTAGAGTTCAGATTTCTTGACCCAGCATCAAGGCCATTGACATTCGGGCCTTAGCTGATTTTCCCAAGTCTCTCTTCTGCTTTTCCTCTGTGTGAACCATCTACCTAACCAGACCAGACTGTGTGGTCTCCTGCATCTTTGGATGCCCACTCCCCACCACCTTCTTTCTTTCTACCCTGGAGATGACATTTCTGGTTCCTCTGAAAGCTCCAGGGAATGGCCAAACCAGAAGGATTCATTTCTTCCTCAGAGGAAGCCTGCAGGGCTGACCAGAGCCCCACGTACTGCCTATGCTGTGACACTAAGGTTACCTTAGTTCACATTCCCTACCCCATGGAACCCATGTGGAAAGTTGTAGCTCCACTTCGGCCCACAATGAATATGCTTGTTTTCTAATTGCTAATACAAGAGTTTCTCGGAGGGCTTTGTTTACCAAAGTCAGAAGGGTTGTGGGGAAACTGATGCCAAATAGCCCCACTAGGTTAGAGCAGAGCTCAGAAGCAGAAGGCACAGGCCAGACCCCCATGCGTTTGCTTCCTGCACAACAGCTTGTAAAGACGTTCTCCTCAGGTTTTCTTGGTTTGGAGAAACCAAAACTGAGCTTGATAATCAGGAAAGCTCACAGCCGGAAGTCCAGGCAAGTAGGGCTCCGAGACATCAGTGGGGTCCTTTGTCTCTCTCCTCCATCATGCTGTCCTTGGCATCCTGGCTTCACCGTCCAGCTGGTCAGCAGATGGCAGGCGGCAGCCCTGGGATAGCTCCTCCTTTCCTTTCCGGTGGGTGGGAACATGGACTGTGACTCCTCCCCCTTTGCTCTGTTCAGTTCTACTCCGGCAGTGGCCTCCCCTGGGCCAGTAACTGGCTCCAGAAGCATGCTTTCTGGTAGTGGGAGGTCGATCTTGGCTTTGTTTGCACCTGGTGGGTATCAAGGAAAGGGCTGGCTCCTGGCCAAACCTGGAATTTTATTAGGCAGGGTAAAGGGGTGGGAAGCCTGGGTAGAAACAATGTCCCCTCTGTCACTTATTAATACACTTGACTTGGGAGCCCAAGGAGCAGAGCTGGTGACCCGTCTGGCCCAAGGTACCAACAGGTGACAGCATATCTTGTCTTGGTCTCCATCTTTGGGAGGAATCTTCTTAGATTTAAAACGCTTTGTTTCAAATGACTGTAATGCAAAGTGACAGATCCCGCCTCGGCGGCGGTCAGCTTTTGCTTCAAGTCAGATGAAGGCAGCCAAGTATGTCCAGAAGGTTTTAAAATGCCAGACCTTATCGTGCATCCCCATGGCCCTTCATTAACCATCTGATGCCCCAATTTTTTTTTCTTTTCCCCTCTGCTAGACACTCATTAGTTTGAACCTAATCGTGCGCAGTTGCACGCAGTTGCAGAAGTAGTCAGCTCTCGGTATTCATGAGGTTCAACTAACACCTGATTTCTGACCCTCTCCACCACCCTGTGTAGTGGGGGCTGCACATTCACCTTTGCTGATGGGGAACCTGCCTTCAGAAAGGCCACACGGTCAAGTCAGGGAGCTGGGGTTTGAACCTGAGACTTTTGGCCTTTTCCTTAAACTTTCCTAGACAGCGCACATCCTCTCCCAGGAACTACCGACCACCAGTAATGCAGCGGGCACTCAGAGCCAGGTTGGTCTGGGGTGTGATGTGAGATCTCCTGGTGATCGGGTGTCTCCAGAAGAGCAAACCAGTCAGTCAGACTTACGGGAGTAAGATGGAGTTGATGCCCTAAGTCCAAGGCATGTGGACTACCTGTCTCCCCGTTCTAGGGAGAGTTAGCAGAAGGTGTGGCAGCGTTGGCAAGGGGTGGACTCCACAGGAGTTTCCTTGGGCAGAGGAGGGTGCAGGGGATGTTGTGGGCCTGCCCTCCTGAGCAGAGCTGTGCCCAAGGAACTTCAGAGCAGCTCATCCATATCAGATATGGCCTGGCCCTAGAGGGAGGCGGTGGGGTGGAGACGCGGAGAGGCTGGGCTGCACAAGAAGGGTCTACCTTCATTAGACCCTGAGCTCAGAAGCTGCCCAGCCAGGCCTGCACCTGCCCATTGGCTCTCCCCAGCCTGTCTTCAGGAGGCAGCGCTCACCAGCTCATTAGGACGCCTCCATTTTTAATCCTGGCTGCGTCACAGACTTGCTGGGTGATTTGGGGAAAATTCTTCACCTCTCTAAAATGAGGACTTGCTTAGTGGTTGTTAACCTGACAGTGGAATTCCTTCCTGTTAGTGAAGAACCCCATTTTTAAATACACTTTTGTGGCACTCCTATGAGTTTCCTAGAGCTGCTGCAACACATTTAACCCTAGATGTGGTGGCTTAAAAGGCCAGAAATTTATTCTTGCACAGTTCTGGAGGCTAGAAGTCTAAGATAAAGTTATTGACAGGGCCACGTCCCTCTGAAAACTCTGGGAGAGAATCCTTTCTTGCATCTTCTTAGTGTCTGGTGGCTCCTGGTAATCCCGAGCAGTCTTTGGTTCATAGCTACGTCATTTGAGTCTCTTGTCTTTGCCCTCATGTGGCCATCTTCTCTGTTCCTCAGTGACTTTTTCTGCCTCTTACAGGGACACTTTCATTAGATTTAGAGCCTCATTTAGATTACGATCTCGTCTCAAAATCCTTAACTTACTATATGCATAAAGACCCTATTTCCATATAACATCGTATTCTGAGGCTCGGGGTAGACATGAATTTGGGGGGCATTATTCAACCCACTATAGTACCCCTAAATATAAGAAATTAAAGGTGCTTGGTTTTGTTTGGAGGTAAATGGAGGCCCAAGACCCTGGCCTCATGTCCATGTTGGCTACCACCAGCCTTGGCAGCCTCCAAGAATCAGGTCTGCAAGCCACTAGGTACCCAAGGTTCCAGAAACCCTAGTTCACCATATCCCATGGTGATGAGACTTTAGACTTAGAATTTTGAATTGATGCTGGAATGAGTTAAGACTTTGGGGGCTATGGAGACTCATGGCCTGGTTCTTTGGTTAAGAGTCTCTTCTTGGTTTTTCTCAAATGTGGCTATACCTCAGAATCACCTGGGAGCTTGGTAAAAAAGCAGATACCAATGAGACTTTGGGTTCTGGTCAAAATGGAGGGGACACATGTATCCCTATCCATGCACTAAAACACAGGACTAAAAACACAGGACATTAGGTATAAAACATGAGAATACTGAAAGGTAGAAGAATGTGGAACAACACAGTGGTCAGTTCATTGGGTTTTCTTTTTGCCTCCTGTGTATCCTAGACTGTATGCTAAAGAAACCAACCCAGAAATGTCAGTGAGCATAGACCAGAAAAAGCCCCAGGGAAAGCTCACTGTCACTCATCAAAGGACTAGAAGAGGAGCAGCCTTACAATACCTTTTTGACAATAGTACCCTATTCCCATAAAACACCAGGGAAAACTGCTTCTCCCCTCCCTTCCAGCTTTAGTAAAGGCTGAATAGACAGACATCCATCCTTGCTTTGCAGTAACCAACCAGGTACCTCCCATTTTTAGCAAAGCACCACCTCCCCCCGACCATGGGTCTGGATGAGAAGCCTGGACTTTTACCACAACCCAAAGGTAAAAAGATCCCTTTTTACCCCCTTCCCTGCCACCACGGTCCCCTTGAGGTTTCACCGGAGCCTAGACTTGGACCCCCACCCAGTGGTGATGAGACACCGTTACTGAGGCCAGCTGAGGAGCCTAGATTTCCACCCCTTCTCAGCGGTTATGCCGCATCTCTCACTTTCCCTGCCAGAGTGCTGCTGCTGGAGGCCAAGCAAGGAAGCGTGGATTTCCCCCTACCCAACAATAGAGTCAGCACTCTCCCTTCCCCACCAGCATGGTTCTTGCAAAAACCTGCTGAAATGGAAAACCTAATATAAGCTCCAGGATAAGCCTCAGCAAAGAAAGAGAAGATAGAAGGAACTAAATGGAGATTTGAGAACTTAAGAATGTAGTAACAAAAAAAAAAAAAAAATCACTGGTGGGCCCAGTAGAAGAATGGAGATGACAGAAGAAAGAACCGGTGAACATGAAAACAAACAGTAGAAATTATCCAATTTAAACTCTGCAGAGACTGGGAAAACAAATTGAGTGGAGCCTTAGACATCTCTAGGACAATACTTTTTTAAAATTTAGCATTCGTGGACCTAAAGGCCTGATGATCAAGCTTCTGAAAAGTAGACAAAAGAACTCTCTTCAGGGCCATGCGAGAGGAAGGACATACTACATCCAGGGGAAAGGCGCTTCACGTACAGTAGATTCCTCCTCAGAAACATGGCGGCTAGAGGGAGGCTGCCCAGCCTAAGCGTTTGTCTGCTAAGAGAAAGCACTGTCCTGCCGAAGTTCTGTCCCTGAAAATATCCTGTAGGAAAGAAGGTGAAATCAAGACATTTTCTTCACCTGAAGGAACACCAGGAGAATTTGCTCTCTGCAAATTTCCCTCAAATGATGACCAAAGGAAGTTCACCGGAGAAGTGATAACAGAAGAAAACCTGGGACATCAGGGACAAAGAACGGGAAGAGTAAAAATGTGGGTAAATATAATGAACTCTCCTTTCCCTCTTGAGGAGATTACACTTGACAGTTGAAACAAAAATTAGAGCACTGTCTGAGGCGGATTTTGATGCATGTAGAGGAAACACTGAAGATAATTATATTATAAGGGAGGAGGGTAAAAGAGCCCAGATGAAGATCAGGTGTCTGTCCTCAGTAAAGAGGTAGACTGTCACTACCAGTAGACGCTGCTAAGTTGCATATACATTGTATGGTGCCTAAAGAAACCACTAAAACATCTGCACCGAGAAATACACTCAGAAACACTGTACCTAAAAATTGAATTCAGATAATCTGCAAGAAGAAGAGAAAATGAAACAGAGGAACAAAAGATGCAGATGCCTAAACCGTACTCCAGACCTCCTACTGAGTCAGAACCTACAGGATTCCTGCCTGCCAGTATCTGGTTTTAGCAAGGGCCTCTGGGGATTTCAGGAACCAGCCAGGTTTGAGAATCTGTGGTCTAGACCAGTTTTTACTTTTGTTTTTGTTTTAGAGAGAGTGAGTGAGCACGTGTGTGGGGGTAGGGGGGCAGCTGGGAGGAGCAGGGGGGAGAGGGAGAATCTTCTTCATGCTCAGCTTGGAGCCCAATGTGGGACTTGACCTCACGACCCCTTATGACCTGAGTTGAAATCAAGAGTCAGATGCTTAACTGACTAAGCCACCCAGGCGCCCCTAGACCTTTTTAAAAAAATTTTTTAAATATATTTTTTATTAACATGTAATGTATTATTAGCCCCAGGAGTACAGGTCTGTGAATGGCCAGGTTTACACACTTCACTCAGCATAGCACACACCCTCCCCGATGTCCATAATCCAACCACCCTCTCCCTCCCCGCCCCCGCAACCCTCAGTTTGTTTTGTGAGATTAAGAGTCTCTTATGGTTTGTCTCCCTCCTGACCTCATCTTGTTCCATTTATTCCTTTCCTACCCCCCCAAGCCCCCTACGTTGCCTCAACTTCCTCATACCAGGGAGATCATATGATAATTTAGACCTTTATTTTTTTTAACAGCAAATTGCCAACCCTTTTGGTTGTAAATTCAGTTAAGAGGAACATGCCCCCCCCCCCACCTTTTTAGAACAAAGTTAATATACTGGACTAGAAAAGGAAACACTGGAGTACATTATAGCCAGTCAGAGTAATTCTTCATGAACTTTTGGGGGTGCAGTATGACGTGTGCGTATGATGAATGTGTGCATGCTGAACCGTTAGATGAGGGCCGCTGGAAGAGATGGTGCCTCCAGGAATGGCCTTCAGCTAGTGCCGGAGAGGAATAGGAAGGCGAATAGCCCGGCCTCTTCAGAATAGTGACCTGCTCATTAATGTGCCTGTATTGGCGTCACTCCTCCCTCCCACTCTCCTACAGGGATTTCTTTGGTACAGGGATTTCTTTGGAAATTATTTTGGCTCAAATCCTTGTCTCCGATTCTGCTTCTGAGGGAAACTAGTCTAAGCCCCTGTCTCTTTCTGGGCAGGATTGCACTTTGATTTTTGTGATTGCAGGGAAAGAGAAGTTACAAGACCCCAAGAGTCCAACTCACCCCAAGGGAATAAAGGGGTGGTTCCAGTCCCACCCCAGGGCAGTGCTGGCCAGTCACCGGGGATTCCCTGGGCAGCTCCTATGAGGGCACAGGGTGAGACCCCTCAAATCTGAGCAGTCCTGGGCTTCAGAGCAAGAATATTAGCTTTCCTGCTAGTGCAGGAAAATGGAGCAAATGCCACCAGCCCAGCCAGGCCTCTCTGCAGGCCTGCGTGTCAGTGGTGCCATCCAGATATAGTTCCTTTACTGGACCAGGGATGGGGCAAATATCTACCCATCCTTCCATGGGAATCTAAAAGACAGCAGGCATGATTTCCAAACAGTAGCTTTAAGCAAGAGCAGATGATCCCCCACATCCCCTGGGCATATGTGCCATGGGTACTAAGAAGGGGACACCGGGCTCCTGGTGTACAGCCTGGCCTCTGTGCCCATGTAAGGAAGAGTCCTTACCTCACAGGACCAGGAATGCCGGGCCCCTGGAGGAGACCCTGTGGCTCTGGTCACAGATGCCCCATTGGTTAGCTCTTACCGCAGTAGCAGTGCCTCATACCAAACAGCCACAGGATTTCAGTGACATCCAACAGTGAGCACTCACCCAGCCCAGCTGTTTGCGTGTCAGGGTCACTGGCCAACCAGGGGTCAGCTGGGTTAGACTGGGCTTGGCTGCAGTAGCTCCGCACTGCTCTCCTGTCGCTCGTCCTGGAACCAGGAAGTTAGGCGGCGCACATTCTCCCCTCAGCAACGTCCTAGGTATGAAGGAGGCCGGGCCAGTCCCACAAGCTCTCTTCAAGCGTCTGATCTTGTTTTCCCTGCTGACATTTCACTGGCCAAAGCAAGTGATGTGGTCAAGTACCAAGGCAGGGCGCAGCGATGTATACCGCCCCCACGGGAGCGGTGGGGAAGAGAGGGCGAGAATAAGCAGGGACGGTACGGGCACCGCGCCCGACAGGAGCCCAACGTGGCTGCGGATGGACGGATGGACAGATGGGGCCAACACCTTTCCCTTTCCTTGTCTCCCGCAGGCTTGTGTTGGCGCTAAGGGCACCCGCGGGGATGGGTAGAGCCCGCCAGGCCAGTGGCGCCGCCCGGGGGCTGTGCTGGCGCTAGGGCCCCACCACGGCGTTAGGATGCACCTGTCGGCCGTGTTCAACGCGCTCCTGGTGTCGGTGCTGGCGGCGGTGCTGTGGAAGCACGTGCGGCTGCGCGAGCATGCGGCGGTGCTGGAGGAGGAGCTGGCCGCCGGCCGCCCCGCCCCAGAGCCCGCCCCCACGCCCAGGATCGACTACCCCAAGGCCCTGCAGCTCCTGGCGGAGGGCGGCACGCAAATGGTGTGCAGCGGCCGCACGCACACCGACCGTGTGTGCCGCTTCAAGTGGCTCTGCTACTCCAACGAGGCCGAGGAGTTCATCTTCTTCCACGGCAACGCCTCGGTCATGCTGCCCAACCTGGGGTCCCGGCGCTTCCAGCCGGCGCTCCTCGACCTGTCCACCGTGGAGGACCACAACACCCAGTACTTCAACTTCGTGGAGCTGCCGGCCGCCGCCCTGCGCTTCATGCCCAAGCCTGTGTTCGTGCCCGACGTGGCCCTCATCGCCAACCGCTTCAACCCCGACAACCTGATGCACGTCTTCCACGACGACCTACTACCCCTCTTCTACACCCTGAGGCAGTTCCCAGGGCTGGCGCACGAGGCACGGCTTTTCTTCATGGAGGGCTGGAGCGAGGGCGCTCACTTTGACCTGTACAGGCTGCTCAGTCCCAAGCAGCCGCTCCTGCGGGCGCAGCTGAAGGCGCTGGGCCGGCTGCTGTGCTTCTCCCACGCGTTCGTGGGTCTCTCTAAGATCACCACCTGGTACCAGTACGGCTTCGTCCAGCCCCAGGGCCCCAAGGCCAACATCCTCGTGTCCGGCAATGAGATCCGGCAGTTTGCCCGGTTCATGATGGAAAAGCTGAACGTGAGCCACGCGGGGGCGCCCCTGGGCGAAGAGTACATTTTGGTTTTCAGCCGCACCCAGAACAGACTCATCCTGAATGAGGCAGAGCTGCTGCTGGCGCTGGCCCAGGAGTTCCAGATGAAGACGGTGACGGTGTCCCTAGAGGACCATTCCTTCGCCGACGTTGTGCGGCTGGTCAGCAATGCCTCCATGCTGGTCAGCATGCACGGGGCCCAGCTGGTCACTGCCCTCTTCCTGCCCCGCGGGGCAACCGTGGTCGAGCTCTTCCCCTATGCGGTCAATCCGGACCACTACACCCCCTATAAGACGCTGGCCACGCTGCCCGGCATGGACCTCCAGTACGTAGCCTGGCGGAACACGATGCTAGAGAACACGGTCACGCACCCCGAGCGGCCCTGGGATCAGGGGGGCATCACCCACCTGGACCAGGCTGAGCAGGCCCGTATACTCCAGAGCCGTGAGGTCCCGCGGCATCTCTGTTGCCGGAACCCCGAGTGGCTCTTCCGCATCTACCAGGACACCAAGGTGGATATCCCGTCCCTCATCCAAACCGTGCGGCGTGTGGTGAAGGGCCGGCCTGGGCCGCGGAAGCAGAAGTGGACCGTCGGCCTCTACCCAGGCAAGGTTCGGGAGGCGCGGTGCCAGGCGTCTGTGCAGGGCGCCTCCGAGGCCCGCCTCACAGTCTCCTGGCAGATCCCCTGGAACCTCAAGTACCTGAAGGTGAGGGAGGTGAAGTACGAGGTGTGGCTCCAGGAGCAGGGGGAGAACACTTACGTGCCTTATATCCTGGCCCTGCAGAACCACACCTTCACCGAGAACATCAAGCCCTTCACGACCTACCTGGTGTGGGTCCGCTGCATCTTCAACAAGATCCTCTTAGGACCCTTTGCAGATGTGCTGGTGTGCAACACGTAGCGAGCGTGCTGTGGCCAGGCGGTGGTTGGGGAGCGGGGATGGCTCCCCCGGCGCAGTGTCCCGGGGCCCACTTGTGCCCTGCGGTGGCTTCTGGGGTTTATTTATTTATCGAGCAGGCCTGCCCCAGGCGTGTGCCTCCGTGTCTTCTTACTGGGTCTAGAGTGTGACATTCCCAGCACTTTTTGCACGGGTTAGTGGGACCCTCCCAACCCCCTTCTCCTGTCCTGAGCCTTCGTACCCTGGAGAAGGTCCTCAGTGGGAGGAGAGAGAAGGAAAGTGAAAATCCTAAGGAGCCCCTGGCTGAGAGATCCTGCTGTACCCTACTGAATCTCTCTGGTTGATATCCAAATGTCTGGAAACTGTGAGTAAATCATGTGGTTGCCTGGGTGGGTGGTTCATCAGCTTCCATCATCATGAAATTCACCTGTAGCACAGTGAAGGTGTGTTTGGAACATTCATTAAATGATTATAAACGTCTTGGTCAAGTCTTTTTTTTTTTTTTAATATTTTATTTATTTATGTTTAGAGAGAGAGCGAGAGAGCAAGAGAGAGCATGAGCAGGGAGCCCGGTGCTGGACTCAATCCGAGGACCCTGGGGTCATGACCTGAGTGGAAGGCCGATGCTTAACCGACTGACCTATCTAGGCACACCTTGGGCAAGTCTTTTTATTATTGGGTAGTTGGAAGCAGGGCTGGTAGTCGGTGCCCGTGTGCTCTTTCATCCTAGCTATCAACCGAGGAGATGTGGCGATGGGCAAGTGGCGAGGACCGCGAAGTGGGCAGGCTGGTTGCATTGCGTCTTGCAACTTGCCAGCTGAATGTCACATTTCCAGTCTAAGTGGGGTCCAAGTTTGGAAGCCTAGGGTCGGGTCTTCGGTGAAGAAGAGCACTGCCCACCAGGGGGCGCTCTTATGCTAAAGAGGCCATCCAGCCAAGACCACAGCCGACCAAACTGGCATCCTGTTGGCTTAGGAGGAGGGCAGGGAATTCAGCAAGATAGCACGGAGCACTCTTCTTCAGCAGGAGGATTTTCACGGCAGCCCGGGGACCATTCTCCCCCTGTTTTGCGAATTGCTGCTCGAGGGTGAGGAGGAAAGACCACTGTCAGTAGCTTAGAAGCCCCATGGGAGCCATTGTCTTCCAAACAATAGACATGGTTCCCAGCCCACCCCCCCAACCCCCAACCCCCCAACCCCCTAACCCTTTCCACCCCCGACACTGCGCTCAGTGGAGCCTGCTGCTCTGGTGCCTGCCCAGACACTAGTACCTGCAGAGCGCTTCCAGTGTGGACATAGCTCATCTGTTGTAGGTCATTTGTACTGTTAACTTTGCTGAATGGCACATCTGTCATTCCAATGTTCTCTGGCTTCTGCAGAAACAGCTAGAACGTTAATCCAAGATCAGCAGGGACCCTGCTCCAAGTCTGATTCCTGGGAAGGAGAGCAGGAAAGGGGGTCCAGGAGGGAGAGCCACTGGCTGTAGCTCAGCTAGAAGGTTGTCGCACCAAGCTAGACAGTTCCCAAGCTGAAGTGGTCTGTTAGATGAGTAGCAGGTCCCTGGCTAGGGCAGTCTGGGAAGAATGGCCTCGGTGCCTGTCGGTGGTGGATTCAGAGCAGGAGACCTGAGTGGCATGTTTTCTTGGTCACCAGGGGCCTCTGTGACCTTACCTTTACCCAGAATATCTTTGTCCCTAACTGTACTCTCCATCGACCGCCTTCTCAGACTGTCACATTGATGCACATGTGAAGATTCAGTTCAGTTGGAAGTCTCTAACACTGAGATGTGAGGGTAAAACTACTTGGAAACCCCTTGGTGGTTTTTACTAAGGCTGAACACAGCTGCCCTGGGTCTTAGCGATTCCACTGCTAAATGTATACCCCAGAGAAAGAAGTGCCAATGCTGTTGAAAGACATGTATCAAATACAGCTCTAAATAGCCAGAAGCGAAACCAGACCAGTTTCCACCAACAGGTATATTCATGCAAAAGACACAACTTTTTTTTTTAAGATTTTATTTTTTTAGAGAGCATGAAATAGTGGGGGGGGGGGGAATCCCAAGCAGACTCTGTGCTCAGAGTCCCACACGGGGCTCAATCTCATGACCCTGACAGCATGACCTGAGCTGAAAGCAAGAGTCGGATGCTTAATCAGCTGAGCCACCCAGGCGCCCCAGGACATAACAATTTAAAAAAAAAAAGGAATAAAATATGGGTACACACAACCATAAATCTCACGGAGTATTAAATATATACTGAGTGACAATATATACTGTACGATTCCATTTACACAAAGCGCTGGAATAAGTAAACCAACCTGTGGCGGGAGACGTCCGAATCGCTCCTGGGAAGGGTCAAGACTGAGCTGGACAGGAGGAAACTCGGGCCGAGGATGTCTTGATCTGGCTGGTGGTTGCACGGCGACCATCCATGTCACAGGCATCTGCTTACACTTGAGATCAGTGCCCTTTATGTACGTCACTATTGACCTCAGTTAAACAGAAACAAAAACTCGGTCCAAGGGGCAACTCTTCTGGAAAGCAGTGTGTGTCTTCTCCAGCTCCCCAGTCATGAGGCCTGCCGCATCCCCCAAACCCCAGCTCTGCTGCCCTGTCGTGTTCTAGAAGGTACTGTGCTCCCACAAGGGTTTGCCCACCGGCTAGAGGCTCAACATGGGTGTTTGTGTGTGTGGACCCTGATGCCAAGGAGCTCTGCGAATGCTTCTTTTGTTCATCAAACAATGGATTTCTGCCTGTGTCCATATTGCTTTTGCAAATTTGTGATCCTTTGAAACTTTGTCCTGGTTTTTTTGGTTTTGTTTTGTTTTTTCCTCTTAACATTGTAACATGAACGCTTTACCGTGTCACTGAAAGTTATTCTTTGAAAACAAGATTCTAGCTGACTGTAGAACATTCCACTGCATGGGCTCACAAAGAAGTTGCTACCCTTTTCCCCAGGTCACAGCATTTGTTAAGGGGCAGGAGCCTGGATCCACAGCCAGCAGCCCAGCTCAGGCCCTTTGACACCTGTTTCTGCTTTTGCTGCTGCTTTGTTACCATGTTTCTTTTATTGATGTTTAGTTAATTTCTAGTGACTTGCACAGATCTTCACTGTACAGTCTCATGGGTTTCATGCATACATACTTCTTCGTACCCCAGATCCTTGCAAGGTGTACATTATTGCTATTATCCCCATATTTGCAGTTTTTTGCCTTTTGGAAATTTAGCAGGCAAGAATTATTTTTTGTTATCATAGAGGGGTTACATTTAACATTAAGAGCTGCATTTAACATTAAGGGTATGCCATTTTGTTGGTACTGTTTGTTTTAAATTAGTGTCCTCACACAGCTGCATCAAAGAATCAGGGGGACAATGATGGCAGGAGACCCCGGGAGCTGGGATCTAGGGTGCCCAGGAGCATCTCCGACAGAAATGCATCCCAATAGACAGTGGCAACCTCTGCACCCCACGCGTCAGTTCTGAGAGCATCTCATCGGCCGTGGGTGGGGGGGCAGCGGGCCAGTGCAAGGCTTGGGAAGGGAGCACACACGGACCCCCCAGCCCAAAGCAAACCCCTCAGAGGTGTCCCTCAGTCCTCAGCTGTGTAGCCTCTGTCCACCCCGCTTGGCCATCCCTGTGTAGTCAGGCGCTCCGGGAGTACTGCCCCCACCCCAGGCGCTACCCAACAGCATGTACCCCTGTTTGGGGAATAAAAAGCACAAAAAGATGTAGTTGCTTTCTGGCCACTTACATCTAGTGGAAATAATCCAATAATCTCTTTTGGAATGTTGTACTATTGGGACTTCCCAGGTTCAGGTAGGGCAGCCTTCTAGGATTGCTAAGCTTTAGAAAAACACTCCAACTTGAATTTCATGTAACAGGTTTTTGGGTGCTGTATTTGCTGTATTGCTATAATCTCGTGCTGTGTTTGGCAACACTACCTTTTTCCCACTAGTGGAAAATGTGAGGTGGGGAGGTTTGTTGTATAACCACGAGGTTAATAATCCCTCGTACTCCCATTTTCCCAGTGGAAATGCAGAGGCGCTGGTGGGAGGGAGGCCTCACTCCTGCCTCAGCTACAATAAGAAATAGGAACGATACCAAATGCCTGAAAAGATGCAGGGAAACCAGATCTCTCATCTACATTGCTGAGAAGAGTGAAATGGTAGCCTGGGAATAGTTGGGCAGTTTCTTAAGAAATTAAACATATTACTATGAAACTGTACTCCTGGGCATTTGCCCCAGAAAAAAAAAAAAAAAAGAAAGAAAAAAAAGAATATTCTGTTCACACAAAAACAAGTACAAGAATGTTCAGAGCAGCTTTCATTGTATTAGCCAAAAATGAGAAATGACCCAGATGTCCTTCAGTAAACACTAAACAAACTGTGGTCTTTCTGGACCACGGGGGACTAACTAATAAAAAGGAACAGGAATAAATAAGGAACAGAATATTGGTAAAAGCAACAATTTGGCTGGATCTCAGGGGCGTTGTGCGGAGGGAAGAGAAAAAAGCAACTCTCAAAAATTTACATGCTGTGCAATTCCATTTAGATACCATTCTCAAAATGATAAAAATTGTAGAGGTGGAGACCAGATGTGCAGCTGCCGCGGATGAGGGTGGGAGTGAAGGGGTGGGTGCGGCGGGAGGGGTGGCAGGAAGGAAAGCATCCCCATGCTGGGGCAGTTCTGTGTCTTGATTGCCGTGGTGGTTAATGAATCCATGGGTGCTCAAATGAGACACAGTACACCAACGTCTTACGGAAGGCGCAACCCCTGGGGGAAACTGGGTGAAGAGTACGCAGGACCTCCCAGTACTGTCTTTGCAACTACTATGAATTCATAATTATGTCATAATGAAAAGTTGAGAAAAAAAAAATAATCCTTGGGAGGATGAGAGGTCCGGGCTCCAGGCTCACGATGTGTCACGGTCACTGTCATAGTTCCTGCCACTGTTAACAACCACCATCACAGAGCTGGTAACTGAGAATAGCTGAGAGGTGCAAGACGTCCTCCACCTCACTCCTTCCAAGTGACCCTTGAGTGCACCTATATCTTGGAATCTAATTTGCGTACTGAGCCCAGCTGGGCCTCGAGGGAGTCTGGGTAATGGCAGCTGCAGCTTTCCCGCTTGGGTCCTGCAGGAAGCTTCGTAGGTGGGTGGGCGGAAGTCAGACGACCCTGCCCCAATCCTGCACCCACCCTAACACCCACCAGGACTAAACATGTCTTTGTGGGGCGCCAGAGCTTCCAGGTGTGCAGGGCAGGGAAGGAAGGAATGCCTCCAGTCCTTCTCAGCACGAGAGTCCGCGAGGTGCCTGGGGTCCCACCGACCCTGCATGTGTTTTCCACGAAGGCAGTTATCACCAGAACAAGGCAATCTGATGCACAGAAAGCAGTCACCGCTGGATCTGCCTTATGCACTAGCCTCCAGGGTCATGGTCAGAGTCCCTCCCCCAGGCATATGCAGGGTCTGTAGAAATGATCCTTTGGCAAATGATCCTTCACTGGGGAGACAGACACACAAGAAACTTGACAAAAATCCCTATTCTCACACCTATCAGCTTGAAAAAAGTTACTTCACTCATCTTGTCTCCTGGGCCTCCCACCAGCCGGTGCCCTTGACCTGTACTTCCTTCACAGCCTGCACTGGGAACCCTCCAGAGATCACCCTACCTCTGCCTGCCCTCTGGGGTGGGGTGTGTTGCTCCTGACGGCCGCCCCTCAGAAAGCCAGATGCTCCCGAGAAATCTTCCAGTAGGAGCTAAGTTGTGCTGTGGAACTGTAGACACTAACAGAAGCATTCCTCAGATCATACTTCACGTGGGCTGCCTTCCCTACTGACAAGCCTGGTTCACCCTGGAGGCCCGGCTTCTCCAGGGCCCCCTGCAATCCTATGATCAAAGCCCACCACCTCTGTGGCTCGATGCCCAGGGCTTTCGTTTCTGTGTCTCCTGGCTGGGTGCTGCCTCCTCCCCCCTGAGGCCTCTCCCAGTGGACCTGCCATCCAGCATGCCCTAGCCCATCACCTGCCATGTCTCCAGACTGACCCACGACTCCCCATGCTATTTTCCTACCAAACTCAGCCTCTGCTGTTGTGTGAACTGCATGGAATCCGACCTTCTACATCGAGATGCCTTCTGCTCTGGTCTGCTTCCTTGGAGGTTCAGTGACTCCTCTCCTCGGTTGGACAATGCCAGGGGTGGCAGAGGTCACCCCACCTCTTGCCCCAAAGGCCTCCAGCCCCTATAATACCCCAATGCCCTGCCAGACCCCACTCCCCAAAAAGGCATCCCCTGAGCCGTGGTAACCAGAACCCCAGGCGGCCCAGGAGTGGCAGTGCAGGAAGTGTCTTGCGGGAGCTGGCGGGTGAGCCTCAGAGGTTTTGGGGGGACCTGCCCACTCATCTGAAGGCCCTGGATGAGGGGGAACCATCTCGAAATATTCACAAAGGTCTCGCCTCCCGCATCTCCTTGTGCTGCCCCCCACACCCTCAGGCAGAGCTCTGCGAGCCCCTCTTGCCCACATGCTGCCCCGAATCTTCCTATATCCTCAGCCATGGGGACCTTGCTCACCCAGCAGAATGCCAGGACACATGCTTGATGGCCTGACAACATTATCTCCAAACATCTGGGACACATGGCCACCACAATGTGCCGCACACGCGGACTCTTTCCAAATTCTATATTCTGTGTGGAACATCTGAACGAATGAAGAAGGAAGGATGCTATAGTGGGAGAGGGGGCAGGCGCTCTGGAGTTAAAGGGGCCTGGGTTCAAATCCCAGCTCCACTAGCTTCCTGCTCTGTGACCTTGGGCAAGTGACTCAACCTCTCTGGGCCTCTGTTTCCTGTTCAGCTGAATGGGAGCAGTAATGCCCTCCTCCTGGAGTTACTCCAAAGGTTTGCGATGAGGAACATAGTAAAGCTCGAGGCACAGTGTGGGCCACCTTCTGCATTCACCTCATGCGAGGTGGTGCTCCCCAGGATCAGGGCAGCTGTACGGCAATGCCCTCCCTCCCCAGTTGACATTCTTTACCTGTAGAGTGACAATCATGCAGCTGGGATTTTCATAAGACATTCACGAAATCACCTGTAGAAACCCTCAGCACCATGCCTGATTTGTAATAAATAAGTTATTACAGGTCTGGAATTCCATAGCCAAACCTTGGAGGCCAGAAGTCATTCCGAATTCTGGATTTTTCAGCTATAGAGAGGTAACATGGTACCTATTTGTGTTTTATGCTACACTCTCGGTGGAGTCTGAGGTTCCAAAACACGATGACCAAGCACAGTGGATTTCTACGGTATAGGAATAGTGTGTGAATATTCAAGCTGAGCGGGACATGAGTTTTGGCCCTGGACATAGGAAAAGGATTCTGATTTTCAGGGCTTGGGAATCCCCAAGGAATTGGGAATTGCATTTAGAGAGCTATGAACCTCTGTTACTATCACCAGCCGCTCCCCTTTGGAAACACTATCATTCTCCTTGGAACAACCCTTCTGGAATGAAGTACAAAGAAACAGGGTCGGGCCTGGGGTGAGGTGACTGGGATGGCCTTACCAGACCCTGTGGCCGGCTGGTTTCTCAAGGACTGCTGTGCAGGTGAGCAGACCCCCCACACCGCAGCCCCCTCATGGCTCTCCCCTCCCGAAGCCTTAGCTGTTTGCTTCGCTGGGCACATCCTTCTTATTCCAGAGGCAAGGGCTGGGGGAGGCAGAGGGCATGCGGGGCACCATGTGGCTGAGAGTATTCTCTGGAAAGGATGCAAAGTGGCCGAAGCCTCAGGTTCGCAGGAAAGATACAGTTCAGAGCCTGAACCGACATTAAGGAGCAAAGAGCAATGGTTAGGGAGCCAGATGCCTGTGACCATGCTTGGCCCAGGGGTCGAAGTGTGCAGCTTCATATTCCAGGCAATCAGCCTCGCCTCATCAGCGGTGCTGAATCCAAAAGGACTAGAGGAGATGCTGTCCCAGTGATCGGGCAGGGCAGGGGAGCGCTTTCGTGATTATGGGCTCAAGACAAGTCCTGCCTGGGTTCAAATTCTGACCCTTCCAACTCCGAGCTGGGTACCCTTGAACAAATTCCTTAACCCTTCTGTGCCTCATCTGTACAGCAGAGATGCTAATAATCACACGTACCCATCAGTAAACCACGGTCACAGTGCCTGGTGCACAGTCATTGCCCAGGAAATGTTACTAGTCATTACGGCTGGTGCCCAATAAACCTTTGTCTTTTGCCAGCCGTGAAGTGGCCCCAGCCAGATCTGAACCCAGAGCTCCCTCATTCAAGTCCAGTTCTCTGAAAATCAAAAGAGAAAAAAACCTTAAGGGTGCCTACATTTCAAAAGGTCTTCAGAGGCGGAAGGGTGGGAGGGCAGGGCTACCCATGGAGGAACAGCACCTCGAAGAGACCTGCGCCCCTGGCCAGAGCCACTCTTGACTGAGAAGCAGCCTGGGAGGTAGGAGGCCCAGCCCTGGAGTTCAGAGGAGGCAGGCGAACTGGGCTTGGAGCCTCCCTCGACCCTCTACCACCCCTAAGGGAGGAAGAGGCCCGTGCTGAGGGCTGCACTGGAGACGGGTCTCCGCTGAGTGGGCTGAGAAGAGCTCTGGACCCTGTGTGCCCGCCGTGCCCTGGGTGGTCGATGTGCACTGGGCAAGCCGGGCAGGGTCACACACTGTTTATACGTTTGCCTTTTTGTGCTGAGCACACCTCTTCACATCAGAACATAGAAGGGCTTGCTGGCAGCTTCAGGTCTTGCCTACTGACAAGCTTCTGGCTCGGTATCTTTAGAGGGAAACTTCACACGCACACACGCGCGCATGCGTCCACCCTCCATATGCATGTGGGAGGCACAATTTTATAGTATCTGGAGCAGTTATTAGAACATTCTTGAACATATTTATTGGTGCAAGGGAGTAAACAGCCAGAGCAGAAAAGGCTGAAAGGAAGGCGGTAAGATAGAAACCCTCCCACCCTGCACCACCTTCACCGGCCCGAGCAGGTGGGACATCTGGGACACCCACGGTATCCCCTGGTTTCTTCAGGCTTTTCCAATTTGTCTTCAGGTTGGGGGAAACCAAGAGAACGTGGCCACGAGGATGGAAGCTCATCCGGTCAGGGGGTGCTGCCAGCGGGACAAGAGCCTTGCCTGGGCAGCGGGGAAGCTCACGGGGCCTCGTCCCTGAAGAGCGTCAGGTTATGTTTCCGGATGTGCTCCAGCAGCACCTGGCCTCGCCGCTCCAGGGTCTGGAGCACCCGCTTCAGCCCCTGCCTCCCACCCTGACTCTCCCAGAACACAGGGTCCATCCGCAGGGACAGGAGCAGCAGCTTCTGCAGACATCCTGAGGCAAGAACCTGCACGGCCGACTCAGGAAACCTGGAGGCAGGTGCCCCGGGCCAGGACAGAAAGGAAAAGCAAAAGTGATCTCAGAAAATATCCGGAACCGGTGAAGCCAGTTGGCCAGGAATTGCACGGCTGGCCAGCCTGACACAGGTGTCCTGCAGAATGCCTGGGGCCCGCCTGCTGACTCGTCCTCAGAGAACCCTCCTACCAACTCTGCTGTGAAAACAGGCAGGGGACAGGGCTTCTGGATGGGTCCCCCATCCCACAGAGAAGCTGGGGAAACCAGCTCTGCTATCCCAGGTGAATGCCAGCTGCTGTGCTTGGCAAGTGCCAAGAGAAGCCCGAAGAAGGCTTAGCCGCCTGCAGTGAGTGAGCAGGGAAGGCGGGCTCCTCCTCTGGGACAAGGAGGCCCTCTGGAAATGGGGGTGCCTGCTGACTGTGTCCTCCCAGCTCCCCACCTCCTCCTGGGCTCAGATCCAGCAGCTTTTGTCTAATAGGCTGCAGAGCACTCAGGACCATGGGTCAAGGTCCCACAGTCCACAATAGGGCTATTGGGCCTCCGCCTCCAAACTTCCAACCAATCCCGCAGACCCTCACCCAGCGATGCCCTCCAGCAGCCGGAAGTTCAGCTTGTCCTCAGGATGCTGAAGGTTGCCAGCATTATCGATGTAAACCAGATGGGATGGCTCACTGCTTCGGACCTCAGGGAAGAAGACAGACAGGGACAGGGGTGGGTGAGGTTGCAGCCTAGCTCGTACCATGGCTTCTGTCAGTGTTCAGGGTCTGACAATCCCACAATGCACCCTGCTACCTGCCCGGAAGGTTCCCCTGCACTGAGCTGTAATCTGACTTTATGGTAGTGCTGTGCTCAGTGCTTCCAGGCACCGTTTCAGTGAACCCTCCCAGCAACCTTAGAAGGGAGCCTTTAGCATCAGCTCTATTTTACAGAATCAGGGGCACAGAGAAGTTAAGTAATTTGCACACAGTCACACAGCTAAGTAGCTGGTTAGGTCCAACCTGAACCAGTACTGTGAAGACACACCCTGAGAAACTGCAAGGCAGAGGGACTGATTCCTGCTCTGGTAGCTGAGGGGGTGAGGAGCATGGGTGAGAACCGGCAGGTGTGGAGGGAGCCCACCATCAGGTTGTGGCTTCAGGGCATATTGCGTATGCGCATGCTCACACACCCTCACCCGTTCTGGGCCACTGGTGGCTGCTCTGTGCCTGCGTGTTCCCCTGAGTGTCACCAAGAACGCACACACCTTCCAGCCTTGGGCGCCATACTCCCTCTATCCCCAGAGAGGAGTTTAGCAACTCCTACTCCCCTTGAAAACTAAAACCAGCAAAAGGAATACCTTAGCACTTTAAAAAATATGGTGTTATGGTGTGGCTCGGAATGAGAGGCCAGGTCTTCCCTTCTCCCACCCTCATCCGCCCCATTCCTAGACATTCTCCAGGATTCCATGGTATTTTCCCATAATTCTCCCTATCACCCTCGGCTTAACTTACGAACTTTTGCCTCCAGGACCCTAGCTTTCCCTCCCTCTGTCTCTTCCCCCTCGCCCCTCTCTGTACATCAGGGATCATCTATTTTTTGAAGCCTGATGACTCCTTTCTCCAAAATCTGCTGTCCTAGGGGATCTGTGAAATGGCTGCCTCCCGGAGTGTGAATGATAGTTATAAAAGCCTTACCTCTCCCCGTGTGAGTGCCTTTTACCAGGGAAGAGGGGAGCGGGCTCTAAGGACAAGAGCTGGAGACTTCCTACCACCCCGCGGTTTCATGAGGCAGCCCAAGCCTCCGGCTGGTGTGGCCTCCCTGATGCTCAGCCTGGACACCATGCTGACAACCCTCCGCAAACAGCTGGCCAGGGGAAGACATCAAGGACGAAAGACAGAGTAGCCCTTCCTTAGGGTGGCCCCTTGCTCCTTGGGCAGAAGTGGCTGCTCTGCCATTCCTGTCCCTGTCTCTGAAGGCCTCGGCACACCACTTCCCACCCTGGGCTCTGCTCTTCACAGGAGGCAGCCCAGGGTTCCTCAGATTGTCACGAGCCTGTGAGCACTGCCACTGCCCAGCCCTGCGGCCTTGGAAACTGCCCTTGGAAACTGCCCTCCCTTTTCCATGCCACAGTTCCTACATTGGCTGGGAGGGTGGGGGCGGCTCTCCAGACACACAGTTCCCACACCTGCTTCCAGGGGCCCTCGAATTCCCCTGTAGTCTCTCGAGAGGATGGTGGAGTGGTCCCATCTCAGCCGTATCGGCAAAGGCCCACTGGGGTCAGTTTTACGTAGGGTGGCTTCCAAGAAACATTGCTCAAAGGCTCCTGCTGCTGAAAAGAGCAGTGTTGGGAACGTCCCGTGTCATGTGATCTCCGCAACTCAGGAGCCGAATCTTCCAAAGGAGACCGGAAGACAGGAGTCGGGGTGACAGGGGGCGTACCAGGATGTGGACCAACCGCAGCTCCTCTGGGTTCCGGCACTTCTCTCGGAGCCTCTCTTCCACACAGGGGTCCGACGGCTCGGGCTCAAAGCCGCAGCAGTAGCGGTCTAGGCGGTCGTGCACCTGCGAGGACACCCAGCCTGTGAGGGGTGCGGCTCAGGGTCTGCCTGCCCCGAGGGCCCAGCACTTAGGCGGCCTGGCCCAGGGGACCTTGTGCTGGGGGCAGTCCTTGGTGGCCGCCAGTGCCCGTCAGCCCATTGCTGGCCCCTGGCCAGAGAGGGAGCTTCTGCTCTGCTCCTCTAGCCAGCTCGCCCTGCACCCCAGGAGCTGCTGGCTCACACCTCAGGCCAGCACAGCTTTCCACCAAACTCTGGCCTGAGGCCACTGGGCTTCCCAGCGCTGACAATCCGTGTACTTGGGGAAATCCTCATGGGACTCCACTCCTTGTTTAAGCAGCCAGTGGTGCAGCAGGGCTCCCTCCCTTCCGTGGAGCTAAATGTGCTTTAGTGACCATCTAGACAGCTCTGGAGTGGACACCTCTCCCACTCCGCGGGGAGGCCGGAATCAAAATCAAGGGGGGAGGAGGGCATTCCCCTCACAGGCTTAATTTCCACTGGATGCCTCGAGTGGGAATTCTCAAGCGTGATGTGGGGTCAATTCTGAGGAGCTCTGCCTCCCACCCCCTACGTACACACGTGTAAATGACATTTCAGAGTGTCACAGGATTCTCATAATAATCCCACTCACCTGCTTCCAGGAGTTCTCTTCAGAAGGAATGAGCTGCAGCCTGCAAGTCAGGAATTAAACAGAAACAGGGATCCGCCCCCGCCCTGACCTACTTGAAGAAGTTATCTGCCATGGGCAGCAAACGCAAAGAGGTCCAGAACGGAGAGGCCTAAAAAGAGAAGTGGCAGAGTCCTCTTGGGTGGGAGAGGGAGGGTCTCGCTGTAGGGAGAGAGACAGGAAAGGGGGAGGTGGTGTGGAAAAGGTTGGGGTGTGCTAGGAAGTGGATGAGAGAGGGTGAGGTTGGGGATAGCAGGGAGTGCCTGTCACAGGGTGGGTGAGCTGGAGGAGATGCACCTTTTTTCCTCATAGGGAGGAATTTGGTTTGATACAATACCTTGAGGAGTGCTAACGACAGAAGGTGAGATCTCCAGAGGTCTGGGTGTGGGAGGACTTGCTTTGCTTGGGGCAAGAGGAAAAATCCATTTGTTGCTGTGGGAGGGGGAGGAGAGAGAGGAGAGGAAGAGAGAAGTGAAGCAGGCAGCAGCAGGAGGCTGAGGGTGTGAGATGTGCCCTCCCTGACCCCTCCTCCCCCCAGCCAAGTGGCCACCCTTGTGAAATGCTTGCTGGCCTTGAGGAAAGGGCTAAGCTCTGAGTTCAGGTCTAGTGTGGGGTAAATAGAGGCAGGCGAAGCAGCAGTCAGCTGCCTGGGATTTGCCCAAATCCTAGGAAGGTCTACCAGATCCTCCTGGGTTGTGGGGCCCGGGGTTTGAGTGATCTTAAGTGCCCACATAGTGTCAGGGTCACAGAAGAGGGAGGACTCCGGGACCCCCCAAGGAGGATGGGGAATCACACAGGAGCTAACTCTCAGGATGAGAAGGAAATGCAGTTCCTGAGAGAGCCTGGTGTGTGCAAGACCCAGCAGTGAGACCCAGATCCCACTTTGCAGAATGGCTGGTCTAGTGCAGGAAGCCTGGGAACACCCCTGGAGAGGCAGGTGCCAGCCTGGGAATCTAGAAATCAGCTCCAGGTAACATACTCTGGTTGGGGCAACTGTCCAGGCCAAGGGCACAGAGGGGACAGAGTCAGGGTGAAGGTGAGTGAGAGGGAGAGGGAAGCAGGAAGCCAGAGGGCAGCAATCGGGTAATGAACCCCACAGAGAGAAAGGGTTTGCTTCCTCTCTCAGTCCTCGGGAACCTTCTGTGATTCTGCTCTCCCACATGGTTTAGCTCTTGGGGGAATCTGGGGCACCTGCCTCCCCGTGGTGGTGGTGACGGTGCAGGACAGTCACAGGTTTACAGCAAATGCAGGGGGCATTTTAATCTGACACAGCAATGACAGGGTCTCCCTCCGAGATGATGATGATGTGGTCTAGTAAGAAACATATTTGGTCACAGTCCCCTGATCCTGGTGCAGAGCTCCTAAAACCTTTGGAATTTCCTGAGAGATTCATAAAGAGCCCCTTTGAACACATCTGTGTTTATGCTGATGAGATGATGCAGGGGAACCCCAGATAACTTCAGAACGGGAGCTGGTCACTGGAAAGACAAGTGAAGAGAGGATAGGAACATTTAGCCCCATACTTCAACCCCCAGGAAGAGTAGAAGAGCTGGAGATGGGGTTATAAAAACTTGAACAATGAGATTTGGAGCACTTCCAACCATTTCCGGGTTGGAAGTGCTCCATGAGTCAGGAGGGTGGCATCCCAGCTCCACAGGGACATAAAGCTCCTGGGCATGGGACCCTTCTGGACTCACCCAATATACCTCTTCATCAGGACATTCATTTGTATGTATCCTTTATAATAAACCTGTAAATGTAAGTAAAGTGTTATCCTGAGCTCTGTTGTGCCATTCTATCAAACTATCCAACCTGGGGCAGAGGGCTGTCATGAGAACCCTTGGTTTATAGCCAGTTGGTCAGAAGTGTGGGTAGCCCAGGACTTTTGACTGGGATCTGAAGTGGGACAGTGTTGTAGGACTGAGCCCCTTAGCTTGTCTGGGATCTGACATGGTATCCAGGTGGACTGTGTCAGAATTGAATTGCATTGTGGGACACCAGTTGGTGGTGGAGAATTGATGTCAAAACAAAACATTAGTGTGCCTGGGTGGCTCAGTGGGTTGAGGCCTCTGCCTTCGGCTCAGGTCATGATCCCAGGGTCCTGAGATCGAGTCCCACATCGGGCTCTCTGCTCAGCGGGGAGCCTGCTTTCCTTCCACTCTCTCTGCCTGCCTCTCTGCCTACTTGAGGTCTCTGTCAAATCAATAAATAAAATCTTTAAAAACAACAACAACAACAAAAACAAAACCAAAACATCGTTCTGGTGACCACCACCATGAAAACCACCATCCATCCCCAGCTCCTTCACTCCTCACTGCAGCTGTGCTACGGAGATGCTATGAGCCCATTTTACATATGGGGACACTGACCCCAGACATACCCAAGGTCATAAATGTAAAAGTCACATAGCTAGGATTTGAGCCAAGGTCTGCCTGGCTAGAAGGCCAGATCTTGGCATTATCCTGCCCTGCCTCCCTGAAAATCAGGAAATGGGAGCCAGTTACAGAGGTCAAATGAGGTCTCCATCATTACTCTTCATGAGATTAATTAATTAATATGGTCTCACCCTTGCTAATTAAGGCTACAGAAGAGCTTTCAAAACTATGAAGGAGGAAGGGGAAGAATGAGAAAACACAGAGCCTGTCATCCTCCATGACAGCAACTGAGGCAGCCGCGGGCATGGTGGGGTTCGGACAGCCCATGTCTCTCATCTGTGATCACTGGGGGTGACCAACCCAGGCCAGCACTACCATCCTGCCTCCCTCTGCCCACTGGCACAGCCACCCCTCTCCACAAATGGGGCAGAGGGGGGACAGTCTGTCACCTCTGAAAGGCAGTACTCCTCAAAGCTACCGCCCAGTCCACTCAGCCCGGCTCAGCTCTGGCCAGTCAAAGGTCTTGCTTCGTTTCCATATCCCTGGACAGGAAAACTCACGTTATGTTCTGAAAAAATGCAGAATCGATCTCCTCCAACACAAACAACATAACTATGGTTCAATCAATGTCACAAAACTAGACGTCCAGGAATGAGAGCGTTAGAGTCCCAACTCCTGTCTCAAAACATGTTCTGTTCTGCAATAGTTCAGCATGGAGAAGTCGCACGTCGGGGCCTAGACCAGTCATCCAAACAGGCTGAGGGCAATTCTGTGAGGGCCCATTAGGGAGTGTTTCTAGGGGCGGTGGGCCAAAGACACCCACAGGCGCTGCTCAGAGGACTGGTCCAGTGGGTCCAGCGTGGCATGAAGTGAGCCCATTAACAAGACCCCTGACATGGGCCATCACTGCTTTGGCTGCCTGGGCTTTGGATAACGACAGCCACAAGTCACAGACAAACTTAATTCAAAATGGTTTTAACCGTAAGGAAAATTAAGATCTTCAATGTCAGTGATCAGCCCCTAGATCGGGCAGGCTAGAGGTACGGCTGCTCCTTATTGTCGTGGTCAGGACTCTTCCTGCTCTCCACTCCCCACCCACGAGGTTCACATCACAGTGTTGTCTCTGGAAGCCTGCAGGTGGCCGCTGTGGGCATGTGCTTCCTTGTTCATGTCCAGAGAGAAGGAGAGGACAAATGAGAGAAACAGAGACAGAGTGACAGACAGAAGGGAAAGGAACCTCTCTTCCAACAACCTTCCCTTTAACCTGACTGAACCAAATCGGGTCACACACATCCCTGACCAAGGGTGGCCAGTGGAAGATGGCGATGCACTGATCCCCAGACCTGGGAATGGGCAGAAGGTGAATCACATCAGGGCTCTGTGTGAAAGTCTACTTTAGCTGCAGTGTCCTCACTCAGGCTACTAATAAATGCATTGACCAGGACAGGGCTGAGGACAGAGCCCTGCAGCTTGCCTCCAGACCACCCCACCTCCCAGGTAGCTTTAAAGCCACTTGAAGCCTGTATCATGTTCCCTTCTGCTGTGTTCTCACTATATGACCTGAGGAAGTTATTTAAATTTGATAGCCCTCAGTTTTATCATCAACAAAATGGGGGAAGCAATACTCCCCTCCCATGGACCTGCCCTGAGGCTCACATCCAATAATGATACCTGTGAGGCAGGGGGTGGTTGTTGAGGAAGAGCCTTCTGTTGTGTCTGTCCTGGGAGTGACAGGCCCAAAGACCTCCAGGGATCTCAGGGGTCTCCCCCAAACACCCCCCCCACACACACACCAGGAAGCCCCAGCTTCACCCAGTGCTACAGACCAGAGAACCAGAATCTGAAATAAAGTAAGTTACAACAGGGTAGCCACGCTCTTGTGGGTACACCCAGTTTCTGGACCGATCTGTCCAACACACACCACCTGCTGGGTTCTCTTTGGCTGGGAGAGTAAAAGCCAGGGCAGTTTTGGCAAGACTGACACGGTAACTGCTCTGGATTTCATATTATGCCTAATGCCCAGCCAGCCAAGCCCCCTTTCTCCCGCCAAGCCCTTCCCAGCCCCGTTTCCTGGCCATTCTGTGCGGATCTCAATTTATAGTATCTATTTCCAGAGGAAGCCACAAGGAACATGGGCCCATCCAATATTCCTGGCTTCTCAACTCAGTACCCATCTGAATGTTTAACGGGAAGGGTCTGGCCAGGCCCCGTTGCCAGTTTGATTATTTTGCCATATCGTCTGGTTATTTTTTTTCCACCGAAGAGAAATTCAATTTCAACAGCAGTGGGCTAGCAGCCAAATGGGACCAAGATTAAGTTTCATTCTCACATTCCTTCAGGATTTAATTTTTTTTCCCTGTTTTGAAAAAATGAGCAGTTACCAAGAAAAAATGATAAACCTTTGCAGTGTTGCTTTTCTGACCCACCCAGCAACGTTGCATGCCCATGACGGGGACTGAAGTCTGTTCACATTTACTTAAGCCATTGGAAAGCTCACTCAGTGCTTTCCATGCGACAACCCATTTACTCCTTCCCGGTAGCCAAGGGGTAAATGCCATTATTATTCCCACTTCAAAGAGGTGGAAACTGAGTCCCGGTGATGTGCCGAAGTCTCACGGCAAGGAAGTGGAGGTGCCGGGACTCGAACCCGAGTGGTCCGTCTCTGACCGGTAAGGGGGAGTGGGGTGTGGCCACACGTGCTTTGTGGCACCAGAGCTTCCAAGTTCCCTGCTGGCAAAGATGAAGACATGGTTTGGTCCTGTCCCCAGCACCCACACTTGTTTTTACAACCAGAGCCTTAGCTGAGGTTTTTCTGAGTGAAAGAGTGAGTGAATGACATGCGTGGCTGGCTGACAACACGGGGACTATGATCACTTAAAGTCTACCATTCTGGCCAAGATGCCAACACCAGAAGTGTCCGGCGGGAGGCCTGGCTTTGTGGCCGCCACACAGGACATCTGGGTGAGAGAAGACACAGCAGTCTGCCAGCAAGAGACAGCAGGTCTGGCTATGGGAGAGGGGAGGTCTGGGGGGAGCCAGCACAGGGTAGGTAAGGTGGCCAGAGTCCCCTAACTGACCCATCAGGCTCCTGGGCCAAGAAGAGTTCCTCGGCCTGTGCCTGATCTGGGTCTGGTGGATTCTAGGACGACCGCTTGCTGTTCCTGTTGGCCCATGCTCCCAGTTCAGGGACCTTCTCCCCGGCTGGGAGTAGTGACAGGCCTGGGTCTTTCTGGGTGGAAAGGGTGGCTCTTGGCAGGGCCGACTCACTGCCTGGCGATCAGATTGCCACGAGGTGGCAGCATCTCTCTCCACAGAGGGCAAGGATCTGGCCCCACCCTGCCCAAGGGGCGGACAGAGAATTCTTGAGGCTTCTTTGGGGGAGGTCAGAGAGGGAGAGGAGTGGGTTAATGGGTATTGCTCCCACTTCCCTCTGAGGACTCACCTTGGAGTGTTCCCCATGTGTCCTGACAAAGGGCAATCATTCCTGGAAGCTTCGGGAAGGAACATCTGGATGCTGCATCTGTCCCAAGCCTGAGGTCAGAGGTTGTGGCCCCCGCTTGGGATGTGGGTGAACAGACTGGCTAACAGGCTTTGAGGAGATGCACTGAGAAGAACTAGATCTTATCTAAAAAGACATATGTAGATTGGTCTAAAACTCTAACAGCAACACAAACACCACAGCCGTGAAAAGATAAATCCACCACAGCAAAGAAGTTTCCAACCGAGAAAGCTAGGGTGAGTCACCATTAGAACACCTTCCACAAGAGTCCTACATAATAGAGAGTCCCCACATCAGAAGGGAAAGGCTGTGACCTCTTCCACAGATACTTGGAAGACATTTGATAAAATTTTGCATCCATTCCTGACAAGAGAAATTCTTAATAAAGCAAGAATAATGAATAGTTCCTCATTATATCTTTAGTCAAAAACTACTGTGATGTTTAATGGTGAAACAACAGAAACTGTCCCAAATCTGTAGCAATAGCTTGTGTCTCTCAGGCCATTAAAATTTCCCAATCACCCCGGAGCCACCAGCGAATGTAATGAGGCAAGAGGCAATGAGAAGAACAAGGGCATTCACTGCAGATGAAACGCTGGGATACTTGGAAAACCCAGAGGATTAACTGAGCAGATTTTAGACGCCACATTAAAACACAAAAAGAATAGCCTTCACTCAGCCTGGAGGCTACTGGCCAGAACATCTAATGGAAGAAAAGATCCCATTTTCAGTGGCCACAGGAAGATGAACTCCCTGGGAATAACCCCACACGAACAGAAGACATCTAGATGCTTCTGAGGAACATGAATAAAGGGAGAGACATAGCTGCTGGAGAACGTCATTGAAGAGACATGACCTGAGAGCTGGACCTGGGCACTCGGAGGCCTCTTGCCCCCTCCACTGTCCTCCTGGGAAAGTGAGCTTCGCTTGCCTTTCCTGCTCCCAGAGGCTGCTCCGAGGACATGGCCTTGAGATGTTGATGTGGTGTTGAGAACACCTGCATGGTGTACATGAGTGAACCTGGTTAAGGCCTTCGATAAACTTCTAAGGCTTGGTAGGTGGGCACAGAGATCTTCTGTCTGGCTGCTGTTAAAGGCAAGGCTGGTATATAAATTCTCTTTGTTGATTACACCCACCACCTATCAACCTGGAGTGGTCTGCCTCTTTGGTCTCTCACGGCCCTCCATGTAGAGGGTCCGCTTTCAGATTACACCTGGGAAGGTCCAGAGTGGGTTGTGAACCAACAATATCCAAATCTTGGCTAGAATGACTTCATGTTTTAGGATATAAATTCTCTCTACAGTCCACACAAATTTAATTTGATCCCAGTAAAATCCCAAAAGGACTTGCGAAGGAGAAGGAGTGACAAGCTGACTCTAAATTTCTTACGAGAATAGTATGCAAGACTATCAGGAAAATTCTAAGAAAGAGCAATGAGGAAGACCAAGCCCTACTGGTTTGGTTATCAACATAAAATACGAAGCGCAGTTAAAACTGTGATTCTGGCATAAAAATAGACAGAACCTTTACTGGGACAGAAAAGAGTCCAGAAATAGACCTACATACATATGGAAATTGGCTATATGGTAAAGGCAACATTTCAGATGGAGGAAAAGGTTGATTATTCAACAAATGTACTGAGACATTTGGGTTGCCATCTGAAAAAAAAAAAATCGTTGTTTTGCATCTTATCTCTTGCTCCAAAATAACTTCCAGATGGATCAAAGATAGATGAAAACACATGGGGGAGTTTTAAAAAGAACCTTGAAGTGAGGATGGCCTTTTAAAATACATACTAACCCAGAAGTCATAAAAGAAAAGCTGGATAATTTTAACAACATAACATCTTTTACATTTCTGCATAGCAGAAAGACTATAAACAATGTTTAATGACAACAGAACCTGAAATATTACCATATAGTAAAACGAAAGACTAATTGCCTTTATCTATAAAAAGCTCTTGAAATCGTTAAGGAAAAGGCCGACAACCCAAAAGATAATGGGGCAAAGACTATGGACAGACAAAGAAGAAAAAAAGTTAGAAAAATTCGAACAGAGACAGGACTCAGCTGGGGCTGAAGAAACGGGGAGGCGCCCACGGTCCCTGTCACGCGGGACAGGTGCTGTATCTCCTTAAGACGTTTGGACCCTGGGCTCATAAATTCATTCTCTACTGCTGCACTGCAAATGACCAGGGGTTTAGTGGCTTCAAAGGACCCACTTATTATGTTGCAGTTTCTGTGGGTCAGGAGTCCACCACATTTTTGCCAGATTCTCCACTCAGAGTCTCACCACATTGAACTCCAAGGGGTTGGCCAGGTGCCGCGTCTCATGGTAGCTCAGGGTCATCCCCTAAGCTTGTTCAGGTTGTTGGCAGAGACCATTCCTTGTGGTTGCAGGACTAGGTCCCGGGGATCTCAGGGTCCTCCTAGAGGCCTTCCCTTCCACCATGTAGTTCATAGCATGGTTGTTTGCTTTCTGAAGCCAGCAGGACACTCTTTAAACACTTCATCTCTTTTGAAAGACTCCCCTGATTAGGTCAGACCCATCCAGGAAAATCTTCCCTTTGATCAACTCAAAGTTAAATGATTGGTAACCTAATCATTGAAGTGCTGGTCCATCATATTCACAGGTCTCACCCAAACTCAAGGGCAGGGGCTAATGCCAGCGGGGTGGGAACTGTGAGGATCATCTTAGAGTCTGTCCCTCATACCTCATCCTGGTTGAGGTCCTGCTTTTAAATATATGTAGATACTCAATGTCAGCCTTGTCCAGATAGGGGTTTCCATCCTCTGTAGTTGGCTGCACCATCTGTGAAATGGGGTGGAACACAGCTCCCATCTCTTTGCCTGTTGTCGGACTTAAATGGGTTCATGTGTGTGGTTTGGTCAGACATTGCCAGACAGCCGTAGGTCCTTTATGAATGGCTACTCTGATATGTCACGTCTCTGGTTGGAAGCCTGAAACGTCAGCGGTCGGAACCAATCTGAGGTCCTTTCTAACTGACAGAATACCTGATGTCCCAGGAAGACTAAACCAGAGGAGATACACATGAACTGAAGCCACAGATTCGGACTCAACAGAAGGAATGCACACAGGATCACAAATAACTGAAAACAGGCTCCTTGGGAAGGAAATGGGCCAGTCCCACCCAGAAGAGGCTCAATAAATACTTTTTCTAGAGCCAGTTTGGTATAGCAAAGAGGGCAAGACCATGCACTCTGGGGCCAGGTGGCACTGGATGAAACAAGGCTTTGACTGTGGGCAAGTTACTTGGCTCTTTTATTTTTTATATATTTTTTAATTCTTTTTTTTTAAAGATTTATTTATTTATTTGACAGATAGAGATCACAAGTAGACAGAGAGGCAGGCAGAGAGAGAGAGAGAGAGAGAGAGACCGGAAGGAGGAAACAGACTCCCTGCTGACCAGAGAGCCAGACTCGGGGCTCGATCCCAGAACCCTGGGATCATAACCTGAGCCGAAGGCAGAGGCTTTAACCCACTGAGCCACCCAGGCACCCCTCCTTGGCTCTTTTAAACCTCAGTTTCCCCATCTGTAGGATGAAGCTAAGAATATTTTCTTCCTCCAAGGTCTGTTATGCATTAACACAGGCAAAGTGCTGAAACAGTGAGCAAGGGCATTGGCATCTGTCCTGGAAGTGTAAGTTAATTAACGGCCAGAAGGCAGGAGCATGAAAAATGTTGTCTTCTACCTCTATGATTCTATACAGACCCTATAAGAGAGACCTATAGAAAGCTTTGGGATTCTTTTTGGTCTAGAGGAAAAAGTGGTGTTTGAGGAATCAAAACACGGTAACACCTAGACAGATATTCATACAGAGACCCTGGAAGTTCATTCATCATCCGTTCATTCATTCATTCATTCATTCATTCAACAAGTGCTTATTGAGGAGACTGAGCCAAGAGTTTGGCTCTGTGCTAGGTTCTGAGGCTGTGGTGATGAACAAAACAGAGACATATGATAAACACATGAACAAATAAGTAAAATACTTATATACTGTGCTGGGAATCAGAGAGGGACTAGACAGGATGCCATGAAAGAGAAAGAGAGTAACAATGAGGAGTGATCAGACTTGCTGAAGCCTGGGGAGGAGGAGTCAGAAGCAAGTCTAAGCCAGAGGCCCTGCACCAGAAGGAGCTGGGTGTGTTTAGAAACTAATCAAGGCCAAGTGCCAAGAGATGGGGCTGCGGACAGATCCTTGAAGGTCCTTGAAGAATATGGGGCCTTGGAAAACCTGATCTTGAGGGCACTGAGAAGGCCTTACCTTGTTTTAATGGGGAAGTGGGACACGATCTGATTTATGATCTTAGAAGTGTGCTCTCTGCATCTGAACGCTTCCGTGTGAACTTCATAGCTCACCCTCCAACTTGCAGCTGCTCTATGGCTTTGTCTGGGGCTTTCCCCAAATTCCAGGGAGAATTTGGAAAAAGGCCACGAGGAGCATCCCTCAACCAAAGATTGATGGGATATTTGGCTAAAAATACCTGAGTCCCTCACCTCTTGGTAGGCAAATTCTGAGCATGCATTTTATACCATTTCTCTGTGGAACTAAGCTCCAGTCACCCACGTGGTGGCCTGCTTGATACCATGCCCTTTATCAGCTGTCTGTCCTGTCATCTCACTTCCCACCTCCCTTCAGGCGTTTCCTGAGATTGTCCCACAGATAAAGGACCTCCCTGGAATCTTGGGCTCAGGGTCTGCCTGGGGAAGACTTCTGTAAGGCGACTGGATTGGAGGGGACGTAAGTGGAGGCAGGGAGACACATCGGAGGGCTGTCATGTTAGCCCAGGTAAGGAAAGATGATGACCTGGGCCGAGATGATGGCAGGTGAGGCTTCCTGGGATCTCCACTCTTGGGGACCTGTAGCCCCTTCACAACAGGGGCTGTAGAAAAGGTCTCATGAGCCCAAATTGCCAACTCCCAGTCTGAATTCTCCACATCTCACCCACCATCTAGCCAATCACACGCCCTCTAAGAGGAAGCACAGTGTGAGAAAAGAGGTCCCTTTAAAAGAGAAAAAAATAGAAATGAGCCCAACTCCCCTAGCACTTCCTGCCCTCACTCTGGCCTCTGGGTCAAAGGCCCCCTTGGGTCCCAGGCACAACTCCTCTCAGGTTGGATTTGGCTCACCATGAATGTGATGGTCATTAGCTCTTCCTAACCAGGGCCTGACTGTGCCATCATCACGGGCCCAAGAGGAGAAGACCTTTCTACATTTTACCAGAGTGAATACAACTCTGCTTGCAGGGCACCCCCACGCCCCCCGACCTTGAGTCCCACCCAACGAACACACCGACACACGCTCCCACCCGTTTTGTCCACCTGAGTTGAACGAGCTTCGCACTGATCTGTTCAGAAGTGGCGGACTCTCTCTTGGTCCTGTTTCTTTGCATGACGCAGCCTGGAGTGGGTGGGCTGCTACCTACTCACAACTAGTCCTTCATCTCTCGTAGCCAAACCACTGATTAGCTGAGAGCACGGTCCCGGTCATACCGCCTGCCAGAACTTGCTCTTGACTTTTTCATTAGGAGTTTCAGATGTTGTGAGTGTCCTCCCACTAGTCCCCTGGGACCCACCCTTCCCGTATGTACTGATGGCTTTCTAGGACAAGGGCGGCAGTTCTCTGCCATGGCCCCTTTCTGGCTGAGGGATCCGGTTTGGCTGGCCAGCACACGGGCCAGACCACAGGAGCCAGGAGGTCGATGCCCTTACGAGCTGTCTCAGCCGCTGACAGTTGAGAGCTAGTGTGTAAATAACCTAGCTCTGGCCCCCACGTGAGACAACTTTGGTGTGTGTTGTACACCCTCCCTCAATGGAAATAAAGAGCTGGTATCTTAAGACACTGAGTTCTGGGTAGGTTTCTTAGCATCTCTGCAATCACTAATATGAGGTGTTAGATGGGGTTTACAGAGCATGGAGTATTATCTGTGGGAGTACAAGGAATGCAGATGTGTGCGGTGGTTGTGTATTTTGTTGGGGAAATGGTATTTATGATACACAAACACAAAAAAGCGAGTGTTTATATGGGATAACGCCAAACCAATGAGCAGGCAGTATACGGAGTTTGTACTCAGTTCCCAGTCAGAAGGCACCTCGGGTTCCTGTGCTGGGAAACCCACATCCTGAAAACTTCCTCTCTCTGATTTGCTAGTGGCCTCTAGGAAGGCAGCCCCAGCCAGACAGGAGTGTTGGACTGGACTGGTGTTCAGCAAACCAAGGAAGAGGTGGAACAAGGCCAGCCAAGTAGCATCTGACCACACACCCAACCTGAGTGTGCCTTGGCTGCTGAGGTTTCTGTCCCCACAACAGGGCTTGGCAGCCGAGGAAGGGTCCACACAGCGACTCTGGGAGATGCACACAGGGGCTCTGTGTGGAGCAGAAAAAATGCACTCGCTGTGCACATTAGCTAGACTGGGGCTTTGCAAGGAGGTGCCTCTAATCTCAAGGCTGTGAGACACAGAGAGTGAGCAGTGACCACTGTGAGTAATCAGGGCTCAGTCCTGGTAAGGGATTCTGCAAGACACGCAGCACGCACACAGCCACCCTCACCAGGGAGGTGGGGTTTTATACCCTGGCTCCCATCAGTGCCCGGAGGCTGCTCCTGGAAACAGACTACCAGCCCGCCCTGTTTGCCCAGGACTGTAGGTCCTGTGGTCTAAGAAACTTCTTCCTAACCTGGATGTTTGGTCACACCACCTGGAGAGCCTTAGCTCCCCAGCATCCAGCCTGTCACCTGTCACCCCTAGTAAGCCCACAGACACAGTTGCTGGCAATTAGAAGGTACCGCACATTTTAATGGTCAGACCCAAGGGGGTGAGGTCAAGGCATCCAGTCCCATTTTCGATGTAAGAAAAGTGAATCTCCGAGGAAAAGTAATCGGCTCAGGGTCATCCAACAGAAGGGGTCTGCGAGTGGGGGGTTTGAGCCCAGCTCTGTCTGATGCCAAACCCATGCTGACCACGAGGCTACACACTCCTCTCTGTTCACAAAGCAACCTTTGTGGACACAGGCTGGAGAAGCCAGAAGTATCTCAGGAGAGCAGCAAAGCCCACGGACTGGAAACCAACACCCACCGGCCGACAGGTAGCATCATCCATGGTTCCGGAGATGGGGTGGTAGGCAGGTGTCAGAAAATAAGGGGTAGGGCCTATGCCCAAAAGGAGAGCAAGGCAGCCCCTGAAGCAGGCGTCCCTCCTCAGCTCAGGCTCATCACTGCCATATGGAATAGACGCCCAATGTTACTAAACCATCCAACGTTTTAAAGGAAGTCGGAATTTTATGGGCCATCTCCAAAGTATTACACGTTGTCTAAGAATTTTCTAAAAACACAAGGGGAACCAACCCCGGATGGACCTAATACAGTGGGCCTGTGGCTGCCCGAACCCTGTTGTGTGGCTCATCCACTCACCCCAGCCCGTGAATCTCAGGGCTCACGTGAGTGTCTTTCTTCAGTAGGCATCCCTGGAGAAACGGGGGCGGGCTCAGTCTGCATTTAGCACACAATTCCACCTGTCATGAGATTTTTTCTTCTTGGTCTTAATTTCTGGACATATTTCCGCACATGGGTCTCCACAGCTGACATGCGACCAGCCCCAGCACAGCCACACTGTTCATCCTTGGTTAACAGCCAGTGCCTGCAGACCCCTCCATTAACCCTGTGCCCCGACCACCTGATCCTTCCCTAGAATCCCCAGAAACTCCAGGGTTAACTTCTGGCACGGCAGGGACCTCAGCTGACCTTGCGGGGCCAGAATTCTTTCTCGTACTTCCCTGCCCCAGAATCGCCCCTTTATCCTCCTGGGTCTCTGCGTCTCCCCACAATCACTTTCTTTTTTGAATTAGGTAATAGTCTTGAATCCTTGTTGATTCAAGGATATCATGTCATCAACAGGGATGTGCTGGTAAATGTTTGACACCTAGCTCTCAGAAGTAGTGGGGAGTCCTGATTAGCAGCATTCACAGGCAACCATGGTGGCAATACTCCCACCCCCGGCCAGTTGCAAGCCACCAACACAACTGAATATGGAGTTGACGGGACATGAGCAGCAGCTCACCATTATATAATATTTACTATATAGATGCAAATAACCTAAAAAGTACAGAGAGCAGTAATATATAGTGAAATCATTAGGAATTAATGAGTTCTGAGTATTTATCAGCTTTTTTCTAATATAACTGATTATATTATTACTTGATATCACCTCACTTTTAATAAGCCTGTGTTTCTCAACCAGGTCACACAATTCCTGAAAATTCTGGCATTCGGCTCTTGGAAGCCCACATGAGTAGATTCTAGGACACTACTAGAAGGATAAACACAGAGGCAGAAAAATGGGAGAACAGGGGAAGAATAGGAGAAGAACAAGGACAGGGGCTTGGTGCTCAAAAGACAAGGACGGGAGGGGGAGTCCCCTAGACTGTCCTCAGGAGGGCAACTCCAGGGTCTCAATTCATCCCAAATCCCATTACCTGACACCCCCCCACCCCCACCCCGCTTTCCACCCTCACCTTGCCCAGCCCTGCGTACCTGCAGCAGAAAGTCGAAGAGCGCCAGGCGGGCCCACTCAGTGTGGTGGATGGGCGGGCAGGGGGCCTGGTTCGGCCAGCTACAGCCGTGTGCCAGCAAGGCCTGGTACTGCAGCCAGCCCAAGGACAGAGAATTCTGGTCATCGTCTGGGTCCCCCAGGTGCTGCACATCCGGCGCCCACCAGACGACGGGCCTGGGGCTGCCATCCGTGTATCGGTAAGGCAGCAGGGAGCTGCGGAAGCTCCGGGCCACGGCAGGTAGGCTCCGGCGCAGCCCCAGCACCCGGTCCACGTGGAAGGACAGGACCTCTGGCAGGTCTCCTGGCCTCTTGATCAGGCCACAGAGCCCCTGGGAGCAGAGATGGCTGAGCCCAGAGGACATGTTCGGAAGGGCACCCTCACTGGAGAAGCCGACCTGCAGCACCTGCCCGTGGCCGGGGACCGTGGCTTTGCCTGCCACCTGCCCCTGGGCCAACAGCTGGAGCGCTTGCACATCATGCTCTGTGAGCCATGGGGGAACCTGCCCGCTGGTCCTCAAGCTGCGCCAAAGCTCAGGGGTCTTGGCATCACACCAGAAAGATTCTTGCAGCTCCCCAACAGAGCCAGGCCACCGACGAGCCCCTGTAGCCGGGGTGGGATGCCCTGTTGGTTGCCTACCCATCAAGGCTCTGTTCCTTGCTCCTGGCAGATTCCTGCCTGCCGCTGGGTAGGGCCGTGGGGTTAGTCCAGCAGCCGCTCTCCAAGCCTGTAAAGCTGTCATGCTGTGTCCTGTGACAGGGCCAGCTGGGGTGCCAGTCTCATTCTGGGTCTCTCCGATGGTATCGTCATGCCAGAGGGGACTCAAGTCTTTGGCTCTTGGACCCCTGTCCTCATCGTCCCTCAGGAGCACAAGACGTGAGCTACTGAATCTCATATCTCCTAGAGAGGCCAAAGTCATGTCCCTCCTGACCCCCCCTGGATGCCTGCTATCCCCTCTCAGGAACCTTCTGCTTCTGTCCAATGTCCCTCTGTGGCCTTGCTCTTTAGCACACACCGAGATGGAATTCCTAGGCAAGGGCCAACCCCTCCAGACCTCTAGGTCTCTGGCCTGCTGCCTCCAGCTGGAGCTCAGAGCCTGCCAGCTGTGGGGGCCAGGGGCTCCAGTGACATCCTGGGGCTCCATGGGACCCGCATCTGGGCCAGTGGCCGGATGATGTGGGGGGAAGCGGGTGACAGTCACCACAGACAGAGTCATCAAGAGGCAGAATGCCATCACCAACCGCCTCTTGCCACGCAGCTTTCTCCAGAGCCAAGATGCCTGGGGGACAGGACAGAAGAAGAAAGTTTGAGACCTGGGAAAATGTCAGACCCAATCCACAACACAACAGGGACAGTGAATGCAACAGCTTGGGTGTATGAAGAGGGAAGAGATGGCACAGTACGCTTAATTGCCTTCAAGGGAGGAAAGGCAACCATAGCCAAGTCAGCCTCTGCTTCAAAGCTGAGCTTGCTTTGCCTTCCAGGGTAGCCTTTGCTGATCCTCGCAGTTGGATCCGGGCTTCTCCCACCTCAGAGAAGCCACCATCATGACACCAGTCACCAAGCGCCCTAAGCATCTCTTATTCACACCTGTCCCTCACCCCTCTCTTCATCTCCAGGTGAGACCTTGAGCCCACTCCATAGATCCCTAATAGTTTCCCAGATGTGCTTTTCCCTTTTCCTGGGCACGAGGCTGCCCAGCTGCACATGACCTTGCCCAGCCTCTCTGTGGCCATGTGGCTCAGTCCTTGCCTGGAATCTTGCTCCCATGGAAGTTGGGTGCCCTGGCCTTTCTCAGCACACAGATGTGGTAGCACCAGCTCCTTGTGTGTCAGCAAGGACACACTCTGGGGCCGTGATTGTTAAACATGTTGTTCCTGGACCAGTAGCATCCACATTACCTGGAAACCTGCTGGAAAAGCGAATTCTCAGGCCCCACCCCTCGTCATCTCACTGTGAGGTGCCTAGGCTGCTGGGGCCGACAGGTGGGTCTATGTCCCAAGGTTGGGCTGTCCCAATCCTGAACACCCTGCTTCAGGCAGGGCAGGGTGGGGGCTAGCATGCTGAATAGCAATGGGGGATCAGAGGAAGGCAGGGTTCGGATTTCCTCCCTCTCCAGGCAAGGGCCCAGAGCCACAGGGCAGGGAGACAAAGCCTAGAGGAGATCTTCCTCATCAGTGTGGGCTGGATTCTCACATTCAATCCCACAAACCTGGATTCCATCTGGAATCTCTTTTGCTTGCTGGAGATGCGCTCAAACATTGGTTTTCAACTCGTCCAGAGGGTTCCTTCATGGTCTACGGTGGAGTAAAGGTTTAGGAGAGGACTTTTGTGTGCTCTGTATCTCCCCCTCCCCCGCCACATACGCACAAATGCATACACATATATACACATATAGACACACACATGTATATGTACAAACACGCTCCCACCAGAACAGCTCTGTGTTCTTTCACTAGGTAGGTTTAGCCCATTTATGTTACTTGATATGCTAGACATGTTTAGTCTGTTTGTCATTAAATTTTACTGCATAGTTTTTCTATTTATAATTTGGAATTCTTTCACTCTGTTTTCAGTTACCTTTATTTTGTTTAGTGGTGTATACTTTGCTGCTTGTATGCCCTTAGTTGTCTAGCTCTTTAAACAGTCACTTTGAGGGCGCCTGGGTGGCTCAGTGGGTTAAGCCGCTGCCTTCGGCTCAGGTCATGATCTCAGGGTCCTGGGATCGAGTCCCGCATCGGGCTCTCTGCTCAGCAGGGAGCCTGCTTCCTCCTCTCTCTCTGCCTGCCTCTCTGTCTACTTGTGATCCCTCTCTCTGTCAAATAAATAAATAAAATCTTAAAAAAAAAAATAAAGTATTTCACTTTAAAACAAAACAAAACAGTCACCTTGAATCCCTACAAGAACAATCAAAATTAGCACCTTTCCTCTTCCCCGCCCCCTACCATTCTTCTGCTATTCAATATTAACCACCTGCATTATCATTTTAATGTTTGCCTTTGTATAAGTAAATATGCCTACATTTCTACTATATTTGGGGTCTTTCAATGATATTCTTTGGTTCTCTGCTCTTACTAATGAATAGCGTGTTTATTCTTCCTCCCTAATTCCCCTTCCAAATTGGTATACTTGTATCATTTTTATGTTGCTAGAATATAAAACTTGTACATTCTATCCCTTTTGTCCAATACTCGCATTTGTTCAGGTTTTAGTGAAGTACATTCTTTTCATACTCTTGTCCCTTTTGCCCTAGTTTTTCAATATTTCTGGGTTGACAGAAGCCAAAAATCCATAATTTCCTCAAGAAGTGCTCATGGGAACAAAATTCTCTGAGTTCCTGCCTTCCCAAAACTATTTTTCTGCAGCATTCACACCCGAAGGAAAGTTTGGCTAGAAAGAAAATATTTTGGCCCAGTTTCTCTGAATAGCTTGTGGGTCCTGCTCCACATCCTGCCTGGTTGCTGTAAGAATTCTTTCTTTTTCTTTACATTTTTTTCCAGCTTTGTTGAAGTGCGATTTACAGATAAAACTGCATATATTTGAAGTATAGAATGGGATGATTTGACTGCATATACATTGTGAAATGATCACCACAATCAAGTTTTGAAGCACACCCATCACTTCACCTAGTTGCCTTTGTGGGTGGGTGTTGAAAATGCTCAAGAATGGGATGCCTGGGTGGCGCAGTTGGTTGGACGACTGCCTTCGGCTCAGGGCGTGATCCTGGAGTCCCGGGATCGAGTCCCACATAGGGCTCCCAGCTCCATGGGGAGTCTGCTTCGCTCTCTGACCTTCTCCTCGCTCATGCTCTCTCTCATTGTCTCTCTCTCTCAAATAAATAAATAAAACCTTTAAAAAAAACTTAAACTTTAAAAAAAAAAAGAAAAGAAAATGCTCAAGATTTACTCTCTACAAATTTCAAGTGTACAATACGGTATTAACTACAGTCACCTGCTGTCATTAGATCCTCAGAACTTACTCACCTCATAACATCTCTGTATTCTTTGACAAACGTCTCCCCATTCCCCTTGCCCCCTCCCAGGCCCTGGCAACCACCGTTCTACTCTTTCTTTCTTTCTTTTTTTTTTTTAGATTCCACATACAAATGATTCCATATAGTACCATATAGTATTTCTCCACCTGCTTTATTTCACTTGCCTAATGCCCTCCCAGTTCATCCATGTTGTCACAAACGCAGGATTTCCTTTTCTCTCTCTCTCTCTCTCTCTCTCTCTTTTATGGCCGAATAATACTGTGTTGCGTATGTATACATTTTCTTTACCCATTCATCGATCAGTGGACACGGGTTGTTTCCAAATCCTGGCTATTTTGAATAATGCTGCAATGAGCATAGAAGTAGAGATGTCTCTTCATGGCACTGATTTCATCTTGCCATTTGCAATGACGT
Organism: Neogale vison; assembly: GCF_020171115.1. Taxonomy (NCBI): domain Eukaryota; kingdom Metazoa; phylum Chordata; class Mammalia; order Carnivora; family Mustelidae; genus Neogale; species Neogale vison. Next base: position 155,377,948 of record NC_058096.1, read on the forward strand.
GGATGGAACTAGAGGGTATTATGTGGAGCGAAATAAGTCAATCAGAGAAAGACAATTATCATATGATCTTCCTGATATGAGGAAGCAGAGATGCACCGTGGGGGGCTTGGGGGGTTGGAAAAGAATAAATGAAACAAGATGGGACCAGGACGGACACAAACCATAAGAGACTCTTAATCTCACAAAACAAACTGAGGGTTGCTGGGGGGTGGGGGGTAGGGAGATGGGGGGGGATTATGGACACTGGGGAGGATATGTGCTATGGTGAGTGCTGTGAAATGTGTAAAACCTGGAGATTCACAGACCCGTACCCCGGGGGCTAATAATACATTATATGTTAATAAAAATAATTTTAAAAAAAGACACTGATTTCAAGTCCCTCGGATAAATACATCCAAGTGGGATTGATGGAGCATCTGATAGTTCTATCTTGTAGTTTTCTGAGGAACCTCAGTGCACAAGGGTTCCCTCTTCCCCACATCGTGCCAACACTTGTTATCTCTTGTCTTTTTGATAAGAGCCATTCTGACAGGTGTGAGGTGATCTTTTGTTTACTTTGAAGTCCCTGTGTTAACAGAACATATCTCAGTGTTGACTTTCCTAAGTCAGTTTTGCTGGGCATAATATACCTTGTTAGAAAAGGCAGATTTAGATGTTTTATTTCACTGAAGTTTTCTTAGACTAAATATTAAATGTTTTCCACTCCACTATTTTATTTTTATTTTTATTTTTTTAGGCTCTCGAATTACATATGTGTCGGACCTCCTTTGTCTGTCCTGTGTTTATCTTTCATCTTCTCTCTGATCCTAACCATTTTCATTTCCGTTTGTTCATTTTTCTTGTTCCTATATTCTATTTAGCTGATTGTGTTTTCCCCAATATTCATTCATCCTTGTGTACTTTCTAATTTCTACCAAATTCCTATTAATTTCTATTTTCTCCTATTTCTTTCCAGCTCATATTTCACTTCTTCCTGCTATCTTACTGTCTTACCATTTTTTCTTGAGTTCTTGCATTTCTCTTTGTAATGCTTCTTCATAGAGGGCATTTTTCCATTAAGCTTTAAAAATTGATAATGGGAGGTGGGCGGTAGAAAAAAAATTGATAATGAAGCAGTTGCTCAAAATTTTCACCTATTTCAGGGTGACCTTAATCTGTTCATAAACTTTGCTATTCATTGTTCCCTTTTTTTCTCACAGTGTCTCTATATGGAGGTCGAATTCCTTTCATGAGTTGGATGAGTCATTTGAAAGAGGCTCCTATAGCGGAGCCTGAGCTGAATTTGAAATCGTGACCAGAGCACTTCCTGCAAATCTGGCTTGTGAGCAGGTTCTTCATGTATCCTCTCCTCTGCTTCAAAAAAAGGAAAAAGAAATGTGCATTTTGTCTTCCATTCTCTTTGCTGCTTTCAGATGGTTTCCAGGAGACAGTGGCAAGAATGCAGAGTTTATGTTCATAGTAACAGGCCTTAGTGGCACATTTTTAAGAAGAAAGTAATATGCCCTCACAGAATGCAGTGACTGGGCCAGGCCACAGAACAACCAACTTCTTCCAACTTCTGTGGTCCGGAGCCACAGCACCCAAACAGCTCTGGAAGTCCAAGAGTTTGGCTCCCTCTGTACATGTTCACAACATCTAGTCACTAGCCTTGTGGGAATGGAGTGCAGCCCCCAGGTACACTGGCCACTTACCACCCCCAAGAGACCACCCTTCAAGAGTGTCATGGAGCAGGAAGAGAGGTGGCCCACCTATCACAGTGAGATTTCTCGGAGTCACAGAGAGGGGAAGGGATCACTAGGTCAACCAGATGTTCCCTACTTTATGTGATTTCTACCATCTCCCCCACTTCTAAAGTGCTGCTGCCCCTCGGAACAATTTGTTAAACTGTAACCCCTGGAGGATTTTACTAGTTACCAAGCACATTTAGATATGGCCTTAAGAAATACATATACTGGCAACAGGTCTTTGGGGAGAAGGATGATGTACAACCGTGAAGCTGGGCAGCTGGCGATGCCCGGCTCGCTCAGGGTGGAACGCTGCTCCTTCACAGAAGCCAGGCAGCCTGGAACGCCTGGCCTGCCCAGGGCGGAACGCCGCCTGCTTCAGGGAAGCCAGCACCCGGGAACGCCCGGTCAGTTCAGGGTGGAAAGAAAACCGCCTGCTTCCCTTTTCCGTTATCGCTCCTTTCTCTTCCCAGAAGTGCTCGCGTTAGTTAGATGGATCCTTTGAGTGTGCTTGGTTAACTCTAAACTTTATCCTCCTCCTTGCTTGCCTGCAAGACGTGACTAACGTTTGACCTTCATCGGTTCTTCTGTTGGCTATTGTTTCTATCCAATAAAAGTGAGACTGTGGCGTTGCTCGTGGCAGCCGTCCTTTCCGACTGTTGTCCCTGCTCCCAGTCTCTTGCAGCTGACTTGTTTGTGCCTAATTCTTCTCCCATCGCCGACTGGAAGCGGCACTAAAGTGCTCTTCCTGTTTCCAATCTGCTGAAAGGTAGTGCCATCCACCCAGATATCCAAGCCAGAAATCTGGGCCTAATCTCCATTCCAACTTTCCCTCTGGCCCATACATCCAAGACTTGCAAATTTTCCTCCTACATATCTCTGGCATCAGTTCATTTCTCATTGGCCACTCTGTGTCTACCTGGGCTGAGGCACCCCCTTCTTTATTAGGACACCTAATTGGTCTCTTCCTCCACTCCTGCTCCTCTACATTCCACTCTCCACACACTCGATCATATCCCTCAAAGCGTCTTTGGAGAAAGTCTAAATGCCTGAAGTGCTTGAGCCTTGCTCAACTTCTTTAAATTCCTGATCAGCGCCCTCTCTATCTCCACTTCACACATGCTGTTCCCTCTGTCTGGAACATCCCTCTCCCCACAATTCTCATTCTTTAGGTCCTCCCTGGGAAGCCCCTCCATGGGCCAGATGCCCTAGCTATGTGCTCCCTAACACGCTGCTCCTCCCTGAGCACAGCTTTTCACTACTCTACTATATTTGATCATTTAGAGCCTGTTGATCCACACAGGTGGGACTCTGGCTCCCCTGCTGTTATGTCTTGGGACTATCACAGTGCCTGTCACACAGGAAGCTCCGTATGAAATGAGTCCTCAAGATAAGAGGAGTTTTCGAAGAGGGACAAACACCATTCCATGGCCCAGGGCACTGCAAGTCTGCTGGCAAGAAGGGCATGTCTGATTCTGCGGTTCTTCCCTGTTTGGGGCTCCAGGAACTTCCTCTCTATAGAAGATGCTTTTGGTGAACCAATTTGAGGTCCTCTTGTACCCCAACAGATTCCAGCAGCCCCCACAGTGGACAGTCCCCTTGCACACTACCAGCTTTTCACTTTACTTTCTTGCCTGCTCTGCAGGGAGGCACAGGGGAAGTTAATATCCTTGGTGACAACCCTCAGCCCAAAGGGGACAAAAGTCAATGGATAAATGCTCAGTGACGATCCTTCAGAGGGACAATTCTGAGAGACATGGAAATGAGCCTCTTTTCTGTAAAACAGATGATTCTTGTCACCTCATAAGATGTCTTTACCTCTTGTTTCCTGAAGTGAGATTCTAAATTTTGTCCTGATTAGATAGATTTTTAATTTGGTCTTTATTACTACTTAAAAGATAGACAGACAGACAGACAGACACACACACACACACACACTACATGTATTAATAAGCACAGTGAAAACCCCAAATAATGTTAAGAAAATCAAACAGAATGTGAAATTTTTTCCCCTCCCTGGAGGGAACCACAGTCATAATCTGGAAATGCATCTTTGTCAGCCTGTTTCTTTCCTTTGCATTAAGACACGCACGCCTGTCATGAAGTAGTCATTGCCCGTGACTGCCATAATAAACATCCACAGACCTGATGGCTTAAAATAACAGAAATGTGTTCAATATCAGTTTCACTAAGCCAAAATCAAGGTACCAGCTCCCTGCGGAGGATCTAGGGGCAATCTTCCAGCTCTGGTGGCTGCTGGCATTCCTTGACTGGAGGCTCCAATCTGTGGTCACTATGCCTCCTTTTTTTTTTTTTTTTTTTAAACTGTTTAAGTTAGGGTATTTATTTATTTAAAGATTTTTTGAAAGATTTTTTTGTTTATTTGGCAGAGACGTAGTGAGAGAGAGAGTACAAGCAGGAAGAATGGGAGAGGCAGAAGCAGGCTTCCTGCTGAGCAGGGCTCCATCCCAGGACCCTGGGATCACGGCCTGAGCTGAAGGCCCTGGCTTAATGACTGAGCTACCCAGGTGTCTCTATTTTTTAAGATTTTATTTATTTATTTGAGAGAGAGAGAGAGCATGAGTGGTGGGAGGGACAAAGGGAGAAGCAGACTCTCCACTGAGCAGGGAACCTGACTTGGGGCTTGATCCCAGAACCCTGGAATCATGACCTGAGCTGAAGGCAGATGCTTAACCTAATGAGCCACCCAGGTGCCCCAATGCCTATGTGCATCAGAACTCTCTTTGTCTCCCTCTTATAAGAACACGCATGATGGCATTTAGGGCTCACTTGTGGACAATCCAGGAAAGCAGCCCATCTCAAGATCCTTAGATATTCAAAGACCATTTTTTTCCAAATAAGGTAACATCCATAGGTTTCAGGGATTAATACATGGATGTCTTTTGGGGGATTACTTTTTCATCTACTACACATGGTAATTACTTTTAGCATAAAAAAGAGGACCATTCCACAACTTGCTTGTTGGACATAATAAGATGTCCTGAAGCTTTTTCCCTATTTGTCTATATAGAGTTACTTAATTATTGCTTAATAGTTCATAATGTGAATATTCCATAATTTCTTTAACCATTCCTCTACAGGGAGAATTTTTATTACAGCAAACAGTGCTGCACGGAACACACAGAACATGCAGCTCTGGGGGAAAACTGAGCATTTCTGTACAGGCGACACCAGGAGATGAAGTCGTTGGGTCCCACTCCTTACTGATATTAACTTCATCATATCAGTTATTATCTCATTAAATCCTCATGCATACAAGGGAAATAGAAATTATTTCCTTCCTACTTTACAGCTGAGAGAACATAAAGGTCCAGAGTGCTAACAATTGCCCAGGGTCCCACAGCTGGCAAGAATACCAATATTTTGAATTAAAACTATAAAGAGAAATGGCTATAGGAAAAGAAACCTGGTTGGGTTTTTATTTTTCCTTCTAAAAAGAAAAATATGTTTTCATGTTGGATTTTTAATCTGTATTCTCTAACTTTTGGATACCACTAAGGAAAAATAAATCATCTTTTCAAACATGTTTGAAGAAGACAGACTGTTTTGATCCTCTTCTCGGTCTTACTTGGCTTCAGACAACCTGGAGAAAGTTGGCAATTGTGCAGCTGTGCAGAGAGAGAAAGGTTCAAAACAGTCATGGGCAGATGTCCGCAAGATGTCCTTTACTTGGGCCACCCAAGTAAAGCTTTGGGAAAAGAATAGCAGCTTTGATCAAATTGAAAAAACATCCTCTGAAGAGAAATATTCAGCTGAATAACAAAGAGGACATCAGAGAAGGGGAAAGGGGAATGATGCATGATATACTAGAAAGTTGGGATGGGACCCAACAGACCCCATCGCTTCACGTTTGCCAGCTGAACCCGCCCCAGAGCTCCCAGCAAACACACACACATTATCTTTTCTGCCCTGCGTTGAAAGAGGACTGGTGTGACCTTCACTATTTCTCCAGCTGCTCGCTTTCTCCTGCCCTCCTCAACCCCCACATCCACCCTTTCTCCAAGACGCCCTCCTTCCCCTTAATCCTCAAAGAAAATAACCACTGGCCTGGCAGTCACATCCACCCACAGCTGCAGAGGAAGAGGACTGAAAAAGGGGGTAGCTAGAGAAAAAGGGCATTTGAGGAAAACAGAGCTGAGTTCTAGATCAGCTTCTGCTCTTTTGAACTGTGTGACAATGGGCAAGTTACACAACCTCTCTGGCTCATTTCCTCGATCATAAAATGGGGGAGAATGAGGTAATTCCTTCCTCCAAGGATTGCCATAAGAAGCAAATGAGTCAAAATATGGGAAGTGTCTACCACATGGTTTGGTACATTTAAATGAGTAGTGGGATCAATGTTTCTGCCTCCTCTTTTTAAACTACCTTTACCTTTTTGGGATCTGAAAAATCCCCTCCCCCTTCTTGCATTGGGCATATTGTAATATCAGAGTAAAAAAACAGGATATTTGGGAATATAGCTCAAGTTGGAGGCAGAATGAGAAACTCTTTCATCATAGAACTACAAGTGTAAGCTAAGAAAAGGCCACCTTGGCAGTGGGGGAGGTCTTGTCCTACAGAGGTTCCATCCAAAGATATCAAGGACGGTACAGGAAGGAATCACTGGGCCTAGAAGTAAGTTGGAAGGTGAGGAGAGAAAGGGTAGGAGCCAGAAAGGAAATCTGTGCAGGGACTAAAGGAAAAGACCGAGATTTTGACAAGACTGGGGTTTGGGTTCCCTAGCCACCGTGGAAAGGAAAGCCGAGAGTGTTGAAAAGAGCCCAGCCCACCGAGAACCTGGGAACCTGGGCTGGGCTGGGGACAGGAGCCACCACCAAACTCCCTATAACTGCCTCCATAGAGGGTGGGAGACCGCTATTCAACAAGAAGTGAAGGACAGGGTTAGGTGGTATTACTTGTTCACTATTCTTCCTTCTTCCTCGCCTTGCCATGGCTTCACTGAAGACAGAGAATACCTCCCCACCCACTGTCTCTGATCTTAGCCACGTGATGTGCTTCTGCCAATGGAATGTTTGTGGACATCACATAGGCCACATCCTACCAGAGGCTTTGAAGGTGCTTTGTATGGTTTGACTTGCCTCCTTGCATGCTCTTCCTCCACCACCAGAGGCATATGCCCGAGGTGAGGCACCTAGAAGGGACCTGAATCCAATCCCTGGACTGCAGCCAAACCGGCCGCGCCCACTGGGCCCCTCCTACACAGACATTGGTGAATATCATAAGCCATTGAGATTGGGAGGTTGTTTATTATGCAGCATTATTACAGCAGAACTAAATTAATACAGATCCTATGGTGGTTTCTGTTGGGCTTAGTGTGTGCCCTTGGTCAGATAACAGAAAGGCAGTTTAGTAATGAAATACAGTGTCCTTCCCTTGACTAATAAGGGCATAGTGCTGTCATTACAGATGGGCTTAGGCTATGATGAAGATAATAATAGAGGGCTCTGGTCACAAATATATCCCATGAACAAGTTACTTTTATAAACTGGGTAGATGGCATTGAGAGAAATTTCAGTTAAATGGAAACCAGAGAGGTCTTTGAAAAGGACCTTTTTGAAGAATTCCAACACAAACCTGGTGGCCTTTGTACTGAGACAATTTTAGAAACAAGGACACTTGGAGGAAAGGACTCAAATACAGTTTGTATTGTAACAGCCAGCAGGAGACCTTTTTTTCATTTCTAAAGGGTCACAGGGGAAGAAATGCTCATCTATTTCGGGAAAATCCAGCCAGGATTGAATTTTGGGCTCTAGCTCTCCCTTCCCCAGATCGCTTCCCAGAATGCCCTCCTCTGAGATTCCCACTGGCTGCTGAGCAGGAACCAAGTGGCAGAAACAGAGGCATAGCCATCTTTTCTCAATTCCCAAGTTAAATTTTGTCAGAAAGAGATGACAAAACCCTGGACTTCCACTAACGTGCCATGAATAATGGGATAACATGCTGGGCAGGGGAGGTGGAGAGAAGACAGAGGTCACAGGTTCCTCTCCCCATCAAATCAGAGAAAATTATAGAGCATTTGTAAAGTGTTTCTTGGTGGGAGTTCTCTGGGTAGGAGAATGGGCAGAGGGAAGCCATGTGATGTGTGTGTGTGTGTGTGTGTGTGTAACAAAACCTAGGTTTGGCCTTGGTTCTGGAGTCATCACTGAAGATGTCAAAGGCCCTTCCATTCTGTCCCCCGACCTCTGTTCTCTTTTATTTTTATTTTTATTTTTATTTTAAAAAAGATTTTATTTATTTATTTGACAGAGATCACAAGTAGGCAGAAAGGCAGGCAGAGAGAGAGGGAGAAGCAGGCTCCCCACGGAGAGAGAGCCCGATGACCCCAGGACCCTGGGATCATGACCTGAGCAGAGAGCAGAGGCCCAACCACTGAGCCACCCAGGCACCCCCTCTGCTCTCTTTTAAACTGAATAATCCACACTGGCTGATCATGGATTCATTACTACTCAGACTCTCAGGCTGGCAGAGATTTTGAACTCAGAGTTTCTGTTCCATTTTTTAAAGATCAGTTAAATAATTTTCATAACAAAACCATGACTCGCATGAAAGGGAATACATAAGCATATTTTCAGAGGGCTGGATTAAAACCACATGTTAGTCCTGGGAGCAACACTGCATGCTAGACCTGGTCAAGCTCTGCTTTCCTTGGCTGAACCCAGAGTCAGGCTCCAGGCAGGGAAAATTTGTCTAACATATGCCTGGGGGCAAAGGCAACAGGCACAGCCCATTGTAACTTCCAGGCACACAGTGTCCCTCTCCCAGTAAGATCTGTTGGGTCCCAGGAGGCTGGAGCTGTTTGTTCCACTGTGGGCAGAATCCCAGACTGCCTGTCTCCCAAGCCACCACCTAGCCAGGCCCCCTTGCTCAGCTTCATTGGAGAGTTGTGATTTCCTTCCATGTCAGCAACCCCAAGACAAGAAAGGACTTTTGCCCCTGTAATTTCTAACCCAGACAATTTCCAGGGAAAATAAACACACACACACACACACACTAATGAACAATAACTAACACTTATTCAGTGTTCACTATATAAAGTATATATATATATATTATATAAAGTATATACTATATAAAGTGTGTGTATATATATATATGTACTTATACAGTGTACTTAGGACTGTCTGAAGAATTTTACTTCTCTTAACTCATTTAATCTATATGCCAGTCTTATAAGATAGGTATTAGTATTATTATTAAGTTTTACAGGTAAGAGAAACAAAGCACAGAGAATGTAAGGACAGAACAAAGACATGAACCCAGACAGTCTGGCTCCAGGACCCTGGGAAGGGGCTGCCACCTCAAGTCCTTGCTCCAGCCCCGATGGCAAAAGACTGCACTTGGGTCTCAGGGAGAGGCCCTGCCTTCAAAGGAGGCTTACCTCTTTGGGACTGCTCAGTTCATCTGGAAAATGGAGCTTGCATGAGGTCAAGGGTAGGTGGCAGCCTTTTTTGTAACGGGGAAAATTGGGGGAAAATAAAAATGTTTGGGGGCTACATTTATTTTTCTTTCAAAATGAAAATAACTGTTTTCTCTCATATCCTACTTCATTAAATAAAAGAAGAGCAATGAAGAGCAATGAGAGAATCCTGCCATTTGACCCAGTCAAATCTGGGCATATTTGAGAGGTAACTTCAGAAGCAGTTTCTTATGATCTGTTATCCTCAAATTAGGTCTAGGGCTTGATCTCAAAACCAGACAGGTTGCCATGCCTCCTGCTCCTTCCAGAACCAGATGGTACCCACGTTCCTTTTAGCTCAAGCGTTCTTAAGAGAGAAGCCAGGAGGGCGCCTCGGTGGCTCAGTGGGTTAAGCCGCTGCCTTCGGCTCAGGGTCCTGGGATCGAGTCCCGCATCGGGCTCTCTGCTCAGCAGGGAGCCTGCTTCCTCCTCTCTCTCTGCCTGCCTCTCTGCCTACTTGTGATCTCTCTCTGTCAAATAAATAATAAAATCTTTAAAAAAAAAAAAAAAAGAGAGAGAGAGAGAAGCCAGCAATAGACTTGTGGTGAATAAAGCATAAAGTATAAATTTGTTGGGACGTCTGGGTGGCTCAGTTGGTTGAGCAGCTGCCTTCGGCTCAGGTCGTGATCCCGGCGTCCTGGGATCGACTCCCGCATCGGGCTCCTTGCTCGGCAGGGAGCCTGCTTCTCCCTCTGCCTGTGCTTGCTCTCTCGCCCTCTCTCTCTCTGATAAATAAATAAAATCTTAAAAAAAAAAAAAGTATAAACTTGTTGAATCACAATGTTGTACACCTGAAACTAATGTAACACTGTGTGTCAACTACACTTCAAGTAAAAAAATAAAAGACTTTAGCCAGGAAATTGAACACACCTGACTTAAGAGATGGATCCAGCAGATCTCTATTAATAATAGCCACTTTACTTACCAAGCACATAGCATGTGCTAGGCAGGCAGTCTCAAAACCCCACGATGTATGTACTAAGATGACAATTTCTACAACTATAGTTATTCTATAGCATTGAGAGGGATTTAGAAAGGTACCTTACTCAAGGTCACAAAGCTGGTCGGTGGCAGGCAGGATTTGAATTTTTCCCAAAGCCCATGTACTTTTTCACTCTACCACAGAATGATGAAGGAAGCCTTGAGAGACCAAGGTGAGTTTAGGGAGGGGCTAAACATGGCAAAGGGACCATGTGATGTGCTGTTGGACCATAAAGGGTGTTAAATCCAAGAAGCCAGCTTACTCTTGCAAATGGTGGTCTGCACAATGGGTTCTTAAGGAAGGAGAAAAATCCTTCTTGAAAATGAAAATCTCTTTTCATTCCCCTCCCCCCACCCCTTCTTAACCTGCCCAAGTAAATGCTCTCCTTGGCACATCTGAAGGCAAGTATTTTGAAGAGGTAAAAGCACTTACAGCTATTGGCCTTGGGGGATTTATGGCAGAGATGGAGACTGAAGTTCATGGCAGGGGGTAATTTGAAATTCTCCTGAGGCTCAGATTTAATCTCATTTACCCCAAGCAAATGATTCCATGAATGTCTGGCCAGGTTCTGCTGCATTGCTTCCATAGTCTAACTTCAGGGATGTGGTCACCTTGTGATGGGACAGAAACTTCCTGGTTCAACAAATGGCAATAACTAGTGCATGAGATGGGAATGAAGACCTGAGAAGTCTTAAAAAGTGATGATTCTCAGTCTAGGAAGAGAACTGAATCAGGGAGAAGAGCCCCAGAAAATACAAGTTTAAAAAACAATAAGGAGAAGAATGTTAAATCTAGAGACATCCTCAGTGAAGACATGCTAAGTCCTAAAAGCTATCTTGGCAAGCCCAAGAAAAAGGCCACCATCACTCATTCTTCTACCCCCAAACACCTCAAGGCTGCTGAAACTTCTTCCAGCCATGAGGCAGGAAAACAAGATTCCGAATACAGGCTCCCAGAGGTCAGGTAAATGTCAGCAAAGCAACGACAACCTAGTAGATCCTTAATAATGAATGAGTGAGTGAATGAATGAATGAATGAATGAACTGCATATATTCAAAAGAGTAACTAACACAGTGGTGGGAGTCAATTTACACAAGGAGGGAAAAATTACCTTCTATGAACCAGTAGTCTCAAAATCTTTTGATGACATACCCTTACTAGTAAAAATTTTGAGCACATCCCTCTAATACTTACACCTCATCTTTCCCAATATTTACAAATTATTATAAATGAATATGTTCATTAGAAAACATGAACAAGAAACGAAGAGTCAGAAAAAGATTGGGTAAAACAAATGTAAACAGAAGTTCTAAGGGTGACAGAGTGGCTCAGTCCATTAAGAGTCTGACTTCCGCTCTGGTCATGATCCTGGAATCCCAGGATCAGAGTCCCAGGATGGAGCCCTAAATCTGGCTTCCCACTCAGCAGGGAGTCTGCTTCTCCCTCTGACCCTCCCTACCTCTTGTGCTCTCTTTCTCACTCTCTCTCTCAAATAAATACAATCTTTAAAAAAAAAAAAAAGTTCTCTGGACGCCTGGGTGGCTCAGTGGATTAAGCCGCTGCCTTTAGCTCAGGTCATGATCTCAGGGTCCTGGGATCGAGCCCCACATCGGGCTCTCTGCTCAGCAGGGAGGTTGCTTCCCCCTCTCTCTCTGCCTGATTCTCTGCCTACTTGTGATCTCTATCTCTGTCAAATAAATAAATAAAATATTTTTTTTTAAAAAAGAAGTTCTAATATCTTTTTTTATACTGTAACCCAGTGGATTGTCTAGTGTACCTCTGAGGCCAGTGAGCCCTACTTTGCAGACTTTTAACTTAGAAACAGTCTGCTTCCTCACACACAAAATGACTCTGGAAAAAAGTAATCAGAGTTTGTGCTCATATGTTATTTTTAAAAAATGCATTGTAGGTAACCACAATGTGCTAAAGATGATTTGAAGGGGATATGGGACCAAATAAAATAAATATTTTCTTTTGTAAATTAGGAGAATCATCAAAATTAAGGTCAGCAGTTTAGAGACTCTTCTCAGAAATAAATGAATCAAATAAAGTCCAGGTACATTAGAATGAGAAGATCAGAGCCTAATGAATACCTATAGTCCCCAAATGTCCAGAAACAAAAATCAGAACAAAGGTCAGGAAGCAAGAAATGGGGAATTGTTGAGCTTGGCTATTAAGGATAAAAGAACTGAAGAATGAGGTTCTGATCTGAGCCAGTGTTTATCTAACTCAGCACTGACTAATAAGAATATAATGCTGACTACATATGAAATTTTATATTTTCTAGAGGCCACATTTTAAAAAGGGGAAAAATCTAGGTGAAATTGACTTTAATAATATTTTTTATTTGGCCAAATATATCCAAAGCAGTATCAATTCAACATCATTAATGTAACAATTATTGAGATATTTTACATTTTTTGTAATCAGTCTTTGAAATCCAGTGTGTATTTCACACATACAGAACATCACAGCTCAGACCAGCCACGTTTCAATATGTGGCTGGTGGCTACCATCCTGAATGGCTCAGATCTAAACTGAGGCACAGATCCTTGAAACCTCAGGAATCTACAGCGTTTGAGAAGTGTTATACTAAAGGATAAAAGGCACCAACAAACCCAAAGTCAAGCATAACAATTATAGTACAGAGGAAGGTTAGATTCTAATAGAGCAAATTAGGAAAAAACTAAGTCTTAATCAACATTACCCCTGAAAATCCCTTTAGAAGGAAACTAATACACATTGGTTTTTCCTCCAACCTTAGAACAGATGTTGCCTTTTGTCTCCAGTTGTAAAATTCTTCTGGAACACTCAGCCTCTGAAACTGATCCGTCTGAAGAAACCCATCAGACCATCTAACAAGGGATTTGGGGAAAGGAAGATTTGAACACAGACCTACCTAGCTCTATTAACATTTAGAAGGAGATTAGTTATAATTAACACCAGATTTCTAATCAGCAAAGTTTCTAGTAGTAAAAAGAATCCAAAAGGGAAAGGAGGGTATGTGTAACAAGAGAAAAGGAGGTCAGGGAGCTACATCAAGGGCAGCAGGGAACACAATTCAGGTGGGAAAGGGGATGGGTGAGGGGAGAGGCAGCAGGCCTCATCCCTGGATCCCCCACGGTAAGGGAAGAAAAAACTTCATTAAGATAAAAAGCTTCTGCACAGCAAAGGAAACAATCAACAGAACAAAGAGGCAACCCACAGAATGGGAGAAGATATTGACACTACAAACAATGGGCTGCTATCAAAGATTAAAGAACTTCCCAAACTCAACACCCCCACAAAAAAATAAGTTAAAAAATGGGCAGAAGACATGAACAGACACTTGTCCAAAGAAGACATACAAATGGCTAATAGACACCTGAAAAAACGTTCATCATCATTAGCCATCAGGGAAATTTTTTTTTTTTTAAGATTTTATTTATTTATTTGACAGACAGAGATCACAAGTAGGCAGAGAGGCAGGCAGAGAGAGAGGAGGAAGCAGGCTCCCTGCTGAGCAGAGAGCCCGATGCGGGACTCGATCCCAGGACCCTGAGATCATGACCTGAGCCGAAGGCAGCGGCTTAACCCACTGAGCCACCCAGGCGCCCCCATCAGGGAAATTTAAATCAAAACCACATTGAGATTCCACCTTACACCAGTTAGAATGGCAAAAATTGACAAGGTAAAGAAACAACAAATGTTGGAGAGGATGTGGAGAAAGGGGAGCTCCCTTACACTGTTGGAGGGAATGCAAGTTGGTGCAGCTACTTTGGAAAATGGTGTGGAGAGTCCTCAAAAAATTAAAGATGGAGCTACCCTATGACCCAGCAATTGCACTACTGAGTATTTACCCCAAAGAAATAGATACAGTGAAAAGAAGGGTGATATGCACCCCAATGTTCATAGCAGCAATGTCTGCAACAGCCAAACTGTGGAAAGACCCAGGATGCTCTTCAACAGACAAATTAGGATAAAGATGTGGTCCATTTACACAATGGAATATTACTCAGCCATCAGGAAGGATGAATACCCAACTTTTGTAGCAACATGGACGGGACTGGAAGAGATTATGCTGAGTGAAATAAGTCAAGCAGAGAAAGTCAATTATCATATGGTTTCACTTACTTGTGGAGCATAGGAAGGGAAAAATGAAGGGAGGGAAATCAGAGGGGGAGATGAACCATGAGAGACTGTAGACTCCAGGAAATAAACTGAGGGTTTTAGAGGGGAGAGGGCTGGGGGGATGAGTGAGCCCATGATGGGTATTAATGAGGACATGTATGGCATGGAGCACTGGGTGTTATATGCAAACAATGAAACATGGAACAGTACATCAAAAACTAAAGACATACTTTATGGTGACTAACATAACATAATAATAAGAAGAAAATTATCCTAAAAAAAAAAGAAAAAGAAGTGAGTCAAGGATCCAGTGAGCAGAAGTCTCCCTACCTCTCAGAAATTCTTTCTCCAAAGAGTTTGATTGCCTTCCCTTCATCACACAAAATTTTTAAAGTACATGCATTGTTGCCTCAGAGGTGTCCAATGCCAGTGCTCTAGTTATACCTCCAGAAGCTCACCCTCCCGGGGCGCCTGGGTGGCTCAGTGGGTTAAGCCGCTGCCTTCGGCTCAGGTCATGATCTCAGGGTCCTGGGATCGAGCCCCGCATCAGGCTCTCTGCTCAGTGGGGAGCCTGCTTCCCTCTCTCTCTCTGCCTGCCTCTCCATCTACTTGTAATTTCTCTCTGTCAAATAAATAAATAAAATCTTTAAAAAAAAAATTTAAAAAAAAAAAAAAAAAAAAAGAAGCTCACCCTCCCCTCCCCTCACCCCTACCTTCCTCACTTCCTGTAATTCCTCACTGAGGTTCTTGGCAAAATTAGGTGTTCCTGGAAGTCAGTAGCTATAGCCAGCCCCCCTACCTTGAATCTTAGTTCTTCACTTTTGAAAGGGATCAAGCCAATCAACATTTCCCCATCTTCTGCTTTGTGTTCAGGAATAAATAAGCAAGAACTGCATCCCTGTCCACATTCTTGCTAAGGCCTTTGTGAGCCCTCTGAGCACAGAGGAATATTTCATAACATTTGGCTCCTTTTCCTCTGTTCTGGCCTCCTGCCCTGGTCTGGCTGGGCCAAATCCATTCCAGGCTGGATGTGACCACATGCTGTTTGGATTAGGTTGCACAGAGTGTTAGAAGGAATGATTCCTTATTCTGGACTATGTATCACCAAGTTCCACCAAGAAAAGAAGCTGGAAGAGTTCTTCTTCTCTTCTATGTCATGAAGTGCTCCTTCTTTCTATATAGGACCCAGGGCAGGCTTTCTGGACTAGTCCCATAATGTCAGTGCTCTCGTTAGAGTTCTGCCAAAGTGAAGATCTGGTGCTGGGTGTTCCCCATACTGGGGCATCTGGAATGGTGTATCTGGTCCACAGGGGAGCAGCAGAGGTGGAAAAGGGGAAGAAGAGCCAAGGAGAGAATTCGCCCAGGCAGGGAAATGGGAGGTAAATTCCATTTGCCTCCCATGATAGACATCCAGTGGGTACCTCTACGGGTGTACTGTGGTGCTATGGAGGCCCAAAAGAATGAAAATCTCATCTTCAAGAAAACGTAAAAAAGAAAATGTAAAAAAGGCAAAACTAGGAAGTAGAAGAAAGTAGTCTTCAGTGTCCTTCATTATCCATCTTGCTCCCCAGTACAACTAAAAACTAAATTGTCCATAACCCCAGCCACTTTTGGACAATGATATGGTTAATCTCATGGGAGGAGCAGCGTAAAACAACAAAAGTAGTAAGAGTAGAATTTACAAAGTTGGTTTTTTTGTTTGTTTGTTTGTTTGTTTAGAATTTACAAAGTATTAATGTGCTTTTCCTATCTGGACTCCTAAGAACCAGATAAGCTGAAGCTCATCCGCCTACTGGAAGTGTTACAGATGAATGTTACAAAAGAGATGCAAAGGGTTAGACCAATGTTCACTTTCTGACATGCAAAACAGAGTTACGGAAATTCATGGACTTGTATGCATAGCTGCATAGAGAGATTCCCCAGACTCCTTCCTCTCTCTCTTTAGCATCAGAAGCCAAGTCTGGAGAATAGCTGATTTGGCCCCAGTTTGATACCCCTGGTTTATGTGAGCTCTAAGTTCCTCCCAATTATGAGATTCTGCAGCCCCCTATATTTCCACAGACCCTAAATGAACTTATTGATGAGCTGTAAACCTAACTAACGCTGGATGTGGTTGAACACAGTAGTTATTTCTTAAGTAATTGATAACTCTTGATTTGTTTGTTTCACTGGATGGGAGTGGGGAAGCATTTAAAGGTCATGCTGGTCTAACTCAAACCTTAGGAGCACACAACTCCAGCCTGACCTCACAGAACTAGGTTCGCTGAGGAGGGCCAGTAACTCACGGTGCTCAAAGCAGGGCCTGGATGATTCCTGTGGCCTCTGAAGATATCTAGGACCTAATCCCTCAAAGCTGTGAAATTTATGTAGAAAGAGGGACTTTGCTGGTGTCATTAAGTTAAGGCTCCTGAGATGGAGAGATTATCCTGGATTACTTGGTGGGTGCTAAATACAATGGCAAGTGTTTTTATATAACAGGGAGTCAGAGGGAGATCTCACTGCAAGAGAAGGTGCAGTGATGAGGGAAGCAGTTTGGAGTGATGCTATTTGAAGTTAGAGGAAGGGACCACAAGCCAAGAGATGCAGTGGCTACTAGAAGCTACAAAAGGCTTCTCTCCTAGAGCCTCCAGAAGGAACCAGCCCTGCTGACACCTTGCCTTTAGTCCAGTGAAACTGATTTCAGACTTCTGACCAGAACTGTAGGAGAACAACTGGTGTTTTCAGCCACCAAATTTGTGATAGGTTGTGACAGCAGCAAGAGGAAACTAATCAAACCCTTCCCTCGGCTGCTGCAGAGATCGGCCATAGGGCCTCCTTTTAGATGTCTTCCCACCGTGGGCAGCAAGGGTTCCCCACCCTGGGAATCTGAATGTGTGTGTCAAGGTGGGCAGTCAGTGGAGGCAGCCCAGAAGAGTCAAAGACCACCTCCTCCCCTGAAGCCTACCCCAGCTGGGACAGTAGGGAGGCAGCCTTGGGGCTGACACCTGGTCAAGATCAGGGGCATCTGAGCACCTTCACCCTGGAGCTGGCTGGCTGGGGAGGACAGCGGCCCATGGAGAAGCACCAGTGTGCCCAACTCAGCCCAGAAAGTAGAATATATGTTGGCAGGGTGGGGCAGTGATTTGAAAATGCAACAACAGGCACATTGCCTCCAAAACTCCAAAATGGCCTCATTCCCAGGAAAATGAACCAAGCTCACGAAGGGGGAACAGCTCTATGAAAATGAGGGGAGAGTTCAGTCAGATTGTCACCTTGTGGGTTGAAAACCCGTTAGCTGTGACTGGATCACTCTCAGATTTTTTAAGGAAAGGAAAGGAATAAAAGAGAAAAGTACCTGTACCTCATACGGGTAAGTATAATTTCGTGAAAGCTTTATCTGAGTTACAGGCACACGCACATTGAGTTGTCATGCCAAACGCACTGCTAAGCTCGTCAGTACAACAATTGAAAGCCAGTGGGTTAAATGAAATAGGTGTGGCAGTCAGGGCCTGATAAGGAACCAGAGGTTTTTCCCTGACTGTGCATCCTGAAAAAAGCTGACACTGAGGGAAGAGTCCTCTCCCCACAAATCTGGATACCATCAATGGCCACAGAGAACACGTAAGTGCCAGTCATGGCCAGATTGCTGGTATCAGGTAAACTCGCACCAGCAAACGCCAGGTTAGCACAAAGGTCCCGGACAGGTGTAGTGAACCGGTAGAGAGGAAGAGCCATAAGTAAAAGGGCTACCCTATAGGGCCATGCCCGCAACACTAGCCTTCAGGCCCAGGTAGACAGGGAAGACTTCCAGGCCAGGTACCGTAGCTCTTCACTTGTTTCTACAGTGGTAGAAATAATGGCACCTACTTCCCAGGATTGATGCGAGTGTTAATGAGTTAATGTGCTTAAAACTCATAAAGAAGTTGCAGGGACACAGCAATTCTATAAAGATGGTAGCTGAGGGGGCGCCTCGGTGGCTCAGTTACGAGTCTGCTGGACTCAGGTCATGATCCTAGGATCCTGGAATGGAGCCCTGCTTCAGGCTCCCGCTCAGTGGGGAGCCTGCTTCTCCCTCTCTCTCTGCTGCGCCCCCCCCCCACCATTGGCTTGCTCTCTCTCTCAAATAAACAGATAATAAAATCTTAAAAAACACCACCACCACCACCACCACCACGATGGTCGTCGCCATTATTGTTATCCCATGAAGAGTGAACTACAACAAAGGACAAACTGGGCTGAGTCGCTGTCTGCAGAGCCAATCCCTAGACGCCACGTACCAGCCATTACCTCCTTCAGGAGGGCTTGCTCGGAGCATGCCCGCCCTGCTGTCCCTGCCCCGCCCCACCCCCACTCCCACTTCTTCTCCTTCAGCCTCCTCTTGTTCTGAAGTTGAGGTCCTGAGGTCCCCGGGATGGTCCAAAGCTGGATCTTCATCCAGCCAATTCTGGGGTAGGGACCCCTCACATTTTGCTCTTCCAGGTTTTCCTTCTACAGAGTTTTGCTCACAACTGGCATCCTCCCATACAGCTGAACAGCCAGGAGATGACGTGAACCACTTAAAGGACTTCAGAAGTGGCCAACGAACCACACAGAAGTTCAGCAGAATCTCTAGAGTCAGGCTACCTGGGTTCAAATCCCAGCAGTACTATCTACATGCTGTGTGATCCTGGGCGAGTTACTTACCCTCTTTGCTTCTAACCAAATCCAGACTGCCGCAGCTATGTCATTTAACCGCTGGCTTTCAAACTTTCTTTTGACCAATATGCACAGGAATGCAGTTGACATTGTGACTTGATGTGTGTGCGTGTGTATGTAACTGAAGTTAAAAAAGTTTCATGAAATGATACCCTTAACAGATGGAATGACTCATGTTTTCTCTCTCCCTTCTCTTTCCTTCTCTTCCTTTCCCTTCTCTTAAAAAAAAATCTGGTAGTGACCCACTAATAGAGAATGTGCTTCAATTTCCTCACCTGTAAACCAGGGAAAAGAGACACACCCACCTACTAGGGTGGGGCTGTTTGTGCCCCACCCCATAACTCCTCCCACAGGTGGCTTTGGCTCCCTGCCTTCAGGCTCTCTTTGATGCTGGCATATGCCTTCTGGGGAAGTTAATACCCCCAGCACCAGCCCTTAACCTCAGACAGACATGGAACCAGTGGAGACAGGTTCCATCTGCTTTACCTCTCAGGTAGGCCACTTCTGAGGCTTGTTCTACATAGTGCCCTGGAAGGTCCCTGCAGGAACGAGCTCCAGCCTGCAGGGAAAGCTGCTCCTTCAAGCATGCTGCTAGCATCAGCTGCCTTCTCCGTCTCACTTTCTATTCCACCAACCCCACCCCAGCCCCTCCTGCTGCTGTCTTCTAGTGACAACTTCCAAAAAAATTACTCACACTGGAATCCTTGTCTCAAGGTCTGCTTTTGGAAAAAGCCAACCCAAGACACAGCCTTATAAGGCAGTTAGGCCCATTAAATGAGACAATGTCAAATGCTTACAAGGATTCCAGTCTCCCAGTAGATGCTCAATAAATGTCAGCTAGGAGGCAGTTTCCACGGCCAATGTCATGTGAGGTTCAGCTGGAGAGGGAAGAGTCGGCACAGTCAGGGTCGGAGCAGCCCATGGATGAAAAGCCCGAGGGAGGTATATTTTTGAAAGAATGTTTTGTTTTTCAATCTGAAGTTTCTCCCATTTCTGAAGATCCCATACAAAACCACCTTCCTGTGGTTCTCCCAAGGGGACTTGCAAGTGTCACCCACGGTATTGGTCTCAGAGGGTGGAGGGAGTTTCTGTCCCTCACAGAAAGGAAAACTTCTGTGCTTCCTGCTCCAAGTAAGGAACCCTGGCTCATGCAGTTGCCCATCACAGGGCCCTTCACCCCGGCCCCAGAGGCGACAGGATTCTAGCCCAAGTTCCAACCTCAGCTCCAACTCACTGTTCAGCAAATGAACAGAGTGTAGAATGTGTGGTTCTACACAGGCTTCCAACTCATATAGCCAACAGGCCTCTGCTCTAGGGACAGAGCCACCTCTCTGTCACCAGCAAGACAAACCATTTCTCAGAATTTGCACACCTTCTCCAGGGAGGCCACAAGTCCTCAAGCTCAGCATGGATGGCCACAGCCCACAGGCATAGGCTAAGTAAGGGACTAAGCACCGCACACCCAAATGGCCCCTGAGAACCCCACTCAGCTCCTGACCACAGATCCAGCCCCCAGCACAAATCTGTTCACTACAACCTTTCTCTAGGCCCAAGCTGTTTGACAAGCTTCATTTCTGGGCCCAGAGGGAGGCAGCAGCCTGTCAGGCTTGCCTACCATCACTGGCCCATGAGTAACGCGTGGGCTCAGAGTCAGGCTGCCTGGATCTGGAGTCCAGCTCCGTGTGTCTTTGCTGTGTGAACTTGGGCCTCAACTTCCTCATCGGTACAATGGCAGTAAGAATAGTACCTCCTTCGTAAGGTGGAGCATTCATCGCCTCATTTAGCAGATATTCCCGACTCAAGCGCTCACTCCTCCAGACAGAAGAGCTACCTCGTGAACAAAACAGACAAATCACTACCCTTGTGATGGTGACCCTCTGAGGGTTGGTGAGGGGGGAGAATGTGACTTGTCATTTATAAAAATAAAAACACTCCACTAAGTACTGCAAGAGTTATACGAGCCATTGTAGGCAAAGCATTCGAAACAGAGCCTGACACAGCTACGTTCAGTGAGCATCAGTATTCTTAATATTTTTCTAGCAAGGCCCATGGGATTACCTCCATAGTCAGGCTCCCAGAATCTGCACTGAGAATGCAGACCCTATCGGTGGGCCTCCTACTCCTAAGACAGGAGGGAGTTAAGCATACGTCCCTTATCTCCTCCTCCCTGCTTGCGGGTTGTGCTGCTGCCCTCTCTACACTGATGGTACATTGGGGCTTTTGCAGCCCTGCTGGCCCCAGGAGCCCTTTCTATACCCACCACTGAATTACCATTTTGTTCCAGTTCACAAGAGCACCAGTGTGGGAACACTGCGGGCCAGATGGAATTTTGGAGACCCTGTCATTTGTTGGAAATTTTCTCTGGCTGCCCTTGTATTAACAGCCATATATTTGGCTCTCAAGCCTAGCACTGGGGCTGGGGTGGGAGAGGAGTAGGTTTTGCTGCTTAAAAACTACAGCAAGTTTCTCTCCGGACCATTCTGTTCCAGCCTTCCAGAACACTCTACTCCCTGGCCGCTCAGAGGACAAGACACAACCCCAGAGAAAAGGGGGTGGTTGGTCTTCCAGACACACTCCTCCCCTCTTCTGACCAAACCTGTAATAACAGGGGAAACTGAGCCAATAAAGACATGAAGGGAAGAGTCCCCCTCACTCTTGCCTTAAGGTTTTATGGACTTCTCTAGGATAAGGCTTAGAGGAGAGTTGGTAAACTGGGATCATGGGCCAAACCTGGCCTACAGATGTGTTTTGCTTGGCCTGAAGTATTTTTAATAAATTTAAGCCAATCTTTAAAAACCAGGATATTTCGCATAAAAAATCCAGATTTCTGGCTTCCTGCAAAAAAAAACCCAGAAGTTCTAGCCACAGCTTGGGCCCATGTTGTCACATGGCTCGAGGAGAGCTCTCTCTGAACGACATGCTCTCTACAGTTGACCACAGGCCCCAGCACTCCCTATTGTCTCCCAAAGCCGAGGAGGAAAGACATTTGCCTCTGGGATCTCACTAGCATAATGGTTTTTTCATAGAAGATAAACATTTCTTTGACCACAGCTCAACAAAACCTGAGAAAACACAGCGTCATTTTTCTTTCCCCACCATATCCAGCTTCTCCACTCACTATGCCAAAGGCCCAGTTTCCATCAACACTTTGGTTTGTACTTTTTTTTTTTTTAAAGATTTTATTTATTTATTTGACAGAGAGAGAGATCACAGGCAGGCAGAGAGGCAGACAGAGAGAGAGGAGGAAGCAGGCTCCCTGTTGAGCAGAGAGCCCGATGCGGGCCTCGATCCCAGGACCCTGAGATCATGACCTGAGCTGAAGGCAGCAGCTTAACCCACTGAGCCACCCAGGTGCCCTGGTTTGTACTTTTTGATCCAGAGCCGTACCATTCAATATAAGCGCCACCGTCCGCATGTGACCGTTTATATTTAAATTAATGGCAATTTGAAATTTCCATTCCTGATCCACTAGCCACATTTCAAGTGCTCAGGAGCCTCCTGTGAGTAGTGGCTGTCATGATGGACAGCACGACATAGAGTATTTTCATCATCTTGGAAAGTTATATTAGACAGCTCTGGGAAGATTTAAATATAAGATACAAGAGTACACCAGCCAGTCAAAACACCTGTTGAGGGGCGCCAGGGTGGCTCTGTGGGTTGAAGCCTCTGCCCAGGGTCCTGGGATCAAGCCCCTCATCAGGCTCTCTGCTCAGTGGGAGCCTGCTTCCCTCTCTCTCTCTGCCTGCCTCTCTGCCTACTTGTGATCTCTGTCTGTCAAATGAATAAATAAAATCTTTATTTAAAAAAAAAAAAAAAACCTGTTGCGCTCATCCTCTGCATCTGCACTGGACACTGTGGGGAAGCTGCTGTCTTTCAGGGGTTCACAAACAAGGCAGAAAGCCATAGGCAAGGACAAGAGACAGTGGGAAGTGCCCAGTTTTGCTACAAGAACCTGCTGAGGGCCCAAGAACGGGAGCAGATCTCTGTTTCTGTGATACAAAGAAAATGCTCTGCTTGTCCATCACAGTGTGCTCTGGGCCCAGTTCCAGGCAGTCCTGTCAGAGGCTACCTGAAATGGGGACCCTCTGTTGCCCCAGAGATGCTGCTTTAGATATCTGGGGCTGAGTCCCACATTTTTGAGGCTCCTTAAGCAAAACACACTATGAAAGTCAAGTTGAGGGGTGCCTGGGTGGTTCAGTGGGTTAAGCCTCTGCCTTGAGCTCAGGTCAGGATCCCAGAATCCTGGGATTGAGCCCCGCATCGGGCTCTCTGCTTAGCAGGGAGCCTGCTTCTTCCCCTCTCTCTCTCTCTCTCTGCCTGCTTCTCTGCCTACTTGTGATCTCTGTCAAATAAATTTTAAAAAATAATAATTAAAAAAAGAAAGGGCTACTTCTAAGTTGTGAACATTTTTAGGAGGGCCCACCTTGAAGTCCTTAATGTCTATCAGTGTGTGACCCGGCCATCACTCAGCAGCAGTAATCTCTAAATTACTCTATTACTGATCTCTAAAATGGGTTTACACTAGCCTCAACAGGTGGAGGGTGAAGGATTCAATGAGGTAATAGATAAGAAAGCCACAAAGCCCGGTGCAAATGCATGTGGGTATAATATTAAGGGGAAATTATATTCTGACACACAGCACACACTAGAAGTTTGTTGAAAACTATTTTTTAAGTGATCCTGGAGTAGAGGCTGAGGAAAGACCCTTTAGATAAAGAGCTTTTGGCAAGCTCTCAAGATCAAATCACAGAGATGAATACCTACAGAGAAGCAGAGGTATTTTTAGTACCAAAGACTATTCGAGCCACCTAGTGAAGCCATGGATTCTTCTCAGGATGTGTTTTTAAAATGTATAAAATAAAAGACATAGCTTTTCAAAAACAATTAATTATATTGAATACATTGTATTATATCAGATATATTATATACTGAAATACAGTTATGAAAATACCCTAAAAAATAAATTTATGGTATAATAATTGTAAGGACCTATTTTATATTTTTATATTTTAGCAAGAGGCTTTCACTGAGGTTAAACAAAAACCTTGTTGTTTAACCCTTAAACTGTCCCTGCTCCCCTTCCCCCAGGGGATTCACTTAAAAACAAGTCCCGGAAAGCATCTCCAGGTAACGAAGCCCAGATACAAGGGTGGGTCAGGCCAGGTGGAAACAGATCAGTGGGGGGTTGCATACTGTCACCCTAGCTACCAAGGAGTATGGGCCCCCGCCCTTTGGGAGCCTTTTTGGCGCCAATCCTAATCAAGGTGTAATAGGCTGGGTCAAACGTCTACTAAATTGTAACTCAATCGGTCCCCTAGCATCACTGTGGAGTTTCCTGCGTGTGTTAAAATCTCATTGGTCACCTGTGCGTGGCCAGGCCCGACTGCATGGCTTTGCCCTTAAAAGCTAGACTGTGGGGGCACCTGGGTGGCTCAGTGGGGTAAGCCGCTGCCTTCGGCTCAGGTCATGATCTCAGGGTCCTGGGATCGAGTCCCGCATCGGGCTCTCTGCTCAGCAGGGAGCCTGCTTCCTCCTCTCTCTCTCTCTGCCTGCCTCTCTGCCCACTTGTGATCTCTCTCTGCCAAATAAATAAAAAAAAAAAAAAAAAAAAAGCTAGACTGTGAACCAGAAGGGTTGCCCTCTCTTGTAAGAGGTTCGTCCCTGTACGTTCTGTTATACTCTTGATGCTTGGCGCAAACTAAAGCTTTGCTTGACCTTCACTTTATATCAGTCTCGCTCCTTTAATCATGGACCCATTATTGGGGCATAACAATAATAATGTTTCTTCATTAATACACTAAATAATAAGATCTAACAACACCTCTAATAACAAATGGACTCTCAAAGTAGAAGGAGTAAAGACTGTATTTCAAACTCTGTGTTTCCATTGTTATGATATAAAATACCTGTGATTCCTGGGGTGCCTGGGGGGCATAGTCAGTTAAGTGTTTTGGTTTCGGCTCAGGTTGTGATCTGGGGGTCATGAAATCAAGCCCCGCATCAGGTTCCTTGGTCAGTGCAGAGTCTGCCTAAGACTCCCTGTCCTTCTCCCTCTGCTCCTCCCCACCGCCCTCACTCTCTTTTACTCTGAAATAAATAAATAAATCTTTAAAAAAATAAAATGAGGGGCGCCTGGGTGGTTCAGTCGATGAAGCGTCTGTTTTCAGCTCAGGTCATGATCCCAGAGTCCTGGGATTGAGACTGGCTTCGGGCTTTGTGATCAGTGGGGAACCTGCTTCTCCCTCTTCCTCTGCCCCTCCCCCTGCTTGTGCTCCCTTTCTCACTAACAAATAAAGAAAATCTTAAAAAAAAAAAAAAAAGAAAAGAAATAAAAAACAAAAAAAATTAAATGAAATATCTATGATTCTTGCTGATGACAAAGTCACAGGTCCTGCTAACACTACTGTGGTTATTGCCTACATTCATTATTAAAGAAACACCGAATTTCCATGAGATGAGTGAAAATCAAGATATAACTTTTCTTCAACCAAGCTGAAGTCTCTCCTGAATTTTACATATGGACTCCAGGTCAAGCGCCCTTGAACTAGGCTCCTTTTTACCTCCACCATTCAGCTGTGTTTTTCTCTAGCTCACCAGTATTCAGATGGATCCACGTGACTGATAATGTAAGGGCCTACTTAGCCAGAGCGAGCGGTTTTGTTGTTTATGCAGTAAACTTAGATTGAACCTGCCCCTTCCCCCAAGAGGAAAGCACTTAGAAACAGAACTGGTGAAATACGGCCAAATAGCCCCCAATAACAGAGCACAGATACCAGGACATGTCAGGCTGGGCCCAGATACAAGGACGTGTCCGGCCAAGTGGAAACGTCCAATCAGTGAAAGCGCACGTATTACCTCCCTTCCCGCCAAGGATGAGCCAAGTATGAGCCAAGTCAGGTGGAGACATCCAATCAGGAAATCACCTCCCTAACCACCCAAAATTGTGGGCCCTGCCTTTTGGGCACCAATTCTGACCAGAGTGATAGGCTAGTTGAAATAACTACTATAGGGTGAATTGTAATTCAATTGGCCACCTGTGTGTGGCCAGGCTCAACCACATGGCCTTTGCTCTAGAAAAGTTAGTCTGTGAGACTGGGAGGGGTCGCCTCTTTGCAAGAGCCGGCCCTGGCCGGTCAGTTTCATTCTCGATGCTTGGCGTGAAATTAAAGCTTTGTTTGACCTTCGCTTTCTATCAGTCTCGTCCTTTTGTCCACGGACCCTTTCAATACCATGGAAGCCCCTTTAGAGAACATGTTCTCCAATTCTAAAACACCTTATGCACAGGAGCTAGGGTCCAAGGCTACCCCCAACTCCCGTTCCCCTTGATGCACTGAAGGATCCTACTAACAATCTTAGAGGCTCAGCCTTGACGCATCTATAGCCCTGTCTGTTGTCTGGGGACGGCTCCCATTAACTGAACACTTAGCACATGCTGATGACTACTGTACGAGTTGCTTTATGCTCAATAAAACATCGAGCACACAACTTCAGAAGAGGACAGTGTTATCTTCGGGAAGAAACTGAGGCTGAGGGGTTAAAGGTTCAGTGACTTGCCCAAGGTTTGAATTTAGTTCTGATTCCAAACAGCCTTTTGAATGCTTCATGCTTTAAAACTATACCAAGGAAGCTACTGTGACAATTACACTTGAAGCCCATTCTCCCTGGGAGGGAGCACCAGTGGCCCAGGACTGAGCGCAGGTGAACAAGGAGCCAGGAGCCTTTCCTGACCCTTGGTGAGGTAACTACACACAGAGGCATTGCCCATGCAGCCATCCACACCCCCTCCCCAACAGGAAATGAAGAAATTTTAACTAGCATTTCAAGAGAGAACTTCTGGGGAAAAAAGGAATACAATAGCATCTTTGTAATTGCAACAGGATCTCTAGAGTGCGAGGAGAAGTGAGCTGTAGCTGGGGGGAGGAAGGGGAGGGACAGAACTTGGTGGCTGACTGACTGAGCTGACTGGGAGCAGGGCCTGCAGACAGTGGCCAGGTGTACGGGGAGGCCGAGGGGGAGGGCTCGTGCTGTCCAGGAGGCCACCCCTGCCGCCAGCCAGTCCCTGAGCTGGGGTCCAGTTCCCACAGGAGGTACACACTGGGCCTCTGTGTGGACAGACAACAGAGCCACTCTGTCCTAGAGAAAGAAGCCTGTGTGTCCTGCCCACCTAGCTCAGAGCACAGGGATGGACACCCAGACGGCCCATTCAGAAGGCAGCCCGGCCTCCAGTCCTCACACTGCCTGCAGCCTCCACCGCCAGTGCGCTCAGGCATCCCAGGCAGCACCACCCGGAGCCCCATCCCAAACTGGGTACAGCTTGAGCCCTTCAGTCCTCCCCGCCCTCCCCACCATGCTTCTTCCCTGTGGGTGGTCGTGGGTTATCATATTATCCTTGGGGCTGGAGTTCACTCATCTCCTCTGGGGAAAAGAGTGAAGGGGGTTGTAGGTCCCATCTTTTTTGAGATTATGACCCTCTGATATTACAGATTTGACTATCATTGGGTCTTCCATTCCCATCTCAAGCACGGCACCAAGCATGCTACAAAGCAATTGTTTAAATTGTTGCCAGAACAACGAGGAGAGGCATGGCCTCTGCCTTCCCTTTATAGTCCAGATGGGAAGATGGCCCTAGACAACACTGCTCGTCTTAGTACTTAGATGGATCATAGAAATGAGTGAAAGGGATATATGCTGTTTATCTATATGAAGGAGTAGATTCATATGGACAATCTCCTAGGAAATGCAAAAAATGAGAAAGGAGAAACAGAACGTCATGACAATCCTGCAATGCCTGGTGCATTGGAAGTGACCTCATAGCACTGGTGCAAAACCAGTCTGCACAAAGGCAAGGCCAGTCGCTGGGTAAGCCGAGTCTGTTCTCAGCGGGAGCACAGGGCTGACACAGGGCATCCGAAGCACTGAGAGGCAGTGGCAGGGGAAAACGTCACGGCTCTGCCAGACGGCAACCCACTGCTGACCCCAGCTTGGGACACTGCGCCTGCTAGTCCCAGAGCCCTGTGTCCCCCGAGTGCCATGATCACAGGCTGTGAGGAGCTCCTGTCTGGTCCTTCGCCAGTGCCCCTGCAAGGGAAAGGGCCTCCACAGGGCCGGTCCTTTTTAGTCTCTGAACCTCCGTCCCCTTATCTCGCATCCGTACATCTCCGGCTCTGACTCTTCTCCCTTTCTCTCTCCCCTCTGACGTCTTCCACCATGCCGATAACGTTTCTGAAAAAATCCCTACTCCACTTGGCTCTTAGACATAGAACCATGAACCTGTTGCCTGAGCCAAGATGAAAGATCTGAATTCTCCACGTGGTTCTGGAAGAGGTTGTTTGCTCACTGCAAGCAAACACCCTCGAAAGCCAAACAAAACCTGCCCACAAGTAAACAGCTTGTGACACAGCCCCTTCCTGCAGCCACTTAGCAGAAACCCAAACTAAAGCACACGGCAGGCGGGGAACTTGGAGGTAGAGCCGGGGGAACCACAGGCTGGCTGGCAGAGTGCACCAGCGACCAGGGGCAAGGTGGCTGGGTAACATAACCACCACCTACTCCTCTTGAGATTATCCCTAATCTATTGTTATGATAATAAGGGCAAAACCAATGTAGAAGATTAAGGGAGAAACGCCAAACCCTTCCCTGTGGCTCTTAAAAATATAACATAATTGATGAGGGAGCACGGGGCTGGCTGAAGACCAAACAAAAGCTGGCGCCTTGCACCCCCCTCTCCATCCGCTCCCCCTCTGTCATATGTGTAGCATCCCTCAGGCAGCCCTGACAGCCAGGAACAAGAAGCAAATAGTTAACTTGCAGAGCTCACAATCCTGCTAGTCTCCCTTGGCTTACAAATGTCCTAAATCTCACTAACAAAGGCGATTGATAGCAGGATTGTGACTTCCCACCAAAAAGTCTCCCAGCTATCTTAATGTTAATAGCTGGTCTAAAGACAACATTGATCAAGCCGCAAGGGCAAGGCCTCCGGTAGGCCTCAGACATCCTGGCACCTTGTAGGCCCCCTTTAGCATATGAAAACTCCATTGAAACCTCCCTTCCCCTCACCTTCCCCCAACTGCAGGGTACAAAACCTGCCATCCTTCACAACCGGGGGTGGCTGCATCTCTGCCTGCCCACGGGTCCTGTCCCCGTGCTTTAATAAACCACCATTTTGCACCAAAGATGTCTCAAGAATTCTTTCTTGGTCATCGGCTCCGGACCTCAGCCCACCGAACCTCACCTAGGTTCTAGAACTTCATCAATAATAATTGATTTTATAGAATTAAAATGATTGGTATCATTTTTTTTTAAAGATTTTATTTATTTATTTGACAGATAGAGATCACAAGGAGGCAGAGAGGCAGGCAGAGAGGAGGAAGCAGACTCCCTGCTGAGCAGAGCCCCATGTGGGGCTCCATCCCAGGACCCTGGGATCATGACCTGAGCCGAAGGCAGAGGCTTTAACCCACTGAGCCACCCAGGCGCCCCTTGGTATCATTTTTAAATAAGTCAGTGCTATAGCATGATTACTTCTAAGTGTAACTAAAGGATACAGTAGGAGAAATAAAAATGAAGAGGAAGACACACAGAGGTCTGTATACCCACATGCCTGAACAAGAAACAAGTCAATTTTGACCTGCCTAGGTTCCCTATCTGAGGTTACCAAGAACTAGAGGTTCTCCTGCTCAATTACATCCCTCCCACCTTCGGCCAGGCCAGTCACCAGGCCCATTCCCCCAGCGCCATCATTTCCCAGATGCTCCCCTCCACTCCCTGCAGCCTCCCTCCCTGGAAAGCTGCTCTCTGAAATGCACACTTGCCCTAACTCCCCGTGCTTAAAGGCAGTGTGAGGCTCCTAATGTTTGCTCACCCACCACTTCCCCTCCTCCCTCCCTTTCACTCCTAACACCACCACCGAATTCAAAACACCTCCTGGCTTCTATTAGTAGGCAACTCTAGGGCCACCAGGCTGGGCCTTGGGGATATAGCCAGATCCCAGGCCACTTTGAAGAATATGTGTCTGTATCTGTCTGTGATTGTTGGAGGTGGGGATCCCCACAGAGAAAGGTGGCCTGGGGATCACCCACAGACCACTGTTCTGTCCTTACTCGTGAGCCAGATGGTCCTTAGGTGCAGACCTGGGTAGACACACCCAGACAATATGGAGGGGGGGTGCCCCCAAATGCCCCAGAAGGAAACACTTCCACAGTCACATCAAAAAGGGATCCAAGCAGATAGCCCAGGTTGCTCACAGTAACTGGGCCTCAAGGAATCCTGATGCACTCTGTTTCTAAATCGGTACTTTGGGTGGGGAGAGAGGGCTGGGTCTCCTAGGTCTGTCCTGAGGGGTTGTCCGCCTCTTGGGAGGCCCATCTGAAGCACATTTCTTTCACCAGCCCCTGAAACAGCTAAGGAACTCATTTCTTTGTGAGGCTTATTTCTCACACTCCCTCCCTACTGCTTTTTTGAACCAACCTCTGCTAGGGCTGGATAGGGCCAGTAGATTATTAAAAACCCTCTGCTCCCTGGCCAGCCCCATGCAGAGCCTGGCTCCTGTACGCCGCAGGTCAAGGGGGTGCCCACAAGAGAGAGGGTATCAAATACCCCACAGGCTCCAAGGACTGGATGTCGTGGTTCCCAGTTCTGATTTCAAAACCAGTTTAACCTCTTTTCTTCAGCTGAGCCTCAGGAACTTGGGCAAGGTGATCGGCTGGAGCACCCCAGCTTTAGACCTCCGGGGCCTATGACTGAGTGGGGGCTGCCTTCTCACCCAGTGTTCAACAAGGGGGCCCAGAGCACACAAACAGGGCAAGTTATCTCCCGCTGGCTGGGCACTTCCTTCTTGGTGAGAAGAAAGATTTAAAGGAGCAAGAGAACCGTTTTAGAATATAATCTTTCTGCATGTGATCCCTACTTCAAGGAGAGGCCCAGGAGCTCCCCACCCCCACCATTGGCAGTGAATGAAAAAACGCATCAGTGACTTCTTTACCATTGGTTTTAGGTTCTTACAAAAAGAAAACTTATTTTATGGGTCTTCTGCAAAGCCCCCATTCTTATAGCAACTTTGGGGTACCAAGTGTTATCACTTCCATGATGACATTTGCTCCTGATAATGGTCTATTATTACAACCCCAGGTTACAGAGGGGTCCAAAGCTCAGAGTACTGGAGTGCTTACCCAGGGCCATGCAGTACCCTAGTCTGGCACAAACCTCCTTCTGATTTCAAACCCCATGCTTCTCCGTCACTCCAAGCTGTACCAAATGCCTCAAGGAAGGACAGTGTCTATGATGGGTACAGTGTCTGTGATGAGACCTGTGTGGGGCAGGGGGTGCAGTGTCTATGATGGGACCTGTGTGGGGCAGGTGGAAAGACTTAGGAGACCTGGGCTCTAACCCAGCTCTGAGTCACCTTGAGAAGGTCACATCCTTCTCTGATTTCAGCTCCTTCTCCCCAAGATTCCCCTCTGTCTTAACTACCCCGGAATTTAGCTCTTAGTTTTTTTGAGAATAACTGACCCACATGTGGGTTCTTCTGGGATCCCCTTCCCTCCCTGTCTGCCTGTCTGCTGACATTCCCACAACACAGTGAAGACAGACAAGAGGAAACACCTCCCACACCCACACTTTGGGCCATCGAAGGTAACTGCAGTAAAATCTTTTATAAAGGGGCTGAAGCAATTTGTTCTTGTGAGCTTGTCTGATTTCCACTTAGCCAGGCACTCAAATCCTCATTTCTGTGGGTAATCAGAAGCTGGCCACATGCCACTGAACACAGCTCCCAAGTGGGAACCACATAAAGTCCACAAGCGGAGAGATGATTATCAAAATCATGGTACTGAGCATGAAAAGTGCGGCTATGAATATTTTTTGGAGATGCAGACATGGAACATACTTTGACAAAAAGTGAAGTAAAACAAATTGTACTATAAAATTGCATGTTTGGTATAATATCAACTTTTTACAGTAATACTCAGAGACAGTAGGAGATATGCCAAAATGATACCCCATGGTTATGGACAGAGGTTGGAAGTATGGCCAAATACACGATCAGGAAGAAAACTTTGTGTTTTTTAAAGAATCAGGAAGGAAACATTTTTTTTTTTTAAATTGGCAATAATAGTCTTAACTTCTTCTATCAATATTCTTTTTTTTTTTTTTTTAAGATTTTTAAATTTATTTGTTTGGGGGAGAGAGAGAGAGAGAGAATGAGCAGGGGGGAAGCACAGGAGAGGGAGAAGCCAGCTCCCATCTGAGCAAGGAGTGCCACATGGGGCCCCATCCCAGGACCCTCAGCTCATGACCCAAGCCACAGGCAGGCTCTTAACTGACAGAGCCACCCAGGCTCTTTATCCAAGTTCTGAGTCTTGGCACACACCAAGTCTCCTGCCATGATTTTAAGTTATGGGCAAGTGTCCCAATCTTAGCTTCAGAAACGCACACACCAAGCCCTCTCAGAGAACGACTTCCCCTCTAGGATGATCAAAAATACCCTCATGGGTCCTGAAGCTCAGTGTTCACTTTCGCAAAGTGACATCTAAGGATTCCAGACTTTTTAGCTTTATATTTCTAAGCCCGGGTTTCCCCTTTTATGTGCCTCGGATCAGTAACATGACAGTGTTAAGGAATTACTGGACGAAGACCATATTCAGACAAGCTGGGGAAGTTCACGTCTCCATTTCAATGAATTAAGAGAGGTTTCTCTGTGAAATGATCCTGCAAGAGGGGCATATAGGATGTATCCTTTGCAGATCAAGTTCATCGACACTTTCTATTTTTGGACTATCTAAGGGGACAGCAGCTCGACAGATTGAGGGGCATCCAGGGAAGTGCAATCCCTGTTCCCTCCGCCTCCTAACCCTGTGGTTCTCAGTCCTGTCTGCACACTGGGATCACCTGCGCAGCCTGAAAAACAAACCCCTCAGCCTGGATCTGGTCTGGGGAGCAGTGAGAGCCAGGGTTGAGAGCCACATCTTCCTTTCACTATCCTGAGGGAGTCCACGCTAAGAAGTCAACACCAGATTGGGCTCCAACCTCAGAATCATTCATGTATCATCCATTTTTGAAGCTAAATGGAACTTTTTTGTTTTTTTAAAGATCTTATTTATTTATTTGACAGAGAGAGAGATCACAAATAGGCAGAGAGGCAGGCAGAGAGAGGGAAGCAGGCTCCCTGCTGAGCAGAGAGCCCCATGCGGGACTCGATCCCAGGACCCTGAGATAATGACCTGAGCCACAAAGGCAGAGGCTTTAACCCACTGAGCCACCCAGGTGCTCGCTAAATGGAATTTCTAAGGACATCTAGTTAAATCTCTCATTTTACAGAGGAAGAAACTGAAGCCCTCAATGATTCCCAGCCCCCCACCTCCTCTTATGCTGGTTCCAGTCAGTGCCCCGCAGTCCCTTGGGTCCCCCAGGCCTCTGGACCACAGGACCCTTCATTCAGCGGGAGAAGCAAAGGAAGCCTTCGGATCTCCAAGGCCATTTTGCTGACAGAGGTTGCTTATCAGGCTGCCCCTCTCTCTGGCAAATGGACCCTGACACAAGTGAAATTCTGACTCAAGTCCTCTTCCTAACACCCCAGGACTGAGAACGAGAAGCCAGGAGACTGCAGGCTCATGAGGACAGAAAGCCCACACTGGCAGCAGAGCAAACACATCCATACACCCTTAGGCTGCTAGAGCAGGAGGCAGGCACTTT
The DNA here is from genome assembly GCF_020171115.1 of Neogale vison. Lineage (NCBI taxonomy): Eukaryota > Metazoa > Chordata > Mammalia > Carnivora > Mustelidae > Neogale > Neogale vison. The sequence continues at coordinate 155,411,603 of NC_058096.1, forward strand.
TATCCCCTGTGCACTCCATCGCTATTGCAGGAGGGCTGAGATGCCGTCAGAGACATTTTTAAACTCAAGAGTGAAAAGAAGGGCCATCTGTACCCTGATGTTCATAGCAGCAGTGCCCACAATAGCCAAAGTGTGGAAGGAGCTGAGATGCCCTTCAACAGATGAATGTATAAAGAAGATATGGTCCATATACACAATGGAACATACTCAGCCAGCAGAAAGGATGAATACCCACCATTTGCTTCGACATGGATGGAACTTTAAGGGATTATGCTGAATGTAAGAAGTCAAGCAGAGAAAGACAACTATCATATGGTTTCACTCATATGTGGAAACATAAGGAGTATCGAGGAGGACCACAGGAGAAGAGAGGGAAAATCAGAGAAGAATGGGAAAAAATCAGAAAGGGAGACAAACCATGACAGACTCTGGACTCCAGGAAACAAACAGGGCTACAGAAGGGAGGGAGTGGGGGATGGGGTAACCAGGTGATGGGTATTAAGGAGGGCACGTGTTGGGATGAGCACTGAGATTTAAACGCAACTAATGACTCACTGAACACTACAACAAAAACTTACGTTGTACTATATGCTGGCTAACTGAACATAATTTAAAAAAAATAAAATAAAATCAGGAGACTCATGCATACCCACTAAGAACCCTCTGGTTGATGGCTTTGGCCCCTAATCTCTTCTGACAATATTCTTGCTCCTGAACATAGAATTTTGTGGTAAAAAAAAAATCACCGTACTTTTCAGTTTCACATCCTGTACCTCTGATCACTCCCCTTTTTCAACCCTAAGATTCCATTATTTCTTTCTTTTTAGCAGCACTGAGAAAGACACACTATGAGAGAGGGTCCTAAGAGGGGAGGGTGAAACACACATAGCCTCTTGGTACTCTTCCCGCGCCCCCAGCTTGTAACCTCTGGTCCCCACAAGACCAGAATGAACACCTTTGCGCCCAAGGAACTATTCTCCTAGACACTCTCCACCCTACAGGAGAATCTCTACGCATCCTTCTAATCTCCAGGCTCACAGCTAAGCTCCCAGAGAAGAATCTCAGTGAGCCCCAATCTGGCCTCCGTGACTTTCAGAGTGGGGAGAGGGAGCAGGTCACAGAAGCAGATGGAAGAGTCCTATCGGCTCCTTCAGAGTTCAAACTCATTCTGGTGTCTGACACCCTCCCCCTACACCACCCACCCAGCGTAGGACAGCGAACTGTAGGAACAGTGGGTGAGGGCTGCAGGCAACTTCTACCAGAAGCAGAGCTTAGCAGCAGCCAGTCCAGAGACAAGCCCCCTTCCTGAGGCTACATATAAGCCTGGTTCGTGCTCAAATGATCTAGCTTCCCTGCGTGTTGGTGTCTTTGAGTTCTATCCACAGAAAGGCAACGGTTGGCAAGTTCTCCAACTTCCTAAAGAACGTCCCAGACCAACCAGCGCTTCCACACCTGCCCGACGGTCCAGGAGATGGTGCCAGGCACTGGACCTTTTCCAGACCCAATTTATTTCTTCGTGGATTAAGGTTCAGCCACGGTGTACAGGTCCATAATGAAGGCGCCCTCGGTCATCTCCTCCAAGGGAAGCGGCAAAGCTGATTGACCACTCCTTGCCCACCACACTTAGTCCCAGGTGCAAAAATTAAGAGTCCCTGCGACCCCAAGCAAACTGTCAGAACAATTCTGGCTCCCGGAGGCTCTGTGCAGGCTGTGTACACCCAGAGCTGCGTGCACTTTCTGTGGCCACCTGTCTGGGTGCCCACCCGATCTGCCCACCCTACTGTCCCCTCTCGATTTTCCTACCATGTCCCCTGTGGTGGCTGGACCCGCTCCTCGGCGACCTCAGCTGGCTCTCCAGCTCATCCCACAGCCCCGGGGTCTGCCCCCGTGCTCCGTGACTCTCCAAGGCTTCCCTGGACGCGGATTTCCCAGACCCAAGGTTCACAGCTCCCCAGCGGCCAAGTGGCCCCACAATTCCCGGGTGTGCGGTGCGCTGAGGGATGCTCTGCAGGTGGGGTTGTTAGAGAAAGTCTGAGATCTCCAGACCACGGGGGATCTGCGTGTCTAAGGTCTGCAGTTCTGCCAGAGCCTTCCCACAGCCTCAAGCCTCCCCGATCAGCCAGGGACTTCTGCAGAGTTTGTGAAGTCCCTGCTGCGTGTCCCAGCCCAGCCTCCAGCCTCCCCACTTCCCCGAAAGCGAAGGAGGGGGGGAACTCCTTTCACAATAAAAGCCCTGCCCCAGGCTTAGGCGGGCAGAGCCGCCTAGAGCAGGGGCCCAGGTGCTAGGAAGGAATGGGTCCGGCCCGCCAGGAGATGATCTGAGGTTGGGCCGCCAGCGCCGAGCAGGGTCTGGGCAGATCGCCCTAATCCGGCCTCCGAGGTGTGAGCGTGTTCGGTGAGTCCTGGGCAGTCGTGGGCGGGAGGAGGGATGGAGAAAGGGAAGGATGGGCCCTCGCTGGCCCGCTGAGGGTCGCCAAAACTGGTGCTCTCTCAAGCAAAGCCACAGAAAGAGAAGTCTTTTCGCTGGCATCTCCTAACCTTATTTGGGCTCTGTCTCCAAGGGCGGTTGGGAAGGAAATATGGGAGGAAAATCCTTTCACCACCTAAGGTCAATAACAATGGACAATTTTTCCCCCACTGAGAATTAACCAGTGTTTAAGTCATTGGAGTAAGTGGCTCATACCGACCCCTCTGCTACGGATGCAGAGTGTCTGTGTCCCCTGGGTCACCCATAGTAGGCAGGACCTGAGGATCTGTATGCTCCTTGCTGGAGAGAAGTCTGGGCTTAGAGTCTATAGTCCTGTAATTGGGGGCTGGCCCCTCTGTTCACAGCTGAGTGACATTTAATAGCTGAGTCACCTTCAACCAGTGCCTGGATGTCTTTGAGACCTATGTCCCTCAGGATTCTTAATAGCCTATGAGCATGAAGGTAGAGGTGAGGGCAGTCAGCAGTAGGGTGCCCTGAGAGAATCTGGGAACCAGGCTGACAAATTACTCTCTGAGGTTGAAATTAACAAGAATTGTCACTAGATGGACAGAAACCATCTCTCAGGAGTCACCTTGCAACAGAGTGCTTTGAGGTTGTCACTGATGACAGTACTTCTTAAGGAGAACAAATATCCAGAGATCTCTTTAAAGTGTGTATGGGGATGGGGAGACAGAGGGAAGGGAAAGTATTCCTTCAGTCATTATGTTCTGGATGCTTTCTGCAGGTGATTTCATTTCATCATTACAAACAATCCTAAGAGAGAAAATTTATTACCATCATTTTACAAACAAGGAAACTGAGGCATAGGGAGTGGAAGTGACTTTCCTAAAGCCAGAGAGTAAGTAGTTTTTAGCAAAACAAAAAGCCTATTCGTTAGAACATGAGAGGAAAAGGAAGAAATTGATAAGCAAGGAACGGGAGGCAGGATGCAGTGCAAAAAATTGCAGCTTGCCTGGGATTAGGGTGTAAGAGAGTACAGAAGAATCTGAGCAAGTGATCATCGATCATCAATCATCGATCATCGAGTAAGTGCTGGATGAGGACGGGGTTGGGGGGTGATCCTGCAGACTGTGTCATTCAGACATCAGTGTGGTCTTTAGGGTCCACTTTTCTGACTGCGACCCACATAAGATGTACACTTTATGCCGTGACCCTTCACACAAACATACATGTCTAAATGTCCCTAAAACCAAGTTTTATAAAACATTATTACATGTAATGCACTTTGATATCTTCTATTTTGTTACATTTTAATTATTCGTAATGGTGGTCTCAAATCATTATGTTTATTTCAGTAATATCCATGAATAACTACGGTTTGAAAAACCACAACCCTGTTGAGTGGAGCAGATATTATTTTTTAAAATTAATGTTTTCAGAGGGTTTTGTGGTATTCTGCAGAATTTATCTGTTATGTATAAAAGGAATTGAAGAGACAGGGATTCTGTTGGCCAAGACTGAGAACACTGAACACAGTTAAATGGACTGTCCCTCCCCTGCTCTTTTTAGCAGTAGTACTCATCAGAAACGTCAATGCTAATGTGCACTATTTCCTGAGAAAGTTGGAAAGTGCTCAGTTTTTTCCACGTTCACCGGGTGCTGAACTCTTTCTGGGGTCTCACAGGACACACTTGAGAAAAGCTGCGCTGGGACCTGGCCCAGGTTTCTGAATTGTCACCATAAGAACAGGAGTCAAAGTCCTACGTTCTGAAGCCAGACTCCCAAGATCAGCATCATTTTGTTCACAGGATACTCGGCTCAGCTAAGGAGGTGCCCAGACCGGAGTGTAGGAACTCCATTTGTAAGTGAACAACTGCACCTTTGTAACCCAGATTGAATGTGAGCACTCAGTATTCCAGGAATGACCGCAGCTGGGTAAGCCGGTAAAACAGTTCTGGAACTGTCAAACTAGGACACACCTGGATCTTCAGTGACTCCACCTGCCCTTCACAGAGTCCTGCCTAGAGAAAGCAACTCCCCCTTCTCTACTACCTCCTGCTTCCTTCTGGGTCTGCAGTGCTATAATTAAGACCACTGGTCCACAATATCTTAAATGTAAACATTGACTTCCCTGATAGCTTCCTCTTGCATACAGCCATGACCATGGCTGTGGCTCAACAGGTCTGCAGGTGTGCAGGCCCACAATCTTTGACATGCACCTTTTTGTTTCCTGTCCCCCTGCTTCCTCACTCTCCATGCATTTTTTGCTGCATACTCTGTGTTTGGTGTTAATATCAAGAACAAGTAAGAGGTAGCACTGCATTGGAAAACTGTCTGGCTTTCTACTAAAACTAAATATACTTGTGCCCTGCAAAAGCAAATCCTAGACCTTGACCCAACAGAGGTACCTACACATATCAAAAGCCATGTACATACAAGGAAGTTCATTTGCAGCCAATTGTTTGCAATGGTCACAAATAAGAAACAACCCAAATATCCATTCATAGTAGAAACAAGAAGATTGTGGTGTATTCACACAATGGAGTGTTTAACAGAAATGGCAATTCATGAACTACAGCCACACACGAACATTCTGTAAAGGGAGAGAAGCCAGCCACAAAAATAGGCCTAATGCTTTCATTTAGATGCAGCGCACAAACAGGCCATGCTGATTTCTGCTGTTAGAGGCCAGGTGAACGGTTACCCAGGGGAAAGTCATGACTGGGAAGAAGACCCGAGGAGGGCTTTTGTGGTGCTGTGAGTGTTTTGTCTGTCAATGTGGCTACTAATTTGAATACCAATTTCATCAATGCAGATGAAAATAAACTGAGTTGTTAATATACTTAGGATCTGTGCACCTTTCTGTATGTATGTTAACCTTCAATAAAAAGCTATATGGAACAAAAAACGAGCACATCGGGCGCCTGGGTGGCTCAGTGGGTTGAAGCCTCTGCCTTCAGCTCCGGTCATGATCCCGGTGTCCGCCACATTGGGGGGGGGGTGTCTCTGCTCAGCGTGGAGCCTGCTTCCTCCTCTCTCTCTGCCTGCCTCTCTGCCTACTTGTGATCTCTATCTGTCAAATAAATAAATAAATACTTAAAAAAAAAAAAACAAAAAAAGAGCACATCCTGTCTCTAGCTTCAAAGGACTCACAATCTAGCCCAAAAGACTCCAAACATTTTAAGTTACTTGCCTCGGTAGCAGTAAGTTTTTGAGTGTATTCCCCAATATGTGCATTGCATATTTATAAGTTACTTAAGTGTACCTCCTTATTTTATAAAAATGTTTCTTTCCACACACTCACACACACTGTACCCACATGTATGTACCAATGGCGCTCTTGGTCATGCAGAGCTCGCTAATGAAAGGGATATTTTGCAAGGCTGTGTTTCGAAGAAGCTGGATTATGGTAGCTACTAGAGCTATTTACAAGCATCTAGCACCCCATCTTTCAGACAATGAATAGGATGTATGTCCCTGCACTTTGAGGTTTGCTGGGGTCTTGTGACCAGCTTTGGCCAATGAGATTAAGTGGAAGAGCCATCGCTTCTGGGTGGAGGCTATAAAATCCAGCCCATGACTGGCCATGCTCCTTCTCTTCTGCAGTGACTTAAAATCTTCTGTCAAGAAGGAGCCTCCAGGGGTGCCTGGGTGGCTCAGTGGGTTAAGCTTCTGCTTTGGCTCAGGTCATGATTCCAGGGTGCTGGGATGGAGCCCCACATCAGGCTCTCTGCCCAGTGGGGAACCTTTCTCTGCCTGCCTCTCTGCCTACTTGTGATCTTTGTCAAATAAATAAGTAAAATCTTAAAAAAATAAAGAAGGAGCCTCCATCAGATGGACCTCTGGGGACCATGATGAGCAAAGCCTCCACAAGTCCTCACTGGATGTGAGAGTGAATGAGAATAACTTTGTGTGTTTAACCATCAAGATTCAAAAACTCTTCCTATAGCATAACTCAATCCATCCTAATCACATGAATAAAATTACTTTTGAGAAGGCTTGCTTGAGAATAACCATAAATTGGATTTTGTCCTCTGTTCAGAATCTTCCAGAGGCTTCACATCCCTCTCAGAGTAAAAAAAAATCCCAAGTCTTGCAGGAGCCTTACAAGTCCTTCCACACTCCTCTTGTCTGTCTTCACCACCTGCACTCTCTCACTGCCTATGCTCCAGGAGACACTCTCTTTCTTACTATTTCTTGCATATTCCAGGCACTACGGCACCTCAGGACCTTTGCACTTACTATTCCCTCTGACTGCAATACCCTGTGCTGATGCTGGCGAGGATGCAGAGAAAGGGGAACACTCCCACACTATTGGTGGGAATGCAAGTTGGTGCAACCACTCTTGGAAAACAGCATGGAGGTTCCTCAAAAAGTTGAAAATAGAGCTACGCTATGACCCAGCAATTGCACTACTGCACATCCGAAGGGGCATGTGCATTTGAATGTTTATAGCAGCAATGTCCACAATAGCCAAACTATGGAAAGAACCTAGATGAAGGAAAACACAGGGTATTTCTTTTTTTTTTTAAGATTTTTAAAAATTAACATATAATGTATTATTAGCCCCAGGGGCACAGGTCTGTGAATCGCCAGGTTTACACACTTCACAGCACTCACCATAGCACATATCCTCCCCAATGTCCACAACCCTACCACCTTCTCCTTATCCCTCTACCCCCCGCCACCCTCAGTTTGTTTTGTGAGATTTAGAGTCTCTTAAGTTTTGTCTCCCTCCTGATCCCATCTTGTTTCATTTATTCTTTTCCTTGGCAGTTGGCTGCTCCCAGGATGCTGGCAGGGCCTCTGATTACACAGTGGACTTTGCAAGTAGTAAACATTCAGCTGTGACAGGTTGGCGTTAGTGGCAAGTAGTAAACATTCAGCTGTGACAGGTTGGCGTTAGTGAGGAATATTTTACTATTTCTACGGGAGTCTATCTTTCCCTTCACCAGTTCTAAGGAATCAGATTTCCAATTTGCCCTAATGATGTTTTAGGTTCCTTGTAAATTTGTAACCCAGGCAGTTGCCCAACTGGTTCATTCTTTACTCTCGTTCCTTGTCTGGCTCTATCCCAGACTTACTAAATCAAAATTTCCAAGGCTTAAGAATCTGGGTTTTTTGTTTGTTTGTTTGTTTGTTTTAAAGCACCATACCTAATTCTAAAGCACAGTTAGGGCCGAGAACTGCTAAGCTAACAGTTCCTCCTCCTTGGTTCTCATGTCCAAATGGCCATTCGAAATGACCCTGGAATTTCTCTCCTTCTATCCATTCTCACTGCTACTTCTTGGCCCAAACTTTTGTCTCATTCATGATACTCTTGGAGGGACCCCTAGACCTGTGTGCCAGGCTCTCCTTTTACTTCCTCCAATCTATCCTGCACATCCTAGCTGAAATGTGGACTTGCCACTGGCTTGTTCCATAACTGTCAGGATTGAATGCAAATTCCTCAGCATGGCTTTCAACGTCCTTCAAAGCTTGACTCCTAATTACCTCTAGAGGCATCTTACACATTTCTTAAACTTCTAAGTGGTCTCCTCCTCTCAAAGCCTTTTCTGACCTGACAAACCTCCAACTGTGACCCCTTCATTCCCACCCCTGCATCTTCTCTGTCCTGAAGACCCAATACAGCATGACTCCTGAAGTTACTCTATTGGAAATACGATCTTGTTAGTCTCTCTCATGGACCTTAAGCTCCCTAGAGAAAGGGTCCATCCTGGGGCCTTCTGCCTCCATTTGCCTAGGAGTAAGTAACTATTCAATAATGCTTCTAAATGAAAGAATAAGAGAGAAGACCTGGGCTCAATTCTGAAGCTACTGCTCACAAAGCCCGGGTACTCAGGAAAGCAACTTCCTCCTGCTGGCTTCAAGGTTCCTCCTCTGACAAATAAGGACCCTCATCCCTGTCCAGCCCCACTTCCTGGGCTCCTGCAACCATGTAACATGTCCACATAAGTTAGGTTATCCAAACATTACCTGTCTCGTGGTAAACTTTGAAAAACATTTGTTTAATCCATGAATGAATAAATGAGAAACTTCCTTTGCAGCAGAAAATGCTAGCATCCAATTTACCTTCTCTCTTTTCATTCATGGAATCCCTAGCTTTTAGGGGGCAGCAGTGTACTCAGCCCCTCAAAATTATGTTTCATATCCTCCCTTGCAGAAAGGGACAGCCACTGAGAAAAAAATGGAAGTCAGTGGATGGGGTCCCTTAGGTTACTATTCAGCAAATGTGCATTCCCCTTCCTTCTACTGTGAGCAGAGCATGTATATTTGCTCCAGTGTTGCTGGCCTTGGCCATGGACGTACTCTGACCACTAAAATGTAAGCAAACAGAGGCACTGTATGTAGTATGCAATATCACATGGCTTTCATTCTGGTGATTCACCATATAAAGAACAAGCCCTGGGTAGCCCCTACCCTCCAGTCTGAGCCCCAGAACAAGACATGTGGGACAGACCCAAGGCTCACTCACTGCCTGGAGCCAAGCCCAGCCAACCCACAGGCATGAGAACAAATGCTTATGGTTGGAAGCCACTGAGCTTTGGAGAGGTTTGTTACAGAGCATTATTGTGATTAAAGTTGAGTGATATAGGTAGGATGGTTAAGCTTTTAGAGAGCCAACCCAGGACAAAAGGGTTGCCAGGCCCCCCCCCCTAAAAAAAGAAAAAAAAAGTGCCATGTTATACTCTCCAAATCCCATAATAATAAAATATATAACAAATTATTATAAATGTGTTATCACTTCAGCATAAAAATATGGAAATTGTTGTTCTTTAAAAATTATGTATTATTCTGTATCATTTACTTTTGTTTCATCAATGCTATTTTTTCTGACATTTAATATCTCATTTTTGGATATAACAATAAAAAATGATAGCCCAATTTGCATAGCCAAAGCCAACCTCTGTCTGCAAGCTCTTACAATCATGAGAGAACTGCTTGCTTTGTGAACTTCTTTTCGAATCTGCAGTCAATGTCTTTAACATGGTGGAGAATTCTTTGCCAAACTCAAGCAGAATAAAAATCTTGGCACTGTGGGCTCAGAGAGAGCATCTGTGATGCTTGGCAACACAGCTGGTTTTGCTGGTTTCATGAAGAAACATGCTTCTCATCTCAACATCCAGTGGTGTCACCTGGTATCAATGACTCTGCCAGCCATCCTGAAAACATTGTGTCTGTTTCTATGAATGTTGTTAAACCTCTTGAGAGTCTTTCAAGAGGTTTTGTCAAGAAACAGAAGTATAAGAGTAAGTTCATTGCTGCAGTAGTCATTAACTAGCTCTCCAGAGGAACTGTCTGAAATATTCGGTTGACTTTCAAATGCAAGTTCTTCCCAAAGAAAACAAAAACACTGATTGAAAGAGATATCTATACCCCTCCGTTTACTGCAGCATTATTTGTAATAGTCATGATATGGAAGCAACCCAAGTGTCTATCCACAGATGGATGGATAAGTAAGATATGTATACACACACACACACACACATACACACACACACAGGAATATTCTCAGCCATACAAAAGAACGTAATCTTGCCATTTGCAACAACATGGATGGACCTAGAGGGTATTACGCTAAGTGAAATAAGTCAGACTGAGAAAGACAAATATCATATGCTTGCTTTCACTCATATGTAGAATTTAAGAAACAAAACAAACAAAGGAAAACAGAGACAAATAAAAAACTAGATTCTTAAATACAGAGAACAAATCGGTGGTTGCCAAAGGGGAGTGAGGTAGGGCATGGATAAAATGTATAAAGGGGATTAAGAATACACTTACCGTGAGGAGCACTTAATGTATAGAATTGCTGAATCATTATGTTGTACACCTGAAGCTAATATAACACTGTGAACTGTACTTCAATTTAAAAAATTAAATGGAGGGGCACCTGGGTGGCTCAGTGGGTTAAAACCTCCACCTTTGGCTCGGGTCATGATCTCAGGGTCCTGGGATCGAGCCCCACATCGGGCTCTCTGCTCAGCAGGGAGCCTGCTTCTTCCTCTCTCTCTGCCTGCCTCTCTGCCTAATTGTGATCTCTGTGTCAAATAAATAAATAAAAATCTTAAAAAAAAAATTTTTTTTAATTAAATGGAAGACTCATCTAGATAATTTGGTAAGAATATCCAGCAAGTAAAGCAAACTATGAATGGATTCTTTCTTGTTAGGTTAGCCTAATAATTAAATTTTCTTTGCTTCACAAATGCTTTTATTTAAACAAAACAATAATAGGACTAGTTAGCAAGAGTAACTTGTAGTAATTAAAATTATGTGTGAGAAAAATGTAATAATATTTTATATATCTCCTTTTCTCTTTTGACATAGCTACTTATTTAAAATCTTTATGGCTATTTACATAGACTATATTATTATATATTCTTAAGCTACATAAGTGTAAGACTTTAAGAGAACATAGATGCAATAAATGCAATAGGACTAGTTAAATAGATACATATATTTAATAAAGAATAACAATACATTTCTTTCTGTCCCATGATAAAATAGGATATTTTTTACTTTTCCTGTCTCCTTTCTCAATGGCAGCCCAAAGAGTTAAGATCATCAGTATCACATTTTCATCCTTGTTTATCTAGTGTTCCAGGTACATGCAACAAGGTGAGTATTGATTATTTCAGCAGATATTAAGGTTTATTACCTTCTCACCATGACAGATCTTCGAGAGAATGTAATAACAAGTATCACTCCATTATTGATGTTTGATTGCTGACAGCTTTTAAGCCCCATCCTTTCATCTTCTCCTATTGCCCCATACCTGGACAGACCTATAGACCCTGCAGGCTCCCTACTTGGTGCCCGTGAGAAGTCCATTCTATGCAAAACAGGACAACATAAGCGGACTACATACCCTCACCCAAACTCTACTCCCCACACAAAAAAGAATATCCAAATGGCCAATAAGCATATGAAAATCGTACTCCACCTCATTAGTCATTAGAGAAACATAAATTAAAACCACCGAGCTACCTCTACACTGCCACCAGTGTATGGCTACTATTTAAAACACTAAGGAGGAAGAGAACACAGAACAAAGACTCTCAAACATTGCTGGAAACAGTATAAATCGTTCTGACTCTTGTAAGCTTTTGGCAGTACCCACTAAAGCTAAACATATGCCCAACTTAGGAGGCTACAATCCCACCATATAGTAATTAATTAATTAATACAAATTTATATAAATATTGATCAATCAGTTGATCGATAGATATTCAAGAGACATGAGGGAATAGGGCAACCAAAAACATCTAAAACAATGTTCCTAGTAGGTTTATTCACAATAGCACCAAATCTGAAACCACCTAAATATCCATCAACCTGTGGTATAGTCAGTTAATTGAATAATACTCAGCAATTTTAAAAGCCTCTGGTATATGCAATAAGGATAAAATCTCACAGACAAAATGTGGTGAAGACATCTAAACATTAAAAAGTACATACTAAATGATTTTATTTGTATGGAGAACAGAGAACCCCGACTTAAAGTCATAGAAAGTATTAGAATGGTTAACCCTTGGGAGGAGGTTGACCAGTAAGACCCACAAGGCAGCCTCTGTGCCATCCGAATCTGGGTGGTGGGCATAATCTGTCTCACGGTTTGTCTCCACTGAAGATTACCTTGCTATTCTCAAGCCTGCTTTTCCTCACTTAGCATGTCAACAAAAGTAGCTCTGTTTTATCTGTTTTAAGTTGCTGTCACCTTTTTTTAATGAAACATAATTTTAGAAATCTTATCTCTCTAAGTAAATTACAAATATTATAGGTGTGGGAACTTTGTCTCACAAATCACATGAAGAAAGAGAACTTGGACCTGTGGAGATAGTCAAACCTAGGTTTAAAGCTGAATTTTGTTACTGATGGCTGTGTAATCTTGGACCAAAAAATGAACCCATCTGGCCTCAGTTTCCCCATCTTTCAAATGGGGATAATGCTTCCCCATTGTCTGTGAAGTTTGTTAGCCAATCTTAAACAATGAATGGAAGGAACTTAATCCTAATAGGTGCTCAGCAAATGACAGATTCCCTTTTTTCCCCAGATTTATTCATTTATTTTAGAAAGAGAGAGAGCATGCAAGCAGGGGTAGGGGGAGAGGGAGAGAGAGACAGAGAGAATCTCAAGCAGACTCCCTGCTGAGAATGAAGTATGAGGCTGGGCTCAACCTCACAACACTGAGATCATGACCTGGGTGGAAATCCAGCTCTTGGTTTAACTGATGGAGCCACCCAGGCACCCCTCCAATGACAGCTTTCTTCTCTTCCACACTCACTAAGGCCATGCTCAGAGAGCCCTCAATAACACAACGATGATTCTCTTACCTTGTTCTTGCACCCAAGCAGCAATGTAGAGAATGAATGAAGGGCAGCATCAGCTCAACATGCTTCCTAATGCCAACACTTCTTTCAAGTTCAGGAGATACTATTTAGTTGACCACGCCATTTAAGATCTGAAGATGAATTCTGAGGACTCATAGTAATGGGTATCCCAAATTTCTCTCATCAGTCATGGACAGCAATCCCCATCAAAAGGAATGAAAAGGAGGCAATGCACTGAGTCTCAAGGCAGGCAGGCAGGATTTGACACATTCAGGCTAGTTCCTAAATCAAAAGTAAGAGAGATATGTTTTAAGTAATGAGGATCTGAAGAAGTAAAATAGTTCTAGTCTATGATCAATTTTCCATGTGGAAGCTGTTCTATGCCCTGGTTCAGTCTTGGTGTTTTCCTAGCTACGGTGTAATATCCTAGTCTCACAAGGGTGGAGACAGAACTCAGACAAATACAGGGCAATGAGTACAACTGATCCTACAATCTGTACTTCACTGAGGAGACTTGTAGCTGTGTGTTCAAGGTGCCTCCTACCTTCCAACAGACTCTAATTCAACCAACCCCTTGCCATGGGCATCTCACAAATCTTATCCTGAGCAAGACCCACCCCACTGTTTATCACCACCAGCCAATCTTCCAGTATGAGAGTCACGAAACTACATTTCTTACCAGAGTCCTTGCTTTCCCCCAAAGATGGTTGCCTTTCTTCTTGTGGTTTTCCTGAGCAATATGAAGGCAGGTGCCATGACTAACTCATTCACAGGTGTAATCCTAGTACGGAGAATGAGCCTAGTAAATGTTTCCTGGGTGAACTAATGTTAAAGTGATAGAACTGTCCAATATATATCATATCTACTGATTGCTGAAATCTCTTCACTCACTCACTCCTTGATTCAATATTTATTAAGTATCTCCTATGTGCCAAAAACTGTGTAAGGGGCCAGGGTGACATGGCCTTTGTCCATGAGGATCTCCAGAGGAGAGAGAGGGTGTGTGGAAGTGAGTAATATGACTAGAGCTATCAGAAATAAATGAGCGGGCTGCTCTTGACACCTGGAGGAGGAAGAATTAAATCTGCTTGAATAGATGAGCTAATGCTTCCAGGGCTTGCGGCCAGCTGAGTGTTTTAGATGAGTAGCAGTTCTCCAGGTGAGCAATGGGGGAAGGGGATGCATTCTTGTCAAAGGGAACTGAGTGATGTGCATGGGGTTGGATCTGGACTTCGCAGAGCAGAAAATAGGGTGTGTGTTGGATCTGAAGGACACAAAAGGCCATCTGCACATGGGCACCATTAGGAGGCATGGCAGGAAATGATAGGGAGAGGCCTTCAAAACTTTCTGCCCAAAGTAGTTTCTTTCTTACAATTGAGAATATTTGAAAACATTGTCAAAATAACGGCCTCTTTTCCTCCTCCTGGCCATCTTTTGGCAGCTATGCCTTCCTGACCCTTCCTCTATCTCTTCTGATTTTTTTTTTTAAGATTTTATTTATTTATTTGACAGAGAGAAATCACAAGTAGATGGAGAGGCAGACAGAGAGAGAGAGAGGGAAGCAGGCTCCCTGCTGAGCAGAGAGCCCGATGCGGGACTCGATCCCAGGACCCTGAGATCATGACCTGAGCCGAAGGCAGCGGCTTAACCCACTGAGCCACCCAGGCGCCCCTCCTCTAATTTTTAACCAACTTGCAACTTTCCCTTCCTCAGTCTCAGAATCCCAGCAAGAGTCAGCAGGAAAGTATTGCTGCCCCAGGTTAAGAGGGGGAAAAAAGACCCAGAGCACACTATTTCAGGACTATTTCAGGAACACAGCAGTGTGTGGAGTCTGCCCACCCATCTAAACATAATACTGCCTATCCAGACCCACGAGGCCCTAGACACACCTGGAAATAAAGCCTCAAAATTTAGTAAGCAAATAAGCAAAAATGGACAAATCCAGAAACACAGTATGAAATTTTAAAATATGCTTCTCGATAACTGGCAAAACAGACAAATAATAGTCATGGTATGCTCTACATCTGAAACTAATGATGTACTATATGTTAGCTAATTGAATTTAAATAAAATTTTTAAAAAGTAAATCAAAGTTAGAATGCCAAAATTAACAAGACAGGAAACAACATGTGTTGGAGAGGATGTGGAGAAAGGGGAACCCTCCTACACTGTTGGTGGGAATGCAAGTTGGTGCAGCCACTTTGGAAAATAGTGTGGAGATTCCTCAAGAAATTAAAAATAGAGCTTCCCTATGACCCTGCAATTGCACTACTGTGTATTTACCCCAAAGATACAGATGTAGTGAAAAGAAGGGCCATCTGTACTCCAATGCTTATAGCAGCAATGGCCACGGTCTCCAAACTGTGGAAAGAACCAAGATGCCCTTCAACAGATGAATGGATAAAGAAGATGTGGTCCATATACACTATGGAGTATTATGCCTCCACCAGAAAGGATGAATACCCAACTTTTGTATCAACATGGACGGGACTGGAAGAGATTATGCTGAGTGAAATAAGTCAAGCAGAGAGTGTCAATTATCATATGGTTTCACTTATTTGTGGAGCATAACAAATAGCACGGAGGACATGGGGAGATGGAGAGGAGAAGGGAGTTGAGAGAAATTGGAAGGGGAGGTGAACCATGAGAGACTATAGACTCTGAAAACAATCTGAGGGTTTTGAAGGGGTAGAGGGTGGGAGGTTGGGGGAACCAGGTTGTGGGTATTATAGAGGGCACGGATTGCATGGAGCACTGGGTGTGGTGCAAAAAACAATGAATACTGTTACGCTGAAAAAAATAAATAAATTTTTTAAACTCTCCTATGATAACACTCATAATGCATGAACAAACCTTTATGTAGGCTCAGCCTACATAATAACAGTCTCATAATCAAACGGAAGTGAGACCCAAGTGTATCATTTACAACTAATGCAATTTTTAGCTAGTCCAGTCCTTTACTACAGGTTGTCTGAGAAGCACTAGTTTAACCTCTTAACTAAAATTTTCCAGAGCTGACCCAGAAAAGCTTATAATACGGGTTAGCTATCTCTTTGACTTTGGCTATCATCTCCTTGGCACATTTGCCTATTTCAACAGTTGGCTTTGCTACATACACAGTCAGATCCTTACATATAATTTCATTTATGTACCATCGGTTTCCAACCAACACTGTTCTCCATAACCTTCCTCCTCATCCCCAGGCTATGATAAAGGCTGCAGCTGCTTTCCCCAATCCTTCTTTCTCTTACTCCCATTATTTTCTGTAATTGTTCAACTCTGCACCAGAAAGGCCCTTGAGCAAGATTTTCAGCTGCTTCCAGGGAAGGTAGACAGAAACTGTGATTGGCCCTGCTGTAGGATCAAGGAAGTTCTTTCAGTGGCATGAGTCCAGAAGTAGGGAAAAGAGAGAAGTTTAGGGACCCTGACTTCAAAGATCCTAGCTTGGGGCACAAAGAACAAACAGGGGTATATGAATAAAGGAGATGGTACCACCACGATCATATGCAAGGGTTCTGGAGTCTCACTTTCTGGGTTTCAATTCCGACTTATCAATAAATCCCAATGTATTCACCTATGAACTGGTGGCAATAATAACCCTTTACCTCACAGAACAATTATAAAATTGAGATCAAGCCTACAAATCCATAACATAGTACCTGGTTCTTCGTAAGTGCTCAATAAATGGAAGTATAACTATTATTATTTCAGTTATTGCTGAGAAGAGGACTTCCTGCATAGCCCTAGTCTCCAGAAAAGGCCCTCTACTCACATAAGTATCATATCATCATATGGGTCTCAATAGGAAAGGGTAGGGCATGCTAGCAATTTGTTCTGAGCATTCCCCAAACATGTCCTCTCACCTGCCCTTCGCCTATTACGCACTACACCCCACAAGGATATTCAGGTCTACCAATGGCAGGCAGAGTTGCTGATTCCATCACAAATGGACATCTGACATGTCAGCCATATAACCAAAGGGGACACTCCAAGGAAGCTCCCAAACTTAGCCCGAGTCCAGCCACCTCTGCCTTGACTCAATCTCTAAAGTAGCCTTTCTTCACAGCACCCCCTTCACAACACACTCACAGCTCATTTAAGAGCATATCTTTGTGGTGAAAAAATAATGAATACTGTTTTTCTGAAAATAAATAAATTGAAAAAAAAAAAGATTTCTAAAAAAAAAAAAAAAGAGCATATATTTACCGACAATGTGGGAGATGCAAAGTACACGGCTCAAATAAAACACAATAACATGATCGCAATCAGCACACGTGTTATACAAGAGGAGCCCTTAATGGTTGCAATCATCCCTCTGAAAATTGTACTCTGCGGCCCAGCTTCTAACTCCTGACTCTCTATCCAGTCACACTTCTTCCCTCTCCAAGGTCGCAGAGATTCCCCATTAGACTCCAGGGTCCCAGGAGAAGTAATGACTTTCCCTTAAGGTATTCTGACCACAGGATTGACAATTTTCCTCACTGCTTGGCCCACTAACCTGACAGGCTCCTGATTTCATCCATAAAGATACAGTCTAACACCTTGCAACCAAAAGGCAGTTTGTGGATTGGTGGCCAACTGTGAACTGTTTCTTACAGGCCCACAAGTGCGGAAATTGAGAATAAATGTTTTAAAAAGAATATAGCAATCTGACAGAGCCAAGACATCCAAGCATATGATCAGTCACCTCATACAGAATTTATCCTAGATCTGAAGTCATACAATGAACCACATGTCACATAAGTTGTGTCATTAGTCATGTGCCACCACAGAAACGTTGATTTGTCAGTGTAAGACTGTCAGAGGAGCTGGAGAACTAATCCTTTACTACCTGTTGTCTGAGAAGCACTAGTTTAACCTTGTAACTAAAATTTTCCAGAGCTGACCCAGAAAAGCTTATAATACTGGTTAGCTATCTCTTTGACTTCACGAAAACAGTTTCAAATACATGAATGCCCAGGAAAGAAACACAGCACAACCATCTTTTTATTTTTCAATAAAGAGCATTAAAGCAGAACTACACCAAAAGTCTACTGTTTTCATGGTTATTTCATAAGAGATCAATTTAATGCTAAAAAGGAGAAAGGACAACTTCAGTGTAAGTTACCAAGAACTGTGGGCCATCGTGTGTGAGCATAGACAGCTCTGCCTACACACAGAGATTTCCACTACATTTTCCTCACTTGGCAGACTGGTAGAAATGTTGTCATGGACTTGCACTGCTCCACAGACTCCTATTTATTTATTTATTAAAGATTTTATTTATTTATTTGAGAGAGAGGCACTGAGAGAGAGCATGAGCAAGGAGAAGGTCAGAGGGAGAAGCAAACTCCCTGTGGAACTGGGAATCTGATGCAGGCCTCAATCCCAGGACTCAATCCCAGGACTTCAGGCAGAAAGCAGACGACCAACCAACTGAGCCACCCAGGTGTCCCCAGACTCCCATTTAGGAAGCACTGGTCTATCTAGGTTTCTTGGCTCCTATTTCACTGAGCCTTAATTCCCCCCATATCAATGCCTCAAGTGACCTTGCTTCCTCAGTCCAGGAAGTTCAGGTTCCCTAGCACGGCATACCAGTTTCTCAATGATTTGGGGCGCTGTTCACCCCTCCAACATTAACTCTCAAGATCACTCAACATTTACTCTCAAGAACTGAAAAACTAAACATTTTCAGTTCTCTAGCACGTTCAAAGGACCAAACATGGATCTCCATGCAGGCTTGTAATTACAAATATATGAAATTAACAGACCCAGTGGAGCTAGCTTAAGGTACAGGGCTGAGTGAGGTGACAGCTTGTCTCCTTTATCTCCTCCTTCGCCTGGTTATTTCCCTCTCAATACACAGATATTAAGGATAAATTCCCTTCTTAACAGAAATCTAGGAACATGTATAGATTAAATTATTCATCACCTGCCCCTTCTGATATAGTTACCAGATAATACAGTCAGGCCACAGGTACCACATTCCAGGCAGCCATCTGGCCCTCCAGAGATAAGTCTGTGGATAAATGCTCCCTATCCTTTGATTCCCAAACCTCTTCACTATTAAAATAAACCTGGAAACTCTATTAGGAGGTTCATTCTTTCCTTTCACCGTTTCTGCCCTCTAGGCCACTTCTCTAAGTGACATAACTGGTTTCAGCTACTGGACCTTGTTCTGAGTTCACACTCTCTACCGTTAGATAAAATGGTCTCTAAATGGGTTGTGACTGTCCTGGCTCAAGGTCATCAACATCTGACTCGCTTGTATTTTTCTAAACCACAGCTTTCAACCAAGCATAACCGTTGGTTACAACAAAAGAAAGTAGTATTTGCAAGATACAAATAAGGGTAAACAAGGGCAAGGGAGGTAACATATCCCACTATTTCCTAAAAATATCACCTAGAAGCAGCCAACTTACAAAGGATTATACCTTTTCATAATGAAGCTAACTCTACTCTGTTACGGAAGGAGGGAGAGAGAGAGAGACAGACAGATGGAAATCAGATAGTAAACAATCTTTTGGACCTAGAAAAGATGTACCGCATAGAAAAACAACAAATTGACTTATTGTTTAACAGATCAATTTCCAGTGAAATGTCCCATGAAACAAGTAGCTAGTAGCCCACTATATGGGGAGGCCCTGATAAAATCGCCCCTTGAAGAAGTACAGCTGAAGACCAGTTTCCATTTACTGCTAGATTATAGCTTCCTACGTGGTCCAGGCACGAACAGCTCTGCTTCTTAAAGCAACACCTTCGGTTTCCGTGGAAAGCTTTCCCTTCTTCCATTCTATAACCCATACTCAAGTGGTCATGCCATACATTCATTTACAGTGGGAACATATCCAAACTTCCTGATCTTTCTTCATTTATCCATGTAATTCCTGTCCTTGAGAAAGTGACAACTTGTTTGCAGTGAAATGAAAATCTGAATCTGGAGGGAAAAAAACCTCCCGCATATAATTGAGTAGTAAGTGTAATGTGACCATCTACAGAAAAGGTAACAATTCAAGATGGAGGAGGGCGCACATAAGATAGTGCAAAATGTAGTATCAAAGTCGCAAACTAAATGGACCCATAAAAGTCCAGGAAAGATCAAAGGAAAGGAGAGAGAAGTAGGAGAGAGCAAAGAGCAAGGGCTATCAGGTAGGAGGTGAGAGGATGTGAAGGGTAGAGTGGGGAGAAAGAACTGTCTGGAACATAGGGAGCCTTTGAGAAGACGTAAGAGGTAGGCCTGGACTGGTGTGACCAGGACAAAAGGTGGCGGGCCAAATAACCTGCACATGGGGGAGAAGGGAATAGAAAATATATCGCCAAAATTTCTATCTTACTGGAATTAAGCTTTTATAAATCTGAAGTAAATTCTGGTAAGATGTATATTGTAAGCCTTAGAGCAATCCACTAGAAAAATAACTCAAAATATAGTTTAAAAAGTCATAAAGGGAATTAAAATGACCCATTAGAAAATATTCATTTGTAAATATCTTCTCCCATTCTGAACTGTACTCTTTTTTAAAAATTTATTTATTTTTTATTATTAATTTATTTATTTTCAGCATAACATTATTCATTATTTTTTCACCACACCCAGTGCTCCATGCAATCTGTGCCCTCTATAATACCCACCACCTGGTACCCCAACCTCCCACCCCCCCACCACGTCAAACCCCTCAGACTGTTTTTCAGAGTCCATAGTCTCTCATGATTCACCTCTCCTTCCAATTTCCCCCAACTCCCTTCTCCTCTCTAGCACCCCTTGTCCTCCATGCTATTTGTTATGCTCCACAAATAAGTGAAACCATATGATAATTGACTCTCTCTGCTTGGCTTATTTCACTCAGCATAATCTCTTCAAGTCCCGTTCATGTTGCTACAAAAGTTGGGTATTCGTCCTTTCTGATGGAGGCATAATACTCCATAGTGTATATGAACCACATTTTCCTTTTCCAATCGTCCATTGAAGGACATCTTGGTTCTTTCCATAGTTTGGTGACCGTGGCCATTGCTGCTATAAACATTGGAGTACAGATGGTCCCTCTTTTCACGATATCTGTATCTTTGGGGTAAATACCCAGGAGTGCAATTGCAGGGTCATAGGGAAGTTCTATTTTTTAATTTCTTGAGGAATCTCCACACTGTTCTCCAAAGAGGCTGCACCAACTTGCATTCTCACCAACAGTGGAAGAGGGTTCCCCTTTCTCCACATTCCCTCCAACACATGTTGTTTCATGTCTTGTTAATTTTGGCCTTTCTAACTGGTGTAAGGTGATATCTCAATGTGGTTTTAATTTGAATCTCCTTGATGGCTAGTGATGTTGAACATTTTTTCATGTGTCTGATAGCCATTTGTATGTCTTCATTGGAGAAGTGTCTGTTCATATCTTCTGCCCATTTTTTGATATGATTGCCTGTTTTGTGTGTGTTGAGTTTGAGGAGTTCATTATAGATCCTGGATATCAACCTTTTGTCTGTACTGTCATTTGCAAATATCTTCTATTCCGTGGGTTGCCTCTTTGTTTTTTTGACTGTTTCCTTTGCTGTGCAGAAGAAGCTTTTGATTTTGATGAAGTCCCAAAAGTTTATTTTCATTTTTGTTTCCTTTGCCTTTGGAGACATATCTTGAAAGAAGTTGCTGTGGCTGATATTGAAGAGATAACTGCCTATGTTCTCCTCTAGGATTCTGATGGATTTCTGTCTCACGTTGAGGTCTTTTATCCATTTTGAGTTTATCTTTGTGTACGGTGTAAGAGAATGGTCGAGTTTCATTCTTCTACATATAGCTGCCCAGTTTTCCCAGCACCACACTTGTTCAACATAGTATTAGAAGTCATCTGTCCACAAGTCCAACATTTATTCATTTTTGAACTCCTTAGAACTGTGTTGTCCAAAATGGTAGCCACTAGTTGTATACTTCAACTAAGTAGAATTACATTCTTTGCTTCCCTCTGCACGTGTCTGTCAAAACAAGAATGGGGTATGGACTCCAATGGTCAGGACGTGGTTCTTGCACCTGTTAGCTGAGATCTTCCTAGGAGCCAAGAATTCCAAGTGGATTGCAGTACCTCAGGGCCTCCAGCGGCTCCCGCAGCGTGGTGGTGTCCTGAACTGTACTCTTTAAATTGGTGAAGTGTATAGTTTGTGAGTTGTCCCTCAATAAAGCTATTTTTAAAAGAAGGACATGAGAGCAGTTTTGTGCATAATTTTAATGAATCAAAAAACCATTAAATCTGTGGAAATCCATGAGTCTATAGAAAAAGAAAATGTGCATTTAACAGCATTTGTGACGGCTCTTCAATCCTTATTTTGAAAACTGATGTTTAAAAGAATCAAGCCTTTTTCTGTCTATCCAGAATTAAAGATTTTGAGGAATTTTAAATTTTGTTACTTGCAATATTATTTTAGCTAAGTAGGAAAATATTCTTATTTTTGAGATGTATCCTAAAGGGGAGGAAAACCATAATATCTGTAAGCTACCTTAAAGTATGTCAACATAAAAAATTATTTTACATTAGTAACATGTTAATTATCACAAAGAGCCAAAATAAATTCTGTAAGTTCTTTTGGTTAATGGACAAGATAATGCTGCACTGAGCTTATCAATTTTGTAAAGCTTGGGGAAACTGGAAAAAGGTGATCACACATAACCTGTATTTAGAAAAATTTTTCCACATATCCCCAGGGACAAAAGCACCCCAGTGTGTACAAAACTGGGATGTAAACAACAAAGGTTGCTGTGTGTTGTGTTTGAATGGTTTAAAGGGATGGGAAGCAGTGAATAACAGACCAGTCAGAAAAAGTGTGATCAAAGGTCCTAATATACTCCCTAATGCTAAGCACAGAGAGCACACATCTTTCATTTTGATGAAATAAGAGCAAAGGAAGAGAAAACGTTACAAAAATCACACTTTGCTTACCTTTCCTTTTGGGACCAACTCTCCTGCTCCTTTTGCTTCGGGGTCCCTGTGGCTGGGTGACACATAGCTCTCTCCCTTGCTCCTGCTGAGTGATCAAAGCTGGGTGTGGAAGTCGGTAATACTACTTGAAGGAAAGAAGGTGATGAGTAGGTAAATATTGTTAGTTTTGAAATGTATCCTATCCTGAGCAGAGTCATAGTGGTCGATCACAGCCAGTGGCTGCAAAACGAGTCAAGACAAGGACAGTAATTAATTCCTGGGTGAACTGAGCAAGAAGGACCCTAAAGAGGTACAGAGAGGTGTTCTGGAAAGGCATGTCTGAATAGTGCTCCCAAGGAAGCCTGAAACACTCTGAGAGACAAATTTCTACTTAAAGAAAAACAAAATTTCTTACCTTCTTGGTTAGAGGATAGAAAATTCCCATAGGGAAACAGACACACAGCGGGCCATCTCCCAGAGGGAGACTAATAGGCTGAGTTCTCTCAAGATAACCTGGAAGGTCAATACTAGGGAGAAGCTAACAAGATTTGGCTCCAGCCCTACTATCCAGAGAATCACCTCAAAGAAAGATAGGAAAAGAGAACAACTTTTATGATGTAAAAAGGAAGGAAAACTTTCTTGGAGGTCAAATAGTCATGGAGGCCTCTCCTTGCCTGGCAACCGTTGGCATTGCCATTTGGGGTCAGCTAATAGTTACAAGAGAACCCTTAACCTCTGAGGGCCCAGACAGACACAAGTAGCAGAAAGGATTTACCTAAGAAAACCATGGTCCCATAGTCTTGCAGCATCAACCCCTGTTACAAGGCCCTATAAGCAGGCACCAGGCTGGCCCATTCCTTCTTGGTGAAGTACTCAGCCATGTCTTCAAAAGTTACTGATTCCTGAAAGGGCAAGTTCCTGCTTTCTCAGATCTCAGGACTTTGGTGATGGTCAAAACCATCATTGAGAGGCATAGGAAGGGCATCTACAATAATAGGTATTTAGCATGGGGTCTGTCATATGCCAGAGGAGATTTTGTGTGAAATTTGAAAGGTTTGGAGGCAGAGGACACAGAATAAAAGGCAGATAGCCAGGCAGAGTTCAGCACACTTTTCCGTAGAACCAAATACATCTCCATTATGAGCTTCCAAACATATGTGACCTCAAAATAGATTACCATATAGGAGCTGGGCTTAGGTCTGGGTCTGAAAGTACTTATATAAAAGGACAACTAACATAGAATTGGATGTGGCCATTGCCCTAGCTCTAAGTCCCTCCCCATCTTGTAATGTCTTTGGATGATTATTTGGGCTGTTTATTTTACTGCCATTTCCCAGTTATGCTTTTGTGCCAGTGCTTCCCTCATCCTTGTCTCCTTGTCCTACTACCCTGGGCACAAGGCTCTCAGATCTGCCTATGACTCCCCACCCACATGCAAAGATAGTGGGGATAGAGAGGCATAGGAAAATACTGCCTACTTGGGATGAGCTAGAGAAAGTTTGCTTTTTGAAGGACACCATGAAGACAGTGAAAAAGCCACAGACTGGGATGTTATTTCATAATACATATAACTGACAAAGAACTCACAGCCCTAACGAAGGACTACAATGCAGAGAAAAGACACATGATGTAATAAACAATGGGGAAAATATCTGAACAAGGACTTCACATAAGAGGACATCCATGTAGCCAATAAACATCATGAAATAGTGCTCTGTATCACTGCTTACTGGAAAGAAGGAAATCTTAAAACCCCAATGAACTATCAAGAATGAATGGCAAGAAGTGTTGGCAAGGATGTGGAACAACTGCTGGTGTAAGTATACTGCTGGTAAAAGTATAAACTGGAACAACCGTCTCAGAAAATTGTTGGGGAGCTCCTACTAAAACTAACTGAATATGTGTACCCTATGCCTTAGCAATCTGACTTCAAAGGGTATAGCCAAGACAAATGAGCGCATGCATCCACCAAAAGTCATACACAAAAACGTTCACTGAATTCCTATGCACAGTGGTCAAAATCTGGAGGCAACCAAAATGTCTAGCTACATTCCATGAATGAGTAAATAAAACGTGGTACAATCGTATAATGGAAAACTATTCAGCAATGAAAAAGAAAAAACTACTTGCTCTGTGTAAAGAGTGAAATTCATTAACATAATGTTGAGCAAAAAAAGGCAGATACAATAGAGAACATGTTGAATGACTGCATTTATATGTGTTTAAGAACAAATAAAACTAATCTATGATGACAGATCAGAGTAATGGTCAGCTTCAGGATGGGGCAAGAGATAGTCTTTTGAGATACCAATAACGTTCTATGCCCTAATATGAGTAATGGCAATACAAGCCAAAAAGTGAGCTATGCAGTTCAGATTTGTGTCATAACGAAGTTATACCTCAATGAGAAAGTAAATTTATATATTTTATATATGCAAATGTAAAAATATTTTGCATATATTTTTATATATGTATGTATACTTACATTATTCATGTATATAACTTATATAAATGTACATTTATATTAAATGTACATTTGTATATGCATACATGGAAGTATACATGCATATATAAATAAATATTTGTACATACACACATGCACATGTACATGTAGAGGAAACCCAGCTCACTTGGGGGCTGGCTATTAAGGACATTACTGTCATCCTCTGACCTCTTTTATTCCCATCTTGGGGGAAAGTAAGTCTCAGGAGCTGAATGTAAAGAAAGAAACATTAGTAACATCAACCCTACTGACCACAACTCCTGTACACAATATCCAACTCCCCTGTTTAAGGCTATGTGAAGTAATACTATTCATCAGTTACTGCCTTGTATCAGTGGCAATTCTTATCTCACAGTGATGAAATAGCAGGCATAGAGGGGAACAGAGAAAGGAAACAGAAATCATCCCAAGAATGTGTGATGAGAAGGTGGACCAAGAAAACTTAATTTTCAGTAATCCAGAGAAGACATCATAGGAAAGGACAGAAAAGGAAACCAGGTGGTCAGTGGATAAAATGTGATGGGCTAAGAAGAAAGTTGGGGCTCCAGTTAAGATCTCTAGAATCCACACAATACAGTTAGGAATGAATTATATACAAGGAATCCATCAAACACCATAAGATCTCCAGGTCTGTTTTCCTCTTATGTTCTTTTTTTTTTTTTTTTTAAGATCTTATTTATTTATTTGTTAGAGAGAGAGGGAGAGAGAGCACAAGCACAGGCAGACAGAGGCAGAGGGAGAAGCAGGCTCCCTGCTGAGCAAGGAGCCCGATGCGGGACTCGATCCCAGGACACTGGGATCATGACCTGAGCCGAAGGCAGCTGCTTAACCAACTGAGCCACCCAGGCGTCCCTCCTCTTATGTTCTTTAAAATATTAGAACAGGACCATTTTATTTTCTAATAAGTCAGAATGGAATTTGAAAACAGTTTATTAGGAATATCCTTATGTCTCCCCACTACTCTTTTTCCCTCTAAAGGCACAGATTAATTATAAAAACTTCACTCAATTTTAATAGTATTTGGTGCCAGTGGTGAGAAGAAACACATTACCATATTAAATGATCCATCAACTTCATGACGCATCTCAAATACTCCAAGTTCTAAATATTATAGTATAAGAGAAGCAAAGCAATTTTATTTCTAAAGTAGTTCCAATTTCTTTTCTGGCTCAGTTAATAGTGCATCATTAAGAAGTAAGCCTTCTGGGTGCCTGGGTGGCTCAGTGGGTTGGGCCACTGCCTTTGGCTCTGGTCATGATCCCGGAGTACCAGGATTGAGTCCCATGTGGGGCTCCCAGCTCCATGGGGAGTCTGCTTCTCCCTCTGACTTTTTCCCCTCTCACACACTCTCTCTCTCAAATAAATAAATAAAATCTTAAAAAAAAAAAAAAAAAAGAAGCAAGCCTTCTGCCATTCAGTAGAATGAATCAGAAAGGGTTACACATTAAAGGTAACACCTGAAATTCAAATAGCTGCTATCAGATCAGAATTATTTAACAAGCACAAAAGTGAATGTGCTTAGAGATCTTAAAAACAACTTCCCTTTGAACTCCATATCTGCAGTTTGATGAAAGTCTCAGGGAACTACAAAGCATCAGAAAAAAGACTGGAGATACTCAGTACACTGTGTTCCTCCACCGACCCTTCTTAGTCAGTCCAGAAAGTCATCCATGAAGATAGATGAAGTTGAGGCTCTCAGAGAAACAGAGCTGTCAGGAGAGACCAAAACTGCCTTTTGTCAATTACAGGAATTACAATAAGGAAAAAGAGAAGTTGTAAGCGCAGGGTGTACAGGAAAACACAATGCAAACTGACACAAGTAACACTGCTAAACTCATGGATGGTTTTTGTCCCAGGGTAACAAAAAGCAGGGATTTATAGTTCTGTGCGCCTGTTCCCTTAAAGCATGCTGTCATCCTGTTTTTGTAATAAATGTCCCTTACAGTGGATACTTAATGATATTGACATATGAAACAAAAGGATTGACACAGAAAGGTCTGATCTGCACAGGTGACAATCTGTGAAAAGCAAATTCTCTGGAAATAGAACAGCAGCCGAGACCACCCTGCAAAACACTCCCTCCTACTCGCCTATGAGGAAAACCAAAACTATGGCATTGGTATAGATAACAAGCTCAAGTTGAAAACAAATCACAGTCCAACATATTTTACTAACAGCAGGGATCAGTTTTTTTTTTTTAGATTTTTATTTATTTATTTGAGAGAGAGAGACAGTGAGAGAGAGCATGAGCGAGGAGAAGGTCAGAGAGCGAAGCAGACTCCCCATGGAGCTGGGAGCCTGATGTGGGACTCGATACCCGGACTCCAGGATCACGCCCCGAGCCGAAGGCAGTCGTCCAACCAACTGAGCCACCCAGGCGTCCCAGGGATCAGTTTTTTGAAGCTGATTGTTAGGAACCCTAACAATTAGGTTATGACAACGATGGAAAGTTTAGAGAATGTAATGAGAAGAGTGACAAAGGATGTGAAAAGGTCAAGAAATCTCTCTGTATCTTCAACACTGTATATATGAATTTGTCCACTAAACTTTGGACACCTATTAAGTGCTTGGTAG
The DNA here is from genome assembly GCF_020171115.1 of Neogale vison. NCBI lineage: Eukaryota > Metazoa > Chordata > Mammalia > Carnivora > Mustelidae > Neogale > Neogale vison. The sequence goes on from NC_058096.1 coordinate 155,439,314, forward strand.
ATAGGACTCATGAGATTTTTAGATTAAACTTTCATATGGGACAATCCAAATCCAGGGTTCCAAGTTCTCCAATTTGTGGACTAAGTAAATAGCCCCCATCCTGGGGTAAAACGACCCAGCTATTTCAATATTCTCCAAACTTGGCTCCACGTACAGTAATAAGCTTTCAGATTGGGTTTACACTAGGCCAGTCAAGTAAAGTAAGCGTAGGACCACCTGAAAAGGCAGAAAGAGCCTTAAGATGCACACAGGCCGCGGCAGAGGGCTGAGATCTCCGCAGCTGGGACAAGAGGCGGCTGGAGCGACCGCGAAGTTCTCTTCTCTATTGATGGCGTGTCCTGGAGCGAAGACATGTAAAATGTTTTGAGAGCCTGGCCTCTGTAGCTTTCTAGCTAAGAGGTCCTCACAAACCAGTAAGCGCTGCGCGAAAGAAGGTCAGCACAACACACTGTTCTACCAACCTATACCTACTCTGAAACTCTCTCTAGCGAACTCGGAGGGCCCCACATCTCGGGGTCACCCCCTTCTAGCTCCGGAGAGACACATCTGAGGAAAAGAGAGGCCAAGCGAGGAGGTAGCCTCTTCCCTGCCTCGGGGTCTAAACCCGGAACCCGGACGGAGCTTGTCCTACAGACCTCCAGAAGGAGGCGGAGCCTAAGACTAAAACAGGAAGCAGGCTACTATTCCATTGGCTATCAGATGGGAGGGCGGGGCCCAGCCAGGCCAATGAGCAGATCCCGCATAGAGCATCCTTCCCCTAGGCGGCAGCAACCTGTTCCGGGTCCGGACAGGTTCGGGCCCTGCCAGGTAGATTTCCCACCTGGAGGTGAGTCTCTTCAGAGCCTGGAAGAACAGTACGCCTGGCGGGGGGAGTCAGGAGCGGGACGAAGTGGGTCTAGGCTCCACTTAACTTTCTTAGACTATCTTGATTGGTTCAGCAAGTTTCTTTTGTTCACCACTACTAGATGTCCTCATTTGCCTAGCTGCTACTTAGGTTACTGTAATGCCCTACATAGGACTCAAAGTCTACAACTCTTATCTCACATTCACTCTCAACCATTGTCTCCCACAAAACCACAACACTGCCAAGAAGGCTGGATCCAGAGGAACATCCAGCTCTCAGCCATGTCCAACTGAGGCCAACACTTCCATAGGATTGATGAGAACCTTGTGTGGAACCTAGATCACATCTCTTCAAGGTAATTTCATCTCAAGTCCTTGATGGTTGGCATAACCCCAGACCTTTATAAGAGCTCCTCTGGTCACTCCCAAAAGATCTTTTAATACAGGAGAGCAAGGGTTTGGATCTCACTTCCTGTTCAGAAGAAACTGAGTTATCACAAGTAGATATGCCAAGGCAAAATCAAAAGAACCTATGCCGTAGTGATTAGTTTAATATTCATTTTAGAAAAGCAACTTAGTTTCAGCAAAACATCACTGTCCCTAACATTAGTACAATTTGAATGATGATTTTGAATGTTCAGTTATAATTGTCTAAATAACCTATAAACATAAGGAATTTATATCAAGCTTTAAGAACACACATATCTAAATACTTTTACACATTTTGCAAATTCTTACCTATCCAAATGCTTTAAATATGAACCAAATGAGCATATTTTTAGCCATGTCAGAGACTACCTGCTTTGCATAACCCATGAGACTGTACCTAACGTCTGCTATCCATAGATAAGACAAACCCCATGTCCATAAAAGATCCTAAACCATTGCTGGCCTTGAAAGCTCTCTGACCCAGAGACTCCCACCTTGCAGCTGAGTGACATTGCCTAGACAGGTAAGCCTCCTTCCTAATGGCTCCCCACGCCCCACCCCCACCCCCTAGAATTCCCCTACCTTCTTTCCCCATTGGGCAGTCCCCTTCTGTAAGGATTTCCCCTTTTCTTCAATCCCAGGGCAGGGACTACCCAATAAAGCTTGTTGAACAATAGTGCCATCTCCTGGTCTTCTTTTCTCTTTCTTTCTGTCCTTTAGTCTTTTTCTTGATCAGCCCTGAAATCCTTGAACTCACCAGTTTATAGTACTGAAACAATATAGATCATTTTGCCTCTTTAGTTCTCTGATACTATTTATTTAACACTCGCTACATCATGACTAATGACATTGCAGCATCCTGCCACCCCAAAATACTGACTTATTTTTATTATTAACATATAATGTATTATTTGTTTCAGAGGTACAGATCTATGATTCATCAGTCTTACACAATTCACAGCACTCACCATAGCACATACCCGCCTCAATGACCATCACTCAGCCACCCCTTCTCTCTAATTCCCCTCCCCTCCAACAACCCTCAGTTTTTTTCCTGAGATTAAGAGTCTCTTGTGGTCTGTCTCCCTCTCTGGCTTTGTCTTTTTTCATTTTTCCCTCCTTTCCCCTATGATCCTCTGTCTTGTTTCTCAAATTCCTCATATCAGTGAGATTATATGATAATTGTCTTTCTCTGATTGACTATTTCGCTTAGCATAATACCCTCTAGTTCCATCTATGTTGTTGCAAATGGCAAGATTTTGGGGTTTTGATGTCTGCATAATATTTCATTGTATATATATAAAACAGATCTTCTTTATCCATTCATCTGTTGATGGACATCTAGGCTCCTTGCATAGTTTGGCTATTGTGGACATTGCTACTGTAAACATTGGGGGGCACTTGCCCCTTCAGATCCCTACATTTGTATCTTTAGGGTAAATACCCAGTAGTGCAATTGCTGGGTGGTAGGGTAGCTCTATATTCAACTTTTTGAGGAACCTCCATACTGTTTTCCAGAGTGGTTGCACCAGCTTGCATTCCCACCAACAGTGTAGGAGTAGTCTGCTTTCTCACTGGTATTTAGGAATATTCATACTGTGTGAAAATCTCTAAAGGCTAAGTCACATGTCAGATAAATAAATCTGAAAGGCAAACATTCATTTAATGACACCCATCATCAGTGGCAAATATTAGTGTAAACTTTAGGGATCCCAGATGGCCACTTTCTTCTTTGCATATATGCCTGGTGATCATAACTATTTCTATGTGTATTAAATCCTAATTCCATACACTCACTAATATGCATGTCAGTCTCCAGTAAACATCTCCACCCCAGCTTTGTTCCTAGTAACTTTCCCAATGTGAATACAGTGTGCCATCTGTGTACCTGTTCACTGACTATAGATTACCTATGCCCTAGAACATTCTTTCCTGCATGCCCAGCAACTATAAACCAGCTCTAGCCTGAGCATACCAGATGATTTTCTGCCACCTAGTGGACTACAGCTATACCTTCTTCAACCAGGTTTGAACCTCAGCCTTGGGGAGAAACCTCCCTTCCAAGTTTGCGCTTCCTTTGGTATCTCCATCAGCCCTCAGGTACCATATAGCATCCTCTTACATCTTATAGGCTATTCTTTTATCATAGCTTAATAATTCTTTTTATTAGACACCTGTGTGGCTCAGTTGTTTAAGCAACTGACTCTTGGTTTCACCTCAGGTCATGATCTCAGGGTCAGGAGATTAAGCCTCTGCTTAAGATTCTCTCCCTCCTTCTCCTTCTGTCCCTTGCCACTCACTGTCTGTCTCTCTTTCTCTAAATAATAATAATAATTCTTTTTATTTAGTTTTCTTGTTTAAATCTCTGTTGGTTTCTGTCTCCTAATTGGACACAAACTGATACAGTCCTCGAAAGAATCAGCTGTACAACTCCATTCATTAATCTCCCTTGGGGATATTACAACTTCCTGACCTATCCTTCTCTGAAGAATCTTACCACTGTAGAGTTGGAAAGGATACTGAGCCAACTGGAGGTAAAATAAAGAATAAGAATACAAAACAACAATAATAAAAACCCAGCATGCAAATTTTAAATAGAATAAGGCATTCTTTAAGAAAACAGAGATGAAGGAGGCTGTGGTGAGAAAGGCAGCATCAAACTGACACGTTTGAAAAGGTCTTAAGAGTAGCTACGATCAAAGAAAGGGAACAGGTGGGGCGCCTGGGTGGCTCAGTGGGTTAAGCCGCTACCTTCGGCTCAGGTCATGATCTCAGGGTCCTGGGATTGAGTCCCGCATCGGGCTCTCTGCTCGGCAGGGAGCCTGCTTCCTCCTCTCTCTCTCTCTGCCTGCTTGTGATCTCTCTCTGTCAAATGAATAAATTTTTAAAAAAAAATTAAAAAAAAAAAAAAGAAAGGGAACAGGTGGGTAAAGTTCCCACCTGTTCACCTGGGGAGCAGAAAAGGCAAGCGCTCTGAGGTACACAGTGAACAGAGTACCACAGACAGTGAGTAGAGAGAATGGCTGGAGCCCAGTGAGTGCTCTGGGGATAATCAGGTCAACAAGAGGTCTGCTAACTTGTCTTCAGGGGATACATAGACCAACAATTATATTTAAAATTTTCTCTCCAGGATAAATTCTCCAATGGTGAATAAAATTTGAGTTCCAGATGAAGACTTCCCACATTCCTGACATTCATAGTGTTTTTCTTCAACATGGTGCCACTGGTCCTGCCTCATGATGAACTCTTACGGCAGCTCTTCTCCCACTCATGGGGGTTTTGCCTTGGGGTGGATCCGCTGATGTGGATTTGAGCTGGCTTTCTACTTGAAGACTTTGCTGCAATCCTTCCATGGATAAGCTTTCTCTGGTACTTGGGGAGATGTAAGTTCTGAGTGAAGTCTTTCCCACACTCCTTGCAAAGACAGGATCTTTCCCTGGTGTGCGGTACCTGGTGGTGAATGAACTGTGAGTTCACACTAAAATCTTTACCACATGCATTACCTGCATAGGATTTTTCTCCAGGGTATGTCCTCTGATGGAGGACAGAGGTGATCTTCTGACTGATGGCCTTGCTACAGTCCCTATATCTAAGGGGCTTCTCTCCAATGGGGGCTTGCTGGTGCCGAGCTGAAGCCAAAGACTTTGTCACATGTTTTGCACACATAGGACTGCTTTCCTGTTGTGGGTCATCTCAGGGGTCACTCTGCTTGTCCCAGGTGGACGCATCTCCGCCTTCACACCCAGTTTCAGTGAAGCACCTGAAGAGAAGTAGAGTTGGAGGCAAAAACTTTGCCATGATCCCTACTCATTGGACTTTTCTCCAGAGTGGATTCTCCATGTTGAAAAAAGGCTGAACTGCAATTGAAACATTTGCCATACACATCACATTTATAGGAAATCTCTTCACCTGAAAATTGCAGATGTGTTACGTGATAAAAACTCATTTTTTTTCCTGATTTCTTATGTGGATGACATCTATTTTCCATAGGAGTTTTCTCATTGTTTAGTCTCTTCTCTGCTGAATCTCTCTCTCTTTTTTTTTTATTCCATCCACTCTGAGATTTCCTGAATACCTATCTTATCTTTTGATTTGTAAGTGACTTAAAAACTATATCCCTGAAAATGTCTCTTAGATGTTCTCCTGAAACTAAGCCATAGGACTTGCATTTATCAGAAATGTCTTCTTTGAGGCCAAAAGCTCAAATTCAGCTCTGATTTCACCAGCTGACCATAATAATAATAATAATAAATGTAAATGTCACCTATTAGCAATGTTAGAGAGGGAATGGAATCATCAAGGATATGACTGTTTCCAGTAAATGCACAGCTTTTGTGTATTTACAAATTGGTTTCACAGAGTATAAAGGACGAAAAAAGCCTAGCAAAAGTCCTGGGACCAAAAAGGGAAGGGGGGTGCCTATGTCTGATCTTATGGTCAGAGATGCAAAGAACACAAGAAAATTGTGGTTGGTCTGAAAGGGTAACATTGTTGACAATAGAAATCTCATACTGGGAACAGCCTGAGAAGACTAAAATAGAAGGGGAAAGTGAAGAAGCTACTGTGTTGGGCAAGCTGTGGGGATGGGGGCAGTACAAATTAAATGCATTAATGAGGAGATTAACAATTAAGAAGGAAGAGAAGGGGCACCTGGCTGGCTCAATTAAGAACATATGACTCTTGATCTTGGGGTCATGAGTTTGAGCCCCACGTTGGATGTAGAGATTAGTTACATAAATAAAAGAAACTTTAAACATTTTTCTAAAAAGAAGAAAGAAAAAAATTAAGATAAAAGTAAGTGAAACTTCTATTATTTAATCCTATGTCAAACAAAAAAAAAATTAAATAACTTGACTACTCCAGGTTAGGGGTATATGAACAATGTATAAACTCATCAGTTTATTTGAGAGAAAGAGAGGGAGACAGAATGATCTGGGAGTATAGCAGAGGGAGAGGGAGAAGCAGACTCTTCACTGAGCAAGGAGCCTGATGAGGGGCTCAGTCCCAGGATGCTGGGATCATGACTTGAGCTGAAGGCAGGCGTTTAACCAACTGAACCACCCAGGTCCCACACAAACTTATTTTTAAAACAAAATCTTGAAAAATCATCCTGAGGTATCTTTTTTTTTTTTTAAAGATTTTATTTACGTATTTGACAGACAGAGATCACAAGTAGGCAGAGAGGCAAGCAGAGAGAGAGAGGAGAAAGCAGGTTCCCCGCTGAGCAGAGAGCCCGATGTGGGGCTCGATCCCAGGACCCTGAGATCATGACCTGAGCCGAAGGCAGAGGCTCAACCCACTGAGCCTCCCAGGTGCCCCATCCTGAGGTATCTTGATAGGTACCTGCTCCCTTAGGACTTAGCATTGGGATAGGTTGTTTGGAAAAACAGATGAAGAAAGTGTTCATCTTGGCCAACTAGGTTTTCCTTGGGATTGTGGACAGGTGACTAGTGAACAAATTTCAGGAGAGGAATGACATCCTAGAGAATGCCATTCAGTGTGAAATTTCAGGTCTGTAGGGAAGTGAGCAGTGGAGTCGGCATCATGACTGGTGAGTCACAAGTGTCTGTTTACCAGTTGGCACTTCCTACATGTGGAGGCCAGGAAACCAGCCTGAGGTCACACAGCAGGTAAATGACAGGACTGGGGTTGTAGCCCAAGCAGTCTGTCCCAAGATTCTGTGCCATCTCTTCTTACCACTCAGCTGCCACCACTGTGCACCTAATAGCTCGCTGGGCCATGGAACGTGGCCGGACCAGATTCAGCAAAAGAGACCTGAAAAGGCTGAGGAGCCTTGAGCCCTGGACCACTTGGCACTCTGTGTGTGTGTGTGTGTGTGTGTGTGTGTGGTGTGCACAAGTGGTTATTATTTGACTGTGAGAGTTTCCCGTGTCTCTCTGAGGGTTTGTATCTATCACTGATGCACCTTGTGAAGAGTCCACACTGCCGCTAACACCTGCAAAAACTCCCTTCTCAGGTGACCCTCCAAATGCCCCACCAGCTCTTCATTGGGGGCATGTTTGTGGGTGCTGAAGGTGCCAAGACCGATGGGACCATCAACCCGACAGACAGAAGTGTGAGCACAGACCTACCATGCTTTCCAAACTTTTCTCCTTCCTACTCACCCCATGGCCTCTTCTTCCACCTGGCATCTGGGGATTTTGGCCCAGGGGGGCCTCTGCTTGGATGCAAAAGGGTTGCAGCCATGTTCCAGTCCTCCCTATAGAAATGGCCTAGAGGGGACAACTAGCAAGGAGTCAGGAGGACTCTAAAAGTCTGGAGCCTGCTTCAGAGAATGGAACAGAGTTAAAGTCTGCTCCCTGCCCCAAAGAGAAAATGAAGCCATTCCCTCCTCCTCCACACTTCAACAATGGCCGTAGCATGGCCCCTACCTTCTTGAATATGTGTACGCCTCACTGTTGGGAAATTCTTCCTTGAATCCCATGTTTGTCAGACTGTCTCGACTGTGATCCCCTTACGTCATGACCCAGTACACACACTTGTATTCTCTTACACATACACCCACCTGAAACAACACTTAGTCCTACATGTGCACACTGATAGTCATCCATTCTCCTCCAGCCTATAGCATCTCTCAGGGCCTGCAGAAAACAGATAGCACACACACAGTGGGTCATTTGAGGGGAGTTTAAAGAAAGTGGGGGACAAAGGGGTGGAAAGGGTATGGGGACACACACAAGGGGTGCAGTGCTGTCAGGCAGAAATTGGGAAATGTTACCATCTTGAGGCCTTTTTGAGAATCCCAGAAGGGAGGTTGTGTGGGCAGGGCTGCCTGGGTGCTAGGGCCTTGGGCAGGGAGGGTGCAGCCTACCTGTGGTGACCAGCAAGGTGCTAGCCTTGCTCCTCCCACTTCTGTCTCCTTCTGGCTTTCCCTTTGGCCAAGCCCAGGTGGAAGGAAGTGGGAGAGCCTGCCCTGTAGTGCTTGTGGGCACTGTCAGGACACAGAGCAAGGATGGGGATAGGAATGGTTCTGCTACAGTCAATGTCTAGACTATTTCACCCAAGAAATAAACCTTCCACCTGGACTCCCTAAATTAATGGCTTCTGTTCTTGGCTTGAAAACACTAAGCTGATCCTCTGCCTCGTAGCAGGAGCCTGAGTCTGTTGCCCTGTTTGGGCTCAGTGACAAGTGCAAAGAAGGATCCTGGTATGTGGAAACACAAGTAGGTCTCTCTGAAGGCCCTTGACTTTCCTTATTGTGCACACCCTTCCAGGGCTCTCCCACTGGCCGACCATGCCTTCTGAGCCCTCCCAGGTGGCCAGAGGAGTGGGTGGTGTGGGACTTCTGTGTACACAACTCACAACTCCGCTCCACTACAGGTCATCTGCCAGTTGTCCCTGGCCCAGGTCAGTGATGTTGGCAAGGCAGTGGTTGCTGCTAAGGATGCCTTTGAGAACGGATTGTGGGGGAAGATCAATGCACAGGACTGGGGCCAGCTCCTGTACAGGTGAGAGCCCCACAACCACCTGTCAGCCCCCTTCTACCCCCCACAACCACCTATCAAATCTTCAGTTGGGCATGCTTGGGTCCTGCCAGGAGGAGGTAGAGTCTCAGACACGTTTGTGTGACCAAGGCCTGAGGCTGAGAAAAGGCTCCAGAGGAGGTGGCTTGAGAGTCAGGAGGGATTTCGCCAGACACAAGTAGCCTTGAAGGGAAAGGTGTCCTCAGTGGAGGGGACAGTGAGATAGAAGATGAGAGGGTGCAAAAGTGAAGCTGCTGATCGGATAGGACCAGCAAACTGACAAAGCTAACAGATGGTCCTGGGAAGGCTCAGTATGGCCTTTACCTGGAGTGGCCTGGACCAGAGGCGGGATCAGGCTACTTGATGCAGAAGCCAGCAAAGGAAGGATGGGGTGTGTTTTGTCTGCTGGCACTTGCCCAGCTTCACACTGACTGCTGGAATCTCACACTTTCCTGGCTTGTTTTTTTTCTTAAAGCAGGGCAGAGGGGATTCTTTCCCCTTAGTTCCATCAGAAATCTTAGGGAAGGAGTTTGGGTTGCTCCAGCTTGAGAGAATGGGGTGGGAGTGGGGCCTGGAGGAGAGAGAGCTCCCCTAGAACCAAGTGGTCCCAAGGGGGGAGGAGCAGCCACCCCCAAGGAAGTGGGGTAATGTTTCCAGAAGGGGATGCTGGGCAGATGAGCTAAGCAATATTGAAAAGACTGGTGAACAGGCTGGTTTCAGGAACGTGGCTTTTCTGCTCTGGGTCCTGGGGAAGATGTCAGGCATATGGCCTGGTCATGATGTGGTCCAAATGTGCTTGTCATCTGGTGGGAGAGAGACCCTGTCTTGGCCTTGTAGTCAGAATGCCATTTTTTTTTTTCTATTCCAGAGTCCAGACCCACCAGATCAGCCCCCAGCACAGGGGCTGTATGATTTTGAAGTAGAACAGAGATGGTGGGATTTAAGGAGGGGCACCCAGCCTGCTGTAACTCAAGTTAGTTTCAAGACCCCTTGAAGAGTCCATCAATTATAGGAAGCCATTGGCTTTCAAGAGCCTCCAGCTTAGGCAGAACCAAAATGTGCAAGCCCAGGCTTACGGTGCTGAGCCTACAGGCCCTGAAGCAGGGACTCCCACCACAGAATGTGCCGGCCCAGAATTTGTTCCTTGAGGTTCTCTGCTGCCATCTAGTGGCATATGCCATAATAGCACTGCTAGCCGCACCACAGTGAGGGATCATTGGTCCCTGCACAGCTGTGAAGGGAGTCCTGGACTGCTGGGACACGCATCTTGAGGCCAGGCCTGAGAGCTCCTAATAACCCGGTCTCTGCCTCATGTAGTCTCCCAGTCCCCATGCTGGAGGTGTGCCCATTGCTGGCCCAGGAGGGGGCAGCCCCTCGTTCAATGAGGAAAGTAGGACCCTGGTAGATATTATGGAGTACAGAATGCATTGTAGGGGTAAGTTGGGAGGAAAGAACCAGAAAGGAGTGCTAGAGAAAGTTACCAGACAGTCCCCAAGAACCACTGAGGGACAAAATCAAGACTCTTAGGAGCCTGGAGAGCCAGTGTCCCAGCTGCCAGAGTGGGGCCACCAAGAGCTGGTGGGAGAGTCTGTGGGAAGTTGTCATCTTGTGTTCAGATACTTCCTTAAGTCCACAGCCAGGAATGTGGTGGTGGCCCACACTGCTGTTAGGGATCCAGGGGTGCCAGGCTGAGCCTGCCTGGCACCCCATCCTTGCCCTTCCTCACGTCCATCCCGCAGACCTGTGGGGTGATGGAGGTTGCTTCTCCTGCTTTCTCCACTGGCACGTTCTGGGGACAGGACTCTGGGAGGTAGAGCAGCAGCTTATCAAAGTGGACAATAGACAGTCCCACTCCGGTCTCCTTGAGGAGCCTCCCAAACGGTATGCTAGGGTGATAGTCACGCTAGGAACTTATGACATGACCACATCACATGTGTGTGACATTGTCTGGCAGAGTTGGAGGAATTTGGGACTGTTCAAGGGAAAAGATGACCATGAGAAGTAGTAATGTTCAACAGACTTCATGGGATGGTGCCCCCATAGTGGGAGGTCCTCCAGAGATTGTAGTGGGGGCGCCTACTCAGAATGGGAGGGGTGCAAAAGAATTTTTGGGTGTCAGGAGATCCGGGAGGGGGCTCTCATGTCCTGGCAATGTTTTCTCGGTAGCAGAACAGGGATCTCTGGGTCAGAAGCCTGGGAGGCGCAGCAGTTACAATTGTGTGGTCCATCTCACCAATGATAACATCTGTCAAGTGAGGTTCCTGGAGGATGCGAAGCAACAAGGCCCTAAGTGGCTCAAAGTCTGCTTGTTTGGACTATTTTTAAAATAACTGGATACATAAACGTATATTCAGCAAGCGTCTGAGCTCACATGTCTCACCCTGCAAATAAGACGTGAACAACCTAGGGGCCAATACACAGAGTCTATCTTTGGCTTATGTGTAATATAGACTCATACCTTAGGCACATCTGTTTTTCTAGTTGATGAAACCCTAGTCCTTGAAATGTCATAACATGGTGTTTTCCTTATCTGGTCTAGAATAGTTCTCAAAGAGTGATTTACACCTTTGTTATTCTTACCTAGAGAATTACCTGGTATATACTGTCTCTGAGGTAACAGTGTGGCTCTGCCACTAGATTGCTTGTGTCTGTTTGGTCCAGTTTCTCTCAGCAGCCTTGTGCCGCATGCTGACTGTGTGGCTGGTGGGTGCAGGAGGTCCTGGAGGAAGCAGGAGACCAAACACTGTCCCAGCCCTCAGGGGAGGCAAACAGTACTGGAGTACTTGTCTAAGTGGGTATCTGTGACAGTCAGGCGAGGTTTGAAGAAAGACGGAGGGTGCTAGAAGGACACTGCAGGGAGATATGATTGATGTGGGGTGAAGGTTGGCTTCCTGGAGAGTGTGAGTGTGTAGTTAGGGTTGAGGATGTGCCACAGCCATGTGCAGAGAGGAGCAGCTCAGCAGGCTTTGGTCCCAGACTTTGGGCCAGAGCTCCCCCATGTACAAGATTGAGAGCTGCTCTAGATCTGTGGTCTCCACCTTCCCCTGTCCACCCTGCCCCCTGGGCACGCTGCTCCCTGAGCCCCCTTACATCAGGGAAGGGGGCAGAGTCCTAATCCCCAGGCTGCCCTAGCAGTATACCCACCAGAAACATGGGAGGGCAGCTGGCTCTCGGAGTGCCCTCATTTAAGAAGGGCTGTATAGATGCACCTTCCCTTGAATCTCTCCCATCATCCCCCCACATCCCCGTCCCCACAGATGCCATCCTTGGGGGCATACTCTACCAGACCGGCTAGTGTTTGAAGCCAGACATGCTTTCCCCTGGTCAAGGCTGTCTAGAGACAGAGAGGGTGGCCTTTGGAATTGTGACCTCCTTATTAGAGAGGCAGAGGGACTATTTTGCAGGATCATTTGTAAGCATCATTATGAAGTAGTAAATCCATCAATATTTTAGGAAGGAAGAAAGGAAAAGAGAGGAGAGAGGGCCAGAAGGGCACCATTCTCACACTCATCCTGCAAAGGAGACCTTATTGTTCCATCTCACGGATGGGGAAACTGAGGTCAGCACATCGGAATGTGGCAGAGCTGGGAGAGCAGGGCAGAGCCCCTGACTCGCTGAAGAAGGGCTTTGAAAGAACAGGCCAGGCGGCTCCAGGCCTGAGCCCATCTCCCTCCTCTCTGCACCCCCACCCCTTGGCCAGGTTGGTGGACCTCATGGAACAGCATCAGGAGGAGCTGGCCGCCATTGAGGCTCTGTGTGCAGGACACATTGGCCCTGAAGAACCATGTGGCCATGTCCATCCAGACCTTCTGCTACTTTGCTGGCTGGTGGGACAAGATTCAGGTGAGGCTGAGGCTCCTGCCCACCAAGTGAGTTCACACAGGCAGGCTGGGCCCAGCGGGAAACTCCGTGGGCGGTGCATTGTCCTGCCTGCAATATAACAAATGACCACAGCTGACTGGCTTAAAAGAACCCTGTTGATCAGCTCCCACTTCTGCAGATGGGAAGTCCAGGCAGGCTGGGCTGGGTTCCATGCCGGGGTTTCCCAAGGACAGCGTCAAGGTGTATTCAGGCTGGACTTTGACTGGTGGCTCTGGGGAGCCCCTGGCTGCAGGCACATTCAGGCCTTGGCGGAGTTCAGCTCCTGCTGATGCAGGACTGAGGCCCAGGTCCTTGCTGACTGCCAGTGGGGCTGCCGTCAGCCACTGCAGGCCTTGCTCTGGCCCTTGCCCAAGTCCTCCATCCCCTTGCTGTTTTCAGGCTTGGCATCCGTCTACCACGAACTGGAGAAAACTTTGCCTTTGTGGGGCTCCAGAGGTGGTGCTGGGGACACCTGCAGCATCTCCTCTTCCTAATGTCAATGTGCCATTCCGCATCTTTGTAGAAGGAGTAGCTCACCATCTCCCAGATCCCAGGGATCAGAGTGGGACCATGGGACCCATTTTCAGAGATTTGCCCACTATAGGCAGTGATGGGACACCCACCACCGAGGGGTTCATGGGTCTGTGCCAGATTTGGGGTGCATGCCTTTTGTCCTCTTCATGGGGTGGAGGGGTACAGGTATAATGGAAGGCCCACCTTCTGCTCCTCCTGCTGCTGCGTCACTGCTGGCAGGAGCTGGCCCCTGCCTGGGCCCTCCTGGGCTAGCGCACCCTCCAGAGGCAACTTGGCCTCTCACTCCCCTTTTCTCTGCCCCAGTGTCCAAGCCAGAGATCTTAGCTGTACCAGGACCAGCTTCGCATCTGAGGACTCTGCCAAGCTTTGTGCAGCAGGTACCTTGTGCCTGTTGGCTGCTCACTCCACCTGTGTCTGGAGTCCTCAGATGTCCCTGTCATACATAATCTGGAAAGTTTGGGTCTCTACCTGTCTGGTTCATGGGGGCTGCAGGACACAGACAAAACTCTTGATTTCTGAGCTCCAGACACAGTTTGGCTGCCCACTGAGGAAACAGTGGAGCCCCCTCCCAATGACCCCCCGACCCGGCCACTCTGTGCTTCTTCTAGGGCTCCACCATCCCTATCAACCATGCCAGACCAAACTGCAACCTGACCTTGAGCAGGAAGGAGCCTAATGGGTGAGTCATAGCAGAGGGTGAATTTCTCCACACACTGGCTGCTTTTCATAGGGAATGTTGTGTGGGCACTCATCCCGTTTCTGCATATCTATCCTATGTCTGTTTATTCGACAGTCACTACATGCCGGGCAGTTCAGGTGCTGGAGATACAGTGATGACCAGAGCCGATGAGAATGCCTATCCTAAGGGGACTTACATTCTAGCAAATGAAACAGCTTTCATTCCCAAAGTACCTGCTCTGTGCCAGGCACTGTTGTAATGACTTTGTAAGTGTAATTTTACTTAATACCCTCAATAACCCTCCAGCAGTCAGGCTCGTAGAGGGTGCACCTGAAAAATTTTATCTGGAAAGATTATAATGATGACTGTGCATCAAAACAAAGAACCAAGGAACAGGAACAAAATAATAGAGAAGTAGGCAAAGGATAGGAACTGGCACTCCAAGGCAGTGAGTCAAGTGTCCACTGCACACAGAACAGGCTAGGGATGGGGGAATGATTTACACCCAGCAGTGAGGCCCAATAGCCTAGGGAGAGAGAAGTCCCCTCACACTGCCTGGGGACGGCGGAGGGCCTCTACCCTGTGAAAGGCAGCTTGCCATTGACTGTTCAGTCCCCAGATGCACCCCCGCCACACGGCACAGCTGTGAGGCTCACTGACAGGCGCACCGGGAGACCAGCCCGAGAGCTCTCCCAGCAGCTCTGCTGGGGCCGCGACAGCAGAACCTGGCACAGTAGAGCTGCTGTGTCCTTACCGGGCATGGTGTGCAGCTCTGTGACGGCGTGGGACTGAGCTATGGGGACCCCAAGGAGCAGGCCCGAGAGAAACTTGTGTGAGGAAAGCACACTGAGGAATGTCCTCTAAAATCATCTCAGATGGGTGAGAGCCCCAGTGTGGTCAGCACCCAGCCGGCCTTCCCACATGCTCTGTGCCCCCAACAGTGGGGACACCATGACCCACCAGCAGGGACCTCCTCACATCCCTATGGACGGTGGTCAGAGCCACTCGGCTTCTTGAAAACGTAGGAGTGTTTCAGAAGGAAAAGGGTTTCAAATGTCACTTGGATCAATAGAAATGAGCACAGATGGGCACACCAGGTCCTGAAGGACAAGCCTGCTGGTGAGGGAGACTGGGCTGTGGACACAGTAAACCCTCTCCTGTAGCCCACAGAGAGGGGCAAGGCTGGGGGGAGACGGCACGGACTCCAGGGCAGGGGGGCCCACCCGGCCTTTCCCCCAGAGGACACGAGACGGAGGGAGTGCTCCAGGACAGCCCCCCACAACAAAGAACTCCCCAGCAAAGATGTCAGAGTGTGGAGCGAGACTCCTGCAGGGCCGGAGTGCTTGGAGCCCCCTCTGGCTCAGGCTATGGCAGGGGCCCGGGGCCGGGTGAACACTGGCGCCAGGCACATGAGTCTGTGATGTCACTGATCTTCCAGGTGCCTCTCAGGGTGTCCGTCCTGTCAGACTGAGGAAGACGCTGATGCTGAGCCTCCCAGAGAGATGGGGGAGCAGGAGGTTTTGCCTATATTGGCAGGTGTATAAGTCTGCTAGGGCCGTCGTAACAAAGTACCCAAACCAGGAGGCTCAAAGAGCACGCATTTACTGTCTCGGCGTTCTGGGGCTGGAAGCTCTAGATACAGGTGTCAGAAGGTTGGTTTCTCCTGAGGGTGTGAGGGAGAATCCGCTCCAGCCCTCTCCCCTAGCTTCTGGGCCTTATCGGCAGTCTTTGGTGTCTCTCTATCTCTGCCCTCATGCTCACATCATGTTCTCCTCCTGCTTGTCTAACTCTTCACATGGCCTTGTTTTTATAAAGGCATCCGTCATTTTGGGTTAGGCACCCCCCCCATTTGAGTAAAACCTCATCTTAACTAATTATATCTGGAACAACCCTAATTCCTGGAGTTAGGATTTCAACACGTGAATTTTGGGGAGTACCGATCAGCCACGACAGTGGGACTTCCCTCGTGTCTTTTTTTCTTCAGAGCCTTCCCAACCCTGATGACCTCACCCCCTTCCCTGGGAACACTCACTGTGCTTCCTCCACTGTCTCACCCTGCTGGGTGTACTGGGGGTGGGAGTGGTTCTCCCAAACCCTCAGTGCACCCTTTGGTCCCAAGAAAAGTGCTGGTCCTGTTGGTCCTGCCCTTAGCATTCGTCCACACTCTTCCCCTCGCCTGGGCTTAGCTAAGACGTCATCTTTTTGGGAAACGTTCTGATGGTGATGATGATCATGAATATGATAATGAAGAAACAAGTCACGTAGCCTGTGCGGAGCTCTTGTGTGGACGGGCTCAGTAATTGTCTGACACTGATGAAGATAGAGCCCCGCATCTTACAGGATTTAGGGGAAAGCAGGGCCACATGCCTGCTAGGACCACACGTGTCATCATTAGGCCCCCGAGGACTGTGGGGCCTCCCCTTGATGGAGACACTGCTTGTGCTGATGGTACCATGTCTTAATGCATGGCAGGCAAGCCTTATCAGGACTCCCAGGCTGACTGCTTCCTTCTCTCCAGGGGACTCAGCCTGGCTTCAAGCCTAGGAAGACCCTCACCCGCTTCCTCCTGGCCCACCATGTGATCCGACCCCTCTCCCATACCCTCTCAGACAGCCTGTGTGATCCTTCGCCTTCTCCCAGGCCCTGCTTGCCATCACCTCCCCCACTGCCTGGTGTCACACCCTACTCAGCTGTCCCTAGGCAGGTCTCACAGCTCCCATCAGAAACTTCCCTGCCATCATGCCCTGCTGGGAAGAGGGGCTGTTGCCAGATTGAACATACTGCCCCATCAGGGACTGGAAAGCCAGGCATGAGCTATCTCTCAGGGGAACTTTGGCTCCATATCAGGAAGCCTGGAGTGGAGTGGAGTGGATTGAAGCAGAGCAGAGTATTGTGGAGTGGAGTAAGCAGGACAGTGCCGAGTGGGTGTCGGCTTGAGAGAGAGGACACCACTGGCAGGTGCACTCTGGCCCCCAGGCTGTGTGAAGAGACGGCGTCCCTCTTCTTTTGTATGGCAGGGCCTGTGGCATCATCATCCCCTGGAACTCCCCCTGATGCTGCTCTCCTGGAAGATGGCTGCCTGCCTGGTCCCGGAAACACAGTGGTGATCGAGCCTGGCCAGGTGGGTGTGGGCGTGTTCTGGGCAGGGCCTGTGGGCCGTAGAGGGTAAGCACCCTATAAAGGAGGGCCGTAGAGGGTAAGCACCCTATAAAGGAGACAGGTGCCCACCAGGACTGGTTTCTCCTCAAGGAAGGAGGGGTACTGCTGATGAGGGCTGGCCTTCTGTGGGCCCCATTCACAGTCAGAGGTGGCAGGGACCAGTGGGGGCTGTAGGCAGGGTCTGTTCTTTCTGCAGTAGGGTGGCTGAGTCAGGTTGGCCGACCCTGTACCTATAGCTGCTTGGTGAGCATTCAGGGATTTCTCCATAGGTGCCAGAACTCTGGGTTTGGGGGAGCAAAACCCTGTTTGGTAACCCTTGTCCAGACCTCATGCTCTGAGACTGAAGCCCAGCCCCTCATAGAGAAGCTATAGAGGTAGGACCTCAGGGTCACTCAGACAGTCTGGAAGGGCCTGAGCAGGGTCCCCCTGGGAGGAGGACACCCCCTGAATGAGCCTCAGCTGCAGTGGCAGCCCCTCCCCTGCTTGCCCCCAGTGGTGTTAGGAACTGAAGGCAAGATGCTCCATCACGGGGCTCTGGACAGTGTGCCCCAGAGGTCTCTTGCTCCCCTGGCTGCTTTGGGGCAATTTGGTTCCCAAAGTCTTATAATTTAAAAACCAACAATAACAGCAGTTGACATTTACAGTATTCACACTGAGTCAGGAACTCCTGAAGCTTTTTAATATATAACAAATTATGCTAAAAACGTGCATGTGTTTGCCTACTGAGCATCACAGTAACCCTCTGAGTTCACCTAGGAAACCACCTGATGCTTGACCCGGATTCTACCCCACTGCCTAGCGTAGCCCCAGAATCTAGATCAAGCTCTTTGAGATTTTCTACTGTGCTACCCAACTATGTTTAAAAGCACAGTCTTGATTTTCTGGATTGTGACCTAATAAACCATGCTGACAGATTTTGTTCTCAAATAGTGCAGGAAAATATTTTTTTTCATGTAATAACATCTCTTATTTATTTTGGTGACCGTTTATGTTTTGATGGTTATTAAAGCAAGTAATCGCAATAGAATATACAGAAAATTATACAATAAAGGTCACTTTTTAAAAAGGTTTTATTTATTTACTTGACAGGGGCACAGTGAGAGAGGGAACACGAGCAGGGGAAGTGGGAGAGGGAGAAGCAGGCTTCCCACTGTCCGTTTTAATGCTACCATTCAGAAGCAGCCTCTATTAGCATCTTGATGTATATCCTTGAACTTTCACTGCTTGTGTTCACTGTTTTGTGCATTTATGTTAATTTCTCATTTGCTTTTTTAAACAGAAGTGAGAAACATTTTCATAATGATTAAGAATTGCTTAATCGGGGGCGCCTGGGTGGCTCAGTGGTTTAAGCCGCTGCCTTCGGCTCAGGTCATGATCTCAGGGTCCTGGGATCGAGTCCCGCATCGGGCTCTCTGTTCTGCAGGGAGCCTGCTTCCTCCTCTCCCTCTCTCTGCTTGCCTGTCTGCCTGCTTGTGATCTCTGTCAAATAAATAAATAAAATCTTTAAAAAAAAAAAGAATTGCTTAATCGGGAATCTCTTTCTCTGTGAAATTATGTAAAGGATTGTCTATTTCTATATCTTCTGTACTGATGAGAATGTTTCAAGGGCCCACTGTGTATAATTATACATTGTATTAGGATGTTTGACCAAATTCAAAACTATAAAGAAATCATAATAAAGTGACCACTTGTCAGGGGTCCCTCCAGCTCCAGGCCACGGGAGCAGTGTCCAGAGGCACCAGGCGAGCTCTGAACTGTTCTGTTGTAAACCAGTTAACTTCTGCAACTCCTTTCCCCAAAACATGCCATTTCTCTCTGCCTTCTGCTGGTTCAGACTCTTGTTGGAACACAGGGATCCAAACCACAGATGGCAGGTAGCAGCAGATGGGAGCCGGGCAAGGAGTGGACCACAGGGAGGGCGGTGGAGGCAGTCTGCACTGGGAGTCAGGGCCTTAGTCCTGCCTCTGGTACTGACATGTGTGATGATCTTGGGCAAACCCTCTAGGGCCTTCAATTTCTTTTTTTTTAAATTTAAATTCAATTAGCCAACATATTAGGTTTTTTTTTTTTAACATTAGTTTTTGATGTAGTGTTCAGTGATTCATTTCTTGCATGTAAAACCCAGTACGCATCACGACACATGCCCTCCTTAATGCTCATCACCCAGTTACCCCATCTTCCCGCCCCCTCCCTTCCAGCAACCCTCAGTTTGTTTCCAGAGTCAAGAGTTCTCATGGTTTGTATCCCTCTCTGATTTCTTCCCATTCAGCTTTCCATCCTTTCTCCTATGATCCTCTGTGCTATTTCTTATGTTCTACATATGAGAAAGCATGTGATAATTGTCTTTCTCTGCTTTACTTACTTCACTTGGCGTTACACCCTCCTGTTCCATCCCTATTGATGTAAATGGTAGGTATTCCCCCTTTCTGAAGGCCGTGCCATATTCCATAGTAGATATGAACAAGGTCTTCTCTATCCATTCATCTGTAGGAGGGCATCTCAGCTCTTTCCAGTTTGGCTTTTGTGGACATATGGCCTTTCTTTTCACTACATCTTTGGTGTAGATACCCAGTAGTGCAATTCCTGGGTCATAGGCTAGCTCTATTTTTAACTTCTTGAGGAACATCCATACTGTTTTCCAGAGTGGTTGCACCAGCTTGCATTCCCACCAACAGTGTAACAGGGTTCCCCTTTCTCTGTATCTTCGCCAACACCTGTCATTTCCTGGCTTGCTCATTTTAGCCATTCTGACCAGTGTGAGGTGGCATTTCACTGTGGTTTTGATTTTGTATTTCCCTGATGGCGAGTGATGTGGAGCATTTTGTCATGTGTCTTTTGGGCCTTTGATTCCTCATCTGCAAAAACAGAAGGTTGTACTTCCTGGTGAACATCCTAGAGATGCTTTGTGAGTCTGGTGTTGGACTGAACGTGAAATGATTCAGCACAAAAGGGCATTGAGAAGCACAGACGGCTACGCAAGGGAGTGAAGCTCTTTCAATCGTTTGTTTATTCATTCATTTACTCTTGGTGCTGTGTGTGGTTGGTTGGCCCCCATCTCTGCTCCCGTTCCTTGGGTTTCCTTCAGAGCACTTGTCACAGGTCATAATTACATTTTCATTTTTAGGATTGGCTGCCATTCTAGAAGATTCTAAGCATGTGTCTTTCAGCTAACAGATGCACCATGACACTTAGACCATGAGTCTGGCAAATATTAGCCACTCAGTACTAATTTGAGGAGTAAAAGAAGAAATGCTTTCCCCTCCTCTGAAGATTGCAGCAGTGAGTCAGCCAGCCTCCATCTCGAGGCAGGGCACTCCAGGACAGGAGAGTCGATGTGTGTGTATTTCATGTTGCCACCCGGCAAGTGTGGGCTTGCCTTCAGGGGGGTTCAGAAAAAGAGCTTGGGAATCCTGGGCAAGAAGATATCAGGCTCTGTCCAGGAAACTGGGACGGCCTCAAAGACGAGGAGGCACGTCAGCTGGCCCCGAGGTTTGGCAGGAGTTCAGTCTGAGCAGTGTGGAACCTCAGAAAGAGTAGTGTGAACATAGGCATGGTCCACGTGAGGGTCCACGGGAAGTTCCTTCTAGGCCGTGTGGTGTATGACTATGTTCTAGAAAGAGACAGGCCTCAAATGGAAGCTCCCCACCCCAGATTGCAAGGGACCTTGAATGTGTGGCCGCAAAATCTCAACTTTCTCAGGTTATGAGCTGACAGCTCTTGAGGATATTTGGGCAAGTGGGTGACTTGGAGATGTAATGTCAAATGTGAATGTGAAGAACATATATTACTTCTGGTGGACAGATGGGTTAGGGGGTAGTAAGGGCCCTGCTGAAGGTGGTGTCCATGAGCTAGAGAGGAGGGGACAGGCATGGCAGAAACATGGGGATGAGCAGGTTGGGTGTGGTGTTGAGGTGGGTGGGGGATGGGTGATAGGAAAGGGTTTTGGTTTTCTGGCAGAAACATTCACGGAGGCAGGAGGCTTGGGAGAGGGGTTGGAAGGAATGATCATGGAGGACAGATTGAGTTACATGGGAGTCACATGGAACCTGAGAACTCAGCGGAAGCTTGGTAATTCTTAGTTTATCTGAGATGGGAAAAATAAAGAGTGGGGACATGGCTCCCTAGATGTCCCTGTTACCTACTACCATGCTGCACACCACACCCAAATTTAGTGGCTTCTTTCAAGCTAGTCATTCAGTTAGATCATCAATCTGCAGTTTGGGTAGGGTTTCGTGAGAATGAATGAATGTCTGCTCCATTGTTGTGTCTGCTGTGGTGGCTTGCTAAACACAGGCTAGCTCACTACATGACATGACAGTTCTGCTGGCTGTCACCTGGAATCACAGCGGGACACCCATAGGGGGCCTCTCCATGTGACCACTTGGGCTCCTCACAGTGTGTGGTGTCTGGGTTTCAAGCATGAGCATTTTGGGATATGGGAAGCAGAGACTCAGTCTCTCATGGCTTGGTGTCTCTTCACAAATCAAAGGGAGGAATGCCCAAGATGGTTAGAGCTCATTATCAGTGGCTCCAATGAAAGGTTTAAAAATACCTGTTGAATGAATGAGTAAATGAATTGTGTGAGGACAGATGCAGAGAGAGGAATGTCTGAGGCTCGAGGGAGACAGTTGTTGGAGGACGTTAGCTGGAGTTGGTGACGAGGTGGATGGGCTTGAGGAAGTCGTTAGGATCTATATTAGTGAGGAGCATGAACTCTAGGCTACTGGGATGGGATCTGAGTGTGGGATAGACTCTCCAACACAGGGGAACCAGCTACGCTGCCGAGAGGAACAGGAGCAGAAGTTGAGGCCCAGATTAAGGGCCTGATCCAGGTGAAATCCTCTCGGGTCAGTAGGTGAGTGTGCTTCTGATCGTGGGCTTCTTTTGACTGTGGCCTTGGCCTTTGTTTCAGCCAACCCTCAGGCCTGCCATTCCATCCCTGGTATGTGGGGAGTGCACCGGGCACCCCCAACAATAGGATCGATGGCAGTTTGAGTGAGTTGATGTCCCAGCCAATTCTCTGGTGCAGTCAGCAGGCAGGGTTGGTCTAACCTTTGTAGTGGATGACAGTCCCTTTGGAAGCATGTTTATCAGTCTGCTGGGCTCTTAAGAGAGAACAAGACTGGGGGTGCCTGGGTGGCTCAGTGCGTTAAGCTGCTGCCTTCGGCTCAGGTCATGATCCCAGGGTCCTGGGATTGAGTCCCGCATCGGGCTCTCTGCTCAGCAGGGAGCCTGCTTCCCTCTTTCTCTCTCTGCCTGCCTCTCTGTCTACTTGTAATCTCTGTCTGTCAAATAAACAAATAAAATCTTTAAAAAAAAAAAAAGAGAGAACAAGACTGTGTTTCCTCCGTGAACACAGCTTCTTCATAGGCCCATGAGTCTTTGGACTCCGAGGTGAAGGTGATCGTAAGACATGGCTTCTTTCTTGGGTACCTGCAGCCCTCTCGACCTTGAGGAATGAAGTCCTCAGGGGCCTGTAGGGCCTGTTATGCTGAGATTTCTCCAGGCCCTTCTCTGCCGAGAGTAGAAGCAGCCTGGAGAGTCGAGGCAGCCTGGGGTGCCTGTGCAGAGGTTGGCATTTGCAGGAGGCCCTCGGGGGAGCACACACTCTAGCACTCGCTTCTCCTGGTCTGTTTATGCCCTGGGATTGGTTCAGGTAACGCTGTTTGAATTGCTGAGGCTTTGCTTTGTCTGCCTAAATGTTTTTATAGAGTTGGTCTGTGATTTTAGACAATATACGTAAGTGAAGAAGAGAGAGTGCCCATAATCTCTGTCAGCGTTTTGGTGTGTATCTGTCTAGCACGTATGTGATCATACTATATGATGTAGTTTTTAGTGTGTGAAATTAAGTTTACATTTAGTTTGGCAGCCTGTGGGGACATCCCAGCTAGTGTGGGTCTTTCTCAGTTCGACCCAGATCTCCTTCCTGATGGCTGTCTCCCAGTCTCAGGATGAGGCTCGTGATGCCTCCTAGCTGGCCTCCACTTGCACACTCAACCCTTGTGGGTCTGGGACAGCCCATTGTGTACTGGCCAGTACCATTAGAAAGCATTCCCTTGGGGGGCTTGCAACCTGTATACCCATCTCTACCACCTCAGAGCTTCAGCTGCTGCAGTAGTGTCTCATGCCTTGCCTAAGACCCTCCTGGGGTTATTGCGGAGAAAGACTCTGCCCTGGGTCTCTCTTTTTTGACCTTCCATGGTGGCCCTCCACCACATTGCATGTCCCTTAGTTGCTGCAGGCTGGGAGAATATTGATCAGTCGGCTGGGGGGAGGATCTCGGAAGAGTCCAGAAGATTCAGTGGCATGTGGGGGGAAGACAGGCTTGGGATTATGCCTGACCATCAGCAGTGGAGGTACAGAAGGGCAGTCCAGGAGGAGGTCCGGCCAGAGGGCAGAACACCTTTCTAAACCTCTGTGCTGAGGTAACATCCGTAAGGCTAGCATGAAGAAAAAGGGGTGTCTTGGGAAGCAGGCCCAGAGCATACAGAGGAAGGCTGTCTGCAAATCCAGGCCTTGAGCCATCCCGCTTTAGAAGACCCAGCAGCTGGGAAAACAGGAAAGATCCCTGGAAGACACACCTCAGTCCTTCTCCCCATTTTGCAAACGTGCAGTGCTTCCTGTGTAGAGTTAAGTTCAAGGGCACTTAGGTTTGCGTGGCTCCTACGTGTGCACCAGCACCTCCCTGCTCATGGCCACTCAGTGGTTCAGGAGGCAGCTTTGCCAGCACCGTTTCACAAGGTAGTCCCGCAACACGGGAGAGTGACCTGGCTCTAGCTGTTCCTAGGCTGCTGCATGTCAGGGCCTCAGGGCTTATGAGCCTGCATCAAGGATGACCACCTGCAGGTCTGCCTTGGCGATGTCCCTGGCACAGTGGGCTGGCCCCAGGGGCACTGGCCCAGTGCTGGCTTTATCTAATCTAGATTTGGGGCTAGGGGTCTGTGTTCTCTGTTTATGGGGCCTGGGTTTAGTCTGTCATTGGGTCCAGGGATTGAGGTTAGTACGTGGCCAGAGTATCAGTTCTTTTTTTTTTTTTTCCTTTTTTTGAAGAATTATCTTTTTTTTTTAAAGAATTATCTTTTTGTTACACAAGAGAGGAAAATATAAATATTTCTCTTTTTTTATAAAATAAATATTGCAGTTGAGGTTAAGCCCTCAATCTCAGCTTTTTTGTGAGGAAGCCTCTATTACCGGGTCATGTGTGTCCTTCAGAGTTTTGGGGGTGCACCCAGGGGCAATGACAGCGGTTTTAATTGTTAGAGTGTATGTGGTCTTTCTGCACTGAATCAGACATGAATCAGACAGGAAGTTGCCATGCGCAGAGTAGGTTAGATGAATTCATTTATTCATCTGGTTCCTCATTTATTCACTCTGCGTATTTTGTTGAATTCTTTTTCTTAATCTTATTTTTTCATTTTTCAAGATTCATTGTTTATGCAGCACACCCAGTGCTCCATGCAATATGTGCCCGCCTTAATACCCACCACCAGGCTCACCCATCCCCCCACATCTCCTCTCCAAAAGCCTCAGTTTGTTTCTCAGAATCCACAGTCTCTCATGCTTCATCTCCCCCTCCAGTTTACCCCAATTCACTTCTCTTTCCTTCTCCTAATGTCCTTCATGTTGTTCCTTATACTCCACAAGTCAGTGAAACCATGTGATAACTGACTTTCCCTGCTTGACTTATTTCACTCAGCATAATCTCCTCCAGTCCCGTCCATGTTGGGTATTCATCCTTTCTGATGGAGGCAAGTATTCCATTGTATATACGGACCATATCTTCTTTATCCGTTCGTCTGTTGAAGGGCAACTTGGCTCTTTCACAGTTTGGCAACTGTGGCCTATCCTGCTATGAACACTGGGGTACAGATGGCCCTTCTTTTTACTACATCTCTATCTTTGGGGTAAATACCCAGTAGTGTAATTGCAGAGCCGACATCATTGAGTAAGAAACTAGAGATACAGTTGAACACATCGATGAAACCAGAAGCTGGGATTGTGAAAGAATTAATAAGATTAATAAACCATTGGCCAAACTAATCTAAAAGAAAAGAGAGAGGACCCAAATTAATAAAATTATGAATGAAAGGGGAGAGGTCATGACTAACACCAAGGAAATAGAAAAGATCACCAGAAATCATTATCAACAGTTACATGCCAATAAGTTAAGCAACCTAGCAGAAATGGATACATTCCTGGGAATTATAAACTTCCAAGACTGAAATGGAGAAATTGACAGCCTGCATGGACCAATATCTAGTAACGAGATTGAAGCAGTGATCAAAAACCTCCCAAAAAACAAGAGCCCAGGACCTGACGGATTCCCTGGGGAATTCTACCAAACATTCAAAGAAGAAATAATACCTATTCTCCTGAAGCTGTTTCAAAAAAAAAAAAAAAAAAGAAACAGAAGGAAAACTTCCAGACACTTTCTATTAAGTCAGCTTTACCCTGATCCCTAAACCAGGCAAAGACCCCATGAAAAAGGAGATTTTCAGACCAATATCCCTGATGAATATGGATGCCAAGGTTCTCAACAAGATCCTAGCTAATAGGATCCAACAGTACATTAAAAAGATTATCCATCATGACCAGGTGGGATTTATTCCTGGGATGCAAGGGTGGTTCAACATTTGCAAATCAACCAGTGTGACAGAACAAATCAATAAGAGAAGACAGAAGAACCACATGGTCCTCTCAACTGATGCAGAAAAAGCATTTGACAAGATACAGCATCCGTTCCTGATTAAAACTCTTTAAAGTAGGGGCGCCTGGGTGGCTCAGTGGGTTAAGCCGCTGCCTTCGGCTCAGGTCACGATCTCAGGGTTCTGGGATCGAGTCCCGCATCGGGCTTTCTGCTCAGCAGGGAGCCTGCTTCCCTCTCTCTCTGCCTGCCTCTCCGTCTACTTGTGATTTCTCTCTGTCAAATAAATAAACAAAAACATCTTAAAAAAAAAACTCTTTAAAGTATAGGGATAGAGAGAACATTCCTCAAACTCATAAAATCTATCTATGAAAAACCCACAGCGCAAATACCATTCTCAAAGGGGAAAAGCTGACAGCCTTCCCTCTGAGATCAGGAACATGACAAGGATGCCCACTCTCGCCACTGCTGTTCATCATAGTACTAGAAGTCCTAGCAACATCCAGACCCTTGGCCAGTCCTAGAGACCGCCAGCTAGCACACACACCAAGCTCTTTGAGGTCGGGGCAGGGAGTGCACTCTGACCCTGGTCGCACAGTGTGCATAAAGCGCCAAAGGCTGTGGTTCAAGAAAGCGTCAGCTGGCTCCCACACCAGGCTCTCTCACACATGGGTGGGAGTGAGCCCGGCCGAGCAGTGCTGCACACAGTACAAAGCTGGGGGTACAGGGACCAGGAACTGGAGGCTCCACTGCACTCTCTCTGGCATGGGTGGTCGCTGGTGGTGGCCGTCCTGGGTCGTGGGTTTAGGCCCGGGCCTGTGACCGCCCTATTCCACCAGTTGCCCCTTAAGATCTTTTGCTCTTTTTTAGTGCTTTTAACCAGACTCCAAGTTCATGCTGCTCCCCAACCACAGGACACTTTCGTATTGGGGTAATATTTCCCAATGGGTCACTTCTGGTGACTCCCTCCCCCTTCTGTTTATTCTCCGATATCAGTCTGAGCATTCCCACTCGGCTTTACATCTCCACAGATGTCTTCTGCCTCTGCAGAGATCCAGAAGTGTATAATCTTACATCTCAGGCTGATTTCATGGGTGTTCAGGTATTCTGGTAGATATTTAGCTCACTTTAGAGGATTGGTTGAAGCAGGGTCTCCTACTTCTCTGCCATCTCGCCCCTCCTCCTCTCTGCTTTTTTTAAATTTTCAAACAATCTTTTCATACCGCGTCCAATTTTACATGAATAACAGATTTTGGAGCTCTTGAGTTTTCTCACCCTCTCTCTACCTATTATTTTATAGTAGTGTTTTTAGCTTCTAAGCTGTACGATTGTTCCTCCTCTTTTAAGTTTGATGAACTATATTAACTCAGAGGGGAATGGAGACTTTTTTTTTGAAACTCTGTTTCTGTTTGAGAAGTCAGCTGCATTCACATGTACAGTTTCTAAAAGTGTTTGTGGTTGGGGCAGGGAAGTCACACTTTTTGCAGAGTCTCAAATTCTTAGAGTACTGAAGTGAAACGAGAATGTGCTGAATGGGTCCTAGAGGCTTAGCGTGAGGAAGGGGCTGCCTGAGACCCCCATGAGTGTGCTGCCCTTCCCTGGATTACTAATTCCACATGCTGAGCCTCCCTTCATGCACATTCCAGAGCTCTCTTCGACCTTCAGCCCCTTGCATATTCTCGTTCCTCTGCCTCTGCCCAGAGTCCTCTCCTCCGGATTCATATCTCAGCCAAGATGTCCTCTTCTCTTGAGGGCTTCTACATCTCCAGTATTCATCCTACTAATATACACTTTGTTCTCTCCCACATTATCCTGGTTTATTTTCATCCTATCCCTGGTCAGTTTGAAATGACTTCTCTGTTTCTGCTATTCAATCCTGGTTTGCTTATTTTTTCCTCTTCCTTAAAAAGTCAGTTTCATGAGAGAAGGGACAGGAGTATATCCCCATATCCACATATACAAGAACATGCCTGCCACATAGTAGGTGCTCAGCAAACACTCATGTAATAGATAAATAACATGGATGCCTCACTGGAGACTGTCACATACCAAGGTGGCCTCTGTTGCCCAGCCGGTCACACAATCTCCTTGGTTTTATTTTTTTCCAGATATTAATTCTATATCAGCCTGAGTCATGCTCTTTCTGGTGGTCCTGGGCCATCTGACTTTCTTCTACATCATCTACTTTGTGGAAGGCCATTTGGTCCCAAACAGTAAGATCTTTGTGATGTTCTGTTAGCAGGACTGATCCAGGTAAGGATGGTTATAGCAGTATCAAAGCAGGACTCAGTGGTTAGCCAGCAAGATTTGTCTCCCTGTCCTGGGAAAGATGCTGTGGAGATAAGGTCAGGGTTTCCTGGACATAGCAGGGTACAGCCCCCATCTTCCAAGAGTCAACTTGTTCAAGCACAAAGGCACAATCCAGACAGAGAGGCCACTCCACACTCTGTACTGCACATTTCCCCCTGCACATTCCACACAGCACATGCTACACTGCACACTTCATAGGGTATACCCACCACAGGGCACACTCCATTCCATGTGTAGAACACTGCACACTCTTCAGCAGAGGATCAGAGGATGGTCCTGAAGTGGCGGCAAGTTTCTGAGAAGCAGGTTGGTGAGTGGGTCCAGCTGGGGAACTGGGCCATACACACCATCCATCACGGAAAGGGTGGGCAGAGACCAGCCCCCTGCTGGAGTGTTGCTAAAAGGCATGCATGGACTTCAGTCAGGACTGGATGATGATAGGGACATGTGGGCCCAGGTTGTTGGCAGAGGCAACTGTGGCCATTGATGGACAATTCTAGGATGGGAGTGCTACAACGAGGAACTCACATGTTCGAATCTCCCTGAGTTAGGGCATTTGCAATTGCATGTCCCTGACCCTGAAGACTGAGCTGGGACACTGAGACAGTGTTTTGAGCAGGAGCAAAGAAGGGGCTGGAGTCTGCCTGGGACAGGAGACTGAGGAGCCCTGAAATGAGGCCAGGACTGTGCTCACTACCCTGTGGCACTTTCAGGAAAGGCTTACTGTCCAAATCTGCCCATACAAGGACCTCCAGCAAATCTAAACTGAAGTCCCAATAAGTTTACCCCAAAGACACAGATGTCGTGAAAAGAAGGGCCATCTGTACCCCAATGTTTATAGCAGCAATGGCCACAGTCGCCAAACTATGGAAAGAACCAAGATGCCCTTCAACGGATGAATGGATAAGGAAGATGTGGTCCATATACACTATGGAGTATTATGCCTCCTTCAGAAAGGATGAATACCCAACTTTTGTAGCAACATGGACGGGACTGGAAGAGATTATGCTGAGTGAAATAAGTCAAGCAGAGAGAGTCAATTATCATATGGTTTCACTTATTTGTGGAGCATAACAAATAGCATGGAGGACAAGGGGCGTTAGAGAGGAGTAGGGAATTTGGGTAAATTGGAAGGAGAGGTGAACCATGAGAGACTATGGACTCTGAAAAACAATCTGAGGGGTTTGAAGTGGCGGGGGGGGGGTGGGAGGTTTGGGTACCAGGTGGTGGATATTAGGGAGGGCACGGCTTGCATGGAGCACTGGGTGTGGTGAAAAAACAATGAATAATGTTTTTCTGAAAATAAATAAATTGAAAAAAAAAAAGACCTATGTCTTGAGTTTCCAAAGACCATGCAAGGAGCTGCTGTAGCCGAGATGGTCTGTCTGGCACCTCAGTTTGCCAGGAGCAGGCCTGACCACAGAGAAGGAGGCTAGGCAAGTATGGGTAAGGGTGGACTTCCGGCCTCTCCATGAGCTCAGAGCTGGGTATTGACCCCAAGAAGAGCTGGAGGAAGGAGAATCCTAAGAGTGGACATGTCCACCTTGGTATCTGCCTTTGAAATTTGCTAGTGTTTCTTGGTGACACTTGGCTTTCTGACTTGGTTGTAATATTTTGTGTCTGCTTGCCCTTATGCCGGGTGACAATTCTATGGTACCTGGCAGAAGTAGTGGTTCAGCTGACATGGCACCAGACCCTGGATCCAGACAAGCACTGCATCCCCTATCTCACAGAGTTGGGGGGCCTCCCAGGGACTGGCCTTCTGACACTCTGCTTTCGTATCAGCTCAGTGAGGCAAGGCTGGATGCTTCTCAGAACCAGCATCTGGACCTCCCTCATGAGCCCAGGCAGCCTCAGTTGCTCAGTGGAGTTTTCCTTCATACCAGCAGGGTACAGAATGCAGTGTCTCCCTGCCTGGGTCCTCTGGAAGGATGGTTGACACCCTGCCTCTGCAGTGGCCCTTTGTCAGTCTGCTAAGGACATTAACACACGTCTTGACTCTGGAGTTGGAATCTGAGCCTATGAAGGTGAGGGAGGACTGAAATCAGAAGCATTGTTTGTGCGTGAATGTGACTGCACGTTCCTGGACTTAAATGCACACCCATGTGCTTGATGAGTGCAAATGAGTACGGAGCTGTGTGTAGAGAACAGGGGACTCTGGCCTGAAGATGCTGAAGGAACAGGGGACATGGAAGATATGCTGGCACTCTTCTGTGCCCATGCAGCTTGGATTGGGGAGAAGCAGGAATAAGATGCCTTCTTTGCCCAAGCCCCAGGACTGAGCTGTGGCTTAAGCACAGTCTTCACCAGGTCCAAGCATTGTGGGCCATTCTGCTGGTGTGCCTGCAAATGCACAGCCGTTCCCAGGACAGCCCTTTCTTGCACATCCTTCATCTGCCCCCAGTATTTAATCCTGTTGATTTTTTTCTCCTTTTCTTCTTTTTATATTTACGTGAAACTTCTATTTAGAGTTTAATGATCATCTCCTTTTCTCCTTTTTATATTTATGTGAAACTTCTGTTTAGAGTTTAATGATCAGAGAAGTATAAAATAAAATATACATTACATTATACTTGGCCTTTGTGTCCTTAAAGATATTTCATGCTACCATGAGACTTGGGGTCTATAAGTAACAAAATCTCTGGTGTTTCTCTAGTGTCTGTTTCTCAAACTGTGCTCTCCAGCATAGAAGCATCAAAATCATAGCAAATCTTGTTAGAAATACAAGTTGTTAACCCGCCCACACGTAGGCCTGCCAAGTCAGCCTGTCTTGGGGTGGAGCTCGGCAGCGGAGGATTAATAAGTCCTCCATGTTGATCTGATACATTCTCCTGTTTGAGAACCACTGCTCCAGAATGCCCTCACTTGTTTTTTCTTTTTTAAGATTTTATTTGTTTATTTGACATGCAGTAACATAGCAAGAGAGGGAACACAAGCAGGGGGAGGGGGAGAGGGAGAAGTAGGAAGCCAGGTGTGGGGTTCTATCCCAGGACCCTGGAATCATGACCTGAGCTAAATGCAGACACTTAACGACTGAGTCACCGAGGTGCCCCATGCCCTCACTTTTTCTTTTCTTTTTAAAATTTATTTTATTTATTTATTTAGAGAGAGCGCACAAGTGGGGGGAGTGGCAGAAGGAGAGAGAGAATCTCAATCAGATAGTATGCTAAGCCCGGAGCCCAAAAGAGGGCTCAATCACATGACCCCAAGACCATGACTAGAGCGGAAATCAAGAGTCAGATGCTCAACTGACTGAACTATCCAGTGTCCCCTATGTCTTGTTTCTTATTAATTCATCATAACAACTTTATTTTTTAATATATTTTTTATTATGTTATGTTAGTGGCCATAGAGTACATCATTAGTTTTTGATGTAGTGTTCCATGATTCATTGCTTGTGTATAACACCCTGTGCTCCATGCAATATGTGCCCTCCTTAATACTCATCACTGGGCTCACACATCCCCCACCCACTTCCTCTCTAAAACCCTCAGTTTGATTCCCGGAATTTGTAGTCTTTCATGGTTCATCTGCCCCTCTGATTTCCCCCCACCCTCATTTTTCCCTTCTTTCTCCTAATGTCTCCATGCTATTCTTTATGTTCCGCAGGTAAGTGAAACCATATGATAATTGTCTTTCTCTGTTTGACTTATTTCACTTAGCATAATCTCCTCCAGGTCCATCCATGTTGTTGCAAATGTTGGGGTTTCATCCTTGCAGATGGCTGAGTAATAGTCCATTGTGTATATTAACGATATCTTCTTTATCCATTTGTCTGTTGAAGGACATCTTGGCTTCTTCCACAGTTTGGCTATTATGGACATTGCTCCTTTGAACATTGTGGGGTATATGGTCCTTCTTTTCACTACATCTGTGTATTTGGGGTAAATGTCCAGTAATGTAATTGCTGGATCATAGGGTAGCTCTATTTTTAAATTTATGAGGAAACTCCACACTGTTTTCCAAAGTCGCTGTACAAGCTTGCATTCTCACCAACAGTGTAAGTGGGTTCCTCTTTCTCCACATCCTCTCCAACGTGTTGATTCTTGTCAATTTTTGCCATTCTAACTGGTGTAAGGTGGTATCCCAATGTGGTTTTGATTGAATTTCCCTGATGGGTAATGATGCGGAATACTTTTTCAGATGTCTCTTTGCCATTCATATGTCTTTGGAGAAATGTCTGTTCATGTCTTCTGCCCATTTTTTGACTTGATTAGTTTTTTGGGTGTTGAGTTTGAGAAGTTCTTTGTAGATCTTAGACACCAGCCCTTTATCTGTAGTAACATTTGCAAATATTTTCTCCCATTCTGTGGGTTGTCTCTTTGCTTTGTTGACTGTTTTCTTGCTGTGCATAAGATTTTTATCTTGGTGAAGTCCCAAAAGTTCATTTTCACTTTTGTTTCCCTTGCCTTTGGAGATGTGTCTTGAAAGAATTTTCTTTGGCTGATGTTGAAGAGGTGACTACCTATATTCTCCTCTAGGGTTTGGATGGATTGCTGTCTCACACTGAGGTCTTTCACCCATTTTGAGTTTATCTTTGTGTATGATGTAAGAAAATAGTTGAGTTTCATTCTTCCATACATAGCTGTCTAATTTTCCCAGCACCATTTATTGAAGAGACTGCCTTTTTTCATTGGACATTTTTTCCTGATTTGTTGAAGATTAGTTGATCATAGAGTTGAGGGTCCATATCTGGGCTCTCTATTCTGTTCCTTTGATCTATGTGTCTGTTTTGTTCCAGTACCATGCTATCTTGGTGATCGTGGCTTTGTAATATAGCTTGAAATCGGGCAACTTGATGCCCCATCTCTCTTTTTCAATACTTCCTTGGCGATTCAGGGTCTTTTCTGGTTCCATACAAATTTTAAGATTGTTTGTTCCAGCTCTTTGAAATTGCTTTTGGTATTTGGTCAAGATGGCATTGAAGTGCAGATTTCTCTGGCAGCATAAACATTTTCACAATGTTTATTCTTCTAATCCATGAGCCTGGAAAGTTTTTATATCTTTTTGTGCCCTCTTCCATTGCCCTCATAAGTGTTTTGTAGTTCCTAGGGTATAGATCCTTTACCTCTTTGGTTAGGTTTATTCCAAGGTATCTTATAGTTTTTGGTGCTATTATAAATTGAATCAATTCTCTAATTTCTCTTTCCACAGTTACATTGTAAGTGTATAGGAAAGCAACTGGTGTCTGTCCATTGGTTTTGTATTTTGCCACATTACTGAATTGCTGTACAAGTTCTAGTAATTTGGGGATGGAGTTCTAGTAATTTGGGGGTGATAGTTGCTGTGGGCTTTTCATAGATTATTTTATGATATTGAGGTATGTTCCCTCTATCCCTATATTTTGAAGAGTTTTAATCAAGTGCTGTTTTTGGTCAAATGCTTTTTATACATCAGTTGAGAAGATCATTATGATTCTTGTCTCTTCTTTTGATTTGCAAAAGTTGGACCACCCTTGCATCCCAGGAAAAAACTTCAACTGGTCATGGTGAATTATCATTTTAATGTACTGTTGGATCCTATCGACTACACATTGTTGAGTATTTTGGCATCCATGTTCATCAGTCATATTGATATGTAATTCTCCTTTTGGGTGGGGTCTTTGCCTGGTTTTTTGGGATCAGGGTAATGCTGGCCTCATAAAACAAGTTTGGAATTTTTCCTTCCATTTCCATTTTTTTGGAAAGGCTTCAATAGGATAGGTATAATTTCTTCCTTAAATGTTTAGTAGAATTCTCCGGGGAAGCTATCTGGCCCTACACTCTAGTTTTTTGGGAGGTATTTGATTACTGTTCCAATTTCCTTGCAGTTACTATTTTGTTCAGATTGTCTGTTTCTTCCTGTTTCAGTCTTGATAGTTTTTAAGTTTCCAGGAATGTATGCATTTCTTCCAGATTGCCTATTTTGTTGGCATATAGCTGCTGGTAATGTTCTAATAATTGTTTCTATTTCCTTGGTATTGGCTGTGATCTCTCCTCTTTCACTCATGATTTTATTAATTTGGGTCCCTTTTCTTTTCTTTTGGATACGTCTGGCCAGAGTTTTATTGATCTTATTAATTCCATCAAAGAACCAGCTTCTAGTTTTTTTTTTTAAGGTTTTATTTATTTGAGTGAGAATGATAGAGAGAGCACAAGAGGAGTAAGGGTCAGAGGGAGAAGCAGACTCATGGCTGAGCATGGAGCCTGATGTGGGATGCGATCCCAGGACTCTAGGATCACAGCCTGAGCCAAAGACAGTTGCTTAACCAACTGAGCCACCCAAGCGTCGCCCAGTTTCTAGTTTTGTTGATCTGTTCTACTCTTCTTCTAGTTTCTATTTCATTTATTTCTTCTCTAACCTTCATTATTTCTCTTCTCTTGCTTGGTTTAGGTTTTATTTGCTGTTCTTTCTTCATATCCTTTAGGTGTAAAGTTAGCTCATGCATTTGGGATTTTTCTAATTTTTTGAGAGCTGTTTGGATGGCTTTATATTTCCCCCTAAGGACAACCTTTGCAGCATCCAATAGGTTTTGAACCTAGGTGGTTCATTTTCATTGGTTTGTATGAATTGTTTAAGCTCTTCTTTAGTTTCCTGGTTGACACATTCATTCTTTAGCAAGATGCTCTTTAACCTTCAAGTGTTTGAGCTCCTTTTAAATTTCTTCTTGTGGCTGAGTCCCTGTTTCAAAGCACTGTGGTCTGAGCATATGCAGGGAATAATCTCAGTCTTTTGGTATTGGTCAAGACCTGATTTGCGGCCCATTCAGTATGTGATATATTCTGGAAAAAATTCTGTGTACACTCAAGAAGAATGAATATTCTGTTGTTTTAGGATGAAATGTTCTGTATATATCTATGAAGTCCATCTGGTCCAATGTGTCCTTAAAAGCTCTTGTTTCTTTGTTGATCTTCTGCTTAGATGAAATGGCTATTGCTGTGAGTGGAGTTTTGAAATCTCCTACTATTAATGCATTATTATTAATATGATTTTTTTATTTTGGTTATTATTTTTATGCAATTACCTGCTCCCATGTTGGGGACATAATATTACAGTTGTTAGGTCTTCTTGTTGGATAGACCCTTTAAGTATGATATATGTATGGGTCCTGGCTTTTTATCCAAACTGAAACCCTGTGTCTTTTGATTATTGTTGTTCACATTGATAGTAACTATTAAAAGATAAAAATTTAGTGCCATTGTATTGCATGAAAAGTCCCTGTTTCTATTGATTGTCTCTGTTAATTTCTGGTTTATATTACTCTTGGGGTCATTCTTTGGTTATAGAATCCCCTTCAATATTTCTTGCGGGGCTGGCTTGGTGGTCATGTATTTTCTTTCAGTTTCTACCTGTCCTGGAAGTTCTTTATCTCTTTGTCCATTCTGAATGATAGCATTGTTGGGTAAAGTATTCTTGGCTGCATATTCTTCTCATTTAGTAAGGTGAATATGTTCTGCCAGCCCTTTCTGTCTTACCAGATCTCTGTGGATAAGTCTGATGTTATTCTGATGTTCCTCTCTCTCTATGTGAGAAATTTCTTCCCCCTAGCTGCTCCTAGAATAGCTTCATTGGCTGTCAGATTTACAAGCTTCACTATTATATCTTGGGGTGTTGGTCTATTTTTACTGATTTTGTTTGAGAGCCGTCCTCTCTGCCTCTTGGACAGGAATGCTTGTTTCCTTCCTTAGATGAGCAGAGTTCTCAGCTATGAGTTGCTCAAATATACCTTCTAGTCCTCTATATCTCCCCACCACCTTGGGGATCCCAATAATTCTGAATTCCAATAATTGGAATATCTGGCACCATTGAACTCTCTGAAACTATTCTCATGGGTTACAAGTTGCCTAACCATATTTACCTCAGCTTCCTTCGTCTCTATCAGCTTATCTTCTAGATCTCAAATTCGCTCTTCTGCCTCATTTACCCTGGCTGTTAAAGTATCCAATTTAGACTGTTTGTCATTCACAGCATTTTCAAGTGTGGCCTGATTGATCTCATTTTTGCCTTTAGAGATTTTATATTGTCACTAATGCTTTTTTCAAGCCTTGGTATTGACTTCATGGTTGCTATCCTGAGTTCCATCTCTGACATCTTGTTTATATCCATACCCATTAGTTCTGTGGCAGAGGACATGGTCTCAGTTTATTTTCTTTGTTGAGAGTTCCTCCTTATTATCATTCTGTCAAGGGATAGTTGAGAGAATGAACAGAGTCCAAAATTTCAACCATGAGCCAAGCAAAATGCACCTTAGAAAAAATATGAAGGGGTTGGAAACTACCACAGGTATGCAAACAAAGCCAAGATGATCCAAAACAATAAAAAAGGTGAGGAGGGAAAGAGAGACTATAATCTCTTGGTGTGGACAAAACAGGGTGATCTGCCTGTTCCTGATTGATTTTTGATCTCTGTGTTAGAAGACTCAATACCCCAAAATTGCAAAGTAATCAAAACGTATATATATATATATATATATATATATATATATATATATAAAGATAAAATTGAATAGAGTGATAAAAGGTCATAAATATATAAAATGTACATTTGAAAAAATAAAGGTTAAAAGTAACTTAAAAACTACCCCCAAAGATACAGATGTAGTGAAAAGAAGGGCCATCTGTACCCCAATGTTTATAGCAGCAATGGCCACGGTCGCCAAACTGTGGAAAGAACCAAGATGCCCTTCAACGGATGAATGGATAAGGAAGATGTGGTCCATATATAATATGGAGCATTATGCCTCCATCAGAAAGGACGAATACCCAACTTTTGTAGCAACATGGACGGGACTGGAAGAGATTATGCTGTGTGAAATAAGTCAAGCAGAGAGAGTAAATTATCATATGGTTTCACTTATTTGTGGAGCATAACAAATAGCATGGAGGACATGGGGAGTTAGAGAGGGGAAGGGAGTTGGGGGAAATTGGAAGGGGAGGTGAACCATGAGAGACTATGGACTCTGAAAAACAATCTGAGGGTTTTGAAGGGGCGGAGGGGTGGGAGGTCGGGGTACCAGGTGGTGGATATTAGGGAGGGCACGGATTGCATGGAGCACTGGGTGTGGTGCAAAAATAATGAATACTGTTATGCTGAAAATAAAAAATAAATTTAAAAAAACCAACAAAAAACCCCCAAAAGTTGGGAAATGACTCTATTTGAAACAGGAACAGAGTTAAAAAAAAAAAAAAGAAGAAAGGAGAGGGGAAAAAAAGAAAGAAAGAAGAAACCAAAAGAAATGTAAAATTTTAGCTTGAAGTATAAATGAGTTGTGAGGGAACACCTGGAGCTCCCTATGTTATTTCCCCTGGTGCTGGAGTTTTACAGTCCTGTAGAAAATAAACTTATCATTCACCTGTTCTTCAAGTCTGTCTTCTGGGGGAGGGGACTGTTGCTTGGCTTCTCATGGGTCTTTGCCTGGGTGGAGTTGCCCCACCTCTTGTCAAGCAGATGGGTTTAATGTGAGCTGATGGGCTACATGGCTTTTATTCTCTGCTGGCTTTCCACTTCTCTTTAGAGGGCCAGAACAAATATGGCCATGTGGGAATATTTTGCCCAGTGCCACAATGTTGAGGTTCCCTTTCTTTAATAAACCCTCCAGTCAAACCATCTCCACTTCTGTGTGTACCAAACTCCATATACTGGTGCTATTCATGCACACTGTAACTCTCCTGGGGGAGTTCCAGGTGACACCCACGAGTATCCCTGTGCTTTGTGATTTTGCATTGTTAGCGGCCGTGGCCTTGTGCACACCCTCTTCCATGGCTCCTTTGTGTGGTGCCCCAGTTTCCTTTCATGGGTCACACTGCCCTGAGAACTGTTGCCTTGTTGGGGACGCAAACCATTTTATATCTCCCGTGGGATGTTAAACAGTCTGCACCGTCTAGTCCTTTCCAGAGTGTTCAGGAAGAGAGTGGTCCCCCTACCAGCCCAGCTTGTGTTTTATGGTAGCCAGAGCTGAGTCCCTTCTGGACCCACTGACCATAAGTAGTCTCCCTGCTCCACTGCTTGGGTACTCTATCGGTTCAGGCTTCCCCATACTTTCTGAGTTTCCTGGAATCCTGTAGACCATGTAGAATTCTGCCCTATTCTTTCCCTGTACACTTTTCAGAGAGGATGTCTCTCACTGGAGCAGATTTCCAAGGGTCCTAATTTTGTTCTCCAGTGTTATATCAGTTTCTGGTTGCCAGCTTATGGAAGCTCCCGCCTCCCCCTGTTTATCTTCTGATATTTCCCTTTAAGATTCCAGGTTCTGCACCTCCTACCTTGCAAAAAGTAGTCATTTTTATGCTTGTAGAGGTCCAGATCAATCTTATTACATCTCAGGCTGAATTCTTGTGTTCAGAATGCTTTGATAGATAAACAAGTAAGTTCGAGGGACCATATGAAATAAGGTCCCCTACTGTGGCCCCATCTTCCCCTCTTCCACCATGTTGTTTCTGATACCCTTATGAAGAAGTAGTGAAGACCCCAACATTTCAGCATTTTTCAAAGGTAATTTCAAGATTTGTAGCCCCAGCTCTCAAACAGTAGAGCTCTGATGCAATTATGTCTTGTCCTTGTTTAGAAATTTTGCCACTTTTCCTTTCATTTGGTGATCTTTCTGTTGTTTTTATTTCACCCAGCTGGTGCTGGCCACTGTCACTGCCCACCCCCTCAGCAGACTTTCCTACCGTGACTCCCCCGCCAACCCCGCCACCACTCCACAAACCAATCCAGGAACTGAGTTGCTGGCTCAGATCTTCCCTTTTTCCAGGCCCTCAGAGGCATGTACTGTATACTTTAAATGGTTACAAAGACCAGTGCTTCAATCTGCATAATTTCCACAATTTAAAAAGGGACTTAGTAGCATATATATATATATATATATATATACACACACACACATATATATAAAAATATTGTCAATGTTATGTATATACATTAATGTATATATACACAATATTATTAAGGTAAGTAACAAGATACTGACGAATGTTAAAACATGGGTAAGAAGGGTGCCTGGGTGGCTCAGTCTGTAAAGCATCTGACTCATAATCTCAAGTCTTGTTCTCAGGATCTTGATCTCAGGGTCATGAGCTCAAGCCCTGTGTTGAGTCCACCCTGGGCATGGACTTAAAAAAAATACAAGCATGGGTGAGCCTCAGAAACATGACACTAAGCATAAGAAGACAGACAGACATGGCAACATATTTTATTATTACATTTGCTTAAAGTATTCATAATGGGCAAACCCACAGAGAGAAGAAAGGCAGATTGGTGGTTGCCAGGGGCTGGAAGGAGCGTGAAAAGGAAGACCTTTTAATCAGTGCTGGGTTTTTTCCCCCACTCCAACTTTACTGAAATAGAGTTGACATATAACATTGTATAGTGTTAAGGTGTACAACGTGATGATTTGAAATGTTCATATATTATAAAATTTTTATCACCATAAGGTTTGTCAAGGCATCCTTTATTTCACATAATTGCCATTTCATTGTTGTTGTCATTATGGTGAGGACATTAAAGGTCTACTCTTACAGCAGCTTTCTAGTATAGAGTACTAATACAGTATTGTTAACTATGCTTGGCATGCTACACACTAGATACCCTGAACCTAGGTTTCTTTCTGAGGTGGTGATAATGTTCTGGAATTAGACAATAGTGATGGTCTATGTAACTTTTTGAATAGACTATAAACAACTGAACTGTACACTTTTAAAAAAAATTATTTATTTATTTGACAGAGATCATAAGTAGGCAGAGAGAGGAAGGGAAGCAGGCTTCCTGCTGAACAGAGAACCTGATGTGGGGCTAGATCCCAGGACCCTGGGATCACGATCCAAGCCAAAGGCAGAGGTTCAACTCACTGATCCACCCAGGTGCCCCTGAACTGCACACTTTAAAAAGAGTAAATTTTATGGTATGTGAATGATACCTCAATTTTTAAAAGATCTGTATGAATAAATAAATAATGGATTTTAGAAAAAAGTTACCTTGTGAAATATATTATTCTGAGTGTTTTATTTGGTTCCTTAGTGAAGACCACTCAAATGAGAACAGGCACTATTTATTTGGAGCTTGTTCTAAAGAGCAAGGGAGTCAGCCATAATCACATGCTCTTTTGGCAGAGTCTCCAAGGTGGCAGGAGGAGTAGAAAGCTTTCTGGTTGAAAAAAGAAGGTACATTCTGATCAGAGGCTGTGACTGGGGAAGCTGGAGTCAGGTTGGCCAGAAAAGAGACATCTTCTGTGATTAGTTAGGGGAGCATATTTGGCTTTCCTGATTTGGTCCTAATTTAGAAGCAGTATTAAAAATGAGAGAGTGGTCAGCTATTGATAACAAGTCTTCACCTTTCACGGGAGGTTGCTGCAGATGTTGTGATCTGGTTCCCCAGGACGGTAACTGCAGGTTGTGGGTCAGGATCTTTCAGAATGGAGCAAGCAGTACATTTTCTGAAAGCTACAGAAAATTCCATGTGCTAAAATCCCCCTCTTTCACTGTCTAATAAATTGTACATTCTCCATGGATAGAGAATTTTTTGCAGTGTTTTTATAAGAACCACAGCTAACTGTAAACAATGGTAATAATTACAAGAGTGATGAGTAACAACAGTGATAATTATTATGGTTACTCTAAGCCTCAGGATCTTTTACTTTGCCAGCCCTCACCCTAAGGTATGAGAGACTGTGGACTATGAGAAACAAACTGAGGGTTTTGGAGGGGAAGGGGGGTGTTTAGGTGAGCCTGGTGGTGGGTATTAAGGAGGGCACGTATTGCATGGAGCTCTGGGTGTGGTGCATAAACAATGAATCTTGGAACACTGAAAAAAAATTAAATTCAATTAAAAAAAAAAAGACCCATCTATATTCTGCCTACAAGAGACTCACTTCAGATCTAAAGACATATGCAGAATGTAAACTGAGGGGTAAGAAAACACTTATAATGCAAATGGAAGCAAAAAGAAAGCTGGGGTAGCAATACATTTTCTTTTTTAATTTAATTTAATTTTTTTTAATACCCACCTCCAGGTTCACCCAAACCCCCACCCTCCTCCGCTCCAAAACACTCAGTTTGTTTCTCAGAGTTCACAGTCTTTCATGGTTCGTCTCCCCCTCCAATTTGCTCCAACTCACTTCTCTCCTTCACCCAGTGTCCTCTGTGTTATTCCTTATGCTCCACAAGAAAGTGAAACCATATGATCTTTGACTATCTCTGCTTGACTTACTCAATATAATCTCTTCCAGTCCTGTCTATGTTGATGCAAATGTTAGGTACTCATCCTTTCTGATGGAGGCACAATACTCCATTGTATATATGGACCATCTTCTTTATTAATTCGTCTGTTGAAGGGCATCTTGGCTCTTTCCAGAGTTTAGTGATTGTGGCCGTTGCTAGTATGAACATTCAGATGGCCCTTCTTTCCACGACATCTGTATCTTTGAGGTAAATACCCAGTAGTGCAATTACAGAGAACAAGCAAAGGGAACAAATTCACACTGCTTTCATAGGATGAGGAGAATCTTGATGCTGCCATCCCAGAGATAGACGTTACAGGGTAGGAGAATTACAGGTCAAGTCTTCCTGAATCGAGATATCAAAAGTGAAAGCCAGTATTAGGAGTTTATTTCCAGAAGTCCCAAAACAAGCAGTTGAAACCCAAAAACTAGGATATCCTGTGGGATTTTTATGGATTGATATTATTGGGATAACTGACTGGGTGAAGCTGGAGAATGGTGAAAAAGGGACAGTGCCATTGGCTTGGTGGAGCTGAGCAGTTGGGAGCTGAGAGTAGAGGTGTGTGTTGTGATCTTTAAAAAGAGATCTGGGGTGGGGTATCCAGGCTGGGGTTTGATGGGTGTGAAGGGAAAACCCTGTTCCTGGCTAATAACAGGTCTAGAGATGAATGAGAAAAGATTTGAGAGTGCAAACTGTATGTGTGGGAGGACAGGAGCAGGAAGGCACACGCTCAGCCAGTGCAGACTTGCCCACTGTGAGCCAAGCCTAAGTACACCCTGCTCAGTCACTCACATCAGTAGTAAGACATTGAGCATCACAGAATTAATTTATTCAACAACTGAGAGAGTAGCCACTCAGTGCCCAACTAACGCCATAATCCAGAGCACCACTTTCCCATTAGCATGCTGTAACTGTTCATCTGTGGTTGGTCGGTTGAATGGAAGCTAATTCTTGGCAGAGCCATCATATGACAGTTGGTTTGGAATGTCATGGACTCAGAGTCAGTTGAGGGCTGAGCAGCCCACCGGTCACTGAGGGTGGTCAACTGGCCATTGGAAGGCCCTGGGAGAGAAAGCTGACGGTGGCAAGAAGCTTGGGGATCACCATGGTTGAACTTCCCTCGTCCTTCCAAAGGGCTTGATTTGGAGGAAATCATCCTATTTTTTGTCAGAGATTGAATACCAAG
Organism: Neogale vison; assembly: GCF_020171115.1. Taxonomy (NCBI): domain Eukaryota; kingdom Metazoa; phylum Chordata; class Mammalia; order Carnivora; family Mustelidae; genus Neogale; species Neogale vison. The sequence goes on from NC_058096.1 coordinate 155,481,636, forward strand.
GCAGGAGGATGAAGTAAGTTTCAGATTATCTTCTTGGCCCTGACACCTCCTTTAGGGTCCCTACTCTTTCCCCCAGAAATTGTGGGGCAGGGCAATTTGAGAAAGTGCAGAGTACTCTCGGTTCAGTGGTCTGGGGCCTTTCCTCAGAGGCCTTTGGCAGGCCTCAGGTGTTTAGATCTCTCACCCAGGAACAACCATATTCCTGTCTTGGATCTAACACTCTTCATCAGGACCACTTATGGAAGATCACTTAATCTCTCTAAATTTCAAAGCCCTGCACTGTAAAATATGGGTTAGGGTCCTTGCTTTGACCCCTCTCAACAGGGCTGATATGGAGATCACAGGAGTCCATAATACATATTCTCCATGAGCTCTTTTTTTTTTTTTAAGATTTTATTTATTTATTTGAGAGAGAGAGACAGTGAGAGAGAGCATGAGCGAGGAGAAGGTCAGAGAGCGAAGCAGACTCCCCATGGAGCTGGGAGCCTGATGTGGGACTCGATCCCGGGACTCCAGGATCACGCCCTGAGCCGGAGGCAGTCGTCCAACCAACTGAGCCACCCAGGCGTCCCCTCCATGAGCTCTTAAGCAGCATTCCCATGTAAAGACTGAAGAGTAAGCTTTCATCCTCCCTTTTTGTGGAGACCTCCAAGTCCCCTCTCTGGAATCATCCACTACTGGGTGTGTAGCTCATTCTCTAGGGGTTCAATAGCTGAACACTTACAGAGTAATTGTGAAGAACCAGTCGTTTCCTCTCCTTGAAGCTTTTCTCCTAGGAAAGTGCTTTTAGCTCATACCTGAACACTAATTTGTAGACCATGCTAACAATTTTGTGTCCCAGAACAGGGCACTGAGGCACAGAAGGCTCTCTATAACTCTCTCAGGTATGTGCCACTGCTAAATTATATGGGAACTTAGGCCACCAGGTATAGTCACTCTGCTGTGTTTCTATAATGTCTCAGCTAAAGAAAGGTATCTTCCCACAAAACCAGTCTGTTGGTTGGTTGTTTTTGTTTTTTTAATTTTATTTATTTTTAAAATTTCTTTTCAGTGGTCCAGAATTCATTGTTTATGCAGGACACCCAGTGCTCCATGCAATAAGTGCCTTCCAATATACCCACCACCAGACTCACCCAACCTCCCTCCCCCCTCCCCTCCAAAACCCTCAGTTTGTTTCTCAAAGTCCACAGTCTCTCATGTTGGTTGAAGTACACACCAAGTTGCAACATTTTCCTAAGTTCAGCGTTGATTTAGGAGGCTCTGCTGAGCAGCTGGTGAGGAAGGGGAGGACAAGATGGCACTCTGAATGATTACTAATTTCCCTATGGTCTTTTATCAGCAAGTTGCCAACAGTACTCTCTATTATATGCATGTTGCCCAGGATCTTGTTTGGGACATGCTGGAAAAATTGTGCACTCCCATTCCAGAACATCAACTTCTGACCCCTTCTGGCAGTTCAGGAAAGTCCACTGGCGGCCACACACGGTTTCAGCCTACAGGTGACCCAGACGAAAGTACTCTGGACAGTTCCTCATTTATTTGATCCAGAGTCTTCTCTTTCACTGTTTCATATCCCTAAGACAGTGCAATCAAAATGGTAATGAACACTTTTTCTGTGTTCTAATTTTTTTTAATTTATTTATTTTCAGAAAAACAGTATTCATTATTTTTTCACCACACCCAGTGCTCCATGCAAGCCGTGCCCTCTATAATACCCACCACCTGGTACCCAAACCTCCCACCCCCCCGCCACTTCAAACCCCTCAGATTGTTTTTCAGAGTCCATAGTCTCTCATGGTTCACCTCCCCTTCCAATTTACCCAAATTCCCTACTTCTCTCTAACGCCCCTTGTCCTCCATGCTATTTGTTATGCTCCACAAATAAGTGAAACCATATGATAATTGACTCTCTCTGCTTGACTTATTTCACTCAGCATAATCTCTTCCAGTCCCGTCCATGTTGCTACAAAAGTTGGGTACTAATTTTTTTTAAATGAAGCTCTATGTTCAATGTGGGGCTTGAACTCATGACTGGGAGATAAAGAGATGCACACCCCAGTGACTGAACACCCAAGGTGCTCCATTTTTCTACTAACTCAAGTATACAAATATACATTTAAGCCCATTAGTAGTATTTCTAATTAAACATTCAGTGCATTTTAATAGTAAACAATGTCTCCAGTGCAAAGTACAGACCTCAGATACCTTTTGAACATAGGGCATTACAGATGATTTCTTGAAACTGTGTGTCCAGGTTTTGCAGAATTAAAAGACATTTAGAAGAGGTTTAGATGAACAAAGAAGTTGAAAAGTAATACAGGAAGTTCCCATATCCCACCCCTCCAGTTTCCCCTATTAATATTAGCTGACCTGAGTGTAGTTCATTACTTATAAAGGGTGAAACAACATCAATACTTCCATCAATTAAATGTCAACAGTATACATGAAAATCTGTTTTTTATGCTTTGACATTCTTTTTGTTTTTCAAGTTTTCAGTTGTATTCTAGTTGGTTACCATATAGTGTAACATTGGTTTCAGGAGTGGAATTAAGAGATTCATTGATTACATAGAATACCGAGTGCTCATCACATCAAGTACCTTATTACCCATCGCCCATTTAACCCACCACTATCCTACCTCTCCTCCAGCAACCCTCAGGTTGCTCTTTATGTATAAGAGTCTCTGGGGCACCTGGGTGGCTCAATTGGTTGAGTGATTTGATTTCACTCAGATCATGATCTCAGGGACATAAGAAGAAGCCCTGCATCAGGGCACTGCTCAGTGAGGAGACTGCTTGAGATTCTTTCCCTCTGACCCTCCCTTGAGCCCACTACTCCTACACTTGTGTGTGTGTGTGTGTTTATGTGTATATATAACAATAGATATAGATAGATAAATAGATAGACATATATCTAACCATAAGGAAATAAACCTTTAAAAAAAGAGTCTGTGACTCTTTGCTGACATATTTGCAAATGTCTTATCAGATAAAGGGTTAGTATCTGAATCTGCTCACACACACACACACACACACACATATTAATACTGGAATATTATGGATCACCAAAGTATGAAGTTTCTCTACTTCTAAAAACATGAATGTTGCTGAAGTGTATTATACTAAGTGAAATAAGTCATTCAGATAAAGAGAAATTTATAAATTCTCTCATATGTGGAATTTAAAAAATAAAACCAATGAACACAGGGTATAAAACAAACAGAAAAAAGGAGTAAGAAAAAGGAGTGGAAATGAAAATGAAAACACAGCAGTTCAGAACCTTTAGGATAGAGTGAAGGAAGTCCTGAGAGGAAGTATAGAGCAAAACAGTCCTTCCTCAAGAAACAAGAAAATTCTGAAATACACAGCCAAACTTTTCACCTAAAGGACCTGGAGGAAAAACATCAAACGAAGCCTACATCCAGAAGGAAAAGAGAAACAATAAAGATTATAACAGAAATCAGTGAAAGAGAAATCAATAGGACAGTAGAACATACTAAAGAAAAAAAAGTATTTACTTAAAAATAAAAGGACATATCATGGACCATTTTGGAAAGAAGTAATAAGATCACTAGCCAGACTTATGAAAAAGCAAAGACAAACACCCAAAGAAATAAAATCATAAATGAAATAGGAGAGAGCAGAACCAACACCAAAGATACAAATCGTAACAACAGCATATTATGAGCAAGTATATGCCAAAAATTTGGCAATTTTGGAGAAAGTGGAGCAATCCCAGAAACATACAAGCTATCAAAACTGAAACAGGAAGATAGTAAACCTGAACAGACCCATAAATAAGAAGAAATTGAAGCAGTAACCAAACATCTCCCAAGATTCCAGAGCTGGATGGCCTCCCAGCAGGATTCTTCCAAACATTTAAAGAATCCATTCCTATACTTCTGAAGCTATTACAAAAAAAGAGAAATGGAAGGAAAACATCCAAACTCTTCACATGATGCCAGCATTACCTTGATCCCAAAACAAGACAAAGTCCCCACCATAAAAGAGAATTACAGACTAATATCCATGATGAACATAGATGCCAAAATTCTCACCAAGATACTAGCTAATAGGATGCAACAGTAAAGGGATTATTCCCCATGACCAAGTGGCTCTTATTCCTGGGCTGCAGGGGTGGTTCACCATCTGCATATCAATCAATGTCCTACTGAACCAATATAATGGGATACTTTATTAAGTTTTGAAATACAGCCGCACAGCAAAATGTAATTTTTAGCAATCCCTTTCTCACACCACACACAAAAATAAACTGAAAAGGGATGAGAGACCTAAATGTGAGACAGGATTCCATCAAAATCCTAGAATAGAATACAGGCAGCAAATTCTTGGACCTTGGTCACAGCAACTTCTTGTTAGACATGTTTTTAAAGGCAAGGGAAACAGAATCAAGAAATGAACAATTGGGACTTCATCAAGATAAAAAGCTTTTGCACAGTAAAGGAAAGAGTCCGTGATACTAAAAGGCCATCTGAAGAATGGGAGAAACTATTTGCAAATGTCTTATCAGATAAAGGGCTAGTATCCAAAATTGAGAAGAATTTATCAAACTCAACACACAAAAACCAAAAAGTCCAGTCAAGAAAAGGCACATAAACAATGAATTCTGGAATACTGAAAATAAATAAGTAAACATTTTTTAAAAAGAAAAAGAAAAGAGGGTTCCTTTTTCTCCACATCCTCTCCAACACATGTTGTTTCCTGTCTTGCTAATTTTGGCCATTCTAACTGGTGTAAGGTGGTATCTCAATGTGGTTTTAATTTGAATCTCCCTGATGGCTAGTGATGATGAGCATTTTTTTTTCATGTGTCTGATAGTCATTTGTATGCCTTCATTGGAGAAGTGTCTGTTCATGTCTTCTGCACATTTTTTGATATGATTATCTGTTTTGTGTGTGTTGAGTTTGAGGAGTTCATTATAGATCCTGGATATCAACCTTTTGTCTGTACTGTCATTTGCAAATATCTTCTCCCATTCCGTGGTTTGCCTCTTTGTTTTGTTGACTGTTTCCTTTGCTGAGCAGAAGCTTTTGATCTTGATGAAGTCCCAAAAGTTCATTTTCACTTTTGTTTCCTTTGCCTTTGGAGACATATCTTGAAAGAAGTTGCTGTGGCAACCTCGAAGAGGTTACTGCCTATATTTTCCTCTAGGATTCTGATGAGAGACTATGGATTCTGATGATTCCAGTCTCACGTTGAGGTCTTTTATCCATTTTGAGTTTATCTTTGTGTATGGTGTAAGAGAATGGTCGAGTTTCATTCTTCTACATATAGTTGTCCAGTTTTCCCAGCACCATTTATTGAAGAGACTTTTTTCCACTGTATATTTTTTCTTATTTTGTCAAATATTATTTGACCATAGAGTTGAGGGTCCATATCTGGGCTCTCTACTCTGTTCCACTGGTGTATGTGTCTGTTTTTATGCCAGTACCATGCTGTCTTGGTGATCACAGCTTTGTAGTAAAGCTTGAAATCAGGTAACATGATGTTATCAGTTTTATTTTTGTTTTTGAACATTTCCTTAGCAATTTGGGGTCTCTTCTGATTCCATACAAATTTTAGGATTATTTGCTCCAGCTCTTTGAAAAATACCGGTGGAATTTTGATCGGAACGGCGTTAAAAGTATAGATTGCTCTAGGAAGTATAGACATTTTAATGATGTTTATTCTTCTGTTCCAAGAGCATGGAATGGTCTTCCATCTTTTTGTGTCTTCTTCACTTTCTTTCATGAGTGCTCTGTAGTTCCTCGAGTACAGATCCTTTACCTCTTTGGTTAGGTTTAGTCTCAGGTATCTTATGGTTCTTGGTGCTATAGTAAATGGAATCGATTCTCTAATTTCCCTTTCTGTATTTTCATTGTTAGTGTATAAGAAAGACACTGATTTCTGTACATTGACTTTGTATCCTGCCACGTTGCTGAATTGCTGTATGAGTTCTAGTAGTTTGGGGGTAGAGTCTTTTGGGTTTTCCACATAAAAAATCATGTCATCTTCAAATAGAGAGAGTTTGACTTCCTCATTGCCAATTTGGATACCTTTTATTTCTCTTTGTTGTCTGATTGCTGTTGCTAGGACTTCTAATACTATGTTGAACAAGAATGGCAAGAGTGGGCATCCTTGTCATGTTCCTGATCTCAACGGGAAGGCTGTGAGCTTTTCCCCATTGAGGATGATATTTGCTGTGGGTTTCTCATAGATAGATTTTATGAAGTTCAGGAATGTCCCCTCTATCCCCATACTTTGAAGTGTTTTACACTGTTGGTGGGAATGCAAGTTGGTGCAGCCACTTTGGAGAACAGTGTGGAGATTCCTCAAGAAATTAAAAATAGAGCTTCCCTATGACCCTGCAATTGCACTACTGGGTATTTACCCCAAAGATACAGAGTAGTGAAAAGAAGGACCATCTGTACCCCAATGTTTATAGCAGCAATGGCCACGGTCGCCAAACTGTGGAAAGAACCAAGATGCCCTTCAATGGATGAATGGATAAGGAAGATGTGGTCCATATACACTATGGAGTACTATGCCTCTATCAGAAAGGATGAATACCCAACTTTTGTAGCAACATGGACAGGACTGGAAGAGATTATGCTGAGTGAAATAAGTCAAGCAGAGAGAGTCAATTATCATATGGTTTCACTTATTTGTGGAGCATAACAAATAACGTGGAGGACATGGGGAGATGGTGAGGGGAAGGGAGTTGAGGGAAATTGGAAGGGGAGGTGAACCATGAGAGACTATGGACTCTGTAAAACAACCTGAAGGTCTTGAAGGGGTGGGGGGTGGGAGGTTGGGGGAACAAGGTAGTGGGTATTAGGGAGGGTACGTATTGCATGGAGCACTGGGTGTGGTGCAAAAACAATGAATACTATTACACTGAAAAGAAATTTTGAAAAAGATGTTAAAAAAATAAAAAAAAAATAAAGTCCAGCTAGTTAACAAAAAAAAAGAAAGAAAGAAAGAAAGAAAAAGACAATAGATGTGAGCAGACATTTCTCCAAAGAAGTCCTACAAATGGCCAAAAGACACGTTGAAAAAATGGTCCACACCACACGGTATCAGGGAAATACACATCAAAACCACAATGAGGTACCACCTCACATCAGTCAGAATAGCTAAAATGAGCAACTCATGAAACAACAGGCGTTGGCGAGGATGAGGAGATAGGGGAACATTCTTACAGTGTTGGTGGGAAAGCAAAGTGGTGCAGTCACTGTGGAAAACAGCATGGAGATTCCTCAAAAGTTAAAACTAGACTACCCTGTGACCCAGCAATTACACTTATAAGTATTTATGCAAGGGATACCAAAGTAATGACCCAAAGGGGCACCTGCACACTAATGTTTATAGCAACAATGTCCACAGAAGTCAAAATGTGAAATATCCATTGACAGATGAATCGATAACAATGATAGGGTAGGTATACACAAACACGCATGTGTGTGTGCGCGCACACACAAACACACTCAAATATTACTCAGCCATCCAAAAGAATGAAACGTATTTGCAATGATGCGGATGGAACTAGAAGGTGTTATACTAAGTGAATAAGCCATTCAGAGAAATACAAATACCATATGATTTCACTCAGATGTGGAATTTAAAAAACAAAACAGATGAATGTAGGGAAGGAAAGGAAAAATTAAATAAGAGGAAACCTGATGAAACTGCAAGAGATTCTAAACATAGGAAACAAATTGAGAGTTTCTAGAGGGGAGATGTGAGTGGGTGGGGTCCCTGGCTGATGGGCATTAAGGAACGCACTTGACAGAAAGGAGCACTGGGGGTTTTATGCAACTGATGAATCAGTAAATTCTACCCCGGGAATGAAGAATACACTATAAGATAATTAAATTGAATTTACATAAAAAGTGAAGCAAAAATACAGTAGTAGTATATGTCTATCCTGGGAAAAGAGATGGTCTTGGAAAAGTAAAACATAGTTGCAATTTAGCTGAACTTCCAACACGCGGGGGGCGGGGGGGGCGGGGGGGGCGGGGGGGGTGCTGGAACTCTCTCATCATAACCAGCAGGCATTTTGGTGTTTTCCCTTTTTCAGATTGACTATTTCTCGTTGATTAGATTCCCTCAAGTGACAATTGAAAGATCATATTTCCAATTACTTTCCTGTTGCTGTCTTTGCCTTCCTTCATCCAGCAAGGATGATGGCCCAGCAGCAGCTCAGCCCATGTTATTAACCATCTGGATCCATACACTTTTGCCTATAGCCCCCATCAGGCAAAGCTCCCTGAGTCATTCCTGAGCTACCCCACCAGCGTCCTCACGGTTTCTTTGTATCTAACTAGCTTCCTTGGATGACCTAATGGAAGACCTTAGCAGTGACAGTGCCGAGGCAAAGGCCCATCCTTCCCCAAGGTAAGCTTTCTTTTCTGTATCTGAGGTACACATGTAACCTTATTGCATTTTTTTTCAATTTATTTATTTTCAGAAAAACATTATTCATTATTTTTTCACCACACCCAGTGCTCCATGCAAGCCGTGCCCTCTATAATACCCACCACCTGGTACCCCAACCTCCCACCCCCCTGCCACTTCAAACCTTATTGCATTTTAAAGTGAATTAAGATATGAAAATATGAGCATGCGCATCCCAGTTGATATATACAACTTACTTAGTGGGATGGATGTTAAGTAAAATCTGTTACCTACTGATTCCTGATTCTAAAGACTTTGAAACAATTGGAGTGTCAGTTGCAACACACAGGGTAGTGATCTTTTTACCAGTAACAATTTCTCCCCCCTGGAAATAATTCCCTAATTGCCAACCCAAAGGGACTTGGGGGGAGTACATGCTTTAGGAAAATTTGATGCCTTTGTCTATGAGTAGGCTTCCCCTCTTCTTGCTTTTTGGTTCTCTGGTCTCTATCACAGATTCCCACCTGGTTTTCTATTGCCACCAACTTAAGAAGAAAGATCTACAAGCAGGACCTTGGATGAGCTAATCTTCAGAGCATTTTCTTTCTGTAATAGCAGACTGGTCAGGAGGATAGTGAAGGCAGTATGTATTCTGGAGTCACTCACTCGATGAGGAGAAAACTGGGAGATGAGAAAGGTGGGGCTGTTCTGGCAGTTTCATGTTGAGAGCCACCTGATTCCAGCTTCATGGTGGGACTGAGAATAGGGCATGTGGTGACAAAGGGATTTTCTACGTGAAGACTTCCGGTCACGTTGTATAGTCCCCAGAAGCAAGTGGGGTGGGTTTGCATGCAGGGAAGTAGGTGTATCAGTATGGGAATCTATGTGCAGTGATTCTGGTTTTGATTGTACATTTTTTTCTGTTTCTGTGTGTGTGATACATCGTGCGTTTCCCTAGATTTATATTTCCCTATACATCACAATTAATGATGTCGACTCTCCAAATAAAAATTTCCATCACCATACATGATGAATGCATAAGTATATATAAATTAATCAAACTGTACAATTCAAATCTTCTTCATGATATGCCCCATACACATCCATTAACCAGGAAAACATATATCAGAAGCAGCCAGGAAGAGGATAACTGTCCACAAGATAAACACGAAATCATGCTTCCCAATTCCTGTTACGGAGTCAGTGACAATTCCATTTAATAATGACTCTCACCTCATGGTAGGTCTTGCGACACTGTAAAAGGTCAGAGTCCCTCAGTCTTGCTACTTCACCCACACAACACACTCTTCATCTAAGTGAGTCTTCCCAAGCTCCTCTGAAGCAGTGAGTGCTGGGGCATGGCTCCTTCCTTCAGCAGGTGGCTCTTGGTGCCACCACGTGCCCACACCCAGACCTGGTGGGAATCTAGAAAGGAGGAGTCCCAGGAATTTGGGGGGGGATTCATTCCCTCTTTCCCCACTGAGGTCTAGCATTTACCTTCAGAATAAGGAATAAAAGAATAAAACTCATTCTCGCTTAGAGAATGAGTCTCCCACCACTGATTGTTGTGGAGGTTCTCTTGTTTTGGGCAAAAACAGTGTCACATGAAGTGAGAGACAAGAGGTCTTCTTCAGAGTCTGAGCATCAGTGTGGCCACTTGACTTTCTAGTTAGGAGGATGAAGGGGCACATTTTGCATGTGGGGAAAGGGAACCTCAGAAGTGTAACAGGAGTGTCACTACTCATGTCCCATCCATTGGCCATGGGAGATGGATGGATTATTCTGAAAGCTTCTACAAATAAGCAAGTCAAGATGGTTATTTTAAGTCAATAACAATGGACACTGAGCCACGTTATGGTTTAAGTATTTTTAATTTTTTAATTTTTTTATTTTGGAGCATCCACCCTATGAAAAATACTTGTCTTAATAGGATTTGATTTCCATGTAGGTGTTTTCCCCCAAAGAAAAAAACAAAAAAGCATGAGACTGCTTGATTTTCAAATGTTGGTCATTTGCCCCAGAAACAGTCTTACTTGTTACAAGGGTGCCCTAGAAATCCTAAATCTATAGATCATAGTTTCCACTGCTGGTGAGTGATTCCAAAGATTCAAGATCAGGAGAGGCAGTAGTGCACCTTGTGCACACTTTGGATGATATTTGGCTCCTTCCTGAATGGAGATGAGAAAGGACACAGCCTCCAGTTCACAACAGCAAGCACTGTGCAGACATCTTTAACACCTACAGAGAGTGCCCTTTCTTTCATCTTCTTTTTTTTTTTATCTTTCAATAATTTATTGGTTGCCCATACTTTGCTAAATCGTTTTTTTATTTTATTTTATTTATTTATTTATTTATTTATTTAAATTTTTTCCAATTTATTTATTTTCAGAAAAACATTATCCATTATTTTTCCACCACACCTAGTGCTCCATGCAAGCCGTGCCCTCTATAATACCCACCACCTGGTACCCCAACCTCCCCCCCACCCGCCACTTCAAACCCCTCAGACTGTTTTTCAGAGTCCATAGTCTCTCATGGTTCACCTCCCCTTCCAATTTACCCAAATTCCCTTCTCCTCTCTAACGCCCCTTGTCCTCCATGCTATTTGTTATGCTCCACAAATAAGTGAAACCATATGATAGTTACTCTCTCTGCTTGACTTATTTCACTCAGCATAATCTCTTCCAGTCCCGTCCATGTTGCTACAAAAGTTGGGTATTCATCCTTTCTGATGGAGGCATAATACTCCATAGTGTATATGGACCACATCTTCCTTATCCATTCATCCGTTGAAGGGCATCTTGGTTCTTTCCATAGTTTGGCGACTGTGGCCATTGCTGCTATAAACATTGGGGTACAGATGGCCCTTCTTTTCACGACATCTGTATCTTTGGGGTAAATACCCAGGAGTGCAATTGCAGGGTCATAGGGAAGCTCTATTTTTAATTTCTTGAGAAATCTCCAAACTGTTCTCCAAAGTGGCTGCACCAACTTGCATTCCCACCAACAGTGTAAGAGGGTTCCCCTTTCTCCACATCCTCTCCAACACATGTTGTTTCCTGTTTTGTTAATTTTGGCCATTCTAACTGGTGTAAGGTGATATCTCAATGTGGTTTTAATTTGAATCTCCCTGAGGGCTAATGATGATGAGCATTTTTTCATGTGTCTGATAGCCGTTTGTATGTCTTGATTGGAGAAGTGTCTGTTCATATCTTCTGCCCATTTTTTGATGTGTTTGTCTGTTTCGTGTGGGTTGAGTTTAAGGAGTTCATTATAGATCCTGGATATCAACCTTTTGTCTGTGCTGTCATTTGCAAATATCTTCTCCCATTCCGTGGGTTGCCTCTTTGTTTTTTTGACTGTTTCCTTTGCTGTGCAGAAGCTTTTGATTTTGATGAAGTCCCAGAAGTTTATTTTCGCTTTTGTTTCCTTTGCCTTTGGAGTCGTATCTTGAAAGAAGTTGCTGTGGCTGATATCAAAGAGATTACTGCCTATGTTCTCCTCTAAGATTCTGATGGATCAAATAATCCTAAAATTTGTATGGAATCAGAAGAGACCCCGAATCGCTAAGGAAATGTTGAAAAACAAAAATAAAGCTGGCGGCATCATGTTACCTGATTTCAAGCTTTATTACAAAGCTGTGATCACCAAGACAGCATGGTACTGGCATAAAAACAGACACATAGACCAGTGGAACAGAGTAGAGAGCCCAGATATGGACCCTCAACTCTATGGTCAATCTTTGACAAAACAGGAAAAAATATACAGTGGAAAAAAGACAGTCTCTTCAATAAATGGTGCTGGGAAAACTGGACAGCTATATGTAGAAGAATGAAACTCGACCATTCTCTTACACCGTACACAAAGATCAACTCAAAATGGATAAAAAACCTCAACGTGAGACAGGAATCCATCAGAATTCTTTCATCTTCTTAACCCACAGTGTGACCCTTTTGCCTTCCTCCCAAACACTACACTCTTCTCTTCTTTTCTTCCTTTTTCTTCTTTCTTTCCCTTTAACATTTGTGTTTTCTTTTTTTTCTTCAATTTATTTATTTTCAGAAAAACAGTATTCATTATTTTTTTCACCACACCCAGTGCTAAATGCAATCCATGCCTTCTATAATACCCACCACCTGGTATCCCAACCTCCCACCCCCCCGCCACTTCAAACCCCTCAGATTGTTTTTCAGAGTCCATAGTCTCTCATGGTTCACCTCCCCTTCCAATTTACCCAAATTCCCTTCTCCTCTCTAACGCCCCTTGAACTCCATGCTATTTGTTATGCTCCACAAATAAGTGAAACCATATGATAATTGACTCTCTCTGCTTGACTTATTTCACTCAGCATAATCTCTTCCAGTCCCGTCCATGTTGCTACAAAAGTTGGGTATTCATCCTTTCTGATGGAGGCATAATACTCCATAGTGTACATGGAACACATCTTCCTTATCCATTCATCCGTTGAAGGGCATCTTGGTTCTTTCCATAGTTTGGCGACTGTGGCCATTGCTGCTATAAACATTGGGGTACAGATGGCCCTTCTTTTCACGACATCTGTGTCTTTGGGGTAAATACCCAGGAGTGCAATTGCAGGGTCATAGGGAAGCTCTATTTTTAATTTCTTGAGAAATCTCCACACTGTTCTCCAAAGTGGCTGCACCAACTTGCATTCCCACCAACAGTGTAAGAGGGTTCCCCTTTCTCCACATCCTCTCCAACACATGTTGTTTCCTGTTTTGTTAATTTTGGCCATTCTAACTGGTGTAAGGTGATATCTCAATGTGGTTTTAATTTGAATCTCCCTGAGGGCTAATGATGATGAGCATTTTTTCATGTGTCTGATAGCCATTTGTATGTCTTGATTGGAGAAGTGTCTGTTCATATCTTCTGCCCATTTTTTGATGTGTTTGTCTGTTTCGTGTGGGTTGAGTTTGAGGAGTTCATTATAGATCCTGGATATCAACCTTTTGTCTGTGCTGTCATTTGCAAATGTCTTCTCCCATTCCGTGGGTTGCCTCTTTGTTTTTTTGACTGTTTCCTTTGCTGTGCAGAAGCTTTTGATTTTGATGAAGTCCCAAAAGTTTATTTTCACTTTTGTTTCCTTTGCCTTTGGAGACATATCTTGAAAGAAGTTGCTGTGGCTGATATCAAAGAGATTACTGCCTATGTTCTCCTCTAGGATTCTGATGATTCCTGTCTCACGTTGAGGTCTTTTATCCATTTTGAGTTGATCTTTGTGTACGGTGTAAGAGAATGGTCGAGTTTCATTCTTCTACATATAGCTGTCCAGTTTTCCCAGCACCATTTATTGAAGAGACTGTCTTTTTTCCACTGTATATTTTTTCCTGTTTTGTCAAAGATTAATTGACCATAGAGTCCATATCTGGGCTCTCTACTCTGTTCCACTGGTCTATGTGTCTGTTTTTATGCCAGTACCATGCTGTCTTGGTGATCACAGCTTTGTAGTAAAGCTTGAAATCAGGTAACGTGATGCCGCCAGCTTTATTTTTGTTTTTCAACATTTCCTTAGCGATTCGGGGTCTCTTCTGATTCCATACAAATTTTAGGATTATTTGCTCCAGCTCTTTGAAGAATGCCGGTGGAATTTTGATCGGAATGGCGTTAAAAGTATAGATTGCTCTAGGCAGTATAGACATTTTAACAATGTTTATTCTTCCAATCCAAGAGCATGGAATGGTCTTCCATCTATTTGTGTCTTCTTCAATTTCTTTCATGAGTGTTCTGTAGTTCCTCAAGTACAGATCCGTTACCTCTTTAGTTAGGTTTATTCCCAGGTATCTTATGGTTCTTGGTGCTATAGTAAATGGAATCGATTCTCTAATTTCCCTTTCTGTATTTTCATTGTTAGTGTATAAGAAAGCCACTGATTTCTGCACATTGACTTTGTATCCTGCCACGTTGCTGAATTGCTGTATGAGTTCTAGTAGTTTGGGGGTAGAGTCTTTTGGGTTTTCCATATAAAGAATCATGTCATCTGCAAAGAGAGAGAGTTTGACTTCTTCAGTACCAATTTGGATACCTTTTATTTCTCTCTGTTGTCTGATTGCTGTTGCTAGGACTTCTAATACTATGTTGAACAAGAGTGGTGAAAGTGGGCATCCTTGTCTTGTTCCTGATCTCAATGGGAAGGCTGCAAGCTTTTTCCCATTGAGGATGATATTTGCTGTGGGTCTTTCATAGATAGATTTGATGAGGTTCAGGAATGTTCCCTCTATCCCTATACTTTGAAGCGTTTTAATCAGGAACGGATGCTGGATTTTGTCAAATGCTTTTTCTGCATCAATTGAGAGGACCATGTGGTTCTTCTCTCTTCTCATATTAATTTGTTGTATCACATTGATTGATTTGCGAATGTTGAACCATCCTTGTAGCCCAGGGATGAATCCCACCTGATCATGGTGGATAATCTTTTTAATGTGCTGTTGGATCCTGTTGGCTAGAATCTTGTTGAGAATCTTAGCATCCATATTCATCCGTGATATTGGTCTAAAATTCTCCTTTTGGTAGGGTCCTTGCCTGGTTTGGGGATCAGGGTAATGCTGGCTTCATAAAGAGTCTGGAAGTTTTCCTTCTGCTTCAATTTTTTGAAACAGCTTCAGGAGAATAGGTGTTATTTCTTCTTTGAAGGTTTGGTAGAATTCCCCCAGGGAATCCGTCAGGTCCTGGGCTCTTGTTTTTTGGGAGGTTTTTGATCACTGATTCAATCTCTTTATTAGATATCAGTCTATTCAGGTTGTCGATTTCTTCCTGGCTTAATGTTGGTAGTTTATATTTTTCCAGGAATGCATCCATTTCATCTAGGTTGCTAAGCTTATTGGCATATAACTGTTGATAATAACTTCTGATGATTGTTTCTACTTCCTTGGTGTTAGTTGTGATCTCTCCCTTTTCATTCATAATTTTATGAATTTGGGCTTTCTCTCTTTTCTTTTGGATTAGTGTAGCCAGTGGCTTATCGATCTTATTGATTCTTTCAAAAAACCAGCTTCTAGTTTCATTGATACGTTCTACTGTATCTCTGGTTTCTACCTCATTGATCTCAGCTCTAATCTTGATGATTTCCCTTTTTATGTGTGGAGTTGGTTTGATTTGTTGTTGATTCTTCAGTTCTTTAAGGTATAGAGACAGCTGGTGTGTTCTAGATTTTTCAATTTTTTTGTGGGAGGCTTGGATGGCTATGTATTTTCCCCTTAGGACCGCCTTTGCTGTATCCCATAGGTTTTGGACCGAAGTGTCTTCATTCTCATTGGTTTCCATGAATTGTTTCAGTTCTTCTTTGATCTCCTGGTTGATCCAAGCATTCTTAAGCAAGGTGGTATTTAGCTTCCAGGTGTTTGAGTTCCTTCAGAACTTTTCCTTGTGATTGAGCTCCAGTTTCAAAGCATTGTGATCTGAGAATATGCAGGGAATAATCTCAGTCTTTTGGTATCGGTTGAGTCCTGATTTGTGACCCACTATGTGGTCTATTCTGGAGAAGGTTCTGTGTGCACTTGAGAAGAATGAGTATTCTGTTGTTTTAGGGTGGAATGTTCTGTATATATCTATGAGGTCCATCTGGTCCAATGTGTCATTCAATGCTCTTGTTTCTTTATTGATTTTCTGTTTCGATGATCTGTCTAATTCTGAAAGAGGCGTGTTAAGATCTCCTACGATTAGTGTATTCATATCAATATGACTCTTTATCTTGATTAACAGTTTTCTTAAGTAATTGGCTCCCAATATGGGAGCATAGATATTTACAATTGTTAGATCATCTTGGTGGATAGTCCCTTTGAGGATTATGTAGTGTCCTTCTGTATCTCTGACTACAGTCTTTAGTTTGAAGTCTAATTTATCTGATATGAGAATCGCTACCCCAGCCTTCTTTTGAGGCCCATTGGCATGAAAGATGCTGCTCCATCCCTTCACTTTCAGTCTGCGTTGTATCTTTAGGTTCAAAATGGGTCTCTTGTAGACAACATATGGATGGGTCCTGTCGTTTTATCCAATCTGCAACCCTGTGCCGTTTTATGGGTGCATTTAGGCCATTCACATTGAGAGTGATTATTGATAGATACGTTTTTATTGACATCGAGTTACCTTTGAAGCCTTTCTTTCTGTAGACTGTCTCTATATTTCTGTTCAATGCTAATCTTGGGATTTTTCCTCTTTTATAGAACCCCCCTTAATATTTCCTGCAGTGTTGGCTTGGTGGTTGCATAGTCTTTTAAGCCTTGCCGGTCTTGAAAACTCTTTATCTCTCCATCCATTTTGAATGTCATTCTTGCTGGATAAAGTATTCTTGGCTGCATGTTCTTCTCATTTAGTGCCCTGAATATATCTTGCCAGCCTCTTCTGGCTTGCCAGGTCTCTGTGGACAGGTCTGACGTTATTCTGATGGGCTTCCCTCTGTAAGTAAGGAGCCTCTTTGCCCTGGCGGCTTTTAAGAGATTATACCTACAATTATAATTCCTCAATTTGACTATCAGGTGTCGTGATGTTTTTTTGTAATGTATAATCTTGGGTGGAGACCGTTCAGCCTCTAGTACATGAACGCTGGTTTCATTCACGAGATTGGGAAAATTTTCATGAAGGACTTGTTCCACGATATCTTCTAGACTTCTTTCTTTCTCCTCCCCTTCAGGGATTCCAATAATTCTGACGTTGGAATGCTTCATGGCATCATTTATTTCCCTGATTCTGCTTTCATGGTTTCTAAGCTGTTTGTTCCAGGCTTCCTCCTCCTAATCCTTTCTCTCTGTTTGTCTTCCAGATCACTAATTCTATCTTCTGTCTCAGTTACCCTAGCTTTGAGAGAGTTTAGATTAGATTGGAACTCATTGAGAGCATTGTGAACCTCCTCCCTGGTAGCTTTAAGCTCCGCCCTAACATTGTGAACATCCTTTCTGGTCGCTTTCAGTTCGGCCCTAATCAATTCTGTTTGGTCATCCATGGCTTTCTCCAACCTAGCTATTGCCTGGATAATTGTTAGCCTGAATTCTCTTTCCGACATATTGTCTATGTTGATAGCCGTTAGCTCTGTTGCAGAAGGTCCATCCTCTGTATTTTTCTTCTGTTGGGCATTCCTCCTCCTAGTCATTTTGGCGGGAGATGACTGAACAGATGTAGCTGGATGTATCAACTTTGGTGCAGTCAAGGTGTACCCTGGAACACTTCTGAGCAATCAGGATTCCCCACCCAATCGAGAGACAAAAGAAAAGAAAAAGAAAAAGAAAAATAGAAAAGAGAGAGAGAGAGACAGGAAAGGGAACATGAAAAAGAAGGTTCAGCCCAGATGGGCCCCAAGGTAAGATTTATGAAGTAGACAAACAAAAAGAGATAAAAAGTCTGATACAAGTATATGGCAAGAGAAAAAAAAATATATATGTAAATAAAGAACCTCGTCAAAAAGAACCACAAGTGTAAAATTTATATGCTATCAGGACAAACACAAAAAACACAGAAACACTGGTGGAAGAAGATGGGAGAGTTCTTATAAATTCTCAGTGTGTGTGAGGAAGGTTCTTTGATTCTTCCTGGATGTATCTTGATATCTTTGTTAAAGGACTCAACTTTCCTAAGATATAGGGGATTAAAAATTGGTTTACCTATAGGGGTAGTATTGATTGGGGAAAAGGGATTACTTTGAAGTTTAACTCTATATGAATATTAGAGGATCAAAATAAAAAGGAATAAACTAGACTAAACTAAACTAAAATTTTAAAAAAGGAATTCAAAAAATAAAAATGCAAAAGAAAAACATAGGTGTATGTATCAAAAAGTTCAGGTTAGAAAGGTATTATGGAATTTGATGTACTGTACAGCTCGTTGTGATGGTAAATAGGTTAAAAAAATTACCTATGTGTAAAAAAAAAAAATGAACTGGAATAGTGGGAACGAGTGAACAATACAAGTTTTCCTATGAAGTAGTGGTTGTTCTCTTGTAGTCCTGTTTTTTTTTTTTTTCTTTCTTGGTTTGTTTTCTGGGGGAGGGGCCTGCCACGTGGGTTGTCAGTCAATGATGTTTCCTGAGTTGAGTCCTCTCACCCCCCTCAAGGGGTGGGCTCTGAGGAAACTGGTTTTTTTCAGGCTTTTGTTCTCTGACGGTTTTTATGCTTGTTCACTTTTTTTCCTCTCACCTTGACCGCCTTTGATGGTTTTTGTAGTATTAGAAGAAATCAAACCGCACCTTGATCTCCCTCTCAGAGAGAAGCCTCAGTCTGGGTGCAGAAGCTGAATAACTTCCCCCTTGGCCGCTGGCAGAGCAGGTTCCAAGTTCAGACCCTGGGGGCGCTGGATCTTTTGTTCGTACCCAAAGCCAAGGCAGTGGCGGCTGTCTGGGAGCTCCCGACCACCAGAGAGGTTCTAAGCAGCGATTGCACACTGAGATTTTGCCGCAGGCCTGGGCTGGGAGTGCCCGGCTTGCGCGCACCTCTTCTCAGAGGCGGCTATGGGTCGGGCGCGCGTCTGGGGCACTGAGAATGGGGCGCTGGTCCGTAAGCCCCAGGCTGGGCTTTTGCGCGCCTCTGTCAGGGGAAGAGTTTCAGGTGTTTGGCTTAGGCTTTGAAACAATGGCGTGGGTCAAAGAGCGCCAGCCGGGCCTTTGTAACTCAGGGGAGCTTGAGGGACGTGCGTGCATATTTCAAGCTTTGTGGTAGGGCTAGCGCGCGCTCTGCAGACCGGCGTGGCTCCCATCCACTCACAGGAGCCAGGACCCATGCATTCTTGGGCGCCCTGGCGGCTTAGGGACCAAGAGCGGTTTCTCCGCTGCACTCCCTCTGCCTCAGCGCCGGGGAGGCTGTCTGGGACCGGGGACTTAAGTCCCTGTCCCTAGCCACCCCGATTCCCACAATTTCCCCCACCCCCTGCGATCCTTTGCTCTTTTTATGTGCTTTCAACCAGTCTCCAAGTTACTGCTGGTCCCCAGATGCAGGGCACTCTCGCTCGTATTGGGGTATTACTTTCCAGCCAGTCGCCTCTGGTGGCTCCCTCCCCCTTTTGTTTATCTTCCGATATCAGTCCGCTGTTCCCATTCCGCTTTACCTGCCCACTGGCGTCTTCTGCCCCTGTAGAGATCCAGACGTGTATAATTCTGATCGCAGGCTGATTTCATGGGTGATCGGAGTTCTTTGGTAGGTAATCAGCTCACTTTGGGGTACAGGCTGAAAAGGCGCCTCTTCCTACTCCCCCGCCATCTTGTCCCCCCAACATTTGTGTTTTCTTTTACTCATGCTTTACTAGTGGGAAAAAACCTCGCCTAACTTACATTTGTGCTCTTGACCAATTTGGCAAGTAGACAGCCCAGTATTGTTAACTCAATGCGCATGGCTGAGCAGCAGGTCTCTACTTCCATCTGACATAACTAATTTCATCTGACATAACTAAATAATTAAATGACATTGGGATTTTGATAGGTGTGGCATTGAATTTGTATGTGATATTTTCTAGGACCTGGCTGTTGACCTTACTGTTTTCATTTCCCAAGACCTCAGGTAATGCCTGACACTTGTGCAAGAACCCAGGAAAAACCTATACTTGAATGGTCAGGTCAGGCCAGCAAATACTGTGCAAGGAATAGGCAGTGGAGGAGAGGTAATGTCTTCTTCCTCTTTGGATTCCAGAGCTGTGCTATCCAGAATAATAATCCCTAGACAGATGTGACTCTCTAAAGTTCGTTTTACAAAATCATTTATTAAGTCAATGAACTACAGTAAAATAAAAATAACAAAATAAAATAAGCTCCCTATAGTGGGACACACTAGGAAAATATCATGTTTTCTAGGACAGTGGAATTTCATATTGCTAAATTTGGAGGTGAGCATTATAATGGGCCTGTAGAACTGAGAATGCAAACAATGATTCCTTTAGCATCTCAGTCTCATTTGAAGGTTTGCCACTGTGATCACTGTCTTGCTGAAGCGTTCTGACCCCATCAAGGCCAGCAAAGGTCTGAGAATCCCACTAAAAGGATCAGGGAGATGCTGCATGTCCCACCATAATCTGAACCTGAGTAGAAGGAACGGCCGGGCCTCTCTGTCTAATAAGATGTTTGCTCCTGCTTGTGTTTCTAGAGGTTGGCTTGTGGAGAACATCAAGGACTCCAGCAGTGAGGTGGAAGACTCTCCAGGTAGGAAACAACACAGTAAAAACCAGTGGGAGAGAGTTCCGGGTAACAGTCAGGTTTCCCCTGATGACCTGGAGACTGAGGAAGGTGAATATGAAATCAGAAAGGAAAGGGAAATATGTGTAGAAGATGGATATGTTCATTTCATAATTTCATGACATAATAGGAAGAGGAATTGCATCCAGGGATCTTGAGTATGCTGGGTTCGTACACATCTTTTCTTGCTCTGTTCTCTAAAAAGTAATCTCTCCCAGCACTTGCCTCCCTTTGCCACTATCAAATGTCAAATCTTGGTTTTGTTGGTTACCAGCACTTGGGAATTATGCATGAAGAATGAGGATCCTCTTGTTAGGGAACTATGGCGGATGTATTCTCTGGTGACACAAGACCTCTCTCAGGGACACCTGTAATTGGAGACTAAATTCTTATAGTGTGTGTCATGTGCTGGGTGAGAAGTCAACTCTCTCTATCTTAACTGACAGGACTTGTCACATCACCTTCCTGCTTCTGTCCTTCATTTTCTCTTCCTAAAAGACCACTCCCTTGCCTGAATAGGTGAAGGAATATTTCCTCTGGGATTTTGAAACCCACACCATTGCTGGGTTCATTCCTGGAGGGCTTGGTGGTACTCCTATTTGGACAGAGAGTGGAGACCTGACAGTAGGCAAGGTGTTCTGAGGATCCCCCTTGGGTTGCATGGTGAGAAACAGCTCCCCTTCTTGGAATACCTTTGGGAGAGGTGGCAGAGACACCTTGGGCACAAAGACCAGGCAGGTGCTAACCGGTTTCCCTTCATTAGTATAGGATGAAAGACACTAGCGGAGGGCAGCAAACTTTGGTGCTATCAACCATTCTGTGGTCTTGTGACCATTTTCTGGTACCAACCAGCACCTGGCCACAGTGTGGCTAAACCCTCCCCAGAGAATCTGTGCAGGTCTATGCCACACCAGCCCCTAAAATTTGGTAGTTTTGAAAACCAGCTACACCTGTCATAAAACACAACAGTGTGCCACTGGCAGGCAGACAGCTTGGACACAAATGGTAAAGGCAGGTATGGAATGGAAGGCAGAGACACAAGAAGAGCAAGTGATTCCCTTCTATGAGGGTTATCTAAAGAGTGGTGGGTGTGAACTCTCTTCTCTGGGAACAAGAGAGTGGGGTGCTGCCATTTTCTCCCCCACCCATCAGCACTGACCAACTACAGTGAACAACACAGTGCCACCAAGTAGAGGCCAGAGCCGCTTACACCAAGCCCTAACCTCTCTGCCCTGCAAGTGCATCTGCAGCAAGGTGAGTTCACCTATGAATCTGTATGGCTGACCCCACTCACAGAAGACCAGCACAGATTCCTCCCCTGCAGCAGGTTTACTGATCAGAGAGTACTTCAGAGCTTTAGGTCTAGGTGAAATAAGATCTAACTTCCTTTCTGTTGAACTCTAGCTTCATTTAACAAGAAGACCAAGGCACACTTAATTAAATCTTGCCACACAGTGGATAAGGTCTGGACACTCTGCATTAGAGGGAAGGAGAATCTCTGCACAGCACTGAGCTGAGGGAAGGAAGAGAAAAACACAATAGCAGAGTGCACACTCTGAAACACATCCTGAAGCTTCAGGCCCAAGACAGTATAGGATATGACCTGTTTATTATTTATTTATCTGGACCTCTTTCGATATAACCATTACTCAGGAAATTGAAGGAGAGAGAATGTGTTTCCCAGACAAGCAAAAACTAAAAGACATTGTGAGTACTAACCCATCCCAATAAGAAATATTAAAGAGTGCTTTTGAATATGGAAAAAGAGACCAAAAACAACAAAGACTAGAAAGTACCAAGGGACATCACCAGAAACACCAACTTTACAGGGAACCAATGGCCCTAAATTCATACCTTTCAATCATTAGTCTGAACCCAACTTTTGCATCAATGTGGATGGGGCTAGAGGAGATTATGCTGAGTGAAATAAGTCAAGCAGAGAAAGTCAATTCTCATATTGTTTCAGTTACTTGTGGAACATAAGGAATAGCACAGAGGACATTAGGAGCAGGAAGGGAAAAATGAAGGGGCGGGAATTGGAGGGGGAGACGAACCATGAGACACTATGGACTCCACGAAGCAAGCTGACAGTTTTAGAGGGGAGGGGAGTGGGGGGATGGGTTGACTCATGATGGATATTAAGGAGGGCATATAGTGCATGGAGCACTGGGTGTTACACATAAACAATGAAATCTTGGAACACTACATCAAAAACTAATGATGTACTGTACTGTATGGTGACTAACCATACAGTATGGTGACTAACATAACATAATAAAATATGATAAAATAATAAAAAATTAAAAAGTAATCATTCAGAAAGTAAATGTACTAAATGCTCCAGTCAGATAACATAGTGCATCAGAATGGAAAAAACAAACAAACACACCAAAACAACTGTAGGCTGCCTATAAGAGACTCATTTTAGAACTACAGATATTGACAGACTGAAAAGTGAGAAGACGCAGAAACATTTGTTATGCAATTGATGTCAAGAGAAAGCCAGAATAGCTATACACCAATGGTAGCCATCCTTATATCAGACAAAGTAGATTTTAAAACAACGCCTGTAAGAAGAGATCAGTATGGGCATTACATCATAATTAAAGGGTCTATCCATCAAGGAGACCTAAGAATTCCAAATATTTATGCCCCAGATTTTATCCTTTCAAAGAACTAATTTCAGTTTTATTGATTTATTGATTTTCTTTATTGAGTTGCCATTTTCAATTTTATCGATTTCTGCAGAAAATATTCCTTTTTTCTTTCTTTCTTTTCTCTTTCTTTTGGTTTGCTTGAGACTTACCTTGTTCTTTTATCTAGCTGATTGCTTCAGATCTTTATTTTGTTAATGTATGTATTTAGTGCTCTAAATTTCCCTCAAAGAACTGTTTTCACTGTGGTCCATACATTTTATAAAGGTGTATATTCATTTTCACTAGTTGGAAAATATTTGAACATTCTTTTGAGTGTTGTCTGTTTGATCCACGTGTCGTGTAGCCTCAACAGGTTTTGGAATATTCTAATTATTTTTCTGTTTTTTCCTTCTATGGTCACATTCTTCTGGGTCTGAGAACATAATGTGCATGAGGTCTCTTGTTTTAAATGTGATGAGGTGTGTGGTTCCCTGCCCACCCTCCACCCCTCAGAATGTGCTTATTTTGTTGAATGCTCGGCTGACTTTGGGAAGACTGTGTATTCTGCTATCGCTAGATACATTATTTCATGAATCTCTTTTAGATTCAGTTGACTGAAGATACTGTTCAGTTCATCCTCAAAGACTTTATGCATGATGCATGTATCAGTTCCTGAAAGAGGAGGGTTTCATGCTGAATTTGGGTATCTGAATGTGAATAGTGAATTTGGGTATTTGAATGTCAGTCCACCAAGGGAGTGAATTTTTCCATTTTTCTTTCCCATTGTCAATGGTTTTTGTGTCACATAATTTGATGCTGGATTATGAGGTGCACATAGGTGAAGGATGGTTTATGTCTTATAGGAGAATGGACCCCCTACTCCTTAGATGATACCTCCCTTTATCCCTGTTCATCTTCCTGGATCTGAAGTCAGCTTTGTCTGAAATGAATGTAGCTCCTCTGGGTTACGTTTCATTTGGGTTAGCATGGTGGCTTAACTTTTTCTGCTTCTTTACTTTTAACTGATCTGTCTTCTGACAATTAAAGTTAGCTTCTTCTTTTTTTTTTTTTTTGCTTTATTTTATTATTTTTTAAATTTTTTATTTCTTTTCAGCGTAACAGTATTCATTGTTTCTGCACCACACCAAGTGCTCCATGTAATCCGCGCCCTCTCTAATACCCACCACCTGGTTCCCCCAAACCCCCCCTTCAAAACCCTCAGATTTTTTTTTTCAGAGTCTATAGTCTCTCATGGTTCACCTCCCCTTTCAATTTCCCTCAACTCCCTTCTCCTCTCCATCTCCCCATGTCCTCCCTGCTATTTGTTATGCTCCACAAACAAGTGAAACCATGTGATAATTGACTCTTTCTGCTTGACTTATTTCACTCAGCATAATCTCTTCCGGTCCTGTCCATGTTGCTACAAAAGTTGGATATTCATCCTTTCTGATGGAGGCACAATACTCCATTGTGTATATGAACCACATCTAATGAGTTCCTTGTAGCAGGTTCTTCTGTTTTCAAAATCCATTCTCATGCTCTGTCTTTTAATTACTGCATTGAGAATGCTTGTATTTATTTTTACCTTAATTTCTTTTCATTTTTTCTTATTTTTTTCCTTTTCAAAATTTTACTTAAAGGTTAGCTAGGTAACATACCGTGTGCAATACTGGTTTTAGGAGTAGAATTCAGTGATTCATCACTTGAATACAACAATCATTCTGAACTCATCATATCAAGTGCTCTTCCTCCTTAATACCTGTCACCCATGAAGCCCAACCCCACCCACCCCCCCATCAACCCTCAGTTTTAGCTCAATTTTTAAGATTTTAATAATCTTAAAATAGAGAGGGGGAGAGAAAGAGAGAGAGGGAGAGAGAAACCCCTGCATGGGTGGGGGAAGGGGCAGTTGGAGAAGGAAAATCAGCCTCACTGCTGAGCAGGGAGCCAAATGTGGGGCTTGATCCTGAGATCAAGACCTGACCTGAAGGCCAACACTTAACCAACTGAGTCACCCAAGCACAGCATGTTCTCTATTGTTAAGAGTATTTTATGGTTTGCTTCCCTCTCCCTTTTGTCTTTTTCCCCCTCCCATACGGTGTGTACAGTAGGGATGTCCAGCCTGCTCCAGGTCTGAGAGGTGTCTGAGAAGCTGCAGTTCCAGCAGGCAAGGATAAGTCTCCCGGTGTATCCGTCCGCTGGGACGCTCGATACCCTGGGCTGCATCCTTAAGTCCCAAACACACTTTCATATGCAGGGCTCAGTTCTTCTAGTCACCAAAGTGTGCTACTCTCTATACCCTGTTAGCTGAGCCACAGGAAAATTGAAACAGGTCTGTTTCCCATGCCACCCCTCACCCAAATCGGTGCTTTTGAACCCTTGATTGACAGAGCACAAGAGGAACAGAAACATGGATTTATAACAAGTTCTGGAAGAGATATGGGGGCTTTGGAAAGGAAACAGGAAGAGCGGAGGATTCAAGCTTGGCAGAAGGAGTCCCGCCACATCCAGGCTTTGAGGGAAATATGAGATGAGTTCTTCCTTCACCTGCCCTGTGAAGACTGAGGCCACATGGACTGAACAATAGCCTTAAAACATCCACCTTTGGACAACATTGTAGGACAGACGCTGTGGTTGGAGTGCTGTATCTGTAGGCACTCAGCTGGCTCCAGGATCACAGAGGCAAGTCTATCCATGGATTTCTCTATTCCTAAACGAGGCTCACACATGGTCCAGCCTGGGAGGAAGATGGACATTGGGTGATTCTCCAGGAAGCTATTTCCTGAGGCCAAGTACTTGCCTCTTGGGCCCCAAGGAAGGCAATCCAGACCTGGAGGAAAACATCAGGTCCATGATCCAGCAGTTTAGGGTCTAACAAGCCCTGGGTAGGGGATGGATGCAGCATCCTCAAAGCAAGCATGCTCCTGCTGTGTTCATCAGAGATAGGTAGGAAGAGAGTCCTGGGGAAAGAGCCCCCTATATGCAGTGGGGTAGGCAGCAATGCTAGGCTTTCATCTGAAGTCAGGGATCTCTGAGAGGGTGGGCCCCGGGGAACGTGATATTAGGGGCAGTGGTGGCGCAAAACACAGTCGTGTCTGTGAGGTTGACCTCAGGGTCAGAGGCTGGCTGGGAGCCAGACCTTCAGGTGTGCTGAAAATAGGCTGAATGTGGCAGCAGCAGTGATGGGCAGGCTGGCCTGAGGACGGGCACTACTAGGACTAGAGTGGAAGAGGAGCTCTACCAGTTGAAAACCGGAGAGTATGATGGGGACTCCCATTTCAGATGTGCTGGGAGCAGGAGGGAAGGCACAATTGGCATGATCTTCAGCTGTCACTGAGGCCTTGGGTTGCAGAGGGCCTCCTCTCTCTCCCCATGAGAGTGGAATCTGGGAGGAGGTTCACCATAAATGGGGACAGGAACTGCCCTTGCTTCTGGAGCTGGCCAGTCAGGAGATGGGCTTCTCATGCAGACTCCCTACCTGGTGGGGGAGGGGGCAGGGGCAGTGGTTTGGGGACCCAGCAGGTCTGCCCTGCCTGATACTTGGGAGTCAACAGGGGTCAATCAGCCAGTGGGTCAGAGCTGAGGACTGATTGTGAAGAGGTGACTGGAAGGGGTTCTGACACAAGCTGTGTGCCCTCTGAGATAAAGGACACGCAGAACTTCCCCTCAGTTGGAATCCAGGGTGGCCTCTGGGCCCTGGAAGTTGTGTGTCTTCCTGCATCTCTCCTCCTGTGTATTCCTGCTGGGGGCTAGAGGAAAGCTGGAGGAGAAGTGGACCTTGCTGCAGGCAGGAAGAAAGAACTGGAAGGCTCTCCAGTGCTGTTGTTGAAGATGGCCTCAGTGTCCTCCAGAAGTGCACTGGGCATGACCTGGAGTGCTGCTTCCTCCTCAGAAGCTAGGTCTTCAGCACTGATTCTCAAATCACCTCAGGGGCGGTGGCAGTCTCAGAGGGTCCCTTTGTCTTGTCTTCAGGGGTCCCCAGTCTTATCTCCAGGTTAGAATTGTACACAGCTTGTTTCTGAGGCCTGTAACGGTCAAATGCCTCCTGAACAGTTATTCCGTGGGTGTTACTGTCCCATGGTTCCAGGAGCACCAAAGCTGGAGCTGGACACCAAGGGCCTGTCTGGCTCATGAAGATCCCTGTAGAACTTACACCTGGTATATGACCAGGGCATCATCCTCTGCAGCTGTGAGAAACATGAGGTGGAGCTGTAAGAGATCATATGGCACGTTTGGGACAGTCTCTACAAGAAAGGTAGGATTTCTGGTGGGACATACATCTGAGCTCTGGGGGCTGGAGGTATCTCTGTAGGACCCAAGCCTTTTGGGAAGAAAGAGAAGCTTGCGTGGATCCCCAGAAACTGAATGAAGGTGGTGTCTACCATGCCATCAGGGTGCCTTTCCTAATAGCCCTGCTTCTTTGTGGCTGTGGGTCCTTCTGTTGCTTGGCAGCCCCTTTCCTAGTCTCTAAGAGCCCTCAACATGACTTCTCTGTGGACTGGCCCTGGGCGTATCTGGGTGCTGGATGGCACAGTGGCTCCTGGGTGCTCCTGAACTCCAGAAGGAAAGAGATTGCACAGTGTACATGCTGACCCATTGGACATATTTACACTGGGACCAGATAGCAAAGCTTTTCTCTGAAGGCTTTGACTTCCAGTTAAGGAATAATCTAGAGAAGCTGAAGAGTCACATTAGAAAATGGTGCCATGGAGTTAGCCCCTGTCTCCCACAGGGGGAGGTTCAGGGGGTTACCTGCCATGAAAAGGTAAAGCACATGAGGCCATCCCTTCCCAACTTACTCGGTCCATCTAGAGTGAAATCAACCACAGTGCTGGCCTAGCTGCTATTAGAAATAGACAAGAGTATGGTCATAATCCAAGCAGCCCACTAGATGATGCCCTGAGCACATCCCCCATGGAACCAGTACCTAATTCATGTGTGCACCTGAGCAGGAAGGGCTATGTCCTCCTGCAGCTCCTTGACCTGGAGGCAGGGACTTGGGTGCCTGTAGGGCCACCATGGACAGGAGTGGAGGAGGTGTGTGCTTTAATTTCTGAAAAGCACCCTAGGGCTCAGGGGACCTATGCACATGGACAGCTGCCAGTCAGATAGGGATCCTACAATGTCCCCTCCTCATTACCAGTGCCTGCCATGTGTCCAGAGGGATGCAAAGCAGGGGGAGCTGAGGTCCTGCTGGCATGAGCGCTGGAGGGCCTATGTCTTTCACTCATTTGCCAGATGTCTGAATCTGGAGGTGGTCACAACCAACCCCAAATGTCTCATCACACCGGGATATTAACAGAGATATTAATCTCTGTTGATTTTAGCAGGTTGGGAGGGCAGGGTTGTTTCCTGCAGAGTGACATGAAGAACATCTCCAAGGGCACTCTTCAGAAATAAATCAATGCACACACCTCCTCCACTCCCATCCCTGGTGGTCCAACAGGCACCCAGATCCCTGCCTCCTAATCAAACAGCTGAAGGAGGACATAGCCCTTCCTACTCAGGGGCATGCATGGATTGGGTCCTGGTTCCATAGGGGATGTGCTCAGGGCATAATCTCATGTGCTGCCTGGATTATGACCATACTCTTGTCTACTTCATGGTGGCAGACAATAGCAGCTGGGCCAGCAGTGTGGTTGATTCCACTGTAGACTGAACCAAGTATGTTGAGGGAGGGATGAGCTGCCTGTGCCTTCCTATTCAATGGCAGGCATCTCACATTTAGAATTGCTCTTCATGTTTCTCCTGAAAAACATCACCCCCTGCCCTTCTTCTAGGGCCCTGTACTAGAGAAGTTTTTGATATCTGAAAGGAAGGGAAGAATCAGGCATGACCAGAAACATCCAGGATAGGAAAACACCCATGTGGGACATGACCAGGTCAGGGCCAGCCTTCTCTGGGCCTGTGCAGGTCAGCCCTTCTAACTCCCAGCCTGGCTCACTGCTGGGCCATTCAGGACGGTTCACCATATATCAGTGGTGCAGGCCCAGGTTCAGAGGCCAGGGCAGCGCCGTGGAAGGGGGTGAGGGAGCTGCAGAAACTTCTCCTAGACCCTGAAGAGAGAAGGCCTCAAGTACCTGGATGTGAGCAGGTTCCTCAGGGTGAGCCTCATAATAGACAATGGGTTTGAGCGCTAAAGAGGGGCTATGCATTGCAAAGAGAGAAAGCAAAAAGAAATGAAAGGAAGGAATGTGTTATGGGCATCACGTTGCTGTGTTCATCTGAGTCCTCTGAATCTGCAAAGTAGTCTCTGGGTGGATATGGCACTGATGATGTGGGGGTGGCCGTTGGAAAGGAAGTCGGAGTTAGTGGAGGAAGCAACATAGACCCCACTGCTCCAGGAAGGAAGTACCCTGAATTCTGGGTGATTGGCCCTCAGCTCCAAGTCCTCTCCAGGCTCCAGCCCTTGATGTCTGCAGGGAGGGAATGGGTGTCTGTTCTCTGACCTGCTCTTCCAGCCTCACATTCTCTCCATGACCAGAAATGGATGGATGCCTGTGTCCTCCTGTCCCTCCTGCGGGAGATCACTGTCCTCACAAGAATCTGTGCCTGTTATTACCTTCCTCCTTCCTGGATCCTCTCCTGCCGTGTTCCCCTCCCTCTTCCTCTCCTAAGATATGCTTCATTTCCTTTCTGCTGTCAACCTCCACCAATCACATTGTTATGAAGTAGGGAAGCACTGGAGGACAGAGAGTCCATGTGCTGGCACCCACTCACTAAATCCACTGATTCTTCTTGTTGGGGAGTTGCTGTCCTGGGTCTGGCATTGCTGAAGACCTTGAGGGAGAAAGTGTCAACTACCTCCATGTAGCCCATGTCTGTTCTGAGCCTGTCATGACCATACTCAGGAGACAGCCTTACCCCTCCCCCAATTCCTAGAACCATTATAAAGGGTGAGTGAAATTTAGAGGATGGTAACTTGTTCAATTTCCCTTAGTCTCTCAATGAGGCTCTGGGAAGTAGACAGCTGTGTGGCCACATAAACATAAAGCATCTGCCAGGGGTTTGCCATGACCATTGGAAGGAAAGCATGAGGAAAGGTCACAGGGTGGTCATGACAAGGATGTGAAAGAGGCAAGGCCGACACCATCTGGCAAGAACACTTGGTACTGAGAGGAGCAGTGACCCTTTGGCCCACTGCCCAGAGGTTCTGCCCTGGGACAGGACAATGACAGGACGATCACAAGTGACAGGTCAGTGGGGCTGTTAGTACAAGAGTCTGAAACAGGCCCAGCAGCCCCTCACACAGTCCTCTAGAATGATTGCCCACCCTGGAGCTTCTGCAATGCAACTGCACACGGACCTTCTTCTGACGGAAGCACATGCCCTTATGTGACTCTGGGAAAAGACACTGGAGTATATGCAGTTATGCCAGAGGGAATTTCTTTAACAGTGCAGCTGTGGGAGTGGTCCTTAAGGAGGCACAAGTACCACAAGAAATACGGTGTTACAGGGATACCTGGGTGGCTCAGTCATTAAGTGCCTGCCTTTGGCTCAGGTCATGGTTCCAGGGTCCTGGAATCGAGCCCTGCACTGGGCTCCCTGCTCCGTGGGAAGCCTGTTTCTCCCTCTTGCACACACCCTGCTTCTATTGCCTCTCTTGCTCTATATCTCTGAGTCAAATAACTAAAATCTTAAAAAAGAAGAAGAGGAAGAAGAAGAAGAAAAGGAAAAAGAAAGATAGGAAGGAAGGAAGGAAGGAAGGTGAAAGGAAGAAAGAAGATGAAGGAAAGAAAGGAAGGAAGGAAGGACAGGAAATAGGAGGTAGGGTGGCATGGAGTGGGGGGTAGGAGGAAGAGAGGGAAGGAGGAAGGAAGGAAGGAAACTAGGAAGCAAGCAAGGAAGGAAATATTAAAGAAGGAAGGAAGGAAGGAAGGAAGGAAGGAAGGAAGGAAGGAAGGGGGGAGGAAGATGGTGTCCTAGAAGTTGTACAGGCTAGAGTTACTCTCCTTGACCACCTGGCACAAACTAGAACTTTGACTCTGGGTCAGGTGTTTGTGAGAGAGTTGTGTCCCTGCCAGAATACATTCACGATAAGTCATTAACAGAATGGTCCTCTCTGAGACACAATTCCCAAGAGGTGCCAAGCAAACA
This sequence comes from Neogale vison, assembly GCF_020171115.1. Lineage (NCBI taxonomy): Eukaryota > Metazoa > Chordata > Mammalia > Carnivora > Mustelidae > Neogale > Neogale vison. The sequence goes on from NC_058096.1 coordinate 155,512,928, forward strand.
AAACCACGATCAGGCATTCAGCAGTGGCAGAGGGAGGGGAGTAGAGGTTTTATGGGAACGAACGTTGCAGAGAGCAAAGCAAGAACAGACTTTTTCCAAGACAGCACACTCAAAGCCTACAGTCACAATTCCTCTTCCTCTTATGTCATTAAGATATGAAGTGAGCCAATCAGTCTTTGACACCTATTTCCCTGTTCTGATTTCACATGCACTTTTGCAGTCTCCAGATCAGTGGTTGCAACCTGATCGTTACCTGGAACCCTCTCCCACTGATTCCTACCTAAGTGCTATTCGGATCAGGAGAGTCTTCCCCCCTCTGGTTGATACCATCATCCAGGATCTCCACAAACAAATCCATAGAGACACAGGCATGAGCAATCCCGTTATTGGAGAGAGGGGCCCAGCCATTCCTCCTACTCTAGTTGAGGTTGTGGTGAGTCATTCAGCATCTCCCTAAAATTTTCCATGGGATCCCAGAAGTCTGTTAGGCTCGGAGGAATCAGAGCCCTTCAGTAAGACATTTATCACAGTTGCGAATCTGAGATGTGATAGAGATGCTACAGGAATCATCATTCACACTCAGTTGTTCAAGTTTATTATAGCTCTCACCACCAAATGTAAGGCCCTGATTCCAACTCTTAGGGATACACATGAAATGTGGTTAGTGTGACTGAGAAATATGTTTCTTTCCTTGGAATTAAGTGAGTTAAAGAATGATGGAATAAAATCAGTTAAACACAGAGAGATACAGGCTAATGGCTAGCACTCTGGATAGCAGAGCTGTAGAATCCAAAGATGAAGATGTAAGTGCCCATCCCTTCATGGTTCCTTGCTGAGTAGTGTGCTGGCCTGATTGGGTCATTCATTTGCAGGTATTTACAGTAACAGAACAGATAATACCAAAATCCCCAGGGAACCTCGAATAGCGAGCATGAGAGAAGAGTGGAAGCTCCATTCTTCCTGACTTAAAATGCATTGCAAGCTACAATACTCTAACCATATGGTACTGCCATAAAAACAGACAGAACAATGGATCAGCATAGAGAGCCCCCAAATGAACACACATACACGGGCACAGGATCCTTAGCAAGGATGCCAAGACTGCACCATGGAGAAGGATAGTCTCTTCAACAATGGAGAGAATGGAAAGGGAGAAGACTTGTGCAAATTCACATTGCAAAAGGAGCTAAGATTCAAAATATATAAGAAACTCCTGCATATGAATTGCAAAAACAACCCAAGAAAGCCACCCACCCAGTTTGATCATGGGAGAAAGACTTGAGTGGGCATTACTTCAAAGAAGATTTACAAATGGCCAACAGACATATGAAAACCTGCTCCACATCCCTGATTACCGTGGATGTGCAGATTCAAAGGACAAAGAGATATCACCTCACTTGTTCAGATGCCAGTTACAGAAAGAAAAGAAGGAAAGGAAAAGGGAGGGGAGGAGGTGGGGGGAGACTAAGGAAAGATGAAAATAAAGACAGAACCATAGGGAATATTGATGAGAATAAGGGAAATCAGAGCCTTGGTACACAGAATGTAAAATGGTACAGACATAATGAATGAAAAACAATAATGAGTATTTCAAAGAACCGCAAATAGAAGTACCACATGATCCAGTGGTCACACTTCTGGACATAGTGTGAGGGGAAAGGAAACCAGCTTCTCTAGCACAGAGCTGCAACGTTATAAACACTGCAGCGATCTACACTATAGCCAGGAAATGGAAACGGCCCCAGTGTCCATACACAGGTGAATTAAAAAATTGATGAAGAAAATGTGGTACCTTAGTACAGTGGAATATTATTCCAACTTCAAAAGAGAAGTGAACTTATCATATGCGGAACCAGGAATGAGCCCGCAGAGCCTTATTCTAAGCATAATATACCAATCACAGAAACACAAATACTGTGTGTTTGCATGACCATGAGGTGTATAAAATGGTCAAAGGCATAGAAACAGAGCAGAGGATTGGTTGCCAAGCACTGGGAGGGGGCGGTGAAGGAAGTGGGGAGTTGATATCATGGGCTTTGGTCCTGCATGAGAATTGGCCCCACCTCTGACAGATGTTAACATGCCTGGTCCTCTGTGGGACCTACATCCACACCTTTCACAATCTCTGACTCACCACAAGCATGTGGGCTTTCTCTGCGGTCCTCACTAATGACTAGTCTTCTGTGGGCTGTTAAACGCACATGAGCTGCCCTGGGTTATTTGTCCATGGAGGCCACTTAAAATGTTGGGCAATGGAGATAAGCATCTCCAGGTATGTAATGGATGTGGGACTTGCTCTGTGACTGATGGTCCCATAGTTGAGTGATAAGTGCAGGTCAGCAGCCCAGAGCTACAGCACTGGAATGTGGGCCTGGGTTCCTATTTTTGCTTTTCCACATAGAAGGCAAGAATTTGGCCATTCATCCCTGCAGCATCTCCTTCTGAGGAAAGGGAGTTTTAAGCAAATCTCCAAGTACGGCTGTGTTGAAAGAGGAGAGTGGTATTGTATGCGATACATTTATATGCATTGTATGTGCAGGGTTGATGAGATTTTCTTTTTTTTGGAGAAGTTTGACTGTTGTGTAAGTGGGAAATGCCTCCTGGGGAAACACACACAGACAGACAGAAAGGCGCACAGACACAGACACACATACACTGACAGTTGCACCACACAGATGCACACAGCCAACCTCAGCACTCACACACCAGAAACCACACCATCTAAATGACCTATTGCCTCTGAGAATGTAGAACAAGGTCATAGTTCCTTACAAGACAGGTTCTCTCATTAAATCTCAACATCCATTCCCAAAAGGAATGCAGAATCAGGGTGATCCCTGCAGACTGAAGCAGACAAGCATTTCTCATCTTCTTCGTCAGTGATGTTGGACTTGAAGAAGACTATTTTTATAAAAACATGACCTGTATGATGTTCTTCATCCACTTGCAATTAGCGAAAAGATTACAGTGTGAGGAATACATCACACTATAGAGTGTTTACACAGGTGTTTTGTTTCTATTTCAGAAACCAAATGGCAGCCAGGGGTTGAGTCAATGGCCCCAAAACAAAACACAGTGCACAAGGACAATACATTTCATACAAGATCATGCAAGGCCATTTTGATGAGGAAACCAAAAATCCAAAGACAAACGCTTCTGCCGAGGAAAGTGCTCACTACCATACAGCTTGTAGCTGATGTTGTTATTCAAAAATACCCTATTGTATCAGGTATCACACTCTCACTTGAAACTCTCCCCACTGACATAATTAGATAGATCACCTGACATGTCCAGGCTCCAAATTTAATAGCTTAGTTCTCTTGAAGAAGAATACTAAATGTCTCTCTTAGACAAAAAGAGCTTACCTTGGAGAGGGTTGGGTCTTCTTCCTGTGGCATCCAGCCGAGAAGCTCTTGTACAAGGCACTCTGTGGGAGCTAGGAGTAGACATAGGACTAATCAGGACCCGGTAATGCTGCTCAGCAATGAGCCAGGGAGCTCTGTGGGATGTGGAACAGTGTGGCAGTGTGCTTATGGGTGGTGAGTAAGGATAGACTGAGCTGCTGCTGGGAAGTGCTCCTTGATGGACAAAGAAAGGCAGAGTGGACGAACAGAAAGGAAAGAGAAACTGGACCTTCGGTTTTCTTGCTATGAGGAGACTATTTGGTATGAAAGAGTCAGTCTAGAAAAGGATTAACTGTAACATGCCTGCTATTTTGTAATGACAGAGTCCCATGACCTCTCCTGCATCTTTGAGGTTCAACTAAATGCCGCTCTCTTCTTTGTATACCAGTTCTTCTCTCAGGATGCCCATAGGCTGCTACTGTACGGATCATGTCTCTGTAAGGCTTTCTACTTTACTGGGAGACTGAAATCAATCCTAGGCAAATATCTATTATAGTTGTTCATGAATCAATTATCCTAAAAGAAATCACTTATGAAAGACTTGGAATACTGACATTGTACCATTTTAAAATGTCTGTTTTTCTTTTTCTTTTTCTTTTCACTGAAATTCAAATTTGTTAACGTATAGTGTCATTTTGGTTTCAGGAGTAGAGTTTCATGATTATCCATCATGTGGTATCCATGTTTCCCTTCTAGTCTTCCCATCCTTTGTATTATGTCTGTGTGTGTGTGTGTGTGTGTGTGTGTGTGTGTGTGTGTCTGGGCATGTTTGTGGGTGTCCATGTGTGTCCATTGAGTCAGGGACCAATTATCCTGCCACAGGCCATTGAGCCAATGGAAAGTTCATTATGGAGATGAGCCAAGGAGCATGGGCCGACACTCTAACCCAGCTGTGCAGGGGATTTGCAACAAGGGTGTTGGGCACCAAGCTCACAACTGAGGTTTCCATTGAGTTCCTATTTCCCACTGTCCCTTGGATGTGTGACTGCAGGAGCCGAGCATTTGTAAGGCTTATGCAAATGTCCTCAAATACACTGAAATCTCTCACGGCTTCTTCTTTGCCTCAGCCACGACCAAGCGATGACCCGAGCACTGACAGATGTTACTTGCACTATCTTGCATGGGCCCTCTCAGCCCTTAGAATCTGTGGGCTGTCCAGGACCATGCTAGCTTTCCAGGTGCATTGCACATCAGTGTTAGGCCTCATCAGCTGTGAAGTGCCCCTATAACTACCCTGCTTTATGTGGCCACTGAGGCTTCCTTCTAATGTTTTGGCTGTCTGGAGGATTTCTGTAGACTCTGATACTACCAGTCATGGACTTAGATGCAGAAACTCCCTTGCTCTCTAATGACCCTGTGGCTGAGAGGTAAGTGCAGGTCTGTGGCCCGGAACATCAACAGTGGGACCTAGGCCTTGGTTCACACTGTGACCTTTCCATGTAGGAAGAGTTAAGAGCTAGGGCCATTCATGTCGGCTCCATCTCTGGTCATGGAAAGGAATACTGAAGCATTCCCCAGATACAAATGCAGAGGAGGAGGAATGAGTCAATGTAAGCAAAACATGCACGTGAGGAGTATTTTCATTTTTCTCTTTAGAAAGCCAACCCCTGCACAGTGCTGGTTAAGTGAGAAAGAGCTCCTGAGGAAATATGTGTGTGCCTGTGTGTGTATGTGTGGCATGTGCACGCACGCACACACACACACACCATACACTCATGCAGTCATGTTTACAATCATGCTGCATAGACTCATACATAGACCCCCTTCCACCCTCACACACAAAACCACATCTAATTTAACGACTTCCTTCTAGAGTCTGTGAAACAGTTATAGCTTTTACAGTAGAGGTGGTTTATATCACTTTCCCTACCCACATTGTCTGTGGGAACTCGGACCCTGGGTGTTTCTCCAAAGGAGTCAGGGCTCCCCCACCTTCTGCATCACCTAGATTGTGTGTGAAAAAGGACTGTCTCTAGGGTATGTACAATTTTGGGTTCCTCCTGCCTCCACCTGCAAATAGAGAAAAGAACCACTGTGAGGATCACACCCTTGTATACAGTGTTTTCCAACGATTTCAGGAAACCAGAACGTATACAAGGTCAATGGCTCCCCCAAATTAAAGAGGACACCTGTAGAAAAGGCCTGAGCTCTCCATGGAAGTAGTCCATTCTGATCAGCAAACACAACATTCTTTTTCAGGAAACGAAAGTTTCCATGAATGGAAAGGCTTGCTACTATACATGTTGTAACTGATACTATCACTTGTATTACCTTCTGTTTCAGCTCTCAGTTGGTTATAGACATACACTCAACATGGCCCCAAACAAGGAAATTGCCTATGGGATTGCTACTGTACATTGTGCTTCTCCTACCTGAATAGGATTGAGAAACAAGAGAGGGAGCGAGAGAGGGAGGGAGGGAGGGAGAGAGAGAGAGAGAGAATACGAGAGATTTCTAACTCAGAAAAGGAAAGATGATGTTAGCTTGGGGAGAGATGGGATGCCTTCCTCCATCCTGTCATCAGGAACATTCTCCGCTGGGCTCTCTGGAGGATCTGGAGGACCCAGAGGAACTGTCAGAACATTGCTTGAATTATTATTGCTCAGGAATTATTCCGGGAGCTTTGCTTGATGCGAACACAGAGTCGCAGTGCATAGGTGTGATAGGTGAACAAGTAAGGACTGAGCTGCCGCTGGGCCCACCTACTTGGGGGATGACAAATGCAAAGCAGAGGAGTAGGAAAGTAGTGAGAAACAGAGCTTTTGCTTTTTTAGCTAAGGGGCTCTAATCAGGATGAAATAGTCAATGTGAAGTACGGCAAACACGAACTGCATGGCTTGTTTCCATGGCAGAGTCCCGTGATGCATCCTACCCAGTGTAAATTCTCTCTTCTCCACATAGTAAAGGACTATTTCAACTTCCATGTGTACAGTAATACAGGTTCTCTTTTCATCAGCTAGTCCTTTGGTTTCTCCTTGCTTTCCTGGGATGTAATATTCATAGTATTTATGTTTCTAATCATCTGTAAGCATACCCTCAGGAGTGTTAATGTCATTCAAAATTTTTTGTATCCATTCTTTTTTTTTAGTTTATTTTTTATTTATTTTCAGCATAACAGTATTCATTATTTTTTCACCACACCCAGTGCTCCATGCAATCCGTGCCCTCTATAATACCCACCACCTGGTTCCCCCAACCTCCCACCCACCTGCCACTTCAAACCCCTCAGATTGTTTTTCAGAGTCCATAGTCTCTCATGGTTCATCTCCCCTTCCAATTTACCCAAATTCCCTAATCCTCTCTAACACCCCTTGTCCTCCATGCTATTGGTTATGCTCCACAAATGAGTGAAACCATATGATAATTGACTCTCTCTGCTTGACTTATTTCACTCAGCATAATCTCTTCCAGTCTCGTCCATGTTGCTACAAAAGTTGGGTATTCATCCTTTCTGATGGAGGCATAATACTCCATAGTGTATGTGGACCACATCTTCCTTATCCATTTGTCTGTTGAAGGGCATCTTGGTTCTTTCCACAGTTTGGCGACCGTGGCTATTGCTGCTATAAACATTGGGGTACAGATGGCCCTTCTTTTCACTACATCTGTATCTTTGGGGCAAATACCCAGGAGTGCAAAGACCTCAACGTGAGACAGGAATCTATCAGAATCCTAGAGGAGAACATAGGCAGTAATCTCTTCGATATCTTTGTATCCATTCTTACAATTTACCCACAAAACTGTTTCACTGGGTTAAAAATACCTTGGCACCCATGAGGAAATAGCTCCACCTTCCCCCCTGCCTCTAGGCCTTAGTACCTCTCAGTGGAATCCTACAATATATGTCTTTCTCTGCCTGCAAATTCCAGTTGTGTGATTCATGCTGCTAGGAAAGTGGGTGTAAAGATTGTATATGTTGCCATATGGGGGAATCCTCAACATATGCATTTGTCAAAACTCATACTATGTCAAATCACAAAGAATGCATTATAGTGTCAATTATGCACTGAGAATGAATAAAAATACATCGAGGTGGTTGCACTGATTGTAAAAAATGTACCACCCCCAAGTAAGAAGTTATTCCTAAGGGGAACTGGAGGCCTATCTAATGGAAATTTTCTGTATTATCTGTTCAGCTTTATGTTCATCTAAACCTGTTCTGAATCCTATCTAGTAAGTTTTAAAAGTTTGGAAACAGTGATTCAGGGAGAGTTCTCTATCTCCCTATATTCCAGATTCAGATAAGTTCTAAGATTTACCTAGAGATGTTGTTTCCCTTTTTATTTTATTTTTTTTTTATTTTTTTTTTCCCAATTTATTTATTTTCAGAAAAACAGTATTCATTATTTTTTCACCACACCCAGTGCTCCATGCAAGCTGTGCCCTCTATAATACCCACCACCTGGTACCCCAACCTCCCACCCCCCCGCCACTTCAAACCCCTCAGACTGTTTTTCAGAGTCCATAGTCTCTCATGGTTCACCTCCCTTTTTAAATTAAAAAAATTTTTTTTCAGTGTTCCGTTGTTTATGCGCCACACCCAGTGTTCCATGCAATATGTGCCCTCCTTAATACCCACCACCAGGCTAACCCATTCCCCCACCCCCTCCCTTCCAAAACTTTCAGGTTGTTTCTCAGAGTCCACAGTCTCTCATGCTTTGTCTCCCCCTCCAATTTCCCCCAATTCACTTTTCCTTGTTGTTTCCTATAAGATTGAACCCAACTTTGAGTTCAATACTAACACCAGTTGACTTAGTCATTTAAATTTGTACACATGAAATTACAGAAAAATGTTCCATCACATTTTTTTTTTTGCTTTTTCATTAGCATAAGGTGCTTAGTGAGAGCGAGAGTACTCTGGATCAACTTCATGAAGAAATTTCCACAATACCTTCCTTTGATTCATCAGTGGATTGGACCTTATTGTGGGGCCAGAAGTGACCTTGTCCGGTCTGTCTATTGATGACAGGTGATTTTCCCGAGTTGGCTGGCACATCATTGTCTGTGTCGTCTTGGCATAAGCCTGAGCAACAGGTAACAGAGGAGAGGGCTGTTGACGACTTTCAGGCTGAAGACCAGAGGGAAATTCGTCATACTTTATACATGGTTCAGTCCTCTGACCACTTCTTCCTCAGCTGCGCAGCAGAGACTCGTGGATCAAAGTAGGAGTTATGAAGATGGTACAGTGTATGTGTGCACTTAAAACCCCCAACAGACAGGTTTTATGGGCAAATATATTTCTTTAGCTGAGACACTAGAGAAACACCACACAGCAGAGTGAGCATATGTGATTGCCTAGGTTCACCCTCCACTTCAGAGGACCATGTCCCCCAGAGATTACGGGGACACCCCTGTACCTCAGTTCCCTCATCTAGGATGTAGAAATGAGTCAACAATTTATTTAGCCCAAGTAAAGCCATAAGAAATGAAAGAACTGGTGTTTGACCATTGTTCTGTAAGTGTTCAGCTATTGAATGATTAGAGAATGAGCTGGACACTTGGTAATGGGTGACGCCAGATAGGGAAGTTGGATGGCTCCACAGCAAGGGAAGATGGAAGCTTACTCCTTAGCCTTTACATGGGACTGATATGTCACAGCTCATGGGGAATATGTACTATTGTCTGATGTGATCTCACATCAGCATTGTTAATGTGGCGGCAAGCAGGGATCCTCACCCATGTTTTACAGTGAAGCTGCTGGAAAATTCATCAGAATTATTGAAAATTAGGGAAGTTAAAATGGAAGGAGCAGAAGAAAATTTCCCAGAGTAGCCACAGTGATGAATGATGGATCTGGAGCAGGAATGTAGTTAGATCCAGGGCATGGGTATCTCTGACCACCCGAGACCTGCCTAGGGCCCTTGTGAAAATGCCCTAGACCCCTGAATCATGACTCCCATCAGTTTCTCCAAGCGTTTTGCCCCAAGCTTTCTATTGCATAGGGTGGGTGCCCTGGAAGAAGCGTCGGGCCAGAGAAAAATCCAAATCTTAACTCAGCCTTATAACTCTATGAATCAGTCCCTGACTCCAGAATGGTGTAATGAATTAAATCTGTGATTCTCAGTGACTTGCTTTTGATCTGGCAAAGGTCTGAGGGACTTGGACTAAGGCCTGCCCAAGAAGGTACCTGGCTACCCTGGCTCAGTGTGCACCTACCTGCTCCTACACATCCTGTCCTGAGTCTCAGTATTGTTCATCCTCTCCAGATCATACAATGGCAGGGAACAAGCTCCTGCCTCCTCTTAAAAGATTCCCTCTATAGGCACAGCCTGGAGATCCCACCCCTGGACTCTATTTGAGAACATTGGGCAGATACTCCATAGGTCAGTTGTGAAAGATTCATTCCACTGAGGAAATGATACTGTCTCTTCTCACCAACAGTCCCCAGCATCACTCAAACAGCCAACAAATGTGTCCACAGTAACACACAAAAATCCCATAAGAATTTCCAGTTTCATTCCTTATGAAAACCCCTTGTGTTCAGACTGCTAATAATTGCCCTCAGACTCTGACATGTACATTGAGGAAGACTTGACTGGTAATTCTCTAATTCTCCAAAAGTAATGACTATTGCTTCAGTGGCAACATCCTCCTGATCTGTTGAAGGCAATGTGGTGTGTTTCTGTGTGTTTTCTCTGTAAGAATGTGTTCAACACTGGTAATTGGAAATAGAACATTTTCCTAAATATCAGAAAAAAGTAAAAGCAGTCAGCTTGATAGAAGAATGACAGCTGTACAATAATATGAAAATTATAATATACATTTAGATAACTCCATAGACCACTGGGAGGGCGCAAATTTAAAAAAAAAATTTAAGTATAACTTAGTGAGAGTTACCTAGTTCATTTGACGAACAGCCCTTAGAACATGAATATGTACTTACCTATAGAACAACAATTCAGATTTCCCATTGTGGGGAGCCTCTTCACCTATTCCTACTAAGCTTCCTCTCAGGACAGAGCGTGACAGTTGAAGGGTGCAGGATATATCATCACATTCCCATGTACAATTTTCCAAGTGATTGTGCCCCTACACAGCATGGGTCCAGGTGCTGTGTTCAGTGTCTGTCTCCATAGGCATGTGTGGCCTTAGGAGGACATATTTGTTTCACAAACTGATCCCAGGCCCACACAGTGTTATTCTGTTTAACAAATTCTGTGAGAGAAAATATCCTGCAAGCCAAACAGAGCTGACAGAAAATTTCTGTGATTCAGGGAATAAAGCTAGCATGTGGGGAATAAAGAGAAGATTCCTTCTTGGTCTAAAACACCATCTCCCATTTCTACTACTGAGCTACCAGACATTTCTAGAACAAAAAATGAAAATTACTTGCAGAGGAAGAAAATAAGCAATAGTAGAATATTGAGTTTCAAATGTCATATATTCTTTGTCTCAGCATGTGATTTTTGAATTATATATATATTTTCTTACACTCTGTGTGATGTATGTTTATTTTCCCCCTGTACACAGCAAATCTATGCTCAAGGTTAGCTCATTTGTGTGAATTCCCTGAACATCTTCCCTTCTCTCTCTGTATATGGAAGAATGGTTATTCTCTGAGTAATGAAGAAAAAAGAATATGTATTCACCAGCGTTGGGTAAAAACACATAATTGGTTCTTTCCAAACATACTTCAGATAAGCAACACTGTGGGATTATATGTGTGCTCTGGCTCCTAATCCTAAACTTAATCACACCCCTTCTGATCCTGTGGCTGTGAGAACTTGCCATGGAAGTCATGTGCCCAGCCCCCAACCAAATTACAAGTGAACATGATCATATAAAGAAGAGGGGGTTGCCAATTTAAAGTGCATTTATCAGTGGAAAGAAGGGTAGGTTGTGGAGAAAGAGGAACCCTCTTATGCTATTGGTGGGAATGGAAGGTGGCACAACCACTTTGGAAAACATTATGTAGGTTCCTCAAAAAGCTACAACCAGAGCTATCCTATGACCCAGAAATCGCATTACTGGGTATTTACACCAAAGATACAGAGGTAGTGAAAAGAAGAGACACATGCACCGCAATGCTCATAGCAGCAATGTCTATGAGAGCCAAACAGTGGAAGGAGCTGAGATGCCCTTCAGGAGATGAATGGATAAAGAAGATGTGGCCCATAGTTTGGCGACCGTGGCCATTGCTGCTATAAACATTGGGGTACAGATGGCCCTTCTTTTCACGACATCTGTATCTTTGGGGTAAATACCCAGTAGTGCAATGGCAGGATCATAGGGAAGTTCTATTTTTAACTTCTTGAGGAATCTCCACACTGTTCTCCAAAGAGGCTGCACCAACTTGCATTCCCACCAACAGTGTATGAGGATTCCCCTTTCTCCACATCCTCTCCAACACATGTTTCCTGTCTTGCTAATTTTGGCCATTCTAACTGGTGTAAGGTGATATTTCAATGTGATTTTAATTTGAATCTCCCTGAGGGCTAGTGGTGATGAACATTTTTTTCATGTGTCTGATAGCCATTTGTATGTCTTTATTGGAGAAGTGTCTGTCCATATCTTCTGCCCATTTTTTGATATGATTGTCTGTTTTGTGTGTGTTGAGTTTGAGGAGTTCATTATAGAACCAAGATGCCCTTCAACGGATGAATGGATAAGGAAGATGTGGTCCATATACACTATGGAGTATTATGCCTCCATCAGAAAGGACCAATACCCAACTTTTGTAGCAACATGGATGGGACTGGAAGAGATTATGCTGAGTGAAATAAGTCAAGCAGAGAGAATCAGTTATCATATGGTTTCACTTATTTGTGGAGCATAACAAAAAGCATGGAGGACATGGGGAGTTAGAGAGAAGGGGGTTGGGGTAAATTGGAAGGGAAGGTGAATCATGAGAGACTATGGACTCTGAAAAACAATCTGAGGGGTTTGAAGTGGCAGGGGGGGTGGGAGGTTGGGGTACCAGGTGGTGGATATTATAGAGGGCACGGATTGCATGGAGCACTGGGTGTGCTGAAAAAATAATGAATACTGTTATGCTGAAAATAAATAAATTAAAAAAAATAAGATGTGGTCCATATATACAATGGAACTCAGCCATCAGAAAAGATGAATACCCAACACTTGCATCAACATGGCTAGAACTGGAGAAGATTATGTTAAATGAAGTAAGTCAAGCAGAGAAAGACAATCATGTGGTTTCACTTATTTGTGGAACATAAGGAGTAGGATGGAGAACATTAGGAGGAGAAAGGGAAAAATGAAAAGGGGGAAATTGAGAGGCAATGAACCATGAGAGACAATGGACTCTGGGAAGTAATCTGTGGGTTTTCAGGGGAGGGAGTGGGTGTATGGGTGAGCCCAGTGATGGGTATTAAGAAAAGCACATATTGAGACAGGAATCCATCAGAATCTTAGAGGAGAACATAGGCAGTAATCTTTTTGATACCAGCCACAGCAACTTCTTTCAAGATATGTCTCCAAAGGCAAAGGAAACAAAAGTGAAAATAAACTTCTGGGACTTCATCAAAATCAAAAGCTTCTGCACAGCAAAGGAAACAGTCAAAAAAACAAAGAGGCAACCCATGGAATGGGAGAAGATATTTGCAAATGACAGTACAGACAAAAGGTTGATATCCAGGATCTATAATGAACTCCTCAAACTCAACCCACACGAAACAGACAAACACATCAAAAAATGGGCAGAAGATATGAACAGACACTTCTCCAATCAAGACATACAAATGGCTATCAGACACATGAAAAAATGCTCATCATCATTAGCCCTCAGGGAGATTCAAATTAAAACCACATTGAGATATCACCTTACACCAGTTAGAATGGCCAAAATTAACAAAACAGGAAACAACATGTGTTGGAGAGGATGTGGAGAAAGGGGAATCCTCATACACTGTTGGTGGGAATGCAAGTTGGTGCAGCCTCTTTGGAGAACAGTGTGGAGATTCCTCAAGAAATTAAAAATAGAGCTTCCCTACGACCCTGCAATTGCACTCCTGGGTATTTACCCCAAAGATACAGATGTCGTGAAAAGAAGGGCCATCTGTACCCCCATGTTTATAGCAGCAATGGCCACAGTCGCCAAACTATGGAAAGAACCAAGATGCCCTTCAACGGATGAATGGATAAGGAAGATGTGGTCCATATACACTATGGAGTATTATGCCTCCATCAGAAAGGATGAATACCCAACTTTTGTAGCAACATGGACGAGACTGGAAGAGATTATGCTGAGTGAAATAAGTCAAGCAGAGAGAGTCAGTTATCCTATGGTTTCACTTATTTGTGGAGCATAACAAATAGCATGGAGGACAAGGGGCGTTAGAGAGGAGTAGGGAATTTGGGTAGATTGGAAGGGGAGGTGAACCATGAGAGACTATGGACTCTGAAAAACAGTCTGAGGGGTTTGAAGTGGCGGGGGGGGTGGGAGGTTGGGGGTACCAGGTGGTGGGTATTATAGAGGGCACAGCTTGCATGGAGCACTGGGTGTGGTGAAAAAATAATGAATATGTTTTTCTGAAAATAAATAAATTGGAAAAAAAAGCACATATTGCATGGAGCACTGGGTGTTATACACAAACTATGAATCATGGAACACTATATCAAAAACTAATGATGTGCTGTAGGGTGAGTAAGAAAAAAAAATGATCAAGTCTTTCCTAAACTGGGAAGGAAAAAATAAAAAATGTGGTAGACTGAAAGGTTTGATAGAACCACTGTCTTCCAGCTACATGCAGAAAAATGAAACTGGACCATTTACTTACACCACACATGAAAATAGACACAAAATGGATGAAGGACCTCAATGTGAGAAAGGAATCCATCAAAATCCTTGAGGAGAACACAGGCAACAACCTGTTCCACCTCAACCACAGCAATTTCTTCCTAGGAACACATCTCTCATCCAAAAGGCAGGGGAAGCAAGGGCAAAAATGAACTATTGGGACTTCATCAAGATCAAAAGCTTTTGCACAGCAAAGGAAACAGTCAACAAAATCAAAAGACAACTGACAGAATGGGAGAAGATATCTGCAAATGACATAGCAGATAAAGGGCTAGTATCCAAAATCTATAAAGAACTTAGCAAATTCAACACCCGAAGAACAAACAATCCAATCAAAAAATGGGCAGAGGGCACGAACAGACATTTCTGCAAAGAAGACATCCAGATGGCCAACAGACACATGAAGAAGTGCTCCATATCACCCAGCATCAGGGAAATACAAATCAAAACCACAATGAGGTATCACCTCACACCAGTCAGAATGGCTAAAATTAACAAGTCAGGAAATGACAGATGCTGGCGAGGATGCAGAGAAAGGGGAACCCTCCTACACTGTTGGTGGAAATGCAAGTTAGTGCAACCACTCTGGAAAACAGCATGGAGGTTCCTCAAAAAGTTGAAAATAGAGCTATCCTATGATCCAGCAATTGCACTACTGAGTATTTACCCTAAAGATACAAATATAGTGATCCGAAGGGGCACGTGCACCTGAATGTTTATAGCAGCAATGTCCACAATAGCCAAACTGTGGAAAGAACCTAGATGTCCATCAACAGATGAATGGATAAAGAATATGTGGTATATATATATATATACACACACACACACACACACACACACATACACACATACATACACATATATATAATGCAGCCATCAAAAGAAATGAAATCTTAAAAAAAAAAAAAGAAATGAAATCTTGTCATTTGTGACAACATGGATGGAGCTAGAGGGTATTATGCTTAGTTAAATAAGTCAACCAGAGAAAGACAATTATATGATCTCCCTGATATGAGGAAGTTGAGATGCAACGTGGTGGGGGTTGGGGGGTAGGAAAAGAATAAATGAAACAAGATCAGGAGGGAGACAAACCATAAGAGACTCTTAATCTCACAAAACAAACTGAGGGTTGCCGGGGTGGGGGGCGGTAGGGAGAGGGTGGTGGGATTATGGACTTTGGGGAAGATATGTGCTATGGTGAGCACTGTGAAGTGTGTAAACCTGGTGATTCACAGACCTGTACCCCTGGGGCTAATAATACATTATATGTCATTAAAAATAAAAAAAAAGAACCACTGTCTTTTATGTTACGTTTGAGTAAATGTAATCAACAACCCCCCACACACACACACAAAAAGAAGGAAAGGGATAGAAATAGCAACAAGGTTTTTAAATTTCTACATGCACATACCAGTTTAAAACATTGCCACTAGCAGGATTACCACTCCAAAATCTGTGATACATGACATATCTCTCTGAACAGGGCCAACGCAAGTCAGCATATGTTGGCCTCCTGCTTCCCTCACTATGTGGTGCCTGAAGAGTACACAGGTTTAGCAGGTCTTTGAGAATAATGATAAGACCATGAAACTCATCATCTACCTTAAATGTTGCTCTGTTAAGGAATCTTATCCTCCACTCATACATTAAGGTACATGAGTGGGATACCCCTAGACCCCTAAATCCAACACTGCATGTGCTTGTATCTACTAATGGATTTGTGAACAGGGTGTCTGGAGGTCACTTTCCCCTTTAGCCTTGGAGCTTAGCAGTGAACGAGGTCAAACTTATTTGGTTCTTTCCAGCTCTTTGCTCACCTGAAGGGTGATGGGTCATACTGAAGGAGCATAACACTGTCTCCAGGCACAAGTCCATGTATCCTCCTCCTCTCAAATCTAAATTCATAAATCTCTCACAGGGATATGGTTTCTTCTTAAAGTGGGCAGCATAATGGAACCAGCAACAAACATGATTCAACTGAAGAGAACCCATGTAGACTCTTCCTACATTCTAATTGACTTGGGTTTCTAGGTATTTGGCCACAAGAATCTCAATGTTTTGGATTTGTTGATGCAGCTGCAGGCCCTCTGGCTGGGGATGCTGAGTAGTTTCTGTCACAAGGACCCATTTCTGTTCTCATCTGGGAGAGCGGTGAAGGGAGCACACTGGGGTAACGTTCCCTCTCAGGTTCCAACATTTGCATTTGTTGCACAAGGTACAGCGAGGCCCTGAAGAATCTGAGCATAAGAATGTGGACTGAGCAGATACACCACATTCCTGCTGAACAAAGGAAAGCAACAGGTAAATGATAGAAACATAATCTTACACTTTTAATTTGAGAAAATCTAATCAATGAGAAATAGTCAATCTAGAAAGGGGCAAATGCCAAAATGCCTACTGGTTTTTAATGATGGAGTCACATGGCCCCCTGCCTGCTTGAGGCCCAACTAAATTGCAACTATGTGTTTCACTTTTCTAAGACTTTTCCAAAGACATGAAGTACGTGAGCAGAAGTAAAAAATAGTTGACCATGGGGCACCTAGGTGGCTCAGTGGGTTAAGCCTCTGTCTTCAGCTCAGGTCATGATCTCAGGGTCCTGGGATCAAGTCCCACATCAGGCTCTCTGCTCAAAGGGGAGCCTGCTTCCCCCCCTCTCTCTGGCTGCCTCTCTGCCTACTTGTGATCTTTCTCTCTGTCAAAAAAAAAAAAGATATTTAAAAAATAGTTGGCTATGAAAGAAATCCAAGGCCCAATCAGGGTGACCTGTCATTTCATACCCGCAGGACATCTCTCATCCAAAAGGCAGATAAGCATTGGCAAGTATGTGGAGAAATTGGAGCCCCCACGCACTGCTGGCAGGAATGGAAAAGGGTACTGTAATTTGGGAAGGAGTCTTGCAGGAATTCAAATAGTACAACCCAGGTATCACGTGACCCAACAGCTCCCTCCTAGGGACATATCTGTAAGAACGGAAAGCATATGGCCACACAAAATCTTACCCATGAATGTTTCTAGAAGCATTATTCATAATCATCCAAAAGTGAAATCAACCCAAATGTTCTTCCATTGAGGAACAAACTGTGCAGTATTGATACAGTGGAATACTGATCAGCCAAATAAAAGACACAAAGAACCCATTCATGCTACCACATCAATGGACCTTGAAAACATTATGCTAAATAAAAAAGGCAGGCACAAACAGTCTGCATTATTCCATTTATACCAAAGGGTCAAAATAAGCAAATCCTTTGAAAGACAAAACACATTCCTGTTTCCCTGGGCCTTAGAGGTTAGGGGAAATGTCTGTGAAGGAGTAAGAGATTTCTGGTGCAGGGATAATGTACAACATCTGGAACCCATTGTTGCGATTTGCACAATTCTGTGAATATGCTAATAAAACCCACAAACAACAAATATGAAACTGCACACCTTAAAAATGACCTACATTGTCAACTTTCTCTCAGGAAAGCTCTTACAGTGTGATTAAGT
Organism: Neogale vison; assembly: GCF_020171115.1. Taxonomy (NCBI): domain Eukaryota; kingdom Metazoa; phylum Chordata; class Mammalia; order Carnivora; family Mustelidae; genus Neogale; species Neogale vison. Next base: position 155,530,577 of record NC_058096.1, read on the forward strand.
GTACATCATCATAACAGAAAGTAAACCCCAGAATGGAGTATGGAATGTTGTCCCCTCATGTTGAGGCCTCTGAACTATGGGAAATGAACAAGGAGATTAATTCTACTAGTGAGTATTCTAAGTACAAGACCCACTGAAATAATCAGGAGGATTTCCATGTTTCAATTTCAAAGAAAAACAAGAGCATCTAAATTGAAAAAAAAAATCACAGTTTCAGAATACAATTATCATAACTCAGGCAGAGGGTAGTTCAGTGAAACCAAACCAAAACAAAACAAACCCCACCAGTTCCTATGAGAGGTTTTGAATGGAGCGATTGATGCTCTGAATTTGAAATTAGACTCACATTTCTTATGGTTCCATCCACAAAGATGACATGAAAAATGACACAGTCCGGGTAATGGTGTGTCTTTTGAAGGGATTTGTTTTTCAGAACAACAATATTAAGACATAGATCCTTTGTGATCATGAAGAATTGGATCTTCCAGAATCCCAGAGAGAAAACTCAGAATTCAGATTTCATTGCATCGGCATTGCATTGAGTCCTCCTTGTGGTGGGAGTGGATTCCAGAAGAGATGCTATGACACATGGTGAAAAGTTCAAAGCATGCAGTGTTTCACAAGGCTATTTGTCATAGAGAACAAAGAGGTGGTTATCAAAGTGGAGCTGGGTGGAGGGATGGGCAAACTGTGTGAAGGGAATTAAGAGTACCCTGATCCTGATGAGCTAGGAATAATGCATCGAATTATACTGGAATTAAGAGAGAAAAATGAAATTACACTGGATAAGAGAATATATTGGAATTAAGAGAAGAAAATGTAATGATAGGAAGTGAAATCAAACTGGAGAACATAAAAAAAAAAACTTAAAGGTGATTTGTTGGCCATGGATGCATCTCAAGTATCCATGATATAGCAGACATTGATATGGTTCAGGGCAACCATCAGGCAAAGTCACAAAGAATCATAAAAACTTCAATACTGTGTGCAGTGAGAGTTCATAGGCATGTGTCTATGAAACTTCATCAAACAAAAATGTACCTTCTACAAGTGTTCAAAAACACACAGAGAGAGTTTAGGCCCTTGTCAGAAAGGTTGGTGGCCTCCCCTTAACCACAACTCAACAGAATGACAACAAAGAACAATCCCAGACACAGTGTCCTCTCCAGCACCTCTAATGGATATGGATCTAAGCCACATGTCAGAAATCGACTTTAGGGTAGCAGTTAAGAAGACAATAGTCAGATTGGAGAAAGCTATTGATGGCAACATAGATTTGTTAAGGGCAGAAGTGAGAACAGATTTGGCAGAACTTAAAAATGCTATCAAAGAGATACAATCTCATCTAGATATTCTAATATTTAGGGTAAATGAGGCAGAAGAACAAATTAGTGATCTTGAAGACAAACTGATAGAAAAGAAGGAACAGGAACAAACAGTTTAGAATCCTTGAAAACAAATTTAGAAACCTGAATGACAGCATGAAATGCTCCACTGTCAGGGGTTGAAGCCTATGCCTTTGGCTCAGGTCATGATCCCAGGGTCCTGGGATCGAGTCCCACATGGCTCTCTGCTCAGCGGATAGCTTGCTTCTCCGTCTCTCTCTGCCTCTCTGCCTACTTGTGATCTCTGTCTGTCAAATAAATAAATAAAATCTTTTTAAAAAAAGAAAAAAGAAATGTTCCACTGTCAGAATTTTGGGGACCCCAAGGGGTGAAGAGAGAGAGAGAGTGGACTAGAAGATATATTTGACCAAATCTTAGCCAAGTACTTCCCTAATCTAGCAAATGAAACAAACAATCATGTCCTAGTGACAGAGAGGACACCCCTGAAGATCACTGAGGGCAGACCAAGGCCCAGGCATGTAATGACACAACTTGCAAATCTTAGAACCAAGGAAACTATTTTAAAGGGCAGTTAGGGAGAAGAGATTCCTTATGTACAGGGGGGAAGAAAATCAGGATAACATCAGACCTGTCCACAGAAACTAGGCAAGCTGGAAAGGGCTGGCAAGACATATTCAAGGTACTAAATTAGAAGAATAGTCAAGAATTCTTTATCCAGCAAGGTTGTCATTCAGAATAGATGGAGAGATAAGAAGCTTCCAGGACTAGCATTGACTGAAGGAATGTGACCATTAAACTGACCCTGAAGGAAATATTAAAGGGAGTGGTGTTCTGTAAAAGGAGAAAAACCCCATGACAGAGAACAGAGATATACAGAGATAACCTATAGAAACAAGGACTTCACAGACAACATGATGACAATAAAATTTTATCAGTCAATAATCACTCTCAAGGTGGAGGGCCTCAATGATCCCATAAAAACAGCACAGGACTGCAGATTGATAAAAAGACAGGACCCACCCATATGCTGTCTACAAGAGATGCATTTTGAACCTAAGGTACATCCACACTGAAAGAGAAGGGATGGAGAATCATCTTTCATGCTAACAGACCTCAATAGAAAGTTGGGGTAGCAATTCTGATATAAGACAAATTAGATTTTAAGTTAAAGATTGCAGTTAGAGATACAGAAGGACACTATATCATTCTTAAAAGGTCTATCCAACAAGAAAATCTAAGAATTGTAAATACCTATGCCCCCAACATTGGAGCAGCCAACTACACAAGCCAACTATCCAAAATAAGGAGACATATTGATAAGAATACATTAATTGTAGAAGACCTTAACACTCCATTCTCAACAATAAATCATCTAAGCAGAAAATCAACACAGAAATAAGAGCTTTGAATGACACATTGGCTCATATGGACCTCAATGATATACACAGAACATTCCACCTTAAAACAACAGACTACTCATTCTTCTCCAGTTGGCATGAAACTTTCTCCAGAATAGACCACATACTGGGTCACAAATAAGGGCCCAACTGAAACCAAAAGATTGAGATTATTTCCTGCATATTCTCAGACCAAACTGGAATTCAATCAAAAGAAAAAGTTTGGAAGAAATTCAAACACTTGGGAACTAAAGACAACCCTGCTCAAGAATGTTTGGGTCAACCAGGATATCAAAGAAGTACTTAAGCAATTCATGGAAATCAATGCAAACAAAGACCCATTGATCAGTCCTAAAGGGGAAATTCATAGCCATCCAAACCTCACTCAAAAAATAAAAAATCCTGAGTACACAAACTGTCTTTACACCTTAAACATCTGAAGGATCAACAACAAATTAAGCCTACCCCATGTACAAGAAGGAAAATAATTAAGATTAGAGCAGAGATCAATGGATTAGAAAACAGAAACATGGTAGAACATACGCTGGTTCATTAAGGAAAGTAATAAGATGGTTAAACCAGTGGCCATACTTACCCAAAACAAAAGAGAAGGACCTAAATTAATAAATTTATGAATGGAGGTGGACAAGATGGCGGGGTACTAGGAAGAGGCGTCTTTTCAGCTGGTACCCCAAAGTGAGCTGATTACCTACCAAAGAACTCTGATCACCCATGAAATCAGCCTGAGATCAGAATTATACACGTCTGGATCTCTACAGGGGCAGAAGACGCCAGTGAGCAGGTAAAGCGGAATGGGAACGGCGGACTGATATCGGAAGATAAACAAAAGGGGGAGGGAGCCACCAGAGGCGACCAGTGCAAAAGTAATACCCCGATACGAGCGAGAGTGCCCTGCGTCTGGGGACCAGCATTAACTCGGAGACTGGTTGAAAGCACTCCAAAAGAGCAAAGGATCGCGGGGGCAAATTGTGGGAATCGGGGCGGCTAGGGACAGGGGCTTGAGTCCCCGGTCCCAGACGGCCTCCCCGGCGCGGAGGCAGAGAGAGTGTGGCGGGGAAACCGGCTCCTGGTCCCTAAGCCGCCAGCGTGCCCCAGAGCGCGGGGTTCCGGCTCCTGTGAGGGGATGGGAGCCGGTCTGCAGAACGCGCGCTAGCCCTACCACAAAGCTTGAGATGCGCGTGCACGTCGCTCCAGCTCTCCTGGGTTTCTAAGGCCCTGGGGCGCTTCTTGACCCGGGCCATTGTTTCAAAGTCTAAGCCGCGCGCCCGCGAAACTCTTCCCCGGACAGAGGCGCGCAAAAGCCCAGCCTGCGGCTTACGGACCAGCGCCCCGTTCTCAGTGCCCCAGACGTGTGCCCGACCCACAGCCGCCTCTGAAAAGAGGTGCGCGCAAGCCGGGCACTCCCAGCCCCGGCCAGCGGCAAAATCTCAGTGTGCGATCGCTGCTTGGAACCTCTCTGGCGGTCAGGAGCTCCCAGACAGCCGCCACTGCCTTGGCTTTGGGGACGAGCAAAAGATCCTGCGCCCCCAGGGTCTTTAACTTGGAACCTGCACTGCCAGCGTCCAAGGGGGAATTTATTCAGCTTCTGCACCCAGACTGAGGCTTCTGAGACGGAGATCAGGAAGTGTTCCAGGGTGCACCTTGACTGCACCAGAGTTGATACATCCAGCTACATCTGTTCAGTCTTCTCCCACCAAAATGACTAGGAGGAGGAATGCCCAACAGAAGAAAAATACAGAGGATGGACCTTCCGCAACAGAGCTAACGGCTATCAACATAGACAATATGTCGGAAAGAGAATTCAGGCTAACAATTATCCAGGCAATAGCTAGGTTGGAGAAAGCCATGGATGACCAAACAGAATTGATTAGAGCCGAACTGAAAGCGACCAGACAGGATGTTCACAATGTTAGGGCGGAGCTTAAAGCTACCAGGGAGGAGGTCCACAATGCTCTCAATGAGTTCCAATCCAATCTAAACTCTCTCAAAGCTAGGGTAACTGAGACAGAAGATAGAATTAGTGATCTGGAAGACAAACAGATAGAGAGAAAGGATCAGGAGGAAGCCTGGAACAAACAGCTTAGATCCCACGAAAGCAGAATTAGGGAAATAAGTGATGCCATGAAGCGTTCCAACGTCAGAATTATTGGAATTCCTGAAGGGGAGGAGAAAGAAAGAAGTCTAGAAGATGTCGTGGAACAAGTCCTTCATGAAAACTTTCCGAATCTCGCGAATGAAACCAGCGTTCATGTACTAGAGGCTGAACGGTCTCCACCCAAGATTATACACTCCAAAAAAACATCACGACACCTGATAGTCAAATTGAGAAATTATAATTGTAGGTATAATCTCTTGAAAGCTGCCAGGGCAAAGAGGCTCCTTACTTACAGAGGGAAGCCCATCAGAATAACGTCAGACCTGTCCACAGAGACCTGGCAAGCCAGAAGAGGCTGGCAAGATATATTCAGGGCACTAAATGAGAAGAACATGCAGCCAAGAATACTTTATCCAGCAAGACTGACATTCAAAATGGATGGAGAGATAAAGAGTTTCCAAGACCGGCAAGACTTAAAAGACTATGCAACCACCAAGCCGATACTGCAGGAAATATTAAGGGGGGTTCTATAAAAGAGGAAAAATCCCAAGAATAGCATTGAACAGAAATATAGAGACAGTCTACAGAAAGAAAGACTTCAAAGGTAACTCGATGTCAATAAAAACGTATCTATCAATAATCACTCTCAATGTGAATGGCCTAAATGCACCCATAAAACGGCACAGGGTTGCAGATTGGATAAAACGACAGGACCCATCCATATGCTGTCTACAAGAGACCCATTTTGAACCTAAAGATACACGCAGACTGCAAGTGAAGGGGTGGAGAAGCATCTTTCATGCCAATGGGACTCAAAAGAAGGCTGGGGTAGCGATTCTCATATCAGATAAATTAGACTTCAAACTAAAGACTGTAGTCAGAGATACAGAAGGACACTACATAATCCTTAAAGGGACTATCCACCAAGATGATCTAACAATTGTAAATATCTATGCTCCCAATATGGGAGCAGCCAATTACTTAAGAAAACTGTTAATCAAGATAAAGAGTCATATTGATATGAATACACTAATCGTAGGTGATCTTAACACGCCTCTTTCAGAATTAGACAGATCATCGAAGCAGAAAATCAATAAAGAAACAAGAGCATTGAACGACACATTGGACCAGATGGACCTCATAGATATATATAGAACATTCCACCCTAAAACAGCAGAATACTCATTCTTCTCAAGTGCACATGGAACCTTCTCCAGAATAGACCACATACTGGGTCACAAATCAGGACTCAGCCGATACCAAAACACTGAGATTATTCCCTGCATATTCTCAGATCACAATGCTTTGAAACTGGAGCTCAATCACAAGGAAAAGTTCCGAAGGAACTCAAACACCTGGAAGCTAAAGACCACCTTGCTTAAGAATGCTTGGATCAACCAGGAGATCAAAGAAGAACTGAAACAATTCATGGAAACCAATGAGAATGAAGACACTTCGGTCCAAAACCTATGGGATACAGCAAAGGCGGTCCTAAGGGGAAAATATATAGCCATCCAAGCCTTGCTCAAAAAAATTGAAAAATCCAGAACACACCAGCTGTCTCTACACCTTAAAGAACTGGAGGATCAACAACAAATCAAACCAACTCCACACATAAGAAGGGAAATCATCAAGATTAGAGCTGAGATCAATGAGGGAGAAACCAGAGATACAGTAGAACGTATCAATGAAACTAGAAGCTGGTTTTTTGAAAGAATCAATAAGATCGATAAGCCACTGGCTACACTAATCCAAAAGAAAAGAGAGAAATCCCAAATTCATAAAATTATGAATGAAAGGGGAGAGATCACAACTAACACCAAGGAGGTAGAAACAATCATCAGAAGTTACTACGAACAGTTATATGCCAATAAGCTTAGCAACCTAGATGAAATGGATGCATTCCTGGAAAAATATAAACTACCAAAATTGAACCAGGAAGAAATCGACAACCTGAATAGACCGATATCTAATAACGAGATTGAAGCAGTGATCAAAAATCTCCCAAAAAACAAGAGCCCAGGACCTGACGGATTCCCTGGGGAATTCTACCAAACCTTCCAAGAAGAAATAACACCTATTCTCCTGAAGCTGTTTCAAAAAATTGAAGCAGAAGGAAAACTTCCAGACTCTTTCTATGAAGCCAGCATTACCCTGATCCCCAAACCAGGCAAGGACCATACCAAAAAGGAGAATTTCAGACCAATATCACTGATGAATATGGATGCTAAGATTCTCAACAAGATCCTAGCCAACAGGATCCAACAACACATTAAAAAGATTATCCACCATGATCAGGTGGGATTCATCCCTGGGCTACAAGGATGGTTCAACATTCGTAAATCAATCAATGTGATACAACAAATTAATATGAGAAGAGAGAAGAACCACATGGTCCTCTCAATTGATGCAGAAAAAGCATTTGACAAAATCCAACATCCGTTCCTGATTAAAACGCTTCAAAGTATAGGGATAGAGGGAAGATTCCTGAACCTCATCAAATCTATCTATGAAAGACCCACAGCAAATATCATCCTCAATGGGAAAAAGCTTGCAGCCTTCCCGTTGAGATCAGGAACAAGACAAGGATGCCCACTTTCACCACTCTTGTTCAACATAGTATTAGAAGTCCTAGCAACAGCAATCAGACAACAGAGAGAAATAAAAGGTATCCAAATTGGTAATGAAGAAGTCAAACTCTCTCTCTTCGCAGATGACATGATTCTTTATATGGAAAACCCAAAAGACTCCACCCCCAAACTACTAGAACTCATACAGCAATTCAGCAGCGTGGCAGGATACAAAGTCAATGTGCAGAAATCAGTGGCTTTCTTATACACTAACAAGGAAAATACAGAAAGGGAAATTAGAGAATCGATTCCATTTACTATAGCACCAAGAACCATAAGATACCTGGGAATAAACCTAACTAAAGAGGTAAAGGATCTATACTTGAGGAACTATAGAACACTCATGAAAGAAATTGAAGAAGACACAAAAAGATGGAAGACCATTCCATGCTCTTGGATCGGAAGAATAAACATCGTTAAAATGTCTATACTGCCTAGAGCAATCTATACTTTTAATGCCATTCCGATCAAAATTCCACCGGCATTCTTCAAAGAGCTGGAGCAAATAATCCAAAAATTTGTATGGAATCAGAAGAGACCCCGAATCGCTAAGGAAACGTTGAAAAACAAAAATAAAGCTGGCGGCATCACCTTACCTGATTTCAAGCTTTATTACAAAGCTGTGATCACCAAGACAGCATGGTACTGGCATAAAAACAGACACATAGACCAGTGGAACAGAGTAGAGAGCCCTGATATGGACCCTCAACTCTATGGTCAATTAATCTTCGACAAAACAGGAAAAAATATACAGTGGAAAAAAGACAGTCTCTTCAATAAATGGTGCTGGGAAAGCTGGACAGCTATATGTAGAAGAATGAAACTCGACCATTCTCTTACACCGTACACAAAGATAAACTCAAAATGGATAAAAGACCTCAACGTGAGACAGGAATCTATCAGAATCTTAGAGGAGAACATAGGCAGTAATCTCTTCGATATCAGCCACAGCAACTTCTTTCAAGATACGTCTCCAAAGGCAAAGGAAACAAAAGCGAAAATAGACTTCTGGGACTTCATCAAAATCAAAAGCTTCTGCACGGCAAAGGAAACTGTCAAAAAAACAAAGAGGCAACCCACGGAATGGGAGAAGATATTTGCAAATGACAGTACAGACAAAAGGTTGATATCCAGGATCTATAATGAACTCCTCAAACTCAACCCACACGAAACAGACAAACACATCAAAAAATGGGCAGAAGATATGAACAGACACTTCTCCAATCAAGAAATACAAATGGCTATCAGACACATGAAAAAATGCTCATCATCATTAGCCCTCAGGGAGATTCAAATTAAAACCACATTGAGATATCACCTTACACCAGTTAGAATGGCCAAAATTAACAAAACAGGAAACAACATGTGTTGGAGAGGATGTGGAGAAAGGGGAACCCTCTTACACTGTTGGTGGGAATGCAAGTTGGTGCAGCCTGTTTGGAGAACAGTGTGGAGATTCCTCAAGAAATTAAAAATAGAGCTTCCCTACGACCCTGCAATTGCACTCCTGGGTATTTACCCCAAAGATACAGATGTCGTGAAAAGAAGGGCCATCTGTACCCCAATGTTTATAGCAGCAATGGCCACAGTCGCCAAACTATGGAAAGAACCAAGATGCCCTTCAACGGATGAATGGATAAGGAAGATGTGGTCCATATACACTATGGAGTATTATGCCTCCATCAGAAAGGACGAATATCCAACTTTTGTAGCAACATGGACGGGACTGGAAGAGATTATGCTGAGTGAAATCAGTCAAGCAGAGAGAGTCAATTATCATATGGTTTCACTCATTTGTGGAGCATAACCAATAGCATGGAGGACAAGGGGTGTTAGAGAGTAGTAGGGAATTTGGGTAAATTGGAAGGGGAGGTGAACCATGAGAGACTATGGACTCTGAAAAACAGTCTGAGGGGTTTGAAGTGGCGGGGGGGGTGGGAGGTTGGGGTACCAGGTGGTGGGTATTATAGAGGGCACAGCTTGCATGGAGCACTGGGTGTGGTGAAAAAATAATGAATACTGTTTTTCTGAAAATAAATAAATTGGGAAAAAAAAATAAAAATAAAAAAAAATAAATTTATGAATGAAAGGGGAGATATCATGACTAACACCAAAGAAATAAAAACAATTCTGAAAAATTGTTATCGATAGCTATATGACAATAAATTAAGCAACCTGGAAGAAACAGATGCAGTCCTAGAAACCTATAAACTACCAAGACTGAAACAAAGAAATTAACAACCTGAATACACCCATAACCAGTAATGAGATTGAAGCAATAACCAAAAACCTCCCAAAAAACAAGAGTCCCAGACCTAACGGATTTCCTAGGGAGTTCTAGCAAATATTTGAAGAAGACATAATGTCTATTCTCCTGAGGCAGTTTCAAAAGAAAGAAAGAAAGAGAGAGAGAGAGAGAGAGAAGTAAAACTTCTGGACTCTTTGTGTGAGGCCAGGATTACCTTCAGGCCCAAACAGGCAAAGACCCCCTCAAAAAGAATTTCAGACCAATATCCCTGATGAATATGGATGCCAAGATTCTCAACAAGATCCTAGCTAATAGTTCCCAATAGTATATTGAAAGGATTCTCTATCATGACCAGGTGGAACTTATCCCTGGGATGCAAGGGTGATTCAACATTTGCAAGTCAATCAATGTGATAGAATATATAAATAAGAGAGAAGAACCACACGGTCCTCTCAATTGATGCAGAAAAAGCATTTGACAAAATACAGCATCCTTTCCTGATTAAAACTCTACAGACTATAGGGATAGAGGGAATATTCCTCAACATCCTAAAAACCCTCTATGAAGAACCCACTGGGAATATTATTCCAAGTGGAGAAAAGCTGAGAGCCTTTCCATTGAGATCAGGAACACAAGTATGCCCACTCTCACCACTATTGTTGAACATAGTAAGAGAAGTTCTAGCAATAGCAATCAGACAGCAACAACAACAAAATAAATAAAAAATATTCAAAATGGCAAAGAAGAAGTCAAACTCTCTCTCCTCACAGAAGACATGATACTCTATGTGGAAAACCCAACGGTCTCCATCCCAAAATTACTAGGACTCATGCAGCAATTCAGTAATGTGACAGGATACAAAATCAATGCACAAAAATCAGTTGCTTTCTTATACACTCACAATGAAGCTGTAGAAAGAGAAATTAGAAAAACGATTCCATTTCCAATAGCACCAAAATCTATAAAATATCTTGTAATAAACCTAACCAAAGAGGTAAAAGATCTATACTCGAGGAACTACTGAACACTCATGAAAGAAATTGAAGAAGACATAAAAATATGGAAAAACAGCCCATGCATATGGATCAGAAGAATAAACATTACTAAATGTCTATGTTGCCCAGAGGAATCTGTACTTTTAATGCCATCCCTATCAAAATACCAATGACATTTTTCAAAATGCTGGACGAATCCTAATATTTGTATGGAACCAGAAAAGACACGGAATTGCCAAGGAAACGTTGAAAAAGAAAAACAAAATTGTGGACATCCCATTACCTGATTTCAAGCCATATTTCAAAGCTCTGATCAGAAAGACAGCATAGTACTGGCACAAAAACAGACACATAGTCCAGTGGAACAGAGTAGAGAGCCCAGATATGGACCCTCAACTCTATGGTCAACTAATCTTCAACAAAGCAGGAAAAAATATCCAATGGAAAAAAATGACAGTCTCTTCAATAAATGATGCTGGGAGAATTAGACAGCTATATACAGAAGAATGAAAATCTATAATTCTTTTACACCGTACACAAAGGTAAACTCAAAATGGATGAAAGATCTCAAAATGAGACAGGAATCCATCCAAATCCTAGAGGAGAACATAGGCAGGAACCTCTTTGACATCAGCCACAGCAACTTCTTTCAAGACACATCTCCAAAGGCAAGAGAAACAAAAGTGAAAATGAACTTTTGGGACTTCATCAGGATCAAAAGCTTCTGCACAGCAGAGGAAACAGTCAACACAACAAAGAGGCAGCCCAAAAAATTGGAGAAGATATTTGCAAATGACACTACAGAGAAAGTGCTGATATCCAAGATCTATAAAGAACTTCTCAAACTCAGCACCCTAAAAACAGATAATCAAGTCAAGAAAATGGGCAGAAGACACGAACAGACACTTCTCCAAATAAGACTTATAAATGGCTAACAGACAGATGAAAAAAATGTTCAACATTAGACACCAGGGAAATTCAAATCAAAAGTACATTGAGATACCACCTTATCTGGTTCTGAAGAAAGGGGAACTCTCTTATACTCTTGGTAGGAATGCAAGTTGGTGCAGCCACTTTGGAAAACAGAGTGGAGATTCCTCAAAAAATTAAAAAGAAATAATGAATACTGTTATGCTGAAAATAAATAAAAAATAAATTTAAAAAAATTAAAAAGATTTTTAAATTTTAATGCATTGTGTGACCATTTGTGCCTGCCTTTTTTATTTAGCATAATGTTTTCAAGGTCCATCGATATGATAGCATGAATGGTTCTTCAGATCTTTTATTTGGCTGATCAGTATTCCACTATATCAGTACTGCACAGTTTGTTCCTCAGTGGAAGAACATTTGGGTTGATTTCACTTTTGGATTATTATGAATAATGCTGCTAGGAACATTCATGGGTAAGATTTTGTGTGGCCATATGCTTTCAGTTCTTATAGGTATATCCCTAGGACGAAGCTATTGGGTCACATGATACCTGGGTTGCACTACTTGAATTCCTCCAAGACTCCTTCCCAAATTACAGTACCCTTTTCCATTCCTGCCAGCAGTGCGTGAGGGTTCCAATTTCTACAGATACTTGCAAATAGCTACCCTATGCCCTGGCAATTGCACTATTGGGTATTTACCCCAAAGATACAGATGTAGTGAAAAGAAGGGCCATATGTACACCAATGTTGATAGCAACAATGTCCCAATAGCCAAACTGTGGAAAGAGCCAAATGCCCTTCAACAGAGGAACAGATAAAGAAGATATGGTCCAGGAGGAGTCAAGATGGCAGAGAAGTAGCAGGCTGAGACTACTTCAGCTAGCAGGAGATCAGCTAGAAAACTTATCTAAAGATTGCAAACACCTGCAAATCCATCAGCAGATCAAAGAGAAGAAGAACAGCAATTCTGGAAACAGAAAAACAACCACTTTCTGAAAGGTAGGACTTGGGGAGAAGTGAATCCAAAGCAACGGGAAGATAGACCCCGGGGGGAGGGGCCGGCTCCCGGCAACGGCAGAGCAATGGAGCACAAAATCGGGACTTTTAAAAGTCTGTTCCGCTGAGGGACATAGCTCCAGAGGCTAAACCGGGGTGAAGCCCATGCGGGATCAGAATGGCCTCAGGTCCCGCAGGGTCACAGAAAAATCGTGGGTGTCTGAGTGTCGCAGAGCTTGCGGGTATTGGAACGGGGAAGCCAGCTACAGAGACAGAGCCAAGGAGTGATCTCTCAGCTCGGGGTTACCTTGAACCAGTCGCAGGCTCAGTGAGCTCGGAGCGCGGCCGGAGATCAGGCAGACGGGAGTTACTAGGAGCTGTTCGCTGAGGGTGCACTGGTCTCCTCCGGGCCAGAGACCAGGAGGCCGCCATTTGTATTCCCGTCCTCTGGAACTCTACGGAAAGAGCTCAGGGAACAAAAGCTCCTGAAAGCAAACCTGAGCGGATTACTCAGCCCGGCCCCTGGTAACGGCGGTGCAATTCCGCCTGGGGCAAAGACACTTGAGAATCACTACACCAGGCTCCTCCCCCAGAAGATCAACAAGAAATCCAGCCAAGACCAAGTTTACCTACCAGGGAGTGCACTTTCAATACCAAGAAGAGCAGCAGAATTCCAGAGGAGGAGAAAGCAAAGCACGGAACTCATGGCTTTCTCCCTGTGATTTTTTTTCATCTTGCAGTTAATTTAATTTTTTTCTTTTTCATTTTTTTCTCTTCTTTTGCTAAAAAAATTTTTTTAACTTTTACCCTTTTCTTTTTTTAACATTTTTTAACTAGTTTATCTAATATATATATTTTTTTCTTTTTTATATTTTTCATTATTCGTTTTCTTTTTTAAAATTCTTTTCTTTTCTTTTCTTTTTTTCTTTCTTTCTTTTTGAAGCTCTTTTTATCCCCTTTCTCCCCCCTCACGATTTGGGATCTCTTCTGATTTGGTTAAAGCATATTTTCCTGGGGTTGTTGCCACCCTTTTAGTATTTTACTTGCTCCTTCATATACTCTTACCTGGACAAAATGACAAGGCGGAAAAATTCACCATAAAAAAGAACAAGAGGGGCGCCTGGGTGGCTCAGTGGGTTAAGCCACTGCCTTCGGTTCAGGTCATGATCCCAGGGTCCTGGGATCGAGTCCCGCATCGGGATCTCTGCTCAGCAGGGAGCCTGCTTCCTCCTCTCTCTCTCTCTGCCTGCCTCTCTGCCTACTTGTGCTCTCTCTCTGTCAAATAAATAAATAAATTCTAAAAAAAAAAAAAAGATTAAAAAAAAAATAACAAGAGGCAGTACCAAAGGCTAGGGACCTAATCAATTCGGACATGGGTAATATGTCAGATCTAGAGTTCAGAATGACAATTCTCAAGGTTCTAGCCAGGCTCGAAAAAGGCATGGAAAATATTAGAGAAACCCTCTCCAGAGATATAAAAGCCCTTTCTGGAGAAATGAAAGAACTAAAATCTAACCAAGTTGAAATCAAAAAAGCTATTAATGAGGTACAATAAAAAATGGAGGCTCTCACTGCTAGGATAAATGAGGCAGAAGAAAGAATTAGCGATATAGAAGACCAAATGACAGAGAATAAAGAAGCTGAGCAAAAGAGGGACAGACAGCTACTGGACCACGAGGGGAGAATTCGAGAGATAAGTGACACCATGAGACGAAACAACATTAGAATAATTGGGATTCCAGAAGAAGAAGAAAGAGAGAGGGGAACAGAAGGTATACTGGAGAGAATTATTGGGGAGAATTTCCCCAATATGGCAAAGGGAACGAGAATCAAAATTCAGGAGGTTCAGAGAACGCCCCTCAAAATCAATAAGAATAGGCCCACACCCCATCACCTAATAGTAAAATTTACAAGTCTTAGTGACAAAGAGAAAATCCTGAAAGCAGCCCGGGAAAATAAGTCTGTAACATACAATGGTAAAAGTATTAGATTGGCAGCTGACTTATCCACAGAGACCTGGCAGGCCAGAAAGAGCTGGCATGATATTTTCAGAGCACTAAACGAGAAAAACATGCAGCCAAGAATACTATATCCAGCTAGGCTATCATTGAAAATAGAAGGAGAGATTAAAAGCTTCCAGGACAAACAAAAACTGAAAGAATTTGCAAACACCAAACCAGCTCTACAGGAAATATTGAAAGGGGTCCTCTAAGCAAAGAGAGAGCCTTCAAGTGGTAGATCAGTAAGGAACAGAGACAATATACAGTAACAGTCACCTTACAGGCAATACAATGGCACTAAATTCATTTCTCTCAATAGTTACCCTGAATGTTAATGGGCTAAATGCCCCAATCAAAAGACACAGGGTATCAGAATGGATAAAAAAACAAAACCCATCTATATGTTGCCTCCAAGAAACTCATTTTAAGCCCAAAGACACCTCCAGATTTAAAGTGAGGGGGTGGAAAAGAATTTACCATGCTATGGAGCACTGGGTGTGGTGAAAAAATAATGAATACTGTTTTTCTGAAAATAAATAAATTGGAAAAAAAAATCTTGAGGAAAAA
The DNA here is from genome assembly GCF_020171115.1 of Neogale vison. NCBI lineage: Eukaryota > Metazoa > Chordata > Mammalia > Carnivora > Mustelidae > Neogale > Neogale vison. Next base: position 155,545,804 of record NC_058096.1, read on the forward strand.
AAAAAGAATTTACCATGCTAATGGACATCAGAAGAAAGCAGGAGTGGCAATCCTTATATCAGATCAATTAGATTTTAAGCCAAAGACTATAATAAGAGATGAGGAAGGACACTATATCATACTCAAAGGGTCTGTCCAACAAGAAGATCTAACAATTTTAAATATCTATGCCCCCAACGTGGGAGCAGCCAACTATATAAACCAATTAATAACAAAATCAAAGAAACACATCAACAATAATACAATAATAGTAGGGGACTTTAACACTCCCCTCACTGAAATGGACAGATCATCCAAGCAAAAGATCAGCAAGGAAATAAAGGCCTTAAACAACACACTGGACCAGATGGACATCACAGATATATTCAGAACATTTCATCCCAAAGCAACAGAATATACATTCTTCTCTAGTGCACATGGAACATTCTCCAGAATAGATCACATCCTTGGTCCTAAATCAGGACTCAACCGGTATCAAAAGATTGGGATCATTCCCTGCATATTTTCAGACCACAATGCTCTGAAGCTAGAACTCAACCACAAGAGGAAGTTTGGAAAGAACCCAAATACATGGAGACTAAACAGCATCCTTCTAAAGAATGAATGGGTCAACCGGGAAATTAAAGAAGAATTGAAAAAAATCATGGAAACAAATGATAATGAAAACACAACGGTTCAAAATCTGTGGGACACAACAAAGGCAGTCCTGAGAGGAAAATATATAGCGGTACAAGCCTTTCTCAAGAAACAAGAAAGGCCTCAGGTACACAACCTAACCCTACACCTAAAGGAGCCGGAGAAAGAACAAAAAAGAAACCCTAAGCCCAGCAGGAGAAAAGAAATCATAAAGATCAGAGCAGAAATCAATGAAATAGAAACCAAAAAAACAATAGAACAAATTAACGAAACTAGGAGCTGGTTCTTGAAAGAATTAATAAAATTGATAAACCCCTGGCCAGACTTATCAAAAAGAAAAGAGAAAGGACCCAAATAAATAAAATCATGAATGAAAAAGGAGAGATCACAACTAAGACCAAAGAAATACAAACTATTATAAGAACATACTATGAGAAACTCTACGCCAACAAATTTGACAATTTGGAAGAAATAGATGCATTTCTAGAGACATATAAACTACCACAACTGAATCAGGAAGAAATAGAAAACCTGAACAGACCCATAACCAGTAAGGAGATTGAAACAGTCATCAAAAATTTCCAAACAAACAAAAGCCCAGGGTCAGACGGCTTCCCGGGGGAATTCTACCAAACATTTAAAGAAGAACTAATTCCTATTCTCCTGAAACTGTTCCAAATAATAAAAATGGAAGGAAAACTTCCAAACTCATTTTATGAGGCCAGCATCACCTTGATCCCAAATCCAGACAAGGATCCCACCAAAAAAGAGAACTACAGACCAATATCCTTGATGAACACAGATGAGAAAATTCTCACCAAAATACTAGCCAGTAGGATTCAACAGTACATTAAAAGGATTATTCACCACGACCAAGTGGGATTTATTCCAGGGCTTCAAGGTTGGTTCAACATCCGCAAATCAGTCAATGTTATACAACACATCAATAAAAGAAAGAACAAGAACCATATGATACTCTCAATAGATGCTGAAAAAGCATTGACAAAGTACAGCATCCCTTCCTGATCAAAACTCTTCAAAGTGTAGGGATAGAGGGCACATACCTCAATATCATCAAAGCCATCTATGAAAAACCCACCGCAAATATCATTCTCAATGGAGAAAAACTGAAAGCTTTTCTGCTAAGGTCAGGAACACGGCAGGGATGTCCATTATCACCACTGCTATTCAACATAGTACTAGAAGTCCTAGCCTCAGCAGTCAGACAACAAAAGGAAATTAAAGGCATCCAAATCGGCAAAGAAGAAGTCAAACTATCACTCTTCACAGATGATATGATACTATATGTGGAAAACCCAAAAGACTCCACTCCAAAACTGCTGGAACTTGTACAGGAATTCAGTAAAGTATCAGGATATAAAATCAATGCACAGAAAATAGTTTCATTTCTCTACACCAACAACAAGACAGAAGAAAGAGAAATTAAGGAGTCAATCCCATTTACAATTGCACCCCAAACCATAAGATACCTAGGAATAAACCTAACCAAAGAGGCTAAGAATCTATACTCAGAAAACTATAAATTACTCATGAAAGAAATTGAGGAAGACACAAAGAAATGGAAAAATGTTCCATGCTCCTGGATTGGAAGAATAAATATTGTGAAAATGTCTATGCTACCTAAAGCAATCTACACATTTAATGCAATTCCTATCAAAGTACCATCCATCTTTTTCAAAGAAATGGAACAAATAACCTTAAAATTTATATGAAACCAGAAAAGACCTCGAATAGCCAAAGGGATATTGAAAAAGAAAGCCAAAGTTGGTGGCATCACAATTCCAGACTTCAAGCTATATTAAAAAGCTGTCATCATCAAGACAGCATGGCACTGGCACAAAAACAGACACATAGATCAATGGAACAGAATAGAGAGCCCAGAAATAGACCCTCGACTCTATGGTCAACTAATCTTCGACAAAGCAGGGAAGAATGTCCAATGGAAAAAAGATAGCCTCTTCAATAAATGGTGTTGGGAAAATTGGACAGCCACATGCAGAAAAATGAAATTGGACCATTTCCTTACACCACACACAAAAATAGACTCAAAATGGATGAAGGACCTCAATGTGAGAAAAGAATCCATCAAAATCCTTGAGGAGAACACAGGCAGCAACTTCTTCTACCTCAGCCGCAGCAACATCTTCCTAGGAACATCGCCAAAGGCAAGGGAAGCAAGGGCAAAAATGAACTATTGGGATTTCATCAAGATCAAAAGTTTTTGCACAGAAAAGGAAACAGTTAACAAAATCAAAAGACAACTGACAGAATGGGAGAAGATATTTGCAAACGACATATCAGATAAAGGACTAGTGTCCAAAATCTATTAAGAACTTAGCAAACTCAACACCCAAAGAACAAATAATCCAATCAAGAAATGGACAGTTGACATGAACAGACATTTCTGCAAAGAAGACATCCATATGGCCAACAGACACATGAAAAAGTGCTCCATATCACTCGGCATCAGGGAAATACAAATCAAAACCACAATGAGATATCACCTCACACCAATCAGAATGGCTAAAATCAACAAGTCAGGAAATGACAGATGCTGGCGAGGATGCGGAGAAAGGGGAACCCTCCTACACTGTTGGTGGGAATGCAAGCTGGTGCAACCACTCTGGAAAACAGCATGGAGGTTCCTCAAAATGTTGAAAATAGAACTGCCCTATCACCCAGCAATTGCACTACTGGGTATTTACCCTAAAGATACAAACATAGTGATCCAAAGGGGCACGTGCACCCGAATGTTTATAGCAGCAATGTCCACAATAGTCAAACTATGGGAAAAACCTAGATGTCCATCAACAGATGAATGGATAAAGAAGATGTGGTAAATATACACAATGGAATACTATGCAGCCATCAAAAGAAATGAAATCTTGCCATTTGGGACAACATGGATGGAACTAGAGCGTATCATGCTCAGCGAAATAAGTCAAGCGGAGAAAGACAACTATCATATGATCTCCCTGATATGAGGAAGTGGTGATGCAACATGGGGGCTTAAGTGGGTAGGAGAAGAATAAATGAAACAAGATGGGATTGGGAGGGACACAAACCATAAGTGACTCTTAATCTCACAAAACAAACTGAGGGTTGCTGGGGGGAGGGGGGTTGGGAGAAGGGGGGTTGGGTTATGGACATTGGGGAGGGTATGTGCTTTGGTGAGTGCTGTGAAGTGTGTAAACCTGGCGATTCACAGACCTGTACCCCTGGGGATTAAAATATATGTGTATAAAAAAATTAAAAATTAAAAAAAAGAAGATATGGTCCATATATACAAAGGGATATTACACAGCCATCAGAAAGGATGAATACTCAGCTTTTGCATCAACATGGATGGAACTGGAAGAGATTATGCTGAGTGAAATAAGTCAAGCAGAGAAAGTCAATGATCATATGGTTTCACTTACTTGTGTAACATAAGGAATAGCATGGAGGACATTAGGAGAAGGAAAGAAAAAGTGAAGGGGGGAATGGGAGTGGGAGATGAACCATGAGACTGTGGTCTCTGAGAAACAAACTGAGGGTTTTAGAGGGAAGGGATATGGGGGGATGGGTGAGCCTGGTTGTGGGTTTTAAGGAGGGCATGTATTGCATGGAGCACTGGGTGTTACATATAAACAGTGACTCTTGGAACGCTACATCAAAAACTATTGATGTATTTTATGGTGACTAACATAACACAATAAAAGTTAAAAAAAATAAAAGGCACTCTTTAGAAGAGGTTTAGATGAAGAAATATGTTGAAAAGATAATACAGGAAGTTCCATATCCATCCCCTCTAGTTTTTCCTATTAATAACAGCTGACTTGGGTGTAGTTAATTTCTTATAATGAGTGAAACAACATCAATACTTTTATCAGCTAAAAGTCTGAAGGATACATGAAAATCCACTCTTTGTGCTTTTACATTCTTTTTGTTTTTCAAGTTTTTATATAATTTCTAGTTGGTTACCACATAGTGTAATATTAGTTTAGGAGAGGAATTTAGAGATTCATCAATTACATATAACACTCAATGCTCATCACAACAATTACCCCCCTCATTACCCATCAACCATTTAACCCATCCCCCTCTTACCTCCCCTCCCGCAACCCAAGTTTGTTCTCTGTATGTAAGATTTTGGGGGAGCACCTGGGTGGCTCAGTTGGTCAAATGATTGACTCTTGATTTCCACTCAGGTAGTGATCTCAGGGACATAAGGTCAAGACTTGCATTAGGGTCCTGCTCAGTGGGGGGTCTGCTTGATATTCTTTCCCTCTGCCCCTCTCCCCAAATGCTCTCTCTTTACATTTATAATATATAAGTATAGATATATAGATAGTCTAATGAATCATTGAACACTACATCAAAAACTGATGATGTACTCTATGTTGACCAACAACATAATAAAAAAAGAGAAATATCCAAATATGAGTAAATAAACCTTTAAAAAATAGTTTGTGATGGATTACCTCCCTCCATTTCTTTTTTCTTTCATACCCCATATTCATCAATTTTGTTTGTTCAATTCCACATAAGAGAGAATTCATATGATATTTCTCTTTCTCTGACTGACTCATTTCACTTAGGATATGACACTATAGGTTCAACCACATTGTTGTGGATAGGAAAATCTCATACTTTGATGGCTCCATAATTCCACTGTATGTATATATCACTTCTTTTTTTTAAAGATTTTATTCATTTAAGAGAAAGAGTGAGAGAGAACATGAGAGGGGAGAAGGTCAGAGGGAGAAGTGGACTTCCTGTGGAGTTGGGAGCCCAGGATGGGACTTGATCCTGGGACTCCAGGATCATGACCTGAGCCAAAGGCAATTACTTAATGAACTGAGCCACTCAGGCACTCTATCACTTCTTTTCTTTTAAGATATTAATTTTTTGAGGAGAGAGAGTGAGAGAAAGGGCATAAGCAGGGAAAGCAGTAGGCAGAAGGAGAAGCAGGATCCTGCTAAGTAAGGAGCCTGGCTTGGAACTAAATTCCAGGACCCTAGGGTCAAGACATGAGCTGAAGGCAGACACTTAACCGACTGAGCCACCCAGGTGTCCTTACATCACTTCTTTAGCCACTCATCTATCGATGGACATCTGGGTTCTTTCCATGTTTGGGCAGTGGTGGACATTATTGCTATAAACATTGGGGTGTTAGTGCCCCATCAAATCAATCCTTGGCATCCTTTGGAAAATTATGAGTGCAATTGATGGGTCATAGTAGTTCTCTCTTTAACTTATGGAGGAAATTCCACGCTGTTTTCCAGAGTAGCTTCACCAAATTTGCATTCTCTCCAACAGTGTAAGAGTGTTCCACTTTGTCCTTTATCCTTTATGCTTGTCCATGAGTAGATTTTCTCTCTTCTTACTTTTCTGTTCCCTGATCCCTTTCAGTTTCCCATCTATTTTTCTCCTGCCACCAACATGAGAGTAGAGCTGGGCAAGGAAGAACAGCATAATCTGATACTCAGTGTTTTCTTTCTGTAATAGCAGAATGGTCAGGTAGAAAGTTAAAGTGGTATGTATCTTGGAGTTAGTCACTTGCTGAGGAGAAATCTGGGAGATGAGAAAGGTGGGGCTGGCTTGCAGGTTTCATGTTGAGAGCCTCTTGATTCCATCTTCATGCTGGGACTGAGAATAGGGGATGTGGTGATACAAATGGATTTTCCAGATAAAGAACTGTGCCCACGTTGTACAGTCCCTAGAAGCAGCTGTACTTCCCTTGGGAGTGTAGGTTTGCATGCAGGGTAGTAGGTATGTCAGTATGTGAATCCATGTGCAGTGATTTTGGTTTTGATTGTGTGTGTTTATGTCATGCATTGTGTGTTTCCCCAGATTTATGTTGCCCTACAAGTCACAATTAATGGTGTGAATTTTCTAAAGAATAATTCTGCAGAATGGGAAAAGATGTTTGCAAATGACACTACAGACAAAGGGCTGATATCCAAGATCTATAAAGAACTCCTCAAACTCAACACTCAAAAATTAGATAATCACATCAAAAAAATGGGCAGAAGACATGAACAGACACTTCTCTAAAGAAGACATACAAATGTCTAACAGACACATGAGAAAATGTTCATCATAATTAGCCAGGGAGACTCAAATCAAAACCACATTGAGGTACCACCTTACACCAGTTAGAATGGTCAAAGTTAACAAGATGAGAAACAAGATGTGTTGGAGAGGATGTGGAGAAAGGGGAAACTTCTTACACTGTTGGTGGGAATGCACATTGGTGCAGCTACTTTGGAAAACAGTGTGGAGATTCCTTAAGAAATGAAAAATAGGGACGCCTGGGTGGCTCAGTTGGTTAAGCGGCTGCCTTCGGCTCAGGTCATGATCCCAGGGTCCTGGGATCGAGTCCCACATTGGGCTCCTTGCTCCGCGGGGAGCCTGCTTCTCCCTCTGCCTCTGCCTGCCTCTCTGTCTGCCTGTGCTTGCTCTCTCTCCCTCTCTCTCTGTCAAATAAATAAATAAAATCTTAAAAAAAAGAAAGAAATGAAAAATAGAGCTACACTATGACCCTGCAATTGCACTACTGGGCATTTACCCCAAAGATACAGATGTCATGGAAAGAAGGGCCATCTGTACCCCAATGTTTATAGCAGCAATGGCCACAGTTGCCAAACCCTGGAAAGAGCCAAGATTCCCTTCAACAGATGAATGGATAAAGAAGAAATGGTCCATATATCCAATAGAATATTACACCTCCATCAGAAAGGATGAATCCCAAGTTTTGTATCAACATGGATGGGACTGGAGGAGATTATGCTGAGTGAAATAAATCAAGTGTGTTTCCCTTACTTGTGGAGCATAAAGAATGACATCAAGGACATTAGGAGAAGGAGAGGAGAAGTGAATTGGGAGAAATCAGAAGGGGAGTTGAACCATGAGAGTCTGTGGACCCTGAGAAACAACCTGAGGGTTTTGGAGGGGAGAAGGTTAGGGGTTAGGTGACCCTAGTGGTGGGTATTAAGGAAAGCATGTATTGCATGGAGCACTGGGTGTAGTGCATAAACAATGAATCTTGGAACACTGAAAAAATTAAATTAAATTTTAAAAAAAGAAAAAAATTCCCATCACCATTACATCATGAATATCTAAGCATGTATAAATTAATTAAATGCTACAATTTAAATCTTGTTCATGATATGCCACATACACATCCATTAAAACATATCTCATCAGCACCCAGGTAGAGGATTACTGTGCACAAAATAAACAGATTTGGGCTTCACAATTCCTGTTACTGAATCAGTGAAAATTCCATTTAATAATGACTCTCACCTCATAGTAGGTCTCATGACATTGTGAATGGTCAGAGTCCCTCAATCTTGCCACTTCACTCACTCAAAACACTCTTCATCTATATGAGTCCTCCCAAGTTCACCTAAAGCACTGAGTGCTAGGGAGGGGCTCTTTTCTTCCTCAAGTGGCCCCTGTTTCTGCCATGTGCCAACGCCTAGAATTGAGTGGGAGTCAGAAAAGAGAAGCACCAGGAATTGTTGGGGGAAATTAACTCTCTTTCTCCATCAAGGTCTAAACTTTACCTTCAGAATAAAGTACAAAAGTATAAAACTCATTCTCACTTGAAGAATGAATTTCCCACTACTGATCATTGTTGTGGTTCTGCTGGGCCACAATGTGTAATATGAAAAAAGAAACAAGAGGTCTTCTTCTGGGACTGAGCATCAGGGTGGGCACATGCCTTCCTAGAAAGGAAGATGGAAGAGCACATTTTGTGTGGCACAGTGTGGAAAGGGAACCTCAAAAGTGTGACAACAGTGTTATCACTCATGACCCTTTCCGTCAGACAGGGGAAATAGGGTTTTCAATTATTCTGAAGGTCTCTGCAAATAAACAAGTCAAGGTAGTTATTTTAAGTCAATATCAGCAGAAACTGAAACAAGTTATGGTTTATGTTTTATTTGGGAGCATCAACCCTGTTAGAAAGACTTGTCTAAATAATATTTGATTTCCATATAGGAATTTTCCCCAAAGAAACAAAAAAAGCTCAAGACTTCTTGATTTTTCAAATGTCACTTTTTTGTCCCATACAGTCTACTTGATCCGAGGGTTTCCTAGAAAACATAAATCTATAGATCATAGTTTCTACTGCTGGTGGGTGATTCCAAAGATTCAAGATCAGGAAAAGCAGTAGTACCTGAGCACACCTTGCTCACACTTTGGATGATATTTGTCCCCTTCCTGGATGGAGATGAGAAATGACACAGCCTCCTGTTCACAGGAGTGAGCACTGTGCAGACATCTTTAACACCTGCAGAAAGTGGCTTTCTGTCATCTTCTTCTCCCACTTCACCTTTTGCCTTCCTCCAAAACATCCTCTTCTCTTCTTTTTCTTCTTTATTTCCTTCTTACATTTGTACTTTATTCCACTTATACTTAAATTGCAAAAAAAAAAGCACACATAACCTCAAATCTATCCTCTTGTCAAATTTGCAAGTAGAAGCACAGTATTGTTAACTCGATGCACATGGTTGTGCAGCAGATCTCTACTTCCATCAGGCATGACTAAATCTCCACATGTAGAATAAAAATGCATCCTTTCCTCCTCCTCCAACTCTTGGCAGCCCTCTGCTTCCTGCTTCTGTGACATTGACTATTTTAGATTGCTTATGGAAATGCAATCATACAATCTTTGATTTTCTGTCATTGGCTTATTTGACTTAGTTTAATGTATTCAAGGTCTTTCACGTTCCCACAAAGGACAGCATTTTCTTCTTTATTAAGGCTAAATAATAGTCCACTGTATGGATATACCACAATTCTTTAACATTCAGTGTCAATTAACATTGGGGCTTTTTCTATGGACTCTGAAAAACAGTCTGAGGGGTTTGAAGTGGCGGGGGGGTGGGAGGTTGGGGTACCAGGTGGTGGGTATTGTAGAGGGCACAGCTTGCATGGAGCACTGGGTGTGGTGAAAAAATAATGAATACTGTTTTTCTGAAAATAAATAAATTGGAAAAAAAAAACAAAAAAAAACATTGGGGCTTTTTTCCATATCTTGGCTACTGTGTAAATGCTGCAATAAATATGAAATTGCAGGTGTATCTTCCAGATACCTGGCTCACTCCCTTTGGATATATAACCACATGTGTGATAGCTGGATCCTCTGAGAGTTCCCTTTGCAATATAAGGAAACTCAACACAGTTTTCCATGATGGCTGCACCATTTTCTATTCCCACTAATAGCATTCACAGATTTGACTTTTTCACAATCTTACCAACACCTGTTTGTTGTTCTTATTGTTGTTGTTGTTGTGTTTGTTTGTTTGTTTATTTTCATAAAAGCCATCCTAAAAGATGTGGAGATATCTGATTATTGCTTTGATTACTAGTTAGGTTGAGCATCTTTTCATAGGTCTGATGGCCATTGGTTTGTTTCCTTTGGGGCCAACTAATTCATGATTTTCCCCCTTTCTCAAATTTGGTAAGTCGCTTTTGTTTTCTTTTTGCACAGTAACACCTTCTCTGAAATAAGTTTTACAAATATTTTCTCTCCTTCTGTAGGTTTCCTTTTCCTTCTTTAAATTGTTGAAGAGAGTATCCTTTCACTCTTGTGTAGTCTTGGCATACTTGCCAAAGATCATATGGCCATGTATGTGTGAGTTTATTTTCAGGCTCTCTTTTCTGGTCATTAGTCTATCTGCCTATTTTTATGCCTGCATTATACTGGTTAGCTTAGTGTAGCTCTCTAAAGTGTTTGAAAGTCAGCAAGTACAGAGCCTCCATTTTTGTTGTTTACTTTCAATGTTTTGTGACTCTTTTAGGATCCTTTATGGTTCCACATGTGTTTCAAGATTGAGTTGTCATTTCCCTGAATGACCTTGGATTTTTATTAGTGTTGAAATGAATCTGTAGAAGATTTTTTTCTAGGACTAGCTGTTGACCTTACTGTTTTCATTTCCCAAGGCCTCAAGTAATGCCTGACATGTGTACATGATCCCAGGAAAAACCAACAAATAAATGGTCAGATCAGGGCAGCAATTACTGTATAAGGAATAGCAAAGGGAAGAGAGGTTATGTCTTCATCTTTGATTCTGGAGCTGTGCCATCCAGATTAATGGTCACTAGATGTGACTCTCTAAAGTTAACTTTTCAAAATCATTTATTAACTCAATGAACTAAAGTAAAGTAAAGTAAAATAAAATAAAATAACTTCCTTTTACTGAGACAAACTAGAAACATTTCAAGTTTTCTATACCATATGGAATTTCATATTGCTAAATTTGGAGGTGGGAGGTAAAATGGGCCTGGTAGAACTGAGAAAGCAAATGATGATTCCTTTAGCATCTCGGTCTCATTTGAAGGTTTGCCACTGTGATCGCTGTCTTGCTGAATGGTGCCAGCCACACTGAGTCCAGCAAAGGTCTGAGAATCCACTAGAAAGATCAGGGAGATGCTGTATGACCCACCATAATCTCAACTAGCATGGGAGGGATGGCTAGGTCCCTCTATCTAATAACGTGTTCTCTCCTGCTTGTGTTTCTAGATATTTGCTTATGGGGAACATCAAGGACACCAGCAGTGAGATGGAAGCCTCTCCAGGTAAGAAATGACACTGAGTAAAAACCAATGGGAGAGCAGAAAGAGTCAAGTATCATATGGCTTCACTTATTTGTGGAGCATAACAAATAACATGGAGGACATAGGGAGATGGAGAGGAGATGGGAGTTGAGGGAAATTGGACTCTGAAAAACAATCTGAGGGTTTTGAAGGGGCAGGAGATGGGAAGTTGGGGAAGCCAGGTGGTGGGTATTAAGGAGGTCACGTATTGCATGGAGCACTGGGTGTGGTGCAAAACCATGAATTCTGTTATGCTGAAAAGAAATTTTTTTTTAAGGATTTTATTTATTTATTTGACAGAGAGAAATCACAAGTAGACAGAGAGGCAGGCAGAGAGAGAGAGAGAGGGAAGCAGGCTCCCTGCTGAGCAGAGAGCCCGATGCGGGACTCGATCCCAGGACTCTGAGATCATGACCTGAGCCGAAGGCAGCGGCTTAACCCACTGAGCCACCCAGGCGCCCAAGAAATTTTTTTTAAAAATGGGAGAGGGTTCCAGATGACAGTCAGATTGTACCTGTTGACATGGAGACTAAGGAAGGTGTATATGAAATCAGAAAAGAAAGGGAAATATGTGTACAAGTTGGATTTGTTCATTTCATAACTTTATGACATAACAATAAGAGGAATTACATCCAGGTGCCTTGAGTGTGTTGTGTTTTTAAACATCTTTTCTTGCTTTGCTCTCTAAAAATTATCTTTTCTTGCACTTTCCTCCCTTTGCCACTATTAAATGTCAAATCTTGATTTTGTTGGTTAACACTTGGAAATTATGGATGTAGGATTGAGGGTCTTCTTGTTATGGACTGATGGTGGATGTCTTCTCTGGTGACACCAGAACTCTCTCAGAGGCACTTGTACATGGAGACTAATCTCTTCTAGTGTGTGCCAGGTGGTGAGTGATAAATCAACTTTCTCTCTCGTAACTGAAAGGACTTGACACATCATCTTCCTTTTACTGTCCCCCATTTGCTCCCCTCTAAAAACCACTCTCAGAGCTGGATAGGTGAGGGAATATTTCCTCTGGGATTTAGAAATCCATGCCATGGCCGCATTCTTTCCACAGTCAGTACTGCTGTGGGGAGTGAGACCGGAGACTTGGGAGTAGTAGTCAGCATGGTCTGACGATCCCTTAGGTCACATGGTGAGAAACAGTTCTCCTTCTTAGAGTGCATTTGGGAGAGGTGGCAAGGACTTTTGGGGACAAAAGAGCAGGCAAGCGTCAACCTGCTTCCTTGTTCATTAGAATAGGATAAAGACACCAGCTGAAGGCAGCAAGTCTTGGTGCTAGCCTTTTGCCGCACTTTACCATGACCTATCGACAATTCCATGGTCATAAGAATATTTTCTGGAACAAACCAGCACCTGGTCATAGTGCAGCAAGAGCCCCCACCCAAAAGAAGTTAGTGGGGTCTACGTGACACTCATCCCCCAAATGGGGGAGTTTTGAAAACCAGCTGTTCCTGACATAAAACACAGCAGTACTGTAATGTCTGGTAGGCTGACAGCTTGGACTCAGAAAGGGTGAAGGCAGGGATGGGATGGAAGCTGGAAACACAAAAGGGGCCATAGTTTGCTCTTCTTTGAGGGCTTTCTTTCTCTCTTTTTCTTTCATTTTTAAATATTTTTTATTGTTATGTTATTCACCATGAAATATATCATTAATTTTTGATGATGCAGTGAGGGCTTTCTAAAGAGTGGTGGTTTATGAACTCCTCCCTCTGGGGACAAGAGAATAGGGTGATGGCATTATCTCCCCCACCCATCAGCACTGACCAACTACAGAGAGCCTCACAGTGCTACCAAGTCAGGCCAGAGCCACTTACACCAAGCCCTTCACCATGCCCTGCAGGTGCATCTCACTAAGGTGAGTTCTTCTGAGAATCTGTGTAGCTGACCCCTCTCATAGATGACAAGCACAAATCCCTCACATGCAACAAGTCTACTGATCACAGAGTGGCTGCATAACTTTAGCTCTAGGTGAAATAGATCTAGCTTCCCTTTTGTTTAACTCTGGCTACATTTAACAAGCAGACCAAAACACACTTATTTAAACCTTGCCACACACTGGACAAAGTCTAGACACCACCCCCCCTATCCCCCAGTGCAAGGAGAAGTAAAACCCAAGACTTCTTTCGGTTTTTATTTGTCCTGAAAGATTTTTATCTCTCCTTCTACTTTCAATGATAGCCTAGCTGGATATAGTATTCTTGGCTGCATGTTTTTCTTGCTTAGTGCTCTGAATATATCATGCCAGTTCTTTCTTGTCTGCCAGATCTCTGTGGATGAGTCCGCTGCCAATGTAATATTTCTACCATTGTATGTTACAGACTTCTTGTCCCAGGCTGCTTAAATGTTCCAATCAAAAAACATAGGACATCAGAATAGATTTTTTAAAAAGTTTCTGCTTACAAGACTCATTTTAGACCTACAGACATCAGCAGATTGAAAGTAAGGGACAAGAAATGGATGTCAAAAAAAGCCAGAGTAAGTAGCCATTCTTATATCAAAGTAGATTTTAAAACCAAGTGTGTAACAGATGAAGTGGGCATTATATCATAATTAAGGGGTCTATCCACGAAGAAGAGAGAACAATTGTAAATATTTATACCCCATTTTAAAATCTTTTCAAAGAATTATTTGCAGTTTTATTGATTTTCTTTATTGAGTTCCCATTTCCAATTTTATCAATTTCTGCTAAAATTACACCTTTCTTTGGCTTTTTTGAGACTTACCTTGTTCTTTTGCCTAGCTAATTGTTTCAGACCTTTATTTTGTTAGTGTATGTTTATTCAGTTTCTAGAATTTCTTCAAAGTACTGCTTTCATTGCAGTCCACAAATTTTTTTCTTTTTTTAAAATTTATCTTTTATAAACATATAATATATTTTTATCCCCATGGGTACAGGTCTGTGAATCGCCAGGTTTACACACTACACAGCACTCACCCCAGGACATACCCTCCCCAATGTCCATAACCCCAACCCCCTCTCCCAAGACCCCTCCCCCCCAGCAACCCTCAGTTTGTTTTGTGAGACTAGGAGTCACTTATGGTTTGTCTCCCTCCCAATCCCATCTTGTTTCATTATTCTTCTCCTACCCCCTTAACCTGCCATGTTGCATCTCCACTCCCTGATATCAGGGAGATCATATGATAGCTGTCTTTCTCCAATTGACTTACTTCACTAAGCATGATACCCTCTAGTTCCATTCACATCATCACGAATGGCAAGATTTCATTTCTTTTGATAGCTGCATAGTATTCCATTGGGTATATATACCACCACTTCTTTTTTTTTTGTTTTCCTTCATTTTTTTTCCAATTTATTTATTTTCAGAAAAACATTATTCATTATTTTTTCACCACACCCAGTGCTCCATGCAAGCCATGCCCTCCACAATACACACCACCTGGGACCCCAACCTCCCACACCCCCGCCACTTCAAACCCCTCAGACTGTTTTTCAGAGTCCATACTCTCTCATGGTTCACCTCCCCTTCCAATCTACCCAAATTCCCTACTCCTCTCTAACGCCCCTTGTCCTCCATGCTATTTGTTATGCTCCACAAATAAGTGAAACCATAGGATAATTGACTCTCTCTGCTTGACCTGTTTCACTCAGCATAATCTCTTCCAGTCCCATCCATGTTGCTACAAAAGTTGGGTATTCATCCTTTCTGATGGAGGAATAATACTCCATAGTGTATATGGACCACATCTTCCTTATCCATTCATCCGTTGAAGGGCATCTTGGTTCTTTCCATAGTTTGGGGACCATGGCCATTGCTGCTATAAACATTGGGGTACAGATGGCCCTTCTTTTCACGACATCTGTATCTTTGGGGTAAATACCCAGGAGTGCAATTGCAGGGTCATAGGGAAGCTCTATTTTTAATTTCTTGAGGAATCTCCACACTGTTCTCCAAAGAGGCTGCACCAACTTGCATTCCCACCAACAGTGTAAGAGGGTTCCCCTTTCTCCACATCCTCTCCAACACATGTTGTTTCCTGTTTTGTTAATTTTGGCCATTCTAACTGGTGTAAGGTGATATCTCAATGTGGTTTTAATTTGAATCTCCCTGAGGGCTAATGATGATGAGCATTTTTTCATGTGTCTGATAGCCATTTGTATGTCTTGATTGGAGAAGTGTCTGTTCATATCTTCTGCCCATTTTTTGACGTGTTTGCCTGTTTCGTGTGTGTTGAGTTTGAGGAGTTCATTATAGATCCTGGATATCAACCTTTTGTCTGTGCTGTCATTTGCAAATATCTTCTCCCATTCCGTGGGTTGCCTCTTTGTTTTTTTGACTGTTTCCTTTGCTGTGCAGAAGCTTTTGATTTTGATGAAGTCCCAGAAGATTATTTTCGCTTTTGTTTCTTTTGCCTTTGCAGACGTATCTTGAAAGAAGTTGCTGTGGCTGATATCAAAGAGATTACTGCCTATGTTCTCCTCTAAGATTCTGATGGATTCCTTCTCACGTTGAGGTCTTTTATCCATTTTGAGTTTATCTTTGTGTACGGTGTAAGAGAATGGTCGAGTTTCATTCTTGTACATATAGCTGTCCAGTTTTCCCAGCACCATTTATTGAAGAGACTGTCTTTTTTCCACTGTATATTTTTTCCTGTTTTGTCAAAGATTATTTGACCATAGAGTTGAGGGTCCATATCTGGGCTCTCTACTCTGTTCCACGGGTCTATGTGTCTGTTTTTATGCCAGTACCATGCTGTCTTGGTGATCACAGCTTTGTAATAAAGCTTGAAATCAGGTAACGTGATGCCGCCAGTTTTATTTTTGTTTTTCAACATTTCCTTAGCGATTCGGGGTCTCTTCTGATTCCATACAAATTTTAAGATTATTTGCTCCAGCTCTTTGAAGAATGCCGGTGGAATTTTGATCGGAATGGCGTTAAAAGTATAGATTGCTCTAGGCAGTATAGACATTTTAACAATGTTTATTCTTCCAATCCAAGAGCATGGAATGGTCTTCCATCTATTTGTGTCTTCTTCAATTTCTTTCATGAGTGTTCTGTAGTTCCTCAAGTACAGATCCGTTACCTCTTTAGTTAGGTTTATTCCCAGGTATCTTATGGTTCTTGGTGCTATAGTAAATGGAATCGATTCTCTAATTTCCCTTTCTGTATTTTCATTGTTAGTGTATAAGAAAGCCACTGATTTCTGCACATTGACTTTGTATCCTGCCACGTTGCTGAATTGCTGTATGAGTTCTAGTAGTTTGGGGGTGGAGTCTTTTGGGTTTTCCATATAAAGAATCATGTCATCTGCAAAGAGAGAGAGTTTGACTTCTTCATTACCAATTTGGATACCTTTTATTTCTCTCTGTTGTCTGATTGCTGTTGCTAGGACTTCTAATACTATGTTGAACAAGAGTGGTGAAAGTGGGCATCCTTGTCTTGTTCCTGATCTCAATGGGAAGGCTGCAAGCTTTTTCCCATTGAGGATGATATTTGCTGTGGGTCTTTCATAGATAGATTTGATGAGGTTCAGGAATGTTCCCTCTATCCCTATACTTTGAAGCGTTTTAATCAGGAACGGATGCTGGATTTTGTCAAATGCTTTTTCTGCATCAATTGAGAGGACCATGTGGTTCTTCTCTCTTCTCATATTAATTTGTTGTATCACATTGATTGATTTGCGAATGTTGAACCATCCTTGTAGCCCAGGGATGAATCCCACCTGATCATGGTGGATAATCTTTTTAATGTGCTGTTGGATCCTGTTGGCTAGAATCTTGTTGAGAATCT
This sequence comes from Neogale vison, assembly GCF_020171115.1. Classification (NCBI taxonomy): domain Eukaryota; kingdom Metazoa; phylum Chordata; class Mammalia; order Carnivora; family Mustelidae; genus Neogale; species Neogale vison. The sequence goes on from NC_058096.1 coordinate 155,562,810, forward strand.
TAGCATCCATATTCATCCGTGATATTGGTCTAAAATTCTCCTTTTTGGTAGGGTCCTTGCCTGGTTTGGGGATCAGGGTAATGCTGGCTTCATAAAGAGTCTGGAAGTTTTCCTTCTGCTTCAATTTTTTGAAACAGCTTCAGGAGAATAGGTGTTATTTCTTCTTTGAAGGTTTGGTAGAATTCCCCCAGGGAATCCGTCAGGTCCTGGGCTCTTGTTTTTTGGGAGGTTTTTGATCACTGATTCAATCTCGTTATTAGATATCGGTCTATTCAGGTTGTCGATTTCTTCCTGGTTCAATTTTGGTAGTTTATATTTTTCCAGGAATGCATCCATTTCATCTAGGTTGCTAAGCTTATTGGCATATAACTGTTCGTAATAACTTCTGATGATTGTTTCTACTTCCTTGGTGTTAGTTGTGATCTCTCCCTTTTCATTCATAATTTTATGAATTTGGGCTTTCTCTCTTTTCTTTTGGATTAGTGTAGCCAGTGGCTTATTGATCTTATTGATTCTTTCAAAAAACCAGCTTCTAGTTTCATTGATACATTCTACTGTATCTCTGGTTTCTCCCTCATTGATCTCAGCTCTAATCTTGATGATTTCCCTTCTTATGTGTGGAGTTGGTTTGATTTGTTGTTGATCCTCCAGTTCTTTAAGGTGTAGAGACAGCTGGTGTGTTCTGGATTTTTCAATTTTTTTAAGCGAGGCTTGGATGGCTATATTTTCCCCTTAGGACCGCCTTTGCTGTATCCCATAGGTTTTGGACCGAAGTGTCTTCATTCTCATTGGTTTCCATGAATTGTTTCAGTTCTTCTTTGATCTCCTGGTTGATCCAAGCATTCTTAAGCAAGGTGGTCTTTAGCTTCCAGGTGTTTGAGTTCCTTCGGAACTTTTCCTTGTGATTGAGCTCCAGTTTCAAAGCATTGTGATCTGAGAATATGCAGGGAATAATATCAGTCTTTTGGTATCGGTTGAGTCCTGATTTGTGACCCACTATGTGGTCTATTCCGGAGAAGGTTGTGTGCACTTGAGAAGAATGAGTATTCTATTGTTTTAGGGTGGAATGTTCTGTATATATCTATGAGGTCTATCTGGTCCAATGTGTCATTCAATGCTCTTGTTTCTTTATTGATTTTCTGCTTCGATGATCTGTCTAATTCTGAAAGAGGCGTGTTAAGATCTCCTACGATTAGTGTATTCATATCAATATAACTCTTTATCTTGATTAACAGTTTTCTTAAGTAATTGGCTGCTCCCATATTGGGAGCATAGATATTTACAATTGTTAGGTCATCTTGGTGGATAGTCCCTTTAAGGATTAGTAGTGTCCTTCTGTATCTCTGACTACAGTCTTTAGTTTGAAGTCTAATTTATCTGATATGAGAATCGCTACCCCAGCCTTCTTTTGAGGCCCATTGGCATGAAAGATGCTTCTCCACCCCTTCACTTGCAGTCTGCGTGTATCTTTAGGTTCAAAATGGGTCTCTTGTAGACAGCATATGGATGTGTCCTGTCGTTTTATCCAATCTGCAACCCTGTGCTGTTTTATGGGTGCATTTAGGCCATTCACATTGAGAGTGATTATTGATAGATACGTTTTTATTGACATCGAGTTACCTTTGAAGTCTTTCTTTCTGTAGACTGTCTCTATATTTCTGTTCAATGCTATTCTTGGGATTTTTCCTCTTTTATAGAACCCCCCTTAATATTTCCTGCAGTGTCGGCTTGGTGGTTGCATAGTCTTTTAAGCCTTGCGGGTCTTGGAAACTCTTTATCTCTCCATCCGTTTTGAATGTCAGTCTTGCTGGATAAAGTATTCTTGGCTGCATGTTCTTCTCATTTAGTGCCCTGAATATATCTTGCCAGCCTCTTCTGGCTTGCCAGGTCTCTGTGGACAGGTCTGACGTTATTCTGATGGGCTTCCCTCTGTAAGTAAGGAGCCTCTTTGCCCTGGCGGCTTTCAAGAGATTATACCTACAATTATAATTTCTCAATTTGACTATCAGGTGTCGTGATGTTTTTTTGGAGTGTATAATCTTGGGTGGAGACCGTTCAGCCTCTAGTACATGAACGCTGGTTTCATTTGCGAGATTCGGAAAGTTTTCATGAAGGACTTGTTCCACGATATCTTCTAGACTTCTTTCTTTCTCCTCCCCTTCAGGGATTCCAATAATTCTGACGTTGGAATGCTTCATGGCATCATTTATTTCCCTGATTCTGCTTTCGTGGGATCTAAGCTGTTTGTTCCAGGCTTCCTCCTGATCCTTTCTCTCTATCTGTTTGTCTTCCAGATCACTAATTCTATCTTCTGTCTCAGTTACCCTAGCTTTGAGAGAGTTTAGATTAGATTGAAACTCATTGAGAGCATTATGAACCTCCTCCCTGGTAGCTTTAAGCTCCGCCCTAACATTGTGAACATCCTTTCTGGTCGCTTTCAGTTCGGCCCTAATCAATTCTGTTTGGTCATCCATGGCTTTCTCCAACCTAGCTATTGCCTGGATAATTGTTAGCCTGAATTCTCTTTCCAACATATTGTCTATGTTGATAGCCATTAGCTCTGTTGCAGAAGGTCCATCCTCTGTATTTTTCTTCTGTTGGGCATTCCTCCTCCTAGTCATTTTGGTGGGAGAAGACTGAACAGATGTAGCTGGATGTATCAACTTTGGTGCAGTCAAGGTGCACCCTGGAACACTTCTGAGCAATCAGGATTCCCCACCCAATCGAGAGACAAAAGAAAAGAAAAAAAAGTGAAAAAAAAGGAAAAGAAGAAAAAGAAAAAAGAAAAAAAGAGAGAGAGAGAGAAACTGGAAAGAAAGGGAAGATGAAAGAGAAGGTTCAGCCCAGATGGACCCCAAGGTAAGATTTATGAAGTAGACAAACAAAAAGAGATAAAAAGACTGATACAATTATATGGCAAGAGAAAGAAAAAAAAATATATATATGCAAATAAAGAAAGAACCTCGTCAAAAAGAACCACAAGTGTAAAATTGATATGCTATCAGGACAGACTCAAAAAACACAGAAACACGGTTGGAAGAAGATGGGAGAGTTCTTATAAATTCTCAGTGTGTGCGAGGAAGGTTGTTTTGATTCTTCCTGGATGTATCTTGATATCTTTGTTAAAGCACTCAACTTTCCTAAGATAAAGGGGATTAAAAATTGGTTTACCTATAGGGGTAGTATTGATTGGGGAAAGGGGTTACTTTGAAGTTAACTCTATATGAATATTAGAGGATAAAAATAAAAAGGAATATACTAGACTAAACTAAACTAAAATTTAAAAAAAAAGGAATTCAAAAAATAAAAATGCAAAAGAAAAATATAGGTGTATGTATCAAAAAGTTCAGGTTAGAAAGGTATTATGGAATTTGATGTACTGTACAGCTCGCTGTGATGGTAAATAGGTTAAAAAATTACCTATGTGTAAAAAATATTTATATATATATGAACTGGAATAGTGGAAACGAGTGAATAATACAAGTTTTCCTATGAAGTAGTGGTGGTTCTCTTGTAGTCCTTTTTTTTTTTTCTTTCTTGGTTTGTTTTCTGGGGGAGGGGCCTGCCACGTGGGTTGTCAGTCATGTTTCCTGAGTTGAGTCCCCCCGCCCCCTTCAAGGGGGTGGGCTCTGGGGAAACTGGTTTTCTTCAGGCTTTTGTACTCTGGCGTATACCACAACTTCTTTATCCATTCATCTGTTGATGGACATCTAGGTTCTTCCCACAGTTTGGCTATTGTAGACATTGCTGCTATAAACATTCAGGTGCATGTGCCCCTTCGGATCTCTACGTTTGTATCTTTTTTTTTTTTTAAGATTTTATTTATTTATTTGACAGAGAGAAATCACAAGTAGGTAGAGAGGCAGGCAGAGAGAGAGAGAGAGAGGGAAGCAGGCCCCTGCTGAGCAGAGAGCCCGATGTGGGACTCGATCCCAGGACCCTGAGATCATGACCTGAGCCGAAGGCAGCGGCTTAACCCACTGAGCCACCCAGGTGCCCCACTACGTTTGTATCTTTAGGGTAAACACCCAGTAATGCAATTGCTGGGTCATAGGGTAGTTCTATTTTCAACATTTTGAGGAACCTCCATGCTGTTTTCCAGAGTGGTGGCACCAGCTTGCATTCCCACCAACAGTGTAGGAGGGTTCCCCTTTCTTCACATCCTCGCCAACATCTGTCATTTCCTGACCTGTTAATTTTAGCCATTCTAACTGGTGTGAGGTGATATCTCATTGTGGTTTTGATTTGTATTTCCCTGATGCCGAGTGATATGGAGCACTTTTTCATGTGTCTGTTGGCCATATGGATGTCTTCTTTGCAGAAATGTCTGTTCCTGTCCTCTGCCCATTTCTTGATTGGATTATTTGTTCTTTGGGTGTTGAGTTTGCTAAGTTCTTTATAGATTTTGGAAACTAGCCCTTTATCTGATATGTCATTTGCAAATATCTTCTCCCATTCTGTCAGTTGTCTTTTGGTTTTGTTATCTGTTTCCTTTGCTGTGCAAAAAATTTTGATCTTGATGAAATCCCAATAGTTCATTTTTGCCCTTGCTTCCCTTGCCTTTGGCAATATTCCTAGGAAGATGTTGCTGCAGCTGAGCTCGAAGAGGTTGTTGCCTGTGTTCTCCTCAAGGATTTTGATGGATTCCTTTCTCACATTGAGGTCCTTCCTTCATTTTGAGTCTATTTTCATGTGTGGTCGAAGGAAATAGTCCAGTTTCATTTTTCTGCATGTGGCTGTCCAATTTTCCCAACACCATTTATTGAAGAGGCTGTCTTTTTTCCATTGGACATTCTTTCCTGCTTTGTCGAAGATTAGTTGACCATAGAGTTGAGGGTCTATTTCTGGGCTCTCTATTCTGTTCTGTGTGTCTATGTGTCTGTGTGTCTGTTGATCTATGATCTATGATCTATTGATCTATGCGTCAGTTTTTGTGCCAGTGCCATGCTGTCTTGATACGGCTTTGTAATAGGGCTTGAAGTCCGGAATTGTGATGCCACCAACTTTGCTTTCTTTTTCAATATCCCTTTGGCTATTCGAGGTCTTTTCTGGTTCCATATAAATTTTAGGATTATTTGTTCCCTTTCTTTGAAAAATATGGATGGCATTTTGATAGGAATTGCATTAAATATCTAGATTGCTTTAGGTAGCATAGACATTTTCACAATATTTATTCTTCCAATCCAGGAGCATGGAACATTTTTCCATTTCTTTGTGTCTTCCTCAATTTCTTTCATGAGTAATTTATAGTTTTCTGAGTATAGATTCTTAGCCACTTTGGTTAGGTTTATTCCTAGGTATCTTATGGTTTGGGGTGTAATTGTAAATGGGATTGACTTCTTAATTTCTCTTTCTTCTGTCTCGTTGTTGGTGTAGAGAAATGCAACTATTTTCTGTGCATTGATTTTATATCCTGATATTTTACTGAATTCCTGTACAAGTTCTAGCAGTTTTGGAGTGGAATCTTTTGGGTTTTCCACATATAGTATCATATCATCTGTGAAGAGTGATAATTTGACTTCTTCTTTGCTGATTTGGATGCCTTTAATTTCCTTTTGTTGTCTGACTGCTGAGGCTAGGACTTCTAGTACTATGTTGAATAGCAGTGGTGATATGGACATCCCTGCCGTGTTCCTGACCTTAGCAGAAAAGCTTTCAGTTTTTCTCCATTGAGAATGATATTTGCGGTGGGTTTTTCATAGATGGCTTTGATGATATTGAGGTATGTGCCCTCTATCCCTACACTTTGAAGGGTTTTGATCAGGAAGGGATGCGGTACTTTGTCAAATGCTTTTTAAGCATCTGTTGAGAGTATTATATGGCTCTTGTTCTCTCTTTTAATGATGTGTTGTATCACATTGACTGATTTGCGGATGTTGAACCAACCTTGAAGCCCTGGAATAAATCCCACTTGGTCGTGGTGAATAATCCTTTTAATGTACTGTTGAATCCTATTGGCTAGTATTTTGGTGAGAATTTTCTCATCTGTGTTCATCAAGGATATTGGTCTATATCTCTTTTTTTTTGATGGGATCCTTGTCTGGATTTGGGATCAAGGTGATGTTGGCCTCATAAAATGAGTTTGGAAGTTTTCCTTCCATTTTTATTATTTGGAACAGTTTCAGGAGAATAGGAATTAGTTCTTCTTTAAATGTTTGGTAGAATTCCCCCGGGAAGCCGTCTGACCCTGGGCTTTTGTTTGTTTGGAAATTTTTGATGACTGTTTCAATCTCCTTACTGGTTATGGGTCTGTTCAGGTTTTCTATTTCTTCCTGATTCAGTTGTGGTAGTTTATATGTCTCTAGAAATGCATCCATTTCTTCCAAATTGTCAAATTTGTTGGCGTAGAGTTTCTCATAGTATGTTCTTATAATAGTTTGTATTTCTTTGGTCTTAGTTGTGATCTCTCCTTTTTCATTCATGATTTTATTTATTTGGGTCCTTTCTCTTTTCTTTTTGATAAGTCTGGCCAGGGGTTTATCAATTTTATTAATTCTTTCAAAGAACCAGCTCCTAGTTTCGTTGATTTGTTCTATTGTTTTTTTGGTTTCTATTTCATTGATTTCTGCTCTGATCTTTATGATTTCTTTTCTCCTGCTGGGCTTAGGGTTTCTTTTTTGTTCTTTCTCCAGCTCCTTTAGGTATAGGGTTAGGTTGTGTACCTGAAACCTTTCTTGTTTCTTGAGAAAGGCTTGTACCGCTATATATTTTCCTCTCAGGACTGCCTTTGTTGTGTCCCACAGATTTTGAACCGTTGTGTTTTCATTATCATTTGTTTCCATGATTTTTTTCAATTCTTCTTTAATTTCCCGGTTGACCCATTCATTCTTTAGAAGGATGCTGTTTAGTCTCCATGTATTTGGGTTCTTTCCAAACTTCCTCTTGTGGTTGAGTTCTAGCTTCAGAGCATTGTGGTCTGAAAATATGCAGGGAATGATCCCAATCTTTTGATACCGGTTGAGTCCTGATTTAGGACCAAGGATGTGATCTATTCTGGAGAATGTTCCATGTGCACTAGAGAAGAATGTGTATTCTGTTGCTTTGGGATGAAATGTTCTGAATATATCTGTGATGTCCATCTGGTCCAGTGTGTTGTTTAAGGCCTTTATTTCCTTGCTGATCTTTTGCTTGGATGATCTGTCCATTTCAGTGAGGGGAGTGTTAAAGTCCCCTACTATTATTGTATTATTGTTGATGTGTTTCTTTGATTTTGTTATTAATTGGTTTATATAGTTGGCTGCTCCCACGTTGGGGGCATAGATATTTAAAATTGTTAGATCTTCTTGTTGGACAGACCCTTTGAGTATGATATAGTGTCCTTCCTCATCTCTTATTATAGTCTTTGGCTTAAAATCTAATTGATCTGATATAAGGATTGCCACTCCTGCTTTCTTCTGATGTCCATTAGCATGGTAAATTCTTTTCCACCCCCTCACTTTAAATCTGGAGGTGTCTTTGGGCTTAAAATGAGTTTCTTGGAGGCAACATATAGATGGGTTTTGTTTTTTTATCCATTCTGATACCCTGTGTCTTTTGATTGGGGCATTTAGCCCATTAACATTCAGGGTAACTATTGAGAGAAATGAATTTAGTGCCATTGTATTGCCTGTAAGGTGACTGTTACTGTATATTGTCTCTGTTCCTTACTGATCTACCACTTGAAGGCTCTCTCTTTGCTTAGAGGACCCCTTTCAATATTTCCTGTAGAGCTGGTTTGGTGTTTGCAAATTCTTTCAGTTTTTGTTTGTCCTGGAAGCTTTTAATCTCTCCTTCTATTTTCAATGATAGCCTAGCTGGATATAGTATTCTTGGCTGCATGTTTTTCTCGTTTAGTGCTCTGAAAATATCATGCCAGCTCTTTCTGGCCTGCCAGGTCTCTGTGGATAAGTCAGCTGCCAATCTAATACTTTTACCATTGTATGTTACAGACTTATTTTCCCGGGCTGCTTTCAGGATTTTCTCTTTGTCACTAAGACTTGTAAATTTTACTATTAGGTGATGGGGTGTGGGCCTATTCTTATTGATTTTGAGGGGCGTTCTCTGAACCTCCTGAATTTTGATTCTCGTTCCCTTTGCCATATTGGGGAAATTCTCCCCAATAATTCTCTCCAGTATACCTTCTGTTCCCCTCTCTCTTTCTTCTTCTTCTGGAATCCCAATTATTCTAATGTTGTTTCGTCTCATGGTGTCACTTATCTCTCGAATTCTCCCCTCGTGGTCCAGTAGCTGTCTGTCCCTCTTTTGCTCAGCTTCTTTATTCTCTGTCATTTGGTCTTCTATATCGCTAATTCTTTCTTCTGCCTCATTTATCCTAGCAGTGAGAGCCTCCATTTTTTATTGCACCTCATTAATAGCTTTTTTGATTTCAACTTGGTTAGATTTTAGTTCTTTTATTTCTCCAGAAAGGGCTTTTATATCTCCCGAGAGGGTTTCTCTAATATCTTCCATGCCTTTTTCGAGCCCGGCTAGAACCTTGAGAATTGTCATTCTGAATTCTAGATCTGACATATTATCAATGTTTGTATTGATTAGGTCCCTAGCCTTTGGTACTGCCTCTTGTTCTTTTTTTTGTGGTGAATTTTTCCGCCTTGTCATTTTGTCCAGATAAGAGTATATGAAGGAGCAAGTAAAATACTAAAAGGGTGGCAACAAACCCAGGAAAATATGCTTTAACCAAATCAGAAGAGATCCCAAATCATGAGGGGGAAGAAAGGGGATAAAAAGAGGTTCAAAAAAAAGAAAGGGGAAAAAAAGGAATTAAAAAAGAAAACGAATAAAGAAAAGTATGAAAAAGAAAAAATATATATATTAGATAAACTAGTTAAAAAACGTTAAAAATGAAAAGGGTGAAAGTTAAAAAATTTAAAAAAAATTTTTTTAATTTAAAAAAAAATAAAAAAATTAGCAAAAGAAGAGAAAAAAATGAAAAAGAAAAAAATTACTTTAACTGCAAGACTAAAAAATCACAGGGAGAAATGCATGAGTTCCGTGCTTTGCTTTCTCCTCCTCTGGAATTCTGCTGCTCTTCTTGGTATTGAAACCATACTCCTTGGTAGGTGAACTTGGTCTTGGCTGGATTTCTTGTTGATCTTCTGCGGGAGGGGCCTGGTGTAGTGATTCTCAAGTGTCTTTGCCCCAGCGGAATTGCACCACCCTTACCAGGGGCCGGGCTGAGTAATCCGCTCAGGTTTGCTTTCAGGAGCTTTTGTTCCCTGAGTGCTTTCCGTAGAGTTCCAGAGGACGGGAATACAAATGGCGGCCTCCTGGTCTCTGGCCCGGAGAAGCCGAGAGCCCGGGGCCCCACTCCTCAGTGCGCCCTCAGAGAACAGCACCCAGTAACTCCCGTCTGCCTGATCTCTGGCCGAGCTCCGAGCTCACCGAGCTTGCGGCCAGTTCAAGGTAACCCAGAGCTGTGAGCTTACTGTCGGCTCTGTTTCTGCAGCTGGCTTTCTTTCTTTCTTTCTTTCTTTCTTTTTTTTAATTTTTATTTATTTAATTATTTATTTGACAGAGAGAGAGAGATCACAAGTAGGCAGAGAGGCAAGCAGAGAGAGAGAGGAGGAAGCAGTCTCTCTGCTGAGCAGAGAGCTGATGTGGGACTCGATCCCAGGACCCTGAGATCATGACCTGAGCCGAAGGCAGCGGCTTAACCCACTGAGCCACCCAGGTGCCCTGCAGCTGGCTTTCTTGCTCCAATACCCGCAAGCTCTGCGACACTTAGACACCCACGATCCTTCTGTGACCCTGTGGGACCTGAGGCCACGCTGAACCCGCGTGGGCTTCGCCCCAGTTTAGCCTCTGGATCGAGATCCCTCAGCGGAACAGACTTTTAAAAGTCCTGATTTTGTGCTCTGTTGCTCCACCGCTTGCAGGAAGCCGGCCCCTCCCCCAGGGGTCTATCTTCCCGTCGCTTTGGATTCACTTCTCCGCCAGTCCTACCTTTCAGAAAGTGGTTGTTTTTCTGTTTCTAGAATTGCTGTACTTCTCTTCGATCTGCCAATGGATTAGCAGGTGTTTGCAATCTTTAGATAAGCTCTCTAGCTGATCTCCTGCTAGCTGAAGTAGTCTCAGCCTGCTACTTCTCCGCCATCTTGACTCCTCCCTATTTATTTATAACTTCTTTTCCGTGTTCCAGAATTCATTGTTTATGCACCACACCCAGTGCTCTATGCAATGCATGCCCTCCATAAAACCCACCACCAGGCTCATTCACCCCTCCCACCCCCTTCCCTCCAAAACCCTCAGTTTGTTTCTCCGAGTCCACAGTCTCTCATGGTCCAAATCCCTCCCCTATTTCCCCCAATTCACTTTTCCTTTTCTTCTCCTAATGTCCTCCATGTTATTTCTTATGCTCCACAAGTAAGTGAAACCATATGATAATTGACTTTTTCTGCTTGATTTATTTCACTCAGCATATGAACCCTCAATTCTATTGTCAGCTAATTTTTGTCAATGCAGAAAAAAATATCCAATGGGGTAATAAAAGTGTCCTTAATATATGGTGCTGGGAAAATTGGACAGGTATATACAGAAGAAGGAAACTCAACCATTCTCTTACACCATACACAAAGATAAACTCAAAATGGATGAAAGACCTCAATGTGAGACAGGAATCCATCTAAATCCTAGAGGAGAACATAGGCAGTAACCTCTTTAACGTCAGTCACAGCAACTTCTTTCAAGACATGTCTCCAAAGGCAAGGGAAACAAACAAACAAAAAAAATTGACTTTGGGACTTCATCAAGATCAAAAGCTTCTGCACAACAAAGGAAACAGTCAACAAAACAAAGAGGCAACCCATGGAATGGGAGAAGATATTCGCAATGGACACTATAGACAAAGGGCTGAGACCCAAGACCTATAAAGAACTTCTCAACTCAACACCCTAAAAACAAATAATGAAATTTTAAAAATGGGCAGAAGACATGAATAGACACTTCCTCAAAGAAGACATACAAATGGGTAGCACATGAAAAAATGTTGATCATCATTAGCCATCAGAGAGAATAAAATTAAAACCACATTGAGGTACCACCTTACACCAGTTAGAATTGCAAAGATCAACTAGGCAGGAAACAATAAATGTTGGAGAAGAAGTGGAGAAAGGAGAACCCTCTTACACTGTTGGTGGGAATGCAAGTTGGTGCAGCTGCTTTGGAAAACAATGTGGAGATTCCTTAAGAAGTCATTGAGAGAGCTACTCTATGACCCTGCAATTGCACTACTGAGTTATTTACCCTAGGATACAGATGTAGTGGAAAGAAGGTCCATCTGTATCCCAAAGTTCATAGCAGCAATGTCCACAATCGCCAAACTGTGGAAAGAGCCAAGAAGCCTTTCAATAGACAAATGGATAAGGAAGATATGGTTCATATATATACAATGGAATATTATGCCTCCATCGGAAAGGATGAATACCCAACATTTGCAACAACATGGATGGACCTGGAGGAGGTTCTGCTGAGTGAAATAAGTCAGAGAAAGACAATTATCATATGGTTTCACTTATTTGTGGAATATAAAGAACAGCATGGGGGCCTTTAGGAGAAGGAAGGGAAAAATGAAGGGGGAGACAGCAGCAGTGGGGGATGAACCATGAGAGACTATGGACTCCGGGAAACAAACTGAGGGCTTTTGGATAGGAGGGGGTGGGGGATGGGTGAAACTGGTGATGGGTATTAAGGAGGGCATGAATTGCATGGAGCACCGGATTTTATACACAAACAGTTAATCATGGAACACTACATCAAAAACTAATAAGGTGGAACATAAGGAATAACATGGAGGACATCAGGAGAAGGAAAGGAAAAGTGAATTGGGGGAATCTGAGGGGGAGATGAACAATGAGAGACTGTGGACTTGGGGGGAAAAACAGGGTTTTGGAGGTGAGGGGTGTGGGGGGCTAGGTGAGCCTGGTGGTGAGTATTGAGGAGGGCACATATTGCACGGAGTACTGGGTGTGGTGCATAAACAATGAATCTTGGAACACTGAAAAAAGAAAGAAAAAAAAACATGAGGTACTGTATGGTGACTAACGTAACACCATAAAAATAAAGAAAGTAGGATAGTCGGAACTGTGGGACAATGACAAAAGATGTAACATCTGTGTACAGGAAGTACTAGGAGGAGAAGAAAACATACAGCAAAGAATTAGCAGAAGTACTTGAAATACTAATGACAGAAAACTTGTCTTTCATGTACCTGAACTACAAATCCAAATCTCAGAAAATCCCAGCAGGATACCTATCAAGGGACCAACAATTTTGCATATAATATAAGTCTGAGAAACATTAAGATAAGAAGAAAACCTTGAAAGAGTGACGGAGATAGAGAAACTTCCCTGTTGTAAAACCAGTATAAGAATTACATTGGGGGCGCCTGGGTGGCTCAGTGGGTTAAGCCGCTGCCTTCGGCTCAGGTCATGATCTCAGGGTCCTGGGATCGAGTCCCGCATCGGGCTCTCTGCTCAGCAGGGAGCCTGCTTCCCTCTCTCTCTCTCTGCCTGCCTCTCCATCTACTTGTGATTTCTCTCTGTCAAATAAATAAATAAAATCTTAAAAAAAAAAAAAAGAAAAAGAAAAAGAATTACATTGGTTCCTCTTCAGCCAGACAAAAAGAGAAGCAAAAACAGAGTGGAATGACACACTTCAAGTATTGAAAGAAAAAACACTGTCACCCTGAAATTCGGTATTTATCTAATTTACCCTTCAAAACTACCCAATATCAAGGACTTCAGGGCACTGTGTCCTTTATAATTCTTGCTGGGATTTGAAGTGCTCTGTTTTCTGTTAGCCACTGGGGAAATCTGATGAAAATGACCTTTAAATAAGTAATTATAGACTAGGGGGAAAGTGAAGGTTAAATAAGGACTTAAAAAAAAGAAAAACACTCCTTTTGGCTCCAGTGAAACTTTCTTGAAGGATATGTTAGAAGAATTAATTGCCAAGGAAAACAATGTAGAGCACAAACTTAGGTTCAATCTAAAAACAGTGTTAGAGGAGGAATGAATAGACTTTAGGATTTTATTTTCTTATTTTAACTGATAAAACAGACTTATTTTGTTCAAAATATACTTGCAAAAATCCATTTGTGATAACTGACACGGAGAAGTAAAATGCGTGAGAACAACTGCATAATGAATGGAAGGCAGGAATTGAGGATTCTTTGTTTTAAGGTACTTACATAAAACGTGTTCAAGGGCAGTGTTACTTGAGAATGAATTCAGGTTAATTGTAAATTTACATTGAACACTTAAGGGAAGCCTTAAGTGTTACATTACATTACAATGTAATCGAGAAGTGTAATTGGCATCCCACAAAAAGAGAAAACATGGAATCATATAGCTTGCTCAATTAAAAGCAGAGAAGGCAGAACAAAACTTAAGAGGGAAAGATAAGGAAAGAACAAGGGCAGTGAGTACACACAGTTCCAATATGGTAGACATGTATTCAACTACATCAGTAACCACTTTAAAGACAAGCAGTCTCACCTTTCCAAAGAAGACATCCAGATGGCTAACAGACACATGAAAAGATGCTGAACATCACTCATCATCAGGAAAAAAAACCAAATCAAAACCACAATCACATACCACCTCACATATATCAGAATGAATAAATTTAACACAAGAAATAACTGGTGTTGTCGAGGATGCAGAGAAAGAGGAACCCTCTTGCACTGCTGGGAATGCAAACTGGTACAGCCACTCTGGAGAACAGTGTGGAGGTTCCTCAAAAGATAAAAATAGGGACACCTGGGTGGCTCAGTGGTTTAAGCCTCTGCCTTCAGCTCAGGTCATGATCTCAGGGTCCTGGGATTGAGCCCCACATTGGGCTCTCTGCTCAGCGGGGAACCTGCTTCTCCCCCTCACTCTCTGCCTGCCTCTTTGCCTACTTGTGATCTCTGTCTGTCAAATAAATAAATAAAAATCTTTAAAAAAAAAAAGATTAAAAAAAAAAGATAAAAATAGTACTACCTTATAATCCAGCAATTGCACTACTAGGTGTTTATTCAAAGGATACGAAAAAAAATACAGACCCAAAGGTGTACATGCACCCAGTATTTATGGCAGCATTATTAGAGAGCCCAAATGTCCATTGACTGGTGAATGGCTAAAGAAGATGTGGCATATATTTACAGTGGAATAATACTCAGCTATCAGAAGTATGAAATCTTGTCATTTGCAATGACGTGGATGGAGCTAGAGTGTATTATGTTAAGCAAAATAAATCAGTCTAAGAAATACAAATACCATCTGATTTCACCCATATGTGGAATTTAAGAAAAAAAAATATGACCATATGGGGGGGTCAGAGAGAGCGAAACAAACCATAAGATACTCTTAACAATAGAGAACAAGGGGCACTTGGGTTCATTCAGTTAAGGATAGCCTCTGGGTACTGTAATGGGATCTTGCATCTGACTTTGTGCTCAGCGGGGTGTATCTTTCTCCCTCTTACTTTGCCCCTTCCTCCCTCCACTTGTGTGTGTGCCTCTCTCTGTCTCAAATAAATAAAAGCTTTAAAAAAAGAGAGAGAGGAAAAACTGAGGGTTGATAAAGGGAGGTGGGTGAGACTGGGAGGATGGGTGAAGAGTAGTAAGGAGGGCACTTTAAATGATGAGTACAGAGTATTATTTTGTGCAAGTGATGAATCACTGAATTCTACTCCTGAAACCAATATGGCACACTATACATTACCTAGCTAAAATTTAAATAAAAATATGAAAAAAAATGAAACAAATAAAATAAATAGGAACCATCTTTATACAGTAAATAAAAGAGTATTTATCCTTTCTAATGGAGGCATAATACTCCATTGGATATATGGACCATATCTTCTTTATCCATTCATCTATTGAAGGGCATCTTGGCTCTTTCCAGGGTTTGGCAACTGTGGCCATTGCTGCTATGAACATTGGGGTATAGATGTCCCTTCCTTCCATGACATCTGTATTTTTGGGGTAAATGCCCAGTAGTGCAATTGCAAGGTCATAGGGTAGCTCTGTTTTTCATTTCTTAAGGAATCGCCACACTGTATTCCAAAGTGACTGCACCAACATGCTCTCCCACCAACAGTGTAAGAGGGTTCCCCTTTCTCCACATCCTCTCCAACACTTGTTGTTTCCCATCTTGTTAATTTTGGCCATTCTAACTGGTATTCAAGCTCTATTACAAAGCTGTCATCATCAAGACAGCATGGTAATGGCACAAAAACAGACACATAGATCAATGGAACAGAATAGAGAGCCCAGAAATAGACCCTCGACTCTATGGTCAACTAATTTTTGACAAAGTAGGAAAGAATGTCCAATGGAAAAAAGATAGCCTCTTCAATAAATGGTGTTGGGAAAATTGGACAGCCACATGCAGAAAAATGAAATTGGACCATTTCCTTACACCACACACAAAAATAGACTCAAAATGGATGAAGGACCTCAATGTGAGAAAGGAATCCATCAAAATCCTTGAGGAGAACACAGGCAGCAACCTCTTCGACCTCAGCCGCAGCAACATCTTCCTAGGAACATCGCCAAAGGCAAGGGAAGCAAGGGCAAAAATGAACTATTGGGATTTCATCAAGATCAAAAGTTTTTGTACAGCAAAGGAAACAGTTAACAAAATCAAAAGACAACTGACAGAATGGGAGAAGATATTTGCAAACGACATATCAGATAAAGGACTAGTGTCCAAAATCTATTAAGAACTTAGCAAACTCAACACCCAAAGAACAAATAATCCAATCAAGAAATGGGCAGAGGAAGTTGGTGCAGCCTCTTTGGAGAACAGTGTGGAGATTCCTCAAGAAATTAAAAATAGAGCTTCCCTATGACCCTGCAATTGCACTCTTGGGTATTTACCCCAAAGACACAGATGTCGTGAAAAGAAGGGCCATCTGTACCCCAATGTTTATAGCAGCAATGGCCACAGTCGCCAAACTATGGAAAGAACCAAGATGACCTTCAACGGATGAATGGATAAGGAAGATGTTGTCCATATACACTATGGAGTATTATGCCTCCATCAGAAAGGATGAATACCCAACTTTTGTAGCAACATGGACGGGACTGGAAGAGATTATGCTGAGTGAAACAGGTCAAGCAGAGAGAGTCAATTATCATATGGTTTCACTTATTTGTGGAGCATAACAAATAGCATGGAGGACAAGGGGCGTTAGAGAGGAGTAGAGAATTTGGGTAAATTGGAAGGGGAGGTGAACCATGAGAGACTATGGACTCTGAAAAACAATCTGAGGGGTTTGAAGTAGCGGGGGGGGTGGGAGGTTGGGGTACCAGGTGGTGGGTATTATAGAGGGCATGGCTTGCATGGAGCACTGGGTGTGGTGAAAAAATAATGAATAATGTTTTTCTGAAAATAAATAAATTGAAAAAAAAAAAGAAATGAAAAAAAAAAAAAAAGAAAGAAATGGGCAGAGGACATGAACAGACATTTCTGCAAAGAAGACATCCAGATGGCCAACAGACACATGAAAAAGTGCTCCATATCACTCGGCATCAGGGAAATACAAATCAAAACCACAATGAGATATCACCTCACACCAGTCAGAATGGCTAAAATCAACAAGTCAGGAAATGACAGATGCTGGCGAGGATGCGGAGAAAGGGGAACCCTCCTACACTGTTGGTGGGAATGCAAGCTGGCGCAACCACTCTGGAAAACAGCATGGAGGTTCCTCAAAATGTTGAAAATAGAACTGCCTTATGACCCAGCAATTGCACTACTGGGTATTTACCCTAAAGATACAAACGTAGTGATCCAAAGGGGCACGTGCACCCGAATGTTTATAGCAGCAATGTCCACAATAGCAAAACTATGGAAAGAACCTAGATGTCCATCAACAGATGAACGGATCAAGAAGATGTGGTATATATACACAATGGAATACTATGCAGCCATCAAAAGAAACGAAATCTTGCCATTTGCGACAACATGGATGGAACTAGAGCGTATCATGCTTAGCGAAATAAGTCAAGCGGAGAAAGACAAATATCATATGATCTCCCTGATATGAGGAAGTGGTGATGCAACATGGAGGCTTAAGTGGGTAGGAAAAGAATCCATGAAACAAGATGGGATAGGGAGGGAGAGAAACCATAAGTGACTCTTAATCTCACGAAACAAACTGTGGGTTGCTGGGGGGAGGGGGGTTGGGAGAAGGGGGGTAGGGTTATGGACATTGGGGAGGGTATGTGCTTTTGGGTAAATTGGAAGGGGAGATGAACCATGAGAGACTATGAACTCTGAAAAACAATCTGAGGGGTTTGAAGTGGCGGAGGGGTGGGAGGTTGGGGTACCAGGTGGTGGGTATTATAGAGGGCACAGCTTGCATGGAGCACTGGGTGTGGTGAAAAAATAATGAATAATGTTTTTCTGAAAATAAATAAATTGGAAAAAAAAAAGAAGATGTGGTAAATATACACAATGGAATACTATGCAGCCATCAAAAGAAATGAAATCTTGCCATTTGTGACAACATGGATGGAACTAGAGCGTATCATGCTCAGCGAAATAAGTCAAGCGGAGAAAGACAACTGTCATATGTTCTCCCTGATATGAGGAAGTGGTGATGCAACATGGGGGCTTAAGTAGGTAGGAGAAGAATAAATGAAACAAGATGGGATTGGGAGGGAGACAAACCATAAGTGACTCTTAATCTCACAAAACAAACTGAGGGTTGCTGGGGAAGGGGGGTTGGGTTATGGACATTGAGGAGGGTATGTGCTTTGGTGAGTGCTGTGAAGTGTGTAAACCTGGCGATTCACAGACCTGTACCCCTGGGGATAAAAATATATGTTTATAAAAAATTAAAAAAAAAGAAAAAAAGAAATTATAAATAAATAAATAAAAGAAGCCAATGTAAAAAAGAAGAAGAAGAAGACATCAGTGAAACTAGAAGCAGGTTCCTTCAAAGAATTAATAAGATTGATAAACCACTGGCAAAAGTAATCCAAAAGAAAAGAAAGAGGACCAAAATTAATATAATTATGAATGAAAACAGAGAGAGCATGTTAGTCAGATTAGTCAAAGAGTTAGAAACAATAATTAGAAATTATTATCCACAGCTATATGACAATGAGTTAAGCAACCTACAAGAAATGGATGCATTCCTGGAAACCTATAAACTTCCAAGACTGAAACAGGAAGAAATTGACAACCTGCATGGACCAATATCTAGTAACGAGATTGAAGCAGTGATCAAAACCTCCCAAAAAACAGAAGCAAAGGACCTGATGGATTTTCTGGGGAATCTATCAAACAATGAAAGAAAAAATAATACCTAGTGTCCTGAAGCTGTTTCAAAAAATAGAAACACAAGGAAAACTTCCAGACACTTTCTATTAAGCCAGCATTATCCTGATCCCCAAACCAGGCAAAGATCTCATCAAAAATGAGAATTTCCGACCAATATCCCTGATGAATATGGATGCCCAGATTCTCAACAAGGTCCTAGCTAATAGGATACAAAAGTATATTAAAAAGATTATCCACCAAGACCAGGTGGGATTTATCCCTGGGATGCGAGGATGGTTCAACATTTGCAAATCAGTCAGTGTGATACAACACATCAATAAGAGAAGAGAGAAGAACCACAAAGTCCTCTCAATTGAAGCAGAAAAAGCACTGGACAAAATACAGCATCCATTCCTAATTAAAACTCTTCAAAGTATAGGGATAGAGGGAACATTCCTCAACTTCATAAAATCTATCTATGAAAAATCCACAGAATATCATTCTCAATGGGGAAAAGCTGACAGCCTTCCTTCTGAGATGAGGAACATGACAATGATGCCCACTCTCATCACTGTTGTTCAACATTATACTAGAAGTCCTAGAAATAGCAGACAACAAAAAGAAATAAAATGTATTCAAATTGGCACAGTAGAAGTCAAACTCTCTGTCTTTGCAAATGACATGATTTTTTTGTGGGAAACCTGAAAGACTCCAGCCCCAAACTACTAGAACTCATACGGCATTTCAGTAATGTGGCAGGATACAAAATCAATGCAGAGAAATCAGTTGCTTTCTTATACACTAAAATGAAAATATAGGAAGGGAAATTAAAGAATTGATTCCATTTACTATAGCACCAAGAACCGTAAGATACCTAGGAACAAACCCAACCAGAGGTAAAGGGTCTGTACTCGAGGAACTACAGAACACACATGAAAGAAACTGAAGAAGACACAAAAAGATGGAAGACCATTCCATGCTCCTGGGTCGGAAGAATAAACATTGTTAAAATGTCTATACTGCCTAGAGCAATCTATACTTTCAATGCCATTCCGATTAAAACTCCACCGGCATTTTTCTTTTTCTTTTTTTTTTTTTTTAAGATTTTATTTATTTATTTGACAGACAGAGATCACAAGTAGGCAGAGAGGCAGGCAGAGAAAGAGGAAGGGAAGCAGGCTCGCTGCTTCACAGAGAGCCTGAAGTGGGACTTGATCCCAGGACCCTGGGATCATGACCTGAGCCCAAGGCAGAGGCTTTAACCCACTGAGCCACCCAGGTGCCCCTCTACCGGCATTTTTCAAAGTTCTGGAACAAACAATACTAAAATTTGTATGTAACCAGAAAAAAACCCGAATTGCTAAGGAAATGTTGAAAAAGATATTCTCCTTTTTGATGGGGTCTTTGGTTAGTTTTGGGATTGAAGTAATGCTGACCCCATAGAAAGCGTCTGGAAGTTCTTCTGTTTGTGGGTTTTTTTTGTGTGTGTGAGAGAATGGGTATTATTTCTTCTTTAAATGTTTGGTAGGATTCCTCGGGGTATCCATCAGGCCCTGGACTCTTGTTTTGGAGGGAGGTTTTTGATCACTGCTTCAAACTCGTTACTGGTTATGAGTCTATTCAGGTTGTCAATTTCTTCCTGTTTCCATCTTAGTCTGACTATTCTATTTTCATTTGTCTTTTCACTATTAAATTTTAGTATGAGAAGGTTCTGGTGCCATATTTGTAAGCTTACTAAGTTTTCCTCACTCCAGAGCTCACCAAATGGCATTCTCCTTTTTGGATATGATAATTTTTTTTCTGCTATTGCCATTTGATTCTTTCCCAGAATGTCCACCTCTCTGTTTACAAGGTGCTACATGCTGTCCACTTTTACTGGAGGCTTTCAAATATTTAATCTCTTTGTTTAAAACTTCCAGCCTTGTAATTCTTCAATCTTGGCCATATCCCAATCTGGTTCTAATGAGGGCTCTGTTTCTTCATACTGTGGTGTTTTTGCAATTTAACACACTTTGTGATTTTTTTTTTTAATTTAAAAGATTTTATTTATTTATTTATTTGACAGACAGAGATCACAAGTAGGCAGAGAGGCAGGCAGAGAGAGAGAGAGGAGGAAGCAGGCTCCCTGCTGAGCAGAGAGCCTGATGCGGGACTCAATCCCAGGACCCTGAGATCGTGACCTGAGCTGAAGGCAGTGGCTTAACCCACTGAGCCACCCAGGCGCCCACAATTTGTGATTTTTGGTGGAAATCTGTGCATGATGCATTGAGCAAAACCAGTTAAATAAACTGTCTTTAATGTGACTTTGTGTTCTGGGTGTCAGTCCTTGTTCACAATTTGGTGCAAGCCCTATATGCTTGAAGATATAAATTTCTCTCAGGTGCCTTGTATTTTGAAAGAGGCTTTTGTTGTGTGTCTCTTCTGTTTACTTTGGGTTTTCCTTGCTACTTCTTCAGTAAGATCTGAGGATTGATGTTCTTGAGTTGAAATTACTTCTTATACCAGGGCCATATTAATACATTAGAATGGTATAAGGAAGTTTTGTGTATATGATTAGCTCTCAGGGTTTAACAAACTTGTGTCCCTGGGACTTGGCCTTTACCAGGGATTCTCAGACCTTTGTTCCCATTAGGAAAGAGAATAGCAAAGGGAGGAGTTGGTTCCCTTCACCACACAGAAACCTGGAGGGGTCTAGATTTGGAGATTTACTTTCTCTGGGCCAGTGATGCTTTAGTCAAACCCAAACTGGTGCTCTGATGAAACAGTTTCCCTTAAGGGAAGTCTTCCTTAAGGAGATCAGAGGGCGCTGCGTGTGTTCCACAATGATTGCTTCTCTTCTCTTCCTGCCAGAAGTCAAAGCACTTTTTTTTGAAGATCTTATTTTATTTTATTTCATTTTATTTTATTTGTCAGAGAGAGAGAAAGCACCCAGGCAGACAGAGTGACAGGGAGAGGCAGAAAGAGAAGCAGGCTCCCTGCTGAGCAAGGAGCCCGATGTGGGACTCGATCCCAAGACCTTGGGATTATGACCCGAGCCCAAGGTAGCCACTTAACTCACTGAGCCACCCAGGTGCCCCTATATAATCTTTTCTACATTATCAACAACAATCTGTGTAGAATTTCACCTTTGTATGCATTTGTCATATTCTTCACTCGTATCTCTGTTCTCAGGAAAATGATTTCAGGCACGGTCTGAATGTTGGAATAAAGATTTTTTTTCCCTTATTTTTTTAAATTTATTTATTTTTTTCAGCGTAACAGTATTCATTGTTTTTGCACCACACCCAGTGCCCCATGCAATCTGTGCCTTCTCTAATATCCACCACCTGGTTCCCCAACCTCCCACCCCCCACCCCTTCAAAACCCTCAGATTGTTTTTCAGAGTCCATAGTCTCTCATGGTTCACCTCCCCTTCCAATTTCTCTCAACTCCCTTCTCCTCTCTATCTCCTCTTGTCCTCCATGCTATTTGTTATACTCCACAAATAAGTGAAACCATATGATAATTGACTCTCTATGCTTGACTTATTTCACTCAGCATAATCTCTTCCAGTCCATATACACTATGGAGTATTATGCCTCCATCAGAAAGGATGAATACCCAACTTTTGTAGCAACATGGACAGGACTGGAAGAGATTATGCTGAGTGAAATAAGTCAAAGCACTTTTCCTTGAACTTCATCCTGTCGGGAAGGGAGGGCAGCTACTGGAAGTAAATCAACTGTGGAAATGCAGAGCTCCCCACCAAACTTACCCCCGGAGATTTTAACTTTCTAGATCCTGCCCACAGAGCTTCCAGAGATTCCTGAGTCAGAGATTCCTGAGTATGAATTTTCAGGCCAGATCCTGGCTCCTGCAGAGGCCTGTGCTTCTGAGGATGTGGCTCATCTTTATTTACCTGCCTCTCCAGTTTCTGTGGTGGCAGTTTGCCCTGAGATTCCAGTTCTCTGCTGGGTTTTTGGATAATTGTTGATTTTCAGATTGTTCAGCTTTTCCCTTGATGCAATGAGGAGTGATGATGTCTGAGCTCCATATATAACAGATCACAAACTGGAAATCTATTAATTATATAAAAAATGAACTTTAGCAGAAAGACAAGTACCATATGATTTCACTTATATGTGGAATCTTAGAAACAAAAACAGATGAATATAGGGGAAGGAAAGAAAAAATAAAATGATATAAAACATAGAAGGAGGCAAACACAAGAGACAATTAACCGTAGGAAACAAACTGAAGGTTGCCGGAAGGGAGATGGGTGGGTGGATAGGGTAATTGGGTGATGGGCGTTACACAGGACACTTGATGTAATGAGCACAGGGTTATATGCAACTGATGAATTCCTAAAATCTACCCCTACAATACAGTATATGCTAACTAAATTGAATTTAAATTAAAAAAAGTAAAACAAATTAACCTTACCTTTTTTTCCTCTGCAGACAGTTCCCTGTCATGCCTTATTGTTGGAAAAAAGAGGAGACATAATCAGCGTATCCATCTAATTTTTAAAATAGGATGTCAAGAGTTGCTCAGCGGTATGACACACCCTACAATGAAAGCCTCCTTATTTTCCCCACCTCAGCAGCCGTAAGGCCAGGCTCATATTGTCTAGGTAAGATATTGAGGTACATGATTTGGCCTGAGATGATAAAACAAAAAGTCAAAATAGAAAAGACTATGCTAGACAAGACAAAACATGTAGAGTGTAGACCCTGGGTGTACCATAGGGATGTCCAGCATGCTCCAGGTCTGAGAGGTGTTTCAGCAGCTGCAGTTCCAGCAGGCAGGGATAAGTCTCCTGGTGTGTCCATGCCCTGGGACCCCAGATACCCTGGGCTGCATCCTGAAACCCCAAATACATTTTCTCATGCACATGTCAGTCTTTCTAGCCATCAAGGTGTGCTACTCTCTATTCCCTGTTAGCTGAGTCACAGGAACTTGGAAATAGGTCTGGTCCCCATGTTACATCACATCTGAATCAGTGATTTTGAACCCTTGATCTCCATAGCAGAAGCATGTAACAATTACACAGAGGAACAGAAACAAGGACTTATGATAGGTTCTGGAGAAGACACGAGGGTTCTGGGAAGGAAAGAGGGAGGGGGAGGAGTCAAGTGTAGGCAGAAGGAGTCCTGCCACACATCCAGGCCTGGAGGAAATGGAACGTGAGCACTTCCATCACCTGTCCTGTGAAGACTGTGTCCCAGGAATTGAACAACAGCCTGAAACCGCCCATTTTGGGGCATAATTGCAGGGGTGTGGATGGAATGCTGTATCTGTGGACACCCCGTTGGCTCCAGGTCAAAGAGTCAGAACTAACCATGCATTTCTCATCTAAATGATGCTCGCATGGTCCAGCCTGGGAGGAATATGGACATTGAGTAATTCTAAAGGGAGCTATTTCCTGAGGCCAAGAATTTTCCTCTTCCACCCCAAAGAGGGCAATCCAGACCTGGAGGAAAAAGTCATGTTCTAGGGCCCAGCAGTTTGGGAACTAACAAGCCCTGGGTAGGGGATAGAGGCATCATCCTCCTGGCAAGATGCTCCTGCTGTGTTCACCACAGAGACAGGGCTGCTAGGAGTAGAGGCCTGAGAAAAGACCCTTCCTCCCATGGGCAGCGAAGCAGCCAGCAATTCTGGGCCTTCAGATATAAGTCAGGGAGCTCTGATAGGGTGGGCCCCTGGGGATGTGATACTAGGGGCAGTAGTGCCTTGAAACACAGTTGTGTCAATGAGGTTGACCTCAAAGTCAGAGGCTAGCTGACTTTGTCCTTCAGGTGGGCTGGTAGAGGGGCAAGAAGTGGCAGCAGCAGTGATGGGCAAGTTGGCCTGAGGAGGACCACTAGGACCCTACTGGGAGAGGAGCTCTGCCAGGTGAAGAGAATCTGCCTGATGGTGGGATCACCATTTCAGAGATGCTGGGAACAATAGGGAAGGCACCACTGGCATCTGCTTCAGCTGTCACTGAGGCCGTGGGTTTCAGAGGGTCTCTTTCCTCCCACCTTAAGAGGGGAGTCTGGGATTGGCTTCAGCTTAAAGGAGACAGGGATTGCAGCTGCTTCTGGATCTGGCCAGTCAGGAGATGATCTTTGCATACAGACTCACTGCCTAGTGAGATGGAGGGAGCAGGTTTGGGGACATAGCAAGTCAGCCCTGCCTGATACTTGGGAGCGAGCAGGGGTCAGCCAGTTAAGTGGACAGGGCTGGGGACAATGACTGTGAAGAGGTGACTGATAGGGGCTCTGACAGGGAGGAGGGGGGTACTAAGGGAGCTGTGTGTCCTCTGAGATAAAGGATGAACAGTGCTGCCCCTCAGTTGGAATTTAGGGTGGCTACTGGGCCCTGACAATCCTGCCTCATCGAGGATCTCTCCTGCTGTGCGTTCCTGCTGGGCGCTAGAAAGAGCTGGTGGAGTAGACCTTACTCCAGGCAGGGGGAAAGAACTGGAAGACTGCCAAGTGCTGTCACTGAAAATGGCCTTGGTGTCACCCAGAAATGCACTGGGAGTGCCCTGGAGTGCTGCATCCTCCTCAGATGCTAGGTCTTTAGAGGTGATTCTAAACCTACTTCCGGGGGTGGTGGCAGTATCAGAGGTTCCCTTTGTCTTGTCTACAAGGGTTCCCAGTCTTATCTCCTGGTTAGAAAGATAAACATCTTCTGTTTCTGAGGCCTGCAACTGTCAAGTGCCCCTGACCAGTACCTCCAGGTTTGTTTCTCCCCAGTGGCTATGTGCGCATCCTTTCATGATGGCTCTTCCACTGGGAAACCACTGAAGTTGCATCTGGACACCAAAGGCCTATCTCACTTTTGATGGGGACCTCTGGAGCACCTAAGCCTGGGATATGGCCAGCGTGCCTTCCTCTGTAGCTGTGGGAAACATGAGGGGGGGCTCTATGAGATCAAGAGGCATTTTGTTTGGGACAGCTTTTACAAGAGTTGTAGGACTTCTTGTTGGACATACTTCTGAGCTCTGAGGACTGGAGGTATCTCTGTAGAAACCAAGGCTTTTAAGAAGGAAGAGAAGCCTGCATAGATCCCCAGAAACTGAATGAAGACTATGTCCAGCATTCCATTAGGGACCCTTCCCTTAGAGGCTGCCTCTCTGCGGCTGTGGGGTCCTTCTCTTTGGTGGTCTCCTTCCCAGTCTCTCTGAGAGCCTTCAATGTGACTTCTCTGTGGATTGGCCTTGGGCACATTGGGTGCTGTGGGTGGCAATAGTGGTCACTACATACTCCTGTACTATACAGGGAGTGAGATTGCAAAGTGTACATGCTGAGGAGCTGGACATACTTGCCTTGGGACCAGATAGCACTGCCATTCCCTGATGGCCTTCCCTGCCAAATTAGGCACCATCCATAGAACCTCAAAACTCACATTGGAAATTGATGCCATTAAGTTAGATCCTATCACCCACAAGATTTATCATGGGATCAGGGGACCCAAGCATGAGGGTGGCTGCCATTCAGATGGAGATTTTTCAATGTTCCCTCCTCAATACCAGGGCCAGCCCTGTGCCCAGAGGGATGCAAAGCAAGAGGAGCTAAGATGCCTTGCTTGCATGAGCACTAGAGGGCCTGTGTCTTCACTCATTTGCCAGATGCCTGAATCAGAGGTGGTCAGACTCAACCTCTAAATGCCTCATCGTCCTTAGCTATTAACAGAGAAAGCTCTCTGCTCACTTTACCATGTTGGGAGGGCAGAACACTCAGGTGCTTGCCTGGTTTGGGTACTGGTTTCGTGGGAGATGTGCTCAGGGCATCCTCTAGTGGCCTGCATGATCATGACCCTGCTTTTTACTTCTTCATGGTGACAGAAAATAGGAGCCAGGCCAGCATTTTGGTTGATTATACTCTAGATCCAACAAGTAAGTTGGGAAAGGGATGAGCAGCATATACACTGGCTTGCCTTACCCTTTTCATGGCAGGACCCCACACTGACAGTTTGTCTTTGTGTTCCTCCTGCAAAACGTCACCCTCTGCTCTTTCTTTAGGGTTCCATATAGAGAAGTCTTTGATATCTGAAAGAAAGGGAAGAGTCAGGCATGACCAGAGACACCAGGGTAGGAAAACACCCATGGTGGACATGACCAGGTCAGGGCCAGCCTTCTCTGGGCCCTGTCCAGCTCAGCCCTTCTGACTCCCAGCCTGGCTCACTGCTGGGCCATTCAGGACTGTTCACTATGAATCAGTGGTGCAGGCCCAGGTTCAGGGGCCAGGGCAGCGCTGTGGAAGGGGGTGAGGGGGCTGCAGAAACATCTCCTAGACCCTGAAGTGAGAAGGCCTCAAGTACCTGGATGAGACCAGATTCCTCAGGGTGACCCTCATAAAGAGACAATGGGTGAGACAATGGGTGAGAGCTACAGAGAGAAGCTATGCATTGCAAAGAGAGAAAGCAAAAAGAGACGAAAGGAAGGAATATGTTATGGGCATCACGTTGCTGTGTTCATCTGAGTCCTCTGAATCTGCAAAGTAGTCTCTGGGTGGATAGGGATGGCGCTGACGATGTGGGGGTGGCTGTGGGAAAGGAAGTCAGAGTTAGAGGAAGTAGCAACGCAGACTCCGCTGCTCCAGGAAGGAAGTACCCTGAATTCTGGGTGATTGGCCCTCAGCTCTGAGTCCTCTCCAGGCTCCAGCCCTTGATGTCTGCAGGAAGGGAATGGGTGTCTGTTCTCTGACCTGCTCTTCCAGCCTCACATTCTCTCCATGACCAGGAATGGATGGATGCCTGTGTCCTCCTGTCCCTCCTGCAGGAGATCACTGCCCCCACGAGAGTCTGTGCCTGTTATTACCTTCCTCCCTCCTGACTCCTCTCCTGCCATGTTCCCCTCCCTCTTCCTCTCCTAAAATATGCTTCATTTCCTTTCTACTGTCAACCTCCACCAATCACATTGTTATGAAGTAGGGAAGCACTGGAGGACAGAGAGTCCATGTGCTGGCACCCACTCACTAAATCCACTGATTCTTCTTGTTGGGGAGTTGCTGTCCTGGGTCTGGCATTGCTGAAGACCTTGAGGGAGAAAGTGTCAATTACCTCAATTACCTGTGTCTTTCTAAATCTGACATGAACATATTCAGGAGACATTTTTACCTGAAACAACCCCAGAAATTCCTAGAAACATTACAAAGGGTGAGTGAAAGTTAGAGGATGGTAAATTGTCCACTTTTCCTTAGGATGTATGGCCCCATAAACATATAGTCCTGGCCAGGGTTTGGTCAACCATTGGAAGGAAAGCACTGAGCTTGCCTGAGTAAAGGTCACAGGGTGATCATGACAAGGATGTGATGGGGGCAAGGCCAACATCACACGACAGGAACCCTTGGTACTGAGAGGAGCGGTGACCCCTGGACCTGCTGCCCAGAGTTTCTGCCCTCAGGTCAATGACAGGTGATAGGTCAGTGGGGTGTGAGTACAGGTGTTTGAAACAGGCCCAGCAGTCTCTCACATAGTCCTCTAGAGTTGCTGCCCACCATGGAGAATCTGCAATGCAGTTGCACATGGGCCTCCCTTAGATGGAAGCACATGCATCCACATGACTCTGGAAAGGAACACTGGAGCATATGCAGTGATGCCAGAGATAATATTCTTTAACATATGTTGGCGTGGGAGTGGTCCTTAAGGAGGAGCAAACATGATAGAAACATGATGTTACAAGTCCTAGAAGCTGAGCGGGAGAGAGTTACCTCTCATTCACCACCTGGCACACACTGGAACTTTGTCTGTAGGTCAGGTGTCTGTGAGAGAGTTGTGTCCCTGCGAAATTCATAAGAGGTGTGAGGCAAAACAGAACAAAACGAAGATCAGACATTCAGCAGTGGCAAAGGGAGGGGAGTGTAGGTTTCATGATGAACGAGAGTTGTAGAGAGCAAAGCAAGAACAGAATTTTTCCAAGACAGCACACTCAAAGCCCACAGATACAATCCCTCTTCCTATTATGTCATTAAGTTATGAACTGAGCAAATCAGACTTCTACACCTTTTTCCCAATTCTGACTTCACATGCACTTTTGCAGACTCCAGATCAGCAGGTGCAACCCAGTTGTTACCTGGAACCCTCTCCCGTTGATTCCTACCTGAGTCCTGTTTGGACCTGGAGAGTCTTCCCCACTCTGGATGGAATCATCTTGAAGGCTCTCCACCATCAAACCTATAGGCACACACATGAGCAATCTCATTACTGGAGGGAGGGGCCCAGCCATTCTTCCTACTGTAGTTGAGGTTTTGATGGGTCATCCAGTACTCCCTGATTTTTTCCATGGGTTCTCAAAAGGTTTTGGGGCTTGGTGGAATCTGAGCCCCTCAATAAAACCCTCATCACAATTGTGAACTGAAATGTAACAGAGAAACTACAGGAATCAACTATTCACACTCTCAGTTTTTCAAGTTTACTATAGCTCTCAAAACCAAACTTAGAAACCAAATTCCAACTCTCAGGTATCCACATGAAATAGGGCTAGTGTGACTGAGCAATTTGATGTTTTCTTTCCCTGGAATTAATTGAGTTAATGAATGACTGAATAAAATTAGTTATATGCAAAGAGATAAAGGCTAGTGGCTAACACCCTGGATAGCAGAGCTGCAGAACCCAAAGAAGAAGGAGATATAACTGCCTATCCCTTCATTGTTCCTTGCTGAGTAATGTGCTGACCTAAAGGGATCATTCATTTTCCAGTATTTCCTGGGCCCATGCACCATTGCCAGGTACTTTTTGAGGTCCTAGGACAACAAAACACTAAGGTCAATACCCACGTCTTAGAAGCAGCAATGTAAAATTCAATGCAACCCCTATCAAAACTCCAATGTCATTTTATAAGAACAGAATAGATCATGCTAAAATACCTATGCAACCTCAAATAGAGAAAACAATCTCACGCATGAGGAAAAAGTGGAATCTCCACTCTTCCTGACTTAAAATGTGTTATGATGAGCAATGGGTATTACATGCAACTAATGAATCATTGAACACTACATCAAAAACAAATGATGTATTATATGCTGGCTAATTGACATAGTGAAAAATTTTAAAAACACGTACTGCAAGCTACAATACTCTAACAATATGGTACTGCCATAAAAATGACAGAGAAAACAGTCAATTAGCAATAGAGTCCCCAAAAAAAATACACATACCTGGGCTCATGATCTTAACAAGGATGCCATGACTACATCATGGAGAAGAATAGCCTCTTCAACAATCAAGAGAATGGAAATGGAGAAGACATGTGCAAATTCACATTGCAAAAGGAACTAATATTCAAAATGTATAAGAAACTCCTGCATGTGAATTACAAAACAAAACAAACAAACAAAAACAAGAAAGCCACTAGCCCAGTCTAAACATGGAAGAAAGGCTTGAATAGACATTACTTCAAAGAAGATGTACAAATGGCCAACAGACATATGAAAACCTGCTCAACATCATTGATCACCAGGGAACTGCAAATTCAAGGACAATGAAATATCACTTCACTTGCTCACATGACAGTAACAGAAAGAAAAAAAGGAAAAGAAAAGGGAGGAAACAGGAGGGAAAAGAAAGAAGAAAAAAAGAACCATGAGAATTTTGAAGAGGATATGGGTAATAAGAACCTTTGTACACAGTGGGAATGTAAAATGGTACAGACATAATTAAAAATAGTTAAAAGTTTCTTAAAGAACTACAAATAGAAGCATCACATGATCCAGCAGTCGCACTTCTGGGTACAGTGTGAGGGGAAAGGAAACCAGCATCTCTAGGCTACATCTTCAACATTATAAACACTGCAGCGATCTACACAATAACCAGGAAATGAAAAGAGCCCCAGTGTCCATACACAGGTGAATTGAAAAATTGATGAAGAAAATGTGGTACCTTAGTACAGTGAAATATTATTCCAACTTCAAAAGAGAAGTGAACTTATCATGTGCGGAACCAGGAATGAGCCCGCAGAGCCTTATTCTAAGCATAATATACCAATCACAGTAACACAAATACTGTGTGTTTGCATGACCATGAGGTGTATAAAATGGTCAAAGGCATAGAAGCAGAGAGCAGAGGATTAGTTGCCAAGCACTGGGGGGTGAAGGAAGTGGCGAGTTGCTATCATGGGCTTTGGTCCTGCATGGGAATTGGCCCCACCTCTGACAGATGTTGACATGCCTGGTCCTGTGTGGGACCTACATCCACACCTTTCACAACCTCTGGACCCACCATAAGCATGTGGGCTTTCTCTCTGTGGTCCTCACTAATGACTAGTCTTCAATGGGCTGTTAAATGCACATGAGCTGCCCTGGGTTATTTGTCCATGGAGGCCACTTAAAACGTTGGGCAACGTTGTGACCTTGTGATGAGTATCTCCAGGAATGTAATGGATGTGGCACTTGCTCTGTGACTGATGGTCCCATAGCTGAGTGATAAGTGTTGATCGGTGTCCCAGAGCACTGGGACGTGGGCCTGGGTTCCTATTTTTGCTTTTTCATATAGAAGGCAGGGGCTTAGCCCAGTCATCCCTGCAGCATCTCCTTCTGAGGAAAGGGAGTTTTAAGCAAACCTCTAGGTATGGCTATATTGAGGGAAGAATGTGAAATTGCATGCAATACGTTTATATCCATGCCTATGTCTTAACGTATGTTTTGAGTTGATTTTCAGTTTCCATATTAACTCAGCATGGGTTGCTTCCCATGTTCCCATGCTTCCCCCATTACCTTTTCACAATACTTTCACTGTATACGTCCTGGGTTCTTTGGTCTTTTGTGTTATTTGCTACCAGTTTCCAGCATATTCCATTCCCCTCCTTCTAGTTTCCTCTTCACACAGGTTTGCATTTTTCAAAGGAACATCAGGGAATCTGATATGCTACCCCCAGGACAGACATAGCAGAGGAGCTTAGCCCCACTTGCACGAGTATCCTTTGAGTCTCCCAGGAAAATAAAATAAACTTAGGGCCTGGGGGTTAGATTCCATGCAGGTAGGATTACTGTGTTCTCAAAGGGAATGGGGCACAGTCAAAAGCCTGTGTCAACCTTTCCATAGGGTGCTTTTGGTAGGCAGGAAACACATCCAAAGGGAAGAGAAATCTATAATGTAGGACACCATCCAAGACAATGCAAATTTACATTTTTGCTTCTACTGCTTTACAATTTTGCTTCTACTGCTACACGACCGTATCCCGACAGCAAGGCCAATGGCTCCTTCTCTTCATTCCCGAGCAGTGTGCTGCACTTTCCCATGACATGTCCTCGGGAGCGCAGTGACAGACGTGTCCCTTTCCTTAAGCCCCTTTCCACAGGCGCAAGCACGTTTCTCCCTCAGAGAGAGGGGATGCCCGGTCAAAGATCATTTCGCTCCATGAGGGTATATTACAACGTGCAGTGGAGAATAGCTCAGGCAAGCAGCAGCAGCATCCCACAGACCTGGCTTGAGTTCCCAAAGAATGCTGTGCTTTCCAGAGGGGATGCCCCAGAAAAAGAGGATTTCGCTCTATGCGGGTTTTCATACAACGTACTGTGGAGACTAGCACAGCCAAGCTGTAGGAGCATCCCACAGACCTGACTCTGAGTTTCCAAGGAAAGATGTGCTTTCCCAGAGGAGATGCCCCGGAAAAGGGGATTTCGCACTATGCGGGTTTTATACAAGGAGCTGTGGAGAGTAGCACAGGCAAGCATTAGCAGCATCCCACAGACCCGACTCTGAGACTCCAAGGAAAGCTGTGCTTTCCCAGAGGGGATGCCCTGAAAAGAGGATTTCGCTCTATGGGGGTTTTATACAAGGAGCTGTGGAGACTAGCTCAGGCAAGCAGCAGCAGCATCCCACAGACCCGACTCTGAGTTTCCAAGGAAAGCTGTGCTTTCCCAGAGGAGATGCCCCGGAAAAGGGGATTTCGCTCTATGCGGGATTTATACATGGAGCTGTGGAGACTAGCTCAGGCAAGCATTTGCAGCATCCAAGAGAAGAGACTCTGAGTTTCCATGAAAGCTGGGCTTTCACAGTGGGGATGCCCCGGGAAAGATGATTTCACTCTATGCGGGTTCTATACAAGGAGCTGTGGAGACTAGCTCAGGCAAGCAGCAGCAGCATCCCACAGACCCGACTCTGAGTTCCCAAAGAATGCAGTGCTTTCCCAGATCGGATACCTGGGCATCGAGGTTTTCATTCTATGCGGATTTCTCCCACCATGCTCCGAAAGCTAGCCTAAAAGACAAGCAGCACCAGCAGCCCACAGAACCGACTCTGATTGCCCAGCGACTGCTGTGCTTTCACAGAGGTTTTCAGCATGGCGCGAACCGCACTTCGCTGCTGCTTCCTCAGCAAGGCTGTGGGCGTTTGCTCTGTCGCGTCAGGGAAGAATAGCTGCTGAGAGCTGGTGCCTCTTGGGCCTTGCTTTCCCGGGCTTCATGTTCGTGCCCTGGGTTCACCCTGCCAAGACGAACGAAGCAGACACAGCCTCGACCCTGCGGCAGCGTGCATGGCCTAGCATGGCACTCTGTTCCATGCCATCTCCGGGCGTGGGCAAGGCCTGCCTTTTAGCTCTGGCATTCAGGTGGACAGGGCACTAGGCCAGTGCCTTTACGAGCCGAGAGGAGACGTGACAGGATCACAGCACACCGCCCACGCCCTGCGATGGGTAGTCATGGATAACTGTCCTCCTTCTCCGGGACACCCCCTGCCTCCGCCAATGCTGCCACATCCTGGAGCAAGATGACATCTGACTGCCCGTTCCACCAGGAGCTGTTTCTGCGAGTTCAGGGCCGGGAGCCTGCTGGTATGCCCACGTCTGCCCTATGGACAGGTGGCCAAGGAGCTGCTCTCCTCTTGGGCCCAGAGACACAGGACAGGCCTGCCTTCTGCCCAGACTCTTTCCTCAGAGTGGAGCAGGCGGGTTTGCCCTAGTCGTCCGCTCGTGTCTCCTTAGCAGCCAGGCTTCATTCTCTCCGCACAGGGAGAGGCAGAAACTTGTCCTGCCACAAGCCCACTGTTCCTGCCAGGGCAGGCTCTCCTGCTTCAAGACAGTTTCCAGACAACAAGGCCAATGGCCCCTTCTCTTCATCCCAGAGAGTTTGCTGCACTTTCCCATGATATGCTCCTCGAGAGCCCAGTGACAGACGTGTCCCTTTCCTTAAGCCTCTTTGGACAGGTGCAAGCACGATTCTCCCTCAGACAGCGGGTTTACAGGGTCATAATCATTTCGCTCCATGAGGGTTTATTACAACGTGCTGTGAGGACTAGCTCAGTAAAGCATTAGCAGCATCCCACAGACCCGACTCTGAGTTTCCAAAGAAAGCTGTGCTTTCCCAGACGGGTTGCCCCGGAAAAAGAGGATTTCGCTCTATGCGGGATTTATACATGGAGCTGTGGAGACTAGCTCAGGCAAGCATTTGCAGCATCCAAGAGAAGAGACTCTGAGTTTCCATGAAAGCTGGGCTTTCACAGTGGGGATGCCCCGGGAAAGATGATTTCGCTCTATGCGGGTTCTATACAAGGAGCTGTGGAGACTAGCTCAGGCAAGCAGCAGCAGCATCCCACAGACCCGACTCTGAGTTCACAAAGAATGCTGTGTTTTGCCAGAAGGAAAGCCTGGGCAAAGAGGCTTTTGCTTTATGTGGGTTTCTCCCACCGTTCTACAAATACTAGGATAAGGCAAGCAGCACCAGCAGCCCACAGAACCGACTCTGATTCCGAGAGACTGCTGTGTTTTCCCAGAGGTTTTCACCATGGCGCGAACCGCACATGGCTGCTCCTTCCTCAGCAAGGCTGTGGGCGTTCGCTCTGTCGCGTCAGGAGAGAATAGCTGCGGGAGAGCTGGTGCCTTCTGGGCCTTGTTTCCTGGGCTTCATGTGCGCGCCCTGGGTTCACCCTGCCATGCTGAACTAAGCAGACATAGCCTCGACCCTTCAGCAGAGTGCGTGGCCTAGGATGGCACTCTGCTCCAATGCCATCTCCGGGCGTGGTCAAGGCCTGCCCTTTTGCTCTGGCGTTCAGTTGGACAGGGCACTAGGCCAGTGCCTTCCCCAGCGAGAGGTGACATGACATGTTCACAGCACACCATACACGCCCTGTGATGGGGAGTAATAGGTAACTGTCCTGCTTCACCGAGTCACACCCTGCCTCCGCCAATGCTGCCACATCCTGGAGCAAGATGTCATCTGACTGCCCGTTCCTCCAGGAGCTGTTTCTGCGAGTACAGGGCCGGGCCCCTGCTGGTATGCCCACTTCTGCCATATGGGCTGGTGGCCAAGGAGCTGCTGTCCCCTTCGGTCCAGAGGCACAGGACAGGCCTGCCTTCTGCCCAGACACTTTCCTCAGAGTGGAGCAGGCGCGTCTGCCCTAGTCGTCCGCTCTTGTCTCCTTAGCAGCCAGGATTCATTCTCTCCGCACAGGGAGAGGGGCACACTTGTCTTGCCACAGGCCCGCTGTTCCTGCTTGGGCAGGCTCTACTGCTACACGACCGTATCCCGACAGCAAGGCCAATGGCTCCTTCTCTTCATTCCGGAGCAGTGTGCTGCACTTTCCCATGACATGTCCTCGGGAGCGCAGTGACAGACGTGTCCCTTTCCTTAAGCCCCTTTCCACAGGCGCAAGCACGTTTCTCCCTCAGAGAGAGGGGATGCCCGGTCAAAGATCATTTCGCTCCATGAGAGTATATTACAACGTGCAGTGGAGAATAGCTCAGGCAAGCAGCAGCAGCATCCCACAGACCTGGCTTGAGTTCCCAAAGAATGCTGTGCTTTCCAGAGGGGGTGCCCCAGAAAAAGAGGATTTCGCTCTATGCGGGTTTTCATACAACGTACTGTGGAGACTAGCACAGCCAAGCTGTAGGAGCATCCCACAGCCCTGACTATGAGTTTCCAAGGAAAGCTGTGCTTTCCCAGAGGAGATGCCCCGGAAAAGGGGATTTCGCACTATGCGGGTTTTATACAAGGAGCTGTGGAGAGTAGCACAGGCAAGCATTAGCAGCATCCCACAGACCCGACTCTGAGACTCCAAGGAAAGCTGTGCTTTCCCAGAGGGGATGCCCTGAAAAGAGGATTTCGCTCTATGGGGGTTTTATACAAGGAGCTGTGGAGACTAGCTCAGGCAAGCAGCAGCAGCATCCCACAGACCCGACTCTGAGTTTCCAAGGAAAGCTGTGCTTTCCCAGACGGGTTGCCTCGGAAAAGAGGATTTCGCTCTATGCGGGATTTATACATGGAGCTGTGGAGACTAGCTCAGGCAAGCATTTGCAGCATCCAAGAGAAGAGACTCTGAGTTTCCACGAAAGCTGGGCTTTCACAGTGGGGATGCCCCGGGAAAGATGATTTCACTCTATGCGGGTTCTATACAAGGAGCTGTGGAGACTAGCTCAGGCAAGCAGCAGCAGCATCCCACAGACCCGACTCTGAGTTCCCAAAGAATGCAGTGCTTTCCCAGATCGGATACCTGGGCATCGAGGTTTTCATTCTATGCGGATTTCTCCCACCATGCTCCGAAAGCTAGCCTAAAAGACAAGCAGCACCAGCAGCCCACAGAACCGACTCTGATTGCCCAGCGACTGCTGTGCTTTCACAGAGGTTTTCAGCATGGCGCGAACCGCACTTCGCTGCTGCTTCCTCAGCAAGGCTGTGGGCGTTTGCTCTGTCGCGTCAGGGAAGAATAGCTGCTGAGAGCTGGTGCCTCTTGGGCCTTGCTTTCCCGGGCTTCATGTTCGTGCCCTGGGTTCACCCTGCCAAGACGAACGAAGCAGACACAGCCTCGACCCTGCGGCAGCGTGCATGGCCTAGCATGGCACTCTGTTCCATGCCATCTCCGGGCGTGGGCAAGGCCTGCCTTTTAGCTCTGGCATTCAGGTGGACAGGGCACTAGGCCAGTGCCTTTACGAGCCGAGAGGAGACGTGACAGGATCACAGCACACCGCCCACGCCCTGCGATGGGTAGTCATGGATAACTGTCCTCCTTCTCCGGGACACCCCCTGCCTCCGCCAATGCTGCCACATCCTGGAGCAAGATGACATCTGACTGCCCGTTCCACCAGGAGCTGTTTCTGCGAGTTCAGGGCCGGGAGCCTGCTGGTATGCCCACGTCTGCCCTATGGACAGGTGGCCAAGGAGCTGCTCTCCTCTTGGGCCCAGAGACACAGGACAGGCCTGCCTTCTGCCCAGACTCTTTCCTCAGAGTGGAGCAGGCGGGTTTGCCCTAGTCGTCCGCTCGTGTCTCCTTAGCAGCCAGGCTTCATTCTCTCCGCACAGGGAGAGGCAGAAACTTGTCTTGCCACAAGCCCACTGTTCCTGCCAGGGCAGGCTCTCCTGCTTCAAGACAGTTTCCAGACAACAAGGCCAATGGCCCCTTCTCTTCATCCCAGAGAGTTTGCTGCACTTTCCCATGATATGCTCCTCGAGAGCCCAGTGACAGACGTGTCCCTTTCCTTAAGCCTCTTTGGACAGGTGCAAGCACGATTCTCCCTCAGACAGCGGGTTTACAGGGTCATAATCATTTCGCTCCATGAGGGTTTATTACAACGTGCTGTGAGGACTAGCTCAGTAAAGCATTAGCAGCATCCCACAGACCCGACTCTGAGTTTCCAAAGAAAGCTGTGCTTTCCCAGACGGGTTGCCCCGGAAAAAGAGGATTTCGCTCTATGCGGGATTTATACATGGAGCTGTGGAGACTAGCTCAGGCAAGCATTTGCAGCATCCAAGAGAAGAGACTCTGAGTTTCCATGAAAGCTGGGCTTTCACAGTGGGGATGCCCCGGGAAAGATGATTTCGCTCTATGCGGGTTCTATACAAGGAGCTGTGGAGACTAGCTCAGGCAAGCAGCAGCAGCAGCATCCCACAGACCCGACTCTGAGTTCACAAAGAATGCTGTGTTTTGCCAGAAGGAAAGCCTGGGCAAAGAGGCTTTTGCTTTATGTGGGTTTCTCCCACCGTTCTACAAATACTAGGATAAGGCAAGCAGCACCAGCAGCCCACAGAACCGACTCTGATTCCGAGAGACTGCTGTGTTTTCCCAGAGGTTTTCACCATGGCGCGAACCGCACATGGCTGCTCCTTCCTCAGCAAGGCTGTGGGCGTTCGCTCTGTCGCGTCAGGAGAGAATAGCTGCGGGAGAGCTGGTGCCTTCTGGGCCTTGTTTCCTGGGCTTCATGTGCGCGCCCTGGGTTCACCCTGCCATGCTGAACTAAGCAGACATAGCCTCGACCCTTCAGCAGAGTGCGTGGCCTAGGATGGCACTCTGCTCCAATGCCATCTCCGGGCGTGGTCAAGGCCTGCCCTTTTGCTCTGGCGTTCAGTTGGACAGGGCACTAGGCCAGTGCCTTCCCCAGCGAGAGGTGACATGACATGTTCACAGCACACCATACACGCCCTGTGATGGGGAGTAATAGGTAACTGTCCTGCTTCACCGAGTCACACCCTGCCTCCGCCAATGCTGCCACATCCTGGAGCAAGATGTCATCTGACTGCCCGTTCCTCCAGGAGCTGTTTCTGCGAGTACAGGGCCGGGCCCCTGCTGGTATGCCCACTTCTGCCATATGGGCTGGTGGCCAAGGAGCTGCTGTCCCCTTCGGTCCAGAGGCACAGGACAGGCCTGCCTTCTGCCCAGACACTTTGCTCAGAGTGGAGCAGGCGCGTCTGCCCTAGTCGTCCGCTCTTGTCTCCTTAGCAGCCAGGATTCATTCTCTCCGCACACGGAGAGGGGCACACTTGTCTTGCCACAGGCCCGCTGTTCCTGCTTGGGCAGGCTCTACTGCTACACGACCGTATCCCGACAGCAAGGCCAATGGCTCCTTCTCTTCATTCCGGAGCAGTGTGCTGCACTTTCCCATGACATGTCCTCGGGAGCGCAGTGACAGACGTGTCCCTTTCCTTAAGCCCCTTTCCACAGGCGCAAGCACGTTTCTCCCTCAGAGAGAGGGGATGCCCGGTCAAAGATCATTTCGCTCCATGAGGGTATATTACAACGTGCAGTGGAGAATAGCTCAGGCAAGCAGCAGCAGCATCCCACAGACCTGGCTTGAGTTCCCAAAGAATGCTGTGCTTTCCAGAGGGGATGCCCCAGAAAAAGAGGATTTCGCTCTATGCGGGTTTTCATACAACGTACTGTGGAGACTAGCAAAGCCAAGCTGTAGGAGCATCCCACAGACCTGACTCTGAGTTTCCAAGGAAAGCTGTGCTTTCCCAGAGGAGATGCCCCGGAAAAGGGGATTTCGCACTATGCGGTTTTTATACAAGGAGCTGTGGAGAGTAGCACAGGCAAGCATTAGTAGCATCCCACAGACCCGACTCTGAGACTCCAAGGAAAGCTGTGCTTTCCCAGAGGGGATGCCCTGAAAAGAGGATTTCGCTCTATGCGGGTTTTATACAAGGAGCTGTGGAGACTAGCTCAGGCAAGCAGCAGCAGCATCCCACAGACCCGACTCTGAGTTCCCAAAGAATGCAGTGCTTTCCCAGATCGGATACCTGGGCATCGAGGTTTTCATTCTATGCGGATTTCTCCCACCATGCTCCGAAAGCTAGCCTAAAAGACAAGCAGCACCAGCAGCCCACAGAACCGACTCTGATTGCCCAGCGACTGCTGTGCTTTCACAGAGGTTTCCAGCATGGCGCGAACCGCACTTCGCTGCTGCTTCCTCAGCAAGGCTGTGGGCGTTTGCTCTGTCGCGTCAGGGAAGAATAGCTGCTGAGAGCTGGTGCCTCTTGGGCCTTGCTTTCCCGGGCTTCATGTTCGTGCCCTGGGTTCACCCTGCCAAGACGAACGAAGCAGACACAGCCTCGACCCTGCGGCAGCGTGCATGGCCTAGCATGGCACTCTGTTCCATGCCATCTCCGGGCGTGGGCAAGGCCTGCCTTTTAGCTCTGGCATTCAGGTGGACAGGGCACTAGGCCAGTGCCTTTACGAGCCGAGAGGAGACGTGACAGGATCACAGCACACCGCCCACGCCCTGCGATGGGTAGTCATGGATAACTGTCCTCCTTCTCCGGGACACCCCCTGCCTCCGCCAATGCTGCCACATCCTGGAGCAGGATGACATCTGACTGCCCGTTCCACCAGGAGCTGTTTCTGCGAGTTCAGGGCCGGGAGCCTGCTGGTATGCCCACGTCTGCCCTATGGACAGGTGGCCAAGGAGCTGCTCTCCTCTTGGGCCCAGAGACACAGGACAGGCCTGCCTTCTGCCCAGACTCTTTCCTCAGAGTGGAGCAGGCGGGTTTGCCCTAGTCGTCTGCTCGTGTCTCCTTAGCCGCCAGGCTTCATTCTCTCCGCACAGGGTGAGGCAGAAACTTGTCTTGCCACAAGCCCACTGTTCCTGCCAGGGCAGGCTCTCCTGCTTCAAGACAGTTTCCAGACAACAAGGCCAATGGCCCCTTCTCTTCATCCCAGAGAGTTTGCTGCACTTTCCCATGATATGCTCCTCGAGAGCCCAGTGACAGACGTGTCCCTTTCCTTAAGCCTCTTTGGACAGGTGCAAGCACGATTCTCCCTCAGACAGCGGGTTTACAGGGTCATAATCATTTCGCTCCATGAGGGTTTATTACAACGTGCTGTGAGGACTAGCTCAGTAAAGCATTAGCAGCATCCCACAGACCCGACTCTGAGTTTCCAAAGAAAGCTGTGCTTTCCCAGACGGGTTGCCCCGGAAAAAGAGGATTTCGCTCTATGCGGGATTTATACATGGAGCTGTGGAGACTAGCTCAGGCAAGCATTTGCAGCATCCAAGAGAAGAGACTCTGAGTTTCCATGAAAGCTGGGCTTTCACAGTGGGGATGCCCCGGGAAAGATGATTTCGCTCTATGCGGGTTCTATACAAGGAGCTGTGGAGACTAGCTCAGGCAAGCAGCAGCAGCATCCCACAGACCCGACTCTGAGTTCACAAAGAATGCTGTGTTTTGCCAGAAGGAAAGCCTGGGCAAAGAGGCTTTTGCTTTATGTGGGTTTCTCCCACCGTTCTACAAATACTAGGATAAGGCAAGCAGCACCAGCAGCCCACAGAACCGACTCTGATTCCGAGAGACTGCTGTGTTTTCCCAGAGGTTTTCACCATGGCGCGAACCGCACATGGCTGCTCCTTCCTCAGCAAGGCTGTGGGCGTTCGCTCTGTCGCGTCAGGAGAGAATAGCTGCGGGAGAGCTGGTGCCTTCTGGGCCTTGTTTCCTGGGCTTCATGTGCGCGCCCTGGGTTCACCCTGCCATGCTGAACTAAGCAGACATAGCCTCGACCCTTCAGCAGAGTGCGTGGCCTAGGATGGCACTCTGCTCCAATGCCATCTCCGGGCGTGGTCAAGGCCTGCCCTTTTGCTCTGGCGTTCAGTTGGACAGGGCACTAGGCCAGTGCCTTCCCCAGCGAGAGGTGACATGACATGTTCACAGCACACCATACACGCCCTGTGATGGGGAGTAATAGGTAACTGTCCTGCTTCACCGAGTCACACCCTGCCTCCGCCAATGCTGCCACATCCTGGAGCAAGATGTCATCTGACTGCCCGTTCCTCCAGGAGCTGTTTCTGCGAGTACAGGGCCGGGCCCCTGCTGGTATGCCCACTTCTGCCATATGGGCTGGTGGCCAAGGAGCTGCTGTCCCCTTCGGTCCAGAGGCACAGGACAGGCCTGCCTTCTGCCCAGACACTTTGCTCAGAGTGGAGCAGGCGCGTCTGCCCTAGTCGTCCGCTCTTGTCTCCTTAGCAGCCAGGATTCATTCTCTCCGCACAGGGAGAGGGGCACACTTGTCTTGCCACAGGCCCGCTGTTCCTGCTTGGGCAGGCTCTACTGCTACACGACCGTATCCCGACAGCAAGGCCAATGGCTCCTTCTCTTCATTCCGGAGCAGTGTGCTGCACTTTCCCATGACATGTCCTCGGGAGCGCAGTGACAGACTTGTCCCTTTCCTTAAGCCGCTTTCCACAGGCGCAAGCACGTTTCTCCCTCAGAGAGAGGGGATGCCCGGTCAAAGATCATTTCGCTCCATGAGGGTATATTACAACGTGCAGTGGAGAATAGCTCAGGCAAGCAGCAGCAGCATCCCACAGACCTGGCTTGAGTTCCCAAAGAATGCTGTGCTTTCCAGAGGGGATGCCCCAGAAAAAGAGGATTTCGCTCTATGCGGGTTTTCATACAACGTACTGTGGAGACTAGCACAGCCAAGCTGTAGGAGCATCCCACAGACCTGACTCTGAGTTTCCAAGGAAAGCTGTGCTTTCCCAGAGGAGATGCCCCGGAAAAGGGGATTTCGCACTATGCGGTTTTTATACAAGGAGCTGTGGAGAGTAGCACAGGCAAGCATTAGTAGCATCCCACAGACCCGACTCTGAGACTCCAAGGAAAGCTGTGCTTTCCCAGAGGGGATGCCCTGAAAAGAGGATTTCGCTCTATGCGGGTTTTATACAAGGAGCTGTGGAGACTAGCTCAGGCAAGCAGCAGCAGCATCCCACAGACCCGACTCTGAGTTCCCAAAGAATGCAGTGCTTTCCCAGATCGGATACCTGGGCATCGAGGTTTTCATTCTATGCGGATTTCTCCCACCATGCTCCGAAAGCTAGCCTAAAAGACAAGCAGCACCAGCAGCCCACAGAACCGACTCTGATTGCCCAGCGACTGCTGTGCTTTCACAGAGGTTTCCAGCATGGCGCGAACCGCACTTCGCTGCTGCTTCCTCAGCAAGGCTGTGGGCGTTTGCTCTGTCGCGTCAGGGAAGAATAGCTGCTGAGAGCTGGTGCCTCTTGGGCCTTGCTTTCCCGGGCTTCATGTTCGTGCCCTGGGTTCACCCTGCCAAGACGAACGAAGCAGACACAGCCTCGACCCTGCGGCAGCGTGCATGGCCTAGCATGGCACTCTGTTCCATGCCATCTCCGGGCGTGGGCAAGGCCTGCCTTTTAGCTCTGGCATTCAGGTGGACAGGGCACTAGGCCAGTGCCTTTACGAGCCGAGAGGAGACGTGACAGGATCACAGCACACCGCCCACGCCCTGCGATGGGTAGTCATGGATAACTGTCCTCCTTCTCCGGGACACCCCCTGCCTCCGCCAATGCTGCCACATCCTGGAGCAGGATGACATCTGACTGCCCGTTCCACCAGGAGCTGTTTCTGCGAGTTCAGGGCCGGGAGCCTGCTGGTATGCCCACGTCTGCCCTATGGACAGGTGGCCAAGGAGCTGCTCTCCTCTTGGGCCCAGAGACACAGGACAGGCCTGCCTTGTGCCCAGACTCTTTCCTCAGAGTGGAGCAGGCGGGTTTGCCCTAGTCGTCTGCTCGTGTCTCCTTAGCCGCCAGGCTTCATTCTCTCCGCACAGGGAGAGGCAGAAACTTGTCTTGCCACAAGCCCACTGTTCCTGCCAGGGCAGGCTCTCCTGCTTCAAGACAGTTTCCAGACAACAAGGCCAATGGCCCCTTCTCTTCATCCCAGAGAGTTTGCTGCACTTTCCCATGATATGCTCCTCGAGAGCCCAGTGACAGACGTGTCCCTTTCCTTAAGCCTCTTTGGACAGGTGCA
Source organism: Neogale vison (assembly GCF_020171115.1). Lineage (NCBI taxonomy): Eukaryota > Metazoa > Chordata > Mammalia > Carnivora > Mustelidae > Neogale > Neogale vison. Next base: position 155,605,489 of record NC_058096.1, read on the forward strand.
AGCACGATTCTCCCTCAGACAGCGGGTTTACAGGGTCATAATCATTTCGCTCCATGAGGGTTTATTACAACGTGCTGTGAGGACTAGCTCAGTAAAGCATTAGCAGCATCCCACAGACCCGACTCTGAGTTTCCAAAGAAAGCTGTGCTTTCCCAGACGGGTTGCCCCGGAAAAAGAGGATTTCGCTCTATGCGGGATTTATACATGGAGCTGTGGAGACTAGCTCAGGCAAGCATTTGCAGCATCCAAGAGAAGAGACTCTGAGTTTCCATGAAAGCTGGGCTTTCACAGTGGGGATGCCCCGGGAAAGATGATTTCGCTCTATGCGGGTTCTATACAAGGAGCTGTGGAGACTAGCTCAGGCAAGCAGCAGCAGCATCCCACAGACCCGACTCTGAGTTCACAAAGAATGCTGTGTTTTGCCAGAAGGAAAGCCTGGGCAAAGAGGCTTTTGCTTTATGTGGGTTTCTCCCACCGTTCTACAAATACTAGGATAAGGCAAGCAGCACCAGCAGCCCACAGAACCGACTCTGATTCCGAGAGACTGCTGTGTTTTCCCAGAGGTTTTCACCATGGCGCGAACCGCACATGGCTGCTCCTTCCTCAGCAAGGCTGTGGGCGTTCGCTCTGTCGCGTCAGGAGAGAATAGCTGCGGGAGAGCTGGTGCCTTCTGGGCCTTGTTTCCTGGGCTTCATGTGCGCGCCCTGGGTTCACCCTGCCATGCTGAACTAAGCAGACATAGCCTCGACCCTTCAGCAGAGTGCGTGGCCTAGGATGGCACTCTGCTCCAATGCCATCTCCGGGCGTGGTCAAGGCCTGCCCTTTTGCTCTGGCGTTCAGTTGGACAGGGCACTAGGCCAGTGCCTTCCCCAGCGAGAGGTGACATGACATGTTCACAGCACACCATACACGCCCTGTGATGGGGAGTAATAGGTAACTGTCCTGCTTCACCGAGTCACACCCTGCCTCCGCCAATGCTGCCACATCCTGGAGCAAGATGTCATCTGACTGCCCATTCCTCCAGGAGCTGTTTCTGCGAGTACAGGGCCGGGCCCCTGCTGGTATGCCCACTTCTGCCATATGGGCTGGTGGCCAAGGAGCTGCTGTCCCCTTCGGTCCAGAGGCACAGGACAGGCCTGCCTTCTGCCCAGACACTTTGCTCAGAGTGGAGCAGGCGCGTCTGACCTAGTCGTCCGCTCTTGTCTCCTTAGCAGCCAGGATTCATTCTCTCCGCACAGGGAGAGGGGCACACTTGTCTTGCCACAGGCCCGCTGTTCCTGCTTGGGCAGGCTCTACTGCTACACGACCGTATCCCGACAGCAAGGCCAATGGCTCCTTCTCTTCATTCCGGAGCAGTGTGCTGCACTTTCCCATGACATGTCCTCGGGAGCGCAGTGACAGACGTGTCCCTTTCCTTAAGCCGCTTTCCACAGGCGCAAGCACGTTTCTCCCTCAGAGAGAGGGGATGCCCGGTCAAAGATCATTTCGCTCCATGAGGGTATATTACAACGTGCAGTGGAGAATAGCTCAGGCAAGCAGCAGCAGCATCCCACAGACCTGGCTTGAGTTCCCAAAGAATGCTGTGCTTTCCAGAGGGGATGCCCCAGAAAAAGAGGATTTCGCTCTATGCGGGTTTTCATACAACGTACTGTGGAGACTAGCACAGCCAAGCTGTAGGAGCATCCCACAGACCTGACTCTGAGTTTCCAAGGAAAGCTGTGCTTTCCCAGAGGAGATGCCCCGGAAAAGGGGATTTCGCACTATGCGGTTTTTATACAAGGAGCTGTGGAGAGTAGCACAGGCAAGCATTAGTAGCATCCCACAGACCCGACTCTGAGACTCCAAGGAAAGCTGTGCTTTCCCAGAGGGGATGCCCTGAAAAGAGGATTTCGCTCTATGCGGGTTTTATACAAGGAGCTGCGGAGACTAGCTCAGGCAAGCAGCAGCAGCATCCCACAGACCCGACTCTGAGTTCCCAAAGAATGCAGTGCTTTCCCAGATCGGATACGTGGGCATCGAGGTTTTCATTCTATGCGGATTTCTCCCACCATGCTCCGAAAGCTAGCCTAAAAGACAAGCAGCACCAGCAGCCCACAGAACCGACTCTGATTGCCCAGCGACTGCTGTGCTTTCACAGAGGTTTTCAGCATGGCGCGAACCGCACTTCGCTGCTGCTTCCTCAGCAAGGCTGTGGGCGTTTGCTCTGTCGCGTCAGGGAAGAATAGCTGCTGAGAGCTGGTGCCTCTTGGGCCTTGCTTTCCCGGGCTTCATGTTCGTGCCCTGGGTTCACCCTGCCAAGACGAACGAAGCAGACACAGCCTCGACCCTGCGGCAGCGTGCATGGCCTAGCATGGCACTCTGTTCCATGCCATCTCCGGGCGTGGGCAAGGCCTGCCTTTTAGCTCTGGCATTCAGGTGGACAGGGCACTAGGCCAGTGCCTTTACGAGCCGAGAGGAGACGTGACAGGATCACAGCACACCGCCCACGCCCTGCGATGGGTAGTCATGGATAACTGTCCTCCTTCTCCGGGACACCCCCTGCCTCCGCCAATGCTGCCACATCCTGGAGCAAGATGACATCTGACTGCCCGTTCCACCAGGAGCTGTTTCTGCGAGTTCAGGGCCGGGAGCCTGCTGGTATGCCCACGTCTGCCCTATGGACAGGTGGCCAAGGAGCTGCTCTCCTCTTGGGCCCAGAGACACAGGACAGGCCTGCCTTCTGCCCAGACTCTTTCCTCAGAGTGGAGCAGGCGGGTTTGCCCTAGTCGTCCGCTCGTGTCTCCTTAGCAGCCAGGCTTCATTCTCTCCGCACAGGGAGAGGCAGAAACTTGTCCTGCCACAAGCCCACTGTTCCTGCCAGGGCAGGCTCTCCTGCTTCAAGACAGTTTCCAGACAACAAGGCCAATGGCCCCTTCTCTTCATCCCAGAGAGTTTGCTGCACTTTCCCATGATATGCTCCTCGAGAGCCCAGTGACAGACGTGTCCCTTTCCTTAAGCCTCTTTGGACAGGTGCAAGCACGATTCTCCCTCAGACAGCGGGTTTACAGGGTCATAATCATTTCGCTCCATGAGGGTTTATTACAACGTGCTGTGAGGACTAGCTCAGTAAAGCATTAGCAGCATCCCACAGACCCGACTCTGAGTTTCCAAAGAAAGCTGTGCTTTCCCAGACGGGTTGCCCCGGAAAAAGAGGATTTCGCTCTATGCGGGATTTATACATGGAGCTGTGGAGACTAGCTCAGGCAAGCATTTGCAGCATCCAAGAGAAGAGACTCTGAGTTTCCATGAAAGCTGGGCTTTCACAGTGGGGATGCCCCGGGAAAGATGATTTCGCTCTATGCGGGTTCTATACAAGGAGCTGTGGAGACTAGCTCAGGCAAGCAGCAGCAGCATCCCACAGACCCGACTCTGAGTTCACAAAGAATGCTGTGTTTTGCCAGAAGGAAAGCCTGGGCAAAGAGGCTTTTGCTTTATGTGGGTTTCTCCCACCGTTCTACCAATACTAGGATAAGGCAAGCAGCACCAGCAGCCCACAGAACCGACTCTGATTCCGAGAGACTGCTGTGTTTTCCCAGAGGTTTTCACCATGGCGCGAACCGCACATGGCTGCTCCTTCCTCAGCAAGGCTGTGGGCGTTCGCTCTGTCGCGTCAGGAGAGAATAGCTGCGGGAGAGCTGGTGCCTTCTGGGCCTTGTTTCCTGGGCTTCATGTGCGCGCCCTGGGTTCACCCTGCCATGCTGAACTAAGCAGACATAGCCTCGACCCTACAGCAGAGTGCGTGGCCTAGAATGGCACTCCGCTCCAATGCCATCTCCGGGCGTGGTCAAGGCCTGCCCTTTTGCTCTGGCGTTCAGTTGGACAGGGCACTAGGCCAGTGCCTTCCCCAGCGAGAGGTGACATGACATGTTCACAGCACACCATACACGCCCTGTGATGGGGAGTAATAGGTAACTGTCCTGCTTCACCGAGTCACACCCTGCCTCCGCCAATGCTGCCACATCCTGGAGCAAGATGTCATCTGACTGCCCGTTCCTCCAGGAGCTGTTTCTGCGAGTACAGGGCCGGGCCCCTGCTGGTATGCCCACTTCTGCCATATGGGCTGGTGGCCAAGGAGCTGCTGTCCCCTTCGGTCCAGAGGCACAGGACAGGCCTGCCTTCTGCCCAGACACTTTCCTCAGAGTGGAGCAGGCGCGTCTGCCCTAGTCGTCCGCTCTTGTCTCCTTAGCAGCCAGGATTCATTCTCTCCGCACAGGGAGAGGGGCACACTTGTCTTGCCACAGGCCCGCTGTTCCTGCTTGGGCAGGCTCTACTGCTACACGACCGTGTCCCGACAGCAAGGCCAATGGCTCCTTCTCTTCATTCCCGAGCAGTGTGCTGCACTTTCCCATGACATGTCCTCGGGAGCGCAGTGACAGACGTGTCCCTTTCCTTAAGCCCCTTTCCACAGGCGCAAGCACGTTTCTCCCTCAGAGAGAGGGGATGCCCGGTCAAAGATCATTTCGCTCCATGAGGGTATATTACAACGTGCAGTGGAGAATAGCTCAGGCAAGCAGCAGCAGCATCCCACAGACCTGGCTTGAGTTCCCAAAGAATGCTGTGCTTTCCAGAGGGGATCCCCCAGAAAAAGAGGATTTCGCTCTATGCGGGTTTTCATACAACGTACTGTGGAGACTAGCACAGCCAAGCTGTAGGAGCATCCCACAGCCCTGACTATGAGTTTCCAAGGAAAGCTGTGCTTTCCCAGAGGAGATGCCCCGGAAAAGGGGATTTCGCTCTATGCGGGATTTATACATGGAGCTGTGGAGACTAGCTCAGGCAAGCATTTGCAGCATCCAAGAGAAGAGACTCTGAGTTTCCATGAAAGCTGGGCTTTCACAGTGGGGATGCCCCGGGAAAGATGATTTCACTCTATGCGGGTTCTATACAAGGAGCTGTGGAGACTAGCTCAGGCAAGCAGCAGCAGCATCCCACAGACCCGACTCTGAGTTCCCAAAGAATGCAGTGCTTTCCCAGATCGGATACCTGGGCATCGAGGTTTTCATTCTATGCGGATTTCTCCCACCATGCTCCGAAAGCTAGCCTAAAAGACAAGCAGCACCAGCAGCCCACAGAACCGACTCTGATTGCCCAGCGACTGCTGTGCTTTCACAGAGGTTTTCAGCATGGCGCGAACCGCACTTCGCTGCTGCTTCCTCAGCAAGGCTGTGGGCGTTTGCTCTGTCGCGTCAGGGAAGAATAGCTGCTGAGAGCTGGTGCCTCTTGGGCCTTGCTTTCCCGGGCTTCATGTTCGTGCCCTGGGTTCACCCTGCCAAGACGAACGAAGCAGACACAGCCTCGACCCTGCGGCAGCGTGCATGGCCTAGCATGGCACTCTGTTCCATGCCATCTCCGGGCGTGGGCAAGGCCTGCCTTTTAGCTCTGGCATTCAGGTGGACAGGGCACTAGGCCAGTGCCTTTACGAGCCGAGAGGAGACGTGACAGGATCACAGCACACCGCCCACGCCCTGCGATGGGTAGTCATGGATAACTGTCCTCCTTCTCCGGGACACCCCCTGCCTCCGCCAATGCTGCCACATCCTGGAGCAAGATGACATCTGACTGCCCGTTCCACCAGGAGCTGTTTCTGCGAGTTCAGGGCCGGGAGCCTGCTGGTATGCCCACGTCTGCCCTATGGACAGGTGGCCAAGGAGCTGCTCTCCTCTTGGGCCCAGAGACACAGGACAGGCCTGCCTTCTGCCCAGACTCTTTCCTCAGAGTGGAGCAGGCGGGTTTGCCCTAGTCGTCCGCTCGTGTCTCCTTAGCAGCCAGGCTTCATTCTCTCCGCACAGGGAGAGGCAGAAACTTGTCTTGCCACAAGCCCACTGTTCCTGCCAGGGCAGGCTCTCCTGCTTCAAGACAGTTTCCAGACAACAAGGCCAATGGCCCCTTCTCTTCATCCCAGAGAGTTTGCTGCACTTTCCCATGATATGCTCCTCGAGAGCCCAGTGACAGACGTGTCCCTTTCCTTAAGCCTCTTTGGACAGGTGCAAGCACGATTCTCCCTCAGACAGCGGGTTTACAGGGTCATAATCATTTCGCTCCATGAGGGTTTATTACAACGTGCTGTGAGGACTAGCTCAGTAAAGCATTAGCAGCATCCCACAGACCCGACTCTGAGTTTCCAAAGAAAGCTGTGCTTTCCCAGACGGGTTGCCCCGGAAAAAGAGGATTTCGCTCTATGCGGGATTTATACATGGAGCTGTGGAGACTAGCTCAGGCAAGCATTTGCAGCATCCAAGAGAAGAGACTCTGAGTTTCCATGAAAGCTGGGCTTTCACAGTGGGGATGCCCCGGGAAAGATGATTTCGCTCTATGCGGGTTCTATACAAGGAGCTGTGGAGACTAGCTCAGGCAAGCAGCAGCAGCATCCCACAGACCCGACTCTGAGTTCACAAAGAATGCTGTGTTTTGCCAGAAGGAAAGCCTGGGCAAAGAGGCTTTTGCTTTATGTGGGTTTCTCCCACCGTTCTACAAATACTAGGATAAGGCAAGCAGCACCAGCAGCCCACAGAACCGACTCTGATTCCGAGAGACTGCTGTGTTTTCCCAGAGGTTTTCACCATGGCGCGAACCGCACATGGCTGCTCCTTCCTCAGCAAGGCTGTGGGCGTTCGCTCTGTCGCGTCAGGAGAGAATAGCTGCGGGAGAGCTGGTGCCTTCTGGGCCTTGTTTCCTGGGCTTCATGTGCGCGCCCTGGGTTCACCCTGCCATGCTGAACTAAGCAGACATAGCCTCGACCCTTCAGCAGAGTGCGTGGCCTAGGATGGCACTCTGCTCCAATGCCATCTCCGGGCGTGGTCAAGGCCTGCCCTTTTGCTCTGGCGTTCAGTTGGACAGGGCACTAGGCCAGTGCCTTCCCCAGCGAGAGGTGACATGACATGTTCACAGCACACCATACACGCCCTGTGATGGGGAGTAATAGGTAACTGTCCTGCTTCACCGAGTCACACCCTGCCTCCGCCAATGCTGCCACATCCTGGAGCAAGATGTCATCTGACTGCCCGTTCCTCCAGGAGCTGTTTCTGCGAGTACAGGGCCGGGCCCCTGCTGGTATGCCCACTTCTGCCATATGGGCTGGTGGCCAAGGAGCTGCTGTCCCCTTCGGTCCAGAGGCACAGGACAGGCCTGCCTTCTGCCCAGACACTTTCCTCAGAGTGGAGCAGGCGCGTCTGCCCTAGTCGTCCGCTCTTGTCTCCTTAGCAGCCAGGATTCATTCTCTCCGCACACGGAGAGGGGCACACTTGTCTTGCCACAGGCCCGCTGTTCCTGCTTGGGCAGGCTCTACTGCTACACGACCGTATCCCGACAGCAAGGCCAATGGCTCCTTCTCTTCATTCCGGAGCAGTGTGCTGCACTTTCCCATGACATGTCCTCGGGAGCGCAGTGACAGACGTGTCCCTTTCCTTAAGCCCCTTTCCACAGGCGCAAGCACGTTTCTCCCTCAGAGAGAGGGGATGCCCGGTCAAAGATCATTTCGCTCCATGAGGGTATATTACAACGTGCAGTGGAGAATAGCTCAGGCAAGCAGCAGCAGCATCCCACAGACCTGGCTTGAGTTCCCAAAGAATGCTGTGCTTTCCAGAGGGGATGCCCCAGAAAAAGAGGATTTCGCTCTATGCGGGTTTTCATACAACGTACTGTGGAGACTAGCACAGCCAAGCTGTAGGAGCATCCCAAAGACCTGACTCTGAGTTTCCAAGGAAAGCTGTGCTTTCCCAGAGGAGATGCCCCGGAAAAGGGGATTTCGCACTATGCGGGTTTTATACAAGGAGCTGTGGAGAGTAGCACAGGCAAGCATTAGCAGCATCACACAGACCCGACTCTGAGACTCCAAGGAAAGCTGTGCTTTCCCAGAGGGGATGCCCTGAAAAGAGGATTTCGCTCTATGGGGGTTTTATACAAGGAGCTGTGGAGACTAGCTCAGGCAAGCAGCAGCAGCATCCCACAGACCCGACTCTGAGTTTCCAAGGAAAGCTGTGCTTTCCCAGACGGGTTGCCTCGGAAAAGAGGATTTCGCTCTATGCGGGATTTATACATGGAGCTGTGGAGACTAGCTCAGGCAAGCATTTGCAGCATCCAAGAGAAGAGACTCTGAGTTTCCACGAAAGCTGGGCTTTCACAGTGGGGATGCCCCGGGAAAGATGATTTCACTCTATGCGGGTTCTATACAAGGAGCTGTGGAGACTAGCTCAGGCAAGCAGCAGCAGCATCCCACAGACCCGACTCTGAGTTCCCAAAGAATGCAGTGCTTTCCCAGATCGGATACCTGGGCATCGAGGTTTTCATTCTATGCGGATTTCTCCCACCATGCTCCGAAAGCTAGCCTAAAAGACAAGCAGCACCAGCAGCCCACAGAACCGACTCTGATTGCCCAGCGACTGCTGTGCTTTCACAGAGGTTTTCAGCATGGCGCGAACCGTACTTCGCTGCTGCTTCCTCAGCAAGGCTGTGGGCGTTTGCTCTGTCGCGTCAGGGAAGAATAGCTGCTGAGAGCTGGTGCCTCTTGGGCCTTGCTTTCCCGGGCTTCATGTTCGTGCCCTGGGTTCACCCTGCCAAGACGAACGAAGCAGACACAGCCTCGACCCTGCGGCAGCGTGCATGGCCTAGCATGGCACTCTGTTCCATGCCATCTCCGGGCGTGGGCAAGGCCTGCCTTTTAGCTCTGGCATTCAGGTGGACAGGGCACTAGGCCAGTGCCTTTACGAGCCGAGAGGAGACGTGACAGGATCACAGCACACCGCCCACGCCCTGCGATGGGTAGTCATGGATAACTGTCCTCCTTCTCCGGGACACCCCCCTGCCTCCGCCAATGCTGCCACATCCTGGAGCAAGATGACATCTGACTGCCCGTTCCACCAGGAGCTGTTTCTGCGAGTTCAGGGCCGGGAGCCTGCTGGTATGCCCACGTCTGCCCTATGGACAGGTGGCCAAGGAGCTGCTCTCCTCTTGGGCCCAGAGACACAGGACAGGCCTGCCTTCTGCCCAGACTCTTTCCTCAGAGTGGAGCAGGCGGGTTTGCCCTAGTCGTCCGCTCGTGTCTCCTTAGCAGCCAGGCTTCATTCTCTCCGCACAGGGAGAGGCAGAAACTTGTCTTGCCACAAGCCCACTGTTCCTGCCAGGGCAGGCTCTCCTGCTTCAAGACAGTTTCCAGACAACAAGGCCAATGGCCCCTTCTCTTCATCCCAGAGAGTTTGCTGCACTTTCCCATGATATGCTCCTCGAGAGCCCAGTGACAGACGTGTCCCTTTCCTTAAGCCTCTTTGGACAGGTGCAAGCACGATTCTCCCTCAGACAGCGGGTTTACAGGGTCATAATCATTTCGCTCCATGAGGGTTTATTACAACGTGCTGTGAGGACTAGCTCAGTAAAGCATTAGCAGCATCCCACAGACCCGACTCTGAGTTTCCAAAGAAAGCTGTGCTTTCCCAGACGGGTTGCCCCGGAAAAAGAGGATTTCGCTCTATGCGGGATTTATACATGGAGCTGTGGAGACTAGCTCAGGCAAGCAGCAGCAGCATCCAAGAGAAGAGACTCTGAGTTTCCATGAAAGCTGGGCTTTCACAGTGGGGATGCCCCGGGAAAGATGATTTCGCTCTATGCGGGTTCTATACAAGGAGCTGTGGAGACTAGCTCAGGCAAGCAGCAGCAGCATCCCACAGACCCGACTCTGAGTTCACAAAGAATGCTGTGTTTTGCCAGAAGGAAAGCCTGGGCAAAGAGGCTTTTGCTTTATGTGGGTTTCTCCCACCGTTCTACAAATACTAGGATAAGGCAAGCAGCACCAGCAGCCCACAGAACCGACTCTGATTCCGAGAGACTGCTGTGTTTTCCCAGAGGTTTTCACCATGGCGCGAACCGCACATGGCTGCTCCTTCCTCAGCAAGGCTGTGGGCGTTCGCTCTGTCGCGTCAGGAGAGAATAGCTGCGGGAGAGCTGGTGCCTTCTGGGCCTTGTTTCCTGGGCTTCATGTGCGCGCCCTGGGTTCACCCTGCCATGCTGAACTAAGCAGACATAGCCTCGACCCTTCAGCAGAGTGCGTGGCCTAGGATGGCACTCTGCTCCAATGCCATCTCCGGGCGTGGTCAAGGCCTGCCCTTTTGCTCTGGCGTTCAGTTGGACAGGGCACTAGGCCAGTGCCTTCCCCAGCGAGAGGTGACATGACATGTTCACAGCACACCATACACGCCCTGTGATGGGGAGTAATAGGTAACTGTCCTGCTTCACCGAGTCACACCCTGCCTCCGCCAATGCTGCCACATCCTGGAGCAAGATGTCATCTGACTGCCCGTTCCTCCAGGAGCTGTTTCTGCGAGTACAGGGCCGGGCCCCTGCTGGTATGCCCACTTCTGCCATATGGGCTGGTGGCCAAGGAGCTGCTGTCCCCTTCGGTCCAGAGGCACAGGACAGGCCTGCCTTCTGCCCAGACACTTTGCTCAGAGTGGAGCAGGCGCGTCTGCCCTAGTCGTCCGCTCTTGTCTCCTTAGCAGCCAGGATTCATTCTCTCCGCACAGGGAGAGGGGCACACTTGTCTTGCCACAGGCCCGCTGTTCCTGCTTGGGCAGGCTCTACTGCTACACGACCGTATCCCGACAGCAAGGCCAATGGCTCCTTCTCTTCATTCCCGAGCAGTGTGCTGCACTTTCCCATGACATGTCCTCGGGAGCGCAGTGACAGACGTGTCCCTTTCCTTAAGCCCCTTTCCACAGGCGCAAGCACGTTTCTCCCTCAGAGAGAGGGGATGCCCGGTCAAAGATCATTTCGCTCCATGAGGGTATATTACAACGTGCAGTGGAGAATAGCTCAGGCAAGCAGCAGCAGCATCCCACAGACCTGGCTTGAGTTCCCAAAGAATGCTGTGCTTTCCAGAGGGGATGCCCCAGAAAAAGAGGATTTCGCTCTATGCGGGTTTTCATACAACGTACTGTGGAGACTAGCACAGCCAAGCTGTAGGAGCATCCCAAAGACCTGACTCTGAGTTTCCAAGGAAAGCTGTGCTTTCCCAGAGGAGATGCCCCGGAAAAGGGGATTTCGCACTATGCGGGTTTTATACAAGGAGCTGTGGAGAGTAGCACAGGCAAGCATTAGCAGCATCACACAGACCCGACTCTGAGACTCCAAGGAAAGCTGTGCTTTCCCAGAGGGGATGCCCTGAAAAGAGGATTTCGCTCTATGGGGGTTTTATACAAGGAGCTGTGGAGACTAGCTCAGGCAAGCAGCAGCAGCATCCCACAGACCCGACTCTGAGTTTCGAAGGAAAGCTGTGCTTTCCCAGACGGGTTGCCTCGGAAAAGAGGATTTCGCTCTATGCGGGATTTATACATGGAGCTGTGGAGACTAGCTCAGGCAAGCATTTGCAGCATCCAAGAGAAGAGACTCTGAGTTTCCACGAAAGCTGGGCTTTCACAGTGGGGATGCCCCGGGAAAGATGATTTCACTCTATGCGGGTTCTATACAAGGAGCTGTGGAGACTAGCTCAGGCAAGCAGCAGCAGCATCCCACAGACCCGACTCTGAGTTCCCAAAGAATGCAGTGCTTTCCCAGATCGGATACCTGGGCATCGAGGTTTTCATTCTATGCGGATTTCTCCCACCATGCTCCGAAAGCTAGCCTAAAAGACAAGCAGCACCAGCAGCCCACAGAACCGACTCTGATTGCCCAGCGACTGCTGTGCTTTCACAGAGGTTTTCAGCATGGCGCGAACCGTACTTCGCTGCTGCTTCCTCAGCAAGGCTGTGGGCGTTTGCTCTGTCGCGTCAGGGAAGAATAGCTGCTGAGAGCTGGTGCCTCTTGGGCCTTGCTTTCCCGGGCTTCATGTTCGTGCCCTGGGTTCACCCTGCCAAGACGAACGAAGCAGACACAGCCTCGACCCTGCGGCAGCGTGCATGGCCTAGCATGGCACTCTGTTCCATGCCATCTCCGGGCGTGGGCAAGGCCTGCCTTTTAGCTCTGGCATTCAGGTGGACAGGGCACTAGGCCAGTGCCTTTACGAGCCGAGAGGAGACGTGACAGGATCACAGCACACCGCCCACGCCCTGCGATGGGTAGTCATGGATAACTGTCCTCCTTCTCCGGGACACCCCCTGCCTCCGCCAATGCTGCCACATCCTGGAGCAAGATGACATCTGACTGCCCGTTCCACCAGGAGCTGTTTCTGCGAGTTCAGGGCCGGGAGCCTGCTGGTATGCCCACGTCTGCCCTATGGACAGGTGGCCAAGGAGCTGCTCTCCTCTTGGGCCCAGAGACACAGGACAGGCCTGCCTTCTGCCCAGACTCTTTCCTCAGAGTGGAGCAGGCGGGTTTGCCCTAGTCGTCCGCTCGTGTCTCCTTAGCAGCCAGGCTTCATTCTCTCCGCACAGGGAGAGGCAGAAACTTGTCTTGCCACAAGCCCACTGTTCCTGCCAGGGCAGGCTCTCCTGCTTCAAGACAGTTTCCAGACAACAAGGCCAATGGCCCCTTCTCTTCATCCCAGAGAGTTTGCTGCACTTTCCCATGATATGCTCCTCGAGAGCCCAGTGACAGACGTGTCCCTTTCCTTAAGCCTCTTTGGACAGGTGCAAGCACGATTCTCCCTCAGACAGCGGGTTTACAGGGTCATAATCATTTCGCTCCATGAGGGTTTATTACAACGTGCTGTGAGGACTAGCTCAGTAAAGCATTAGCAGCATCCCACAGACCCGACTCTGAGTTTCCAAAGAAAGCTGTGCTTTCCCAGACGGGTTCCCCGGAAAAAGAGGATTTCGCTCTATGCGGGATTTATACATGGAGCTGTGGAGACTAGCTCAGGCAAGCAGCAGCAGCATCCAAGAGAAGAGACTCTGAGTTTCCATGAAAGCTGGGCTTTCACAGTGGGGATGCCCCGGGAAAGATGATTTCGCTCTATGCGGGTTCTATACAAGGAGCTGTGGAGACTAGCTCAGGCAAGCAGCAGCAGCATCCCACAGACCCGACTCTGAGTTCACAAAGAATGCTGTGTTTTGCCAGAAGGAAAGCCTGGGCAAAGAGGCTTTTGCTTTATGTGGGTTTCTCCCACCGTTCTACAAATACTAGGATAAGGCAAGCAGCACCAGCAGCCCACAGAACCGACTCTGATTCCGAGAGACTGCTGTGTTTTCCCAGAGGTTTTCACCATGGCGCGAACCGCACATGGCTGCTCCTTCCTCAGCAAGGCTGTGGGCGTTCGCTCTGTCGCGTCAGGAGAGAATAGCTGCGGGAGAGCTGGTGCCTTCTGGGCCTTGTTTCCTGGGCTTCATGTGCGCGCCCTGGGTTCACCCTGCCATGCTGAACTAAGCAGACATAGCCTCGACCCTTCAGCAGAGTGCGTGGCCTAGGATGGCACTCTGCTCCAATGCCATCTCCGGGCGTGGTCAAGGCCTGCCCTTTTGCTCTGGCGTTCAGTTGGACAGGGCACTAGGCCAGTGCCTTCCCCAGCGAGAGGTGACCATGACATGTTCACAGCACACCATACACGCCCTGTGATGGGGAGTAATAGGTAACTGTCCTGCTTCACCGAGTCACACCCTGCCTCCGCCAATGCTGCCACATCCTGGAGCAAGATGTCATCTGACTGCCCGTTCCTCCAGGAGCTGTTTCTGCGAGTACAGGGCCGGGCCCCTGCTGGTATGCCCACTTCTGCCATATGGGCTGGTGGCCAAGGAGCTGCTGTCCCCTTCGGTCCAGAGGCACAGGACAGGCCTGCCTTCTGCCCAGACACTTTGCTCAGAGTGGAGCAGGCGCGTCTGCCCTAGTCGTCCGCTCTTGTCTCCTTAGCAGCCAGGATTCATTCTCTCCGCACAGGGAGAGGGGCACACTTGTCTTGCCACAGGCCCGCTGTTCCTGCTTGGGCAGGCTCTACTGCTACACGACCGTATCCCGACAGCAAGGCCAATGGCTCCTTCTCTTCATTCCCGAGCAGTGTGCTGCACTTTCCCATGACATGTCCTCGGGAGCGCAGTGACAGACGTGTCCCTTTCCTTAAGCCCCTTTCCACAGGCGCAAGCACGTTTCTCCCTCAGAGAGAGGGGATGCCCGGTCAAAGATCATTTCGCTCCATGAGGGTATATTACAACGTGCAGTGGAGAATAGCTCAGGCAAGCAGCAGCAGCATCCCACAGACCTGGCTTGAGTTCCCAAAGAATGCTGTGCTTTCCAGAGGGGATGCCCCAGAAAAAGAGGATTTCGCTCTATGCGGGTTTTCATACAATGTACTGTGGAGACTAGCACAGCCAAGCTGTAGGAGCATCCCACAGACCTGACTCTGAGTTTCCAAGGAAAGCTGTGCTTTCCCAGAGGAGATGCCCCGGAAAAGGGGATTTCGCACTATGCGGGTTTTATACAAGGAGCTGTGGAGAGTAGCACAGGCAAGCATTAGCAGCATCACACAGACCCGACTCTGAGACTCCAAGGAAAGCTGTGCTTTCCCAGAGGGGATGCCCTGAAAAGAGGATTTCGCTCTATGGGGGTTTTATACAAGGAGCTGTGGAGACTAGCTCAGGCAAGCAGCAGCAGCATCCCACAGACCCGACTCTGAGTTTCGAAGGAAAGCTGTGCTTTCCCAGACGGGTTGCCTCGGAAAAGAGGATTTCGCTCTATGCGGGATTTATACATGGAGCTGTGGAGACTAGCTCAGGCAAGCATTTGCAGCATCCAAGAGAAGAGACTCTGAGTTTCCACGAAAGCTGGGCTTTCACAGTGGGGATGCCCCGGGAAAGATGATTTCACTCTATGCGGGTTCTATACAAGGAGCTGTGGAGACTAGCTCAGGCAAGCAGCAGCAGCATCCCACAGACCCGACTCTGAGTTCCCAAAGAATGCAGTGCTTTCCCAGATCGGATACCTGGGCATCGAGGTTTTCATTCTATGCGGATTTCTCCCACCATGCTCCGAAAGCTAGCCTAAAAGACAAGCAGCACCAGCAGCCCACAGAACCGACTCTGATTGCCCAGCGACTGCTGTGCTTTCACAGAGGTTTTCAGCATGGCGCGAACCGTACTTCGCTGCTGCTTCCTCAGCAAGGCTGTGGGCGTTTGCTCTGTCGCGTCAGGGAAGAATAGCTGCTGAGAGCTGGTGCCTCTTGGGCCTTGCTTTCCCGGGCTTCATGTTCGTGCCCTGGGTTCACCCTGCCAAGACGAACGAAGCAGACACAGCCTCGACCCTGCGGCAGCGTGCATGGCCTAGCATGGCACTCTGTTCCATGCCATCTCCGGGCGTGGGCAAGGCCTGCCTTTTAGCTCTGGCATTCAGGTGGACAGGGCACTAGGCCAGTGCCTTTACGAGCCGAGAGGAGACGTGACAGGATCACAGCACACCGCCCACGCCCTGCGATGGGTAGTCATGGATAACTGTCCTCCTTCTCCGGGACACCCCCTGCCTCCGCCAATGCTGCCACATCCTGGAGCAAGATGACATCTGACTGCCCGTTCCACCAGGAGCTGTTTCTGCGAGTTCAGGGCCGGGAGCCTGCTGGTATGCCCACGTCTGCCCTATGGACAGGTGGCCAAGGAGCTGCTCTCCTCTTGGGCCCAGAGACACAGGACAGGCCTGCCTTCTGCCCAGACTCTTTCCTCAGAGTGGAGCAGGCGGGTTTGCCCTAGTCGTCCGCTCGTGTCTCCTTAGCAGCCAGGCTTCATTCTCTCCGCACAGGGAGAGGCAGAAACTTGTCCTGCCACAAGCCCACTGTTCCTGCCAGGGCAGGCTCTCCTGCTTCAAGACAGTTTCCAGACAACAAGGCCAATGGCCCCTTCTCTTCATCCCAGAGAGTTTGCTGCACTTTCCCATGATATGCTCCTCGAGAGCCCAGTGACAGACGTGTCCCTTTCCTTAAGCCTCTTTGGACAGGTGCAAGCACGATTCTCCCTCAGACAGCGGGTTTACAGGGTCATAATCATTTCGCTCCATGAGGGTTTATTACAACGTGCTGTGAGGACTAGCTCAGTAAAGCATTAGCAGCATCCCACAGACCCGACTCTGAGTTTCCAAAGAAAGCTGTGCTTTCCCAGACGGGTTGCCCCGGAAAAAGAGGATTTTGCTCTATGCGGGATTTATACATGGAGCTGTGGAGACTAGCTCAGGCAAGCAGCAGCAGCATCCAAGAGAAGAGACTCTGAGTTTCCATGAAAGCTGGGCTTTCACAGTGGGGATGCCCCGGGAAAGATGATTTCGCTCTATGCGGGTTCTATACAAGGAGCTGTGGAGACTAGCTCAGGCAAGCAGCAGCAGCATCCCACAGACCCGACTCTGAGTTCACAAAGAATGCTGTGTTTTGCCAGAAGGAAAGCCTGGGCAAAGAGGCTTTTGCTTTATGTGGGTTTCTCCCACCGTTCTACAAATACTAGGATAAGGCAAGCAGCACCAGCAGCCCACAGAACCGACTCTGATTCCGAGAGACTGCTGTGTTTTCCCAGAGGTTTTCACCATGGCGCGAACCGCACATGGCTGCTCCTTCCTCAGCAAGGCTGTGGGCGTTCGCTCTGTCGCGTCAGGAGAGAATAGCTGCGGGAGAGCTGGTGCCTTCTGGGCCTTGTTTCCTGGGCTTCATGTGCGCGCCCTGGGTTCACCCTGCCATGCTGAACTAAGCAGACATAGCCTCGACCCTTCAGCAGAGTGCGTGGCCTAGGATGGCACTCTGCTCCAATGCCATCTCCGGGCGTGGTCAAGGCCTGCCCTTTTGCTCTGGTGTTCAGTTGGACAGGGCACTAGGCCAGTGCCTTCCCCAGCGAGAGGTGACATGACATGTTCACAGCACACCATACACGCCCTGTGATGGGGAGTAATAGGTAACTGTCCTGCTTCACCGAGTCACACCCTGCCTCCGCCAATGCTGCCACATCCTGGAGCAAGATGTCATCTGACTGCCCGTTCCTCCAGGAGCTGTTTCTGCGAGTACAGGGCCGGGCCCCTGCTGGTATGCCCACTTCTGCCATATGGGCTGGTGGCCAAGGAGCTGCTGTCCCCTTCGGTCCAGAGGCACAGGACAGGCCTGCCTTCTGCCCAGACACTTTGCTCAGAGTGGAGCAGGCGCGTCTGCCCTAGTCGTCCGCTCTTGTCTCCTTAGCAGCCAGGATTCATTCTCTCCGCACAGGGAGAGGGGCACACTTGTCTTGCCACAGGCCCGCTGTTCCTGCTTGGGCAGGCTCTACTGCTACACGACCGTATCCCGACAGCAAGGCCAATGGCTCCTTCTCTTCATTCCCGAGCAGTGTGCTGCACTTTCCCATGACATGTCCTCGGGAGCGCAGTGACAGACGTGTCCCTTTCCTTAAGCCCCTTTCCACAGGCGCAAGCACGTTTCTCCCTCAGAGAGAGGGGATGCCCGGTCAAAGATCATTTCGCTCCATGAGGGTATATTACAACGTGCAGTGGAGAATAGCTCAGGCAAGCAGCAGCAGAATCCCACAGACCTGGCTTGAGTTCCCAAAGAATGCTGTGCTTTCCAGAGGGGATGCCCCAGAAAAAGAGGATTTCGCTCTATGCGGGTTTTCATACAACGTAATGTGGAGACTAGCACAGCCAAGCTGTAGGAGCATCCCACAGCCCTGACTATGAGTTTCCAAGGAAAGCTGTGCTTTCCCAGAGGAGATGCCCCGGAAAAGGGGATTTCGCTCTATGCGGGATTTATACATGGAGCTGTGGAGACTAGCTCAGGCAAGCATTTGCAGCATCCAAGAGAAGAGACTCTGAGTTTCCATGAAAGCTGGGCTTTCACAGTGGGGATGCCCCGGGAAAGATGATTTCACTCTATGCGGGTTATATACAAGGAGCTGTGGAGACTAGCTCAGGCAAGCAGCAGCAGCATCCCACAGACCCGACTCTGAGTTCCCAAAGAATGCAGTGCTTTCCCAGATCGGATACCTGGGCATCGAGGTTTTCATTCTATGCGGATTTCTCCCACCATGCTCCGAAAGCTAGCCTAAAAGACAAGCAGCACCAGCAGCCCACAGAACCGACTCTGATTGCCCAGCGACTGCTGTGCTTTCACAGAGGTTTTCAGCATGGCGCGAACCGCACTTCGCTGCTGCTTCCTCAGCAAGGCTGTGGGCGTTTGCTCTGTCGCGTCAGGGAAGAATAGCTGCTGAGAGCTGGTGCCTCTTGGGCCTTGCTTTCCCGGGCTTCATGTTCGTGCCCTGGGTTCACCCTGCCAAGACGAACGAAGCAGACACAGCCTCGACCCTGCGGCAGCGTGCATGGCCTAGCATGGCACTCTGTTCCATGCCATCTCCGGGCGTGGGCAAGGCCTGCCTTTTAGCTCTGGCATTCAGGTGGACAGGGCACTAGGCCAGTGCCTTTACGAGCCGAGAGGAGACGTGACAGGATCACAGCACACCGCCCACGCCCTGCGATGGGTAGTCATGGATAACTGTCCTCCTTCTCCGGGACACCCCCTGCCTCCGCCAATGCTGCCACATCCTGGAGCAAGATGACATCTGACTGCCCGTTCCACCAGGAGCTGTTTCTGCGAGTTCAGGGCCGGGAGCCTGCTGGTATGCCCACGTCTGCCCTATGGACAGGTGGCCAAGGAGCTGCTCTCCTCTTGGGCCCAGAGACACAGGACAGGCCTGCCTTCTGCCCAGACTCTTTCCTCAGAGTGGAGAAGGCAGGTTTGCCCTAGTCGTCTGCTCGTGTCTCCTTAGCCGCCAGGCTTCATTCTCTCCGCACAGGGAGAGGCAGAAACTTGTCTTGCCACAAGCCCACTGTTCCTGCCAGGGCAGGCTCTCCTGCTTCAAGACAGTTTCCAGACAACAAGGCCAATGGCCCCTTCTCTTCATCCCAGAGAGTTTGCTGCACTTTCCCATGATATGCTCCTCGAGAGCCCAGTGACAGACGTGTCCCTTTCCTTAAGCCTCTTTGGACAGGTGCAAGCACGATTCTCCCTCAGACAGCGGGTTTACAGGGTCATAATCATTTCGCTCCATGAGGGTTTATTACAACGTGCTGTGAGGACTAGCTCAGTAAAGCATTAGCAGCATCCCACAGACCCGACTCTGAGTTTCCAAAGAAAGCTGTGCTTTCCCAGACGGGTTGCCCCGGAAAAAGAGGATTTCGCTCTATGCGGGATTTATACATGGAGCTGTGGAGACTAGCTCAGGCAAGCATTTGCAGCATCCAAGAGAAGAGACTCTGAGTTTCCATGAAAGCTGGGCTTTCACAGTGGGGATGCCCCGGGAAAGATGATTTCGCTCTATGCGGGTTCTATACAAGGAGCTGTGGAGACTAGCTCAGGCAAGCAGCAGCAGCATCCCACAGACCCGACTCTGAGTTCACAAAGAATGCTGTGTTTTGCCAGAAGGAAAGCCTGGGCAAAGAGGCTTTTGCTTTATGTGGGTTTCTCCCACCGTTCTACAAATACTAGGATAAGGCAAGCAGCACCAGCAGCCCACAGAACCGACTCTGATTCCGAGAGACTGCTGTGTTTTCCCAGAGGTTTTCACCATGGCGCGAACCGCACATGGCTGCTCCTTCCTCAGCAAGGCTGTGGGCGTTCGCTCTGTCGTGTCAGGAAAGAATAGCTGCGGGAGAGCTGGTGCCTTCTGGGCCTTGTTTCCTGGGCTTCATGTGCGCGCCCTGGGTTCACCCTGCCATGCTGAACTAAGCAGACATAGCCTCGACCCTTCAGCAGAGTGCGTGGCCTAGGATGGCACTCTGCTCCAATGCCATCTCCGGGCGTGGTCAAGGCCTGCCCTTTTGCTCTGGCGTTCAGTTGGACAGGGCACTAGGCCAGTGCCTTCCCCAGCGAGAGGTGACATGACATGTTCACAGCACACCATACACGCCCTGTGATGGGGAGTAATAGGTAACTGTCCTGCTTCACCGAGTCACACCCTGCCTCCGCCAATGCTGCCACATCCTGGAGCAAGATGTCATCTGACTGCCCGTTCCTCCAGGAGCTGTTTCTGCGAGTACAGGGCCGGGCCCCTGCTGGTATGCCCACTTCTGCCATATGGGCTGGTGGCCAAGGAGCTGCTGTCCCCTTCGGTCCAGAGGCACAGGACAGGCCTGCCTTCTGCCCAGACACTTTGCTCAGAGTGGAGCAGGCGCGTCTGCCCTAGTCGTCCGCTCTCTTGTCTCCTTAGCAGCCAGGATTCATTCTCTCCGCACAGGGAGAGGGGCACACTTGTCTTGCCACAGGCCCGCTGTTCCTGCTTGGGCAGGCTCTACTGCTACACGACCGTATCCCGACAGCAAGGCCAATGGCTCCTTCTCTTCATTCCCGAGCAGTGTGCTGCACTTTCCCATGACATGTCCTCGGGAGCGCAGTGACAGACGTGTCCCTTTCCTTAAGCCCCTTTCCACAGGCGCAAGCACGTTTCTCCCTCAGAGAGAGGGGATGCCCGGTCAAAGATCATTTCGCTCCATGAGGGTATATTACAACGTGCAGTGGAGAATAGCTCAGGCAAGCAGCAGCAGCATCCCACAGACCTGGCTTGAGTTCCCAAAGAATGCTGTGCTTTCCAGAGGGGATGCCCCAGAAAAAGAGGATTTCGCTCTATGCGGGTTTTCATACAACGTACTGTGGAGACTAGCACAGCCAAGCTGTAGGAGCATCCCACAGACCTGACTCTGAGTTTCCAAGGAAAGCTGTGCTTTCCCAGAGGAGATGCCCCGGAAAAGGGGATTTCGCACTATGCGGGGTTTTATACAAGGAGCTGTGGAGAGTAGCACAGGCAAGCATTAGCAGCATCCCACAGACCCGACTCTGAGACTCCAAGGAAAGCTGTGCTTTCCCAGAGGGGATGCCCTGAAAAGAGGATTTCGCTCTATGGGGGTTTTATACAAGGAGCTGTGGAGACTAGCTCAGGCAAGCAGCAGCAGCATCCCACAGACCCGACTCTGAGTTTCCAAGGAAAGCTGTGCTTCCCAGACGGGTTGCCTCGGAAAAGAGGATTTCGCTCTATGCGGGATTTATACATGGAGCTGTGGAGACTAGCTCAGGCAAGCATTTGCAGCATCCAAGAGAAGAGACTCTGAGTTTCCATGAAAGCTGGGCTTTCACAGTGGGGATGCCCCGGGAAAGATGATTTCACTCTATGCGGGTTCTATACAAGGAGCTGTGGAGACTAGCTCAGGCAAGCAGCAGCAGCATCCCACAGACCCGACTCTGAGTTCCCAAAGAATGCAGTGCTTTCCCAGATCGGATACCTGGCATCGAGGTTTTCATTCTATGCGGATTTCTCCCACCATGCTCCGAAAGCTAGCCTAAAAGACAAGCAGCACCAGCAGCCCACAGAACCGACTCTGATTGCCCAGCGACTGCTGTGCTTTCACAGAGGTTTTCAGCATGGCGCGAACCGCACTTCGCTGCTGCTTCCTCAGCAAGGCTGTGGGCGTTTGCTCTGTCGCGTCAGGGAAGAATAGCTGCTGAGAGCTGGTGCCTCTTGGGCCTTGCTTTCCCGGGCTTCATGTTCGTGCCCTGGGTTCCCCCTGCCAAGACGAACGAAGCAGACACAGCCTCGACCCTGCTGGCAGCGTGCATGGCCTAGCATGGCACTCTGTTCCATGCCATCTCCGGGCGTGGGCAAGGCCTGCCTTTTAGCTCTGGCATTCAGGTGGACAGGGCACTAGGCCAGTGCCTTTACGAGCCGAGAGGAGACGTGACAGGATCACAGCACACCGCCCACGCCCTGCGATGGGTAGTCATGGATAACTGTCCTCCTTCTCCGGGACACCCCCTGCCTCGCCAATGCTGCCACATCCTGGAGCAAGATGACATCTGACTGCCCGTTCCACCAGGAGCTGTTTCTGCGAGTTCAGGGCCGGGAGCCTGCTGGTATGCCCACGTCTGCCCTATGGACAGGTGGGCCAAGGAGCTGCTCTCCTCTTGGGCCCAGAGACACAGGACAGGCCTGCCTTCTGCCCAGACTCTTTCCTCAGAGTGGAGCAGGCGGGTTTGCCCTAGTCGTCCGCTCGTGTCTCCTTAGCCGCCAGGCTTCATTCTCTCCGCACAGGGAGAGGCAGAAACTTGTCTTGCCACAAGCCCACTGTTCCTGCCAGGGCAGGCTCTCCTGCTTCAAGACAGTTTCCAGACAACAAGGCCAATGGCCCCTTCTCTTCATCCCAGAGAGTTTGCTGCACTTTCCCATGATATGCTCCTCGAGAGCCCAGTGACAGACGTGTCCCTTTCCTTAAGCCTCTTTGGACAGGTGCAAGCACGATTCTCCCTCAGACAGCGGGTTTACAGGGTCATAATCATTTCGCTCCATGAGGGTTTATTACAACGTGCTGTGAGGACTAGCTCAGTAAAGCATTAGCAGCATCCCACAGACCCGACTCTGAGTTTCCAAAGAAAGCTGTGCTTTCCCAGACGGGTTGCCCCGGAAAAAGAGGATTTCGCTCTATGCGGGATTTATACATGGAGCTGTGGAGACTAGCTCAGGCAAGCATTTGCAGCATCCAAGAGAAGAGACTCTGAGTTTCCTGAAAGCTGGGCTTTCACAGTGGGGATGCCCCGGGAAAGATGATTTCGCTCTATGCGGGTTCTATACAAGGAGCTGTGGAGACTAGCTCAGGCAAGCAGCAGCAGCATCCCACAGACCCGACTCTGAGTTCACAAAGAATGCTGTGTTTTGCCAGAAGGAAAGCCTGGGCAAAGAGGCTTTTGCTTTATGTGGGTTTCTCCCACCGTTCTACAAATACTAGGATAAGGCAAGCAGCACCAGCAGCCCACAGAACCGACTCTGATTCCGAGAGACTGCTGTGTTTTCCCAGAGGTTTTCACCATGGCGCGAACCGCACATGGCTGCTCCTTCCTCAGCAAGGCTGTGGGCGTTCGCTCTGTCGCGTCAGGAGAGAATAGCTGCGGGAGAGCTGGTGCCTTCTGGGCCTTGTTTCCTGGGCTTCATGTGCGCGCCCTGGGTTCACCCTGCCATGCTGAACTAAGCAGACATAGCCTCGACCCTTCAGCAGAGTGCGTGGCCTAGGATGGCACTCTGCTCCAATGCCATCTCCGGGCGTGGTCAAGGCCTGCCCTTTTGCTCTGGCGTTCAGTTGGACAGGGCACTAGGCCAGTGCCTTCCCCAGCGAGAGGTGACATGACATGTTCACAGCACACCATACACGCCCTGTGATGGGGAGTAATAGGTAACTGTCCTGCTTCACCGAGTCACACCCTGCCTCCGCCAATGCTGCCACATCCTGGAGCAAGATGTCATCTGACTGCCCGTTCCTCCAGGAGCTGTTTCTGCGAGTACAGGGCCGGGCCCCTGCTGGTATGCCCACTTCTGCCATATGGGCTGGTGGCCAAGGAGCTGCTGTCCCCTTCGGTCCAGAGGCACAGGACAGGCCTGCCTTCTGCCCAGACACTTTGCTCAGAGTGGAGCAGGCGCGTCTGCCCTAGTCGTCCGCTCTTGTCTCCTTAGCAGCCAGGATTCATTCTCTCCGCACAGGGAGAGGGGCACACTTGTCTTGCCACAGGCCCGCTGTTCCTGCTTGGGCAGGCTCTACTGCTACACGACCGTATCCCGACAGCAAGGCCAATGGCTCCTTCTCTTCATTCCCGAGCAGTGTGCTGCACTTTCCCATGACATGTCCTCGGGAGCGCAGTGACAGACGTGTCCCTTTCCTTAAGCCCCTTTCCACAGGCGCAAGCACGTTTCTCCCTCAGAGAGAGGGGATGCCCGGTCAAAGATCATTTCGCTCCATGAGGGTATATTACAACGTGCAGTGGAGAATAGCTCAGGCAAGCAGCAGCAGCATCCCACAGACCTGGCTTGAGTTCCCAAAGAATGCTGTGCTTTCCAGAGGGGATGCCCCAGAAAAAGAGGATTTCGCTCTATGCGGGTTTTCATACAACGTACTGTGGAGACTAGCACAGCCAAGCTGTAGGAGCATCCCACAGACCTGACTCTGAGTTTCCAAGGAAAGCTGTGCTTTCCCAGAGGAGATGCCCCGGAAAAGGGGATTTCGCACTATGCGGGTTTTATACAAGGAGCTGTGGAGAGTAGCACAGGCAAGCATTAGCAGCATCCCACAGACCCGACTCTGAGACTCCAAGGAAAGCTGTGCTTTCCCAGAGGGGATGCCCTGAAAAGAGGATTTCGCTCTATGGGGGTTTTATACAAGGAGCTGTGGAGACTAGCTCAGGCAAGCAGCAGCAGCATCCCACAGACCCGACTCTGAGTTTCCAAGGAAAGCTGTGCTTTCCCAGACGGGTTGCCTCGGAAAAGAGGATTTCGCTCTATGCGGGATTTATACATGGAGCTGTGGAGACTAGCTCAGGCAAGCATTTGCAGCATCCAAGAGAAGAGACTCTGAGTTTCCATGAAAGCTGGGCTTTCACAGTGGGGATGCCCCGGGAAAGATGATTTCACTCTATGCGGGTTCTATACAAGGAGCTGTGGAGACTAGCTCAGGCAAGCAGCAGCAGCATCCCACAGACCCGACTCTGAGTTCCCAAAGAATGCAGTGCTTTCCCAGATCGGATACCTGGGCATCGAGGTTTTCATTCTATGCGGATTTCTCCCACCATGCTCCGAAAGCTAGCCTAAAAGACAAGCAGCACCAGCAGCCCACAGAACCGACTCTGATTGCCCAGCGACTGCTGTGCTTTCACAGAGGTTTTCAGCATGGCGCGAACCGCACTTCGCTGCTGCTTCCTCAGCAAGGCTGTGGGCGTTTGCTCTGTCGCGTCAGGGAAGAATAGCTGCTGAGAGCTGGTGCCTCTTGGGCCTTGCTTTCCCGGGCTTCATGTTCGTGCCCTGGGTTCACCCTGCCAAGACGAACGAAGCAGACACAGCCTCGACCCTGCGGCAGCGTGCATGGCCTAGCATGGCACTCTGTTCCATGCCATCTCCGGGCGTGGGCAAGGCCTGCCTTTTAGCTCTGGCATTCAGGTGGACAGGGCACTAGGCCAGTGCCTTTACGAGCCGAGAGGAGACGTGACAGGATCACAGCACACCGCCCACGCCCTGCGATGGGTAGTCATGGATAACTGTCCTCCTTCTCCGGGACACCCCCTGCCTCCGCCAATGCTGCCACATCCTGGAGCAAGATGACATCTGACTGCCCGTTCCACCAGGAGCTGTTTCTGCGAGTTCAGGGCCGGGAGCCTGCTGGTATGCCCACGTCTGCCCTATGGACAGGTGGCCAAGGAGCTGCTCTCCTCTTGGGCCCAGAGACACAGGACAGGCCTGCCTTCTGCCCAGACTCTTTCCTCAGAGTGGAGCAGGCGGGTTTGCCCTAGTCGTCCGCTCGTGTCTCCTTAGCCGCCAGGCTTCATTCTCTCCGCACAGGGAGAGGCAGAAACTTGTCTTGCCACAAGCCCACTGTTCCTGCCAGGGCAGGCTCTCCTGCTTCAAGACAGTTTCCAGACAACAAGGCCAATGGCCCCTTCTCTTCATCCCAGAGAGTTTGCTGCACTTTCCCATGATATGCTCCTCGAGAGCCCAGTGACAGACGTGTCCCTTTCCTTAAGCCTCTTTGGACAGGTGCAAGCACGATTCTCCCTCAGACAGCGGGTTTACAGGGTCATAATCATTTCGCTCCATGAGGGTTTATTACAACGTGCTGTGAGGACTAGCTCAGTAAAGCATTAGCAGCATCCCACAGACCCGACTCTGAGTTTCCAAAGAAAGCTGTGCTTTCCCAGACGGGTTGCCCCGGAAAAAGAGGATTTCGCTCTATGCGGGATTTATACATGGAGCTGTGGAGACTAGCTCAGGCAAGCATTTGCAGCATCCAAGAGAAGAGACTCTGAGTTTCCATGAAAGCTGGGCTTTCACAGTGGGGATGCCCCGGGAAAGATGATTTCGCTCTATGCGGGTTCTATACAAGGAGCTGTGGAGACTAGCTCAGGCAAGCAGCAGCAGCATCCCACAGACCCGACTCTGAGTTCACAAAGAATGCTGTGTTTTGCCAGAAGGAAAGCCTGGGCAAAGAGGCTTTTGCTTTATGTGGGTTTCTCCCACCGTTCTACAAATACTAGGATAAGGCAAGCAGCACCAGCAGCCCACAGAACCGACTCTGATTCCGAGAGACTGCTGTGTTTTCCCAGAGGTTTTCACCATGGCGCGAACCGCACATGGCTGCTCCTTCCTCAGCAAGGCTGTGGGCGTTCGCTCTGTCGCGTCAGGAGAGAATAGCTGCGGGAGAGCTGGTGCCTTCTGGGCCTTGTTTCCTGGGCTTCATGTGCGCGCCCTGGGTTCACCCTGCCATGCTGAACTAAGCAGACATAGCCTCGACCCTTCAGCAGAGTGCGTGGCCTAGGATGGCACTCTGCTCCAATGCCATCTCCGGGCGTGGTCAAGGCCTGCCCTTTTGCTCTGGCGTTCAGTTGGACAGGGCACTAGGCCAGTGCCTTCCCCAGCGAGAGGTGACATGACATGTTCACAGCACACCATACACGCCCTGTGATGGGGAGTAATAGGTAACTGTCCTGCTTCACCGAGTCACACCCTGCCTCCGCCAATGCTGCCACATCCTGGAGCAAGATGTCATCTGACTGCCCGTTCCTCCAGGAGCTGTTTCTGCGAGTACAGGGCCGGGCCCCTGCTGGTATGCCCACTTCTGCCATATGGGCTGGTGGCCAAGGAGCTGCTGTCCCCTTCGGTCCAGAGGCACAGGACAGGCCTGCCTTCTGCCCAGACACTTTGCTCAGAGTGGAGCAGGCGCGTCTGCCCTAGTCGTCCGCTCTTGTCTCCTTAGCAGCCAGGATTCATTCTCTCCGCACAGGGAGAGGGGCACACTTGTCTTGCCACAGGCCCGCTGTTCCTGCTTGGGCAGGCTCTACTGCTACACGACCGTATCCCGACAGCAAGGCCAATGGCTCCTTCTCTTCATTCCCGAGCAGTGTGCTGCACTTTCCCATGACATGTCCTCGGGAGCGCAGTGACAGACGTGTCCCTTTCCTTAAGCCCCTTTCCACAGGCGCAAGCACGTTTCTCCCTCAGAGAGAGGGGATGCCCGGTCAAAGATCATTTCGCTCCATGAGGGTATATTACAACGTGCAGTGGAGAATAGCTCAGGCAAGCAGCAGCAGCATCCCACAGACCTGGCTTGAGTTCCCAAAGAATGCTGTGCTTTCCAGAGGGGATGCCCCAGAAAAAGAGGATTTCGCTCTATGCGGGTTTTCATACAACGTACTGTGGAGACTAGCACAGCCAAGCTGTAGGAGCATCCCACAGACCTGACTCTGAGTTTCCAAGGAAAGCTGTGCTTTCCCAGAGGAGATGCCCCGGAAAAGGGGATTTCGCACTATGCGGGTTTTATACAAGGAGCTGTGGAGAGTAGCACAGGCAAGCATTAGCAGCATCCCACAGACCCGACTCTGAGACTCCAAGGAAAGCTGTGCTTTCCCAGAGGGGATGCCCTGAAAAGAGGATTTCGCTCTATGGGGGTTTTATACAAGGAGCTGTGGAGACTAGCTCAGGCAAGCAGCAGCAGCATCCCACAGACCCGACTCTGAGTTTCCAAGGAAAGCTGTGCTTTCCCAGACGGGTTGCCTCGGAAAAGAGGATTTCGCTCTATGCGGGATTTATACATGGAGCTGTGGAGACTAGCTCAGGCAAGCATTTGCAGCATCCAAGAGAAGAGACTCTGAGTTTCCATGAAAGCTGGGCTTTCACAGTGGGGATGCCCCGGGAAAGATGATTTCACTCTATGCGGGTTCTATACAAGGAGCTGTGGAGACTAGCTCAGGCAAGCAGCAGCAGCATCCCACAGACCCGACTCTGAGTTCCCAAAGAATGCAGTGCTTTCCCAGATCGGATACCTGGGCATCGAGGTTTTCATTCTATGCGGATTTCTCCCACCATGCTCCGAAAGCTAGCCTAAAAGACAAGCAGCACCAGCAGCCCACAGAACCGACTCTGATTGCCCAGCGACTGCTGTGCTTTCACAGAGGTTTTCAGCATGGCGCGAACCGCACTTCGCTGCTGCTTCCTCAGCAAGGCTGTGGGCGTTTGCTCTGTCGCGTCAGGGAAGAATAGCTGCTGAGAGCTGGTGCCTCTTGGGCCTTGCTTTCCCGGGCTTCATGTTCGTGCCCTGGGTTCACCCTGCCAAGACGAACGAAGCAGACACAGCCTCGACCCTGCGGCAGCGTGCATGGCCTAGCATGGCACTCTGTTCCATGCCATCTCCGGGCGTGGGCAAGGCCTGCCTTTTAGCTCTGGCATTCAGGTGGACAGGGCACTAGGCCAGTGCCTTTACGAGCCGAGAGGAGACGTGACAGGATCACAGCACACCGCCCACGCCCTGCGATGGGTAGTCATGGATAACTGTCCTCCTTCTCCGGGACACCCCCTGCCTCCGCCAATGCTGCCACATCCTGGAGCAAGATGACATCTGACTGCCCGTTCCACCAGGAGCTGTTTCTGCGAGTTCAGGGCCGGGAGCCTGCTGGTATGCCCACGTCTGCCCTATGGACAGGTGGCCAAGGAGCTGCTCTCCTCTTGGGCCCAGAGACACAGGACAGGCCTGCCTTCTGCCCAGACTCTTTCCTCAGAGTGGAGCAGGCGGGTTTGCCCTAGTCGTCCGCTCGTGTCTCCTTAGCCGCCAGGCTTCATTCTCTCCGCACAGGGAGAGGCAGAAACTTGTCTTGCCACAAGCCCACTGTTCCTGCCAGGGCAGGCTCTCCTGCTTCAAGACAGTTTCCAGACAACAAGGCCAATGGCCCCTTCTCTTCATCCCAGAGAGTTTGCTGCACTTTCCCATGATATGCTCCTCGAGAGCCCAGTGACAGACGTGTCCCTTTCCTTAAGCCTCTTTGGACAGGTGCAAGCACGATTCTCCCTCAGACAGCGGGTTTACAGGGTCATAATCATTTCGCTCCATGAGGGTTTATTACAACGTGCTGTGAGGACTAGCTCAGTAAAGCATTAGCAGCATCCCACAGACCCGACTCTGAGTTTCCAAAGAAAGCTGTGCTTTCCCAGACGGGTTGCCCCGGAAAAAGAGGATTTCGCTCTATGCGGGATTTATACATGGAGCTGTGGAGACTAGCTCAGGCAAGCATTTGCAGCATCCAAGAGAAGAGACTCTGAGTTTCCATGAAAGCTGGGCTTTCACAGTGGGGATGCCCCGGGAAAGATGATTTCGCTCTATGCGGGTTCTATACAAGGAGCTGTGGAGACTAGCTCAGGCAAGCAGCAGCAGCATCCCACAGACCCGACTCTGAGTTCACAAAGAATGCTGTGTTTTGCCAGAAGGAAAGCCTGGGCAAAGAGGCTTTTGCTTTATGTGGGTTTCTCCCACCGTTCTACAAATACTAGGATAAGGCAAGCAGCACCAGCAGCCCACAGAACCGACTCTGATTCCGAGAGACTGCTGTGTTTTCCCAGAGGTTTTCACCATGGCGCGAACCGCACATGGCTGCTCCTTCCTCAGCAAGGCTGTGGGCGTTCGCTCTGTCGCGTCAGGAGAGAATAGCTGCGGGAGAGCTGGTGCCTTCTGGGCCTTGTTTCCTGGGCTTCATGTGCGCGCCCTGGGTTCACCCTGCCATGCTGAACTAAGCAGACATAGCCTCGACCCTTCAGCAGAGTGCGTGGCCTAGGATGGCACTCTGCTCCAATGCCATCTCCGGGCGTGGTCAAGGCCTGCCCTTTTGCTCTGGCGTTCAGTTGGACAGGGCACTAGGCCAGTGCCTTCCCCAGCGAGAGGTGACATGACATGTTCACAGCACACCATACACGCCCTGTGATGGGGAGTAATAGGTAACTGTCCTGCTTCACCGAGTCACACCCTGCCTCCGCCAATGCTGCCACATCCTGGAGCAAGATGTCATCTGACTGCCCGTTCCTCCAGGAGCTGTTTCTGCGAGTACAGGGCCGGGCCCCTGCTGGTATGCCCACTTCTGCCATATGGGCTGGTGGCCAAGGAGCTGCTGTCCCCTTCGGTCCAGAGGCACAGGACAGGCCTGCCTTCTGCCCAGACACTTTGCTCAGAGTGGAGCAGGCGCGTCTGCCCTAGTCGTCCGCTCTTGTCTCCTTAGCAGCCAGGATTCATTCTCTCCGCACAGGGAGAGGGGCACACTTGTCTTGCCACAGGCCCGCTGTTCCTGCTTGGGCAGGCTCTACTGCTACACGACCGTATCCCGACAGCAAGGCCAATGGCTCCTTCTCTTCATTCCCGAGCAGTGTGCTGCACTTTCCCATGACATGTCCTCGGGAGCGCAGTGACAGACGTGTCCCTTTCCTTAAGCCCCTTTCCACAGGCGCAAGCACGTTTCTCCCTCAGAGAGAGGGGATGCCCGGTCAAAGATCATTTCGCTCCATGAGGGTATATTACAACGTGCAGTGGAGAATAGCTCAGGCAAGCAGCAGCAGCATCCCACAGACCTGGCTTGAGTTCCCAAAGAATGCTGTGCTTTCCAGAGGGGATGCCCCAGAAAAAGAGGATTTCGCTCTATGCGGGTTTTCATACAACGTACTGTGGAGACTAGCACAGCCAAGCTGTAGGAGCATCCCACAGACCTGACTCTGAGTTTCCAAGGAAAGCTGTGCTTTCCCAGAGGAGATGCCCCGGAAAAGGGGATTTCGCACTATGCGGGTTTTATACAAGGAGCTGTGGAGAGTAGCACAGGCAAGCATTAGCAGCATCCCACAGACCCGACTCTGAGACTCCAAGGAAAGCTGTGCTTTCCCAGAGGGGATGCCCTGAAAAGAGGATTTCGCTCTATGGGGGTTTTATACAAGGAGCTGTGGAGACTAGCTCAGGCAAGCAGCAGCAGCATCCCACAGACCCGACTCTGAGTTTCCAAGGAAAGCTGTGCTTTCCCAGACGGGTTGCCTCGGAAAAGAGGATTTCGCTCTATGCGGGATTTATACATGGAGCTGTGGAGACTAGCTCAGGCAAGCATTT
The DNA here is from genome assembly GCF_020171115.1 of Neogale vison. Classification (NCBI taxonomy): domain Eukaryota; kingdom Metazoa; phylum Chordata; class Mammalia; order Carnivora; family Mustelidae; genus Neogale; species Neogale vison. Next base: position 155,636,311 of record NC_058096.1, read on the forward strand.
GCAGCATCCAAGAGAAGAGACTCTGAGTTTCCATGAAAGCTGGGCTTTCACAGTGGGGATGCCCCGGGAAAGATGATTTCACTCTATGCGGGTTCTATACAAGGAGCTGTGGAGACTAGCTCAGGCAAGCAGCAGCAGCATCCCACAGACCCGACTCTGAGTTCCCAAAGAATGCAGTGCTTTCCCAGATCGGATACCTGGGCATCGAGGTTTTCATTCTATGCGGATTTCTCCCACCATGCTCCGAAAGCTAGCCTAAAAGACAAGCAGCACCAGCAGCCCACAGAACCGACTCTGATTGCCCAGCGACTGCTGTGCTTTCACAGAGGTTTTCAGCATGGCGCGAACCGCACTTCGCTGCTGCTTCCTCAGCAAGGCTGTGGGCGTTTGCTCTGTCGCGTCAGGGAAGAATAGCTGCTGAGAGCTGGTGCCTCTTGGGCCTTGCTTTCCCGGGCTTCATGTTCGTGCCCTGGGTTCACCCTGCCAAGACGAACGAAGCAGACACAGCCTCGACCCTGCGGCAGCGTGCATGGCCTAGGATGGCACTCTGTTCCATGCCATCTCCGGGCGTGGGCAAGGCCTGCCTTTTAGCTCTGGCATTCAGGTGGACAGGGCACTAGGCCAGTGCCTTTACGAGCCGAGAGGAGACGTGACAGGATCACAGCACACCGCCCACGCCCTGCGATGGGTAGTCATGGATAACTGTCCTCCTTCTCCGGGACACCCCCTGCCTCCGCCAATGCTGCCACATCCTGGAGCAAGATGACATCTGACTGCCCGTTCCACCAGGAGCTGTTTCTGCGAGTTCAGGGCTGGGAGCCTGCTGGTACGCCCACGTCTGCCCTATGGACAGGTGGCCAAGGAGCTGCTCTCCTCTTGGGCCCAGAGACACAGGACAGGCCTGCCTTCTGCCCAGACTCTTTCCTCAGAGTGGAGCAGGCGGGTTTGCCCTAGTCGTCCGCTCGTGTCTCCTTAGCAGCCAGGCTTCATTCTCTCCGCACAGGGAGAGGCAGAAACTTGTCTTGCCACAAGCCCACTGTTCCTGCCAGGGCAGGCTCTCCTGCTTCAAGACAGTTTCCAGACAACAAGGCCAATGGCCCCTTCTCTTCATCCCAGAGAGTTTGCTGCACTTTCCCATGATATGCTCCTCGAGAGCCCAGTGACAGACGTGTCCCTTTCCTTAAGCCTCTTTGGACAGGTGCAAGCACGATTCTCCCTCAGACAGCGGGTTTACAGGGTCATAATCATTTCGCTCCATGAGGGTTTATTACAACGTGCTGTGAGGACTAGCTCAGTAAAGCATTAGCAGCATCCCACAGACCCGACTCTGAGTTTCCAAAGAAAGCTGTGCTTTCCCAGACGGGTTGCCCCGGAAAAAGAGGATTTCGCTCTATGCGGGATTTATACATGGAGCTGTGGAGACTAGCTCAGGCAAGCATTTGCAGCATCCAAGAGAAGAGACTCTGAGTTTCCATGAAAGCTGGGCTTTCACAGTGGGGATGCCCCGGGAAAGATGATTTCGCTCTATGCGGGTTCTATACAAGGAGCTGTGGAGACTAGCTCAGGCAAGCAGCAGCAGCATCCCACAGACCCGACTCTGAGTTCACAAAGAATGCTGTGTTTTGCCAGAAGGAAAGCCTGGGCAAAGAGGCTTTTGCTTTATGTGGGTTTCTCCCACCGTTCTACAAATACTAGGATAAGGCAAGCAGCACCAGCAGCCCACAGAACCGACTCTGATTCCGAGAGACTGCTGTGTTTTCCCAGAGGTTTTCACCATGGCGCGAACCGCACATGGCTGCTCCTTCCTCAGCAAGGCTGTGGGCGTTCGCTCTGTCGCGTCAGGAGAGAATAGCTGCGGGAGAGCTGGTGCCTTCTGGGCCTTGTTTCCTGGGCTTCATGTGCGCGCCCTGGGTTCACCCTGCCATGCTGAACTAAGCAGACATAGCCTCGACCCTTCAGCAGAGTGCGTGGCCTAGGATGGCACTCTGCTCCAATGCCATCTCCGGGCGTGGTCAAGGCCTGCCCTTTTGCTCTGGCGTTCAGTTGGACAGGGCACTAGGCCAGTGCCTTCCCCAGCGAGAGGTGACATGACATGTTCACAGCACACCATACACGCCCTGTGATGGGGAGTAATAGGTAACTGTCCTGCTTCACCGAGTCACACCCTGCCTCCGCCAATGCTGCCACATCCTGGAGCAAGATGTCATCTGACTGCCCGTTCCTCCAGGAGCTGTTTCTGCGAGTACAGGGCCGGGCCCCTGCTGGTATGCCCACTTCTGCCATATGGGCTGGTGGCCAAGGAGCTGCTGTCCCCTTCGGTCCAGAGGCACAGGACAGGCCTGCCTTCTGCCCAGACACTTTGCTCAGAGTGGAGCAGGCGCGTCTGCCCTAGTCGTCCGCTCTTGTCTCCTTAGCAGCCAGGATTCATTCTCTCCGCACAGGGAGAGGGGCACACTTGTCTTGCCACAGGCCCGCTGTTCCTGCTTGGGCAGGCTCTACTGCTACACGACCGTATCCCGACAGCAAGGCCAATGGCTCCTTCTCTTCATTCCCGAGCAGTGTGCTGCACTTTCCCATGACATGTCCTCGGGAGCGCAGTGACAGACGTGTCCCTTTCCTTAAGCCCCTTTCCACAGGCGCAAGCACGTTTCTCCCTCAGAGAGAGGGGATGCCCGGTCAAAGATCATTTCGCTCCATGAGGGTATATTACAACGTGCAGTGGAGAATAGCTCAGGCAAGCAGCAGCAGCATCCCACAGACCTGGCTTGAGTTCCCAAAGAATGCTGTGCTTTCCAGAGGGGATGCCCCAGAAAAAGAGGATTTCGCTCTATGCGGGTTTTCATACAACGTACTGTGGAGACTAGCACAGCCAAGCTGTAGGAGCATCCCACAGACCTGACTCTGAGTTTCCAAGGAAAGCTGTGCTTTCCCAGAGGAGATGCCCCGGAAAAGGGGATTTCGCACTATGCGGGTTTTATACAAGGAGCTGTGGAGAGTAGCACAGGCAAGCATTAGCAGCATCCCACAGACCCGACTCTGAGACTCCAAGGAAAGCTGTGCTTTCCCAGAGGGGATGCCCTGAAAAGAGGATTTCGCTCTATGGGGGTTTTATACAAGGAGCTGTGGAGACTAGCTCAGGCAAGCAGCAGCAGCATCCCACAGACCCGACTCTGAGTTTCCAAGGAAAGCTGTGCTTTCCCAGACGGGTTGCCTCGGAAAAGAGGATTTCGCTCTATGCGGGATTTATACATGGAGCTGTGGAGACTAGCTCAGGCAAGCATTTGCAGCATCCAAGAGAAGAGACTCTGAGTTTCCATGAAAGCTGGGCTTTCACAGTGGGGATGCCCCGGGAAAGATGATTTCACTCTATGCGGGTTCTATACAAGGAGCTGTGGAGACTAGCTCAGGCAAGCAGCAGCAGCATCCCACAGACCCGACTCTGAGTTCCCAAAGAATGCAGTGCTTTCCCAGATCGGATACCTGGGCATCGAGGTTTTCATTCTATGCGGATTTCTCCCACCATGCTCCGAAAGCTAGCCTAAAAGACAAGCAGCACCAGCAGCCCACAGAACCGACTCTGATTGCCCAGCGACTGCTGTGCTTTCACAGAGGTTTTCAGCATGGCGCGAACCGCACTTCGCTGCTGCTTCCTCAGCAAGGCTGTGGGCGTTTGCTCTGTCGCGTCAGGGAAGAATAGCTGCTGAGAGCTGGTGCCTCTTGGGCCTTGCTTTCCCGGGCTTCATGTTCGTGCCCTGGGTTCCCCCTGCCAAGACGAACGAAGCAGACACAGCCTCGACCCTGCGGCAGCGTGCATGGCCTAGCATGGCACTCTGTTCCATGCCATCTCCGGGCGTGGGCAAGGCCTGCCTTTTAGCTCTGGCATTCAGGTGGACAGGGCACTAGGCCAGTGCCTTTACGAGCCGAGAGGAGACGTGACAGGATCACAGCACACCGCCCACGCCCTGCGATGGGTAGTCATGGATAACTGTCCTCCTTCTCCGGGACACCCCCTGCCTCCGCCAATGCTGCCACATCCTGGAGCAAGATGACATCTGACTGCCCGTTCCACCAGGAGCTGTTTCTGCGAGTTCAGGGCCGGGAGCCTGCTGGTATGCCCACGTCTGCCCTATGGACAGGTGGCCAAGGAGCTGCTCTCCTCTTGGGCCCAGAGACACAGGACAGGCCTGCCTTCTGCCCAGACTCTTTCCTCAGAGTGGAGCAGGCGGGTTTGCCCTAGTCGTCCGCTCGTGTCTCCTTAGCCGCCAGGCTTCATTCTCTCCGCACAGGGAGAGGCAGAAACTTGTCTTGCCACAAGCCCACTGTTCCTGCCAGGGCAGGCTCTCCTGCTTCAAGACAGTTTCCAGACAACAAGGCCAATGGCCCCTTCTCTTCATCCCAGAGAGTTTGCTGCACTTTCCCATGATATGCTCCTCGAGAGCCCAGTGACAGACGTGTCCCTTTCCTTAAGCCTCTTTGGACAGGTGCAAGCACGATTCTCCCTCAGACAGCGGGTTTACAGGGTCATAATCATTTCGCTCCATGAGGGTTTATTACAACGTGCTGTGAGGACTAGCTCAGTAAAGCATTAGCAGCATCCCACAGACCCGACTCTGAGTTTCCAAAGAAAGCTGTGCTTTCCCAGACGGGTTGCCCCGGAAAAAGAGGATTTCGCTCTATGCGGGATTTATACATGGAGCTGTGGAGACTAGCTCAGGCAAGCATTTGCAGCATCCAAGAGAAGAGACTCTGAGTTTCCATGAAAGCTGGGCTTTCACAGTGGGGATGCCCCGGGAAAGATGATTTCGCTCTATGCGGGTTCTATACAAGGAGCTGTGGAGACTAGCTCAGGCAAGCAGCAGCAGCATCCCACAGACCCGACTCTGAGTTCACAAAGAATGCTGTGTTTTGCCAGAAGGAAAGCCTGGGCAAAGAGGCTTTTGCTTTATGTGGGTTTCTCCCACCGTTCTACAAATACTAGGATAAGGCAAGCAGCACCAGCAGCCCACAGAACCGACTCTGATTCCGAGAGACTGCTGTGTTTTCCCAGAGGTTTTCACCATGGCGCGAACCGCACATGGCTGCTCCTTCCTCAGCAAGGCTGTGGGCGTTCGCTCTGTCGCGTCAGGAGAGAATAGCTGCGGGAGAGCTGGTGCCTTCTGGGCCTTGTTTCCTGGGCTTCATGTGCGCGCCCTGGGTTCACCCTGCCATGCTGAACTAAGCAGACATAGCCTCGACCCTTCAGCAGAGTGCGTGGCCTAGGATGGCACTCTGCTCCAATGCCATCTCCGGGCGTGGTCAAGGCCTGCCCTTTTGCTCTGGCGTTCAGTTGGACAGGGCACTAGGCCAGTGCCTTCCCCAGCGAGAGGTGACATGACATGTTCACAGCACACCATACACGCCCTGTGATGGGGAGTAATAGGTAACTGTCCTGCTTCACCGAGTCACACCCTGCCTCCGCCAATGCTGCCACATCCTGGAGCAAGATGTCATCTGACTGCCCGTTCCTCCAGGAGCTGTTTCTGCGAGTACAGGGCCGGGCCCCTGCTGGTATGCCCACTTCTGCCATATGGGCTGGTGGCCAAGGAGCTGCTGTCCCCTTCGGTCCAGAGGCACAGGACAGGCCTGCCTTCTGCCCAGACACTTTGCTCAGAGTGGAGCAGGCACGTCTGCCCTAGTCGTCCGCTCTTGTCTCCTTAGCAGCCAGGATTCATTCTCTCCGCACAGGGAGAGGGGCACACTTGTCTTGCCACAGGCCCGCTGTTCCTGCTTGGGCAGGCTCTACTGCTACACGACCGTATCCCGACAGCAAGGCCAATGGCTCCTTCTCTTCATTCCCGAGCAGTGTGCTGCACTTTCCCATGACATGTCCTCGGGAGCGCAGTGACAGACGTGTCCCTTTCCTTAAGCCCCTTTCCACAGGCGCAAGCACGCTTCTCCCTCAGAGAGAGGGGATGCCCGGTCAAAGATCATTTCGCTCCATGAGGGTATATTACAACGTGCAGTGGAGAATAGCTCAGGCAAGCAGCAGCAGCATCCCACAGACCTGGCTTGAGTTCCCAAAGAATGCTGTGCTTTCCAGAGGGGATGCCCCAGAAAAAGAGGATTTCGCTCTATGCGGGTTTTCATACAACGTACTGTGGAGACTAGCACAGCCAAGCTGTAGGAGCATCCCACAGACCTGACTCTGAGTTTCCAAGGAAAGCTGTGCTTTCCCAGAGGAGATGCCCCGGAAAAGGGGATTTCGCACTATGCGGGTTTTATACAAGGAGCTGTGGAGAGTAGCACAGGCAAGCATTAGCAGCATCCCACAGACCCGACTCTGAGACTCCAAGGAAAGCTGTGCTTTCCCAGAGGGGATGCCCTGAAAAGAGGATTTCGCTCTATGGGGGTTTTATACAAGGAGCTGTGGAGACTAGCTCAGGCAAGCAGCAGCAGCATCCCACAGACCCGACTCTGAGTTTCCAAGGAAAGCTGTGCTTTCCCAGACGGGTTGCCTCGGAAAAGAGGATTTCGCTCTATGCGGGATTTATACATGGAGCTGTGGAGACTAGCTCAGGCAAGCATTTGCAGCATCCAAGAGAAGAGACTCTGAGTTTCCATGAAAGCTGGGCTTTCACAGTGGGGATGCCCCGGGAAAGATGATTTCACTCTATGCGGGTTCTATACAAGGAGCTGTGGAGACTAGCTCAGGCAAGCAGCAGCAGCATCCCACAGACCCGACTCTGAGTTCCCAAAGAATGCAGTGCTTTCCCAGATCGGATACCTGGGCATCGAGGTTTTCATTCTATGCGGATTTCTCCCACCATGCTCCGAAAGCTAGCCTAAAAGACAAGCAGCACCAGCAGCCCACAGAACCGACTCTGATTGCCCAGCGACTGCTGTGCTTTCACAGAGGTTTTCAGCATGGCGCGAACCGCACTTCGCTGCTGCTTCCTCAGCAAGGCTGTGGGCGTTTGCTCTGTCGCGTCAGGGAAGAATAGCTGCTGAGAGCTGGTGCCTCTTGGGCCTTGCTTTCTCGGGCTTCATGTTCGTGCCCTGGGTTCACCCTGCCAAGACGAACGAAGCAGACACAGCCTCGACCCTGCGGCAGCGTGCATGGCCTAGCATGGCACTCTGTTCCATGCCATCTCCGGGCGTGGGCAAGGCCTGCCTTTTAGCTCTGGCATTCAGGTGGACAGGGCACTAGGCCAGTGCCTTTACGAGCCGAGAGGAGACGTGACAGGATCACAGCACACCGCCCACGCCCTGCGATGGGTAGTCATGGATAACTGTCCTCCTTCTCCGGGACACCCCCTGCCTCCGCCAATGCTGCCACATCCTGGAGCAAGATGACATCTGACTGCCCGTTCCACCAGGAGCTGTTTCTGCGAGTTCAGGGCCGGGAGCCTGCTGGTATGCCCACGTCTGCCCTATGGACAGGTGGCCAAGGAGCTGCTCTCCTCTTGGGCCCAGAGACACAGGACAGGCCTGCCTTCTGCCCAGACTCTTTCCTCAGAGTGGAGCAGGCGGGTTTGCCCTAGTCGTCCGCTCGTGTCTCCTTAGCCGCCAGGCTTCATTCTCTCCGCACAGGGAGAGGCAGAAACTTGTCTTGCCACAAGCCCACTGTTCCTGCCAGGGCAGGCTCTCCTGCTTCAAGACAGTTTCCAGACAACAAGGCCAATGGCCCCTTCTCTTCATCCCAGAGAGTTTGCTGCACTTTCCCATGATATGCTCCTCGAGAGCCCAGTGACAGACGTGTCCCTTTCCTTAAGCCTCTTTGGACAGGTGCAAGCACGATTCTCCCTCAGACAGCGGGTTTACAGGGTCATAATCATTTCGCTCCATGAGGGTTTATTACAACGTGCTGTGAGGACTAGCTCAGTAAAGCATTAGCAGCATCCCACAGACCCGACTCTGAGTTTCCAAAGAAAGCTGTGCTTTCCCAGACGGGTTGCCCCGGAAAAAGAGGATTTCGCTCTATGCGGGATTTATACATGGAGCTGTGGAGACTAGCTCAGGCAAGCATTTGCAGCATCCAAGAGAAGAGACTCTGAGTTTCCATGAAAGCTGGGCTTTCACAGTGGGGATGCCCCGGGAAAGATGATTTCGCTCTATGCGGGTTCTATACAAGGAGCTGTGGAGACTAGCTCAGGCAAGCAGCAGCAGCATCCCACAGACCCGACTCTGAGTTCACAAAGAATGCTGTGTTTTGCCAGAAGGAAAGCCTGGGCAAAGAGGCTTTTGCTTTATGTGGGTTTCTCCCACCGTTCTACAAATACTAGGATAAGGCAAGCAGCACCAGCAGCCCACAGAACCGACTCTGATTCCGAGAGACTGCTGTGTTTTCCCAGAGGTTTTCACCATGGCGCGAACCGCACATGGCTGCTCCTTCCTCAGCAAGGCTGTGGGCGTTCGCTCTGTCGCGTCAGGAGAGAATAGCTGCGGGAGAGCTGGTGCCTTCTGGGCCTTGTTTCCTGGGCTTCATGTGCGCGCCCTGGGTTCACCCTGCCATGCTGAACTAAGCAGACATAGCCTCGACCCTTCAGCAGAGTGCGTGGCCTAGGATGGCACTCTGCTCCAATGCCATCTCCGGGCGTGGTCAAGGCCTGCCCTTTTGCTCTGGCGTTCAGTTGGACAGGGCACTAGGCCAGTGCCTTCCCCAGCGAGAGGTGACATGACATGTTCACAGCACACCATACACGCCCTGTGATGGGGAGTAATAGGTAACTGTCCTGCTTCACCGAGTCACACCCTGCCTCCGCCAATGCTGCCACATCCTGGAGCAAGATGTCATCTGACTGCCCGTTCCTCCAGGAGCTGTTTCTGCGAGTACAGGGCCGGGCCCCTGCTGGTATGCCCACTTCTGCCATATGGGCTGGTGGCCAAGGAGCTGCTGTCCCCTTCGGTCCAGAGGCACAGGACAGGCCTGCCTTCTGCCCAGACACTTTGCTCAGAGTGGAGCAGGCGCGTCTGCCCTAGTCGTCCGCTCTTGTCTCCTTAGCAGCCAGGATTCATTCTCTCCGCACAGGGAGAGGGGCACACTTGTCTTGCCACAGGCCCGCTGTTCCTGCTTGGGCAGGCTCTACTGCTACACGACCGTATCCCGACAGCAAGGCCAATGGCTCCTTCTCTTCATTCCCGAGCAGTGTGCTGCACTTTCCCATGACATGTCCTCGGGAGCGCAGTGACAGACGTGTCCCTTTCCTTAAGCCCCTTTCCACAGGCGCAAGCACGTTTCTCCCTCAGAGAGAGGGGATGCCCGGTCAAAGATCATTTCGCTCCATGAGGGTATATTACAACGTGCAGTGGAGAATAGCTCAGGCAAGCAGCAGCAGCATCCCACAGACCTGGCTTGAGTTCCCAAAGAATGCTGTGCTTTCCAGAGGGGATGCCCCAGAAAAAGAGGATTTCGCTCTATGCGGGTTTTCATACAACGTACTGTGGAGACTAGCACAGCCAAGCTGTAGGAGCATCCCACAGACCTGACTCTGAGTTTCCAAGGAAAGCTGTGCTTTCCCAGAGGAGATGCCCCGGAAAAGGGGATTTCGCACTATGCGGGTTTTATACAAGGAGCTGTGGAGAGTAGCACAGGCAAGCATTAGCAGCATCCCACAGACCCGACTCTGAGACTCCAAGGAAAGCTGTGCTTTCCCAGAGGGGATGCCCTGAAAAGAGGATTTCGCTCTATGGGGGTTTTATACAAGGAGCTGTGGAGACTAGCTCAGGCAAGCAGCAGCAGCATCCCACAGACCCGACTCTGAGTTTCCAAGGAAAGCTGTGCTTTCCCAGACGGGTTGCCTCGGAAAAGAGGATTTCGCTCTATGCGGGATTTATACATGGAGCTGTGGAGACTAGCTCAGGCAAGCATTTGCAGCATCCAAGAGAAGAGACTCTGAGTTTCCATGAAAGCTGGGCTTTCACAGTGGGGATGCCCCGGGAAAGATGATTTCACTCTATGCGGGTTCTATACAAGGAGCTGTGGAGACTAGCTCAGGCAAGCAGCAGCAGCATCCCACAGACCCGACTCTGAGTTCCCAAAGAATGCAGTGCTTTCCCAGATCGGATACCTGGGCATCGAGGTTTTCATTCTATGCGGATTTCTCCCACCATGCTCCGAAAGCTAGCCTAAAAGACAAGCAGCACCAGCAGCCCACAGAACCGACTCTGATTGCCCAGCGACTGCTGTGCTTTCACAGAGGTTTTCAGCATGGCGCGAACCGCACTTCGCTGCTGCTTCCTCAGCAAGGCTGTGGGCGTTTGCTCTGTCGCGTCAGGGAAGAATAGCTGCTGAGAGCTGGTGCCTCTTGGGCCTTGCTTTCCCGGGCTTCATGTTCGTGCCCTGGGTTCACCCTGCCAAGACGAACGAAGCAGACACAGCCTCGACCCTGCGGCAGCGTGCATGGCCTAGCATGGCACTCTGTTCCATGCCATCTCCGGGCGTGGGCAAGGCCTGCCTTTTAGCTCTGGCATTCAGGTGGACAGGGCACTAGGCCAGTGCCTTTACGAGCCGAGAGGAGACGTGACAGGATCACAGCACACCGCCCACGCCCTGCGATGGGTAGTCATGGATAACTGTCCTCCTTCTCCGGGACACCCCCTGCCTCCGCCAATGCTGCCACATCCTGGAGCAAGATGACATCTGACTGCCCGTTCCACCAGGAGCTGTTTCTGCGAGTTCAGGGCCGGGAGCCTGCTGGTATGCCCACGTCTGCCCTATGGACAGGTGGCCAAGGAGCTGCTCTCCTCTTGGGCCCAGAGACACAGGACAGGCCTGCCTTCTGCCCAGACTCTTTCCTCAGAGTGGAGCAGGCGGGTTTGCCCTAGTCGTCCGCTCGTGTCTCCTTAGCCGCCAGGCTTCATTCTCTCCGCACAGGGAGAGGCAGAAACTTGTCTTGCCACAAGCCCACTGTTCCTGCCAGGGCAGGCTCTCCTGCTTCAAGACAGTTTCCAGACAACAAGGCCAATGGCCCCTTCTCTTCATCCCAGAGAGTTTGCTGCACTTTCCCATGATATGCTCCTCGAGAGCCCAGTGACAGACGTGTCCCTTTCCTTAAGCCTCTTTGGACAGGTGCAAGCACGATTCTCCCTCAGACAGCGGGTTTACAGGGTCATAATCATTTCGCTCCATGAGGGTTTATTACAACGTGCTGTGAGGACTAGCTCAGTAAAGCATTAGCAGCATCCCACAGACCCGACTCTGAGTTTCCAAAGAAAGCTGTGCTTTCCCAGACGGGTTGCCCCGGAAAAAGAGGATTTCGCTCTATGCGGGATTTATACATGGAGCTGTGGAGACTAGCTCAGGCAAGCATTTGCAGCATCCAAGAGAAGAGACTCTGAGTTTCCATGAAAGCTGGGCTTTCACAGTGGGGATGCCCCGGGAAAGATGATTTCGCTCTATGCGGGTTCTATACAAGGAGCTGTGGAGACTAGCTCAGGCAAGCAGCAGCAGCATCCCACAGACCCGACTCTGAGTTCACAAAGAATGCTGTGTTTTGCCAGAAGGAAAGCCTGGGCAAAGAGGCTTTTGCTTTATGTGGGTTTCTCCCACCGTTCTACAAATACTAGGATAAGGCAAGCAGCACCAGCAGCCCACAGAACCGACTCTGATTCCGAGAGACTGCTGTGTTTTCCCAGAGGTTTTCACCATGGCGCGAACCGCACATGGCTGCTCCTTCCTCAGCAAGGCTGTGGGCGTTCGCTCTGTCGCGTCAGGAGAGAATAGCTGCGGGAGAGCTGGTGCCTTCTGGGCCTTGTTTCCTGGGCTTCATGTGCGCGCCCTGGGTTCACCCTGCCATGCTGAACTAAGCAGACATAGCCTCGACCCTTCAGCAGAGTGCGTGGCCTAGGATGGCACTCTGCTCCAATGCCATCTCCGGGCGTGGTCAAGGCCTGCCCTTTTGCTCTGGCGTTCAGTTGGACAGGGCACTAGGCCAGTGCCTTCCCCAGCGAGAGGTGACATGACATGTTCACAGCACACCATACACGCCCTGTGATGGGGAGTAATAGGTAACTGTCCTGCTTCACCGAGTCACACCCTGCCTCCGCCAATGCTGCCACATCCTGGAGCAAGATGTCATCTGACTGCCCGTTCCTCCAGGAGCTGTTTCTGCGAGTACAGGGCCGGGCCCCTGCTGGTATGCCCACTTCTGCCATATGGGCTGGTGGCCAAGGAGCTGCTGTCCCCTTCGGTCCAGAGGCACAGGACAGGCCTGCCTTCTGCCCAGACACTTTGCTCAGAGTGGAGCAGGCGCGTCTGCCCTAGTCGTCCGCTCTTGTCTCCTTAGCAGCCAGGATTCATTCTCTCCGCACAGGGAGAGGGGCACACTTGTCTTGCCACAGGCCCGCTGTTCCTGCTTGGGCAGGCTCTACTGCTACACGACCGTATCCCGACAGCAAGGCCAATGGCTCCTTCTCTTCATTCCCGAGCAGTGTGCTGCACTTTCCCATGACATGTCCTCGGGAGCGCAGTGACAGACGTGTCCCTTTCCTTAAGCCCCTTTCCACAGGCGCAAGCACGTTTCTCCCTCAGAGAGAGGGGATGCCCGGTCAAAGATCATTTCGCTCCATGAGGGTATATTACAACGTGCAGTGGAGAATAGCTCAGGCAAGCAGCAGCAGCATCCCACAGACCTGGCTTGAGTTCCCAAAGAATGCTGTGCTTTCCAGAGGGGATGCCCCAGAAAAAGAGGATTTCGCTCTATGCGGGTTTTCATACAACGTACTGTGGAGACTAGCACAGCCAAGCTGTAGGAGCATCCCACAGACCTGACTCTGAGTTTCCAAGGAAAGCTGTGCTTTCCCAGAGGAGATGCCCCGGAAAAGGGGATTTCGCACTATGCGGGTTTTATACAAGGAGCTGTGGAGAGTAGCACAGGCAAGCATTAGCAGCATCACACAGACCCGACTCTGAGACTCCAAGGAAAGCTGTGCTTTCCCAGAGGGGATGCCCTGAAAAGAGGATTTCGCTCTATGGGGGTTTTATACAAGGAGCTGTGGAGACTAGCTCAGGCAAGCAGCAGCAGCATCCCACAGACCCGACTCTGAGTTTCCAAGGAAAGCTGTGCTTTCCCAGACGGGTTGCCCCGGAAAAAGAGGATTTCGCTCTATGCGGGATTTATACATGGAGCTGTGGAGACTAGCTCAGGCAAGCAGCAGCAGCATCCAAGAGAAGAGACTCTGAGTTTCCATGAAAGCTGGGCTTTCACAGTGGGGATGCCCCGGGAAAGATGATTTCGCTCTATGCGGGTTCTATACAAGGAGCTGTGGAGACTAGCTCAGGCAAGCAGCAGCAGCATCCCACAGACCCGACTCTGAGTTCACAAAGAATGCTGTGTTTTGCCAGAAGGAAAGCCTGGGCAAAGAGGCTTTTGCTTTATGTGGGTTTCTCCCACCGTTCTACAAATACTAGGATAAGGCAAGCAGCACCAGCAGCCCACAGAACCGACTCTGATTCCGAGAGACTGCTGTGTTTTCCCAGAGGTTTTCACCATGGCGCGAACCGCACATGGCTGCTCCTTCCTCAGCAAGGCTGTGGGCGTTCGCTCTGTCGCGTCAGGAGAGAATAGCTGCGGGAGAGCTGGTGCCTTCTGGGCCTTGTTTCCTGGGCTTCATGTGCGCGCCCTGGGTTCACCCTGCCATGCTGAACTAAGCAGACATAGCCTCGACCCTTCAGCAGAGTGCGTGGCCTAGGATGGCACTCTGCTCCAATGCCATCTCCGGGCGTGGTCAAGGCCTGCCCTTTTGCTCTGGCGTTCAGTTGGACAGGGCACTAGGCCAGTGCCTTCCCCAGCGAGAGGTGACATGACATGTTCACAGCACACCATACACGCCCTGTGATGGGGAGTAATAGGTAACTGTCCTGCTTCACCGAGTCACACCCTGCCTCCGCCAATGCTGCCACATCCTGGAGCAAGATGTCATCTGACTGCCCGTTCCTCCAGGAGCTGTTTCTGCGAGTACAGGGCCGGGCCCCTGCTGGTATGCCCACTTCTGCCATATGGGCTGGTGGCCAAGGAGCTGCTGTCCCCTTCGGTCCAGAGGCACAGGACAGGCCTGCCTTCTGCCCAGACACTTTGCTCAGAGTGGAGCAGGCGCGTCTGCCCTAGTCGTCCGCTCTTGTCTCCTTAGCAGCCAGGATTCATTCTCTCCGCACAGGGAGAGGGGCACACTTGTCTTGCCACAGGCCCGCTGTTCCTGCTTGGGCAGGCTCTACTGCTACACGACCGTATCCCGACAGCAAGGCCAATGGCTCCTTCTCTTCATTCCCGAGCAGTGTGCTGCACTTTCCCATGACATGTCCTCGGGAGCGCAGTGACAGACGTGTCCCTTTCCTTAAGCCCCTTTCCACAGGCGCAAGCACGTTTCTCCCTCAGAGAGAGGGGATGCCCGGTCAAAGATCATTTCGCTCCATGAGGGTATATTACAACGTGCAGTGGAGAATAGCTCAGGCAAGCAGCAGCAGCATCCCACAGACCTGGCTTGAGTTCCCAAAGAATGCTGTGCTTTCCAGAGGGGATGCCCCAGAAAAAGAGGATTTCGCTCTATGCGGGTTTTCATACAACGTACTGTGGAGACTAGCACAGCCAAGCTGTAGGAGCATCCCACAGACCTGACTCTGAGTTTCCAAGGAAAGCTGTGCTTTCCCAGAGGAGATGCCCCGGAAAAGGGGATTTCGCACTATGCGGGTTTTATACAAGGAGCTGTGGAGAGTAGCACAGGCAAGCATTAGCAGCATCCCACAGACCCGACTCTGAGACTCCAAGGAAAGCTGTGCTTTCCCAGAGGGGATGCCCTGAAAAGAGGATTTCGCTCTATGGGGGTTTTATACAAGGAGCTGTGGAGACTAGCTCAGGCAAGCAGCAGCAGCATCCCACAGACCCGACTCTGAGTTTCCAAGGAAAGCTGTGCTTTCCCAGACGGGTTGCCTCGGAAAAGAGGATTTCGCTCTATGCGGGATTTATACATGGAGCTGTGGAGACTAGCTCAGGCAAGCATTTGCAGCATCCAAGAGAAGAGACTCTGAGTTTCCATGAAAGCTGGGCTTTCACAGTGGGGATGCCCCGGGAAAGATGATTTCACTCTATGCGGGTTCTATACAAGGAGCTGTGGAGACTAGCTCAGGCAAGCAGCAGCAGCATCCCACAGACCCGACTCTGAGTTCCCAAAGAATGCAGTGCTTTCCCAGATCGGATACCTGGGCATCGAGGTTTTCATTCTATGCGGATTTCTCCCACCATGCTCCGAAAGCTAGCCTAAAAGACAAGCAGCACCAGCAGCCCACAGAACCGACTCTGATTGCCCAGCGACTGCTGTGCTTTCACAGAGGTTTTCAGCATGGCGCGAACCGCACTTCGCTGCTGCTTCCTCAGCAAGGCTGTGGGCGTTTGCTCTGTCGCGTCAGGGAAGAATAGCTGCTGAGAGCTGGTGCCTCTTGGGCCTTGCTTTCCCGGGCTTCATGTTCGTGCCCTGGGTTCACCCTGCCAAGACGAACGAAGCAGACACAGCCTCGACCCTGCGGCAGCGTGCATGGCCTAGCATGGCACTCTGTTCCATGCCATCTCCGGGCGTGGGCAAGGCCTGCCTTTTAGCTCTGGCATTCAGGTGGACAGGGCACTAGGCCAGTGCCTTTACGAGCCGAGAGGAGACGTGACAGGATCACAGCACACCGCCCACGCCCTGCGATGGGTAGTCATGGATAACTGTCCTCCTTCTCCGGGACACCCCCTGCCTCCGCCAATGCTGCCACATCCTGGAGCAAGATGACATCTGACTGCCCGTTCCACCAGGAGCTGTTTCTGCGAGTTCAGGGCCGGGAGCCTGCTGGTATGCCCACGTCTGCCCTATGGACAGGTGGCCAAGGAGCTGCTCTCCTCTTGGGCCCAGAGACACAGGACAGGCCTGCCTTCTGCCCAGACTCTTTCCTCAGAGTGGAGCAGGCGGGTTTGCCCTAGTCGTCCGCTCGTGTCTCCTTAGCCGCCAGGCTTCATTCTCTCCGCACAGGGAGAGGCAGAAACTTGTCTTGCCACAAGCCCACTGTTCCTGCCAGGGCAGGCTCTCCTGCTTCAAGACAGTTTCCAGACAACAAGGCCAATGGCCCCTTCTCTTCATCCCAGAGAGTTTGCTGCACTTTCCCATGATATGCTCCTCGAGAGCCCAGTGACAGACGTGTCCCTTTCCTTAAGCCTCTTTGGACAGGTGCAAGCACGATTCTCCCTCAGACAGCGGGTTTACAGGGTCATAATCATTTCGCTCCATGAGGGTTTATTACAACGTGCTGTGAGGACTAGCTCAGTAAAGCATTAGCAGCATCCCACAGACCCGACTCTGAGTTTCCAAAGAAAGCTGTGCTTTCCCAGACGGGTTGCCCCGGAAAAAGAGGATTTCGCTCTATGCGGGATTTATACATGGAGCTGTGGAGACTAGCTCAGGCAAGCATTTGCAGCATCCAAGAGAAGAGACTCTGAGTTTCCATGAAAGCTGGGCTTTCACAGTGGGGATGCCCCGGGAAAGATGATTTCGCTCTATGCGGGTTCTATACAAGGAGCTGTGGAGACTAGCTCAGGCAAGCAGCAGCAGCATCCCACAGACCCGACTCTGAGTTCACAAAGAATGCTGTGTTTTGCCAGAAGGAAAGCCTGGGCAAAGAGGCTTTTGCTTTATGTGGGTTTCTCCCACCGTTCTACAAATACTAGGATAAGGCAAGCAGCACCAGCAGCCCACAGAACCGACTCTGATTCCGAGAGACTGCTGTGTTTTCCCAGAGGTTTTCACCATGGCGCGAACCGCACATGGCTGCTCCTTCCTCAGCAAGGCTGTGGGCGTTCGCTCTGTCGCGTCAGGAGAGAATAGCTGCGGGAGAGCTGGTGCCTTCTGGGCCTTGTTTCCTGGGCTTCATGTGCGCGCCCTGGGTTCACCCTGCCATGCTGAACTAAGCAGACATAGCCTCGACCCTTCAGCAGAGTGCGTGGCCTAGGATGGCACTCTGCTCCAATGCCATCTCCGGGCGTGGTCAAGGCCTGCCCTTTTGCTCTGGCGTTCAGTTGGACAGGGCACTAGGCCAGTGCCTTCCCCAGCGAGAGGTGACATGACATGTTCACAGCACACCATACACGCCCTGTGATGGGGAGTAATAGGTAACTGTCCTGCTTCACCGAGTCACACCCTGCCTCCGCCAATGCTGCCACATCCTGGAGCAAGATGTCATCTGACTGCCCGTTCCTCCAGGAGCTGTTTCTGCGAGTACAGGGCCGGGCCCCTGCTGGTATGCCCACTTCTGCCATATGGGCTGGTGGCCAAGGAGCTGCTGTCCCCTTCGGTCCAGAGGCACAGGACAGGCCTGCCTTCTGCCCAGACACTTTGCTCAGAGTGGAGCAGGCGCGTCTGCCCTAGTCGTCCGCTCTTGTCTCCTTAGCAGCCAGGATTCATTCTCTCCGCACAGGGAGAGGGGCACACTTGTCTTGCCACAGGCCCGCTGTTCCTGCTTGGGCAGGCTCTACTGCTACACGACCGTATCCCGACAGCAAGGCCAATGGCTCCTTCTCTTCATTCCCGAGCAGTGTGCTGCACTTTCCCATGACATGTCCTCGGGAGCGCAGTGACAGACGTGTCCCTTTCCTTAAGCCCCTTTCCACAGGCGCAAGCACGTTTCTCCCTCAGAGAGAGGGGATGCCCGGTCAAAGATCATTTCGCTCCATGAGGGTATATTACAACGTGCAGTGGAGAATAGCTCAGGCAAGCAGCAGCAGCATCCCACAGACCTGGCTTGAGTTCCCAAAGAATGCTGTGCTTTCCAGAGGGGATGCCCCAGAAAAAGAGGATTTCGCTCTATGCGGGTTTTCATACAACGTACTGTGGAGACTAGCACAGCCAAGCTGTAGGAGCATCCCACAGACCTGACTCTGAGTTTCCAAGGAAAGCTGTGCTTTCCCAGAGGAGATGCCCCGGAAAAGGGGATTTCGCACTATGCGGGTTTTATACAAGGAGCTGTGGAGAGTAGCACAGGCAAGCATTAGCAGCATCCCACAGACCCGACTCTGAGACTCCAAGGAAAGCTGTGCTTTCCCAGAGGGGATGCCCTGAAAAGAGGATTTCGCTCTATGGGGGTTTTATACAAGGAGCTGTGGAGACTAGCTCAGGCAAGCAGCAGCAGCATCCCACAGACCCGACTCTGAGTTTCCAAGGAAAGCTGTGCTTTCCCAGACGGGTTGCCTCGGAAAAGAGGATTTCGCTCTATGCGGGATTTATACATGGAGCTGTGGAGACTAGCTCAGGCAAGCATTTGCAGCATCCAAGAGAAGAGACTCTGAGTTTCCATGAAAGCTGGGCTTTCACAGTGGGGATGCCCCGGGAAAGATGATTTCACTCTATGCGGGTTCTATACAAGGAGCTGTGGAGACTAGCTCAGGCAAGCAGCAGCAGCATCCCACAGACCCGACTCTGAGTTCCCAAAGAATGCAGTGCTTTCCCAGATCGGATACCTGGGCATCGAGGTTTTCATTCTATGCGGATTTCTCCCACCATGCTCCGAAAGCTAGCCTAAAAGACAAGCAGCACCAGCAGCCCACAGAACCGACTCTGATTGCCCAGCGACTGCTGTGCTTTCACAGAGGTTTTCAGCATGGCGCGAACCGCACTTCGCTGCTGCTTCCTCAGCAAGGCTGTGGGCGTTTGCTCTGTCGCGTCAGGGAAGAATAGCTGCTGAGAGCTGGTGCCTCTTGGGCCTTGCTTTCCCGGGCTTCATGTTCGTGCCCTGGGTTCACCCTGCCAAGACGAACGAAGCAGACACAGCCTCGACCCTGCGGCAGCGTGCATGGCCTAGCATGGCACTCTGTTCCATGCCATCTCCGGGCGTGGGCAAGGCCTGCCTTTTAGCTCTGGCATTCAGGTGGACAGGGCACTAGGCCAGTGCCTTTACGAGCCGAGAGGAGACGTGACAGGATCACAGCACACCGCCCACGCCCTGCGATGGGTAGTCATGGATAACTGTCCTCCTTCTCCGGGACACCCCCTGCCTCCGCCAATGCTGCCACATCCTGGAGCAAGATGACATCTGACTGCCCGTTCCACCAGGAGCTGTTTCTGCGAGTTCAGGGCTGGGAGCCTGCTGGTACGCCCACGTCTGCCCTATGGACAGGTGGCCAAGGAGCTGCTCTCCTCTTGGGCCCAGAGACACAGGACAGGCCTGCCTTCTGCCCAGACTCTTTCCTCAGAGTGGAGCAGGCGGGTTTGCCCTAGTCGTCCGCTCGTGTCTCCTTAGCAGCCAGGCTTCATTCTCTCCGCACAGGGAGAGGCAGAAACTTGTCTTGCCACAAGCCCACTGTTCCTGCCAGGGCAGGCTCTCCTGCTTCAAGACAGTTTCCAGACAACAAGGCCAATGGCCCCTTCTCTTCATCCCAGAGAGTTTGCTGCACTTTCCCATGATATGCTCCTCGAGAGCCCAGTGACAGACGTGTCCCTTTCCTTAAGCCTCTTTGGACAGGTGCAAGCACGATTCTCCCTCAGACAGCGGGTTTACAGGGTCATAATCATTTCGCTCCATGAGGGTTTATTACAACGTGCTGTGAGGACTAGCTCAGTAAAGCATTAGCAGCATCCCACAGACCCGACTCTGAGTTTCCAAAGAAAGCTGTGCTTTCCCAGACGGGTTGCCCCGGAAAAAGAGGATTTCGCTCTATGCGGGATTTATACATGGAGCTGTGGAGACTAGCTCAGGCAAGCATTTGCAGCATCCAAGAGAAGAGACTCTGAGTTTCCATGAAAGCTGGGCTTTCACAGTGGGGATGCCCCGGGAAAGATGATTTCGCTCTATGCGGGTTCTATACAAGGAGCTGTGGAGACTAGCTCAGGCAAGCAGCAGCAGCATCCCACAGACCCGACTCTGAGTTCACAAAGAATGCTGTGTTTTGCCAGAAGGAAAGCCTGGGCAAAGAGGCTTTTGCTTTATGTGGGTTTCTCCCACCGTTCTACAAATACTAGGATAAGGCAAGCAGCACCAGCAGCCCACAGAACCGACTCTGATTCCGAGAGACTGCTGTGTTTTCCCAGAGGTTTTCACCATGGCGCGAACCGCACATGGCTGCTCCTTCCTCAGCAAGGCTGTGGGCGTTCGCTCTGTCGCGTCAGGAGAGAATAGCTGCGGGAGAGCTGGTGCCTTCTGGGCCTTGTTTCCTGGGCTTCATGTGCGCGCCCTGGGTTCACCCTGCCATGCTGAACTAAGCAGACATAGCCTCGACCCTTCAGCAGAGTGCGTGGCCTAGGATGGCACTCTGCTCCAATGCCATCTCCGGGCGTGGTCAAGGCCTGCCCTTTTGCTCTGGCGTTCAGTTGGACAGGGCACTAGGCCAGTGCCTTCCCCAGCGAGAGGTGACATGACATGTTCACAGCACACCATACACGCCCTGTGATGGGGAGTAATAGGTAACTGTCCTGCTTCACCGAGTCACACCCTGCCTCCGCCAATGCTGCCACATCCTGGAGCAAGATGTCATCTGACTGCCCGTTCCTCCAGGAGCTGTTTCTGCGAGTACAGGGCCGGGCCCCTGCTGGTATGCCCACTTCTGCCATATGGGCTGGTGGCCAAGGAGCTGCTGTCCCCTTCGGTCCAGAGGCACAGGACAGGCCTGCCTTCTGCCCAGACACTTTGCTCAGAGTGGAGCAGGCGCGTCTGCCCTAGTCGTCCGCTCTTGTCTCCTTAGCAGCCAGGATTCATTCTCTCCGCACAGGGAGAGGGGCACACTTGTCTTGCCACAGGCCCGCTGTTCCTGCTTGGGCAGGCTCTACTGCTACACGACCGTATCCCGACAGCAAGGCCAATGGCTCCTTCTCTTCATTCCCGAGCAGTGTGCTGCACTTTCCCATGACATGTCCTCGGGAGCGCAGTGACAGACGTGTCCCTTTCCTTAAGCCCCTTTCCACAGGCGCAAGCACGTTTCTCCCTCAGAGAGAGGGGATGCCCGGTCAAAGATCATTTCGCTCCATGAGGGTATATTACAACGTGCAGTGGAGAATAGCTCAGGCAAGCAGCAGCAGCATCCCACAGACCTGGCTTGAGTTCCCAAAGAATGCTGTGCTTTCCAGAGGGGATGCCCCAGAAAAAGAGGATTTCGCTCTATGCGGGTTTTCATACAACGTACTGTGGAGACTAGCACAGCCAAGCTGTAGGAGCATCCCACAGACCTGACTCTGAGTTTCCAAGGAAAGCTGTGCTTTCCCAGAGGAGATGCCCCGGAAAAGGGGATTTCGCACTATGCGGGTTTTATACAAGGAGCTGTGGAGAGTAGCACAGGCAAGCATTAGCAGCATCCCACAGACCCGACTCTGAGACTCCAAGGAAAGCTGTGCTTTCCCAGAGGGGATGCCCTGAAAAGAGGATTTCGCTCTATGGGGGTTTTATACAAGGAGCTGTGGAGACTAGCTCAGGCAAGCAGCAGCAGCATCCCACAGACCCGACTCTGAGTTTCCAAGGAAAGCTGTGCTTTCCCAGACGGGTTGCCTCGGAAAAGAGGATTTCGCTCTATGCGGGATTTATACATGGAGCTGTGGAGACTAGCTCAGGCAAGCAGCAGCAGCATCCAAGAGAAGAGACTCTGAGTTTCCATGAAAGCTGGGCTTTCACAGTGGGGATGCCCCGGGAAAGATGATTTCACTCTATGCGGGTTCTATACAAGGAGCTGTGGAGACTAGCTCAGGCAAGCAGCAGCAGCATCCCACAGACCCGACTCTGAGTTCCCAAAGAATGCAGTGCTTTCCCAGATCGGATACCTGGGCATCGAGGTTTTCATTCTATGCGGATTTCTCCCACCATGCTCCGAAAGCTAGCCTAAAAGACAAGCAGCACCAGCAGCCCACAGAACCGACTCTGATTGCCCAGCGACTGCTGTGCTTTCACAGAGGTTTTCAGCATGGCGCGAACCGCACTTCGCTGCTGCTTCCTCAGCAAGGCTGTGGGCGTTTGCTCTGTCGCGTCAGGGAAGAATAGCTGCTGAGAGCTGGTGCCTCTTGGGCCTTGCTTTCCCGGGCTTCATGTTCGTGCCCTGGGTTCACCCTGCCAAGACGAACGAAGCAGACACAGCCTCGACCCTGCGGCAGCGTGCATGGCCTAGCATGGCACTCTGTTCCATGCCATCTCCGGGCGTGGGCAAGGCCTGCCTTTTAGCTCTGGCATTCAGGTGGACAGGGCACTAGGCCAGTGCCTTTACGAGCCGAGAGGAGACGTGACAGGATCACAGCACACCGCCCACGCCCTGCGATGGGTAGTCATGGATAACTGTCCTCCTTCTCCGGGACACCCCCTGCCTCCGCCAATGCTGCCACATCCTGGAGCAAGATGACATCTGACTGCCCGTTCCACCAGGAGCTGTTTCTGCGAGTTCAGGGCCGGGAGCCTGCTGGTATGCCCACGTCTGCCCTATGGACAGGTGGCCAAGGAGCTGCTCTCCTCTTGGGCCCAGAGACACAGGACAGGCCTGCCTTCTGCCCAGACTCTTTCCTCAGAGTGGAGCAGGCGGGTTTGCCCTAGTCGTCCGCTCGTGTCTCCTTAGCCGCCAGGCTTCATTCTCTCCGCACAGGGAGAGGCAGAAACTTGTCTTGCCACAAGCCCACTGTTCCTGCCAGGGCAGGCTCTCCTGCTTCAAGACAGTTTCCAGACAACAAGGCCAATGGCCCCTTCTCTTCATCCCAGAGAGTTTGCTGCACTTTCCCATGATATGCTCCTCGAGAGCCCAGTGACAGACGTGTCCCTTTCCTTAAGCCTCTTTGGACAGGTGCAAGCACGATTCTCCCTCAGACAGCGGGTTTACAGGGTCATAATCATTTCGCTCCATGAGGGTTTATTACAACGTGCTGTGAGGACTAGCTCAGTAAAGCATTAGCAGCATCCCACAGACCCGACTCTGAGTTTCCAAAGAAAGCTGTGCTTTCCCAGACGGGTTGCCCCGGAAAAAGAGGATTTCGCTCTATGCGGGATTTATACATGGAGCTGTGGAGACTAGCTCAGGCAAGCATTTGCAGCATCCAAGAGAAGAGACTCTGAGTTTCCATGAAAGCTGGGCTTTCACAGTGGGGATGCCCCGGGAAAGATGATTTCGCTCTATGCGGGTTCTATACAAGGAGCTGTGGAGACTAGCTCAGGCAAGCAGCAGCAGCATCCCACAGACCCGACTCTGAGTTCACAAAGAATGCTGTGTTTTGCCAGAAGGAAAGCCTGGGCAAAGAGGCTTTTGCTTTATGTGGGTTTCTCCCACCGTTCTACAAATACTAGGATAAGGCAAGCAGCACCAGCAGCCCACAGAACCGACTCTGATTCCGAGAGACTGCTGTGTTTTCCCAGAGGTTTTCACCATGGCGCGAACCGCACATGGCTGCTCCTTCCTCAGCAAGGCTGTGGGCGTTCGCTCTGTCGCGTCAGGAGAGAATAGCTGCGGGAGAGCTGGTGCCTTCTGGGCCTTGTTTCCTGGGCTTCATGTGCGCGCCCTGGGTTCACCCTGCCATGCTGAACTAAGCAGACATAGCCTCGACCCTTCAGCAGAGTGCGTGGCCTAGGATGGCACTCTGCTCCAATGCCATCTCCGGGCGTGGTCAAGGCCTGCCCTTTTGCTCTGGCGTTCAGTTGGACAGGGCACTAGGCCAGTGCCTTCCCCAGCGAGAGGTGACATGACATGTTCACAGCACACCATACACGCCCTGTGATGGGGAGTAATAGGTAACTGTCCTGCTTCACCGAGTCACACCCTGCCTCCGCCAATGCTGCCACATCCTGGAGCAAGATGTCATCTGACTGCCCGTTCCTCCAGGAGCTGTTTCTGCGAGTACAGGGCCGGGCCCCTGCTGGTATGCCCACTTCTGCCATATGGGCTGGTGGCCAAGGAGCTGCTGTCCCCTTCGGTCCAGAGGCACAGGACAGGCCTGCCTTCTGCCCAGACACTTTGCTCAGAGTGGAGCAGGCACGTCTGCCCTAGTCGTCCGCTCTTGTCTCCTTAGCAGCCAGGATTCATTCTCTCCGCACAGGGAGAGGGGCACACTTGTCTTGCCACAGGCCCGCTGTTCCTGCTTGGGCAGGCTCTACTGCTACACGACCGTATCCCGACAGCAAGGCCAATGGCTCCTTCTCTTCATTCCCGAGCAGTGTGCTGCACTTTCCCATGACATGTCCTCGGGAGCGCAGTGACAGACGTGTCCCTTTCCTTAAGCCCCTTTCCACAGGCGCAAGCACGCTTCTCCCTCAGAGAGAGGGGATGCCCGGTCAAAGATCATTTCGCTCCATGAGGGTATATTACAACGTGCAGTGGAGAATAGCTCAGGCAAGCAGCAGCAGCATCCCACAGACCTGGCTTGAGTTCCCAAAGAATGCTGTGCTTTCCAGAGGGGATGCCCCAGAAAAAGAGGATTTCGCTCTATGCGGGTTTTCATACAACGTACTGTGGAGACTAGCACAGCCAAGCTGTAGGAGCATCCCACAGACCTGACTCTGAGTTTCCAAGGAAAGCTGTGCTTTCCCAGAGGAGATGCCCCGGAAAAGGGGATTTCGCACTATGCGGGTTTTATACAAGGAGCTGTGGAGAGTAGCACAGGCAAGCATTAGCAGCATCCCACAGACCCGACTCTGAGACTCCAAGGAAAGCTGTGCTTTCCCAGAGGGGATGCCCTGAAAAGAGGATTTCGCTCTATGGGGGTTTTATACAAGGAGCTGTGGAGACTAGCTCAGGCAAGCAGCAGCAGCATCCCACAGACCCGACTCTGAGTTTCCAAGGAAAGCTGTGCTTTCCCAGACGGGTTGCCTCGGAAAAGAGGATTTCGCTCTATGCGGGATTTATACATGGAGCTGTGGAGACTAGCTCAGGCAAGCATTTGCAGCATCCAAGAGAAGAGACTCTGAGTTTCCATGAAAGCTGGGCTTTCACAGTGGGGATGCCCCGGGAAAGATGATTTCACTCTATGCGGGTTCTATACAAGGAGCTGTGGAGACTAGCTCAGGCAAGCAGCAGCAGCATCCCACAGACCCGACTCTGAGTTCCCAAAGAATGCAGTGCTTTCCCAGATCGGATACCTGGGCATCGAGGTTTTCATTCTATGCGGATTTCTCCCACCATGCTCCGAAAGCTAGCCTAAAAGACAAGCAGCACCAGCAGCCCACAGAACCGACTCTGATTGCCCAGCGACTGCTGTGCTTTCACAGAGGTTTTCAGCATGGCGCGAACCGCACTTCGCTGCTGCTTCCTCAGCAAGGCTGTGGGCGTTTGCTCTGTCGCGTCAGGGAAGAATAGCTGCTGAGAGCTGGTGCCTCTTGGGCCTTGCTTTCCCGGGCTTCATGTTCGTGCCCTGGGTTCACCCTGCCAAGACGAACGAAGCAGACACAGCCTCGACCCTGCGGCAGCGTGCATGGCCTAGCATGGCACTCTGTTCCATGCCATCTCCGGGCGTGGGCAAGGCCTGCCTTTTAGCTCTGGCATTCAGGTGGACAGGGCACTAGGCCAGTGCCTTTACGAGCCGAGAGGAGACGTGACAGGATCACAGCACACCGCCCACGCCCTGCGATGGGTAGTCATGGATAACTGTCCTCCTTCTCCGGGACACCCCCTGCCTCCGCCAATGCTGCCACATCCTGGAGCAAGATGACATCTGACTGCCCGTTCCACCAGGAGCTGTTTCTGCGAGTTCAGGGCCGGGAGCCTGCTGGTATGCCCACGTCTGCCCTATGGACAGGTGGCCAAGGAGCTGCTCTCCTCTTGGGCCCAGAGACACAGGACAGGCCTGCCTTCTGCCCAGACTCTTTCCTCAGAGTGGAGCAGGCGGGTTTGCCCTAGTCGTCCGCTCGTGTCTCCTTAGCCGCCAGGCTTCATTCTCTCCGCACAGGGAGAGGCAGAAACTTGTCTTGCCACAAGCCCACTGTTCCTGCCAGGGCAGGCTCTCCTGCTTCAAGACAGTTTCCAGACAACAAGGCCAATGGCCCCTTCTCTTCATCCCAGAGAGTTTGCTGCACTTTCCCATGATATGCTCCTCGAGAGCCCAGTGACAGACGTGTCCCTTTCCTTAAGCCTCTTTGGACAGGTGCAAGCACGATTCTCCCTCAGACAGCGGGTTTACAGGGTCATAATCATTTCGCTCCATGAGGGTTTATTACAACGTGCTGTGAGGACTAGCTCAGTAAAGCATTAGCAGCATCCCACAGACCCGACTCTGAGTTTCCAAAGAAAGCTGTGCTTTCCCAGACGGGTTGCCCCGGAAAAAGAGGATTTCGCTCTATGCGGGATTTATACATGGAGCTGTGGAGACTAGCTCAGGCAAGCAGCAGCAGCATCCAAGAGAAGAGACTCTGAGTTTCCATGAAAGCTGGGCTTTCACAGTGGGGATGCCCCGGGAAAGATGATTTCGCTCTATGCGGGTTCTATACAAGGAGCTGTGGAGACTAGCTCAGGCAAGCAGCAGCAGCATCCCACAGACCCGACTCTGAGTTCACAAAGAATGCTGTGTTTTGCCAGAAGGAAAGCCTGGGCAAAGAGGCTTTTGCTTTATGTGGGTTTCTCCCACCGTTCTACAAATACTAGGATAAGGCAAGCAGCACCAGCAGCCCACAGAACCGACTCTGATTCCGAGAGACTGCTGTGTTTTCCCAGAGGTTTTCACCATGGCGCGAACCGCACATGGCTGCTCCTTCCTCAGCAAGGCTGTGGGCGTTCGCTCTGTCGCGTCAGGAGAGAATAGCTGCGGGAGAGCTGGTGCCTTCTGGGCCTTGTTTCCTGGGCTTCATGTGCGCGCCCTGGGTTCACCCTGCCATGCTGAACTAAGCAGACATAGCCTCGACCCTTCAGCAGAGTGCGTGGCCTAGGATGGCACTCTGCTCCAATGCCATCTCCGGGCGTGGTCAAGGCCTGCCCTTTTGCTCTGGCGTTCAGTTGGACAGGGCACTAGGCCAGTGCCTTCCCCAGCGAGAGGTGACATGACATGTTCACAGCACACCATACACGCCCTGTGATGGGGAGTAATAGGTAACTGTCCTGCTTCACCGAGTCACACCCTGCCTCCGCCAATGCTGCCACATCCTGGAGCAAGATGTCATCTGACTGCCCGTTCCTCCAGGAGCTGTTTCTGCGAGTACAGGGCCGGGCCCCTGCTGGTATGCCCACTTCTGCCATATGGGCTGGTGGCCAAGGAGCTGCTGTCCCCTTCGGTCCAGAGGCACAGGACAGGCCTGCCTTCTGCCCAGACACTTTGCTCAGAGTGGAGCAGGCGCGTCTGCCCTAGTCGTCCGCTCTTGTCTCCTTAGCAGCCAGGATTCATTCTCTCCGCACAGGGAGAGGGGCACACTTGTCTTGCCACAGGCCCGCTGTTCCTGCTTGGGCAGGCTCTACTGCTACACGACCGTATCCCGACAGCAAGGCCAATGGCTCCTTCTCTTCATTCCCGAGCAGTGTGCTGCACTTTCCCATGACATGTCCTCGGGAGCGCAGTGACAGACGTGTCCCTTTCCTTAAGCCCCTTTCCACAGGCGCAAGCACGCTTCTCCCTCAGAGAGAGGGGATGCCCGGTCAAAGATCATTTCGCTCCATGAGGGTATATTACAACGTGCAGTGGAGAATAGCTCAGGCAAGCAGCAGCAGCATCCCACAGACCTGGCTTGAGTTCCCAAAGAATGCTGTGCTTTCCAGAGGGGATGCCCCAGAAAAAGAGGATTTCGCTCTATGCGGGTTTTCATACAACGTACTGTGGAGACTAGCACAGCCAAGCTGTAGGAGCATCCCACAGACCTGACTCTGAGTTTCCAAGGAAAGCTGTGCTTTCCCAGAGGAGATGCCCCGGAAAAGGGGATTTCGCACTATGCGGGTTTTATACAAGGAGCTGTGGAGAGTAGCACAGGCAAGCATTAGCAGCATCCCACAGACCCGACTCTGAGACTCCAAGGAAAGCTGTGCTTTCCCAGAGGGGATGCCCTGAAAAGAGGATTTCGCTCTATGGGGGTTTTATACAAGGAGCTGTGGAGACTAGCTCAGGCAAGCAGCAGCAGCATCCCACAGACCCGACTCTGAGTTTCCAAGGAAAGCTGTGCTTTCCCAGACGGGTTGCCTCGGAAAAGAGGATTTCGCTCTATGCGGGATTTATACATGGAGCTGTGGAGACTAGCTCAGGCAAGCATTTGCAGCATCCAAGAGAAGAGACTCTGAGTTTCCATGAAAGCTGGGCTTTCACAGTGGGGATGCCCCGGGAAAGATGATTTCACTCTATGCGGGTTCTATACAAGGAGCTGTGGAGACTAGCTCAGGCAAGCAGCAGCAGCATCCCACAGACCCGACTCTGAGTTCCCAAAGAATGCAGTGCTTTCCCAGATCGGATACCTGGGCATCGAGGTTTTCATTCTATGCGGATTTCTCCCACCATGCTCCGAAAGCTAGCCTAAAAGACAAGCAGCACCAGCAGCCCACAGAACCGACTCTGATTGCCCAGCGACTGCTGTGCTTTCACAGAGGTTTTCAGCATGGCGCGAACCGCACTTCGCTGCTGCTTCCTCAGCAAGGCTGTGGGCGTTTGCTCTGTCGCGTCAGGGAAGAATAGCTGCTGAGAGCTGGTGCCTCTTGGGCCTTGCTTTCCCGGGCTTCATGTTCGTGCCCTGGGTTCACCCTGCCAAGACGAACGAAGCAGACACAGCCTCGACCCTGCGGCAGCGTGCATGGCCTAGCATGGCACTCTGTTCCATGCCATCTCCGGGCGTGGGCAAGGCCTGCCTTTTAGCTCTGGCATTCAGGTGGACAGGGCACTAGGCCAGTGCCTTTACGAGCCGAGAGGAGACGTGACAGGATCACAGCACACCGCCCACGCCCTGCGATGGGTAGTCATGGATAACTGTCCTCCTTCTCCGGGACACCCCCTGCCTCCGCCAATGCTGCCACATCCTGGAGCAAGATGACATCTGACTGCCCGTTCCACCAGGAGCTGTTTCTGCGAGTTCAGGGCCGGGAGCCTGCTGGTATGCCCACGTCTGCCCTATGGACAGGTGGCCAAGGAGCTGCTCTCCTCTTGGGCCCAGAGACACAGGACAGGCCTGCCTTCTGCCCAGACTCTTTCCTCAGAGTGGAGCAGGCGGGTTTGCCCTAGTCGTCCGCTCGTGTCTCCTTAGCCGCCAGGCTTCATTCTCTCCGCACAGGGAGAGGCAGAAACTTGTCTTGCCACAAGCCCACTGTTCCTGCCAGGGCAGGCTCTCCTGCTTCAAGACAGTTTCCAGACAACAAGGCCAATGGCCCCTTCTCTTCATCCCAGAGAGTTTGCTGCACTTTCCCATGATATGCTCCTCGAGAGCCCAGTGACAGACGTGTCCCTTTCCTTAAGCCTCTTTGGACAGGTGCAAGCACGATTCTCCCTCAGACAGCGGGTTTACAGGGTCATAATCATTTCGCTCCATGAGGGTTTATTACAACGTGCTGTGAGGACTAGCTCAGTAAAGCATTAGCAGCATCCCACAGACCCGACTCTGAGTTTCCAAAGAAAGCTGTGCTTTCCCAGACGGGTTGCCCCGGAAAAAGAGGATTTCGCTCTATGCGGGATTTATACATGGAGCTGTGGAGACTAGCTCAGGCAAGCATTTGCAGCATCCAAGAGAAGAGACTCTGAGTTTCCATGAAAGCTGGGCTTTCACAGTGGGGATGCCCCGGGAAAGATGATTTCGCTCTATGCGGGTTCTATACAAGGAGCTGTGGAGACTAGCTCAGGCAAGCAGCAGCAGCATCCCACAGACCCGACTCTGAGTTCACAAAGAATGCTGTGTTTTGCCAGAAGGAAAGCCTGGGCAAAGAGGCTTTTGCTTTATGTGGGTTTCTCCCACCGTTCTACAAATACTAGGATAAGGCAAGCAGCACCAGCAGCCCACAGAACCGACTCTGATTCCGAGAGACTGCTGTGTTTTCCCAGAGGTTTTCACCATGGCGCGAACCGCACATGGCTGCTCCTTCCTCAGCAAGGCTGTGGGCGTTCGCTCTGTCGCGTCAGGAGAGAATAGCTGCGGGAGAGCTGGTGCCTTCTGGGCCTTGTTTCCTGGGCTTCATGTGCGCGCCCTGGGTTCACCCTGCCATGCTGAACTAAGCAGACATAGCCTCGACCCTTCAGCAGAGTGCGTGGCCTAGGATGGCACTCTGCTCCAATGCCATCTCCGGGCGTGGTCAAGGCCTGCCCTTTTGCTCTGGCGTTCAGTTGGACAGGGCACTAGGCCAGTGCCTTCCCCAGCGAGAGGTGACATGACATGTTCACAGCACACCATACACGCCCTGTGATGGGGAGTAATAGGTAACTGTCCTGCTTCACCGAGTCACACCCTGCCTCCGCCAATGCTGCCACATCCTGGAGCAAGATGTCATCTGACTGCCCGTTCCTCCAGGAGCTGTTTCTGCGAGTACAGGGCCGGGCCCCTGCTGGTATGCCCACTTCTGCCATATGGGCTGGTGGCCAAGGAGCTGCTGTCCCCTTCGGTCCAGAGGCACAGGACAGGCCTGCCTTCTGCCCAGACACTTTGCTCAGAGTGGAGCAGGCACGTCTGCCCTAGTCGTCCGCTCTTGTCTCCTTAGCAGCCAGGATTCATTCTCTCCGCACAGGGAGAGGGGCACACTTGTCTTGCCACAGGCCCGCTGTTCCTGCTTGGGCAGGCTCTACTGCTACACGACCGTATCCCGACAGCAAGGCCAATGGCTCCTTCTCTTCATTCCCGAGCAGTGTGCTGCACTTTCCCATGACATGTCCTCGGGAGCGCAGTGACAGACGTGTCCCTTTCCTTAAGCCCCTTTCCACAGGCGCAAGCACGCTTCTCCCTCAGAGAGAGGGGATGCCCGGTCAAAGATCATTTCGCTCCATGAGGGTATATTACAACGTGCAGTGGAGAATAGCTCAGGCAAGCAGCAGCAGCATCCCACAGACCTGGCTTGAGTTCCCAAAGAATGCTGTGCTTTCCAGAGGGGATGCCCCAGAAAAAGAGGATTTCGCTCTATGCGGGTTTTCATACAACGTACTGTGGAGACTAGCACAGCCAAGCTGTAGGAGCATCCCACAGACCTGACTCTGAGTTTCCAAGGAAAGCTGTGCTTTCCCAGAGGAGATGCCCCGGAAAAGGGGATTTCGCACTATGCGGGTTTTATACAAGGAGCTGTGGAGAGTAGCACAGGCAAGCATTAGCAGCATCCCACAGACCCGACTCTGAGACTCCAAGGAAAGCTGTGCTTTCCCAGAGGGGATGCCCTGAAAAGAGGATTTCGCTCTATGGGGGTTTTATACAAGGAGCTGTGGAGACTAGCTCAGGCAAGCAGCAGCAGCATCCCACAGACCCGACTCTGAGTTTCCAAGGAAAGCTGTGCTTTCCCAGACGGGTTGCCTCGGAAAAGAGGATTTCGCTCTATGCGGGATTTATACATGGAGCTGTGGAGACTAGCTCAGGCAAGCATTTGCAGCATCCAAGAGAAGAGACTCTGAGTTTCCATGAAAGCTGGGCTTTCACAGTGGGGATGCCCCGGGAAAGATGATTTCACTCTATGCGGGTTCTATACAAGGAGCTGTGGAGACTAGCTCAGGCAAGCAGCAGCAGCATCCCACAGACCCGACTCTGAGTTCCCAAAGAATGCAGTGCTTTCCCAGATCGGATACCTGGGCATCGAGGTTTTCATTCTATGCGGATTTCTCCCACCATGCTCCGAAAGCTAGCCTAAAAGACAAGCAGCACCAGCAGCCCACAGAACCGACTCTGATTGCCCAGCGACTGCTGTGCTTTCACAGAGGTTTTCAGCATGGCGCGAACCGCACTTCGCTGCTGCTTCCTCAGCAAGGCTGTGGGCGTTTGCTCTGTCGCGTCAGGGAAGAATAGCTGCTGAGAGCTGGTGCCTCTTGGGCCTTGCTTTCCCGGGCTTCATGTTCGTGCCCTGGGTTCACCCTGCCAAGACGAACGAAGCAGACACAGCCTCGACCCTGCGGCAGCGTGCATGGCCTAGCATGGCACTCTGTTCCATGCCATCTCCGGGCGTGGGCAAGGCCTGCCTTTTAGCTCTGGCATTCAGGTGGACAGGGCACTAGGCCAGTGCCTTTACGAGCCGAGAGGAGACGTGACAGGATCACAGCACACCGCCCACGCCCTGCGATGGGTAGTCATGGATAACTGTCCTCCTTCTCCGGGACACCCCCTGCCTCCGCCAATGCTGCCACATCCTGGAGCAAGATGACATCTGACTGCCCGTTCCACCAGGAGCTGTTTCTGCGAGTTCAGGGCCGGGAGCCTGCTGGTATGCCCACGTCTGCCCTATGGACAGGTGGCCAAGGAGCTGCTCTCCTCTTGGGCCCAGAGACACAGGACAGGCCTGCCTTCTGCCCAGACTCTTTCCTCAGAGTGGAGCAGGCGGGTTTGCCCTAGTCGTCCGCTCGTGTCTCCTTAGCCGCCAGGCTTCATTCTCTCCGCACAGGGAGAGGCAGAAACTTGTCTTGCCACAAGCCCACTGTTCCTGCCAGGGCAGGCTCTCCTGCTTCAAGACAGTTTCCAGACAACAAGGCCAATGGCCCCTTCTCTTCATCCCAGAGAGTTTGCTGCACTTTCCCATGATATGCTCCTCGAGAGCCCAGTGACAGACGTGTCCCTTTCCTTAAGCCTCTTTGGACAGGTGCAAGCACGATTCTCCCTCAGACAGCGGGTTTACAGGGTCATAATCATTTCGCTCCATGAGGGTTTATTACAACGTGCTGTGAGGACTAGCTCAGTAAAGCATTAGCAGCATCCCACAGACCCGACTCTGAGTTTCCAAAGAAAGCTGTGCTTTCCCAGACGGGTTGCCCCGGAAAAAGAGGATTTCGCTCTATGCGGGATTTATACATGGAGCTGTGGAGACTAGCTCAGGCAAGCATTTGCAGCATCCAAGAGAAGAGACTCTGAGTTTCCATGAAAGCTGGGCTTTCACAGTGGGGATGCCCCGGGAAAGATGATTTCGCTCTATGCGGGTTCTATACAAGGAGCTGTGGAGACTAGCTCAGGCAAGCAGCAGCAGCATCCCACAGACCCGACTCTGAGTTCACAAAGAATGCTGTGTTTTGCCAGAAGGAAAGCCTGGGCAAAGAGGCTTTTGCTTTATGTGGGTTTCTCCCACCGTTCTACAAATACTAGGATAAGGCAAGCAGCACCAGCAGCCCACAGAACCGACTCTGATTCCGAGAGACTGCTGTGTTTTCCCAGAGGTTTTCACCATGGCGCGAACCGCACATGGCTGCTCCTTCCTCAGCAAGGCTGTGGGCGTTCGCTCTGTCGCGTCAGGAGAGAATAGCTGCGGGAGAGCTGGTGCCTTCTGGGCCTTGTTTCCTGGGCTTCATGTGCGCGCCCTGGGTTCACCCTGCCATGCTGAACTAAGCAGACATAGCCTCGACCCTTCAGCAGAGTGCGTGGCCTAGGATGGCACTCTGCTCCAATGCCATCTCCGGGCGTGGTCAAGGCCTGCCCTTTTGCTCTGGCGTTCAGTTGGACAGGGCACTAGGCCAGTGCCTTCCCCAGCGAGAGGTGACATGACATGTTCACAGCACACCATACACGCCCTGTGATGGGGAGTAATAGGTAACTGTCCTGCTTCACCGAGTCACACCCTGCCTCCGCCAATGCTGCCACATCCTGGAGCAAGATGTCATCTGACTGCCCGTTCCTCCAGGAGCTGTTTCTGCGAGTACAGGGCCGGGCCCCTGCTGGTATGCCCACTTCTGCCATATGGGCTGGTGGCCAAGGAGCTGCTGTCCCCTTCGGTCCAGAGGCACAGGACAGGCCTGCCTTCTGCCCAGACACTTTGCTCAGAGTGGAGCAGGCGCGTCTGCCCTAGTCGTCCGCTCTTGTCTCCTTAGCAGCCAGGATTCATTCTCTCCGCACAGGGAGAGGGGCACACTTGTCTTGCCACAGGCCCGCTGTTCCTGCTTGGGCAGGCTCTACTGCTACACGACCGTATCCCGACAGCAAGGCCAATGGCTCCTTCTCTTCATTCCCGAGCAGTGTGCTGCACTTTCCCATGACATGTCCTCGGGAGCGCAGTGACAGACGTGTCCCTTTCCTTAAGCCCCTTTCCACAGGCGCAAGCACGCTTCTCCCTCAGAGAGAGGGGATGCCCGGTCAAAGATCATTTCGCTCCATGAGGGTATATTACAACGTGCAGTGGAGAATAGCTCAGGCAAGCAGCAGCAGCATCCCACAGACCTGGCTTGAGTTCCCAAAGAATGCTGTGCTTTCCAGAGGGGATGCCCCAGAAAAAGAGGATTTCGCTCTATGCGGGTTTTCATACAACGTACTGTGGAGACTAGCACAGCCAAGCTGTAGGAGCATCCCACAGACCTGACTCTGAGTTTCCAAGGAAAGCTGTGCTTTCCCAGAGGAGATGCCCCGGAAAAGGGGATTTCGCACTATGCGGGTTTTATACAAGGAGCTGTGGAGAGTAGCACAGGCAAGCATTAGCAGCATCCCACAGACCCGACTCTGAGACTCCAAGGAAAGCTGTGCTTTCCCAGAGGGGATGCCCTGAAAAGAGGATTTCGCTCTATGGGGGTTTTATACAAGGAGCTGTGGAGACTAGCTCAGGCAAGCAGCAGCAGCATCCCACAGACCCGACTCTGAGTTTCCAAGGAAAGCTGTGCTTTCCCAGACGGGTTGCCTCGGAAAAGAGGATTTCGCTCTATGCGGGATTTATACATGGAGCTGTGGAGACTAGCTCAGGCAAGCATTTGCAGCATCCAAGAGAAGAGACTCTGAGTTTCCATGAAAGCTGGGCTTTCACAGTGGGGATGCCCCGGGAAAGATGATTTCACTCTATGCGGGTTCTATACAAGGAGCTGTGGAGACTAGCTCAGGCAAGCAGCAGCAGCATCCCACAGACCCGACTCTGAGTTCCCAAAGAATGCAGTGCTTTCCCAGATCGGATACCTGGGCATCGAGGTTTTCATTCTATGCGGATTTCTCCCACCATGCTCCGAAAGCTAGCCTAAAAGACAAGCAGCACCAGCAGCCCACAGAACCGACTCTGATTGCCCAGCGACTGCTGTGCTTTCACAGAGGTTTTCAGCATGGCGCGAACCGCACTTCGCTGCTGCTTCCTCAGCAAGGCTGTGGGCGTTTGCTCTGTCGCGTCAGGGAAGAATAGCTGCTGAGAGCTGGTGCCTCTTGGGCCTTGCTTTCCCGGGCTTCATGTTCGTGCCCTGGGTTCACCCTGCCAAGACGAACGAAGCAGACACAGCCTCGACCCTGCGGCAGCGTGCATGGCCTAGCATGGCACTCTGTTCCATGCCATCTCCGGGCGTGGGCAAGGCCTGCCTTTTAGCTCTGGCATTCAGGTGGACAGGGCACTAGGCCAGTGCCTTTACGAGCCGAGAGGAGACGTGACAGGATCACAGCACACCGCCCACGCCCTGCGATGGGTAGTCATGGATAACTGTCCTCCTTCTCCGGGACACCCCCTGCCTCCGCCAATGCTGCCACATCCTGGAGCAAGATGACATCTGACTGCCCGTTCCACCAGGAGCTGTTTCTGCGAGTTCAGGGCCGGGAGCCTGCTGGTATGCCCACGTCTGCCCTATGGACAGGTGGCCAAGGAGCTGCTCTCCTCTTGGGCCCAGAGACACAGGACAGGCCTGCCTTCTGCCCAGACTCTTTCCTCAGAGTGGAGCAGGCGGGTTTGCCCTAGTCGTCCGCTCGTGTCTCCTTAGCCGCCAGGCTTCATTCTCTCCGCACAGGGAGAGGCAGAAACTTGTCTTG
The DNA here is from genome assembly GCF_020171115.1 of Neogale vison. Lineage (NCBI taxonomy): Eukaryota > Metazoa > Chordata > Mammalia > Carnivora > Mustelidae > Neogale > Neogale vison. Next base: position 155,672,009 of record NC_058096.1, read on the forward strand.
CCACAAGCCCACTGTTCCTGCCAGGGCAGGCTCTCCTGCTTCAAGACAGTTTCCAGACAACAAGGCCAATGGCCCCTTCTCTTCATCCCAGAGAGTTTGCTGCACTTTCCCATGATATGCTCCTCGAGAGCCCAGTGACAGACGTGTCCCTTTCCTTAAGCCTCTTTGGACAGGTGCAAGCACGATTCTCCCTCAGACAGCGGGTTTACAGGGTCATAATCATTTCGCTCCATGAGGGTTTATTACAACGTGCTGTGAGGACTAGCTCAGTAAAGCATTAGCAGCATCCCACAGACCCGACTCTGAGTTTCCAAAGAAAGCTGTGCTTTCCCAGACGGGTTGCCCCGGAAAAAGAGGATTTCGCTCTATGCGGGATTTATACATGGAGCTGTGGAGACTAGCTCAGGCAAGCATTTGCAGCATCCAAGAGAAGAGACTCTGAGTTTCCATGAAAGCTGGGCTTTCACAGTGGGGATGCCCCGGGAAAGATGATTTCGCTCTATGCGGGTTCTATACAAGGAGCTGTGGAGACTAGCTCAGGCAAGCAGCAGCAGCATCCCACAGACCCGACTCTGAGTTCACAAAGAATGCTGTGTTTTGCCAGAAGGAAAGCCTGGGCAAAGAGGCTTTTGCTTTATGTGGGTTTCTCCCACCGTTCTACAAATACTAGGATAAGGCAAGCAGCACCAGCAGCCCACAGAACCGACTCTGATTCCGAGAGACTGCTGTGTTTTCCCAGAGGTTTTCACCATGGCGCGAACCGCACATGGCTGCTCCTTCCTCAGCAAGGCTGTGGGCGTTCGCTCTGTCGCGTCAGGAGAGAATAGCTGCGGGAGAGCTGGTGCCTTCTGGGCCTTGTTTCCTGGGCTTCATGTGCGCGCCCTGGGTTCACCCTGCCATGCTGAACTAAGCAGACATAGCCTCGACCCTTCAGCAGAGTGCGTGGCCTAGGATGGCACTCTGCTCCAATGCCATCTCCGGGCGTGGTCAAGGCCTGCCCTTTTGCTCTGGCGTTCAGTTGGACAGGGCACTAGGCCAGTGCCTTCCCCAGCGAGAGGTGACATGACATGTTCACAGCACACCATACACGCCCTGTGATGGGGAGTAATAGGTAACTGTCCTGCTTCACCGAGTCACACCCTGCCTCCGCCAATGCTGCCACATCCTGGAGCAAGATGTCATCTGACTGCCCGTTCCTCCAGGAGCTGTTTCTGCGAGTACAGGGCCGGGCCCCTGCTGGTATGCCCACTTCTGCCATATGGGCTGGTGGCCAAGGAGCTGCTGTCCCCTTCGGTCCAGAGGCACAGGACAGGCCTGCCTTCTGCCCAGACACTTTGCTCAGAGTGGAGCAGGCGCGTCTGCCCTAGTCGTCCGCTCTTGTCTCCTTAGCAGCCAGGATTCATTCTCTCCGCACAGGGAGAGGGGCACACTTGTCTTGCCACAGGCCCGCTGTTCCTGCTTGGGCAGGCTCTACTGCTACACGACCGTATCCCGACAGCAAGGCCAATGGCTCCTTCTCTTCATTCCCGAGCAGTGTGCTGCACTTTCCCATGACATGTCCTCGGGAGCGCAGTGACAGACGTGTCCCTTTCCTTAAGCCCCTTTCCACAGGCGCAAGCACGCTTCTCCCTCAGAGAGAGGGGATGCCCGGTCAAAGATCATTTCGCTCCATGAGGGTATATTACAACGTGCAGTGGAGAATAGCTCAGGCAAGCAGCAGCAGCATCCCACAGACCTGGCTTGAGTTCCCAAAGAATGCTGTGCTTTCCAGAGGGGATGCCCCAGAAAAAGAGGATTTCGCTCTATGCGGGTTTTCATACAACGTACTGTGGAGACTAGCACAGCCAAGCTGTAGGAGCATCCCACAGACCTGACTCTGAGTTTCCAAGGAAAGCTGTGCTTTCCCAGAGGAGATGCCCCGGAAAAGGGGATTTCGCACTATGCGGGTTTTATACAAGGAGCTGTGGAGAGTAGCACAGGCAAGCATTAGCAGCATCCCACAGACCCGACTCTGAGACTCCAAGGAAAGCTGTGCTTTCCCAGAGGGGATGCCCTGAAAAGAGGATTTCGCTCTATGGGGGTTTTATACAAGGAGCTGTGGAGACTAGCTCAGGCAAGCAGCAGCAGCATCCCACAGACCCGACTCTGAGTTTCCAAGGAAAGCTGTGCTTTCCCAGACGGGTTGCCTCGGAAAAGAGGATTTCGCTCTATGCGGGATTTATACATGGAGCTGTGGAGACTAGCTCAGGCAAGCATTTGCAGCATCCAAGAGAAGAGACTCTGAGTTTCCATGAAAGCTGGGCTTTCACAGTGGGGATGCCCCGGGAAAGATGATTTCACTCTATGCGGGTTCTATACAAGGAGCTGTGGAGACTAGCTCAGGCAAGCAGCAGCAGCATCCCACAGACCCGACTCTGAGTTCCCAAAGAATGCAGTGCTTTCCCAGATCGGATACGTGGGCATCGAGGTTTTCATTCTATGCGGATTTCTCCCACCATGCTCCGAAAGCTAGCCTAAAAGACAAGCAGCACCAGCAGCCCACAGAACCGACTCTGATTGCCCAGCGACTGCTGTGCTTTCACAGAGGTTTTCAGCATGGCGCGAACCGCACTTCGCTGCTGCTTCCTCAGCAAGGCTGTGGGCGTTTGCTCTGTCGCGTCAGGGAAGAATAGCTGCTGAGAGCTGGTGCCTCTTGGGCCTTGCTTTCCCGGGCTTCATGTTCGTGCCCTGGGTTCACCCTGCCAAGACGAACGAAGCAGACACAGCCTCGACCCTGCGGCAGCGTGCATGGCCTAGCATGGCACTCTGTTCCATGCCATCTCCGGGCGTGGGCAAGGCCTGCCTTTTAGCTCTGGCATTCAGGTGGACAGGGCACTAGGCCAGTGCCTTTACGAGCCGAGAGGAGACGTGACAGGATCACAGCACACCGCCCACGCCCTGCGATGGGTAGTCATGGATAACTGTCCTCCTTCTCCGGGACACCCCCTGCCTCCGCCAATGCTGCCACATCCTGGAGCAAGATGACATCTGACTGCCCGTTCCACCAGGAGCTGTTTCTGCGAGTTCAGGGCCGGGAGCCTGCTGGTATGCCCACGTCTGCCCTATGGACAGGTGGCCAAGGAGCTGCTCTCCTCTTGGGCCCAGAGACACAGGACAGGCCTGCCTTCTGCCCAGACTCTTTCCTCAGAGTGGAGCAGGCGGGTTTGCCCTAGTCGTCCGCTCGTGTCTCCTTAGCCGCCAGGCTTCATTCTCTCCGCACAGGGAGAGGCAGAAACTTGTCTTGCCACAAGCCCACTGTTCCTGCCAGGGCAGGCTCTCCTGCTTCAAGACAGTTTCCAGACAACAAGGCCAATGGCCCCTTCTCTTCATCCCAGAGAGTTTGCTGCACTTTCCCATGATATGCTCCTCGAGAGCCCAGTGACAGACGTGTCCCTTTCCTTAAGCCTCTTTGGACAGGTGCAAGCACGATTCTCCCTCAGACAGCGGGTTTACAGGGTCATAATCATTTCGCTCCATGAGGGTTTATTACAACGTGCTGTGAGGACTAGCTCAGTAAAGCATTAGCAGCATCCCACAGACCCGACTCTGAGTTTCCAAAGAAAGCTGTGCTTTCCCAGACGGGTTGCCCCGGAAAAAGAGGATTTCGCTCTATGCGGGATTTATACATGGAGCTGTGGAGACTAGCTCAGGCAAGCATTTGCAGCATCCAAGAGAAGAGACTCTGAGTTTCCATGAAAGCTGGGCTTTCACAGTGGGGATGCCCCGGGAAAGATGATTTCGCTCTATGCGGGTTCTATACAAGGAGCTGTGGAGACTAGCTCAGGCAAGCAGCAGCAGCATCCCACAGACCCGACTCTGAGTTCACAAAGAATGCTGTGTTTTGCCAGAAGGAAAGCCTGGGCAAAGAGGCTTTTGCTTTATGTGGGTTTCTCCCACCGTTCTACAAATACTAGGATAAGGCAAGCAGCACCAGCAGCCCACAGAACCGACTCTGATTCCGAGAGACTGCTGTGTTTTCCCAGAGGTTTTCACCATGGCGCGAACCGCACATGGCTGCTCCTTCCTCAGCAAGGCTGTGGGCGTTCGCTCTGTCGCGTCAGGAGAGAATAGCTGCGGGAGAGCTGGTGCCTTCTGGGCCTTGTTTCCTGGGCTTCATGTGCGCGCCCTGGGTTCACCCTGCCATGCTGAACTAAGCAGACATAGCCTCGACCCTTCAGCAGAGTGCGTGGCCTAGGATGGCACTCTGCTCCAATGCCATCTCCGGGCGTGGTCAAGGCCTGCCCTTTTGCTCTGGCGTTCAGTTGGACAGGGCACTAGGCCAGTGCCTTCCCCAGCGAGAGGTGACATGACATGTTCACAGCACACCATACACGCCCTGTGATGGGGAGTAATAGGTAACTGTCCTGCTTCACCGAGTCACACCCTGCCTCCGCCAATGCTGCCACATCCTGGAGCAAGATGTCATCTGACTGCCCGTTCCTCCAGGAGCTGTTTCTGCGAGTACAGGGCCGGGCCCCTGCTGGTATGCCCACTTCTGCCATATGGGCTGGTGGCCAAGGAGCTGCTGTCCCCTTCGGTCCAGAGGCACAGGACAGGCCTGCCTTCTGCCCAGACACTTTGCTCAGAGTGGAGCAGGCGCGTCTGCCCTAGTCGTCCGCTCTTGTCTCCTTAGCAGCCAGGATTCATTCTCTCCGCACAGGGAGAGGGGCACACTTGTCTTGCCACAGGCCCGCTGTTCCTGCTTGGGCAGGCTCTACTGCTACACGACCGTATCCCGACAGCAAGGCCAATGGCTCCTTCTCTTCATTCCCGAGCAGTGTGCTGCACTTTCCCATGACATGTCCTCGGGAGCGCAGTGACAGACGTGTCCCTTTCCTTAAGCCCCTTTCCACAGGCGCAAGCACGTTTCTCCCTCAGAGAGAGGGGATGCCCGGTCAAAGATCATTTCGCTCCATGAGGGTATATTACAACGTGCAGTGGAGAATAGCTCAGGCAAGCAGCAGCAGCATCCCACAGACCTGGCTTGAGTTCCCAAAGAATGCTGTGCTTTCCAGAGGGGATGCCCCAGAAAAAGAGGATTTCGCTCTATGCGGGTTTTCATACAACGTACTGTGGAGACTAGCACAGCCAAGCTGTAGGAGCATCCCACAGACCTGACTCTGAGTTTCCAAGGAAAGCTGTGCTTTCCCAGAGGAGATGCCCCGGAAAAGGGGATTTCGCACTATGCGGGTTTTATACAAGGAGCTGTGGAGAGTAGCACAGGCAAGCATTAGCAGCATCCCACAGACCCGACTCTGAGACTCCAAGGAAAGCTGTGCTTTCCCAGAGGGGATGCCCTGAAAAGAGGATTTCGCTCTATGGGGGTTTTATACAAGGAGCTGTGGAGACTAGCTCAGGCAAGCAGCAGCAGCATCCCACAGACCCGACTCTGAGTTTCCAAGGAAAGCTGTGCTTTCCCAGACGGGTTGCCTCGGAAAAGAGGATTTCGCTCTATGCGGGATTTATACATGGAGCTGTGGAGACTAGCTCAGGCAAGCATTTGCAGCATCCAAGAGAAGAGACTCTGAGTTTCCATGAAAGCTGGGCTTTCACAGTGGGGATGCCCCGGGAAAGATGATTTCACTCTATGCGGGTTCTATACAAGGAGCTGTGGAGACTAGCTCAGGCAAGCAGCAGCAGCATCCCACAGACCCGACTCTGAGTTCCCAAAGAATGCAGTGCTTTCCCAGATCGGATACCTGGGCATCGAGGTTTTCATTCTATGCGGATTTCTCCCACCATGCTCCGAAAGCTAGCCTAAAAGACAAGCAGCACCAGCAGCCCACAGAACCGACTCTGATTGCCCAGCGACTGCTGTGCTTTCACAGAGGTTTTCAGCATGGCGCGAACCGCACTTCGCTGCTGCTTCCTCAGCAAGGCTGTGGGCGTTTGCTCTGTCGCGTCAGGGAAGAATAGCTGCTGAGAGCTGGTGCCTCTTGGGCCTTGCTTTCCCGGGCTTCATGTTCGTGCCCTGGGTTCCCCCTGCCAAGACGAACGAAGCAGACACAGCCTCGACCCTGCGGCAGCGTGCATGGCCTAGCATGGCACTCTGTTCCATGCCATCTCCGGGCGTGGGCAAGGCCTGCCTTTTAGCTCTGGCATTCAGGTGGACAGGGCACTAGGCCAGTGCCTTTACGAGCCGAGAGGAGACGTGACAGGATCACAGCACACCGCCCACGCCCTGCGATGGGTAGTCATGGATAACTGTCCTCCTTCTCCGGGACACCCCCTGCCTCCGCCAATGCTGCCACATCCTGGAGCAAGATGACATCTGACTGCCCGTTCCACCAGGAGCTGTTTCTGCGAGTTCAGGGCCGGGAGCCTGCTGGTATGCCCACGTCTGCCCTATGGACAGGTGGCCAAGGAGCTGCTCTCCTCTTGGGCCCAGAGACACAGGACAGGCCTGCCTTCTGCCCAGACTCTTTCCTCAGAGTGGAGCAGGCGGGTTTGCCCTAGTCGTCCGCTCGTGTCTCCTTAGCCGCCAGGCTTCATTCTCTCCGCACAGGGAGAGGCAGAAACTTGTCTTGCCACAAGCCCACTGTTCCTGCCAGGGCAGGCTCTCCTGCTTCAAGACAGTTTCCAGACAACAAGGCCAATGGCCCCTTCTCTTCATCCCAGAGAGTTTGCTGCACTTTCCCATGATATGCTCCTCGAGAGCCCAGTGACAGACGTGTCCCTTTCCTTAAGCCTCTTTGGACAGGTGCAAGCACGATTCTCCCTCAGACAGCGGGTTTACAGGGTCATAATCATTTCGCTCCATGAGGGTTTATTACAACGTGCTGTGAGGACTAGCTCAGTAAAGCATTAGCAGCATCCCACAGACCCGACTCTGAGTTTCCAAAGAAAGCTGTGCTTTCCCAGACGGGTTGCCCCGGAAAAAGAGGATTTCGCTCTATGCGGGATTTATACATGGAGCTGTGGAGACTAGCTCAGGCAAGCATTTGCAGCATCCAAGAGAAGAGACTCTGAGTTTCCATGAAAGCTGGGCTTTCACAGTGGGGATGCCCCGGGAAAGATGATTTCGCTCTATGCGGGTTCTATACAAGGAGCTGTGGAGACTAGCTCAGGCAAGCAGCAGCAGCATCCCACAGACCCGACTCTGAGTTCACAAAGAATGCTGTGTTTTGCCAGAAGGAAAGCCTGGGCAAAGAGGCTTTTGCTTTATGTGGGTTTCTCCCACCGTTCTACAAATACTAGGATAAGGCAAGCAGCACCAGCAGCCCACAGAACCGACTCTGATTCCGAGAGACTGCTGTGTTTTCCCAGAGGTTTTCACCATGGCGCGAACCGCACATGGCTGCTCCTTCCTCAGCAAGGCTGTGGGCGTTCGCTCTGTCGCGTCAGGAGAGAATAGCTGCGGGAGAGCTGGTGCCTTCTGGGCCTTGTTTCCTGGGCTTCATGTGCGCGCCCTGGGTTCACCCTGCCATGCTGAACTAAGCAGACATAGCCTCGACCCTTCAGCAGAGTGCGTGGCCTAGGATGGCACTCTGCTCCAATGCCATCTCCGGGCGTGGTCAAGGCCTGCCCTTTTGCTCTGGCGTTCAGTTGGACAGGGCACTAGGCCAGTGCCTTCCCCAGCGAGAGGTGACATGACATGTTCACAGCACACCATACACGCCCTGTGATGGGGAGTAATAGGTAACTGTCCTGCTTCACCGAGTCACACCCTGCCTCCGCCAATGCTGCCACATCCTGGAGCAAGATGTCATCTGACTGCCCGTTCCTCCAGGAGCTGTTTCTGCGAGTACAGGGCCGGGCCCCTGCTGGTATGCCCACTTCTGCCATATGGGCTGGTGGCCAAGGAGCTGCTGTCCCCTTCGGTCCAGAGGCACAGGACAGGCCTGCCTTCTGCCCAGACACTTTGCTCAGAGTGGAGCAGGCGCGTCTGCCCTAGTCGTCCGCTCTTGTCTCCTTAGCAGCCAGGATTCATTCTCTCCGCACAGGGAGAGGGGCACACTTGTCTTGCCACAGGCCCGCTGTTCCTGCTTGGGCAGGCTCTACTGCTACACGACCGTATCCCGACAGCAAGGCCAATGGCTCCTTCTCTTCATTCCCGAGCAGTGTGCTGCACTTTCCCATGACATGTCCTCGGGAGCGCAGTGACAGACGTGTCCCTTTCCTTAAGCCCCTTTCCACAGGCGCAAGCACGCTTCTCCCTCAGAGAGAGGGGATGCCCGGTCAAAGATCATTTCGCTCCATGAGGGTATATTACAACGTGCAGTGGAGAATAGCTCAGGCAAGCAGCAGCAGCATCCCACAGACCTGGCTTGAGTTCCCAAAGAATGCTGTGCTTTCCAGAGGGGATGCCCCAGAAAAAGAGGATTTCGCTCTATGCGGGTTTTCATACAACGTACTGTGGAGACTAGCACAGCCAAGCTGTAGGAGCATCCCACAGACCTGACTCTGAGTTTCCAAGGAAAGCTGTGCTTTCCCAGAGGAGATGCCCCGGAAAAGGGGATTTCGCACTATGCGGGTTTTATACAAGGAGCTGTGGAGAGTAGCACAGGCAAGCATTAGCAGCATCCCACAGACCCGACTCTGAGACTCCAAGGAAAGCTGTGCTTTCCCAGAGGGGATGCCCTGAAAAGAGGATTTCGCTCTATGGGGGTTTTATACAAGGAGCTGTGGAGACTAGCTCAGGCAAGCAGCAGCAGCATCCCACAGACCCGACTCTGAGTTTCCAAGGAAAGCTGTGCTTTCCCAGACGGGTTGCCTCGGAAAAGAGGATTTCGCTCTATGCGGGATTTATACATGGAGCTGTGGAGACTAGCTCAGGCAAGCATTTGCAGCATCCAAGAGAAGAGACTCTGAGTTTCCATGAAAGCTGGGCTTTCACAGTGGGGATGCCCCGGGAAAGATGATTTCACTCTATGCGGGTTCTATACAAGGAGCTGTGGAGACTAGCTCAGGCAAGCAGCAGCAGCATCCCACAGACCCGACTCTGAGTTCCCAAAGAATGCAGTGCTTTCCCAGATCGGATACGTGGGCATCGAGGTTTTCATTCTATGCGGATTTCTCCCACCATGCTCCGAAAGCTAGCCTAAAAGACAAGCAGCACCAGCAGCCCACAGAACCGACTCTGATTGCCCAGCGACTGCTGTGCTTTCACAGAGGTTTTCAGCATGGCGCGAACCGCACTTCGCTGCTGCTTCCTCAGCAAGGCTGTGGGCGTTTGCTCTGTCGCGTCAGGGAAGAATAGCTGCTGAGAGCTGGTGCCTCTTGGGCCTTGCTTTCTCGGGCTTCATGTTCGTGCCCTGGGTTCACCCTGCCAAGACGAACGAAGCAGACACAGCCTCGACCCTGCGGCAGCGTGCATGGCCTAGCATGGCACTCTGTTCCATGCCATCTCCGGGCGTGGGCAAGGCCTGCCTTTTAGCTCTGGCATTCAGGTGGACAGGGCACTAGGCCAGTGCCTTTACGAGCCGAGAGGAGACGTGACAGGATCACAGCACACCGCCCACGCCCTGCGATGGGTAGTCATGGATAACTGTCCTCCTTCTCCGGGACACCCCCTGCCTCCGCCAATGCTGCCACATCCTGGAGCAAGATGACATCTGACTGCCCGTTCCACCAGGAGCTGTTTCTGCGAGTTCAGGGCCGGGAGCCTGCTGGTATGCCCACGTCTGCCCTATGGACAGGTGGCCAAGGAGCTGCTCTCCTCTTGGGCCCAGAGACACAGGACAGGCCTGCCTTCTGCCCAGACTCTTTCCTCAGAGTGGAGCAGGCGGGTTTGCCCTAGTCGTCCGCTCGTGTCTCCTTAGCCGCCAGGCTTCATTCTCTCCGCACAGGGAGAGGCAGAAACTTGTCTTGCCACAAGCCCACTGTTCCTGCCAGGGCAGGCTCTCCTGCTTCAAGACAGTTTCCAGACAACAAGGCCAATGGCCCCTTCTCTTCATCCCAGAGAGTTTGCTGCACTTTCCCATGATATGCTCCTCGAGAGCCCAGTGACAGACGTGTCCCTTTCCTTAAGCCTCTTTGGACAGGTGCAAGCACGATTCTCCCTCAGACAGCGGGTTTACAGGGTCATAATCATTTCGCTCCATGAGGGTTTATTACAACGTGCTGTGAGGACTAGCTCAGTAAAGCATTAGCAGCATCCCACAGACCCGACTCTGAGTTTCCAAAGAAAGCTGTGCTTTCCCAGACGGGTTGCCCCGGAAAAAGAGGATTTCGCTCTATGCGGGATTTATACATGGAGCTGTGGAGACTAGCTCAGGCAAGCATTTGCAGCATCCAAGAGAAGAGACTCTGAGTTTCCATGAAAGCTGGGCTTTCACAGTGGGGATGCCCCGGGAAAGATGATTTCGCTCTATGCGGGTTCTATACAAGGAGCTGTGGAGACTAGCTCAGGCAAGCAGCAGCAGCATCCCACAGACCCGACTCTGAGTTCACAAAGAATGCTGTGTTTTGCCAGAAGGAAAGCCTGGGCAAAGAGGCTTTTGCTTTATGTGGGTTTCTCCCACCGTTCTACAAATACTAGGATAAGGCAAGCAGCACCAGCAGCCCACAGAACCGACTCTGATTCCGAGAGACTGCTGTGTTTTCCCAGAGGTTTTCACCATGGCGCGAACCGCACATGGCTGCTCCTTCCTCAGCAAGGCTGTGGGCGTTCGCTCTGTCGCGTCAGGAGAGAATAGCTGCGGGAGAGCTGGTGCCTTCTGGGCCTTGTTTCCTGGGCTTCATGTGCGCGCCCTGGGTTCACCCTGCCATGCTGAACTAAGCAGACATAGCCTCGACCCTTCAGCAGAGTGCGTGGCCTAGGATGGCACTCTGCTCCAATGCCATCTCCGGGCGTGGTCAAGGCCTGCCCTTTTGCTCTGGCGTTCAGTTGGACAGGGCACTAGGCCAGTGCCTTCCCCAGCGAGAGGTGACATGACATGTTCACAGCACACCATACACGCCCTGTGATGGGGAGTAATAGGTAACTGTCCTGCTTCACCGAGTCACACCCTGCCTCCGCCAATGCTGCCACATCCTGGAGCAAGATGTCATCTGACTGCCCGTTCCTCCAGGAGCTGTTTCTGCGAGTACAGGGCCGGGCCCCTGCTGGTATGCCCACTTCTGCCATATGGGCTGGTGGCCAAGGAGCTGCTGTCCCCTTCGGTCCAGAGGCACAGGACAGGCCTGCCTTCTGCCCAGACACTTTGCTCAGAGTGGAGCAGGCGCGTCTGCCCTAGTCGTCCGCTCTTGTCTCCTTAGCAGCCAGGATTCATTCTCTCCGCACAGGGAGAGGGGCACACTTGTCTTGCCACAGGCCCGCTGTTCCTGCTTGGGCAGGCTCTACTGCTACACGACCGTATCCCGACAGCAAGGCCAATGGCTCCTTCTCTTCATTCCCGAGCAGTGTGCTGCACTTTCCCATGACATGTCCTCGGGAGCGCAGTGACAGACGTGTCCCTTTCCTTAAGCCCCTTTCCACAGGCGCAAGCACGTTTCTCCCTCAGAGAGAGGGGATGCCCGGTCAAAGATCATTTCGCTCCATGAGGGTATATTACAACGTGCAGTGGAGAATAGCTCAGGCAAGCAGCAGCAGCATCCCACAGACCTGGCTTGAGTTCCCAAAGAATGCTGTGCTTTCCAGAGGGGATGCCCCAGAAAAAGAGGATTTCGCTCTATGCGGGTTTTCATACAACGTACTGTGGAGACTAGCACAGCCAAGCTGTAGGAGCATCCCACAGACCTGACTCTGAGTTTCCAAGGAAAGCTGTGCTTTCCCAGAGGAGATGCCCCGGAAAAGGGGATTTCGCACTATGCGGGTTTTATACAAGGAGCTGTGGAGAGTAGCACAGGCAAGCATTAGCAGCATCCCACAGACCCGACTCTGAGACTCCAAGGAAAGCTGTGCTTTCCCAGAGGGGATGCCCTGAAAAGAGGATTTCGCTCTATGGGGGTTTTATACAAGGAGCTGTGGAGACTAGCTCAGGCAAGCAGCAGCAGCATCCCACAGACCCGACTCTGAGTTTCCAAGGAAAGCTGTGCTTTCCCAGACGGGTTGCCTCGGAAAAGAGGATTTCGCTCTATGCGGGATTTATACATGGAGCTGTGGAGACTAGCTCAGGCAAGCATTTGCAGCATCCAAGAGAAGAGACTCTGAGTTTCCATGAAAGCTGGGCTTTCACAGTGGGGATGCCCCGGGAAAGATGATTTCACTCTATGCGGGTTCTATACAAGGAGCTGTGGAGACTAGCTCAGGCAAGCAGCAGCAGCATCCCACAGACCCGACTCTGAGTTCCCAAAGAATGCAGTGCTTTCCCAGATCGGATACCTGGGCATCGAGGTTTTCATTCTATGCGGATTTCTCCCACCATGCTCCGAAAGCTAGCCTAAAAGACAAGCAGCACCAGCAGCCCACAGAACCGACTCTGATTGCCCAGCGACTGCTGTGCTTTCACAGAGGTTTTCAGCATGGCGCGAACCGCACTTCGCTGCTGCTTCCTCAGCAAGGCTGTGGGCGTTTGCTCTGTCGCGTCAGGGAAGAATAGCTGCTGAGAGCTGGTGCCTCTTGGGCCTTGCTTTCCCGGGCTTCATGTTCGTGCCCTGGGTTCCCCCTGCCAAGACGAACGAAGCAGACACAGCCTCGACCCTGCGGCAGCGTGCATGGCCTAGCATGGCACTCTGTTCCATGCCATCTCCGGGCGTGGGCAAGGCCTGCCTTTTAGCTCTGGCATTCAGGTGGACAGGGCACTAGGCCAGTGCCTTTACGAGCCGAGAGGAGACGTGACAGGATCACAGCACACCGCCCACGCCCTGCGATGGGTAGTCATGGATAACTGTCCTCCTTCTCCGGGACACCCCCTGCCTCCGCCAATGCTGCCACATCCTGGAGCAAGATGACATCTGACTGCCCGTTCCACCAGGAGCTGTTTCTGCGAGTTCAGGGCCGGGAGCCTGCTGGTATGCCCACGTCTGCCCTATGGACAGGTGGCCAAGGAGCTGCTCTCCTCTTGGGCCCAGAGACACAGGACAGGCCTGCCTTCTGCCCAGACTCTTTCCTCAGAGTGGAGCAGGCGGGTTTGCCCTAGTCGTCCGCTCGTGTCTCCTTAGCCGCCAGGCTTCATTCTCTCCGCACAGGGAGAGGCAGAAACTTGTCTTGCCACAAGCCCACTGTTCCTGCCAGGGCAGGCTCTCCTGCTTCAAGACAGTTTCCAGACAACAAGGCCAATGGCCCCTTCTCTTCATCCCAGAGAGTTTGCTGCACTTTCCCATGATATGCTCCTCGAGAGCCCAGTGACAGACGTGTCCCTTTCCTTAAGCCTCTTTGGACAGGTGCAAGCACGATTCTCCCTCAGACAGCGGGTTTACAGGGTCATAATCATTTCGCTCCATGAGGGTTTATTACAACGTGCTGTGAGGACTAGCTCAGTAAAGCATTAGCAGCATCCCACAGACCCGACTCTGAGTTTCCAAAGAAAGCTGTGCTTTCCCAGACGGGTTGCCCCGGAAAAAGAGGATTTCGCTCTATGCGGGATTTATACATGGAGCTGTGGAGACTAGCTCAGGCAAGCATTTGCAGCATCCAAGAGAAGAGACTCTGAGTTTCCATGAAAGCTGGGCTTTCACAGTGGGGATGCCCCGGGAAAGATGATTTCGCTCTATGCGGGTTCTATACAAGGAGCTGTGGAGACTAGCTCAGGCAAGCAGCAGCAGCATCCCACAGACCCGACTCTGAGTTCACAAAGAATGCTGTGTTTTGCCAGAAGGAAAGCCTGGGCAAAGAGGCTTTTGCTTTATGTGGGTTTCTCCCACCGTTCTACAAATACTAGGATAAGGCAAGCAGCACCAGCAGCCCACAGAACCGACTCTGATTCCGAGAGACTGCTGTGTTTTCCCAGAGGTTTTCACCATGGCGCGAACCGCACATGGCTGCTCCTTCCTCAGCAAGGCTGTGGGCGTTCGCTCTGTCGCGTCAGGAGAGAATAGCTGCGGGAGAGCTGGTGCCTTCTGGGCCTTGTTTCCTGGGCTTCATGTGCGCGCCCTGGGTTCACCCTGCCATGCTGAACTAAGCAGACATAGCCTCGACCCTTCAGCAGAGTGCGTGGCCTAGGATGGCACTCTGCTCCAATGCCATCTCCGGGCGTGGTCAAGGCCTGCCCTTTTGCTCTGGCGTTCAGTTGGACAGGGCACTAGGCCAGTGCCTTCCCCAGCGAGAGGTGACATGACATGTTCACAGCACACCATACACGCCCTGTGATGGGGAGTAATAGGTAACTGTCCTGCTTCACCGAGTCACACCCTGCCTCCGCCAATGCTGCCACATCCTGGAGCAAGATGTCATCTGACTGCCCGTTCCTCCAGGAGCTGTTTCTGCGAGTACAGGGCCGGGCCCCTGCTGGTATGCCCACTTCTGCCATATGGGCTGGTGGCCAAGGAGCTGCTGTCCCCTTCGGTCCAGAGGCACAGGACAGGCCTGCCTTCTGCCCAGACACTTTGCTCAGAGTGGAGCAGGCGCGTCTGCCCTAGTCGTCCGCTCTTGTCTCCTTAGCAGCCAGGATTCATTCTCTCCGCACAGGGAGAGGGGCACACTTGTCTTGCCACAGGCCCGCTGTTCCTGCTTGGGCAGGCTCTACTGCTACACGACCGTATCCCGACAGCAAGGCCAATGGCTCCTTCTCTTCATTCCCGAGCAGTGTGCTGCACTTTCCCATGACATGTCCTCGGGAGCGCAGTGACAGACGTGTCCCTTTCCTTAAGCCCCTTTCCACAGGCGCAAGCACGTTTCTCCCTCAGAGAGAGGGGATGCCCGGTCAAAGATCATTTCGCTCCATGAGGGTATATTACAACGTGCAGTGGAGAATAGCTCAGGCAAGCAGCAGCAGCATCCCACAGACCTGGCTTGAGTTCCCAAAGAATGCTGTGCTTTCCAGAGGGGATGCCCCAGAAAAAGAGGATTTCGCTCTATGCGGGTTTTCATACAACGTACTGTGGAGACTAGCACAGCCAAGCTGTAGGAGCATCCCACAGACCTGACTCTGAGTTTCCAAGGAAAGCTGTGCTTTCCCAGAGGAGATGCCCCGGAAAAGGGGATTTCGCACTATGCGGGTTTTATACAAGGAGCTGTGGAGAGTAGCACAGGCAAGCATTAGCAGCATCCCACAGACCCGACTCTGAGACTCCAAGGAAAGCTGTGCTTTCCCAGAGGGGATGCCCTGAAAAGAGGATTTCGCTCTATGGGGGTTTTATACAAGGAGCTGTGGAGACTAGCTCAGGCAAGCAGCAGCAGCATCCCACAGACCCGACTCTGAGTTTCCAAGGAAAGCTGTGCTTTCCCAGACGGGTTGCCTCGGAAAAGAGGATTTCGCTCTATGCGGGATTTATACATGGAGCTGTGGAGACTAGCTCAGGCAAGCATTTGCAGCATCCAAGAGAAGAGACTCTGAGTTTCCATGAAAGCTGGGCTTTCACAGTGGGGATGCCCCGGGAAAGATGATTTCACTCTATGCGGGTTCTATACAAGGAGCTGTGGAGACTAGCTCAGGCAAGCAGCAGCAGCATCCCACAGACCCGACTCTGAGTTCCCAAAGAATGCAGTGCTTTCCCAGATCGGATACGTGGGCATCGAGGTTTTCATTCTATGCGGATTTCTCCCACCATGCTCCGAAAGCTAGCCTAAAAGACAAGCAGCACCAGCAGCCCACAGAACCGACTCTGATTGCCCAGCGACTGCTGTGCTTTCACAGAGGTTTTCAGCATGGCGCGAACCGCACTTCGCTGCTGCTTCCTCAGCAAGGCTGTGGGCGTTTGCTCTGTCGCGTCAGGGAAGAATAGCTGCTGAGAGCTGGTGCCTCTTGGGCCTTGCTTTCTCGGGCTTCATGTTCGTGCCCTGGGTTCCCCCTGCCAAGACGAACGAAGCAGACACAGCCTCGACCCTGCGGCAGCGTGCATGGCCTAGCATGGCACTCTGTTCCATGCCATCTCCGGGCGTGGGCAAGGCCTGCCTTTTAGCTCTGGCATTCAGGTGGACAGGGCACTAGGCCAGTGCCTTTACGAGCCGAGAGGAGACGTGACAGGATCACAGCACACCGCCCACGCCCTGCGATGGGTAGTCATGGATAACTGTCCTCCTTCTCCGGGACACCCCCTGCCTCCGCCAATGCTGCCACATCCTGGAGCAAGATGACATCTGACTGCCCGTTCCACCAGGAGCTGTTTCTGCGAGTTCAGGGCCGGGAGCCTGCTGGTATGCCCACGTCTGCCCTATGGACAGGTGGCCAAGGAGCTGCTCTCCTCTTGGGCCCAGAGACACAGGACAGGCCTGCCTTCTGCCCAGACTCTTTCCTCAGAGTGGAGCAGGCGGGTTTGCCCTAGTCGTCCGCTCGTGTCTCCTTAGCCGCCAGGCTTCATTCTCTCCGCACAGGGAGAGGCAGAAACTTGTCTTGCCACAAGCCCACTGTTCCTGCCAGGGCAGGCTCTCCTGCTTCAAGACAGTTTCCAGACAACAAGGCCAATGGCCCCTTCTCTTCATCCCAGAGAGTTTGCTGCACTTTCCCATGATATGCTCCTCGAGAGCCCAGTGACAGACGTGTCCCTTTCCTTAAGCCTCTTTGGACAGGTGCAAGCACGATTCTCCCTCAGACAGCGGGTTTACAGGGTCATAATCATTTCGCTCCATGAGGGTTTATTACAACGTGCTGTGAGGACTAGCTCAGTAAAGCATTAGCAGCATCCCACAGACCCGACTCTGAGTTTCCAAAGAAAGCTGTGCTTTCCCAGACGGGTTGCCCCGGAAAAAGAGGATTTCGCTCTATGCGGGATTTATACATGGAGCTGTGGAGACTAGCTCAGGCAAGCATTTGCAGCATCCAAGAGAAGAGACTCTGAGTTTCCATGAAAGCTGGGCTTTCACAGTGGGGATGCCCCGGGAAAGATGATTTCGCTCTATGCGGGTTCTATACAAGGAGCTGTGGAGACTAGCTCAGGCAAGCAGCAGCAGCATCCCACAGACCCGACTCTGAGTTCACAAAGAATGCTGTGTTTTGCCAGAAGGAAAGCCTGGGCAAAGAGGCTTTTGCTTTATGTGGGTTTCTCCCACCGTTCTACAAATACTAGGATAAGGCAAGCAGCACCAGCAGCCCACAGAACCGACTCTGATTCCGAGAGACTGCTGTGTTTTCCCAGAGGTTTTCACCATGGCGCGAACCGCACATGGCTGCTCCTTCCTCAGCAAGGCTGTGGGCGTTCGCTCTGTCGCGTCAGGAGAGAATAGCTGCGGGAGAGCTGGTGCCTTCTGGGCCTTGTTTCCTGGGCTTCATGTGCGCGCCCTGGGTTCACCCTGCCATGCTGAACTAAGCAGACATAGCCTCGACCCTTCAGCAGAGTGCGTGGCCTAGGATGGCACTCTGCTCCAATGCCATCTCCGGGCGTGGTCAAGGCCTGCCCTTTTGCTCTGGCGTTCAGTTGGACAGGGCACTAGGCCAGTGCCTTCCCCAGCGAGAGGTGACATGACATGTTCACAGCACACCATACACGCCCTGTGATGGGGAGTAATAGGTAACTGTCCTGCTTCACCGAGTCACACCCTGCCTCCGCCAATGCTGCCACATCCTGGAGCAAGATGTCATCTGACTGCCCGTTCCTCCAGGAGCTGTTTCTGCGAGTACAGGGCCGGGCCCCTGCTGGTATGCCCACTTCTGCCATATGGGCTGGTGGCCAAGGAGCTGCTGTCCCCTTCGGTCCAGAGGCACAGGACAGGCCTGCCTTCTGCCCAGACACTTTGCTCAGAGTGGAGCAGGCGCGTCTGCCCTAGTCGTCCGCTCTTGTCTCCTTAGCAGCCAGGATTCATTCTCTCCGCACAGGGAGAGGGGCACCCTTGTCTTGCCACAGGCCCGCTGTTCCTGCTTGGGCAGGCTCTACTGCTACACGACCGTATCCCGACAGCAAGGCCAATGGCTCCTTCTCTTCATTCCCGAGCAGTGTGCTGCACTTTCCCATGACATGTCCTCGGGAGCGCAGTGACAGACGTGTCCCTTTCCTTAAGCCCCTTTCCACAGGCGCAAGCACGTTTCTCCCTCAGAGAGAGGGGATGCCCGGTCAAAGATCATTTCGCTCCATGAGGGTATATTACAACGTGCAGTGGAGAATAGCTCAGGCAAGCAGCAGCAGCATCCCACAGACCTGGCTTGAGTTCCCAAAGAATGCTGTGCTTTCCAGAGGGGATGCCCCAGAAAAAGAGGATTTCGCTCTATGCGGGTTTTCATACAACGTACTGTGGAGACTAGCACAGCCAAGCTGTAGGAGCATCCCACAGACCTGACTCTGAGTTTCCAAGGAAAGCTGTGCTTTCCCAGAGGAGATGCCCCGGAAAAGGGGATTTCGCACTATGCGGGTTTTATACAAGGAGCTGTGGAGAGTAGCACAGGCAAGCATTAGCAGCATCCCACAGACCCGACTCTGAGACTCCAAGGAAAGCTGTGCTTTCCCAGAGGGGATGCCCTGAAAAGAGGATTTCGCTCTATGGGGGTTTTATACAAGGAGCTGTGGAGACTAGCTCAGGCAAGCAGCAGCAGCATCCCACAGACCCGACTCTGAGTTTCCAAGGAAAGCTGTGCTTTCCCAGACGGGTTGCCTCGGAAAAGAGGATTTCGCTCTATGCGGGATTTATACATGGAGCTGTGGAGACTAGCTCAGGCAAGCATTTGCAGCATCCAAGAGAAGAGACTCTGAGTTTCCATGAAAGCTGGGCTTTCACAGTGGGGATGCCCCGGGAAAGATGATTTCACTCTATGCGGGTTCTATACAAGGAGCTGTGGAGACTAGCTCAGGCAAGCAGCAGCAGCATCCCACAGACCCGACTCTGAGTTCCCAAAGAATGCAGTGCTTTCCCAGATCGGATACCTGGGCATCGAGGTTTTCATTCTATGCGGATTTCTCCCACCATGCTCCGAAAGCTAGCCTAAAAGACAAGCAGCACCAGCAGCCCACAGAACCGACTCTGATTGCCCAGCGACTGCTGTGCTTTCACAGAGGTTTTCAGCATGGCGCGAACCGCACTTCGCTGCTGCTTCCTCAGCAAGGCTGTGGGCGTTTGCTCTGTCGCGTCAGGGAAGAATAGCTGCTGAGAGCTGGTGCCTCTTGGGCCTTGCTTTCCCGGGCTTCATGTTCGTGCCCTGGGTTCACCCTGCCAAGACGAACGAAGCAGACACAGCCTCGACCCTGCGGCAGCGTGCATGGCCTAGCATGGCACTCTGTTCCATGCCATCTCCGGGCGTGGGCAAGGCCTGCCTTTTAGCTCTGGCATTCAGGTGGACAGGGCACTAGGCCAGTGCCTTTACGAGCCGAGAGGAGACGTGACAGGATCACAGCACACCGCCCACGCCCTGCGATGGGTAGTCATGGATAACTGTCCTCCTTCTCCGGGACACCCCCTGCCTCCGCCAATGCTGCCACATCCTGGAGCAAGATGACATCTGACTGCCCGTTCCACCAGGAGCTGTTTCTGCGAGTTCAGGGCCGGGAGCCTGCTGGTATGCCCACGTCTGCCCTATGGACAGGTGGCCAAGGAGCTGCTCTCCTCTTGGGCCCAGAGACACAGGACAGGCCTGCCTTCTGCCCAGACTCTTTCCTCAGAGTGGAGCAGGCGGGTTTGCCCTAGTCGTCCGCTCGTGTCTCCTTAGCCGCCAGGCTTCATTCTCTCCGCACAGGGAGAGGCAGAAACTTGTCTTGCCACAAGCCCACTGTTCCTGCCAGGGCAGGCTCTCCTGCTTCAAGACAGTTTCCAGACAACAAGGCCAATGGCCCCTTCTCTTCATCCCAGAGAGTTTGCTGCACTTTCCCATGATATGCTCCTCGAGAGCCCAGTGACAGACGTGTCCCTTTCCTTAAGCCTCTTTGGACAGGTGCAAGCACGATTCTCCCTCAGACAGCGGGTTTACAGGGTCATAATCATTTCGCTCCTTGAGGGTTTATTACAACGTGCTGTGAGGACTAGCTCAGTAAAGCATTAGCAGCATCCCACAGACCCGACTCTGAGTTTCCAAAGAAAGCTGTGCTTTCCCAGACGGGTTGCCCCGGAAAAAGAGGATTTCGCTCTATGCG
Organism: Neogale vison; assembly: GCF_020171115.1. Classification (NCBI taxonomy): domain Eukaryota; kingdom Metazoa; phylum Chordata; class Mammalia; order Carnivora; family Mustelidae; genus Neogale; species Neogale vison. The sequence continues at coordinate 155,692,079 of NC_058096.1, forward strand.
GGATTTATACATGGAGCTGTGGAGACTAGCTCAGGCAAGCATTTGCAGCATCCAAGAGAAGAGACTCTGAGTTTCCATGAAAGCTGGGCTTTCACAGTGGGGATGCCCCGGGAAAGATGATTTCGCTCTATGCGGGTTCTATACAAGGAGCTGTGGAGACTAGCTCAGGCAAGCAGCAGCAGCATCCCACAGACCCGACTCTGAGTTCACAAAGAATGCTGTGTTTTGCCAGAAGGAAAGCCTGGGCAAAGAGGCTTTTGCTTTATGTGGGTTTCTCCCACCGTTCTACAAATACTAGGATAAGGCAAGCAGCACCAGCAGCCCACAGAACCGACTCTGATTCCGAGAGACTGCTGTGTTTTCCCAGAGGTTTTCACCATGGCGCGAACCGCACATGGCTGCTCCTTCCTCAGCAAGGCTGTGGGCGTTCGCTCTGTCGCGTCAGGAGAGAATAGCTGCGGGAGAGCTGGTGCCTTCTGGGCCTTGTTTCCTGGGCTTCATGTGCGCGCCCTGGGTTCACCCTGCCATGCTGAACTAAGCAGACATAGCCTCGACCCTTCAGCAGAGTGCGTGGCCTAGGATGGCACTCTGCTCCAATGCCATCTCCGGGCGTGGTCAAGGCCTGCCCTTTTGCTCTGGCGTTCAGTTGGACAGGGCACTAGGCCAGTGCCTTCCCCAGCGAGAGGTGACATGACATGTTCACAGCACACCATACACGCCCTGTGATGGGGAGTAATAGGTAACTGTCCTGCTTCACCGAGTCACACCCTGCCTCCGCCAATGCTGCCACATCCTGGAGCAAGATGTCATCTGACTGCCCGTTCCTCCAGGAGCTGTTTCTGCGAGTACAGGGCCGGGCCCCTGCTGGTATGCCCACTTCTGCCATATGGGCTGGTGGCCAAGGAGCTGCTGTCCCCTTCGGTCCAGAGGCACAGGACAGGCCTGCCTTCTGCCCAGACACTTTGCTCAGAGTGGAGCAGGCGCGTCTGCCCTAGTCGTCCGCTCTTGTCTCCTTAGCAGCCAGGATTCATTCTCTCCGCACAGGGAGAGGGGCACCCTTGTCTTGCCACAGGCCCGCTGTTCCTGCTTGGGCAGGCTCTACTGCTACACGACCGTATCCCGACAGCAAGGCCAATGGCTCCTTCTCTTCATTCCCGAGCAGTGTGCTGCACTTTCCCATGACATGTCCTCGGGAGCGCAGTGACAGACGTGTCCCTTTCCTTAAGCCCCTTTCCACAGGCGCAAGCACGTTTCTCCCTCAGAGAGAGGGGATGCCCGGTCAAAGATCATTTCGCTCCATGAGGGTATATTACAACGTGCAGTGGAGAATAGCTCAGGCAAGCAGCAGCAGCATCCCACAGACCTGGCTTGAGTTCCCAAAGAATGCTGTGCTTTCCAGAGGGGATGCCCCAGAAAAAGAGGATTTCGCTCTATGCGGGTTTTCATACAACGTACTGTGGAGACTAGCACAGCCAAGCTGTAGGAGCATCCCACAGACCTGACTCTGAGTTTCCAAGGAAAGCTGTGCTTTCCCAGAGGAGATGCCCCGGAAAAGGGGATTTCGCACTATGCGGGTTTTATACAAGGAGCTGTGGAGAGTAGCACAGGCAAGCATTAGCAGCATCCCACAGACCCGACTCTGAGACTCCAAGGAAAGCTGTGCTTTCCCAGAGGGGATGCCCTGAAAAGAGGATTTCGCTCTATGGGGGTTTTATACAAGGAGCTGTGGAGACTAGCTCAGGCAAGCAGCAGCAGCATCCCACAGACCCGACTCTGAGTTTCCAAGGAAAGCTGTGCTTTCCCAGACGGGTTGCCTCGGAAAAGAGGATTTCGCTCTATGCGGGATTTATACATGGAGCTGTGGAGACTAGCTCAGGCAAGCATTTGCAGCATCCAAGAGAAGAGACTCTGAGTTTCCATGAAAGCTGGGCTTTCACAGTGGGGATGCCCCGGGAAAGATGATTTCACTCTATGCGGGTTCTATACAAGGAGCTGTGGAGACTAGCTCAGGCAAGCAGCAGCAGCATCCCACAGACCCGACTCTGAGTTCCCAAAGAATGCAGTGCTTTCCCAGATCGGATACCTGGGCATCGAGGTTTTCATTCTATGCGGATTTCTCCCACCATGCTCCGAAAGCTAGCCTAAAAGACAAGCAGCACCAGCAGCCCACAGAACCGACTCTGATTGCCCAGCGACTGCTGTGCTTTCACAGAGGTTTTCAGCATGGCGCGAACCGCACTTCGCTGCTGCTTCCTCAGCAAGGCTGTGGGCGTTTGCTCTGTCGCGTCAGGGAAGAATAGCTGCTGAGAGCTGGTGCCTCTTGGGCCTTGCTTTCCCGGGCTTCATGTTCGTGCCCTGGGTTCACCCTGCCAAGACGAACGAAGCAGACACAGCCTCGACCCTGCGGCAGCGTGCATGGCCTAGCATGGCACTCTGTTCCATGCCATCTCCGGGCGTGGGCAAGGCCTGCCTTTTAGCTCTGGCATTCAGGTGGACAGGGCACTAGGCCAGTGCCTTTACGAGCCGAGAGGAGACGTGACAGGATCACAGCACACCGCCCACGCCCTGCGATGGGTAGTCATGGATAACTGTCCTCCTTCTCCGGGACACCCCCTGCCTCCGCCAATGCTGCCACATCCTGGAGCAAGATGACATCTGACTGCCCGTTCCACCAGGAGCTGTTTCTGCGAGTTCAGGGCCGGGAGCCTGCTGGTATGCCCACGTCTGCCCTATGGACAGGTGGCCAAGGAGCTGCTCTCCTCTTGGGCCCAGAGACACAGGACAGGCCTGCCTTCTGCCCAGACTCTTTCCTCAGAGTGGAGCAGGCGGGTTTGCCCTAGTCGTCCGCTCGTGTCTCCTTAGCCGCCAGGCTTCATTCTCTCCGCACAGGGAGAGGCAGAAACTTGTCTTGCCACAAGCCCACTGTTCCTGCCAGGGCAGGCTCTCCTGCTTCAAGACAGTTTCCAGACAACAAGGCCAATGGCCCCTTCTCTTCATCCCAGAGAGTTTGCTGCACTTTCCCATGATATGCTCCTCGAGAGCCCAGTGACAGACGTGTCCCTTTCCTTAAGCCTCTTTGGACAGGTGCAAGCACGATTCTCCCTCAGACAGCGGGTTTACAGGGTCATAATCATTTCGCTCCATGAGGGTTTATTACAACGTGCTGTGAGGACTAGCTCAGTAAAGCATTAGCAGCATCCCACAGACCCGACTCTGAGTTTCCAAAGAAAGCTGTGCTTTCCCAGACGGGTTGCCCCGGAAAAAGAGGATTTCGCTCTATGCGGGATTTATACATGGAGCTGTGGAGACTAGCTCAGGCAAGCATTTGCAGCATCCAAGAGAAGAGACTCTGAGTTTCCATGAAAGCTGGGCTTTCACAGTGGGGATGCCCCGGGAAAGATGATTTCGCTCTATGCGGGTTCTATACAAGGAGCTGTGGAGACTAGCTCAGGCAAGCAGCAGCAGCATCCCACAGACCCGACTCTGAGTTCACAAAGAATGCTGTGTTTTGCCAGAAGGAAAGCCTGGGCAAAGAGGCTTTTGCTTTATGTGGGTTTCTCCCACCGTTCTACAAATACTAGGATAAGGCAAGCAGCACCAGCAGCCCACAGAACCGACTCTGATTCCGAGAGACTGCTGTGTTTTCCCAGAGGTTTTCACCATGGCGCGAACCGCACATGGCTGCTCCTTCCTCAGCAAGGCTGTGGGCGTTCGCTCTGTCGCGTCAGGAGAGAATAGCTGCGGGAGAGCTGGTGCCTTCTGGGCCTTGTTTCCTGGGCTTCATGTGCGCGCCCTGGGTTCACCCTGCCATGCTGAACTAAGCAGACATAGCCTCGACCCTTCAGCAGAGTGCGTGGCCTAGGATGGCACTCTGCTCCAATGCCATCTCCGGGCGTGGTCAAGGCCTGCCCTTTTGCTCTGGCGTTCAGTTGGACAGGGCACTAGGCCAGTGCCTTCCCCAGCGAGAGGTGACATGACATGTTCACAGCACACCATACACGCCCTGTGATGGGGAGTAATAGGTAACTGTCCTGCTTCACCGAGTCACACCCTGCCTCCGCCAATGCTGCCACATCCTGGAGCAAGATGTCATCTGACTGCCCGTTCCTCCAGGAGCTGTTTCTGCGAGTACAGGGCCGGGCCCCTGCTGGTATGCCCACTTCTGCCATATGGGCTGGTGGCCAAGGAGCTGCTGTCCCCTTCGGTCCAGAGGCACAGGACAGGCCTGCCTTCTGCCCAGACACTTTGCTCAGAGTGGAGCAGGCGCGTCTGCCCTAGTCGTCCGCTCTTGTCTCCTTAGCAGCCAGGATTCATTCTCTCCGCACAGGGAGAGGGGCACCCTTGTCTTGCCACAGGCCCGCTGTTCCTGCTTGGGCAGGCTCTACTGCTACACGACCGTATCCCGACAGCAAGGCCAATGGCTCCTTCTCTTCATTCCCGAGCAGTGTGCTGCACTTTCCCATGACATGTCCTCGGGAGCGCAGTGACAGACGTGTCCCTTTCCTTAAGCCCCTTTCCACAGGCGCAAGCACGTTTCTCCCTCAGAGAGAGGGGATGCCCGGTCAAAGATCATTTCGCTCCATGAGGGTATATTACAACGTGCAGTGGAGAATAGCTCAGGCAAGCAGCAGCAGCATCCCACAGACCTGGCTTGAGTTCCCAAAGAATGCTGTGCTTTCCAGAGGGGATGCCCCAGAAAAAGAGGATTTCGCTCTATGCGGGTTTTCATACAACGTACTGTGGAGACTAGCACAGCCAAGCTGTAGGAGCATCCCACAGACCTGACTCTGAGTTTCCAAGGAAAGCTGTGCTTTCCCAGAGGAGATGCCCCGGAAAAGGGGATTTCGCACTATGCGGGTTTTATACAAGGAGCTGTGGAGAGTAGCACAGGCAAGCATTAGCAGCATCCCACAGACCCGACTCTGAGACTCCAAGGAAAGCTGTGCTTTCCCAGAGGGGATGCCCTGAAAAGAGGATTTCGCTCTATGGGGGTTTTATACAAGGAGCTGTGGAGACTAGCTCAGGCAAGCAGCAGCAGCATCCCACAGACCCGACTCTGAGTTTCCAAGGAAAGCTGTGCTTTCCCAGACGGGTTGCCTCGGAAAAGAGGATTTCGCTCTATGCGGGATTTATACATGGAGCTGTGGAGACTAGCTCAGGCAAGCATTTGCAGCATCCAAGAGAAGAGACTCTGAGTTTCCATGAAAGCTGGGCTTTCACAGTGGGGATGCCCCGGGAAAGATGATTTCACTCTATGCGGGTTCTATACAAGGAGCTGTGGAGACTAGCTCAGGCAAGCAGCAGCAGCATCCCACAGACCCGACTCTGAGTTCCCAAAGAATGCAGTGCTTTCCCAGATCGGATACCTGGGCATCGAGGTTTTCATTCTATGCGGATTTCTCCCACCATGCTCCGAAAGCTAGCCTAAAAGACAAGCAGCACCAGCAGCCCACAGAACCGACTCTGATTGCCCAGCGACTGCTGTGCTTTCACAGAGGTTTTCAGCATGGCGCGAACCGCACTTCGCTGCTGCTTCCTCAGCAAGGCTGTGGGCGTTTGCTCTGTCGCGTCAGGGAAGAATAGCTGCTGAGAGCTGGTGCCTCTTGGGCCTTGCTTTCCCGGGCTTCATGTTCGTGCCCTGGGTTCACCCTGCCAAGACGAACGAAGCAGACACAGCCTCGACCCTGCGGCAGCGTGCATGGCCTAGCATGGCACTCTGTTCCATGCCATCTCCGGGCGTGGGCAAGGCCTGCCTTTTAGCTCTGGCATTCAGGTGGACAGGGCACTAGGCCAGTGCCTTTACGAGCCGAGAGGAGACGTGACAGGATCACAGCACACCGCCCACGCCCTGCGATGGGTAGTCATGGATAACTGTCCTCCTTCTCCGGGACACCCCCTGCCTCCGCCAATGCTGCCACATCCTGGAGCAAGATGACATCTGACTGCCCGTTCCACCAGGAGCTGTTTCTGCGAGTTCAGGGCCGGGAGCCTGCTGGTATGCCCACGTCTGCCCTATGGACAGGTGGCCAAGGAGCTGCTCTCCTCTTGGGCCCAGAGACACAGGACAGGCCTGCCTTCTGCCCAGACTCTTTCCTCAGAGTGGAGCAGGCGGGTTTGCCCTAGTCGTCCGCTCGTGTCTCCTTAGCCGCCAGGCTTCATTCTCTCCGCACAGGGAGAGGCAGAAACTTGTCTTGCCACAAGCCCACTGTTCCTGCCAGGGCAGGCTCTCCTGCTTCAAGACAGTTTCCAGACAACAAGGCCAATGGCCCCTTCTCTTCATCCCAGAGAGTTTGCTGCACTTTCCCATGATATGCTCCTCGAGAGCCCAGTGACAGACGTGTCCCTTTCCTTAAGCCTCTTTGGACAGGTGCAAGCACGATTCTCCCTCAGACAGCGGGTTTACAGGGTCATAATCATTTCGCTCCATGAGGGTTTATTACAACGTGCTGTGAGGACTAGCTCAGTAAAGCATTAGCAGCATCCCACAGACCCGACTCTGAGTTTCCAAAGAAAGCTGTGCTTTCCCAGACGGGTTGCCCCGGAAAAAGAGGATTTCGCTCTATGCGGGATTTATACATGGAGCTGTGGAGACTAGCTCAGGCAAGCATTTGCAGCATCCAAGAGAAGAGACTCTGAGTTTCCATGAAAGCTGGGCTTTCACAGTGGGGATGCCCCGGGAAAGATGATTTCGCTCTATGCGGGTTCTATACAAGGAGCTGTGGAGACTAGCTCAGGCAAGCAGCAGCAGCATCCCACAGACCCGACTCTGAGTTCACAAAGAATGCTGTGTTTTGCCAGAAGGAAAGCCTGGGCAAAGAGGCTTTTGCTTTATGTGGGTTTCTCCCACCGTTCTACAAATACTAGGATAAGGCAAGCAGCACCAGCAGCCCACAGAACCGACTCTGATTCCGAGAGACTGCTGTGTTTTCCCAGAGGTTTTCACCATGGCGCGAACCGCACATGGCTGCTCCTTCCTCAGCAAGGCTGTGGGCGTTCGCTCTGTCGCGTCAGGAGAGAATAGCTGCGGGAGAGCTGGTGCCTTCTGGGCCTTGTTTCCTGGGCTTCATGTGCGCGCCCTGGGTTCACCCTGCCATGCTGAACTAAGCAGACATAGCCTCGACCCTTCAGCAGAGTGCGTGGCCTAGGATGGCACTCTGCTCCAATGCCATCTCCGGGCGTGGTCAAGGCCTGCCCTTTTGCTCTGGCGTTCAGTTGGACAGGGCACTAGGCCAGTGCCTTCCCCAGCGAGAGGTGACATGACATGTTCACAGCACACCATACACGCCCTGTGATGGGGAGTAATAGGTAACTGTCCTGCTTCACCGAGTCACACCCTGCCTCCGCCAATGCTGCCACATCCTGGAGCAAGATGTCATCTGACTGCCCGTTCCTCCAGGAGCTGTTTCTGCGAGTACAGGGCCGGGCCCCTGCTGGTATGCCCACTTCTGCCATATGGGCTGGTGGCCAAGGAGCTGCTGTCCCCTTCGGTCCAGAGGCACAGGACAGGCCTGCCTTCTGCCCAGACACTTTGCTCAGAGTGGAGCAGGCGCGTCTGCCCTAGTCGTCCGCTCTTGTCTCCTTAGCAGCCAGGATTCATTCTCTCCGCACAGGGAGAGGGGCACACTTGTCTTGCCACAGGCCCGCTGTTCCTGCTTGGGCAGGCTCTACTGCTACACGACCGTATCCCGACAGCAAGGCCAATGGCTCCTTCTCTTCATTCCCGAGCAGTGTGCTGCACTTTCCCATGACATGTCCTCGGGAGCGCAGTGACAGACGTGTCCCTTTCCTTAAGCCCCTTTCCACAGGCGCAAGCACGTTTCTCCCTCAGAGAGAGGGGATGCCCGGTCAAAGATCATTTCGCTCCATGAGGGTATATTACAACGTGCAGTGGAGAATAGCTCAGGCAAGCAGCAGCAGCATCCCACAGACCTGGCTTGAGTTCCCAAAGAATGCTGTGCTTTCCAGAGGGGATGCCCCAGAAAAAGAGGATTTCGCTCTATGCGGGTTTTCATACAACGTACTGTGGAGACTAGCACAGCCAAGCTGTAGGAGCATCCCACAGACCTGACTCTGAGTTTCCAAGGAAAGCTGTGCTTTCCCAGAGGAGATGCCCCGGAAAAGGGGATTTCGCACTATGCGGGTTTTATACAAGGAGCTGTGGAGAGTAGCACAGGCAAGCATTAGCAGCATCCCACAGACCCGACTCTGAGACTCCAAGGAAAGCTGTGCTTTCCCAGAGGGGATGCCCTGAAAAGAGGATTTCGCTCTATGGGGGTTTTATACAAGGAGCTGTGGAGACTAGCTCAGGCAAGCAGCAGCAGCATCCCACAGACCCGACTCTGAGTTTCCAAGGAAAGCTGTGCTTTCCCAGACGGGTTGCCTCGGAAAAGAGGATTTCGCTCTATGCGGGATTTATACATGGAGCTGTGGAGACTAGCTCAGGCAAGCATTTGCAGCATCCAAGAGAAGAGACTCTGAGTTTCCATGAAAGCTGGGCTTTCACAGTGGGGATGCCCCGGGAAAGATGATTTCACTCTATGCGGGTTCTATACAAGGAGCTGTGGAGACTAGCTCAGGCAAGCAGCAGCAGCATCCCACAGACCCGACTCTGAGTTCCCAAAGAATGCAGTGCTTTCCCAGATCGGATACCTGGGCATCGAGGTTTTCATTCTATGCGGATTTCTCCCACCATGCTCCGAAAGCTAGCCTAAAAGACAAGCAGCACCAGCAGCCCACAGAACCGACTCTGATTGCCCAGCGACTGCTGTGCTTTCACAGAGGTTTTCAGCATGGCGCGAACCGCACTTCGCTGCTGCTTCCTCAGCAAGGCTGTGGGCGTTTGCTCTGTCGCGTCAGGGAAGAATAGCTGCTGAGAGCTGGTGCCTCTTGGGCCTTGCTTTCCCGGGCTTCATGTTCGTGCCCTGGGTTCACCCTGCCAAGACGAACGAAGCAGACACAGCCTCGACCCTGCGGCAGCGTGCATGGCCTAGCATGGCACTCTGTTCCATGCCATCTCCGGGCGTGGGCAAGGCCTGCCTTTTAGCTCTGGCATTCAGGTGGACAGGGCACTAGGCCAGTGCCTTTACGAGCCGAGAGGAGACGTGACAGGATCACAGCACACCGCCCACGCCCTGCGATGGGTAGTCATGGATAACTGTCCTCCTTCTCCGGGACACCCCCTGCCTCCGCCAATGCTGCCACATCCTGGAGCAAGATGACATCTGACTGCCCGTTCCACCAGGAGCTGTTTCTGCGAGTTCAGGGCCGGGAGCCTGCTGGTATGCCCACGTCTGCCCTATGGACAGGTGGCCAAGGAGCTGCTCTCCTCTTGGGCCCAGAGACACAGGACAGGCCTGCCTTCTGCCCAGACTCTTTCCTCAGAGTGGAGCAGGCGGGTTTGCCCTAGTCGTCCGCTCGTGTCTCCTTAGCCGCCAGGCTTCATTCTCTCCGCACAGGGAGAGGCAGAAACTTGTCTTGCCACAAGCCCACTGTTCCTGCCAGGGCAGGCTCTCCTGCTTCAAGACAGTTTCCAGACAACAAGGCCAATGGCCCCTTCTCTTCATCCCAGAGAGTTTGCTGCACTTTCCCATGATATGCTCCTCGAGAGCCCAGTGACAGACGTGTCCCTTTCCTTAAGCCTCTTTGGACAGGTGCAAGCACGATTCTCCCTCAGACAGCGGGTTTACAGGGTCATAATCATTTCGCTCCATGAGGGTTTATTACAACGTGCTGTGAGGACTAGCTCAGTAAAGCATTAGCAGCATCCCACAGACCCGACTCTGAGTTTCCAAAGAAAGCTGTGCTTTCCCAGACGGGTTGCCCCGGAAAAAGAGGATTTCGCTCTATGCGGGATTTATACATGGAGCTGTGGAGACTAGCTCAGGCAAGCATTTGCAGCATCCAAGAGAAGAGACTCTGAGTTTCCATGAAAGCTGGGCTTTCACAGTGGGGATGCCCCGGGAAAGATGATTTCGCTCTATGCGGGTTCTATACAAGGAGCTGTGGAGACTAGCTCAGGCAAGCAGCAGCAGCATCCCACAGACCCGACTCTGAGTTCACAAAGAATGCTGTGTTTTGCCAGAAGGAAAGCCTGGGCAAAGAGGCTTTTGCTTTATGTGGGTTTCTCCCACCGTTCTACAAATACTAGGATAAGGCAAGCAGCACCAGCAGCCCACAGAACCGACTCTGATTCCGAGAGACTGCTGTGTTTTCCCAGAGGTTTTCACCATGGCGCGAACCGCACATGGCTGCTCCTTCCTCAGCAAGGCTGTGGGCGTTCGCTCTGTCGCGTCAGGAGAGAATAGCTGCGGGAGAGCTGGTGCCTTCTGGGCCTTGTTTCCTGGGCTTCATGTGCGCGCCCTGGGTTCACCCTGCCATGCTGAACTAAGCAGACATAGCCTCGACCCTTCAGCAGAGTGCGTGGCCTAGGATGGCACTCTGCTCCAATGCCATCTCCGGGCGTGGTCAAGGCCTGCCCTTTTGCTCTGGCGTTCAGTTGGACAGGGCACTAGGCCAGTGCCTTCCCCAGCGAGAGGTGACATGACATGTTCACAGCACACCATACACGCCCTGTGATGGGGAGTAATAGGTAACTGTCCTGCTTCACCGAGTCACACCCTGCCTCCGCCAATGCTGCCACATCCTGGAGCAAGATGTCATCTGACTGCCCGTTCCTCCAGGAGCTGTTTCTGCGAGTACAGGGCCGGGCCCCTGCTGGTATGCCCACTTCTGCCATATGGGCTGGTGGCCAAGGAGCTGCTGTCCCCTTCGGTCCAGAGGCACAGGACAGGCCTGCCTTCTGCCCAGACACTTTGCTCAGAGTGGAGCAGGCGCGTCTGCCCTAGTCGTCCGCTCTTGTCTCCTTAGCAGCCAGGATTCATTCTCTCCGCACAGGGAGAGGGGCACACTTGTCTTGCCACAGGCCCGCTGTTCCTGCTTGGGCAGGCTCTACTGCTACACGACCGTATCCCGACAGCAAGGCCAATGGCTCCTTCTCTTCATTCCCGAGCAGTGTGCTGCACTTTCCCATGACATGTCCTCGGGAGCGCAGTGACAGACGTGTCCCTTTCCTTAAGCCCCTTTCCACAGGCGCAAGCACGTTTCTCCCTCAGAGAGAGGGGATGCCCGGTCAAAGATCATTTCGCTCCATGAGGGTATATTACAACGTGCAGTGGAGAATAGCTCAGGCAAGCAGCAGCAGCATCCCACAGACCTGGCTTGAGTTCCCAAAGAATGCTGTGCTTTCCAGAGGGGATGCCCCAGAAAAAGAGGATTTCGCTCTATGCGGGTTTTCATACAACGTACTGTGGAGACTAGCACAGCCAAGCTGTAGGAGCATCCCACAGACCTGACTCTGAGTTTCCAAGGAAAGCTGTGCTTTCCCAGAGGAGATGCCCCGGAAAAGGGGATTTCGCACTATGCGGGTTTTATACAAGGAGCTGTGGAGAGTAGCACAGGCAAGCATTAGCAGCATCCCACAGACCCGACTCTGAGACTCCAAGGAAAGCTGTGCTTTCCCAGAGGGGATGCCCTGAAAAGAGGATTTCGCTCTATGGGGGTTTTATACAAGGAGCTGTGGAGACTAGCTCAGGCAAGCAGCAGCAGCATCCCACAGACCCGACTCTGAGTTTCCAAGGAAAGCTGTGCTTTCCCAGACGGGTTGCCTCGGAAAAGAGGATTTCGCTCTATGCGGGATTTATACATGGAGCTGTGGAGACTAGCTCAGGCAAGCATTTGCAGCATCCAAGAGAAGAGACTCTGAGTTTCCATGAAAGCTGGGCTTTCACAGTGGGGATGCCCCGGGAAAGATGATTTCACTCTATGCGGGTTCTATACAAGGAGCTGTGGAGACTAGCTCAGGCAAGCAGCAGCAGCATCCCACAGACCCGACTCTGAGTTCCCAAAGAATGCAGTGCTTTCCCAGATCGGATACCTGGGCATCGAGGTTTTCATTCTATGCGGATTTCTCCCACCATGCTCCGAAAGCTAGCCTAAAAGACAAGCAGCACCAGCAGCCCACAGAACCGACTCTGATTGCCCAGCGACTGCTGTGCTTTCACAGAGGTTTTCAGCATGGCGCGAACCGCACTTCGCTGCTGCTTCCTCAGCAAGGCTGTGGGCGTTTGCTCTGTCGCGTCAGGGAAGAATAGCTGCTGAGAGCTGGTGCCTCTTGGGCCTTGCTTTCCCGGGCTTCATGTTCGTGCCCTGGGTTCCCCCTGCCAAGACGAACGAAGCAGACACAGCCTCGACCCTGCGGCAGCGTGCATGGCCTAGCATGGCACTCTGTTCCATGCCATCTCCGGGCGTGGGCAAGGCCTGCCTTTTAGCTCTGGCATTCAGGTGGACAGGGCACTAGGCCAGTGCCTTTACGAGCCGAGAGGAGACGTGACAGGATCACAGCACACCGCCCACGCCCTGCGATGGGTAGTCATGGATAACTGTCCTCCTTCTCCGGGACACCCCCTGCCTCCGCCAATGCTGCCACATCCTGGAGCAAGATGACATCTGACTGCCCGTTCCACCAGGAGCTGTTTCTGCGAGTTCAGGGCCGGGAGCCTGCTGGTATGCCCACGTCTGCCCTATGGACAGGTGGCCAAGGAGCTGCTCTCCTCTTGGGCCCAGAGACACAGGACAGGCCTGCCTTCTGCCCAGACTCTTTCCTCAGAGTGGAGCAGGCGGGTTTGCCCTAGTCGTCCGCTCGTGTCTCCTTAGCCGCCAGGCTTCATTCTCTCCGCACAGGGAGAGGCAGAAACTTGTCTTGCCACAAGCCCACTGTTCCTGCCAGGGCAGGCTCTCCTGCTTCAAGACAGTTTCCAGACAACAAGGCCAATGGCCCCTTCTCTTCATCCCAGAGAGTTTGCTGCACTTTCCCATGATATGCTCCTCGAGAGCCCAGTGACAGACGTGTCCCTTTCCTTAAGCCTCTTTGGACAGGTGCAAGCACGATTCTCCCTCAGACAGCGGGTTTACAGGGTCATAATCATTTCGCTCCATGAGGGTTTATCACAACGTGCTGTGAGGACTAGCTCAGTAAAGCATTAGCAGCATCCCACAGACCCGACTCTGAGTTTCCAAAGAAAGCTGTGCTTTCCCAGACGGGTTGCCCCGGAAAAAGAGGATTTCGCTCTATGCGGGATTTATACATGGAGCTGTGGAGACTAGCTCAGGCAAGCATTTGCAGCATCCAAGAGAAGAGACTCTGAGTTTCCATGAAAGCTGGGCTTTCACAGTGGGGATGCCCCGGGAAAGATGATTTCGCTCTATGCGGGTTCTATACAAGGAGCTGTGGAGACTAGCTCAGGCAAGCAGCAGCAGCATCCCACAGACCCGACTCTGAGTTCACAAAGAATGCTGTGTTTTGCCAGAAGGAAAGCCTGGGCAAAGAGGCTTTTGCTTTATGTGGGTTTCTCCCACCGTTCTACAAATACTAGGATAAGGCAAGCAGCACCAGCAGCCCACAGAACCGACTCTGATTCCGAGAGACTGCTGTGTTTTCCCAGAGGTTTTCACCATGGCGCGAACCGCACATGGCTGCTCCTTCCTCAGCAAGGCTGTGGGCGTTCGCTCTGTCGCGTCAGGAGAGAATAGCTGCGGGAGAGCTGGTGCCTTCTGGGCCTTGTTTCCTGGGCTTCATGTGCGCGCCCTGGGTTCACCCTGCCATGCTGAACTAAGCAGACATAGCCTCGACCCTTCAGCAGAGTGCGTGGCCTAGGATGGCACTCTGCTCCAATGCCATCTCCGGGCGTGGTCAAGGCCTGCCCTTTTGCTCTGGCGTTCAGTTGGACAGGGCACTAGGCCAGTGCCTTCCCCAGCGAGAGGTGACATGACATGTTCACAGCACACCATACACGCCCTGTGATGGGGAGTAATAGGTAACTGTCCTGCTTCACCGAGTCACACCCTGCCTCCGCCAATGCTGCCACATCCTGGAGCAAGATGTCATCTGACTGCCCGTTCCTCCAGGAGCTGTTTCTGCGAGTACAGGGCCGGGCCCCTGCTGGTATGCCCACTTCTGCCATATGGGCTGGTGGCCAAGGAGCTGCTGTCCCCTTCGGTCCAGAGGCACAGGACAGGCCTGCCTTCTGCCCAGACACTTTGCTCAGAGTGGAGCAGGCGCGTCTGCCCTAGTCGTCCGCTCTTGTCTCCTTAGCAGCCAGGATTCATTCTCTCCGCACAGGGAGAGGGGCACACTTGTCTTGCCACAGGCCCGCTGTTCCTGCTTGGGCAGGCTCTACTGCTACACGACCGTATCCCGACAGCAAGGCCAATGGCTCCTTCTCTTCATTCCCGAGCAGTGTGCTGCACTTTCCCATGACATGTCCTCGGGAGCGCAGTGACAGACGTGTCCCTTTCCTTAAGCCCCTTTCCACAGGCGCAAGCACGTTTCTCCCTCAGAGAGAGGGGATGCCCGGTCAAAGATCATTTCGCTCCATGAGGGTATATTACAACGTGCAGTGGAGAATAGCTCAGGCAAGCAGCAGCAGCATCCCACAGACCTGGCTTGAGTTCCCAAAGAATGCTGTGCTTTCCAGAGGGGATGCCCCAGAAAAAGAGGATTTCGCTCTATGCGGGTTTTCATACAACGTACTGTGGAGACTAGCACAGCCAAGCTGTAGGAGCATCCCACAGACCTGACTCTGAGTTTCCAAGGAAAGCTGTGCTTTCCCAGAGGAGATGCCCCGGAAAAGGGGATTTCGCACTATGCGGGTTTTATACAAGGAGCTGTGGAGAGTAGCACAGGCAAGCATTAGCAGCATCCCACAGACCCGACTCTGAGACTCCAAGGAAAGCTGTGCTTTCCCAGAGGGGATGCCCTGAAAAGAGGATTTCGCTCTATGGGGGTTTTATACAAGGAGCTGTGGAGACTAGCTCAGGCAAGCAGCAGCAGCATCCCACAGACCCGACTCTGAGTTTCCAAGGAAAGCTGTGCTTTCCCAGACGGGTTGCCTCGGAAAAGAGGATTTCGCTCTATGCGGGATTTATACATGGAGCTGTGGAGACTAGCTCAGGCAAGCATTTGCAGCATCCAAGAGAAGAGACTCTGAGTTTCCATGAAAGCTGGGCTTTCACAGTGGGGATGCCCCGGGAAAGATGATTTCACTCTATGCGGGTTCTATACAAGGAGCTGTGGAGACTAGCTCAGGCAAGCAGCAGCAGCATCCCACAGACCCGACTCTGAGTTCCCAAAGAATGCAGTGCTTTCCCAGATCGGATACCTGGGCATCGAGGTTTTCATTCTATGCGGATTTCTCCCACCATGCTCCGAAAGCTAGCCTAAAAGACAAGCAGCACCAGCAGCCCACAGAACCGACTCTGATTGCCCAGCGACTGCTGTGCTTTCACAGAGGTTTTCAGCATGGCGCGAACCGCACTTCGCTGCTGCTTCCTCAGCAAGGCTGTGGGCGTTTGCTCTGTCGCGTCAGGGAAGAATAGCTGCTGAGAGCTGGTGCCTCTTGGGCCTTGCTTTCCCGGGCTTCATGTTCGTGCCCTGGGTTCACCCTGCCAAGACGAACGAAGCAGACACAGCCTCGACCCTGCGGCAGCGTGCATGGCCTAGCATGGCACTCTGTTCCATGCCATCTCCGGGCGTGGGCAAGGCCTGCCTTTTAGCTCTGGCATTCAGGTGGACAGGGCACTAGGCCAGTGCCTTTACGAGCCGAGAGGAGACGTGACAGGATCACAGCACACCGCCCACGCCCTGCGATGGGTAGTCATGGATAACTGTCCTCCTTCTCCGGGACACCCCCTGCCTCCGCCAATGCTGCCACATCCTGGAGCAAGATGACATCTGACTGCCCGTTCCACCAGGAGCTGTTTCTGCGAGTTCAGGGCCGGGAGCCTGCTGGTATGCCCACGTCTGCCCTATGGACAGGTGGCCAAGGAGCTGCTCTCCTCTTGGGCCCAGAGACACAGGACAGGCCTGCCTTCTGCCCAGACTCTTTCCTCAGAGTGGAGCAGGCGGGTTTGCCCTAGTCGTCCGCTCGTGTCTCCTTAGCCGCCAGGCTTCATTCTCTCCGCACAGGGAGAGGCAGAAACTTGTCTTGCCACAAGCCCACTGTTCCTGCCAGGGCAGGCTCTCCTGCTTCAAGACAGTTTCCAGACAACAAGGCCAATGGCCCCTTCTCTTCATCCCAGAGAGTTTGCTGCACTTTCCCATGATATGCTCCTCGAGAGCCCAGTGACAGACGTGTCCCTTTCCTTAAGCCTCTTTGGACAGGTGCAAGCACGATTCTCCCTCAGACAGCGGGTTTACAGGGTCATAATCATTTCGCTCCATGAGGGTTTATTACAACGTGCTGTGAGGACTAGCTCAGTAAAGCATTAGCAGCATCCCACAGACCCGACTCTGAGTTTCCAAAGAAAGCTGTGCTTTCCCAGACGGGTTGCCCCGGAAAAAGAGGATTTCGCTCTATGCGGGATTTATACATGGAGCTGTGGAGACTAGCTCAGGCAAGCAGCAGCAGCATCCAAGAGAAGAGACTCTGAGTTTCCATGAAAGCTGGGCTTTCACAGTGGGGATGCCCCGGGAAAGATGATTTCGCTCTATGCGGGTTCTATACAAGGAGCTGTGGAGACTAGCTCAGGCAAGCAGCAGCAGCATCCCACAGACCCGACTCTGAGTTCACAAAGAATGCTGTGTTTTGCCAGAAGGAAAGCCTGGGCAAAGAGGCTTTTGCTTTATGTGGGTTTCTCCCACCGTTCTACAAATACTAGGATAAGGCAAGCAGCACCAGCAGCCCACAGAACCGACTCTGATTCCGAGAGACTGCTGTGTTTTCCCAGAGGTTTTCACCATGGCGCGAACCGCACATGGCTGCTCCTTCCTCAGCAAGGCTGTGGGCGTTCGCTCTGTCGCGTCAGGAGAGAATAGCTGCGGGAGAGCTGGTGCCTTCTGGGCCTTGTTTCCTGGGCTTCATGTGCGCGCCCTGGGTTCACCCTGCCATGCTGAACTAAGCAGACATAGCCTCGACCCTTCAGCAGAGTGCGTGGCCTAGGATGGCACTCTGCTCCAATGCCATCTCCGGGCGTGGTCAAGGCCTGCCCTTTTGCTCTGGCGTTCAGTTGGACAGGGCACTAGGCCAGTGCCTTCCCCAGCGAGAGGTGACATGACATGTTCACAGCACACCATACACGCCCTGTGATGGGGAGTAATAGGTAACTGTCCTGCTTCACCGAGTCACACCCTGCCTCCGCCAATGCTGCCACATCCTGGAGCAAGATGTCATCTGACTGCCCGTTCCTCCAGGAGCTGTTTCTGCGAGTACAGGGCCGGGCCCCTGCTGGTATGCCCACTTCTGCCATATGGGCTGGTGGCCAAGGAGCTGCTGTCCCCTTCGGTCCAGAGGCACAGGACAGGCCTGCCTTCTGCCCAGACACTTTGCTCAGAGTGGAGCAGGCGCGTCTGCCCTAGTCGTCCGCTCTTGTCTCCTTAGCAGCCAGGATTCATTCTCTCCGCACAGGGAGAGGGGCACACTTGTCTTGCCACAGGCCCGCTGTTCCTGCTTGGGCAGGCTCTACTGCTACACGACCGTATCCCGACAGCAAGGCCAATGGCTCCTTCTCTTCATTCCCGAGCAGTGTGCTGCACTTTCCCATGACATGTCCTCGGGAGCGCAGTGACAGACGTGTCCCTTTCCTTAAGCCCCTTTCCACAGGCGCAAGCACGTTTCTCCCTCAGAGAGAGGGGATGCCCGGTCAAAGATCATTTCGCTCCATGAGGGTATATTACAACGTGCAGTGGAGAATAGCTCAGGCAAGCAGCAGCAGCATCCCACAGACCTGGCTTGAGTTCCCAAAGAATGCTGTGCTTTCCAGAGGGGATGCCCCAGAAAAAGAGGATTTCGCTCTATGCGGGTTTTCATACAACGTACTGTGGAGACTAGCACAGCCAAGCTGTAGGAGCATCCCACAGACCTGACTCTGAGTTTCCAAGGAAAGCTGTGCTTTCCCAGAGGAGATGCCCCGGAAAAGGGGATTTCGCACTATGCGGGTTTTATACAAGGAGCTGTGGAGAGTAGCACAGGCAAGCATTAGCAGCATCCCACAGACCCGACTCTGAGACTCCAAGGAAAGCTGTGCTTTCCCAGAGGGGATGCCCTGAAAAGAGGATTTCGCTCTATGGGGGTTTTATACAAGGAGCTGTGGAGACTAGCTCAGGCAAGCAGCAGCAGCATCCCACAGACCCGACTCTGAGTTTCCAAGGAAAGCTGTGCTTTCCCAGACGGGTTGCCTCGGAAAAGAGGATTTCGCTCTATGCGGGATTTATACATGGAGCTGTGGAGACTAGCTCAGGCAAGCATTTGCAGCATCCAAGAGAAGAGACTCTGAGTTTCCATGAAAGCTGGGCTTTCACAGTGGGGATGCCCCGGGAAAGATGATTTCACTCTATGCGGGTTCTATACAAGGAGCTGTGGAGACTAGCTCAGGCAAGCAGCAGCAGCATCCCACAGACCCGACTCTGAGTTCCCAAAGAATGCAGTGCTTTCCCAGATCGGATACCTGGGCATCGAGGTTTTCATTCTATGCGGATTTCTCCCACCATGCTCCGAAAGCTAGCCTAAAAGACAAGCAGCACCAGCAGCCCACAGAACCGACTCTGATTGCCCAGCGACTGCTGTGCTTTCACAGAGGTTTTCAGCATGGCGCGAACCGCACTTCGCTGCTGCTTCCTCAGCAAGGCTGTGGGCGTTTGCTCTGTCGCGTCAGGGAAGAATAGCTGCTGAGAGCTGGTGCCTCTTGGGCCTTGCTTTCCCGGGCTTCATGTTCGTGCCCTGGGTTCCCCCTGCCAAGACGAACGAAGCAGACACAGCCTCGACCCTGCGGCAGCGTGCATGGCCTAGCATGGCACTCTGTTCCATGCCATCTCCGGGCGTGGGCAAGGCCTGCCTTTTAGCTCTGGCATTCAGGTGGACAGGGCACTAGGCCAGTGCCTTTACGAGCCGAGAGGAGACGTGACAGGATCACAGCACACCGCCCACGCCCTGCGATGGGTAGTCATGGATAACTGTCCTCCTTCTCCGGGACACCCCCTGCCTCCGCCAATGCTGCCACATCCTGGAGCAAGATGACATCTGACTGCCCGTTCCACCAGGAGCTGTTTCTGCGAGTTCAGGGCCGGGAGCCTGCTGGTATGCCCACGTCTGCCCTATGGACAGGTGGCCAAGGAGCTGCTCTCCTCTTGGGCCCAGAGACACAGGACAGGCCTGCCTTCTGCCCAGACTCTTTCCTCAGAGTGGAGCAGGCGGGTTTGCCCTAGTTGTCCGCTCGTGTCTCCTTAGCCGCCAGGCTTCATTCTCTCCGCACAGGGAGAGGCAGAAACTTGTCTTGCCACAAGCCCACTGTTCCTGCCAGGGCAGGCTCTCCTGCTTCAAGACAGTTTCCAGACAACAAGGCCAATGGCCCCTTCTCTTCATCCCAGAGAGTTTGCTGCACTTTCCCATGATATGCTCCTCGAGAGCCCAGTGACAGACGTGTCCCTTTCCTTAAGCCTCTTTGGACAGGTGCAAGCACGATTCTCCCTCAGACAGCGGGTTTACAGGGTCATAATCATTTCGCTCCATGAGGGTTTATTACAACGTGCTGTGAGGACTAGCTCAGTAAAGCATTAGCAGCATCCCACAGACCCGACTCTGAGTTTCCAAAGAAAGCTGTGCTTTCCCAGACGGGTTGCCCCGGAAAAAGAGGATTTCGCTCTATGCGGGATTTATACATGGAGCTGTGGAGACTAGCTCAGGCAAGCATTTGCAGCATCCAAGAGAAGAGACTCTGAGTTTCCATGAAAGCTGGGCTTTCACAGTGGGGATGCCCCGGGAAAGATGATTTCGCTCTATGCGGGTTCTATACAAGGAGCTGTGGAGACTAGCTCAGGCAAGCAGCAGCAGCATCCCACAGACCCGACTCTGAGTTCACAAAGAATGCTGTGTTTTGCCAGAAGGAAAGCCTGGGCAAAGAGGCTTTTGCTTTATGTGGGTTTCTCCCACCGTTCTACAAATACTAGGATAAGGCAAGCAGCACCAGCAGCCCACAGAACCGACTCTGATTCCGAGAGACTGCTGTGTTTTCCCAGAGGTTTTCACCATGGCGCGAACCGCACATGGCTGCTCCTTCCTCAGCAAGGCTGTGGGCGTTCGCTCTGTCGCGTCAGGAGAGAATAGCTGCGGGAGAGCTGGTGCCTTCTGGGCCTTGTTTCCTGGGCTTCATGTGCGCGCCCTGGGTTCACCCTGCCATGCTGAACTAAGCAGACATAGCCTCGACCCTTCAGCAGAGTGCGTGGCCTAGGATGGCACTCTGCTCCAATGCCATCTCCGGGCGTGGTCAAGGCCTGCCCTTTTGCTCTGGCGTTCAGTTGGACAGGGCACTAGGCCAGTGCCTTCCCCAGCGAGAGGTGACATGACATGTTCACAGCACACCATACACGCCCTGTGATGGGGAGTAATAGGTAACTGTCCTGCTTCACCGAGTCACACCCTGCCTCCGCCAATGCTGCCACATCCTGGAGCAAGATGTCATCTGACTGCCCGTTCCTCCAGGAGCTGTTTCTGCGAGTACAGGGCCGGGCCCCTGCTGGTATGCCCACTTCTGCCATATGGGCTGGTGGCCAAGGAGCTGCTGTCCCCTTCGGTCCAGAGGCACAGGACAGGCCTGCCTTCTGCCCAGACACTTTGCTCAGAGTGGAGCAGGCGCGTCTGCCCTAGTCGTCCGCTCTTGTCTCCTTAGCAGCCAGGATTCATTCTCTCCGCACAGGGAGAGGGGCACACTTGTCTTGCCACAGGCCCGCTGTTCCTGCTTGGGCAGGCTCTACTGCTACACGACCGTATCCCGACAGCAAGGCCAATGGCTCCTTCTCTTCATTCCCGAGCAGTGTGCTGCACTTTCCCATGACATGTCCTCGGGAGCGCAGTGACAGACGTGTCCCTTTCCTTAAGCCCCTTTCCACAGGCGCAAGCACGTTTCTCCCTCAGAGAGAGGGGATGCCCGGTCAAAGATCATTTCGCTCCATGAGGGTATATTACAACGTGCAGTGGAGAATAGCTCAGGCAAGCAGCAGCAGCATCCCACAGACCTGGCTTGAGTTCCCAAAGAATGCTGTGCTTTCCAGAGGGGATGCCCCAGAAAAAGAGGATTTCGCTCTATGCGGGTTTTCATACAACGTACTGTGGAGACTAGCACAGCCAAGCTGTAGGAGCATCCCACAGACCTGACTCTGAGTTTCCAAGGAAAGCTGTGCTTTCCCAGAGGAGATGCCCCGGAAAAGGGGATTTCGCACTATGCGGGTTTTATACAAGGAGCTGTGGAGAGTAGCACAGGCAAGCATTAGCAGCATCCCACAGACCCGACTCTGAGACTCCAAGGAAAGCTGTGCTTTCCCAGAGGGGATGCCCTGAAAAGAGGATTTCGCTCTATGGGGGTTTTATACAAGGAGCTGTGGAGACTAGCTCAGGCAAGCAGCAGCAGCATCCCACAGACCCGACTCTGAGTTTCCAAGGAAAGCTGTGCTTTCCCAGACGGGTTGCCTCGGAAAAGAGGATTTCGCTCTATGCGGGATTTATACATGGAGCTGTGGAGACTAGCTCAGGCAAGCATTTGCAGCATCCAAGAGAAGAGACTCTGAGTTTCCATGAAAGCTGGGCTTTCACAGTGGGGATGCCCCGGGAAAGATGATTTCACTCTATGCGGGTTCTATACAAGGAGCTGTGGAGACTAGCTCAGGCAAGCAGCAGCAGCATCCCACAGACCCGACTCTGAGTTCCCAAAGAATGCAGTGCTTTCCCAGATCGGATACCTGGGCATCGAGGTTTTCATTCTATGCGGATTTCTCCCACCATGCTCCGAAAGCTAGCCTAAAAGACAAGCAGCACCAGCAGCCCACAGAACCGACTCTGATTGCCCAGCGACTGCTGTGCTTTCACAGAGGTTTTCAGCATGGCGCGAACCGCACTTCGCTGCTGCTTCCTCAGCAAGGCTGTGGGCGTTTGCTCTGTCGCGTCAGGGAAGAATAGCTGCTGAGAGCTGGTGCCTCTTGGGCCTTGCTTTCCCGGGCTTCATGTTCGTGCCCTGGGTTCCCCCTGCCAAGACGAACGAAGCAGACACAGCCTCGACCCTGCGGCAGCGTGCATGGCCTAGCATGGCACTCTGTTCCATGCCATCTCCGGGCGTGGGCAAGGCCTGCCTTTTAGCTCTGGCATTCAGGTGGACAGGGCACTAGGCCAGTGCCTTTACGAGCCGAGAGGAGACGTGACAGGATCACAGCACACCGCCCACGCCCTGCGATGGGTAGTCATGGATAACTGTCCTCCTTCTCCGGGACACCCCCTGCCTCCGCCAATGCTGCCACATCCTGGAGCAAGATGACATCTGACTGCCCGTTCCACCAGGAGCTGTTTCTGCGAGTTCAGGGCCGGGAGCCTGCTGGTATGCCCACGTCTGCCCTATGGACAGGTGGCCAAGGAGCTGCTCTCCTCTTGGGCCCAGAGACACAGGACAGGCCTGCCTTCTGCCCAGACTCTTTCCTCAGAGTGGAGCAGGCGGGTTTGCCCTAGTCGTCCGCTCGTGTCTCCTTAGCCGCCAGGCTTCATTCTCTCCGCACAGGGAGAGGCAGAAACTTGTCTTGCCACAAGCCCACTGTTCCTGCCAGGGCAGGCTCTCCTGCTTCAAGACAGTTTCCAGACAACAAGGCCAATGGCCCCTTCTCTTCATCCCAGAGAGTTTGCTGCACTTTCCCATGATATGCTCCTCGAGAGCCCAGTGACAGACGTGTCCCTTTCCTTAAGCCTCTTTGGACAGGTGCAAGCACGATTCTCCCTCAGACAGCGGGTTTACAGGGTCATAATCATTTCGCTCCATGAGGGTTTATTACAACGTGCTGTGAGGACTAGCTCAGTAAAGCATTAGCAGCATCCCACAGACCCGACTCTGAGTTTCCAAAGAAAGCTGTGCTTTCCCAGACGGGTTGCCCCGGAAAAAGAGGATTTCGCTCTATGCGGGATTTATACATGGAGCTGTGGAGACTAGCTCAGGCAAGCATTTGCAGCATCCAAGAGAAGAGACTCTGAGTTTCCATGAAAGCTGGGCTTTCACAGTGGGGATGCCCCGGGAAAGATGATTTCGCTCTATGCGGGTTCTATACAAGGAGCTGTGGAGACTAGCTCAGGCAAGCAGCAGCAGCATCCCACAGACCCGACTCTGAGTTCACAAAGAATGCTGTGTTTTGCCAGAAGGAAAGCCTGGGCAAAGAGGCTTTTGCTTTATGTGGGTTTCTCCCACCGTTCTACAAATACTAGGATAAGGCAAGCAGCACCAGCAGCCCACAGAACCGACTCTGATTCCGAGAGACTGCTGTGTTTTCCCAGAGGTTTTCACCATGGCGCGAACCGCACATGGCTGCTCCTTCCTCAGCAAGGCTGTGGGCGTTCGCTCTGTCGCGTCAGGAGAGAATAGCTGCGGGAGAGCTGGTGCCTTCTGGGCCTTGTTTCCTGGGCTTCATGTGCGCGCCCTGGGTTCACCCTGCCATGCTGAACTAAGCAGACATAGCCTCGACCCTTCAGCAGAGTGCGTGGCCTAGGATGGCACTCTGCTCCAATGCCATCTCCGGGCGTGGTCAAGGCCTGCCCTTTTGCTCTGGCGTTCAGTTGGACAGGGCACTAGGCCAGTGCCTTCCCCAGCGAGAGGTGACATGACATGTTCACAGCACACCATACACGCCCTGTGATGGGGAGTAATAGGTAACTGTCCTGCTTCACCGAGTCACACCCTGCCTCCGCCAATGCTGCCACATCCTGGAGCAAGATGTCATCTGACTGCCCGTTCCTCCAGGAGCTGTTTCTGCGAGTACAGGGCCGGGCCCCTGCTGGTATGCCCACTTCTGCCATATGGGCTGGTGGCCAAGGAGCTGCTGTCCCCTTCGGTCCAGAGGCACAGGACAGGCCTGCCTTCTGCCCAGACACTTTGCTCAGAGTGGAGCAGGCGCGTCTGCCCTAGTCGTCCGCTCTTGTCTCCTTAGCAGCCAGGATTCATTCTCTCCGCACAGGGAGAGGGGCACACTTGTCTTGCCACAGGCCCGCTGTTCCTGCTTGGGCAGGCTCTACTGCTACACGACCGTATCCCGACAGCAAGGCCAATGGCTCCTTCTCTTCATTCCCGAGCAGTGTGCTGCACTTTCCCATGACATGTCCTCGGGAGCGCAGTGACAGACGTGTCCCTTTCCTTAAGCCCCTTTCCACAGGCGCAAGCACGTTTCTCCCTCAGAGAGAGGGGATGCCCGGTCAAAGATCATTTCGCTCCATGAGGGTATATTACAACGTGCAGTGGAGAATAGCTCAGGCAAGCAGCAGCAGCATCCCACAGACCTGGCTTGAGTTCCCAAAGAATGCTGTGCTTTCCAGAGGGGATGCCCCAGAAAAAGAGGATTTCGCTCTATGCGGGTTTTCATACAACGTACTGTGGAGACTAGCACAGCCAAGCTGTAGGAGCATCCCACAGACCTGACTCTGAGTTTCCAAGGAAAGCTGTGCTTTCCCAGAGGAGATGCCCCGGAAAAGGGGATTTCGCACTATGCGGGTTTTATACAAGGAGCTGTGGAGAGTAGCACAGGCAAGCATTAGCAGCATCCCACAGACCCGACTCTGAGACTCCAAGGAAAGCTGTGCTTTCCCAGAGGGGATGCCCTGAAAAGAGGATTTCGCTCTATGGGGGTTTTATACAAGGAGCTGTGGAGACTAGCTCAGGCAAGCAGCAGCAGCATCCCACAGACCCAACTCTGAGTTTCCAAGGAAAGCTGTGCTTTCCCAGACGGGTTGCCTCGGAAAAGAGGATTTCGCTCTATGCGGGATTTATACATGGAGCTGTGGAGACTAGCTCAGGCAAGCATTTGCAGCATCCAAGAGAAGAGACTCTGAGTTTCCATGAAAGCTGGGCTTTCACAGTGGGGATGCCCCGGGAAAGATGATTTCACTCTATGCGGGTTCTATACAAGGAGCTGTGGAGACTAGCTCAGGCAAGCAGCAGCAGCATCCCACAGACCCGACTCTGAGTTCCCAAAGAATGCAGTGCTTTCCCAGATCGGATACCTGGGCATCGAGGTTTTCATTCTATGCGGATTTCTCCCACCATGCTCCGAAAGCTAGCCTAAAAGACAAGCAGCACCAGCAGCCCACAGAACCGACTCTGATTGCCCAGCGACTGCTGTGCTTTCACAGAGGTTTTCAGCATGGCGCGAACCGCACTTCGCTGCTGCTTCCTCAGCAAGGCTGTGGGCGTTTGCTCTGTCGCGTCAGGGAAGAATAGCTGCTGAGAGCTGGTGCCTCTTGGGCCTTGCTTTCTCGGGCTTCATGTTCGTGCCCTGGGTTCCCCCTGCCAAGACGAACGAAGCAGACACAGCCTCGACCCTGCGGCAGCGTGCATGGCCTAGCATGGCACTCTGTTCCATGCCATCTCCGGGCGTGGGCAAGGCCTGCCTTTTAGCTCTGGCATTCAGGTGGACAGGGCACTAGGCCAGTGCCTTTACGAGCCGAGAGGAGACGTGACAGGATCACAGCACACCGCCCACGCCCTGCGATGGGTAGTCATGGATAACTGTCCTCCTTCTCCGGGACACCCCCTGCCTCCGCCAATGCTGCCACATCCTGGAGCAAGATGACATCTGACTGCCCGTTCCACCAGGAGCTGTTTCTGCGAGTTCAGGGCCGGGAGCCTGCTGGTATGCCCACGTCTGCCCTATGGACAGGTGGCCAAGGAGCTGCTCTCCTCTTGGGCCCAGAGACACAGGACAGGCCTGCCTTCTGCCCAGACTCTTTCCTCAGAGTGGAGCAGGCGGGTTTGCCCTAGTCGTCCGCTCGTGTCTCCTTAGCCGCCAGGCTTCATTCTCTCCGCACAGGGAGAGGCAGAAACTTGTCTTGCCACAAGCCCACTGTTCCTGCCAGGGCAGGCTCTCCTGCTTCAAGACAGTTTCCAGACAACAAGGCCAATGGCCCCTTCTCTTCATCCCAGAGAGTTTGCTGCACTTTCCCATGATATGCTCCTCGAGAGCCCAGTGACAGACGTGTCCCTTTCCTTAAGCCTCTTTGGACAGGTGCAAGCACGATTCTCCCTCAGACAGCGGGTTTACAGGGTCATAATCATTTCGCTCCATGAGGGTTTATTACAACGTGCTGTGAGGACTAGCTCAGTAAAGCATTAGCAGCATCCCACAGACCCGACTCTGAGTTTCCAAAGAAAGCTGTGCTTTCCCAGACGGGTTGCCCCGGAAAAAGAGGATTTCGCTCTATGCGGGATTTATACATGGAGCTGTGGAGACTAGCTCAGGCAAGCATTTGCAGCATCCAAGAGAAGAGACTCTGAGTTTCCATGAAAGCTGGGCTTTCACAGTGGGGATGCCCCGGGAAAGATGATTTCGCTCTATGCGGGTTCTATACAAGGAGCTGTGGAGACTAGCTCAGGCAAGCAGCAGCAGCATCCCACAGACCCGACTCTGAGTTCACAAAGAATGCTGTGTTTTGCCAGAAGGAAAGCCTGGGCAAAGAGGCTTTTGCTTTATGTGGGTTTCTCCCACCGTTCTACAAATACTAGGATAAGGCAAGCAGCACCAGCAGCCCACAGAACCGACTCTGATTCCGAGAGACTGCTGTGTTTTCCCAGAGGTTTTCACCATGGCGCGAACCGCACATGGCTGCTCCTTCCTCAGCAAGGCTGTGGGCGTTCGCTCTGTCGCGTCAGGAGAGAATAGCTGCGGGAGAGCTGGTGCCTTCTGGGCCTTGTTTCCTGGGCTTCATGTGCGCGCCCTGGGTTCACCCTGCCATGCTGAACTAAGCAGACATAGCCTCGACCCTTCAGCAGAGTGCGTGGCCTAGGATGGCACTCTGCTCCAATGCCATCTCCGGGCGTGGTCAAGGCCTGCCCTTTTGCTCTGGCGTTCAGTTGGACAGGGCACTAGGCCAGTGCCTTCCCCAGCGAGAGGTGACATGACATGTTCACAGCACACCATACACGCCCTGTGATGGGGAGTAATAGGTAACTGTCCTGCTTCACCGAGTCACACCCTGCCTCCGCCAATGCTGCCACATCCTGGAGCAAGATGTCATCTGACTGCCCGTTCCTCCAGGAGCTGTTTCTGCGAGTACAGGGCCGGGCCCCTGCTGGTATGCCCACTTCTGCCATATGGGCTGGTGGCCAAGGAGCTGCTGTCCCCTTCGGTCCAGAGGCACAGGACAGGCCTGCCTTCTGCCCAGACACTTTGCTCAGAGTGGAGCAGGCGCGTCTGCCCTAGTCGTCCGCTCTTGTCTCCTTAGCAGCCAGGATTCATTCTCTCCGCACAGGGAGAGGGGCACACTTGTCTTGCCACAGGCCCGCTGTTCCTGCTTGGGCAGGCTCTACTGCTACACGACCGTATCCCGACAGCAAGGCCAATGGCTCCTTCTCTTCATTCCCGAGCAGTGTGCTGCACTTTCCCATGACATGTCCTCGGGAGCGCAGTGACAGACGTGTCCCTTTCCTTAAGCCCCTTTCCACAGGCGCAAGCACGTTTCTCCCTCAGAGAGAGGGGATGCCCGGTCAAAGATCATTTCGCTCCATGAGGGTATATTACAACGTGCAGTGGAGAATAGCTCAGGCAAGCAGCAGCAGCATCCCACAGACCTGGCTTGAGTTCCCAAAGAATGCTGTGCTTTCCAGAGGGGATGCCCCAGAAAAAGAGGATTTCGCTCTATGCGGGTTTTCATACAACGTACTGTGGAGACTAGCACAGCCAAGCTGTAGGAGCATCCCACAGACCTGACTCTGAGTTTCCAAGGAAAGCTGTGCTTTCCCAGAGGAGATGCCCCGGAAAAGGGGATTTCGCACTATGCGGGTTTTATACAAGGAGCTGTGGAGAGTAGCACAGGCAAGCATTAGCAGCATCCCACAGACCCGACTCTGAGACTCCAAGGAAAGCTGTGCTTTCCCAGAGGGGATGCCCTGAAAAGAGGATTTCGCTCTATGGGGGTTTTATACAAGGAGCTGTGGAGACTAGCTCAGGCAAGCAGCAGCAGCATCCCACAGACCCGACTCTGAGTTTCCAAGGAAAGCTGTGCTTTCCCAGACGGGTTGCCTCGGAAAAGAGGATTTCGCTCTATGCGGGATTTATACATGGAGCTGTGGAGACTAGCTCAGGCAAGCATTTGCAGCATCCAAGAGAAGAGACTCTGAGTTTCCATGAAAGCTGGGCTTTCACAGTGGGGATGCCCCGGGAAAGATGATTTCACTCTATGCGGGTTCTATACAAGGAGCTGTGGAGACTAGCTCAGGCAAGCAGCAGCAGCATCCCACAGACCCGACTCTGAGTTCCCAAAGAATGCAGTGCTTTCCCAGATCGGATACCTGGGCATCGAGGTTTTCATTCTATGCGGATTTCTCCCACCATGCTCCGAAAGCTAGCCTAAAAGACAAGCAGCACCAGCAGCCCACAGAACCGACTCTGATTGCCCAGCGACTGCTGTGCTTTCACAGAGGTTTTCAGCATGGCGCGAACCGCACTTCGCTGCTGCTTCCTCAGCAAGGCTGTGGGCGTTTGCTCTGTCGCGTCAGGGAAGAATAGCTGCTGAGAGCTGGTGCCTCTTGGGCCTTGCTTTCTCGGGCTTCATGTTCGTGCCCTGGGTTCCCCCTGCCAAGACGAACGAAGCAGACACAGCCTCGACCCTGCGGCAGCGTGCATGGCCTAGCATGGCACTCTGTTCCATGCCATCTCCGGGCGTGGGCAAGGCCTGCCTTTTAGCTCTGGCATTCAGGTGGACAGGGCACTAGGCCAGTGCCTTTACGAGCCGAGAGGAGACGTGACAGGATCACAGCACACCGCCCACGCCCTGCGATGGGTAGTCATGGATAACTGTCCTCCTTCTCCGGGACACCCCCTGCCTCCGCCAATGCTGCCACATCCTGGAGCAAGATGACATCTGACTGCCCGTTCCACCAGGAGCTGTTTCTGCGAGTTCAGGGCCGGGAGCCTGCTGGTATGCCCACGTCTGCCCTATGGACAGGTGGCCAAGGAGCTGCTCTCCTCTTGGGCCCAGAGACACAGGACAGGCCTGCCTTCTGCCCAGACTCTTTCCTCAGAGTGGAGCAGGCGGGTTTGCCCTAGTCGTCCGCTCGTGTCTCCTTAGCCGCCAGGCTTCATTCTCTCCGCACAGGGAGAGGCAGAAACTTGTCTTGCCACAAGCCCACTGTTCCTGCCAGGGCAGGCTCTCCTGCTTCAAGACAGTTTCCAGACAACAAGGCCAATGGCCCCTTCTCTTCATCCCAGAGAGTTTGCTGCACTTTCCCATGATATGCTCCTCGAGAGCCCAGTGACAGACGTGTCCCTTTCCTTAAGCCTCTTTGGACAGGTGCAAGCACGATTCTCCCTCAGACAGCGGGTTTACAGGGTCATAATCATTTCGCTCCATGAGGGTTTATTACAACGTGCTGTGAGGACTAGCTCAGTAAAGCATTAGCAGCATCCCACAGACCCGACTCTGAGTTTCCAAAGAAAGCTGTGCTTTCCCAGACGGGTTGCCCCGGAAAAAGAGGATTTCGCTCTATGCGGGATTTATACATGGAGCTGTGGAGACTAGCTCAGGCAAGCATTTGCAGCATCCAAGAGAAGAGACTCTGAGTTTCCATGAAAGCTGGGCTTTCACAGTGGGGATGCCCCGGGAAAGATGATTTCGCTCTATGCGGGTTCTATACAAGGAGCTGTGGAGACTAGCTCAGGCAAGCAGCAGCAGCATCCCACAGACCCGACTCTGAGTTCACAAAGAATGCTGTGTTTTGCCAGAAGGAAAGCCTGGGCAAAGAGGCTTTTGCTTTATGTGGGTTTCTCCCACCGTTCTACAAATACTAGGATAAGGCAAGCAGCACCAGCAGCCCACAGAACCGACTCTGATTCCGAGAGACTGCTGTGTTTTCCCAGAGGTTTTCACCATGGCGCGAACCGCACATGGCTGCTCCTTCCTCAGCAAGGCTGTGGGCGTTCGCTCTGTCGCGTCAGGAGAGAATAGCTGCGGGAGAGCTGGTGCCTTCTGGGCCTTGTTTCCTGGGCTTCATGTGCGCGCCCTGGGTTCACCCTGCCATGCTGAACTAAGCAGACATAGCCTCGACCCTTCAGCAGAGTGCGTGGCCTAGGATGGCACTCTGCTCCAATGCCATCTCCGGGCGTGGTCAAGGCCTGCCCTTTTGCTCTGGCGTTCAGTTGGACAGGGCACTAGGCCAGTGCCTTCCCCAGCGAGAGGTGACATGACATGTTCACAGCACACCATACACGCCCTGTGATGGGGAGTAATAGGTAACTGTCCTGCTTCACCGAGTCACACCCTGCCTCCGCCAATGCTGCCACATCCTGGAGCAAGATGTCATCTGACTGCCCGTTCCTCCAGGAGCTGTTTCTGCGAGTACAGGGCCGGGCCCCTGCTGGTATGCCCACTTCTGCCATATGGGCTGGTGGCCAAGGAGCTGCTGTCCCCTTCGGTCCAGAGGCACAGGACAGGCCTGCCTTCTGCCCAGACACTTTGCTCAGAGTGGAGCAGGCGCGTCTGCCCTAGTCGTCCGCTCTTGTCTCCTTAGCAGCCAGGATTCATTCTCTCCGCACAGGGAGAGGGGCACACTTGTCTTGCCACAGGCCCGCTGTTCCTGCTTGGGCAGGCTCTACTGCTACACGACCGTATCCCGACAGCAAGGCCAATGGCTCCTTCTCTTCATTCCCGAGCAGTGTGCTGCACTTTCCCATGACATGTCCTCGGGAGCGCAGTGACAGACGTGTCCCTTTCCTTAAGCCCCTTTCCACAGGCGCAAGCACGTTTCTCCCTCAGAGAGAGGGGATGCCCGGTCAAAGATCATTTCGCTCCATGAGGGTATATTACAACGTGCAGTGGAGAATAGCTCAGGCAAGCAGCAGCAGCATCCCACAGACCTGGCTTGAGTTCCCAAAGAATGCTGTGCTTTCCAGAGGGGATGCCCCAGAAAAAGAGGATTTCGCTCTATGCGGGTTTTCATACAACGTACTGTGGAGACTAGCACAGCCAAGCTGTAGGAGCATCCCACAGACCTGACTCTGAGTTTCCAAGGAAAGCTGTGCTTTCCCAGAGGAGATGCCCCGGAAAAGGGGATTTCGCACTATGCGGGTTTTATACAAGGAGCTGTGGAGAGTAGCACAGGCAAGCATTAGCAGCATCCCACAGACCCGACTCTGAGACTCCAAGGAAAGCTGTGCTTTCCCAGAGGGGATGCCCTGAAAAGAGGATTTCGCTCTATGGGGGTTTTATACAAGGAGCTGTGGAGACTAGCTCAGGCAAGCAGCAGCAGCATCCCACAGACCCGACTCTGAGTTTCCAAGGAAAGCTGTGCTTTCCCAGACGGGTTGCCTCGGAAAAGAGGATTTCGCTCTATGCGGGATTTATACATGGAGCTGTGGAGACTAGCTCAGGCAAGCATTTGCAGCATCCAAGAGAAGAGACTCTGAGTTTCCATGAAAGCTGGGCTTTCACAGTGGGGATGCCCCGGGAAAGATGATTTCACTCTATGCGGGTTCTATACAAGGAGCTGTGGAGACTAGCTCAGGCAAGCAGCAGCAGCATCCCACAGACCCGACTCTGAGTTCCCAAAGAATGCAGTGCTTTCCCAGATCGGATACCTGGGCATCGAGGTTTTCATTCTATGCGGATTTCTCCCACCATGCTCCGAAAGCTAGCCTAAAAGACAAGCAGCACCAGCAGCCCACAGAACCGACTCTGATTGCCCAGCGACTGCTGTGCTTTCACAGAGGTTTTCAGCATGGCGCGAACCGCACTTCGCTGCTGCTTCCTCAGCAAGGCTGTGGGCGTTTGCTCTGTCGCGTCAGGGAAGAATAGCTGCTGAGAGCTGGTGCCTCTTGGGCCTTGCTTTCCCGGGCTTCATGTTCGTGCCCTGGGTTCACCCTGCCAAGACGAACGAAGCAGACACAGCCTCGACCCTGCGGCAGCGTGCATGGCCTAGCATGGCACTCTGTTCCATGCCATCTCCGGGCGTGGGCAAGGCCTGCCTTTTAGCTCTGGCATTCAGGTGGACAGGGCACTAGGCCAGTGCCTTTACGAGCCGAGAGGAGACGTGACAGGATCACAGCACACCGCCCACGCCCTGCGATGGGTAGTCATGGATAACTGTCCTCCTTCTCCGGGACACCCCCTGCCTCCGCCAATGCTGCCACATCCTGGAGCAAGATGACATCTGACTGCCCGTTCCACCAGGAGCTGTTTCTGCGAGTTCAGGGCCGGGAGCCTGCTGGTATGCCCACGTCTGCCCTATGGACAGGTGGCCAAGGAGCTGCTCTCCTCTTGGGCCCAGAGACACAGGACAGGCCTGCCTTCTGCCCAGACTCTTTCCTCAGAGTGGAGCAGGCGGGTTTGCCCTAGTCGTCCGCTCGTGTCTCCTTAGCCGCCAGGCTTCATTCTCTCCGCACAGGGAGAGGCAGAAACTTGTCTTGCCACAAGCCCACTGTTCCTGCCAGGGCAGGCTCTCCTGCTTCAAGACAGTTTCCAGACAACAAGGCCAATGGCCCCTTCTCTTCATCCCAGAGAGTTTGCTGCACTTTCCCATGATATGCTCCTCGAGAGCCCAGTGACAGACGTGTCCCTTTCCTTAAGCCTCTTTGGACAGGTGCAAGCACGATTCTCCCTCAGACAGCGGGTTTACAGGGTCATAATCATTTCGCTCCATGAGGGTTTATTACAACGTGCTGTGAGGACTAGCTCAGTAAAGCATTAGCAGCATCCCACAGACCCGACTCTGAGTTTCCAAAGAAAGCTGTGCTTTCCCAGACGGGTTGCCCCGGAAAAAGAGGATTTCGCTCTATGCGGGATTTATACATGGAGCTGTGGAGACTAGCTCAGGCAAGCATTTGCAGCATCCAAGAGAAGAGACTCTGAGTTTCCATGAAAGCTGGGCTTTCACAGTGGGGATGCCCCGGGAAAGATGATTTCGCTCTATGCGGGTTCTATACAAGGAGCTGTGGAGACTAGCTCAGGCAAGCAGCAGCAGCATCCCACAGACCCGACTCTGAGTTCACAAAGAATGCTGTGTTTTGCCAGAAGGAAAGCCTGGGCAAAGAGGCTTTTGCTTTATGTGGGTTTCTCCCACCGTTCTACAAATACTAGGATAAGGCAAGCAGCACCAGCAGCCCACAGAACCGACTCTGATTCCGAGAGACTGCTGTGTTTTCCCAGAGGTTTTCACCATGGCGCGAACCGCACATGGCTGCTCCTTCCTCAGCAAGGCTGTGGGCGTTCGCTCTGTCGCGTCAGGAGAGAATAGCTGCGGGAGAGCTGGTGCCTTCTGGGCCTTGTTTCCTGGGCTTCATGTGCGCGCCCTGGGTTCACCCTGCCATGCTGAACTAAGCAGACATAGCCTCGACCCTTCAGCAGAGTGCGTGGCCTAGGATGGCACTCTGCTCCAATGCCATCTCCGGGCGTGGTCAAGGCCTGCCCTTTTGCTCTGGCGTTCAGTTGGACAGGGCACTAGGCCAGTGCCTTCCCCAGCGAGAGGTGACATGACATGTTCACAGCACACCATACACGCCCTGTGATGGGGAGTAATAGGTAACTGTCCTGCTTCACCGAGTCACACCCTGCCTCCGCCAATGCTGCCACATCCTGGAGCAAGATGTCATCTGACTGCCCGTTCCTCCAGGAGCTGTTTCTGCGAGTACAGGGCCGGGCCCCTGCTGGTATGCCCACTTCTGCCATATGGGCTGGTGGCCAAGGAGCTGCTGTCCCCTTCGGTCCAGAGGCACAGGACAGGCCTGCCTTCTGCCCAGACACTTTGCTCAGAGTGGAGCAGGCGCGTCTGCCCTAGTCGTCCGCTCTTGTCTCCTTAGCAGCCAGGATTCATTCTCTCCGCACAGGGAGAGGGGCACACTTGTCTTGCCACAGGCCCGCTGTTCCTGCTTGGGCAGGCTCTACTGCTACACGACCGTATCCCGACAGCAAGGCCAATGGCTCCTTCTCTTCATTCCCGAGCAGTGTGCTGCACTTTCCCATGACATGTCCTCGGGAGCGCAGTGACAGACGTGTCCCTTTCCTTAAGCCCCTTTCCACAGGCGCAAGCACGTTTCTCCCTCAGAGAGAGGGGATGCCCGGTCAAAGATCATTTCGCTCCATGAGGGTATATTACAACGTGCAGTGGAGAATAGCTCAGGCAAGCAGCAGCAGCATCCCACAGACCTGGCTTGAGTTCCCAAAGAATGCTGTGCTTTCCAGAGGGGATGCCCCAGAAAAAGAGGATTTCGCTCTATGCGGGTTTTCATACAACGTACTGTGGAGACTAGCACAGCCAAGCTGTAGGAGCATCCCACAGACCTGACTCTGAGTTTCCAAGGAAAGCTGTGCTTTCCCAGAGGAGATGCCCCGGAAAAGGGGATTTCGCACTATGCGGGTTTTATACAAGGAGCTGTGGAGAGTAGCACAGGCAAGCATTAGCAGCATCCCACAGACCCGACTCTGAGACTCCAAGGAAAGCTGTGCTTTCCCAGAGGGGATGCCCTGAAAAGAGGATTTCGCTCTATGGGGGTTTTATACAAGGAGCTGTGGAGACTAGCTCAGGCAAGCAGCAGCAGCATCCCACAGACCCGACTCTGAGTTTCCAAGGAAAGCTGTGCTTTCCCAGACGGGTTGCCTCGGAAAAGAGGATTTCGCTCTATGCGGGATTTATACATGGAGCTGTGGAGACTAGCTCAGGCAAGCATTTGCAGCATCCAAGAGAAGAGACTCTGAGTTTCCATGAAAGCTGGGCTTTCACAGTGGGGATGCCCCGGGAAAGATGATTTCACTCTATGCGGGTTCTATACAAGGAGCTGTGGAGACTAGCTCAGGCAAGCAGCAGCAGCATCCCACAGACCCGACTCTGAGTTCCCAAAGAATGCAGTGCTTTCCCAGATCGGATACCTGGGCATCGAGGTTTTCATTCTATGCGGATTTCTCCCACCATGCTCCGAAAGCTAGCCTAAAAGACAAGCAGCACCAGCAGCCCACAGAACCGACTCTGATTGCCCAGCGACTGCTGTGCTTTCACAGAGGTTTTCAGCATGGCGCGAACCGCACTTCGCTGCTGCTTCCTCAGCAAGGCTGTGGGCGTTTGCTCTGTCGCGTCAGGGAAGAATAGCTGCTGAGAGCTGGTGCCTCTTGGGCCTTGCTTTCTCGGGCTTCATGTTCGTGCCCTGGGTTCCCCCTGCCAAGACGAACGAAGCAGACACAGCCTCGACCCTGCGGCAGCGTGCATGGCCTAGCATGGCACTCTGTTCCATGCCATCTCCGGGCGTGGGCAAGGCCTGCCTTTTAGCTCTGGCATTCAGGTGGACAGGGCACTAGGCCAGTGCCTTTACGAGCCGAGAGGAGACGTGACAGGATCACAGCACACCGCCCACGCCCTGCGATGGGTAGTCATGGATAACTGTCCTCCTTCTCCGGGACACCCCCTGCCTCCGCCAATGCTGCCACATCCTGGAGCAAGATGACATCTGACTGCCCGTTCCACCAGGAGCTGTTTCTGCGAGTTCAGGGCCGGGAGCCTGCTGGTATGCCCACGTCTGCCCTATGGACAGGTGGCCAAGGAGCTGCTCTCCTCTTGGGCCCAGAGACACAGGACAGGCCTGCCTTCTGCCCAGACTCTTTCCTCAGAGTGGAGCAGGCGGGTTTGCCCTAGTCGTCCGCTCGTGTCTCCTTAGCCGCCAGGCTTCATTCTCTCCGCACAGGGAGAGGCAGAAACTTGTCTTGCCACAAGCCCACTGTTCCTGCCAGGGCAGGCTCTCCTGCTTCAAGACAGTTTCCAGACAACAAGGCCAATGGCCCCTTCTCTTCATCCCAGAGAGTTTGCTGCACTTTCCCATGATATGCTCCTCGAGAGCCCAGTGACAGACGTGTCCCTTTCCTTAAGCCTCTTTGGACAGGTGCAAGCACGATTCTCCCTCAGACAGCGGGTTTACAGGGTCATAATCATTTCGCTCCATGAGGGTTTATTACAACGTGCTGTGAGGACTAGCTCAGTAAAGCATTAGCAGCATCCCACAGACCCGACTCTGAGTTTCCAAAGAAAGCTGTGCTTTCCCAGACGGGTTGCCCCGGAAAAAGAGGATTTCGCTCTATGCGGGATTTATACATGGAGCTGTGGAGACTAGCTCAGGCAAGCAGCAGCAGCATCCAAGAGAAGAGACTCTGAGTTTCCATGAAAGCTGGGCTTTCACAGTGGGGATGCCCCGGGAAAGATGATTTCGCTCTATGCGGGTTCTATACAAGGAGCTGTGGAGACTAGCTCAGGCAAGCAGCAGCAGCATCCCACAGACCCGACTCTGAGTTCACAAAGAATGCTGTGTTTTGCCAGAAGGAAAGCCTGGGCAAAGAGGCTTTTGCTTTATGTGGGTTTCTCCCACCGTTCTACAAATACTAGGATAAGGCAAGCAGCACCAGCAGCCCACAGAACCGACTCTGATTCCGAGAGACTGCTGTGTTTTCCCAGAGGTTTTCACCATGGCGCGAACCGCACATGGCTGCTCCTTCCTCAGCAAGGCTGTGGGCGTTCGCTCTGTCGCGTCAGGAGAGAATAGCTGCGGGAGAGCTGGTGCCTTCTGGGCCTTGTTTCCTGGGCTTCATGTGCGCGCCCTGGGTTCACCCTGCCATGCTGAACTAAGCAGACATAGCCCTCGACCCTTCAGCAGAGTGCGTGGCCTAGGATGGCACTCTGCTCCAATGCCATCTCCGGGCGTGGTCAAGGCCTGCCCTTTTGCTCTGGCGTTCAGTTGGACAGGGCACTAGGCCAGTGCCTTCCCAGCGAGAGGTGACATGACATGTTCACAGCACACCATACACGCCCTGTGATGGGGAGTAATAGGTAACTGTCCTGCTTCACCGAGTCACACCCTGCCTCCGCCAATGCTGCCACATCCTGGAGCAAGATGTCATCTGACTGCCCGTTCCTCCAGGAGCTGTTTCTGCGAGTACAGGGCCGGGCCCCTGCTGGTATGCCCACTTCTGCCATATGGGCTGGTGGCCAAGGAGCTGCTGTCCCCTTCGGTCCAGAGGCACAGGACAGGCCTGCCTTCTGCCCAGACACTTTGCTCAGAGTGGAGCAGGCGCGTCTGCCCTAGTCGTCCGCTCTTGTCTCCTTAGCAGCCAGGATTCATTCTCTCCGCACAGGGAGAGGGGCACACTTGTCTTGCCACAGGCCCGCTGTTCCTGCTTGGGCAGGCTCTACTGCTACACGACCGTATCCCGACAGCAAGGCCAATGGCTCCTTCTCTTCATTCCCGAGCAGTGTGCTGCACTTTCCCATGACAATGTCCTCGGGAGCGCAGTGACAGACGTGTCCCTTTCCTTAAGCCCCTTTCCACAGGCGCAAGCACGTTTCTCCCTCAGAGAGAGGGGATGCCCGGTCAAAGATCATTTCGCTCCATGAGGGTATATTACAACGTGCAGTGGAGAATAGCTCAGGCAAGCAGCAGCAGCATCCCACAGACCTGGCTTGAGTTCCCAAAGAATGCTGTGCTTTCCAGAGGGGATGCCCCAGAAAAAGAGGATTTCGCTCTATGCGGGTTTTCATACAACGTACTGTGGAGACTAGCACAGCCAAGCTGTAGGAGCATCCCACAGACCTGACTCTGAGTTTCCAAGGAAAGCTGTGCTTTCCCAGAGGAGATGCCCCCGGAAAAGGGGATTTCGCACTATGCGGGTTTTATACAAGGAGCTGTGGGAGAGTAGCACAGGCAAGCATTAGCAGCATCCCACAGACCCGACTCTGAGACTCCAAGGAAAGCTGTGCTTTCCCAGAGGGGATGCCCTGAAAAGAGGATTTCGCTCTATGGGGGTTTTATACAAGGAGCTGTGGAGACTAGCTCAGGCAAGCAGCAGCAGCATCCCACAGACCCGACTCTGAGTTTCCAAGGAAAGCTGTGCTTTCCCAGACGGGTTGCCTCGGAAAAGAGGATTTCGCTCTATGCGGGATTTATACATGGAGCTGTGGAGACTAGCTCAGGCAAGCATTTGCAGCATCCAAGAGAAGAGACTCTGAGTTTCCATGAAAGCTGGGCTTTCACAGTGGGGATGCCCCGGGAAAGATGATTTCACTCTATGCGGGTTCTATACAAGGAGCTGTGGAGACTAGCTCAGGCAAGCAGCAGCAGCATCCCACAGACCCGACTCTGAGTTCCCAAAGAATGCAGTGCTTTCCCAGATCGGATACCTGGGCATCGAGGTTTTCATTCTATGCGGATTTCTCCCACCATGCTCCGAAAGCTAGCCTAAAAGACAAGCAGCACCAGCAGCCCACAGAACCGACTCTGATTGCCCAGCGACTGCTGTGCTTTCACAGAGGTTTTCAGCATGGCGCGAACCGCACTTCGCTGCTGCTTCCTCAGCAAGGCTGTGGGCGTTTGCTCTGTCGCGTCAGGGAAGAATAGCTGCTGAGGAGCTGGTGCCTCTTGGGCCTTGCTTTCCCGGGCTTCATGTTCGTGCCCTGGGTTCACCCTGCCAAGACGAACGAAGCAGACACAGCCTCGACCCTGCGGCAGCGTGCATGGCCCTAGCATGGCACTCTGTTCCATGCCATCTCCGGGCGTGGGCAAGGCCTGCCTTTTAGCTCTGGCATTCAGGTGGACAGGGCACTAGGCCAGTGCCTTTACGAGCCGAGAGGAGACGTGACAGGATCACAGCACACCGCCCACGCCCTGCGATGGGTAGTCATGGATAACTGTCCTCCTTCTCCGGGACACCCCCTGCCTCCGCCAATGCTGCCACATCCTGGAGCAAGATGACATCTGACTGCCCGTTCCACCAGGAGCTGTTTCTGCGAGTTCAGGGCCGGGAGCCTGCTGGTATGCCCACGTCTGCCCTATGGACAGGTGGCCAAGGAGCTGCTCTCCTCTTGGGCCCAGAGACACAGGACAGGCCTGCCTTCTGCCCAGACTCTTTCCTCAGAGTGGAGCAGGCGGGTTTGCCCTAGTCGTCCGCTCGTGTCTCCTTAGCCGCCAGGCTTCATTCTCTCCGCACAGGGAGAGGCAGAAACTTGTCTTGCCACAAGCCCACTGTTCCTGCCAGGGCAGGCTCTCCTGCTTCAAGACAGTTTCCAGACAACAAGGCCAATGGCCCCTTCTCTTCATCCCAGAGAGTTTGCTGCACTTTCCCATGATATGCTCCTCGAGAGCCCAGTGACAGACGTGTCCCTTTCCTTAAGCCTCTTTGGACAGGTGCAAGCACGATTCTCCCTCAGACAGCGGGTTTACAGGGGTCATAATCATTTCGCTCCATGAGGGTTTATTACAACGTGCTGTGAGACTAGCTCAGTAAAGCATTAGCAGCATCCCACAGACCCGACTCTGAGTTTCCAAAGAAAGCTGTGCTTTCCCAGACGGGTTTGCCCCGGAAAAAGAGGATTTCGCTCTATGCGGGATTTATACATGGAGCTGTGGAGACTAGCTCAGGCAAGCATTTGCAGCATCCAAGAGAAGAGACTCTGAGTTTCCATGAAAGCTGGGCTTTCACAGTGGGGATGCCCCGGGAAAGATGATTTCGCTCTATGCGGGTTCTATACAAGGAGCTGTGGAGACTAGCTCAGGCAAGCAGCAGCAGCATCCCACAGACCCGACTCTGAGTTCACAAAGAATGCTGTGTTTTGCCAGAAGGAAAGCCTGGGCAAAGAGGCTTTTGCTTTATGTGGGTTTCTCCCACCGTTCTACAAATACTAGGATAAGGCAAGCAGCACCAGCAGCCCACAGAACCGACTCTGATTCCGAGAGACTGCTGTGTTTTTCCCAGAGGTTTTCACCATGGCGCGAACCGCACATGGCTGCTCCTTCCTCAGCAAGGCTGTGGGCGTTCGCTCTGTCGCGTCAGGAGAGAATAGCTGCGGGAGAGCTGGTGCCTTCTGGGCCTTGTTTCCTGGGCTTCATGTGCGCGCCCTGGGTTCACCCTGCCATGCTGAACTAAGCAGACATAGCCTCGACCCTTCAGCAGAGTGCGTGGCCTAGGATGGCACTCTGCTCCAATGCCATCTCCGGGCGTGGTCAAGGCCTGCCCTTTTGCTCTGGCGTTCAGTTGGACAGGGCACTAGGCCAGTGCCTTCCCCAGCGAGAGGTGACATGACATGTTCACAGCACACCATACACGCCCTGTGATGGGGAGTAATAGGTAACTGTCCTGCTTCACCGAGTCACACCCTGCCTCCGCCAATGCTGCCACATCCTGGAGCAAGATGTCATCTGACTGCCCGTTCCTCCAGGAGCTGTTTCTGCGAGTACAGGGCCGGGCCCCTGCTGGTATGCCCACTTCTGCCATATGGGCTGGTGGCCAAGGAGCTGCTGTCCCCTTCGGTCCAGAGGCACAGGACAGGCCTGCCTTCTGCCCAGACACTTTGCTCAGAGTGGAGCAGGCGCGTCTGCCCTAGTCGTCCGCTCTTGTCTCCTTAGCAGCCAGGATTCATTCTCTCCGCACAGGGAGAGGGGCACACTTGTCTTGCCACAGGCCCGCTGTTCCTGCTTGGGCAGGCTCTACTGCTACACGACCGTATCCCGACAGCAAGGCCAATGGCTCCTTCTCTTCATTCCCGAGCAGTGTGCTGCACTTTCCCATGACATGTCCTCGGGAGCGCAGTGACAGACGTGTCCCTTTCCTTAAGCCCCTTTCCACAGGCGCAAGCACGTTTCTCCCTCAGAGAGAGGGGATGCCCGGTCAAAGATCATTTCGCTCCATGAGGGTATATTACAACGTGCAGTGGAGAATAGCTCAGGCAAGCAGCAGCAGCATCCCACAGACCTGGCTTGAGTTCCCAAAGAATGCTGTGCTTTCCAGAGGGGATGCCCCAGAAAAAGAGGATTTCGCTCTATGCGGGTTTTCATACAACGTACTGTGGAGACTAGCACAGCCAAGCTGTAGGAGCATCCCACAGACCTGACTCTGAGTTTCCAAGGAAAGCTGTGCTTTCCCAGAGGAGATGCCCCGGAAAAGGGGATTTCGCACTATGCGGGTTTTATACAAGGAGCTGTGGAGAGTAGCACAGGCAAGCATTAGCAGCATCCCACAGACCCGACTCTGAGACTCCAAGGAAAGCTGTGCTTTCCCAGAGGGGATGCCCTGAAAAGAGGATTTCGCTCTATGGGGGTTTTATACAAGGAGCTGTGGAGACTAGCTCAGGCAAGCAGCAGCAGCATCCCACAGACCCGACTCTGAGTTTCCAAGGAAAGCTGTGCTTTCCCAGACGGGTTGCCTCGGAAAAGAGGATTTCGCTCTATGCGGGATTTATACATGGAGCTGTGGAGACTAGCTCAGGCAAGCATTTGCAGCATCCAAGAGAAGAGACTCTGAGTTTCCATGAAAGCTGGGCTTTCACAGTGGGGATGCCCCGGGAAAGATGATTTCACTCTATGCGGGTTCTATACAAGGAGCTGTGGAGACTAGCTCAGGCAAGCAGCAGCAGCATCCCACAGACCCGACTCTGAGTTCCCAAAGAATGCAGTGCTTTCCCAGATCGGATACCTGGGCATCGAGGTTTTCATTCTATGCGGATTTCTCCCACCATGCTCCGAAAGCTAGCCTAAAAGACAAGCAGCACCAGCAGCCCACAGAACCGACTCTGATTGCCCAGCGACTGCTGTGCTTTCACAGAGGTTTTCAGCATGGCGCGAACCGCACTTCGCTGCTGCTTCCTCAGCAAGGCTGTGGGCGTTTGCTCTGTCGCGTCAGGGAAGAATAGCTGCTGAGAGCTGGTGCCTCTTGGGCCTTGCTTTCTCGGGCTTCATGTTCGTGCCCTGGGTTCCCCCTGCCAAGACGAACGAAGCAGACACAGCCTCGACCCTGCGGCAGCGTGCATGGCCTAGCATGGCACTCTGTTCCATGCCATCTCCGGGCGTGGGCAAGGCCTGCCTTTTAGCTCTGGCATTCAGGTGGACAGGGCACTAGGCCAGTGCCTTTACGAGCCGAGAGGAGACGTGACAGGATCACAGCACACCGCCCACGCCCTGCGATGGGTAGTCATGCCACATGTCTGCCGGTGGCCCTGGGCACTTCGCTCATCGCAGTGAACCACACCGCCCCCTCCACCCAGGCTTTCAAAGCCTCTTTCTTCGTTCCTGGCTTTCATGTCTGTACGAACATGAGCCAGATCTAACTCATCTTCGACAGACAATTCTGACTCACCCCGTGTCAGAATTTTATTAGTGACTATGATAGAGTAAGATAGCAATGCTCCAACAAACGGACTATTTCCTCCCACGTGACCTCAACAGTCTTATACATTTTCTTAGCGAAAAAATCTTGTCTCCTTCCATTAAGCTCATAACGTGGTCTAATAGTATACATGTGCCTTCGTTAAATGCGAAGCGATACTGAGGTCCTTTTTTTTTTTTTTTTTAATTTTACAAGGTAAAGTCAGTGAACACATCTAACTTGACGAATACGTCTCTAAAATGTCAATCCAGGCAAAGCTTTTTCTGCCTACAGTTTGAAGCCTACGTGGTGACATTTTAAAAATGCTTTCAGTCCCTCAGTGAGGCTCTTAGAAGCTAGCCAGGGCTTACTACGTGCCAGGCACTGTGTCAGGTGTTGGAGCTAAACAGACTGGAGAGCTTGGAGCCTGGCTGGGGAGGGACATCCTTGACACAACCACAGCTAGAAACGGAGGCCAGTGCTAGAAAAGAGAGAGCAGGCTGCATGGAGAGTGTGTACCATGGGGCTTGTGAGCTCACGAATAAGTGGGAGTAACTGGAGTGGGGAGACGGGGGAGAGGAAGAGGGTCTTCCCATCAATGGGAATCACCTGTGCTTGGAGGCAGGCGCCATGAGGGGTCTCCAAAGGAAGAGGGAGGCAGCGTGGTTGAAGGGCAGAGAGACGGGGCAGAACAGGCATCAGTCAGTTGGAGGGGTAGGAAGAGATGGATGG
Organism: Neogale vison; assembly: GCF_020171115.1. NCBI lineage: Eukaryota > Metazoa > Chordata > Mammalia > Carnivora > Mustelidae > Neogale > Neogale vison. Next base: position 155,734,966 of record NC_058096.1, read on the forward strand.
GAGGATTATGGATGCCTTTGGAGGACTGAGAATTTGTTAGAAGATCAGTGCAGATTTCTATGGAGACAAATGCCAGGAACTGATAGGTCTTTGAAAGGTCACTCTGGCTGCCTTTTGGCAAAGGGGTTGGTAAAAGGCACGGGCAGGTGTGAACACACCAGGTGGGAGGTGAGTGCAGGAAATCAGGTGAGGGAGCATGGGAACTTGGTCCAGGGGTGTATAAGGGAAAATAGCCTATAACGAGTTCCACAAATTGGCACCAGCTGTGGCTTCATTACAGCGATGGAAGGGGTAGGTGGGTGTGTCCTGGAGGTTACAGAAATTACATGAGAAAGGGAAGTCATTTTTGATCTTTTTTTCAACTAGAGGAACTCTCACCTTATTGATAGAATTCCAGAGTGGGAACGGATGGACATGAGGACATCTTTGAAATGTCTGAATATGTTCTTCGACATCTTTGCAAGTGACGAGGAGACCTTGACCTTAGGAGGCCTCGGCCCTCTTTGTAGCCAAAAAGATTTCACCTACAGATTTGGGTTCTCCCTTTTAAAGTCAAGGAGACAGTCCTTCCAAAGGACACCTCCTATCATTTTACCCTCTCATCATACCTCACGTGCTGGGATCTCCAAGACCCTCTGTTCCAGGTTGTGAGTATCCACTTTGGCCGGGCTGGTCTTGCCAAGAACACCACCACAGGAAATCTAGAGCCTGTAGTGCTATTAATAACATCATCTAAGACTGTATTTGCTGCCCTCATGGCCTCTTCCCACCATGACTCACTGAAGCTTTTTACACGTTGTATCCATTCAGCTATAGTTCCCAAAGCTCATCTTCTCTAGTGCCATTAATTTTTAGGGGACCAGGCAAACCTTAAACTTGTCCCCCTTAATTGGATCCCTGTGCCCCCACAATCTCTTTGAATGCCTTTCACCATGATCCTTGAATGAGATCTGAGGCCACTGCTGGTACCTAACACTTCTTGGCACCTTGTCTGTTAGGTTCTTGAAAGAGGAGGTGGCTATGGAGGTGAGTGGGGATGGGAGTGGGAGGATTTCTCCCTTCACTTCCCTTTTTGTTTTTTCAAATAATGGGTTTTGAGGGGGAGGGAAAGGTTAACCAGACAATTTATTTTCCATCTCCCATCGATAAAATGTTTACCACTCCCCACTGGAAGAATTTAGATCTTTCTTTTGAATCTCCAGGAAAATCTCCCAAACCCAGCCCACCACCATGTGGATTCAGCCATCTTCTGATTCACCTCCAGATTGTCTCCTCCTAACTGCTCAAGCCACAGGTTAAGGGTGAAATGTTCAATGCCCAAGCAATTAAGTGGGGAACACGTTTATCTAAGCAACTGCATGCAGCTCTGTATCTGCAGATACAGAGGGGTCTCTCCCAAGCCTTTCCAACCTCAGCAAAACAAGAAAAAGCCCCAGCGATCTGGGGTATATATCATTCATTCATTCCTGTGTTCAACACTCATGGCGGATCCCCACCAAGACAGTGGGAGAGCAAGGACGGGAGAAATCCTGGAAGCTGAAGTCTGAGGAGGATTTCAAATTCAAGTCAGAGATGAAAGAAACATCTGGACTCGGTCCTCAGGTACACGCAGTATTCTGAACTGAGGCTAGAACCAGAGACCATTCTAATGAAAGGCCTCTACAGGTGGGCTCTCACAGGTGGGCTCCGACTCGGTTTCGTGTATATTCGTTCATGAAATAGCTCTGCGGGTCAACATGCAGAACAAAACCATTTAATAAAAGTGAAAATGACGAGAGGAAAGGGTCGCGAGAAGGCATGTGAGTGGGGAGAGAGGAAGAGCCAGGGCTGAAAAACCTAGAATCCCTCCCTGTGCTCCTTGCTGCCAGGGAGGTCTGAGGGATAAGTTTCCACCTGGGATCCCAAGTCCAGAACAAAAGCGGCGGGGCCACGGCGCGGGACCAGGGAAGGGGGTCCTCGGCACGCGTGCGTGGGGGTGCCAAACGATGGGGGCTAGCGCGCCCGCTGGCGGGGGGGCACCTCGCGGGCGCCATCCCCCGCCCGACCCGTTCGGACCCGGGTGCGGCGCGGCGTCCGGGGTGGTCCCGGTGCCCCGGGGATCGCGGGAGGCTGGGCCCTGACAGCCCCGCGAGCTCGCGGCCCGCGCTTCCCGCTCCAGGTGAGGGCTGGACGCCGGAGGTCCTCCGGAGAAGCCATGGGGCAGAGAGGGGCAGCCTTCCGCGGGAGCGGGAGGGCGCGGCCTCGGGGGCTGGGCTGGAGCGCGGGAGTGCCCGGGCTGCGAGTCCGGCGGGTCCTGTAGTCCCGACTGGGCCGCAGCACAGCACCGCGGGCTGTGCGCCCCTCCTCCGTCAGCCGCCCCACCTCCTCCCAGACTCTCCACAGCGGCCTCCGGGAGCTCACTTCCCGCTTGGGCAATTAGCAAAGCCCCTTCTCCGCGCCGCCCCCGCCCCCCTCCCTCCTGAGGTGCGGGGCGGGCCAGGACGCTGGGCGAAGCCCCGGTGGGCTGCGAGCGTGGCCAGCGCCCACGCTGGGCAGCCTCCTAGCCTGGCTCCCCGAGCGGGTGTCCGCGAGCGGCCTGGCTGTGAAAAGATCATCAGCCCTAAACCCCGGCTGCACTCTCGGGTCACTTCGCTGGCTTCCTGATTGCGCCCGAAGCCGGGAACCAGCTTCCCCAGCACAGGCCTGGGCTGAGATGCCTGCCCGCGATCTCTTTGAGCAGTCTCCTTGTCTCCAGGCAGGGTCCGCCATTGCATGATGGCACGCACGAACAACTTCGACCTGGATGTTTGGGTTTTTTGTTTGTTTTTTTGGTCATTGGTTATTACATGACCTCCAGGGTACATGCTCCACAAAGGGAGTGAAAAGAGGACGCCTGATATATACGCATCCGGCCGTTCTAGAAAAATAGCTTGAGGTTCTCTTGGAAATGCGGCATTGGTCCTTGCACTACAGTTTAATTGAAGAGGGATTATGCCTTTTTGTTTTTTTGACTGTTTCCTTTGCTGTGCAGAAGCTTTTGATTTTGATGAAGTCCCAAAAGTTTATTTTCGCTTTTGTTTCCTTTGCCTTTGGAGACATATCTTGAAAGAAGTTGCTGTGGCTGATATCAAAGAGATTACTGCCTATGTTCTCCTCTAGGATTCTGATGGATTCCTGTCTCACGTTGAGGTCTTTTATCCATTTTGAGTTTATCTTTATGTACGGTGTAAGAGAATGGTCGAGTTTCATTCTTCTACATATAGCTGTCCAGTTTTCCCAGCACCATTTATTGAAGAGACTGTCTTTTTTCCACTGTATATTTTTTCCTGTTTTGTAGAAGATTAATTGACCATAGAGTTGAGGGTCCATATCTAGGCTCTCTACTCTGTTCCACTGGTCTATGTGTCTGTTTTTATGCCAGTAGCATGCTGTCTTGGTGATCACAGCTTTGTAATAAAGCTTGAAATCAGGTAACGTGATGCCGCCAGCTTTCTTTTTGTTTTTCGACATTTCCTTAGCGATTCGGGGTCTCTTCTGATTCCATACAAATTTTAGGATTATTTGCTCCAGTTCTTTGAAGAATGCCGGTGGAATTTTGATCGGAATGGCATTAAAATATAGATTGCTCTAGGCAGTATAGACATTTTAACAATGTTTATTCTTCCGATCCAAGAGCATGGAATGGTCTTCCATCTACTTGTGTCTTCTTCAATTTCTTTCATGAGTGTTCTGTAGTTCTTCAAGTACAGATCCTTTACCTCTTTGGTTAGGTTTATTCCCAGGTATCTTATGGTTCTTGGTGCTATAGTGAATGGAATCGATTCTCTAATTTCCCTTTCTGTATTTTCATTGTTAGTGTATAAGAAAGCCACTGATTGGGGGACAAGATGGCGAGGTACTAGGAAGAGGCATCTTTTCAGCTGGTACCCCAAAGTGAGCTGATTACCTACCAAAGAACTCTGATCACCCATGAAATCAGCCTGAGATCAGAATTATACACGTCTGGATCTCTACAGGGGCAGAAGACGCCAGTGAGCAGGTAAAGCGGAATGGGAACAGCGGACTGATATCGGAAGATAAACAAAAGGGGGAGGGAGCCACCAGAGGCGACCGGTGCAAAAGTAATACCCCGATACGAGCGAGAGTGCCCTGCGTCTGGGGACCAGCATTAACTTGGAGACTGGTTGAAAGCACTCCAAAAGAGCAAAGGATCGCGGGGGCAAATTGTGGGAATCGGGGCGGCTAGGGACAGGGGCTTAAGTCCCCGGTCCCAGACGGCCGCCCCGGCGCGGAGGCAGAGAGAGTGCGGTGGAGAAACCGGCTCCTGGTCCCTAAGCCGCCAGCGCGCCCCAGAGCGCGGGGGTTCCGGCTCCTGTGAGGGGATGGGAGCTGCGCCAGTCTGCAGAACGCGCACTAGCCCTACCACAAAGCTTGAGATGCGCGCGCACGTCCCTCCAGCTCTCCTGGGTTTCTAAGGCCCGGGGGCGCTTCTTGACCCGCGCCATTGTTTCAAAGTCTAAGCCGCGCGTGCGCGCGAAACTCTTCCCCGGACAGAGGCGCGCAAAAGCCCAGCCTGCGGCTTACGGACCAGCGCCCCGTTCTCAGTGCCCCAGACGTGCGCCCGACCCACAGCCGCCTCTGAAAAGAGGTGCGCAAAAGCCGGGCACTCCCAGCCCGGGCCGGCGGCAAAATCTCAGTGTGCGATCCCTGCTTGGAGCCTCTCTGGTGGTCAGGAGCTCCCAGACAGCCAACACTGCCTTGGCTTTGGGGACGAGCAAAAGATCCTGCGCCCCCAGGGTCTTTAACTTGGAACCTGCACTGCCAGCGTCCAAGGGGGAATTTATTCAGCTTCTGCACCCAGACTGAGGCTTCTCTCTGAGACGGAGATCAGGAAGTGTTCCAGGGTGCACCTTGACTGCACCAGAGTTGATACATCCAGCTACATCTGTTCAGTCTTCTCCCACCAAAATGACTAGGAGGAGGAATGCCCAACAGAAGAAAAATACAGAGGATGGACCTTCTGCAATAGAGCTAACGGCTATCAACATAGACAGTATGTCGGAAAGAGAATTCAGGCTAACAATTATGCAGGCAATAGCTAGGTTGGAGAAAGCCATGGATGACCAAACAGAATTGATTAGGGCCGAACTGAAAGCGACCAGACAGGATGTTCACAATGTTAGGGCGGAGCTTAAAGCTACCAGGGAGGAGGTCCACAATGCTCTCAATGAGTTCCAATCCAATCTAAACTCTCTAAACCTAGGGTAACTGAGACAGAAGATAGAATTAGTGATCTGGAAGACAAACAGATAGAGAGAAAGGATCAGGAGGAAGCCTGGAATAAACAGCTTAGATCCCACGAAAGCAGAATTAGGGAAATAAATGATGCCATGAAGCGTTCCAACGTCAGAATTACTGGAATTCCTGAAGGGGAGGAGAAAGAAAGAAGTCTAGAAGATATCGTGGAACAAGACCTTCATGAAAATTTTCCGAATCTCGCGAATGAAACCAGCGTTCATGTACTAGAGGCTGAACGGTCTCCACCCAAGATTATACACTCCAAAAAAACATCACGACACCTGACAGTCAAATTGAGAAATTATAATTGTAGGTATAATCTCTTGAAAGCTGCCAGAGCAAAGAGGCTCCTTACTTACAGAGGGAAGCCCATCAGAATAACGTCAGACCTGTCCACAGAGACCTGGCAAGCCAGAAGAGGCTGGCAGGATATATTCAGGGCACTAAATGAGAAGAACATGCAGCCAAGAATACTTTATCCAGCAAGACTGACATTCAAAATGGATGGAGAGATAAAGAGTTTCCAAGACAGGCAAGGCTTAAAAGACTATGCAACCACCAAGCCAACACTGCAGGAAATATTAAGGGGGGTTCTATAAAAGAGGAAAAATCCCAAGAATAGCATTGAACAGAAATATAGAGACAGTCTACAGAAAGAAAGACTTCAAAGGTAACTCGATGTCAATAAAAATGTATCTATCAATAATCACTCTCAATGTGAATGGCCTAAATGCACCCATAAAACGGCACAGGGTTGCAGATTGGATAAAACGACAGGACCCATCCATATGTTGTCTACAAGAGACCCATTTTGAACCTAAAGATACACGCAGACTGAAAGTGAAGGGGTGGAGAAGCATCTTTCATGCCAATGGGACTCAAAAGAAGGCTGGGGTAGCGATTCTCATATCAGATAAATTAGACTTCAAACTAAAGACTGTAGTCAGAGATACAGAAGGACACTACATAATCCTTAAGGGGACTATCCACCAAGATGATCTAACAATTGTAAATATCTATGCTCCCAATATGGGAGCAGCCAATTACTTAAGAAAACTGTTAATCAAGATAAAGAGTCATATTGATATGAATACACTAATCGTAGGAGATCTTAACACGCCTCTTTCAGAATTAGACAGATCATCGAAGCAGAAAATCAATAAAGAAACAAGAGCATTGAATGACACATTGGACCAGATGGACCTCATAGATATATACAGAACATTCCACCCTAAAACAGCAGGATACTCAATCTTCTCAAGTGCACACGGAACCTTCTCCAGAATAGACCACATACTGGGTCACAAATCAGGACTCAGCCGATACCAAAAGACTGAGATGATTCCCTGCATATTCTCAGATCACAATGCTTTGAAACTGGAGCTCAATCACAAGGAAAAGTTCCGAAGGAACTCAAACACCGGGAAGCTAAAGACCACCTTGCTTAAGAATGCTTGGATCAACCAGGAGATCAAAGAAGAACTGAAACAATTCATGGAAACCAATGAGAATGAAGACACTTCGGTCCAAAACCTATGGGATACAGCAAAGGCGGTCCTAAGGGGAAAATATATAGCCATCCAAGCCTTGCTCAAAAAAATTGAAAAATCCAGAACACACCAGCTGTCTCTACACCTTAAAGAACTGGAGGATCAACAACAAATCAAACCAACTCCACACATAAGAAGGGAAATCATCAAGATTAGAGCTGAGATCAATGAGGGAGAAACCAGAGATACAGTAGAACGTATCAATGAAACTAGAAGCTGGTTTTTTGAAAGAATCAATAAGATCGATAAGCCACTGGCTACACTAATCCGAAAGAAAAGAGAGAAATCCCAAATTCATAAAATTAGGAATGAAAAGGGAGAGATCACAACTAACGCCAAGGAAGTAGAAACAATCATCAGAAGTTATTACGAACAGTTATATGCCAATAAGCTTAGCAACCTAGATGAAATAGATGCATTCCTGGAAAAATATAAACTACCAAAATTGAACCAGGAAGAAATCGACAACCTGAATAGACCGATATCTAATAACGAGATTGAATCAGTGATCAAAAACCTCCCAAAAAACAAGAGCCCAGGATCTGACGGATTCCCTGGGGAATTCTACCAAACCTTCCAAGAAGAAATAACACCTATTCTCCTGAAGCTGTTTCAAAAAATTGAAGCAGAAGGAAAACTTCTAGACTCTTTCTATGAAGCCAGCATTACCCTGATCCCCAAACCAGGCAAGGACCCTACCAAAAAGGAGATTTTCAGACCAATATCACTGATGAATATGGATGCTAAGATTCTCAACAAGATCCTAGCGAACAGGATCCAACAACACATTAAAAAGATTATCCACCATGATCAGGTGGGATTCATCCCAGGGCTACAAGGATGGTTCAACATTCGTAAATCAATCAATGTGATACAACAAATTAATATGAGAAGAGAGAAGAACCACATGGTCCTCTCAATTGATTCAGAAAAAGCATTTGACAAAATCCAACATCCGTTCCTGATGAAAACGCTTCAAAGTATAGGGATAGAGGGAACATTCCTGAACCTCATCAAATCTATCTATGAAAGACCCACAGCAAATATCATCCTCAATGGGAAAAAGCTTGCAGCCTTCCCATTGAGATCAGGAACAAGACAAGGATGCCCACTTTCACCACTCTTGTTCAACATAGTATTAGAAGTCCTAGCAACAGCAATCAGACAACAGAGAGAAATAAAAGGTATCCAAATTGGTAATGAAGAAGTCAAACTCTCTCTCTACGCAGATGACATGATTCTTTATATGGAAAACCCAAAAGACTCCACCCCCAAACTACTAGAACTCATACAGCAATTCAGCAGCGTGGCAGGATACAAAGTCAATGTGCAGAAATCAGTGGCTTTCTTATACACTAACAATGAAAATACAGAAAGGGAAATTAGAGAATCGATTCCATTTACTATAGCACCAAGAACCATAAGATACCTGGGAATAAACCTAACTAAAGAGGTAAAGGATCTATACTTGAGGAACTATAGAACACTCGTGAAAGAAATTGAAGAAGACACAAAAAGATGGAAGACCATTCCATGCTCTTGGATCGGAAGAATAAACATTGTTAAAATGTCTATACTGCCTAGAGCAATCTATATTTTAATGCCATTCCGATCAAAATTCCACCGGCATTCTTCAAAGAACTGGAGCAAATAATCCTAAAATTTGTATGGAATCAGAAGAGACCCCGAATCGCTAAGGAAATGTTGAAAAACAAAAAGAAAGCTGGCGGCATCACCTTACCTGATTTCAAGCTTTATTACAAAGCTGTGATCACCAAGACAGCATGCTACTGGCATAAAAACAGACACATAGACCAGTGGAACAGAGTAGAGAGCCCTGATATGGACCCTCAACTCTATGGTCAATTAATCTTCGACAAAACAGGAAAAAATATACAGTGGAAAAAAAGACCCTCTCTTCAATAAATGGTGCTGGGAAAACTGGACAGCTATATGTAGAAGAATGAAACTCGACCATTCTCTTACACCGTACACAAAGATCAACTCAAAATGGATAAAAGACCTCAACGTGAGACAGGAATCTATCAGAATCTTAGAGGAGAACATAGGCAGTAATCTCTTTGATATCAACCACAGCAACTTCTTTCAAGATACGTCTCCAAAGGCAAAGGAAACAAAAGCGAAAATAAATTTCTGGGACTTCATTAAAATCAAAAGCTTCTGCACAGCAAAGGAAACAGTCAAAAAAACAAATAGGCAACCCATGGAATGGGAGAAGATATTTGCAAATGACAGTACAGACAAAGGGTTGATATCCAGGATCTAGAATGAACTCCTCAAACTCAACCCGCAGGAAACAGAAAAACACATCAAAAAATGGGCAGAGGATATGAACAGACACTTCTCCAATCAAGACGTACAAATGGCTATCAGACACATGAAAAAATGCTCATCATCATTAACCCTCAGGGAGATTCAAATTAAAACCACATTGAGATATCACTTTACACCAGTTAGAATGGCCAAAATTAACAAAACAGGAAACAACATGTGTTGGAGAGGATGTGGAGAAAGGGGAACCCTCTTACACTGTTGGTGGGAATGCAAGTTGGTGCAGCCTCTTTGGAGAACAGTGTGGAGATTCCTCAAGAAATTAAAAATAGAGCTTCCCTATGACCCTGCAATTGCACTCCTGCGTATTTACCCCAAAGATACAGATGTCGTGAAAAGAAGGGCCATCTGTACCCCAATGTTTATAGCAGTGATGGCCACAGTCGCCAAACTATGGAAAGAACCAAGATGCCCTTCAACGGATGAATGGATTAGGAAGATGTGGTCCATATACACTATGGAGTATTATGCCTCCATCAGAAAGGACGAATATCCAACTTTTGTAGCAACATGGACGGGACTGGAAGAGATTATGCTGAGTGAAACCAGTCAAGCAGAGAGAGTCAATTATCATATGGTTTCACTCATTTGTGGAACATAACCAATAGCATGGAGGACAAGGGGCGTTAGAGAGTAGTAGGGAATTTGGGTAAATTGGAAGGGGAGGTGAAGCATGAGAGACTATGGACTCTGAAAAACAGTCTGAGGGTTAGAAGTGGCGGGGAGGGGGAGGTTGGGGTACCAGGTGGTGGGTATTATAGAGGGCACAGCTTGCATGGAGCACTGGGTGTGGTGAAAAAATAATGAATACTGTTTTTCTGAAAATAAATAAATTGGGGAAAAAAAAAAGAAAGCCACGATTTCTCCACATTGACTTTGTATCCTGCCACGTTTCTGAATTGCTGTATGAGTTCTAGTAGTTTGGGGGTGGAGTCTTTTGGGTTTTCCATATAAATAATCATGTCATCTGCGAAGAGAGTGAGTTTGACTTCTTCATTACGAATTTGGATACCTTTTATTTCTCTCTGTTGTCTGATTGCTGTTGCTAGGACTTCTAATACTATGTTGAACAAGAGTGGTGAAAGTGGGCATCCTTGTCTTGTTCCTGATCTCAAAGGAAACCCACGGAATGGGAGAAGATATTTGCAAATGACAGTACAGACAAAAGGTTGATATCCAGGATCTATAATGAACTCCTCAAACTCAACCCACACGAAACATGCAAACACATCAAAAAATGTGCAGAAGATATGAACAGACACTTCTCCAATCAAGACATACAAATGGCTATCAGACACATGAAAAACTGTTTATCATCATTAGCCCTCAGGGAGATTCAAATTAAAACCACCTTGAGATATCACCTTACACCAGTGAGAATGGCCAAAATTAACAAAACAGGAAACAACATGTGTTGGAGAGGATGTGGAGAAAGGGAAACCCTCTTCCACTGTTGGTGGGAATGCAAGTTGGTGCAGCCTCTTTGGAGAACAGTGTGGAGATTCCCCAAGAAATTAAAAATAGAGCTTCCCTACGACCCTGCAATTGCACTCCTGGGTATTTACCCCAAAGACACAGATGTTGTGAAAAGAAGGGCCATCTGTACCCCAATGTTTATAGCAGCAATGGCCACGGTCGCCAAACTATGGAAAGAACCAAGATGCCCTTCAACGGATGAATGGATAAGGAAGATGTGGTCCATATACACTATGGAGTATTATGCCTCCATCAAAAAGGATGAATACCCAACTTTTGTAGCAACATGGATGGGACTGGAAGAGATGATGCTGAGTGAAATAAATCAAGCAGAGAGAGTCAATTATCCTATGGTTTCACTTAATTGTGGAGCATAACAAATAGCATGGAGGACAAGGGGCGTTAGAGAGGAGAAGGGAATTTGGGTAAATTGGAAGGGGAGGTGAACCATGGGAGACTATGGACTCTGAAAACCAATGTGAGGGGCTTGAAATGGCGGGGGTGTGGGAGGTTGGGGTACCAGGTGGTGGGTATTATAGAGGGCACGGCTTGCATGGAGCACTGGGTGTGGTGAAAAAATAATGAATACTGTTCTTCTGAAAATAAATAAATTGGAAAAAAAAGGGATTATGCACCAAGTTACTTAAGTGAGCATAGGTTGAAATCGTTTACCGAGAACGAATATTTAAAATAGTTATATTTTAACTAAATTTATCATCAATCACAAATCTTTTACACGAAGGTTACAGGCAAGTTAAATGCAATAGCACTCTCTTCAGGGTTTTAAAGGATCCGTGTCTGTCTTGGCACATGAGAATGCAAAGATAGGAAATGATTTGTAAAAGATCATATAATAGCTTTTACTATACGGTATCAGCAATTTATCATAAAGGAGCGGCCTCCAGCTAAAAACTCAGCTTTGAAAAATGCAGAAAAGCAGCAAACATCTACATACCCTCTTGGTGACTAGAGGCGTGCTTTGTGCCCCTCATAATCTCTTTCGTGGTTCTGAGGCCCATGGCGCTCAGTAGTTTAGTGTCTTATTCTCTGGAATAGGCCATTGAAGAAATACCAGGCCCAGAGAAGAAGGTCCTACTGGGTGTCTGAAGAAAGTACAACCTTTTAGATGAAGCTTTCTGGGGAATTTGTTAGTTGGAGGATACACTTCTCTTTGGTCTGCTTCTGATAGGAGGGGAAATTTTTTTTAAAAGATTTTATTTATTTATTTGACAGACAGAGATCACAAGTAGGCAGAGAGCAGGCAGAGAGAGAGGTGGAAGCAGGCTCCCCGCTGAGCAGAGAGCCCAACATGGGGCTCAATCCCAGGACCCTAGGATCATGACCTGAGCCAAACGCAGAGGCTTTAACTCACTGAGCCACTCGGGTGCCCAAGGAAGGGAAATTTTTTTAAGAGTATTTTCTCTTCGAATCTATTTTGAGGTTTGGTTTGTGGTTCTTTCTGACTTCTCATGAAGATGGAATTATTTCTGAGGTTGGTTGTCAGGAACCACATATCAAATCAAGCTATCTTGTTAGCAAAATAAATAAATAAATAAATAAATAAAAGCTCAAGTGTTGGTATAAAGCTATTATGCTTTTCAAAACCCCGAACTATAATTCATGTATCGTGGTCATTCTTTATTATATGAAACAGGAGAGAGGTGGCAGAAACGCACTTTCAGGTTAATTTTTTTACAAGGAAGATTGACTTATGAACCTACTTTGTTATTCCCTTTCATTCAATTTCCTCGTACCTCCTTTTCTATGAATTGTAATGGTAACCCATCATTATTTTTATTGTTGCCACGTGCTTTGTGAACCATAAAGTGTACGCTATAAATGGGAGTGCTTTTCTTTTTTTGCAGTTTACAAAAAACTAATTTTTTTAATTTATTTTTTATTTATTTTCAGCATAACAGTATTCATTCTTTTTGCACCACACCCAGTGCTCCATGCAAGCAGTGCCCTCTATGATACCCACCACCTGGTACCCCAACCTCCCAAACCCCCGCCCCTTCAAAACCCTCAGATTGTTTTTCAGAGTCCATAGTCTCTCATGGTTCACCTCCCCTTCCAATTTCCCCCACCTCCCTTCTCCTCTCTAACTCCCCATGTCCACGAAAAACTAATTTAAAAACATTCATCCACCAGAGTACCCAAAGGGCTCCCATATAAACTATCTGTCGTTACATTATGTCATTCTGCTTTCGCTTCTATTGCTGTCCAAACAATGTTTTAAAACATTCTTTAAAATGGGCCTTTTTAACAAGATTTTTATTCATTTGTCAGAGAGATTTCACAAGCAGCAGGTAGATTGGGAAGCAGGCTCCTGGTAAGCAAGAAGCCTAATGGGGGACTCGATCCCAGGATGCTGGGATTATGACCTGAGCTGGAGGTAGACAATTAACCCACTGAGCCATCCATGTGTCCCTGAAATGGGCATTTTTGGCATTTCCTGATAGCACCTACACACTCATGAATCTCAGACTCATGATATATGGGTCTAGTGGACTTGACAATCATGGAGTCAAGCATGCTGGATTTGACTCACAGGCCTGTCACTGTGAATTTGGGTGGCTTACTAAACTTGCTACATATAAACCCAAACATGTAAGAATTTGCAGGATTGTGACAGTTCAGTGGTATAACGTATACAAAAAAAAAAAAAAAAAGTACAAAATCTCAAGCGCACAAGCTAATCTTACACCTAAAGAACCTGGAGAAAAAAGCAAAGAAAGCCTAATCAACCAGAAGAAATAATAAAAGAAGAGAAGAGAAGAGACAAGAAGAGAAGAGGAGAGAAGAGAGATAGTAAAGATTAGTGCAGAAATCAATTTAATAGAAATTAGAACAGTAAAACAGATCAACAAAATTAGAAGCTGGATTTTGAAAGAATTAATAAGGTCAGTAAACCCCTGGCTAGACTTATCCAAAAGAAAATGGAATGGAACCGGCCCAATAGTGGCAAGAGTGGGCATCCAGGGCCAGATGGTTATCCAGGGGAATTCTGAAATACATTCAAAGAAGAAATAATGCATTTTCTACCAAAGTTGTTTCAAAAATAAATGGAGGGAAAACTTCCAATCTCATCCTATGAGATCAGCATTACCTTGATCCCAACCATACAAAGACGAGGCAAAAGGAGAATTATAGACCAATATACCTGATGAACATGATGTCTAAATACTCACCAAGATCTTAGTCAAAAGGGTTCAACAGCACCTTAAAAGGATTATTCACCATGGCCAGATAGAATTTACTCCTGGAATGCGAGGGTGCTTCAACATTCACAGATAAATGTGATAAGACTCATTAATAAAAGAAAAGACAAGAACCATATCATCCTCTCAACTGATGCGCAAAAAGCATTTGACAAAAGCAGCATCCTTTCTTAATTAAAACTCCTCAAAGTGTAGGGATAGAGGGAACATACCTCAGTATAAAAGCCATATATGAAAAGCTCACAGTGAATATCATTCTCAACGGAGAAAAACTGAGAGCTTTTCCTTTAAGGTCAGGCACATTACTCTCACCACTCTTGTTCAACATAATACCAGAAGTCCTAGCCTCAGCAATCAGACAACAAAAATAAATGAAAAGCATTCAAATTGGCAAAAAAGCCAAACTCTCTCTCTTCACAGATGACACAAAACTTTATGTGGAAAACCCGAAAGACTTTATCCCAAAATTGCTAGAATCCATATAGCAATTAGCATCATGGCAGGATAGAAAATCAAGGCACAGTAATCAGTTGCATTTTTATACACTGATAACGTGAAGAAAGAGAAATTAAGGAATCCGTCCTATTTACAATTGCACCCAAACTGGTAAGATTCTTAGGAGGACATGTAACCAAAGAGATAAAGGATCTGTACTCTAGAAAGTATGGAACACTTATGATAGAAATTGAGGAAAATGCAAAGACATGGAAAAAACATTCACCCTTATGGATTGGAAGAATAGACATTGTTAAAATATCTATGCAGCCCACAGCAATCTACACATTTAGCGAAATTCCTATGAAAATACCATTGACATTTTTCACACAGTTGGCACAAACAATCATAAAATTTGTATGGAGTCAGAAAAGATCCCCAATAGCCAGAGGCATGTTGAAAAAGAAAATCAAAGCTGAGGACATCACGTTGCCTAAGAATAATAAGGTATATAAAAACCTGTGATCATCAAGATAGCATTGTGTTGGCACAAAAACAGACACATCAGTGGAACATACATACATCATACATGAAGAGAACAGAATAAAGAGACCAGATATGGACTCTCACCTCTATGGTCAAAAAAATATTTGACAAATCAGGAAAAGATACCCAATGGGGGGAAAAAAGACAGTCTCTTCAATAAGTGGTGCTGGGAAAATTAGACAGCCACATACTGAAGAATGAAACTAGACCATTCTCTTACACCATACATAAGATAGTTTCAAAATGGATGAAAGACCTCATTGTGAGACAGGAATCCTTCAAAATTCTAGAGGAGAATATAGGTAGAAACCTCTTTGACATCAGCTACAGCAAATTCTTCCATGAGACATCTCTAAAGGCAAGGGAAATGAAAGCAAAAAATGAACATTTGGGACATCATCAAGAGAAAAATCTTCTTCAAGACAAAGGAAAGAGTCAGCAAAAGTAAGATGCAACCCACTTAATAGGAAAGGTATTTGCAAATGACCTAACAGTAATGGATTGGTATCAAAGATATATGAAACTCAACACTTAATAAAGAAATAATCCAGTCATGAAATGGTCATAAGACATGAATATACCTTTCTCCAAAAAAGGCATACAAATAGCCTACAAAAACTCCACTTCACTAGCCATCAGGAAAATGGAAATCAAAACCACAAGGAGGTACCACCTTATATCGGTTAGAATGGCAAAAATCAAAAAAGCAAGGAACAACAAATGTTGGTGAGAATGTGGAGAGAGGGGAACCTTCTGACACTGTTGGTAAGAATGCAAGCTGGTACATCCATTCTGGAAAATAGTATGGAGGTTCTTCAGGATGTTAAGAATAGAGCTACCCTATGACACAGCAATTGCACTACTGTGCGTTTTCCCCCAAAGGTATGGATGTAGTGAAAAAAAGGGGCATGTGCCCCAGTATTATAGCAGCAATGTCCACAATAGCCAAACTGTGGAAAGAGCCAAGTTGTCCTTCAACAGATGGATAAAGAAGAAACAGTTCATAAATACAATGGAATATTACTTGGCCATCAGACTGAATAAATATATACAATTTACATGGACGTGGACGAAACCGGAAGGGATTATGCTAAGTGAAATAAGTCAAGCAGAGGAAGACAATCATCATATGGTTTCACTCATATGTGCAATATAAGGAAAAGTGCAGAGGACCATAGGGGAAGGGAGGGAAAACTGAATGAAAAGAAAATAGACAGGGATACAAACCATGAGATATTCCTGACTCTGGGAAACAAATATAGATTGCAGAAGGGGGGGGGGATAATAGGATAACCGAGTGATAGGTGTTAAGGAGGGCATGTGATGTGATGAGATCTGGGGGTTATATGCAACTAATGAATAATTGAACACCACATCAAAAACTAATGATGTTAGATAATTGAACTTAATAAACAAAAGTACCATAAGAAGGTGATCCTATCATATGTTGTAACATGGATGAACCCTGAAGACATTATTATGCTAACTAAATTAAGCCAGTCAAACAACAAATAATGGGGTAGGAGAAGAATAAATGAAACAAGATGGGATTGGGAGGGAGACAAACCATAAGTGACTCTTAATCTCACAAAATAAACTGAGGGTTGCTGGGGGGAGGGGATTGGGAGAAAGGGGGTAGAGTTATGGACATTGGGGAGGATATGTGCTATGGTGAGTGCTGTGAAGTGTGTAAACCTGGAGGTTCACAGACCTGTATCCCTGGGGATAAAATATATATTATATGCTTATTTAAAAAAAAAACAAATACTGTATGATACTATTTACATGATATATCTAAGGTGTTAAAATTTAGAGAAAGGAAAAAGTGTAATTGTGGTTATCATCTTCTGGGGAAAGGGGAAAAATAGTTATGGTTTAATGGATATAGAGTTTTAGTTTTGCAATAAGAAAAATTTTTGGAAATCTATTTCACAAAAAATTTGAATATACTTAGCACCACTGAACTTAAAATACACTTTACATGTCCCCTGTCTTCCTTTCTTTTTTTATTCACAATTATCACCTCTGTTATATTATTTATTTACTTATTCAATTTAAGTCCTCACCTACAATAGAATTTAAAGTTTCATGATATCAGAAGAGATGTTTTTTGTTTTATTTCTTTACAGTTTTTAAAATAGTAAACAATAAATATTAGGCACTCAATATAAGTAATATATAAAACATGTACAGTGAAAAGATTCGCTGTTCCCCTAATGTATAGCCCACCCACATTGTGTTATCCTACACAAGCTGACTCTATGAGAACCATGGTCAAGTCAGAAGAGTCATATCCACTCCCTTCCCAGGCTGAGTCGTTTTTTCAATAGCCAAATATATGACACTTTTATCATAACTACAAAAATGTGTGCTTCATAGTTTGAATGCACATATTACTGTCTCATTTCTGTACAGAAGAGCTTCCAGAGGAGAAGGTTGAGACATTGGCTATTTGTCCAATTTGCTGCTGAGGCTGTTTTCTGACTTTTGCCCCAGAGCGATTTCTACCCCCAAAACCTGAGTAATATCTATGTTCTTCATTTTCGAACCTTCTGAACAATGAGATAACCAGGACTTTCATAATTTCTTATTACAGTGAATAGTGAAAAGCTAATAATCTGGGTGCCTAAGATTAATGTGTATTAGTATTTCCAGGTGTACAATGTCAGTGTCTATAAATGTAATTTAACCAGAACATATTCATTTCCTTTCAAGATACAACGTTCTCCTGAGTTCCTCCTGGGACTCTGGTGATCTGTAGATATTTAAGTTCACAATCCCAAAATACTTCCAAGAACGTCACAGTAATTGCCTCATACTTATAGAAACATGAATCAGATAATCATAATTAGACCACACAATTCTTTTTTTTTCCCAATTTATTTATTTTCAGAAAAACAGTATTCATTATTTTTTCACCACACCCAGTTTCTTATCGAAGTTCTTAAATGAAGCAACACTCATGTTTTTGTCAGGACTTTGAAAAATTGCTTCATTTATGAGCAATCAGTTTTCTGAGAATAACTTTCATAAAAGGAATTGCTCTTCCAAGTAGAGACATTGTGAGTATATTATTATTATTATTATTATTATTATTCTTGTTTGAATGAATTAGAGCTGAAAACAATATTGCCTATAGGTGCTGACATAACCTATCTAGTTTATCTTTTCAGTGAAAAGTCAACCAGATTATAAAACTGAATACATATAAAGCTAAACACAAAGAAAATATATTTGATATTTAATTTTAAAAAAATGTTTATTCTTCCAATCCATGAGCATGGAAATGTCTTCCATCTTCTTGTGTCTTCTTCAATTTCTTTCACGAGTATTCTGTAGTTCTTTGACTTCTTTATTGCCAATTCAAATACATTTTATTTCTTTTTGTTGTTTGATTGCTGTTGCTAGGACATCTAACACTATGTTGAACAAGACAAAGACAAAGGAGACAAAGGCACATGTCTCCTTTATGTTGACTCCAAAGACAAAGGAAAGAAAAGTGAAAATGAACTTTGGGGAATTCAACTTTGGGTAAGAGTGGGCCTCCTTGTCGTCTTCCTGATCTTAAAGGGAAGGCAGTCAGCTTTTCGCCATTGAGAATGATATTTGCTGTGGGTTTTTCATAGATAGATTTTATGAAGTTGAGGAATGTTCCCTCTTTCCTGTACTTTGAGGTATTTCAACCTGGAACAAATGCCATATCTTGTCAAATGCTTTTTCTGCATCAATTGAGAGGACCATGTGGTTCTCCTCTCTTCTCTTATTGATTTGTTTTCTCACATTGATTGATTTCTGAATGTTGAACCACCCTTGAAACCCTGTGATAAATCCCATATGGTCCTGGTGGATTATATTTTTAATGTACTGTTGGATCCTATTAGCTATGATCTTGTTGAGAATCTTAGCATCCATATTTATCAGTGATATTGGTCTAAAATTCTCCTTTTTGGTGGGGTCTCTGCCTGATTTGGGGATCAGAATAACACTGGCCTCATGAAAAGAGTTCAGAAGTTTTCCTTCTGCTTCAATTTTTTAACAGTTTCAGGATAATAGGTGTTAATTTCTTCTTTGAAAGTTTGGTAGAATTCCCCCGGGAATCCATCAGGTCCTGGGCTCTAGTTTTTTGGGGAGGTATTAATCACTGCTTCAATATCGTTACTAGATCTTGGTCTATTCAGGTTGTCCATTTATTCCTGATTAAGTTTTGGAAGTTTATAGGTTTCCAGGAATTCATGCATTTCATCTAGGCTCCATAATTTACTGGCATATAACTGTTGACAATAATTTCTGATGATTGTTTCTATTTCCTTGGTGTTATTTGAGATCTCTCCCTTTTTATTCATAATTCTATTAATTTGGGTCCTCTCTTTTCTTTTGGGTTAGTTTGGCCAATTGTTTATTGACCTTATTGATTCTTTCAAAAAACCAGCTTCTAGTTTCATTGATGCATTCTACTGTATCTCTAGTTTCTATCTCATTGATCTCTGCTCTAATCTTGATTATTTCCCTTCTTGTGCATGGAGTTAGCTTAATTTGCTGTTTATTCTCCAGTTCTTTAAGGTGTAGAGACAGCTGATGTATTCTGGATTTTTCAATTTTTTTTGAGGGAGGCTTGGGTGGTTATATATTTCCCCCTTAGGACCGACTTTGCTGTAACCCATAGGTTTTGGACCAAAGTGTCAGGAGAAAAAACATAGTTAAAATGTCTTTATTGCCTAGAGTAATGTACACTTTCAATGCCATTCTGATCAAAATTCCACCAGCATTTTTTAAAGAGCTGGAACAAATAATCCTGAAATTTGAGTGGAACCAGAAGAAACTCTGAATTGCTAAGGAAATGTTGAAAAAGAAAAACAAAACTTGGGGCCTCATGTTGCCTGATTTCAAGCTTTACTACAAAGCTGAGGTCGCCAAGACAGCATGGTACTGGCACAAAAACAGACACCTAGACCAGTGGAACAGAGTAGAGAGACCAGCTATGGACCCACAATTTTATGGTCAAATAATCTTCAACAAAGCAGGAAAAAATATCCAGTGGGAAAAAAAAGACAGTCTCCTCAATAAATGATGAAGGGTCAATTGGGCAGCCATGTGTAGAAGAATAAAACTGAACCATTCTCTTACACCATACATAAAGATAAACTTGAAATGTATAAAAGACCTCAATGTGAGGCAGGAATCTATCAGAATCCTAGAGGGGAACATAGGCAGTAACCTCTTTGACTTAGGCCACAGCAGCTTCTTTCAAGATATGACTCCAAAGACAAAGGAAAGAAAAGTGAAAATGAACTTTGGGGAATTCATCAAGATCAAAAGCTTCTGCACAGAAAAGGAAACAGTCAACGAAACAAAGAGGCAACCCACGGAGTGGGAGAAGATCTTCACAAATGACAGTACAGACAAAGAGCTGATATCCAAGATCCATAAAGAACTTCTCAAACTCAACATACACAAAACAGACAATCATGTGAAGAAATGGGCAGAAGACATGAACAGACACTTCTCCAAAGAAAATATACAAATGGCTAATATACAAATATACAAATGGCTAATATGTGAAAAATGTTCATAATCACAAGGCATCAGGGAGATTCAAATCAAAACCACACTAAGTTAACACCTTACACCAATTAGAATGGCCAAAATTAGCAAGACAGGAAACAACGTGTGTTGGAGAGGATGTGGAGAAACGGGAACCCTCTTACACTGTTGGTGGGAATGCACGTTAGTGTAGCTACTTTGAAAGCATTGTGGAGATTCCTTAAGAAATTAAAAATAGAGCTTCCCTATGACCCTGCACTACTGGGTATTTACCCCAAACATACAGATGTAGAGAAAAGAAGGGCCATCTGTATCCTTCTTTTCTCTACATCTATATCTTTGGGGTAAATACCCAGTAGTGCAGGGTCATAGGGAAGCACCATTTAAGAACCAAGATGCCCTTCAATGGATGAATGGGTAAAGAAGATGTGG
Organism: Neogale vison; assembly: GCF_020171115.1. NCBI lineage: Eukaryota > Metazoa > Chordata > Mammalia > Carnivora > Mustelidae > Neogale > Neogale vison. Next base: position 155,755,796 of record NC_058096.1, read on the forward strand.
TCCATATATACAATGGAATATTATGCCTCCATCAGAAAGGATGAATACCCAACTTTTGTATCAACATGGATGGGACTGGAAGAGATTATGCTGAGTGAAATAAGGCAAGCAGAGATACTCAATTGTCATATGGTTTTGCTTATTCATGGAGCATAAGAAATAATAACACAGAGGACCTGGGGAGATGGTGAGAAGAGAGTTGGGGGAAATTGCAGAGGGAGAGAAACCATAAGCCACTCTGGAATCTGAGAAACAAACTGAGGGTTTTGGGGGGGCAGGGGGTGGGAGGTTGGGTGAGCCTGGTGGTGGGTGTTATAGAGGGCATGTATCACATAGAGCACTGGGTGTGGTGCATAAACAATTAATTCTAGAATACTGAAAAGAAATTTAAAAAATAAAGTATAAAATTGACTACTTTATTCAATGTAAAGAAAAAGTTTACCTTGTGGCCTCAATGAAGAAGAAAATCAGGGGGGCCTCGGTGGCTCAGGTGTTAGGCAACTGCCTTCATTCAGCTGAGGTCATGATCCTAGAGTCCTGGATCCAGTCCTGCATTGGGCTTTCTGCTCAGTGGAGAGTCCTCTCCCTCTCACCCTCCCCCCTCTCGTGCTCTTTCTCTCATTCTCTCTCTTTCAAGTAAGAAAAGTAAAATCTTTTTAAAAATTAAGAAAAAGTCAGGAAACCAATGAGCTAAATGTTAGTACCATTCCTATCATTTCAAAGACTATAGGGGTTCAGATGTGTTGAAGTGTCAAAAAAAATAGTAGTATGCTTTGCAATATCCATCTGTTGGAAATGCAAAAAGCAAACAATTATTTATTGAGTCTTTCCAAATCAATAAGCAACATGGGGAGTGAACATGCCTATGATTGTCTTGGAAAGCAGTTATTATGTGAGAGGAAAATAAAAGAATACATATCTAACATAAAGTATATAAATTAGGGGCGTATGGGTGGCTCAGTCATTAAGGGTCTGCCTTCAGCTCAGGTCATGGTCCCAGGATCCTGGAATCAAGTCCTGCATCGGGCTCCCTACCTGGTGGGAAGCCTGTTTCTGCCTCTGTCACTCCCACAAATTTGTTCTCTCTCTCGCTGTGTCTTTCTGTGTCGAATAAATAAAGTCTTAAAAAAATAAAATATGTAAATTAGAAGAGTTTTTCCTAGGAACATTTAAAATATGCTACATTGCATGTGTATCTCCATTATTAAAATACCATGCCATAATCTCTTATTCATTGTTGAGTTCCTTGTTCCTGATCATGAACTGGGAAACTTTAGGATTTCAATCAGTAAGTTCTGGAACAACTAAATAAGTAAGCAAAGCTATAAATCAGTGTGTAATTTCATAAGTAGCTTAATTAAAACAATAATCAATGAATTATCTCTAAGTTCTACAAGAGAGAAAAATATATCCTTTATATTGTTACATAAAAGGTTTTGTATTATTTATTTACCTTCTTATAAATAAGATACTCATATTTGCAAACTATGGAGAACATTCATTAGATTATTACAAGAGGAAGAAGTAGTCAAAATTATTAGCTCTGGTTTTGTTTGTTTTTAGTTCAGTTTATTTTTATTAAATTATTACTTTAGGGGATAAATTTAACAACCTAGATATTTTAAGTTAGATAATTTAAGGAGTGGGTTTTTTAACTTTTATTTTTAAAGATTTTATTTATTTATTTGACAGAGCTAGAGAGCACAAGCAGGTGGAGCACCAGGGGGAGAAGCAGGCTCCCCACTGAGCAGGGAGTCCTATGTGGGGCTTGAACACAGGGCCCTGGGATATAACTTGTGTTGAAGATAGATGCTTAACTGAGTGAGCCATGCAAGTGTCCCAGGACTGGATTATTTAAGTAGAAAATTAGATTACTCTTTTGTTAATTTGAGGTAACAATTATAATTTCTAAGGGAACACCGACCCATATCGCATGATCAATAAGTCACAAGTGTTGATTTTAAAACATCTACCATTTTTAGTGTCTTGCTAAATTTGGAAATGTTTCTATACAATTTAATTCTAAAACATGAATGAAGTCTTACAATGCAATGACATGAATGGAGCTGCTGGGTATTATGCTAAGTGACACAAATAAGTCAGAAAAATACAAATATATGATTTGACTTATATGTGGAATTTAAGAAACAAAACAAATGAGCAGAGGGGAGAAAAAGAGAAGGGAGGCAAACCAAAAAATATGCTCTTAGCTGTAGAGAACAAAATGATACTCACCAGAGGGGAGGTGGGTGAGGAGAATGGGTTAAATAGGTGATGGGGATTAAGGAATGCACTTGTCTGTCATCTGCTATTAATATGAGTGATTCTGACCAGTGTGAGGTAGTATCCCATTGTGGTTTTGATTTTTATTTCCTTGATTCCATGTGATGTTCAGCATTTTTTATGTGTTTATTAGCCATCTGTATATCTTCTTTGAAGAAATGTCTGTTCCTATCTTGAGCCCATTTTTTTAAAAGATTTTATTTACATATTTGACAGAGAGAGATCACAAGTAGGCAGAGAGGCAGACAGAGAGAGAGAGAGAGGAGGAAGCAGGCTCCCCGCTGAACAGAGAGCCTGATGCAGGACTCGATCCCAGGACCCTGAGATCACGACCCGAGCTGAAGGCAGTGGCTTAACCCACTGAGCCACCCAGGTGCCACATTGAGCCAATTTTTTGACTTAATTTATTTTCTTTTGTTTTGGGGTGAGTTTGATAAGCTATATATAAATTTTGGATATTAGTCCTTTATCTTATATATAATTTGCAAATGTATTCTCCCACTCTGTAGGTTGATTTTTAGTTTTGTTCACTCTTTCTTTTGCTGTGCAGAAGGTTTTCACCTTGATGAAGTCCTAATAGTTCATTTTTACTTCTGTTTCCCTTGCCTCTGGAGACATATCTAGCAAAACGTTGCTGCAGCCAAGGTCAAAGAGGTTGCTGCCTATGTTCTCCTCTGGAATTTTGATGGATTACTGTCCCACATTTAGGTCTTTCATCCATTGTAAATTTATTTTTGTGTATGGTATAACGAAGTGGTCCAGTTTCACTCTTCTGCATATTGCTGTCCATTTTCCCGAACATCATTTATTAAAGAGACTCTTTTTTCCAATGAATAATCTTTACTGGTTGTGTGTATACACACACACACACACATACACACAGGTATATGTCAGCTGTGTGTGTGTGTGTATTGACATGCCCCAATAATGGGTCCGTGATTAAAGGAGTGAGATTGATACAAAGTGAAGGTCAAGCAAAGCTTTATTTCATGCCAAGCATCAAGAATCAAACTGACTGGCCAGGTCCATGCCTCTTACAGAGAGGGCGACCCTTCTCTGTTTTACAGACTAGCTTTTAAGGGCAAAGGCCATGCCACGCACAGGTGGCCAATGAAACTGTAACACACAGAGAAAGCTGCACAGTCATGCTAGGTGACCAAGTGAATTACAATTTACCCTAGTAGACATTTGAGCCAGCCTATCACCTTGGTTAGGATTGGCACCTAAAAGGCTCCCAAAATGCGGGGCCCATACTCCTTGGTAACTAGGGAGACAGTATGCATCCCCCCACTGATCGGATGTCTCCACCTGGCCTGACTAACCCTTGTATTTGAGCTTATTCCCTTTTAAACAGAGAGAAAACCAGCTTTTCTATACCAGTCTTTCCTTTTTTTTTTTTTTCTTAAGGATGCAGTCTTGAGAGTTTTCTGGGTTTCCCTCCCATCGTGAATGACATCACAAACAAGGGAAGGGGGACCTTTCAGATGCTGTCCTGCTCACGTCCCTCGCGGGAACTTAGGAGTGTCTTAGTTAAGGTCTGTCCGTATAAGTCCTGGACCAGGCTACTCCATGGAATAGATGACCATTATGCCATATGATGCCCCTCGAGACTCAGGGTGCAGCTCACTCAGACTCCGTAGCTGAAGCGGTGGAGCCATAGAGACAGATTCACACAGTCACTCTTCATTAGAACAGGTTGGACACCCCCCTCTGGGTATCCCTGGCTAATGGGAGGAGATCAGACTCCCCTTCCATTTTTTATGAATGGATGTAGCTACGACAGTGGGCTCGGGGCTGTTTTTCTCTCTTTATTTTTCTAACAGGTTCACGCATCAGGTCTTTTCCTCTCCTTTTACATATCTCCTACTTTTTTACAAACAGAGTTGCTTCCCTCATTTCTATCAGTCTTAGTTACATTTAGCAGAATTTTGTACTCTTAGAAATACCTTAACCTCTACTGAAGACTAAATATAAACCAATCGTGGACTGTTACAATAGAATTTTTTAGATGGCAAATTTAACAATTAGTTAAGCACAAAACATGTTTACCAACAGATTTCAAAAGCACAAACCTAGTTCCAGCAACCAGCGTCTAGCATTTTATCCCATTTGGTTAAAGTTTCAGGTTACCAAAGACTTTGAAAGCTACTTTAACAATTACCCATTAAAACTTTGAGACAGACAGTTAACCATCAGTTTAGTCATCTCTTTGTTAATAGATTTAACACAGGTTTTAACAAATAACATAAGCTTATTTGACCTGAAGTAAAAATTCTGAAGTTTCACATTTACTACTGTTAACTCAAAAGACATATTTATCCTAATTAACCCAACAAATTTAACTTAGTTCAAATACTGATATATGTTCCACCTGGGCCCACTCCGTTTCGAAGGTTTATCTGAGACCTGGGTTGGAAGATCCGGAGTGGGGGTGTTAGGTCCAGGGGGTGCTCTTTTTGTTTTCCAACAGTGAAGAACAGAACAAAGTGCCACCAGAACACAGAGAAAGTGTTCCCGGTTCTAAGGCTCATCAGCTCCAAGAGAGGAGCATACATCATGGTTTCCCCGCCAGCAAGGGGGAGGGGCTAGGCAGTCCACGTCCAGCCAGTGAGGGCAAGGAATGAAACAAAGTTTGTTTTGGCAGCTGCTTGGGAATATTCCTTAAAGTCTTTGTCTTGAGTTAGACTAATCCCAGCTGGCTCCAGTTATAGCCCTTAACACACGAAATGAGTGAGGGAAAAGCCCCACATCTATTAGGAGGAATGGAGAGAAGAAAGTCTGAGTCCCCTAACTCTCTGCTTGCCCCATTCCTTCACACACAACAAACAGCACAGCAGACAACAAAAAGACAAGACAAAGACAACCACAGGCCCAGCAGTTCTTACTCAGAACCTGCTGTTGGTGGGAATTTTCTCCATCCCCTACAAACAGAATGAACAACAGAACAGACAACAAAAAGACAAAACAACGACAACCTCAGGCCCAATGGTTCAGAACCAGAAGTGACCACCTAGGGTGACTTGAACCCCCCCAACTCTCTAGGGGGACTCAAACCCCCTGACCGTGACCGCCTAGGGGGATTCAAACCCCCCGACAGTCAAGGGGGACTCAAAACCCCTGGCAATCTACCAGTGGAGGGAAGGGGTGCCCCCACATCCTCTCCAGCCCTGGGGAGCATGGCTGCATCCAGATTCTCCTTGGTGGGCTATACCTGGAGCTCTGCAACCAGACAGACAGAACCAGACCCAGCGGCCCTCACCCAGAGCCTGCCGCTGGCGGGGGTTTCCCGGCCCCCTACAGACGCTTGCTGGGACAAGCTACAGATGCTCGCCAGGAAGAGCCACAGAACAGAACCAGACCCAGCAGCCCTCACCAAGAGCCTGCCGCTGGCGGGGGTTTCCTGGCCCCCTACAGATGGGATCCCCAGATCTTACCTCCTACCTCTAGAGGCTTTTCCTGGAAATTCTGATGCTGTCCCAGTTCTCGTCATTTAATCCTGGACAAGCCCCCCTAGGATATGCCCCAATAATGGATCCGTGGTGAAAGGAGTGAGACTGATACAAAGTGAAGGTCAAGCAAAGCTTTATTTCATGCCACGCATCAAGAATCAAAGTGACCAGCCAGGGCCATACCTCTTACAGAGAGGGCGACCCTTCTCTGTTTTACAGACAAGCTTTTAAGGGCAAAGGCCATGCCATGCACAGGTGGCCAATGAAACAATTAAATTTAAATTAGAAAAAAACCTGCCTACAGAGAAAGCTGCACAGTCGTGCAATTACAATTTACCCTAGTAGACATTTGAACTAACCTATTACCTTGATTAGGATTGGCGCCTAAAAGGCTGCCAAAGGGCGGGGCCCATACTCCTTGGTAACTGGGGAGACAGTGTGCATCCCTCCACTGATCAGATGTCTCCACCTGGCCTGACTAACCCTTGTATTTGAGCTTTGTTACCTGAGGCTGGTTTCTGGGACTTGTTTTTAAGTAAGTACCCTGGGGGAAGGGGAGCAGGTTCAGTTGAAGGGTTAAACAACAAGGTTATTGTTTAACCTCAATGGAAGCCTCTGGCTAAAATATAAAAAAATAAAATGGGTCCTTACATACATATGTCAGTATCACACTGTCTTAACGATTATAGCTTTGTAATACAGCTTGAAGTCCAGAATTGTGACACCTCCTGCTTTGGTTTTCTTTTCAACATTATTTTGACTCTCTGGGGTTTTTATGGTTCCTACAAATTTTAAGATTGCTTGTTCCAGCTCTGTGCAAAATGCTGGTAGTGTTTTGATAAGCATTGCTTTGAATGTATAAAATACAGTAAACCATTTTTTTAATCCAAAATTGTCTGCTCTTGTAGGTATGTTACTTTATCACATAGAAATCCAAGTTAAAAGAAGATGTTGGGGGTGCCTGGATTGCTCAGTCATTTAAGCATCTACCTTTGGCTCAGGTCATGATCCTATGGTCCTGGGGATTGAGGCTTGTTGCATCAGGCTCCCTGCTCAGCAGAGAGAACATGTTTCTCCCTCTCTCTCTCTCTGCTTGCCACTCCGCCTACTTGTGCTCTCTTCCAAATAAATAAATAATTAATTTAAAAAAGTTATTTTATAAGTAAGAAATTGATTGGTTTTTCAGGTATTTAATGACTTCAACTTGAGGCAGTCTGGAGCTTTTTGCTAATTTTAATTCATTTATGAAGATTTCAGGTGTTTTTACTTTTGAAACTGATGAAGTTCTCGAACCTAGGTGAGGTTCGGTGGGGTGAGGTTCAGAGCCGATGGCTAAAGAAAGAATTCTTAAGACGTCTCTGGTGCAAAAAGGTGGTTTATTAGAGCACGGGGAGAGGACCCGTGGGCAGGCAGAGATGCGGCTGCCCCGAGCCTGTGAAGAGTGTCTGGTTATATACACAGGAGTTGGGTAGGTGAGGACAAAGGGGGTGATGTTAGTCTTTTAGGAATTTTGGAAGCAAGGTCTGCAGGACCTTGAGGGGCTAGTTATTGTTGGGAGAAAGGTTATTTATTACTAGTAATAAAAATCTTCTTGTGAGACCTTTTAGATGTGTATCAATGGGCCATATGCTTGGGAATGATTCTCGACATTATCTTGGAGATCTAGAGATAAAGCTTCACATTTCTCCTATCAAGTGTCCTAGTTAGTGAGATTTGGGTTTAGAAGAAATTTAACTTTATTTACATTTCTTTTTACCTCCGCCTCCTTTGGTTTCTTATGGAGGGGAGGGTGGCATTAGGGCTTGAGGAACTGAGTTATGTGTCCTTGGAAATTGGCTACTGATAAGGTAGCTTCTTTGTTTGTAAATCTCAAGGACATTTGCAAACAAAGGGAGACTCCTGCCTTACAGGATTGTGATCTCTGCAATATAACCATTTGTTCTTCTTTTAGGGCAGTCAGGGGTGCCTGAGGAATGTCATACATATTTCTAAGGGGAGTGGGTGGAGAGGGGGTGCAAGGCGCCAGCCCTTGCTCCCTCCTCAGCCAGCCTCCTGCTCCCTCATCAGAAACCTGATGTCTATTTTTAGAAGTCCTAAAAATATCTAATTATAAAAGAAGAGAAGTATGCCCAGTATTTACCTTTATAGGTTGAGTGATCTAAGTTAAAAATAACTGATCACATAATTCTTGTAAGTGAGCTATGAAAAAAGAAGTTCTTTACTAATGGTGAATGACTATTTAACTGAGAAAAGCTTTTATGTGTTTTACTTGTGAATATAAAAATGCTTTCAATATCCAGATTTTGACTAATTAAATAGGTATAGTCTTGGAAGAAAAAATAAAACAAAGATTGTTTAAATTTATTATAAGGGAATTGTTGGTATAGTGGCTCAGTTATTAAGTGTCTGCTTTCTACATTGGAAAAGGAAAGGAAAAGTGAGTTGGGGAAATAAGAGGGGAAGACAAATCATGAAGGACTGGATTCTAGAAACAAACTGAGGGTTTTGGAAGGGAGAGGGTGGAGGAATGGGTGAATCTGGTGGTGGGTATTAAGAAGGGCACATATTACATGGAGCACTGGGTGTGTTGCATAAATAATGAATCTTGGAACACTGAAAAAATAAATTTAAATTAGAAAAAAACCTGCCTACCTTCTGCTCAGGTCATGAGATGAGCAGGTTCTGCGATCAAGCCCTGCCTTGGGCTCCCTGCTCTGCAGGAAGCCTTTTCTCCTTCTTCTACTCTCCCTGCATTTGTTCCTTCTCTCCTATATATCTCTCTAACAAAATAAATAAATAAATAAATAAATAAATAAATAAATAAATAAAATCTTAGGAAAAAATAAATTTATAATTTATCAAAGATTTACTAAAATAGAAAGAAATGTTTGCAAGTTCTCAAAGTATATGTTAACAAAATGAGTTGAATTCCTTATAGTCCAGGTTTTCTTTTCTAATGAAAAGTTTCATAAACTCAAATGTGGCCAGTTCACACCTAATCTTTCTATTAGGAAAAGTTATAGTAAATTTTTTAACTCCTATGCAAATGAAACAAAAGCTTAAGTTCCCTAAGTTTTGAAGTCTATTAACAGGACAATGAAAATTATTATGTTATTTAATGATACCGATGAAGTTTTAGAACCTAGGTGAGGTTCTGTGGGCTGAGGTCCGGAGCCGATGACCAAGAAAGAATTCTTGAGACATCTTTGGTGCAAAATGGTGGTTTATTAAAGCACAGGGACAGGACCCGTGGGCAGAAAGAGCTGCTGCCTTGGGTTGTGAGGGGTGGCAGGTTATGTACCCTGCGGTTGGGGGAAGGTGAGGGGAAGGGAGGTTTCAACGGAGTTTTCATATGCTAAAGAGGGCCTACAAGGTGCCAGGATGTCGGAGGCCTACCTCCTTGTGGCTTAATCAATGTTGTCTTTAGACCAGCCTTTAACATTTTGAGACTTTTTGGTGGGATGTCACAATCCTGCTATCAATCGTCTTTGATAGTGAGATTTAGGACATTCGTAAGCCAAGGGAGAACTCCTGTCTAGCAGGATTGTGAGCTCTGCAAGTTAACTATTTGCTTGTTGTTCATGGCAGTCAGGGCTGCCTGAGGAATGCTACACATATGACTGAGGGGAAGTGGGTGGGGGAGGGGTGCAAGGCACCAGCTTTTGCTTTGTCTTCAGCCAGCCTCATGCTCCCTCATCAATACAATTGTGGCTTTTTAGGAAATATTCCAGGTAAAACTCACAAAGCTCTCAGAATGTCAACAGTGTAAGGTATGCTAATTTTATGACAAAAGGAATTTCTTTTGTAACTTCTGAAAACAATTATATACAAATATTTCAGATAAACCAATTCAGAATTTTACTAACAATGAGAAAATATGTAAAAGAATAAAATTTAGTCAAAAAAATCAAACATTAAGAAATTATTGCCATGGTCTTAGTTCTTTTTTTTTTAAGGTTTTATTTATTTATTTATTTGACATACAGAGGTCAAGAGTAGTCAGAGAGGCAGGCAGGGGGAGGGGAGAGAAGCAGGATTCCTGCTGAGCAGAGAGCCCAAGGCAGGGCTGGATCCCAGGACCCTGAGATAATGACCTGAGCCAAAGGCAGAGGCTTAACCCACTGCACCACCCAGGCACCCTGATCTTAGTTCTTCACTCAGGATCAGGGTATTATGTATAAAAGTGTTTTTAACTATTTTGTGAGATTAGAATTTAAAGTCTCTCACTCAAACCAATGTGTAGAAAAACATCAATTTAGAAAATGTGTGAAGTATTATCTAGTCTGGAAAATCAAGAGTTAATCTTCTTTTAAAATCTCTTCAAGACATATATACAAGGTCTTTCTATGCACAAAAAAATGGGAAAACATTAGTCTGGTGGGGAAAAGTAAAAATATGTGTCTCTCTTTCCCTAGCTATTTTCTGACTTCCGAACAATTTAATTTACCTGACCAATCCCAGATCACTTCCCTCAGTCACATACTTCCTTACATATTACCCCATAAATTCTGACCGAAATTCATTAAACTGACTGAAATATTTGATTTTCCGTCAAATTTTACCTGTTCTCTCTTAGCTTCTAAAAGAATGCAGATTTTATGGGTGTAGGGAATTATTTTGCTTTATTTATTTATTTATTCACAAACTCTTGACATATTTATTCACACTTATTATTCACAAACTCTTGACCATATATATATATATGTATGTATTTTTATATATATGCATACATACATATACATGTTTGTTGAATCATTATTCAAGGAATAAACAAACATATTATTGAATCATCAATTCAAGGAATAAAGACACATATTATTTAAAAAGTTGATTATGACAGCTCACATAATTATCCCATTTTTTACAGATAATGGAATTTCATCTTGGGTGAAGTGTATTTCCAACTTCAAAAGCCTGGTAAGTGGTGGTGACATTTCCCAATCCCACTGTCTATTGATTCTAGAGTCAAGGTCCTGGTGACTCTTCCATTAGAGAATTTTGGATACAGGCTATATATGCCTAAGGTAATCATATAGTAAACTTAAAGTAGGGAAATTATAATTATTGCATTATCAAAAAAGTGTACAGACATTCTTTGGAAACCTATAGAGGCACTGAACTGGACAATTCCCACCTGCTTAATGTGTTTGTGTTCGAGAACCATGCGAGAAACAGGTTTTTTTTTTTTGTGATGAAACAGGAGCTATTAAACTTGGGCAAGATTTTTCTGTCTCTAAAATAGGAATGTAATACTGTTTTTGTGATATTTAAAACTAATGTATAAATTTTACTTAGAAAATATTGAATAGTAGTATACACCTTGAAAATAATGGAACTGAAATAATAATCATAGTATTTCTGAAAACTGTATCAAGGGATATTTAAGGTGCATTTGTGATTTCTTGGGCACATTTCTTAGATGTATTGTCTTGAAACATATTGTCATAACTAGTTTTGACCAGATGCTATCAGATAAAGTACAATCATCCTGGTTTGATGAAGATATAGAGACCTGGTGATGGCTATTCAGGAGGGCATGAATTGCATAGGGCATTGGGTGTTCTACGTAAACAATGAATCTCAGAACACTATATGAAAAACAAATTATGTACTACTGTATGGTGACTAGCATAACATAATAAAGAATAATAATAAAAAAATATAGACTGAGCTTCAACTTTGAAATGGTCATATCATACATTGATGAAAACCAATATTTTCATATAGATAACTGGAAATTAAAGACATACTGGTAAACATTACAAATTATTGTTTCTCTCTTTGAACAACCTCAAAACTACTGCGAATATAAGTTGTTTTGGTTTAGTTGTTAAACATGTAGAGGCAGTATCTTGGTAATAATGGTACGGTTTTCTCCTTTTCATCAGAAGCCATATACATAAAGAATGATAAGAATGCATTAATAATGTGGGAGCTTATTAAATATTTAAAACCTACATTTAATATCAGATATTTGTAAAACAAAACAAAGCAAAACAAAAACCACTTCACCTGTCCCTTGAAGAACACAAAGTTGTATACAGTTCAATCCTTGAGGAATTTATCAATAACAATAACAACAAAATAGGAAGGACATCTGCTTGATTTCTTTTCAGTGTGAAACAGTTTGTGAAACATGTCTTGATAAACTGATGTAAAAAACAAGTCATGAGATTGGATAGGTTGTCTAAAAACTTCACACGCAAGATATTTAATAAGTTTATGACAAAATACTAACAAAATGGTGTTATAGGTAACAGATCAATGTGAAAGAATCTGGACTAGAAGATTTTGAACAGAATTTAGAAGAATTTATTTTCAAATAAACCATAAGCAAGGTAGTTTTTCATGGTCTAATTATTGTTGTTGTTGTTGTTATTATTATTAGTATTGGAAATGAGAAAAAAAAAGTTGTAAAAGAATAATAGAGGAGATCCAGGAAAATACATGTAACACAGGTAAGTTAACATGAAAGTTGGTGAATTCAACCACTAGTGAATAAACCAGAGGAGGTAATGACATAAACAATAAAGATGCGGTGGCAATGATCAACAACTTGTTAAGTTATGCAGAATCACAGGAAGAAATTCTAAAAAAAGTTGTTGAACAAGCTGAAGATTAAAGTGAGAAAAACAGTCTGTAATTTAACAGAAAAAAAGGCTAAATTACTATTGGAAGATATTGTGCTATAATTCTGTTGCTTTGTTTTCAGCTAGTAGAATCAAAGAAGTTTTGAAAAGTTGGAAAATTGAAGATGATAAAGAAAGAGCATTAGGGGTAAGTTCAAGAGGCACTCAGGAAATAATAATGCTTGGCCCTTTCATTCTTTCTTTAAGAGTAGAGATAAATGAACCAGAAAAAAAATTTTGAAGTATAAAAATGTAACCAAAAATTAGGAATAAAGTCAGTGTAGGTAAATGTATCAGCTTATGGGTTTATACTCCATTTGAGATATTAGAGTAAGTAAGGTTACAAATGATATCAATATTTTGTCATAGGAACAGAAGATAATTTTTCACTATTTTGCATAGAACATTAGTTCCAGAAAAAAATCATTTTATCCCATATTGTCCATACCCCCAAATAAAAATGTAAGACTAAAAACAACAAAAATATTTTATTCTATTTATCCAGTGTTCAACAACATTATCTCCAAAATTTCATTCAAATGCAACTTTATTTATGTAATCTATGTCTATATTTATACATAACTGATCATGAGAAAAGTACATCCTCCAATGGAAGTGTATAGAAATATGGATTGAACTTGTATATGTTTATTGTAAGTTATAATTTTCACTTCATTACTATTGTTGAAATAAAATACTATAAAGGAAAAATAATAATACCCCATAGACTAAAGGAGGACCACTTAATTTTCTTTCAAAAATATTAGGGGCTTCTGGGGTTATGGACATTGGGGAGGGTATGTGTAATGGTGAGTGCTGTGAAGTGTGTAAACTTGGCGATTCACAGACCAGCACTCGTGGGGCTAATAATACATTATATGTTTATAAAAAATTTAAAAAAAAATTTTTTTAATTAGGGGTTTCAATATAGATTAGAATTAGGTAGGTGTCAAGACTAAACTATTTAAGAACGATTTTTTCATAATTTGATTCTTCATGAGCTCTGGATTTCACTTCCTACTTTCCAGGTAAAAAGTGCATTACCCACAAATGTTAAATTCCACCATCATGATGGGATTTCTCCTCATGGGGTTTTCTGATGTGTGGGAATTATAGATTTTGCATGCCATAACCTTGTCTCTGATGTATGTAGTCACTCTGATGGGGACATTATCACTGTTACTGTCACCAACCTTGACAGGAGTCTTCACACACCCATGTATTTCTTCCTCAGGAATCTGTCCATCTTGGATGCCTGCTACATTTCTGTAACAGTTCCTAACTCATGCTTCAATTCCCTGCTTGACAGCAGTACCATTTCAAAGGCTGGGTGTGTAGCTCAGGACTTCCTAATGGTTTTCTTTGTGTATGTGGAGCTTCTGTTTCTGATTATCATGGTCCATGACTGCCATGTGTCAATCTGCAAACCACTTCACTACCCTATGATCATGAACCCTCAAATCTGCATCCAAATGACTCTGGCTTCCATACTCAGTGGTCTCATATATGAGGATGTGCACACTGGCAACACATTCCTGCTGCCCTTCTGTCTGCCTAATGTCATCCATCAGTTTTTTTGTTTTGTTTTGTTTTGTTTTGTTATGTTTTGTAGTATCACCTCACTGATAAAGTTCTCCTGCCCTGATACCTTTAGTAATGAGATAGTGATCATTGCCTCTGATCTGGGGATTGGTGGTCACTGTTTCGTTTTCATCATCAGGTCTTACATTCACATATTTTCTACCATTCTCACATTTCCAAGTGGAGCAGACAGAAAAAAAAAACTTTTTCTACTTCTGTCCCTTACTTCCTTGTGGTGTCAGAATTTTATGTATACCTGAGGCCATCTGATAGTCCACTATCCAGGACATGGTCCTTTCTGTCTTCTATTCCATAACCCTTCACTCTTCAACCCTATTATCTACAGTCTTAGAAATGAACAAAGGAAATATGCCATTAATAAAATGAGGAGAATGTTTATTTAGGAAATGTATAGGAAATTGCTGAGGCTCATTCTACTTTAAAAGTCATGTTTTCAGCAATAAATTGAGAAATTGATTAGAATTCTATCAATATAACTGACAATAATAAATAATGCCATTAAAATATATCATTTATCAATATAATTTCCCTTCTGAACTGTTGAATTATCTGAGTATGTCACTGGGAAAAGGATCTAATATTACAAATAAGAAATCCCTATTCCTGCTTTGACAACTTAAGAACACTCACTAAAGGACACCTGGGTGACTGAGTGGGTTAAAGCCTCTGCCTTTGGCTCAGGTAATGATACCAGGGTCCTGGGATCAAGCACCCTGTTGGGCTTTCCACTCAGCAGGGAGCCTGCTTCCTCCTCTATCTCTACCTGCTTCTCTGCTTACTTGTGATCTTTGTCTATCAAATAAATAAATAAAATCTTAAAAAAAAGAACACTCACTAAAAATTTAAGTCTAAAAAGACAAAAATGTATCCTTAGAGGCATTTTATAGTAAGCTTCTGTTTTGTATTTATTCATAATTTAAATATTTAATGACCTAGTACTAAAGAGTAGTATAGAAGAAATTGTCACAATCATTCAAAAGTAAATATGAAAAATATAGGTTCTTCTGAATATCATGATATATGGATGCAGTGCAGCAAAAAAAAAAGAAGTGAATTTGGTGGGGTTATGGAGTCATGTATGAGAGGATCAGAAATATTTACACAAGTTGTTCATTTGGCACGGGAAATATAGATACATTATACTTGTCATCAGACCAAAATTTTGCTGAAAATATTTTCAAGTAGCTTGGGGATACATTTACATACTTATACTTTAAACATTTTTGCTAACTAAAAATAGAGCTTCCCTATTACCCTGAAATTGCACTACTGGGGTGCAATTTACCCCAAAGATACAGATGTAGTGAAAACAAGGGCCACACGTACCCCAATGTTCATAGCAGCCATTGTAACAGTCACCAAATTGTGGAAAGAACCAAGATGTCCTTCAAAGGACAAATGGATAGGGAAGATGTGGTCTATAGACAGTATGGATTATTGTGTCTCCTTCAGAAATGATGAATACCCAACATTTGTATCAACATGAGATGGGACTGGAAGAGATTATGCTGAGTGAAGTAAGTCAAGCAGAGAGAATGAATTATCATATGGTTTCACTTATTTTTGGAGCTTATCAAATAACACGGAGGACATGGGGAGATGGAGATGAGAAAGGATTTGGGGGGAAACGGAAGGAAGATGAACCATGAGAGACTATGGATTCTGGAAAACAATCTGAGGGTTTTGAAGGGGCGGCTGGTTGGAGGTTCGGTGAGCCTGGTGTTGGGTATTATGGAGGGCACTTATTGCATGGAGCACTGCATGTGGTGGATTAACAATGAGTTGTTGTACACTGAAAATAAATTTAATAATTAAAAACAAATTAAAAAGAGAAATTGATAAAACAGAGGAGCAAAAAAAAAAAAGAGAGACCCTTAGAAATCTATTTGAGTTAGAGGCACCCCCTTTTTAAAATGGTATAGGGGACAAGTAGCCAGAGCTGTAGGGGGATCTTTGTGATCTCCAGGAGATTCAGGAAAATGAGGGAGATTCCAGGATTCCTGGAGATTCAGGAAAACGAGGGAGCCCAATCTGATAGATTGCCCAAATAGTGGAGCAGGAAAACTGGTTATGGTCAGTGACCCTAGAGGTGATTTTCAGTTCCAAACACCATAAACTATGAGCTGAGCCGGGAGATTGCCCTCTGCCTGACCACTCTGAAAAGGACTAGGATTCGTGAGCTGTCTAAATCCTAGGGGATATTTGTGCCCATTACAGGGACAGCTCTTGAGCAGTGTAGCCCATGAGGAGATTGCTGGGGTTCCCCCCTCATTGTAACCTAGGAGATGCAGATAATGGATGCACATGTGAGTCTATGGCCACTTTCAATTGCAAACCCACAAATCTCAGAGATGCTTGCAGCTCACCATGACACCCCCAGTGGACACAGAATGACCTAGAAGATTTGTTGCAAAGGAGAGAAGGGACTGTGATGTTGATGCTCTGGGCCAGAGGTTTCTTCACTGCCATGTTTCCTCTGACCCTCTAAAGAGAAGCAGAAATACTCTGGGGAAAAATAGCTGAGCAGCCAACCAGCTCATATTAAGCCCATTCCCCTGTCGAGGGAATTGGACAACTCCACCAATCAAGGACACCTGACTGGAAGCACAACTGAATGATAAGCTTATTTCCCAAAAAGCTATAAAACTCCAGCACGAGGGGAAAAATATTAAAATAAGCTCCAGGTTTTCCTCATGACTTGCTTATACTTCAGGCTATAATTTTACTTTCCTTTCAGTGTCTTTTCTTATTCTTTTTTTTTCTTTCTATTTTTTTAACGCTGCTCACATTTCAAATGGTTTTTATATTTTATATAAAGTATAAATACTTTATATTTCCCAATTTGTTTTTCTTTTCCAATGTATGTTTTTAAATCACTTCTTCAATTTTCTTTCCTTTAATTTTAATTTAATTTTTTCAGTGTTCCAAGATTCATTTTTTATTCTCCACACCAGTGTTCCGTGCAAAACCTGCCCTCCCTGATACCCAACACCAGACTCACCCATCCCTCACTGTCTCCCCTACAAAACCCTCAGTTGTTTCTCAGAGTCCTCCATGTCTCATGGTTCCTCACCCCCTAAGACTTACCCTAATTCACTTTTTATTTCCTTCTCATAATGTCCTTCAAGTTATTCCTTATGTTCCACAAGTAAGTGAAACGATATGATAATTGACTTTCTCTGCTTGACTTATTTCACTTAGCATAATCTCTTCTACTCACCACCATGTTCATACAAACGCTAGGCATTAATCCTTTCTGAAGTAGGTGTAACATTCCATTGTATATATGGAGTACGTTTTTTAAATCGTTTGTCTCAGAAGTGCATCTAAGCTCTTACCGTGATTTGGTGATTGTGGCCATTACTGTTCTGAACATTGGGGTACAATGGCCTGGTACAAGGCACTGGTCTAGGACCTGTCCACCTGAACGTTAGAGCAAATGGGAGGACTTGCCCACACCGGGAGACGGCATTGGAGCAAAGTGCCATCCTAGGCCACGCTCGCTACTGCAGGGTCGAGGCTGTGTCTGTTTAGTGCGGCTTGGTAGGGTGAATCCAGGGCGTGAACATGAAGCCCGGGAAAGCAAGGCCCAAGAGGCACCTGCTATCCTGCAGCTATTCTTCCCAGACGCGACAGAGCGAACGCCCACAGCCTTGCTTAGGAACCAGCAGCGAAGTGCAGTTCGTGCCAAGCTGAAAACCTGTGCGAAAGCACAGCAGTCCCTGGGCAGTCAGAGTCGGTCCTGTGGGCTGCTGGTGATGCTTGCCTTAGCCGAGTGTTCGCAGCACGTTGGGAGAAACCTGCATAGAGCGAAAGCCTCTCTGCGCAGGCATCCAGCTGGGAAAGCACAGCATTCGTTGGGAACTCAGAGGCAGGTCTCTGGGATGCTGCTGCTGCTTGCCTGAGCTAGGCTCCACCGCACGTTGTATAGAACCCGCATGGAGCGAAATCCTCTTTTCCGGAGCATCCCCTCGGGGAAAGCACAGCATTCCTTGGGAACTCGGATTCGGGTCTGTGGGATGCTGCTGCTGCTGCCTGATCTAGTCTCCACTGCACGTTGTAATAAACCCGCATGGAGCGAAATGCTTTTTGCCCGGGCATCCCCACTGCCTGAGTGAGAAGCGTGCTTGCGCCTGTGGAAAGAGGCTTAAGGAAAGGGACACGTCTGTCACTGCGCTCCAGAGGACCATGTCTGGGGAAGGTGCAGCACACTACTCCGGGATGAAGAGAAGGAGCCGTTGGCCTTGTTGTCGGGAAACGGAGGCGAAGCAGGAGAGCCTTCCCTGACAGAAACCACAGGCCTGTGGCAAGACAAGTTTTCCCCTCTTCCTGTGTGGAGAGAATGAACCCTGGCTGCTAAAAAGACACAAGCAGACGACTAGGGAAGACGCGCCTGGCCACTCTGAGGAAAGATTCTGGGCAGAAGGCCGGCCTGTCCTGTGACTCTGGCCCAAAGGGGACAGCAGCTTCTTGGCCACCTGTCCATAGGGCAGACGTGGGCATACCAACAGGCGCCTGGCCCTGAAGTTGCAGAAACAGCTCCAGGAGGAACGGGCATTCAGATGCCATCTTCCTCCAGGATGTGGCGGCATGGGTGGAGGCAGGGGTGTCCCGGGGAAGGAGGGACAGTTACCCATTTCTCCCCATCGCAGGGCGTAGGCGGTGTGCGGGGTTCCTGTCACGTCACCTCTTGGCTGGGGAAGGCACTGGTCTAGGACGTGTCCACCTGAATGTTAGAGCAAAAGAGAGGACTTGCCCACGCCGGGAGATGGCATTGGAGCAAAGTGCCATCCTAGGCCACGCTCGCTGCTGCAGGGTCGAGGCTGTGTCTGTTTAGTGCGGCTTGGTAGGGTGAATCCAGGGCGTGAACATGAAGCCCGGGAAAGCAAGGCCCAAGAGGCACCCGCTATCCTGCAGCTATTCTTCCCAGATACGACAGAGCGAACGCCCACAGCCTTGCTTAGGAACCAGCAGCGAAGTGCAGTTCGCGCCAAGCTGAAAACTTGTGTGAAAGCACAGCGGTCCCTGGGCAGTCAGAGTCGGTCCTGTGGGCTGCTGGTGATGCTTGCCTTAGCCGAGTGTTCGCAGCACGTTGGGAGAAACCCACATAGAGCGAAAGCCTCTCTGCGCAGGCATCCAGCTGGGAAAGCACAGCATTCTTTGGGAACTCAGAGTCGGGTCTGTGGGAATCTGCTGCTGCTTGTCTGAGCTAGTCTCCACAGCACCTTGGATAAAATCCGGATGGAACGAAATCTTCTTGTCCGGGGCATCCCGTCTGGGAAAACACAGCATTCCTTGGGAACTCAGAGTCGGGTCTGTGGGACGCTGCTGTTGCTTCCCTGAGCTAGTCTCCTCGGCACGTTGTAATAAACCCTCACGGAGCGAAACGATCTTTGACCGGGCATCCCCTCTGTCCGAGCGAGAAGCGTGGTTGGGCCTGTGGAAAGAACCTTAAGGAAAGGGAACCGTCTGTCACTGCGCTCCCCTCGAGCAAGCCTGGGGAAGGCCCAGCACGCCGCCCCAGTAAAGAGGAGCCATTGGCCTTGCTGTCAGGAAACGGTAGTGAAGCAGGAGAGCCTGCCCTGGCAGGAACAACGGGCCTGTGGCAAGACAAGTATCGCCCAATCCGTGTGTGGAGAGAATGAAGCCTGGCTGCTAAGGAGACACGAGCGGACGACTAGGGCATACGTGCCTGCTCCACTCTGAGGAAAGAGTCTGGGCTGAAGGCAGGCCTGTCCTCTGAGTCTGGGCCCAAGAGGACAGCAGCTCCAGCAGCCAACTGTCCAGAAAGCAGACGTGTGTATACCAAGAGGCGCCCAGCCCTGAACTCGCAGAAACAGCTCCGGGAGGAAAGGGCAGTCAGATGCCATCTTCCTCCAGGATGTGGCAGCATTGGCGGAGGCAGGTGTGCCACGGGGAAGGAGGGACAGTTACCCATTTCTCCCCATCGCAGGGCGTAGGCGGTGTGCAGTGATCCTGTCACGTCTCCTCTCGGCTTGGGAAGGCACAGGCCGAGGACCTGTCCATCTGAACACCATAGCAAAAGGGCAGGCCTTGCCCACGCCGGGAAATGGCATTGGAGCAGAGTGCCATGCTAGGCAACGCACGCTGCTGCTGGGTCGAGGCTGTGTCTGCGTAGTTCGGCTTGGCAGGGTGAAGCCAGAGCGCGAACATGAAGCCCGGGACAGCAAGGCCCAAGAGGCACCATCCCTCCCGCAGCTATTGTTCCCTGACGCGTCAGAGCGAACGCCCACAGCCTTGCTGAGGAAGCAGCGACGAAGTGTGGTTCGCAACAACCAGAACACCTCTGCTAAAGCACAGCAGTCGCTGGGCAATCAGAGTCAGTTCTGTGGGCTGCTGGAACTGCTTGCCTTAGCCTAGTATTTGCAGCAAGGTGGGAGAAACCCGCACAGAAAGTAAACCTCTCTGCGCAAGCATCCCTTCTGGGAAAGCACAGCATTCTTTGGGAACTCAGAGTCGGGTCTCTGGGCTGCTGCTGCTGCTTGCCTGAGCTAGTCTCCACAGCACGTTGTATAAAACCCGCATGGGGCGAAATCCTATTTTCTGGGGCATCCCCTCTGGGAAAGCACAGCATTCTTTGGGAACTCAGAATCAAGTCTGTGGGATGCTGCTGCTGCTTGCCTGAGCTAGTCCCACTGCACGTTGTAATAAACCCGCACGGAATGAAATGCTTTTTGCCCGGGCATCCCCTCTGCCTGAGTGAGAAGCGTGCTTGCGCCTGTGGAAAGAGGCTTAAGGAAAGGGACACGTCTATCACTGCACTCCCGAAGACCATGTCTGGGGAGGTGCAGCACACTGCACCGGGTTGAAGAGAAGGAGCCGTTGGCCTTGTTGTCAGGAAACGGACGTGAAGCAGGAGAGCCTGCCCTGGCAGGAACAGCGGGCCTGTGGCAAGACAAGTTTCCCCCTCTCCCTGTGCGGAGAGAGTGAAACATGGTTGCTAAAAAGATACGAGCGGACGACTAGGGCAGATGAGCCTGCTCCATTCAGAGGAAGACGTCTGGGAAGAAGGCAGGCCTGTCCTGTGCTTCTGGCCCAAAGGGGACAGCAGCTCCTGGGCCCCTGTCCATAGGGCAGACGTGGGCATACCAACAGGCGCCTGGCCCTGAAGTTACAGAAACAGATCCTGGAGGAACGGGATTCAGATGCCATCTTCCGCCAGGATGTGGCAGCATTGGCGGAGGCAGGGGTGTCCCGGGGAAGGAGGGACAGTTACCCGTTACTCCCCATCGCAGGGCTTAGGCGGTGTGCGGTGATCCTGTGTCGTCTCCTCACGGCTGGGGAAGGCACTCGCCTAGGACCTTTCCAGCTGAACGCCAGAGTGAAAGGGCAGGCCATGCCCATGCCGGGAGATGGCATTGGAGCAGAGTGCTATCCTAGGCCACGCACGCTGCTGCAGGGTCGCGGCTGTGTCTGCTTAGTTCGGCTTGGTAGGGTGAACCCAGAGTGCGAACATGTAGCCCGGGAAAGCAAGGCCCAAGAGGCACCAGCTATCCTGCAGCTATTCTTCCCTGATGCGACAAAGCGAACGCCCACAGCCTTGCTTAGGAACCAGCAGCAAAGTGCGGTTCGTGAGAGCTGAACAACTGTGCAAAAGCACTGCAGACGCTTTGCAGAGTCGGGTCTGTGGGATGCTGCTGCTGCTTGTCTGAGCTAGTCTCCACAGCACCTTGTATAAAACCCGGATGGAACGAAATCTTCTTGTCCGGGACATCCCGTCTGGGAAAACACAGCATTCCTTGGGAACTCAGAGTCGGGTCTGTGGGACGCTGCTGCTGCTTCCCTGAGCCAGTCTCCTCGGCACGTTGTAATAAACCCTCATGGAGCGAAACGATCTTTGACCGGGCATCCCCTCTGTCTGAGCGAGAAGCGTGGTTGGGCCTGTGGAAAGAACCTTAAGGAAAGGGAACCGTCTGTCACTGCGCTCCCCTCGAGCAAGCCTGGGGAAGGCCCAGCACGCCGCCCCGGTAAAGAGGAGCCATTGGCCTTGCTGTCAGGAAACGGTAGTGAAGCAGGAGAGCCTGCCCTGGCAGGAACAGAGGGCCTGTGGCAAGACAAGTATCGCCCAATCCCTGTGTGGAGAGAATGAAGCCTGGCTGCTAAGGAGACACGAGCGGATGACTAGGGCATACGTGCCTGCTCCACTCTGAGGAAAGAGTCTGGGCTGAAGGCAGGCCTGTCCTCTGAGTCTGGGCCCAAGAGGACAGCAGCTCCAGCAGCCAACTGCCCAGTAATCAGACGTGGGTATACCAGAGGTGCCCGGCCCTGAACTCGCAGAAACAGCTCCGGGAGGAAAGGGCAGTCAGATGCCATCTTCCTCCAGGATGTGGCAGCATTGGCGGAGGCAGGTATGCCACGGGGAAGGAGGGACAGTTACCCATTTCTCCCCGTCGCAGAACGTAGGCGTTGTGCGGAGATCCTGTCTCGTCTCCTCTCGGCTGGGGAAGGCACTGGACTAGTGCCCTGTCCACCTGAACGCCATAGCAGAAGGGCAGGCCTTGCCCACGCCGGGAGATGGCATTGGAGCAGCGTTCCATCCCAGGCCACGCACGCTGCTGCAGGGTCGAGGCTGTGTCTGCGTAGTTCGTCTTGGCAGCTTGAAGCCACGGCGCGAACATGAAGCCCGGGAAAGCAAGGCCCAAGAGGCACCAGCTATCCTGCCGCTATTGTTCCCTGACGCGTCAGAGCGAACGCCCATAGCCTTGCTGAGCAAGCAGGGGCGAAGTGCGGTTCGCGACAACCTGAACACCTCTGCGAAAGAACAGCAGTCGCTGGGCAATCAGAGTCGGTTCTGTGGGCTGCTGGTGGTGTTTGTCTTGGGCTAGTATTCCCAGCTGTTTGGGAGAAACCCGCATAGAACGAAAGCCTCTCTGCCCAGGCATTCCTTCTGGGAAAGCACAGCATTCTTTGGGAACTCAGAGGCGGGTCTCTGGGATGCTGCTGCTTCCTGCCTGAGCTAGGCTCCACCGCACGTTGTATAGAACCCGCATGGAGCGAAATCCTCTTTTCCGGAGCATCCCCTCGGGGAAAGCACAGCATTCCTTGGGAACTCGGATTCGGGTCTGTGGGATGCTGCTGCTGCTTGCCTGATCTAGTCTCCACTGCACGTTGTAATAAACCCGCATGGAGCGAAATGCTTTTTGCCCGGGCATCCCCACTGCCTGAGTGAGAAGCGTGCTTGCGCCTGTGGAAAGAGGCTTAAGGAAAGGGACACATCCGTCACTGCGCTCCAGAGGACCATGTCTGGGGAAGTTGCAGCACACTACTCCGGGATGAAGAGAAGGAGCCATTGGCCTTGTTGTCGGGAAACGGACGCGAAGCAGGAGAGCCTGCCCTGACAGGAACAACGGGCCTGTGGCAAGACAAGTTTCCCCCTCTCCCTGTGCGGAGAGAATGAAGCCTGGCTGCTAAAAACACACGAGCAGACGACTAGGGCAGACGCGCCTGCTCCACTCTGAGGAAAGAGTCTGGGCTGAAGGCAGGCCTGTCCTCTGAGTCTGGGCCCAAGAGGACAGCAGCTCCAGCTGCCAACTGTCCAGAAAGCAGACGTGGGTATACCAAGAGGCGCCCGGCCCTGAACACGCAGAAACAGCTCCGGGAGGAAATGGCAGTCAGATATCATTTTCCTCCAGGATGTGGCAGCATTGGCGGAGGCAGGTATGCCACGGGGAAGGAGGGACAGTTACCCATTTCTCCCCGTCACAGAACGTAGGCGTTGTGCGGAGATCCTGTCTCGTCTCCTCTCGGCTGGGGAAGGCACTGGACTAGTGCCCTGTCCACCTGAACGACATAGCAAAAGGGCAGGCCTTGCCCACGCCGGGAGACGGCATTGGAGCAGAGTTCCATCCCAGGCCACGCAGGCTGCTGCAGGGTCGAGGCTGTGTCTGCGTAGTTCGTCTTGGCAGCTTGAAGCCACAGCACGAACATGAAGTCCGGGAAAGCAAGGCCCAAGAGGCACCAGCTATCCTGCCGCTATTGTTCCCTGACGCGTCAGAGCGAACGCCCATAGCCTTGCTGAGCAAGCAGGGGCGAAGTGCGGTTCGCGACAACCTGAACACCTCTGCGAAAGCAAAGCAGTCGCTGGGCAATCAGAGTCGGTTCTGTGGGCTGCTGGTGCTGTTTGTCTTAGCCTAGTATTCGCAGCTCGTTGGGAGAAACCCGCATAGAACGAAAGCCTCTCTGCCCAGGCATTCCTTCTGGGAAAGCACAGCATTCTTTGGGAACTCAGAGTCGGGTCTCTGGGATGCTGCTGCTTCCTGCCTGAGCTAGGCTCCACAGCACATTGTATAGAACCCGCATGGAGCGAAATCCTCGTTTCCGGAGCATCCCCTCGGGGAAAGCACAGCATTCCTCGGGAACTCCGATTGATTCGGGTCTGTGGGATGCTGCTGCTGCTTGCCTGATCTAGTCTCCACTGCACGTTGTAATAAACCCGCATGGAGCGAAATGCTTTTTGTCCGGGCATCCCCACTGCCTGAGTGAGAAGCGTGCTTGCGCCTGTGGAAAGAGGCTTAAGGAAAGGG
This sequence comes from Neogale vison, assembly GCF_020171115.1. Taxonomy (NCBI): domain Eukaryota; kingdom Metazoa; phylum Chordata; class Mammalia; order Carnivora; family Mustelidae; genus Neogale; species Neogale vison. Next base: position 155,780,303 of record NC_058096.1, read on the forward strand.
ACACATCCGTCACTGCGCTCCAGAGGACCATGTCTGGGGAAGTTGCAGCACACTACTCCGGGATGAAGAGAAGGAGCCATTGGCCTTGTTGTCGGGAAATGGACGCGAAGCAGGAGAGCCTGCCCTGACAGGAACAACGGGCCTGTGGCAAGACAAGTTTCCCCCTCTCCCTGTGCGGAGAGAATGAAGCCTGGCTGCTAAAAACACACGAGCAGACGACTAGGGCAGACGCGCCTGCTCCACTCTGAGGAAAGAGTCTGGGCCGAAGGCAGGCCTGTCTTGTGCCTCTGGCCTAAAGGGGACAGCAGCTCCTTGGCCATTTGTCAATAGGGTAGACGTTGGCATACCAACAGGCACCTGGCCCTGAACTTGCAGAAACAGATCCTGGAGGAACGGGATTCAGATGCCATCTTCCGCCAGGATGTGGCAGCATTGGCAGAGGCCGGGGTGTCCCGGGGAAGGAGGGACAGTTACCCATTTCTCCCCATCGCTTGGCGTATTCGGTGTGCGGTCTTCCTGTCACGTCTCCTCTTGGCTGGCGAAGGCACTGGCCTAATGCCCTGTCCACCTGAACACCAGAGCAAGAGGGCAGGCCTTGTCCACGCCAGAAGATGGCATTGGAGCAGAGTGCATCCTCTGCCACTCACACTGCTGCAGGTTTGAGGCTGTGTCTGCTTAGTTCGGCTTGGTAGAGTGAACCCAGGGCGTGACATTGAAGCCCGGGAAAGCAAGGCCCAAGATGCACCAGCTCTCCCACAGCTATTCTTCCCTGACGCGACAGTGCGAACACCCACATCCTTGCTGAGGAAGCAGCAGCGACGTGCCGTTCACGCCAAGCTGAAAACCTGTGCGAAAGCACAGCAGTCGCTGGGCAATCATTGTTGGTTCTCTGGGCTGCTGGTGCTGCTTGCCTTAGCTAATATTCACAGCACAGTGGGAGAAACCCACATAGAGTGATATCCTCTTTGCCCAGATATCCCTTCTGGGGATGCACAGCATTCTTTGGGAACTCAGAGTTGGGTCTGTGGGATGCTGCTGCTGCTTGCTTGAGCTAGTCTCCAAGGCTCGTTGCATAAAACCCGCATGGAGCGAAATCCACTTTTCCAGGGAATCCCTCTGGGAAAGCACAGCATTCCTTGGGAACTCAGAGTCGGGTCTGTGGGATGCAGCTTCAGCTTGCCTTTTGTAGTCTCCAGTGCATGTTGTAATAAACCCGTGTAGAGCGAAATGCTCTTTGCCCTGGTATCACCTCTGCCAGATCGAGAAGCATGCTTGCGCCTGAGGAATGAGGCTTAAGGAAAGGGACATGTCTGTCATTGCGCTCCCGAGGAGCAATTTGGGATAGGTGCAGCATACTGCTCCGGGTTGAAGAGAAGGAGCCGTTGGCCTTGTTGTCGGGAAACGGTCGTGAAGCAGTAGAGCCTGCCCTGGCAGGAACAGTGGGCCAGAGGCAAGACAAGTTTCCCCCTCTCCCTGTGCAGAGAGAATGAAGCCTGGCTGCTAAGGAGACACCAGCGGACTAGGGCAGACGCGCCTGCTCCACTCTGAGGAAAGAGTGTGGGCAGAAGGCAGGCCTATCTTGTTCCTCTGGGTGCAAGGGGACAGATTGTCCTTAGCCACCTTTCCGTAGGGCAGACGTGGGCATACCAACAGGCGCCCTGCCCTGAACTCGCAGAAACAGCTCCTGGAGGAACGGGCAGTCATATGTCATCTTCCTCCAAAATGTGGCAGCATTGGCGGAGGCAGGAGGTCTCCCGTGGAAGGAGGGACAGTTACCCCTTACTACTCATCATAGGGCGTGTGCGGTGTGCTGTGATCCTATCACGTCTCCTCTCGCTGGGGAAGGCACTCGCCTAATGCACTGTTCACTTGAATGCCAGAGCAAAAGGGCAGGCCTTGCCCATGCCGGGAGATGGCATTGGAGCAGAGTGCCATCCTAAGCTACGCATGCTGCTGCAGGGTCGAAGCTGTGTTTGTTTAGTTCGGCTTGGCAGGTTGAACCCAGGGTGCGAACCTGAATCCCGGGAAAGCAAGGCCCAAGAGGCACCACCTCTCCTTCAGCTATTCTTCCCTGACGCGACAGAGGAATGCCCACAGCCTTGCTGAGGAAGCAGCATCGAAGTGCTGTTCGCGACAAGCTGAACACCTGTGTGAAAGCACTGCAGACGCTATGCAATCAGAGTCGGATCTGTGGGCTGCTGGTGCTGCTTGCCTTAGCTCGGATCTGTGGGCTGCTGGTGCTGCTTGCCTTAGCCGAGTATTCGCAGCACATTGGGAGAAACCCGCATAGAGCGAAAGCCTCTCTGCGCAGGCATCCAGCTGGGAAAGCACAGCATTCTTTGGGAACTCAGAGTCGGGTCTGTGGGATGCTGCTGCTGCTTGTCTGAGCTAGTCTCCACAGCACGTTGTATAAAACCCGCATGGAGCCAAATCCTCTTTTCCGAGGCATCCCCTCTGGGAATGCTCAGCATTCCTTGGGAACTCAGAATCGTGTCTGTGGGATGCTGCTGCTGCTTGCCTGAGCTAGTCTCCACTGCACGTTGTAATAAACCCGCATCGAGGGAAATGATCTTTGCCCGGGCATCCCTTCTGTCTGAGCGAGAAGCGTGGTTGGGCCTGTGGGAAGAGTCTTAAGGAAAGGGACACGTCTGTCACTGCATTCCCAAGTAGCATGTTTGGGAAAGTGAAGCACACTGCTCCGGGATGAAGAGAAGGAGCCAATGGCCGTGTTGTCGGGAAACCGTCGCCAAGAAGGAGAGCCTGTCCTGGCAGGAACAGCGGGCCTGTGGCAAGACAAGTTTCCTCCTCTCCTTGTGCGGAGAGAATGAAGCCTGGCTGCTAAGGAGACACGAGCGGACGACTGGGGCAGACGCGCCTCCTCCACTCTAAGGAAAGAGTCTGGGCAGAAGGCAGTCCTGTCCTGTGCCTCTGGGCCCAAGGGGACAGCAGCTCCTTGGCCACCTGTCCATAGGGCAGACGTGGGCATACCAACAGGCGCCTGGCCCTGAACTTGCAGGAACAGCTCCTGGAGGAACGGGCATTCAGATGCGGTCTTCCTCCAGGATGTGGCAGCATTGGCGGAGGCAGGGTTGTCCTGGGGGAGGAGGGACAGTTACCCATTACTCCCCATCGCAAGCTGTGTGCTGTGATCCTGTCACGTCTCCTCTTGGCTGGGGAAGGCACTGGCCTAGGGACTGTCCACGTGAACGCAAAAGCAAATGGGCAGGCCTTGCCCATGCCGGGAGACGGCATTGGAGCAGAGTGGCATCCTAGGCCATGCACGCTGCTGCAGGGTCGAGGCTGTGTCTGCTTAGTTTGGCTTGGTAGAGTGAACCCAGGGCGCGAATATGAAGCCCAGGAAAGCATAGTTCAAGAGGCACCAGCTCTGCCGCAGCTATTGTTCCCTGACGTGACAGAGTGAACACCCACAACCTTGCTGAGGAAGGAGCTGCGAATTGCGGTTTGCGCCAAGCTGAACACCTGTGCGAAAGCACAGCAGTCGCTGGGCAATCAGAGTCGGTTCTGTGGGCTGCTGGTGCTGATTGCCTTAGCCTAGTATTCGCAGCACGATGGGAGAAACCCGCATAGAGCGAAAGCCTCTTTGCCCAGGCATCCCTTCTGGGAAAGCACAGCATTCTTTGGGAACTCAGAATCGGGTCTGTGGGATGCTGCTGCTGCTTGCCTGAGCTAGTCTCCTCAGCACGTTGTATAAAACCCGCATGGAGCCAAATCCTCTTTACCAGGGCTTCCCCTCTGGGAAAGCACAGCATTCCTTGGGAACTCAGAGTTCCCATCTGTGGGATGGTGCTGCTGCTTGCCTTAGCTAGTCTCCACTGCACGTTGGAATAAACCCGCATGGAGAAAAATGCTCTTTGCCCGGGCATCCCCTCTGCCTGAGCGAGTAGAGTGGTTGCGCCTGTGGAAAGTGGCTTAAGGAATGGGACACGTCTGTCACTGCTCTCCCGAGGAGCATGTTTGGGGAAGGTGCAGCACACTGTTCCAGGATGAAGAGAAGGAGCCGTTGGCCTTGTTGTCGGGAAATGGTCGAGAAGCAGGAGAGCCTGCCCTGGCAGGAACAGCGGGGCTGTGGCAAGACAAGTTTCCCCCTCTCCCTGTGCGGAGAGAATGAAGCCTGGCTGCTAAGGAGACACGAGCGGACTACTAGGGCAGACGCGCCTTCTCCACTCTTAGGATAGAGTCTGGGCAGAAGGCAGTCTTGTCCTGTGCCTCTGGGCCCAAGGGAACAGCAGCTCCTTGGCCACCTGTCCATAGGGCAGACGTGGGCATACCAACTGGCACCCGGCCCTGAACTCGCAGAAACAGCTCCTGGAGGAACAGGCAGTCAGATGCCTTCTTCCTCCAGATAATCGTAAATAACGCAACAATGTAAATAGCCCAGAAAATGACTCTCACACTGGCAAAACAAACCCCACTAAACTAAGTGTAGAAGAGAGGCCACATGGAAGAGCATAGGAAGGACAGACACACGGTTCCTAAACAGTCCCTTGGAATTATCTGCAGCTGGAAGGGATGTCACGGGTAAAGAGAGGAGAGAGAAACAGGCCCTCACACTGCGGAACCTGAAAGGACAAGACAAATCACCATAATATTTGGCTTTGAAAACCAGAGGGGCCAAATTTTATAATTACTTATAATTAATGGGTCTTTAACTTGGGATTTTAAAAAATCAGTGGGTTTGGCTCTGGGAGAGGTGGGAGGTCCATACGAAAGAATCCCTACCCTTAAAGAGACAACACAACAAATAGTCCCATATGATATAGCATAGAGGTAGCAGCTTGAAAAACGTATAAGGCATATGGGTGAGAAAGTTGTTTACTCATCTCCGAAAATGTCCTTCAGGGATTAGGTCACTGGTAGAATCCTGCAGGAACAAAGGAAATAGCAGGCACCATTTCAGTCCCCATGTCTCCCAGCATAAACACAGAGCCACCTCACTATCTAACTTGATTAACAGTGTGCTCCACTCCCTCCATCCAGTTGGGCCTCTGTCCTAGCACTGCAGATACCCTCCCCAGAAGACAAGTGTGAAGACCTTGCATATCAGCATGCATCCTGCTTTTGTCCACACTGCAGAACTGTCTCCTCCAATATGTCTTGGCCAGAGACCAACCAAAGCAGTTTCACAAAACTGGCAATGTGCCAGCAGCCTTGACAAGAGTCAGCACCACTCCATACTGAGTCCTGCCCAAGGGAGCATGAAAGGTAACTACACACAACAGTAAGACCTCCCAACCCAGAAGTGGGCTGGTAGCAAACAGCTGGTCAATAAACAGCTGGTCTAAATGTAGCCCCACCCACAAATGAAAGCTTCTCAGGGGAAAACACCCTGCACACATAGGAAACGTGCCTGAAGTGCCAGGTTCTGGTGAACAAGGGACAGGACACTGCAGGGCACCATAGGACCTCTTCTTCATAAGGACACTATTTCAAGAAAAGGAGACATAGATAACTTTCTTAATACCTAAAAACATACATAGATAGACAAAATGAGGAGGCAGAAAAAATATCAAAGGAGACGACAAAATCATAGCAAGAGAGCTAAATGAAATAGGGATGAGTAATATGCCTGATAGAGAATTTAAAGTAATGATCATGAAGATACTGGATTTGAGAAAAGAGTGGAGGACATCTGCAAGACCCTCACCAAACAGATAAAGAAGAACAAATCCGAGATGAAGAGCACATAAATGGAGCTCAAAGTACACTAGATAGGATAAATACCAGATTAGAGGACTCAGAAGAATGAATTAATAACCTCAGGACAGAGTGATGGAAAATAAGCAAACTGATCAGGTGAAAAAAAAAAGAGATTAGGCAAAGTGAGAATAGACTTAGGGAATCCAGTGACACCATGAAGCATAATGACATTGACATTATAGGGATCCCAGAAGGAGAAGAGAGAGAAAAGGGGGCAGAAAATTTATTTGAGGAAATAATAGCTGAAAACTTCTTGAATATGGGGAAGGAAATAGAAATCCAGACTGAGAAGGCACAGAGATGGCTCAATAAAATCAACCAAAAGAGGTCCACACCAAGACACAGTAATTAAAACTGCTAAAAGGTAATAGTAAAGAGAATTTTCTAAAGCAGCAAGACAAAACAGTCCCATACAATGGAAACCCTGTTAGGTTGTCAGCCTGATTTTTTGTAAAGAGTTTATTTATTTATTTGAGAGAGGTACAAATAGTGAGAGGGAGCAGGAGTGGGGAGGAGAGAGAGAAGTGGGCTCCCTGCTGAGCAGGGAACCCGATGCAGGGTTCTATCCCAGGACCCTGGGGTCATGACCTTAGCTGAAGGCAGATGCTTAATGACTGAGCCACCCAGGTGCCCCTGTAAGCCTGATTTTTCAGCCGAAAATTTGCAAGCCAGAAATGAGTGGCATGATATACTCAAAATGCTGGGAGGGGAAAAAAAACCCACCTTGCAACTTAAAATAGTGTATCCAGCAAAGCTATCATTCAGAATAGAAGGAGAAATAAAGAATTTCCCAGATAAAAATTGAATGAGTTCATGACACTAAAACAATCCAATAAGAAATGTTGAAGTTGACTCTTCTAGTGGGAAGGAAAAGTCATAAGTTAAGAAAAGCAGGAAGCACAAAAGCAGTAAAAGTAAACATATTTGGGGGTGCCTGGGTGGCTCAGTGGGTTGAGCCTCTGCCTTCAGCTCGGGTCATGATCCCGGAGTCCTGGGATCGAGCCCCACATCCAGATCTCTGCTCAGCAGGGAGCCTGCTTTCCCTTCTCTTTCTGCCTGCCTCTCTGCCTACTTGTGATGTCTCTCTCTTTCAAATAAATAAATAAAATCTTTAAAAAAGTAAGCGTATTTGTAAAAATTAATCAATTGACTCAAAAAAGAAAAGGATGTAAAGTGTGGCATTAAATACCTAAAACATGACAGGGAGATGAGGCAAAAATGGGTTCAAACTTAAGCAAACATCAACTTAATATAGACTGCTATATACAAACTACTAATATAGACTGGTTATATACAAACCACTTGGTAAGACAAAATCAAAGAACAGTAATAGACAAAATGTAAGGAGAGAATAATCCAAGTAAATCACTAAAGAGAGGTAAATTATTGTGAGAGAAGAGAAAAACGAAGGAAGGAACAAAAAAGATCTATAAAAACAACCATAAAACAAGCAACAAAATGGCAGCAAATACATACCTGTGAATAATTATTTTGAATGTAAATAAACTAAATGCATCAATCAAAAGACATAGGGTGATGGAATGGATAACAAAGAAGAAAAACCTACATGCTGTTTACAAGAGACTCATTTCATATACATAAAGATACATACAAATTGAAAGTAAAGGATGGACAAATATTCATCATGCAAATAAGTGTGAAAAGAAAGTCACAGTAGAGAATCTTATACTGAATGAAACAGACTTTAAAACAAAGTTGGTAATAAGAGACAAAATAGGGCACTACTTGATAAAAAGAGGAAAACCCAACAAGAAAGTATAACAAATGTAAATATTTATGCACTCAACACAAGAATAAACAAATGCATAATATGGTTAATAACAAATATAAAGGTAGTAATTGATAATAAAACGATTATAGTAGAGGGATTTAACACCCCAGTTACATCACTGGAGAGGTCATCCAAACAGAAATTCAACATGGAAACAGGGAACTGAATCACACATTGGACCAGTGAATTGAACAGATACACTCAGAACATTTCATGCTAAAACATTCTTTTCAAGTGCACATAGAATATTCTCCAGAATATATCACATATTAGCCCCAAAATAAGTCTCAACAAATTCAAAAATATCAGTCATACCAATGCACATTTTCTGACCATAATGCTATGAAACTAGAAATCAACCATAAGAAAAAAATCTAGAAAGCGCACAGACATATCAAGGTTAAACAACATGCTATGAAACAATGAATAAATCAACCAAGAAATCAAAGAGGAAATAAAAAATTACATGGAGACAAAGAAAATGAAAACACAATGGTCCAAAATCTTTAAGATGCAGCAAAAGATGTTCTGAGAGGGAAGTTTATAGCAATACAGGCACCTCAAGAAGCAAGAAAAACCTCAAATAAACAACCTAATCTTACAATTTAGAAAAAGGAGAACAAAATTGAAAACAAGTAGAGAAAGGAAACTGTCAAGATTAGACCAGAAATAAACAAAATAGAAACTGAAAACTAACATACAAAACAATAGCACAGATCAATGAAACCAGGAGCTGGTTCTTTGAAAAATTCAACAAAATTGATAAAAATTTAGCCAGATTCATCAAAAAGCAAGAAAGAAGGAGAGACAGATAGAGATACAGAGAGATGAGAAAGAGAGAGAGAAAATCAGAATGAATGAGAAGAAATAACAACCAACACCACAGAAATACAAAGGATTATAAGAGAATATTCTGAAAAATTACATGCCTAGACATTGGACAACCTAGAAGAAGTGGGTAAATTTCTAGAAACATACAACCTCCCTAAACTGAATCAGGAAGAAATAGAAAATTGGAATAGATCAATTTCCAGCAATGAAAGAAAAGGTAATTAAAAAACTTCCAACAAACAAAAGTTCAGAACCAGAGGGAATCATAAGCGAATCTACCAAATATTTCAATACTTGAAAATCAAACTACATAATACATAACATCAAAAAGAGAACACAAATCGAGTTAAGAACAAGTAGTTGAGATCACTCTGGGTCTCAGTGTAATTGGAGAGTTAAGAGAGCAGTTCTGGGGGGGACAAGATGGCGGGGTTCTAGGAAGAGGCGTCTTTTCAGCTGGTACCCCAAAGTGAGCTGATTACCTACCAAAGAACTCCAATCACCCATGAAATCAGCCTGAGAGCAGAATTATACACGTCTGGATCTCTACAGGGGCAGAAGACGCCAGTGAGCAGGTAAAGCGGAATGGGAACGGCGGACTGATATCAGAAGATAAACAAAAGGGGGAGAGAGCCACCAGTGGCGACTGGTGGGAAAGTAATACCCCAATACGAGCAAGAGTGCCCTGCGTCTGGGGACCAGCATTAACTTGGAGACTGGTTGAAAGCACTCCAAAAGAGCAAAGGATTGCAGGGGGAAATTGTGGGAATCGGGGCGGCTAGGGACAGGGGCTTAAGTCCCCGGTCCCAGACAGCCTCCCCGGTGCGGAGGCAGAGAGAGTGTGGCGGAGAAACCAGCTCCTGGTACCTAAGACGCCAGCGCGCCCCAGAGCGCGTGAGTTCCAGCTCCTGTGAGGGGATGGGAGCTGCGCCGGTCTGCAGAACGCGCGCTAGCCCTACCACAAAGCTTGAGATGCGCGCGCACGTCCCTCCAGCTCTCCGGGGTTACTAAGGCCCAGGGGCGCTTCTTGACCTGCGCCATTGTTTCAAAGTCTAAGCCGCACGTGCGCGAAACTCTTCTCTTCTCCGGACAGAGGCGCGCAAAAGCCCAGCCTGGGGCTTACGGACCAGCGCCCCGTTCTCAGTGCCCCAGAAGCGCGCCCGACCCACAGCCGCCTCTGAAAAGAGGTGCGCACAAGCCGGGCACTCCCAGCCCGGGCCGGCGGCAAAATCTCAGTGTGTGATCGCTGCTTGGAACCTCTCTGGTGGTCAGGAGCGCCCAGACAGCCGCCACTGCCTTGGCTTTGGGGACGAGCAAAAGATCCTGTGCCCCCAGGGTCTTTAACTTGGAACCTGCACTGCCAGCGTCCAAGGGGGAATTTATTCAGCTTCTGCACCCAGACTGAGGCTTCTCTCTGAGTCGGAGATCAGGGTGCGGATTGATTTCTTTTAATACTACAAAAACCATCAAAGGCGGTCAAGGTGAGAGGAAAAAAAGTGAACAAGCAAAAAAAAAAAAAACCGCCAGAGAACAAAAGCCTGAAAAAAACCAGTTTCCCCAGAGCCCACCCCCTTGAGGGGGGCGGGGGGACTCAACTCAGGAGACATCATTGACTGACAACCCACGTGGCAGGCCCCTCCCCCAGAAAACAAACCAAGAAAGAAAAAAAAAAAAGGACTACAAGAGAACCACCACTACTTCATAGGAAAACTTGTATTATTCACTCGTTTCCACTATTCCGGTTCATATATATATATATATTTTTACACATAGGTAATTTTTTAACCTATTTACCACCACAGCGAGCTGCACAGTACATCAAATTCCATAATACCTTTCTAACCTGAAATTTTTGATACATACACCTATGTTTTTCTTTTGCATTTTTATTTTTTGAATTCCTTTTTTTAAAATTTTAGTTTAGTTTAGTCTAGTATATTCCTTTTTATTTTTATCCTCTAATATTCATATAGAGTTAACTTCAAAGTAATGCCCTTTCCCCAATCAATACTACCCCTATAGGTAAACCAATTTTTAATCCCCTTTATCTTAGGAAAGCTGAGTCCTTTAACAAAGATATCAAGATACATCCAGGAAGAATCAAAACAACCTTCCTCGCACACACTGAGAATTTATAAGAACTCTCCCATCTTCTTCCACCAGTGTTTCTGTGTTTTTTGAGTTTGTCCTGATAGCATATAAATTTTACACTTGTGGTTCTTTTTGACGAGGTTATTTATTTATTTGCATATATATTTTTTTCTCTTGCCATATATTTGTATCAGTCTTTTTATCTCTTCTTGTTTGTCTACTTCATAAATCTTACCTTGGGGCCCATCTGGGCTGAACCTTCTCTTTCATCTTCCCTTACTTTCCTGTCTCTCTCTCTCTCTTTTAACTTTTTTTCTTATTCTTTTTCTTCCTTTCCTTTTATTCTTTTTCTTTTTCTTTTCTTTTGTCTCTCATTTGGGTGGGGAATCCTGATTGCTCAGAAGTGTTCCAGAGTGCACTTTGACTGCACCAGAGTTGATACATCCAGCTACATCTGTTCAGTCATCTACCACCAAAATGACTAGGAGGAGGAATGCCCAACAGAAGAAAAATACAGAGGATGGACCTTCTGCAACAGAGCTAACGGCTATCAACATAGACAATATGTCGGAAAGAGAATTCAGGCTAACAATTATGCAGGCAATAGCTAGGTTGGAGAAAGCCATGGATGACCAAACAGAATTGATTAGGGCCGAACTGAAAGCGACCAGACAGGATGTTCACAATGTTAGGGCGGAGCTTAAAGCTACCAGGGAGGAGGTCCACAATGCTCTCAATGAGTTCCAATCTAATCTAAACTCTCTCAAAGCTAGGGTAACTGAATCAGAAGATAGAATTCGTGATCTGGAAGACAAACAGATAGAGAGAAAGGATCAGGAGGAAGCCTGGAACAAAGAACTGAGAGCCCACGAAAACAGAATCAGGGAAATAAATGATGAAATAAAGCGTTCCAACGTCAGAATTATTTGAATTCCTGAAGGGGAGGAGAAAGAAAGAAGTCTAGAAGATATCGTGGAACAAGTCCTTCATGAAAATTTTCCGAATCTCGCGAATGGAACCAGCGTTCATGTACTAGAGGCTGAACGGTCTCCACCCAAGATTATACACTCCAAAAAAACATCACGACACCTGATAGTCAAATTGAGGAATTATAATTGTAGGTAAAATCTCTTGAAAGCCGCCAGGGCAAAGAGGCTCCTTACTTACAGAGGGAAGCCCATCAGAATAACGTCAGACATGTCCACAGAGACCTGGCAAGCCAGAAGAGGCTGGCAAGATATATTCAGGGCACTAAATGAGAAGAACATGCAGCCAAGAATACTTTATCCAGCAAGACTGACATTCAAAATGGATGGAGAGATAAAGAGTTTCCAAGACCGGCAAGGCTTAAAAGACTATGCAACCACCAAGCCGACACTGCAGGAAATATTAAGGGGGGTTCTATAAAAGAGGAAAACTCCCAAGAATAGCATTGAACAGAAATATAGAGACATTCTACAGAAAGAAAGACTTCAAAGGTAACTCGATGTCAATAAAAACGTATCTATCAATAATCACTCTCAATGTGAATGGACTAAATGCACCCATAAAATGGCACAGGGTTGCAGATTGGATAAAACGACAGGACCCATCCATATGCTGTCTACAAGAGACCCATTTTGAACCTAAAGATACACGCAGACTGAAAATGAAGGGGTGGAGAAGCGTCTTTCATGCCAATGGGACTCAAAAGAAGGCTGGGGTAGCGATTCTCATATCAGATAAATTAGACTTCAAACTAAAGACTGTAGTCAGAGATACAGAAGGACACTACATAATCCTTAAAGGGACTATCCACCAAGATGATCTAACAATTGTAAATATTTATGCTCCCAATATGGGAGCAGCCAATTACTTAAGAAAACTGTTAATCAAGATAAAGAGTCATATAGATATGAATACACTAATCGTAGGAGATCTTAACACGCCTCTTTCAGAACTAGACAGATCATCGAAGCAGAAAATCAATAAAGAAACAAGAGCATTGAATGACACATTGGACCAGATGGACCTCATAGATATATACAGAACATTCCACCCTAAAACAGCAGAATACTCGTTCTTCTCAAGTGCACACAGAACCTTCTCCAGAATAGACCACATACTGGGTCACAAATCAGGACTCAGCCGATACCAAAAGACTGAGATGATTCCCTGCATATTCTCAGATCACAATGCTTTGAAACTGAAGCTCAATCACAAGGAAAAGTTCCGAAGGAACTCAAACACCTGGAAGCTAAAGACCACCTTGCTTAAGAATGCTTGGATCAACCAGGAGATCAAAGAAGAACTGAAACAATTCATGGAAACCAATGAGAATGAAGACACTTCGGTCCAAAACCTATGGGATACAGCAAAGGCGGTCCTAAGGGGAAAATATATAGCCATCCAAGCCTTGCTCAAAAAAATTGAAAAATCCAGAACACACCAGCTGTCTCTACACCTTAAAGAACTGGAGGAACAACAACAATCAAACCAACTCCACACATAAGAAGGGAAATCATCAAGATTAGAGCTGAGATCAATGAGGGAGAAACCAGAGATACCGTAGAACGTATCAATGAAACTAGAAGCTGGTTTTTTGAAAGAATCAATAAGATCGATAAGCCACTGGCTACACTAATCCGAAAGAAAAGAGAGAAATCCCAAATTCATAAAATTAGGAATGAAAAGGGAGAGATCACAACGAACGCTAAGGAAGTAGAAACAATCATCAGAAGTTATTATGAACAGTTATATGCCAATAAGCTTAGCAACCTAGATGAAATGGATGCATTCCTGGAAAAATATAAACTACCAAAATTAAACCAGGAAGAAATCGACCACCTGAATAGACCGATATCTAAAATCGAGATTGAATCAGTGATCAAAAACCTCCCAAAAAACAAGAGCCCAGGACCTGACAGATTCCCTGGGGAATTCTACCAAACCTTCCAAGAAGAAATAACACCTATTCTCCTGAAGCTGTTTCAAAAAATTGAAGCAGAAGGAAAACTTCCAGACTCTTTCTATGAAGCCAGCATTACCCTGATCCCCAAACCAGGCAAGGACCCTACCAAAAAGGAGAATTTCAGACCAATATCACTGATGAATATGGATGCTAAGATTCTCAACAAGATCCTAGCCAACAGGATCCAACAGCACATTCAAAAGATTATCCACCATGATCAGGTGGGATTCATCCCTGGGCTACAAGGATGGTTCAACATTCGCAAATCAATCAATGTGATACAACAAATTAATATGAGAAGAGGAAGAACCACATGGTCCTCTCAATTGATGCAGAAAAAGCACTTGACAAAATCCAACATCCGTTCCTGATGAAAACGCTTCAAAGTATAGGGATAGAGGGAACATTCCTGAACCTCATCAAATCTATCTATGAAAGACCCACAGCAAATATCATCCTCAATGGGAAAAAGCTTGCAGCCTTCCCGTTGAGATAAGGAACAAGACAAGGATGCCCACTTTCACCACTCTTGTTCAACATAGTATTAGATGTCCTAGCAACAGCAATCAGACAACAAAGAGAAATAAAAGGTATCCAAATTGGTAATGAAGAAGTCAAACTCTCCCTCTTCGCAGATGACATGATTCTTTATATGGAAAACCCAAAAGACTCCACCGCCAAACTACTAGAACTCATACAGCAATTCAGCAACGTGGCAGGATACAAAGTCAATGTGCAGAAATCAGTGGCTTTCTTATACACTAACAATGAAAATACAGAAAGGAATATTAGAGAATCGATTCCATTTACTATAGCACCAAGAACCATAAGATACCTGGGAGTAAACCTAACCAAAGAGGTAAAGGATCTGTACTTGAGGAACTACAGAACACTCATGAAAGAAATTGAAGAAGACACAAATAGATGGAAGACCATTCCATGCTCTTGGATCGGAAGAATAAACATTGTTAAAATGTCTATACCGCCTAGAGCGATCTATACTTTTAATGCCATTCCGATCAAAATTCCACCGGCATTCTTCAAAGAACTGGAGCAAATAATCCTAAAATTTGTATGGAATCAGAAGAGACCCCGAATCGCTAAGGAAATGTTGAAAAACAAAAAGAAAGCTGGCGGCATCACCTTACCTGATTTCAAGCTTTATTACAAAGCTGTGATCACCAAGACAGTTTGGTACTGGCATAAAAACAGACACATAGACCAGTGGAAAAGAGTAGAGAGCCCTGATATGGCCCTGTACTCTATGGTCAATTAATCTTTGACAAAACAGGAAAAAATATACAGTGGAAAAAAGACAGTCTCTTCAATAAATGGTGCTGGGAAAACTGGACAGCTATATGTAGAAGAATGAAACTCGTCCATTCTCTTACACTATACACAAAGATCAACTCAAAATGGATAAAAGACCTCAATGTGAGACAGGAATCCATCAGAATCTTAGAGGAGAACATAGGCAGTAATCTCTTTGATATCAGCCACAGCAACTTCTTTCAAGATATGTCTCCAAAGGCAAAGGAAACAAAAGCGAAGATAAACTTCTGGGACTTCATCAAAATCAAAAGCTTCTGCACACCAAAGGAAACAGTCAAAAAAACAAAGAGGCAACCCACGGAATGGGAGAAGATATTTGCAAATGACAGTACAGACAAAAGGTTGATATCCAGGATCTATAATGAACTCCTCAAACTCAACCCACAGGAAACAGACAAACACATCAAAAAATGGGCAGAAGATATGAACAGACACTTCTCCAATCAAGACATACAAATGGCTATCAGACACATGAAAAGATGCTCATCATCATTAGCCCTCAGGGAGATTCAAAGGAAAACCACATTGAGATATCACCTTATACCAGTTAGAATGGCCAAAATAACAAAACGGGAAACAACATGTGTTGGAGAGGATGTGGAGAAAGGGGAACCCTCTTACACTGTTGGTGGGAATGCAAGTTGGTGCAGCCTCTTTGGAGAACAGTGTGGAGATTCCTCAAGAAATTAAAAATAGAGCTTCCCTATGACCCTGCAATTGCACTCCTGGGTATTTACCCCAAAGATACAGATGTCGTGAAAAGAAGGGCCATCTGTACCCCAATGTTTATAGCAGCAATGGCCACAGTCGCCACACTATGGAAAGAACCAAGATGCCCTTCAACAGATGAATGGATAAGGAAGATGTGGTCCATATACACTATGGAGTATTATGCCTCCATCAGAAAGGATGAATACCCAACTTTTGTAGCAACATGGACGGGACTGGAAGAGATTATGCTGAGTGAAATAAGTCAAGCAGAGAGAGTCAATTATCATATGGTTTCACTCATTTGTGGAGCATAACAAATAGCATGGAGGACAAGGGGCGTTAGAGAGTAGTAGGGAATTTGGGTAAATTGGAAGGGGGGGTGAACCATGAGAGACTATGGACTCTGAAAAACAGTCTGAGGGTTTTGAAGTGGCGGGGGGGTGGGAGGTTGGGGGTACCAGGTGGTGGGTATTATAGAGGGCACAGCTTGCATGGAGCACTGGTGTGGTGAAAAAATAATGAATACTGTTTTTCTGAAAATAAATAAATTGGGGAAAAAAAGAATTTAAAGAAAAGGGAATTGAATATTTATACTGTAGACACTATGAATTCTTTAAAAGCCAAATATTAGTTTTAAACTGGAAATGAAAAGACCACAGAAGCATCATCCTATAAGTTTTAATTACTAATAGTATAAATACCAATCATTATAACCCACATAAACAAAAATCCCTTTGGGTCTCCACCCCACCTCCCCATTCTTTTAAGAATAAAAGCTTCTTAAAACCCCAAAGTGAGAAAACCACTGTTACTCATCATCAGTTATAATTAACCTTAAAACAGGACTCTAGTAACCTCCAGATTTGAGTCGAAGAAAACCAAATAGGACAGGGGTTGAGAGAACAATCGCACAGCATAAGCTCAGTCACTCACCAGCTGTGTGATTTGCAATAAGGTCCTCAGCTTCACTAAGCAAGTATTTCCCAGTCTGAAAAATGGTCATTTGTGGCTAAAATTAATTAGAATGGTATAGAAGTCTTTAGACAATAGTAAATTGTAATTTATTGATGTTAATGCTATTGTTATAAAACCAGCTCAAGAAAGTGATGGCCATTGTTCCCTAAGAAAAATGCAAATGAGAACTAATTCAACACTTAAAAGCAACTCAGAAAATAAGATAGTAAATGCTTCCCTATTAAATACTTTTATTGCATTTATTTCTATAGAACCATCTCCTCTCTACCATAAACATGGAAAAGAAAGGAAGAACAGGTGAAGGGAGAAGTACCCTGGAAAAATAGTCCATTATCTGAAGTTTCACCCAACCGGTGGTAAGTGACTGACTTGCAGCTAGGAAGGGCTGGTGTTTTGTATCCTCAATAGGCTCCTGTCAATTCTTTAAACTTAAGTTCCGCAATTCTTTTAGATACAATGCTTTTGAATTCCATGGGTTGCTGGATACCTTAATTTGAGCTCCATGGAGAGAAAGCAAGAATTTTCACACCCCATTCTCTACTGCTCAAATTATGGGAGAGGGGAGATGATTCTATAGAAATTAGTGTCTGAAGACTGAAGCAATTTTTAGTGCTCTTTTTGAATTAATTTGCCTGCAGGCCCCTAGGGAGGGAACAGAGAAGGCCCCTAGGTTGTCCTCTGCACAGGTAGGACATAGTACAAATTATACTTTGAAAATGTGGAAGAAAAATGCATCTGTCCAGAGTGCTGGAAATGCTTACAGCATATAGAACCCCACACTGTTTAGCTTTAGAGGCTCTTTGGCACACAGGTTGTCCTTCTTTGTATTATAGTTTTAGCAGAAGCCTAATCCAGATCTAAAGCAGAGGACAGTGGTTAGAAAAATGGTCTCCTTCCTCCTCTCCTACTTCATAGCAAAAATTTCTTTTGAACTAATTAGCAAAAGTGGAATAATGTCAGGAGAATGAAGACTTCATATTTTCTCAAATTCACTTATTATAATAGAAGATTCACCTTTTCCTATCCCAATCCTTTTCTATTAATATATAAATTAATTTATCTAGAAAGTTAATATTTTGACTCTTGTGCAGATGTGAGGAGCTAGATATGTATAGAATATACACAAAAAGTATTTCTGAAACTAATATATTTATTGTATATCTACTATCTTCTTGCATGGTGCTAGAATAAGAAATATGAGTAAAATATTTCTTGTCCTTCAAGAGCAAATATATTAGTTGGAGATTTATTCCCAAGCATTTGTTGAATTATCTTCAAGTTCTAAGCACCAAGCAAGTAATAATGAATTATCTATTTACCTTTATTTGCTGAATGCTGGAGATAAGTGTGGATGAGGGACACTTGATCCATCCTGGGGGAGGAGAGAGTTTAGGGCTGGTGGGAAGTAGAGAAGCTGAGACATCCTACAGGACCCAAAAGAAGTGATGACTGAATGGTCTTAAAAGATGAGTAGAAGTTAGCTGGCTAAGGAAAGAGGGTAGGGTAGACCTTCAGAGTGCTGAGAAACTGAGAAAGACAACAGAGTATACATTTCAGGGGTGTATTTCAGCAGTGAACACTGTGTATATGGTGAAAAAAGCACTCCTTTCATTCAGAAAGGTAGAGCAGGAGAAATAAATTCTAAGCTGTTGGGGCTAATAAATTCAGAAAGTCCACTTCACCACTTTGTGGAGTTACCCAAAACATAGATATTAATAAGAATATTGCAAATGCATAAATTCAACTCTTTCCAGAAGATGTTCTATAGAATATAAGATGCTTGGTATAGTAATAAAAACCACTTAATAAATAGGTCCCAAGGTCAAACCAGTTGGGAAAATGTAAATATTCATTGTGAATCTTAAGAAGGGACAAATTCTACAGTTTTCCAGAAGGTTTGGATAATTTTTCACCTGAGCATCTTGAGAAACTTGTGCTCAGAATACACACTGGGAAGTGACATGTCAGCAAATGGATGCTACCTGGCTAGTGTGATAGACCCCATTCTTCCTGAAGACAAGTTGAGTCTCCTGAGATCATTCAAGCTAGAAACAGGGTGGGAGGAGGCAGCTATAGATACATTAATGGTGGGAAGACCCCAAAATGCAGAGTGAAAGTTGTCTAGATAACTGGCTTTTGACTTAACTCACTGCTCATTTGCTGTGTGCTGTATATTAGATCCTTCAGCTCCCAAAGTGCCAGCTTTCTGCTATGGCCAAGAAGCATTTCCTCTTGCCTTCTCTCACTTCTTTGTATTTTTCTGACCTCTTTAGGTAGTACAGTGACGCACATGGATATTAGAGTTAACACTTGTTTTTATAGCTACCCTATTAGTTGAGAGAAAGTAGGAATTCTGGATAGGGATAGGAAAGGTTGATTGGGAAATTTTGGTCCCTAGACACTTGATAAAATTGTGCCTCCCCATAAGTCTAGTTTTCAGAGCCAAAAGAAGGTAGCTAAAATTTTAAATGAAAGCTATGTAAGAGTTATCTCTTATCTATATTGGAGACGTCAGGGTAATTGGCAAGGGCTGGTCTCTTAGAGAGGATCTGACCTACTTTTAAACATCAAAAGGGAAAAAAATAATAAATTTGTCCTGATTCCACAGAGCCTTTAGTTTTACATCACTTGCATAAAGTAATTGCCCCATTTATTCTCCTGATGTCAGTTTGTATCTTCCAAGTGTTAATTTCAATAGGCTATTCATATTTTTATTATGCTTATAGATGTGTAAAATCCTATCTTTAAAAAGATCTTTACAGATCACAGAGGATAGTGCAGTCAGTTTGAGTTCTTCCATTGTTTGTAGAGGTAGCCTTTATTGTGCATCTATTAGGATGCAGAGGATCTATATATAAGAAGAGGAAATGGTAGAGATGGAGACACTTGGGGTATGTTGAGGGGAGTAGTTCTTGTGTTTGTCTTTCTCTCATGATTGACCATGGACTCTGTGTCTTGTGAGACAAGAGGTTAGGACAGTGCAGAAGTGATAGGGTGAGAACATTCACACAGGAAAATGTATAGAGAGCAAAATTTTATATTAAGCATGTTATGCCTACTGCACAGCGATTGTGCTGTCAACTATGTCTAGCTTATACCGTTAGCATCATTTGTCATCCATATAGAAATTTATCATATAAGTGCTTAACTTTTAAAAGTCAAATTGTGGGAGAGGAGACAAAGATCATAGAGTAGGGGACCCTAATTCAACCAGTTCCCTGAATTGAGCTGAATATCTTCCAGCCCACTCTGAACACCCACAGAATCAGCCTGAGATGTAAGAAGATATATCCAGATCTCTATAAACAGAATATCTCTAGTGGTTGGTTTTGAGGTATGAAGCAGGGAGCCATGATTATGAGGGCAAATATTGGAAGATAAATGGAAGGGAGAAGGAGCCTCCAGCATACTGCACCTCTGGAGCACAAAAGCCTCCCTTCCGGGGACCAGGCACAAAGACCCATTATCTAGCAGTGGGGAAAGGACTTTAGGGCAGCCCCCAGACTGAAACCTGGAGCCGCAGGGGCACGCAAATGAACAGGGGGTGGCTGGCAGTTTTAGAAGCACAAAGGGCAGAGACTTGTCTGGACTTGGAAGTGAGCGCTGGGAGTGGTACTCTGGGGTGCACAACCCAAGGTGTTGCCCCTTTTAGCAGCACAGACAAAAACAGAAACAGTGTGGCCTAGAGAGCTCACTGGAGAACAGAATGTGATTTCTCTGTCTTGAGACAGAAGTTTGGATATGGTCACTTCTGCTCTGACTCTTGGAAAGATGCAGAAAGTTGCCAGGGAAACTGACAGAGAACAAAGGCCCCCCAAAACCATTTTTCACTGAACCTGTTCAACTCTGCCCAAACAGGGTTGCTTGAGTAATAGCGTTCCCAGTTCCAGTCCCAGAAGAAGAGGCCTACAACCTTAAAGTCCCTATAAAACAGGTGCATGTTGTTTGGGTTGTGATCAATAATTTTAACTCTGTACATTAAGCCTAACCCTGCATGAGAAGGGAAATAATTAAGATTAGAGCAGATATCAATGAATTAGAAACCAGAAACACAACAGAACACATCAATGAAACTAGAAGCTGGTTCTTTGAAAGAATTAATAAGTTCAATAAACTACTGGTTAGACTTATAGCCAAAGGAAAAGAGAAAGGACCCAAGTTAATAAAATTATGAATGAAATGGGAAAGATCATGACTAACACCAAGGAAATAGAAACTATTCAGAACTTATTATCAATAGATATATGCCAATAAGTTAAGTGACCTAGAGGAAATGGATGCTTTCCGGGAAACCTATAAACTACCAAGACTGAAACGGGAAAAAATTGACAACCTGATTAGAGCAATAACCAGTAAGGAGATTGAAGTAGTGATCAAAAACCTCCCAAAAAACAAGAGTCCAGGGGCAGATGGATTCCCTAGAAAATTCTACCAAACATTCAAAGAAGAAATAATACCTATTCTCCTGAAGCTGCTTCAAAAATATAGAAACAGAAGGAAAACTTCCAGACTCTTTCTATGAAACAAGAATTACCTTGATCTCCAAACCAAACAAAGATCCCATTAAGGAAGATTTCAGACAAATATTTCTGATGAAAATGGATACCAAAATTCTCAACAAGATCCTAAATAGGCTCCAACAGTATATTAAAAGTATCATCCACCATTATCAGGTGGGATTTATCCCTGGGATGCAAGGGTGGTTCAACATTCACAAATCAGTCAATGTGACAGAACACATTAATAAAAGAAGAGAGAAGAACCACTTGGTCCTCTCCGTGCAGAAAAAGAATTTGAGAAGATACAGCATCTTTTCCTGATTAAAACTCTTCAGAGTGTAGGGACAGAGTAAACATTCCTCAACTTCATAAAATCTATGTTTGAAAATCCCACAGCAAATATCATTTTCAATGGGGAAAAACTGAGAACCCTTCCCTTGAAATGATGCCTGGGTGGCTCAGTGGGTTAAACCTCTGCCTTCAGCTCAGGTCATGATCCCAGGGTCCTGGGTCGGAGCCCCACATCAGGCTCTCTGCTCAGCGGGGAGCCTGCTTCCTCCTCTCTCTCTGCCTGCCTCTCTGCCTGCTTGTGAATTTCTGTCTCTCAAATAAATAAAATCTTTAAAAACAAAAAAAATCTAATGATGTACTGTATCTAATTAACATAAACATAATAATAAAAAAACAAAAGTTACATTGTCTTGAAAACAAAATCTGGATGAATGTTGAAACCTTCAACTACCAACCCTTCTTCCCTTGTTCCCTAAAATCTCTCATATACATTGAATTATCCTTGTGAAGTGAAGTAATATTGTCCTGGAATTGGTAGTAAAGATTAATTAGATACTTTCTTGGTTGCTGAGACATGTGTTTTAAGACACAAAAAAATAGAGCAACTCATCATTTATTGTGTAAGGAAATGTCTTGCATTATTTTTAAGTAACTTGGTGTTGAAGCATTGGAGTCTTTGGTGTCTCCCAGATGTGAAGTGAAAGATCTGAGACATTCATTAGTTTTAAAAGTGTCATTTACAGGGGTAGAACATAGAGACTCTGCACTTAAGAGAGTGATAATTCACACATGTCTTTTTGGATTGTAATTTGAGGGGATGGGAATAATGTTTTTATTTAGGGCATGTATTTCTTTGAATAAGTACAATATGTTAACAAGGCAAGAGAGACTCAGAATACTTCTTTCTCTTCCTTTTTTCCAGAATAGGCTAATGATATCATTTAGGGCTTTCTCCTTTGCATTACCCCCTCTTTGATAATAAGAGTCCCTCTTTGGTAGAGTAATATAGATGTCACTTTTGTGCACCCATTTCTGAGATGCTGGCTCACATTCCTATGCAGGGTTCAGAAACTTCAGTTGACCCCCTGAGCTCTGATGTGTGCCAGGCTTCTGTCCTCTCAGACAGTCCCCAGGTGGAGGGCACAGAGATATCATTTAGCTTGAGACTTTTGAGCTTTTTCAAGAGTAGGACTGTTGATGAGGTCACTGAACAGTCTTGGAAGGGTCCTTGGCTGAAAATTTCGTGGTATGCTTTCTTTCTGCATGTGCTCTAGACCAAGGAGCAACACTTTTGACATGGACTTTCCTCTTAAATATTTCTAACAGAGTGCCTGGCATGTAATAAAGCTCAAGAAATATTATTTATTACTCTTTTTTCCTGCATGAAACTTATTTTAAAAAGAAGAAGAAGAACTACTACAGGGAATTTTTAGAATAGGGAGAGTCCAAGTCTACCTGAGATGAGGATGAGAAAAGTTTTGTGGATGAGGCTGATTTGAGTCAAGAACTGAAGAACAAGTTCACTTATTCATCTGACAGACGTGAAAGCCTACTAATTACATTTCAGGGACTGCCGCAAATGAGAATATGATAGTAACCAAAAACAAACACAAGAGGTCATAGTCTGAGAAGGCAAATAAACATTCATCAAATCAGCACATAGATAAACATAAATTTATATGGCAAGTGACCTAAATGCCCAAACTAATGCTGCAACCTAAATGTCAATCTAAATGGTGAAATAAATTATGTTTGACTTCATCTATGAAACCATGGAAATTGTTTCAAATAATGTAAAATGATTACAATACACTGGATATTTAAGAATGGGACACAAGGGGCACCAGGGTGACTCAGTCAGTTAAGCATCTGCCTTTGGCTCAGGTCATGATCCTGGTGTCCTGGGATCAAGCCCCAAGTTGGGCTCCCAGCTCATCAGGAAGTCTACTTCACTCTCCCTGCTCTTGTGCTCCTGCTCTCTCTCTCTCGCTCACTCTCTCAAATAAAATCTTTAAAAATTAAGTGGGACATAAAAGTATAGGATATAATTCCTATTTTATAAAACAAATGCATGTTTGCCCAGACATAGGAAAGATGATTATATACCACATTGAGATTTTGAAGCATAGAGAATGTTCTCATTGAAAAGTAATGTTTTTATTTGGGTGAATTTATCCTTTGAACCTTGAATGGATATGACAGATACTACCATGTTCTGGTTCCATTCTTCTTCTGGAGCACACTCTGGGGAACTGTTCTTTCTTGACTACTTATAGTTAGGTGTGTCCCTGGGCCTGGAGTGCTTGGGTGGCTCAGTCAGTTAAGCAGCTACCTTTGGCTCAGCAGAGACTCTTCAACCATGATCTCAAAGTCCTGGGATTAAGCCCCACATCAGACTCCCTGCTTAGCAGGAGTCTGCTTTTCCCTCTGTTTGCTACTGTCCTTGCTTGTACTTTCTTTCTGT
This sequence comes from Neogale vison, assembly GCF_020171115.1. Taxonomy (NCBI): domain Eukaryota; kingdom Metazoa; phylum Chordata; class Mammalia; order Carnivora; family Mustelidae; genus Neogale; species Neogale vison. Next base: position 155,803,957 of record NC_058096.1, read on the forward strand.
GTGTGTCAAATGAATAAATTAAATCTTTAAAAAAAAGTAAAGAAAAAATAATGTTTTTGCCAAGAGACAAGTAGACTTGTTTTTCCAAGTTTGAATTTGCATTTAGAGCCTTTGCATGCTTCAATGAGGAACTAAAGTTTTAACATGTATTCTTTCTCTTTTGGTTGCTTTTTTTGGTTTTGATGGGGTAGGGAGTAAGGTGAAGGTCCTTGAGAGAACAAACATTAAAGATGTAAATACAAATTCAAAGGGGTACATGCACCCCAATGTTTATAGCGGCTTTATCAACAGTAGCCAAGTTATGGAAAGAAACCAAATGTCCATCTACTGATGAGTGGATAAAGGAGATGCAACATATATATATATATATATGATGGAATATTGCTCAGCCATCAAAAAGAATGAAATCTTGCCATTTGCAATGATGTGGATGGAGCTAGAGTGTATTATGATAAGTGAAATAAGTCAGTCAGATAAAGACAAATACCACACGATGTCTCTCACTTGTGGAATTTAAGAAAGAAAACAGATAAATACATGGGAAGGGGGAGAAGAAAAAGTGGAGAGGGGCACCTGGGTGGCTCAGTCATTTAAGTCTCTGCCTTTGGCACAGGTCATGATCCCAGGATCCTGGGATTGAGTTCCACATCAGGCTCCCTGCTTGGCGGGAGTCTGCTTCTCTCTCTTCTCCCCACTCGTGCTCTCTCTCACTATCTCTGTCTGTATCTCTCTCTCAAATAAATAAATAAAATCTTTTTCAAAAAAAGAAAGAAAAAATGGAGAGAGGAAAACAAGCCATAAATGACTCATAAGGACAGCAAACAAACTGAGGGTTGCTGGATGGATGTGGGCAGGAGATGGGATAAATGGGTGATGGGTATTAAAGAGAGCACTTGTTGTGATGAACATTGGGTGTTCTATATAAGTGATGAATCACTGAATTCTCCTTCAGAAACCAATATTGCACTGCATGTTAACTAACAAAATTTATATTAAAATAAATAAATAAAAATAATTAATGAACAAATTTAATAACCTTGCAGGATATGAAATCAGCACTGGGTTTGGTGAAAAAATGGTGAATACTGTTTTTCTGAAAATAAATAAATAAATAATAATTTTTTAAAAATTAAAAAAATTAAAAAATATATTTAAAAATTTAAAAAAATAAATTGTAAATAAAACATGCTTTCAGTGGTCTTATTTGCGTAATAAAGAATTAATACGTTATTACCTGGAATTTTGTCTGAGAAAACCAAGGAATGTCAGATTTTACCTTTGGAAGAAATCCAGCTTCAAGAAAATTCTGTTTTGGTGAATTTTTCTTTTGAATCTTGAATGGATATGACAGATACTACAATGTTCTGGTTCCATTCTTCTTCTGGAGCACACTCAGGGGAACTGTTCTTTCTTGACTACTTATAGTTAGGTGTGTCCCTGGGCCTAGTTCTGCCCAATGCTGAGGATCCTTTCTGATTCAGATTGTACAAAATGCCAGTAAGAGGCCCACACGCTGTGCTCATACGTGTGAGGCAAATGTAGAAATATGTGCTGACATAAGTCTCCTTCAACTCAGGCCCCTGAGTGACTACTGAGCAGAGACTCTTCAACCCCTCCTGCTGCCCCCACCTAACACCACCCCAGGCCCACGTTGGACATGTTAACATATGTGAAAGATACACCTTTGTTGTTTAAGCCACTGAGATTTGGAGCGTTCAGGGTTACCACAGTTAGCCTATCCTGAATGACAGGGACAGCAACTTGAGCTCCTTACTGACACCGGCTCGCCCAAAAATCAAAAGAGCCTTCTAAATATCCAAGTTTTCTATTATGACAGATTTCCATGATGTGGCCATTTTCAGTGGACAGTGGAACTTTCTTTTAGAACAGTACACAACATTGTAGTAGGGAAGATCACATGAAAATGCCTGGAGAATGATTTCCTTCTGTGATTTCTAAAGACTGTGTGTATTTAGTGCCAAATGAAAAATTGTCAGGTGACAAATAAATGATAAAGTCAATCAATCATCTATGTGTTCTCAAATAGTATCTGGATCCTTCATATCAGACAAAACATCTGGTTGACTGTTGAACTGGAACGTTTTGCTGTGTATATTTAGCATTGTCCCTAAATAGGACTAAAGTCAATAATGCATTCTGAGTTTGGGCATAGAAATCCTCTGTTTGGTGAAGTGAACAAGAAATAGACATAAGCAGAAGCAGAAGCATTAGATGTTTTGTTAAATGTTTTGTAGCTCTAGAAGTTGGGAGATTTGTTCTCCTGATAAAAGATACCTCTTAAAAGTCCACTGTCAATAATAGACTAGTTTCTTTTTTTTAAAATAGAAATTTTCTCTCTCTTAAAATGCAAATATGACAGAGGTGGTCACAACAATTTGTCAAATATCCCAGGGTCTGGGATCAAATCCAACACTGAGCTCTCAGCTCAGCAGGGAGACTGCTTCTCCCTCTCCCTCTAAGTGCTGCTTCCCCTGCTTGTGCTCTCCTTCCTCCATTCTCTGTGTCAAATAAATAAATAAAATCTTTAAAATACATACATGAAAATCATGGAAGGAAAGTTTTCTGGGCGTTTAGGCTAGAGTAAGCTGTAAACTAGGAAATGGGTAATTAGAGAAAATTATGAAGAGAGAAAAGCAATTTCAGGGAGTAAGCAAGATCTCTTCAAATTAAGTGACACAAAGATTTCTCAAAGTTCTGTTCTTCCTACACAGACAAACACTTAATATTTTTTCTCCTCAAATGAGATTTTCATATAAAATGTGCAAATGGATTCTGGAATTCCTGAGACAGGCAGACACACACATAGATGCACCAAGACAGAGACAGAGACAAAGAGAGGAGAACTTCTTTCATAATGAAAGACACAGCATGTATGCTATGAACAAGAAAGCTGATAAAGAGTACTTTTGGGGGGAAAAAGCATTGATGTTCACATGTTTATTTGGGCCACTTTTCCACAATTAACTGTGTCTTAGTGCTAGCCAATGATTTCTACTTTTTAATGTACTGTTTTCCATAAATTGATAGTTTAGAGAGGCAAAAAATCCTGGTCTGCTTCATAACTGTGAGCCTTGTGTCTGCCTGATGTCAGTTACATTTGTTCTGGGAAATTTGCTGCTTCATTGCTGTTGACCTCACAACAGGATCACAAAGTACTTCAAGGTCATGTACAGTGTCCTCTGGAACGAAGTGGAGGAAACCCCATTTCCTGCTAGAATCAGTTGAGCTTCTGGTACAAAAGGTCACTATTGGCTACAACCTCTTGTGTGGCTCTGGAACTCTGAGGGAACTGGTCCAACCAGACATGGGTGTGGAGCAGGAATCGACCTGTTGTTAATTTACTTGGCCTTATGCTGATGAATAATAATGACTTATATGTCATAGATTTTTATCTGATGGGAGCATAAAAGGTTTTAAATCTCCATACTCCCATCAACTCCTTTGCAACTAGCTGAAACTTAAAACACTGGCATTTTTTCCCCTTGTTGTTGCTTAGGATAGCTATTTAATAGAAAATACGTAGAAATGTCTGGATGAAGACAACACTTCAACTGACTTGATAATAATCAGATTCCTGCATCCCTTCCTTCAAATCACTAAGGACAATTGTTCAGATTGATAGCTTTACATTGTATGTCTCAGTGTAGTTAACCCAATCTCATCATCGTTATTAAGTATCAAAACTCCCGAAGACCCATTTCTCCACCTCCTCCTCTTCTCACTTTGTTTTTCCTTGTGAGAAACCCACTGCTGCCTATAGACTTAAGCTGGTAATAAATGTGTTATTATAGCCAGCAATCATTTTTTCCTTTTTTCTTTTTAATATCCAGTGCCAGTATCAATTCCCCACCTTAGGTCATAAGTGTCCTATTACTTCTGATCTCCAAACTTCAGTGTGCTATAACCTGTATTGATCATTTGGCTTTCTGCCTATGAGAGATAGTCTTATTTGAGCTTCTTGAGTTTCTACATGTCTTGCTGGGTGAGCCAAGACTGCAAGTCCCTATTACCCAGGACATTTCTGATGCTTGTTTATGCAGCTGGGAACTTGCGAGATGAGGTAATATTTGGGCATAGAGCATAGTAGCTTGCTTCTTGCTAAAAAAGAAGTGGATTCCTCAAGCTCCACTGATGCTTGCTGTGTTGTAAATAATAAAGTCCTTTGTTTCTGACCCAGGATCTTGGGTCTTCTGCTAAGCACCTGGGAAGCTGTTTTAGGCTAACTTATAGGAACAAAACCAAACCCATATCCACAGTATATACCACCTGGATTGCTTTTATGTATGTGCTTTTGCCCCCAAATAGGAAGCCCTTCAAAATCAAGAGTCCTCTTTGCACTGCCCTTCCTAAACTTCAATAAACATTCAGGAAGTGTTCAGTGGCTATGGTGATATCAGCTTATATCATGAGGAGATGGAATTTTGATATCAACACAACAAGGATATCATTGTGGCAACTTGTAATGCCATAAGATGATGCCACTCCTTGCTTTCCCCTTACTCACCCTAACTCATGAAGTAGATGACACCATGTTGTAGAGAGATTTTTCTGTAGGAAACACATGTGAGGAACTAGACTGTAATGGAAAGATGCTGGGAATATCACAGACATGGTTACTCCACACTTCTGTCCCCACCCTAGTAACAAAAATCTTCAGCAGAACAGTCACTTGCCATGAAGAAGAAAAACTCACTTCAGGAAAAAACGAGGCACAAAAAGAAAACAAAAAAGAAGAAGGAGGAGGAGGACAGGGAATGGAGCTGCTGCTTCTCTATATTAGTACAATAGCAAATCTTTGTCTCTGTCTGTACCATTTACTGAGGAGGAACTGACAGCTTTCTTTGAACTGAAAACCATCATATGGCTTCCAAAGGAGTTCAGTAGGTGCAAAGATTCTCTGAGTAACAAGTTACTTTACCTTTTTGAGGTATGAAAGTACTCATTTCCCTGTCAAGTAAATATATAAATTAATTTTCTTCTCATTTATCCAGACATACTTGTTTACTTTTTATTTTTTAAAGATCTTATTTACTTCTTTGACAAAGAGAAACAAGGAAAGAGGGAATATAAGCAGGGGGAGTGGGAGAGGGAGAAGCAGGATTCCCATTGAGCAGGGAGCCCCAAGCAAGGCTTCATTCCAGAACCCTGGGATCACAACCTGAGCCAAAGGCAGACACGTAATGACTGAGCCACTCAGGTGCCCCTGAACACACATATTTGTAATGCTAAATGATGCACCGGTAAATGTGCTGTACTGATTCTATGCCTTGGAAGGTGTTCCCAGGAGAGCGGACTCATTGGTGTGACCACCATAAGAATCCGTGCCTCATATCTCCCATGGCAGGAAGCATCACTGACCTAAAGCCCAGCCACCTTGGTTTGAAATCCATTTCTCCGTTTGGACAAAGCTCATGCTTCTCAGGCCTTGTTCTTGGACACTGAGAGTGGCAGGAATATTATAGCAGGTCCATTCCTTGGATGTGTGCTACTGTTCTGATGGGTGACTTTGGTTCAAGATGTCCCAGCAACTTTGTAGAACTCCCCTTACAAGTGAACTTCTACACGACTGTCTTTCCTTGTTTCTGTTCTTCTCTTGAGGTCATACTACAGTCTAATAGCTCTCTTACCACAGTCTAATAGCTCTCTTACCTTCCCCCAACTCCCTCCCTATTTCCTCCTTAGGGGCATTAGCCCTAATAAATTTCTATCATGTTCAACCCTGTCTTGGTATTGGCCTCTTGAAAGATGGACTAACTAATGTGCCTTAGAAATTAACAAGGCTACTTGTTAAAAGCATGGAGATTCTTAGAGCGTTTGAGATGAGCATTATGTAATCTGAAACTATGAATATTGGGCTCATTTATAACAATAAAACTCTGAGGGTTCCAGGAATTTTGGAGGATATTATAAGAAAATGGTATTTATAACTTAGTATTTCAGCAGTTATAAATTTTTTATTCTAATGCTGGTTATATTTATCAGGATAATGGTCTCCCAAATGCATCCTTGGTTTCTCAGACCATTCTTTTGGTTAGAGAGGTTGTGTGCTCCAAATCCACTTGCTTTTTCTCCTTACAGTCTTCAACCCTTATTGTATTATTCATCCTTTAAGATTGGTTCCAACTGTCTGTGAAGCCTTTGCAGCCTCTTCTCAAGCAGAGTATTTCTCTGTATTTTCCTTGCTTACAAAGGACTTTTATTTAGTATGTTACTGATTATAGTCACTTCTTGTCATATTTGTTACATTACCATGAGATCCTTGTGTTATCTCTCATGGTGGAAGTATCTTTTGGGTGGGTTGCATTTTATGAATATGTGGGTCCCTCTCCTTTCAAGGAGAAAGATCAGTGCCCACCTCACAGGACACATTCTGTGCACTTACAGATCTGAGTGTAACTACTTTCTAAGTCATGGCTATTTAATAGGGAAGCACTTGAAAGTTTTGCAAGTTAGATCCCACCACTAAGGACTGTTTTCACCATTTTTACCTGACTCTTTTTTTTCAAGATTTTTTATTTCTTTATTTAACAGAGAAAGAGATCACAAGTATGCAGAGAGGCAGACAGGGAGCGGGGGGGGGGGGAGGGGAAAGCAGGCTCCCCACTGAGCAGAGAGTCCGATGCTGGGCTCAATCCCAGGACCCTGAGATCATGACCTGAGCTGAAGGCAGAGGCTTAACCCACTGAACCACCCAGGTGCCCTTTTGCCTGACTCTTGACTGCTGAAAAATAATGTTAATTATAAACTTACATAATGTTCTGTACTGATACTTTTTAAAAAGACAATGATGATTTAAGACCAGTCAATTGAATCTTTGAATTTGAAATTATAACTACTTTCTACGAACCACAGATCTCACCTTTGACTTTTCACTCTAATTGCTTCCAAAGTGAATGCTCAACTCCATATTCTGTTATCCTCTTCAATATGTTGCAGCACTTTGGAGGGGACACTTGGGTGGCTCATTAAAGTGTCTAACTTAGGTCATGATCTCAGGGTACTGAAATCAAGCTCTGAGTCCGACTCCCCAGCTCAGTGGGGAGTTTACTTCAGGACTCTCTCTCTCTCTTCCTCTGCCTCTTTTTTAATCTCAAATAAATAAATACATCTTTTAAAAAATGGTACAGCGGAGGGGGACAAGATGGCGGGGTACTAGGAAGAGGCGTCTTTTCAGCTGGTACCCCAAAGTGAGCTGATTACCTACCAAAGAACTCCGATCACCCATGAAATGAGCCTGAGATCAGAATTATACATGTCTGGATCTCTACAGGGGCAGAAGACGCCAGTGAGCAGGTAAAGCGGAATGGGAACAGCGGACTGATATCGGAAGATAAACAAAAGGGGGAGGGAGCCACCAGAGGCGACCGGTGCAAAAGTAATACCCCGATACGAGCGAGAGTGCCCTGCGTCTGGGGACCAGCATTAACTTGGAGACTGGTTGAAAGCACTCCAAAAGAGCAAAGGATCGCGGGGGCAAATTGTGGGAATCGGGGCGGCTAGGGACAGGGGCTTAAGTCCCCGGTCCCAGATGGTGCGGAGGCAGAGAGAGTGCAGCGGAGAAACCGGCTCCTGGTCCCTAAGCCGCCAGGGCGCCCCAGAGCGCGGGGGTTCTGGCTCCTGGTCCCTAAGACGCCAGGGCGTCCCAGAGCGCGGGGGTTCCGGCTCCTGTGAGGGGATGGGAGCTGCGCCGGCCTGCAGAACGCGCGCTAGCCCTACCGCAAAGCTTGAGATGCGCGCGCACATCCCTCCAGCTCTCCTGGGTTTCTAAGGCCCGGGGGCGCTTCTTGACCCGCGCCATTGTTTCAAAGTCTAAGCCGCGCGCGCGAAACTCTTCCCCGGACAGAGGCGCACAAAAGCCCAGCCTGGGGCTTACGGACCAGCGCCCCGTTCTAAGTGCCCCAGACGCGCGCCCGACCCACAGCTGCCTCTGAAAAGAGGTGCGCGCAAGCTGGGCACTCCCAGCCCGGGCCAGCGGCAAAATCTCAGTGTGCGATCGCTGCTTGGAACCTCTCTGGTGGTCAGGAGCGCCCAGACAGCCGCCACTGCCTTGGCTTTGGGGACGAGCAAAAGATCCTGCACCCCCAGGGTCTTTAACTTGGAACCTGCACTGCCAGCGTCCAAGGGGGAATTAATTCAGCTTCTGCACCCAGACTGAGGCTCTCTCTGAGACGGAGATCAGGAAGTGTTCCAGGGTGCACCTTGACTGCACCAGAGTTGATACATCCAGCTACATCTGTTCAGTCTTCTCCCACCAAAATGACTAGGAGGAGGAATGCCCAACAGAAGAAAAATACAGAGGATGGACCTTCTGCAACAGAGCTAACGGCTATCAACATAGACAATATGTCAGAAAGAGAATTCAGGCTAACAATTATCCAGGCAATAGCTAGGTTAGAGAAAGCCATGGATGACCAAACAGAATTGATTAGGGCCAAACTGAAAGTGACCAGGATGTTCACAATGTTAGGGCGGAGCTAAAAGCTACCAGGGAGGAGGTCCACAATGCTCTCAATGAGTTCCAATCCAATCTAAACTCTCTAAACCTAGGGTAACTGAGACAGAAGATAGAATTAGTGATCTGGAAGACAAACAGATAGAGAGAAAGGATCAGGAGGAAGCCTGGAACAAACAGCTTAGATCCCACGAAAGCAGAATTAGGGAAATAAATGATGAAATGAAGCGTTCCAACGTCAGAATTATTGGAATTCCTGAAGGGGAGGAGAAAGAAAGAAGTCTAGAAGATATCGTGGAACAAGTCCTTCATGAAAATTTTCCGAATCTCGCGAATGAAACCAGCGTTCATGTACTAGAGGCTGAACGGTCTCCACCCAAGATTATACACTCCAAAAAAACCTGGGTGGCGCAGTTGGTTGGACGACTGCCTTCGGCTCAGGGCGTGATCCTAGTGTCCCGGGATCGAGTCCCACATCGGGCTCCCAGCTCCATGGGGAGTCTCCTTTGCTCTCTGACCTTCTCCTCGCTCATGCTCTCTCTCACTGTCTCTCACTCAAATAAATAAATAAAATCTTTAAAAAAAAAAAAACATCACGACACCTGATAGTCAAATTGAGGAATTATAATTGTAGGTATAATCTCTTGAAAGCTGCCAGGGCAAAGAGGCTCCTTACTTACAGAGGGAAGCCCATCAGAATAACGTCAGACCTGTCCACAGAGACCTGGCAAGCCAGAAGAGGCTGGCAAGATATATTCAGGGCACTAAATGAGAAAAACATAAAGCCAAGAATACTTTATCCAGCAAGACTGACATTCAAAATGGATGGAGAGATAAAGAGTTTCCAAGACCGGCAAGGCTTAAAAGACTATGCAACCACCAAGCCGACACTGCAGGAAATATTAAGGGGGGTTCTATAAAAGAGGAAAAATCCCAAGAATAGCATTGAACAGAAATATAGAGACATTCTACAGAAAGAAAGACTTCAAAGGTAACTCGATGTCAATAAAAACGTATCTATCAATAATCACTCTCAATGTGAATGGCCTAAATGCACCCATAAAACGGCACAGGGTTGAAGATTGGATAAAACGACAGGACCCATCCATATGCTGTCTACAAGAGACCCATTTTGAACCTAAAGATACACGCAGACTGAAAGTGAAGGGGTGGAGAAGTGTCTTTCATGCCAATGGGACTCAAAAGAAGGCTGGGGTAGCGATTCTCATATCAGATAAATTAGACTTCAAACTAAAGACTGTAGTCAGAGATACAGAAGGACACTACATAATCCTTAAAGGGACTATCCACCAAGATGATCTAACAATTGTAAATATCTATGCTCCCAATATGGGAGCAGCCAATTACTTAAGAAAACTGTTAATCAAGATAAAGAGTCATATTGATATGAATACACTAATCGTAGGAGATCTTAACACGCCTCTTTCAGAACTAGACAGATCATCGAAGCAGAAAATCAATAAAGAAACAAGAGCATTGAAAGACACATTGGACCAGATGGACTGCATAGATATATACAGAACATTCCACCCTAAAACAGCAGAATACTCGTTCTTCTCAAGTGCACACGGAACCTTCTCCAGAATAGACCACATACTGGGTCACAAATCAGGACTCAGCCGATACCAAAAGACTGAGATGATTCCCTGCATATTCTCAGATCACAATGCTTTGAAACTGGAGCTCAATCACAAGGAAAAGTTCCGAAGGAACTCAAACACCTGGAAGCTAAAGACCACCTTGCTTAAGAATGCTTGGATCAACCAGGAGATCAAAGAAGAACTGAAACAATTCATGGAAACCAATGAGAATGAAGACACTTCGGTCCAAAACCTATGGGATACCGCAAAGGCGGTCCTAAGGGGAAAATATATAGCCATCCAAGCCTCGCTCAAAAAAATTGAAAAATCCAGAACACACCAGCTGTCTCTACACCTTAAAGAACTGGAGGATCAACAACAAATCAAACCAACTCCACACATAAGAAGGGAAATCATCAAGATTAGAGCTGAGATCAATGAGGGAGAAACCAGAGATACAGTAGAACGTATCAATGAAACTAGAAGCTGGTTTTTTGAAAGAATCAATAAGATCGATAAGCCACTGGCTACACTAATCCGAAAGAAAAGAGAGAAATCCCAAATTCATAAAATTAGGAATGAAAAGGGAGAGATCACAACTAACGCCAAGGAAGTAGAAACAATCATCAGAAGTTATTACGAACAGTTATGTGCCAATAAGCTTAGCAACCTAGATGAAATGGATGCATTCCTGGAAAAATATAAACTACCAAAATTGAACCAGGAAGAAATCGACAACCTGAATAGACCGATATCTAATAACGAGATTGAATCAGTGATCAAAAATCTCCCAAAAAACAAGAGCCCAGGACCTGACGGATTCCCTGGGGAATTCTACCAAACCCTCCAAGAACAAATAACACCTATTCTCCTGAAGCTGTTTCAAAAAATTGAAGCAGAAGGAAAACTTCCAGACTCTTTCTATGAAGCCAGCATTACCCTGATCCCCAAACCAGGCAAGGACCATACCAAAAAGGGGAATTTCAGACCAATATCACTGATGAATATGGATGCTAAGATTCTCAACAAGATCCTAGCCAACAGGATCCAACAGCACATTAAAAAGATTATCCAACATGATCAGGTGGGATTCATCCCAGGGCTACAAGGATGGTTCAACATTCGTAAATCAATCAATGTGATACAACAAATTAATATGAGAAGAGAGAAGAACCACATGGTCCTCTCAATAGATGCAGAAAAAGCATTTGACAAAATCCAACATCCGTTCCTGATGAAAACGCTTCAAAGTATAGGGATAGAGGGAACATTCCTGAACCTCATCAAATCTATCTATGAAAGACCCACAGCAAATATCATCCTCAATGGGAAAAAGCTTGCAGCCTTCCCATTGAGATAAGGAACAAGACAAGGATGCCCACCTTCACCCCTCTTGTTCAACATAGTATTAGAAGTCCTAGCAACAGCAATCAGACAACAGAGAGAAATAAAAGGTATCCAAATTGGTAATGAAGAAGTCAAACTCTCTCTCTTCGCAGATGACATGATTCTTTATATGGAAAACCCAAAAGACTCCACCGCCAAAGTACTAGAACTCATACAGCAATTCAGCAGCGTGGCAGGATACAAAGTCAATGTGCAGAAATCAGTGGCTTTCTTATACACTAAAATGAAAATACAGAAAGGGAAATTAGAGAATCGATTCCATTTACTATAGCACCAAGAACCATAAGATACCTTGGAATAAACCTAACTAAAGAGGTAAAGGATCTATACTTGAGGAACTATAGAACACTCATGAAAGAAACTGAAGAAGACCCAAAAAGATGGAAGACCATTCCATGCTCTTGGATCGGAAGAATAAACATTGTTAAAATGTCTATACTGCCTAGAGCAATCTATACTTTTAATGCCATTCCGATCAAAATTCCACCGGCATTCTTCAAAGAGCTGGAGCAAATAATCCTAAAATTTGTATGGAATCAGAAGAGACCCCGAATCGCTAAGGAAATGTTGAAAAAGAAAAATAAAGCTGGCGGCATCACCTTACCTGATTTCAAGCTTTACTGCAAAGCTGTGATCACCAAGACAGCATGGTACTGGCATAAAAACAGACACATAGACCAGTGGAACAGAGTAGAGAGCCCTGATATGGACCCTCAACTCTATGGTCAATTAATCTTTGACAGAACAGGAAAAAATATACAGTGGAAAAAAGACAGTCTCTTCAATAAATGGTGCTGGGAAAACTGGACAGCTATATGTAGAAGAATGAAACTCGACCATTCTCTTACACCGTACACAAAGATCAACTCAAAATGGATAAAAGACCTCAACGTGAGACAGGAATCCATCAGAATCTTAGAGGAGAACATAGGCAGTAATCTCTTTGATATCAGCCACAGCAACTTCTTTCAAGATACGTCTCCAAAGGCAAAGGAAACAAAAGCGAAAATAAACTTCTGGGACTTCATCAAAATCAAAAGCTTCTGCACACCAAAGGAAACAGTCAAAAAAACAAAGAGGCAACCCACGGAATGGGAGAAGATATTTGCAAATGACAGTACAGACAAAAGGTTGATATCCAGGATCTATAATGAACTCCTCAAACTCAACCCACAGGAAACAGACAAACACATCAAAAAATGGGCAGAAGATATGAACAGACACTTCTCCAATCAAGACGTACAAATGGCTATCAGACACATGAAAAAATGCTCATCATCATTAGCCCTCAGGGAGATTCAAATTAAAACCACATTGAGATATCACCTTACACCAGTTAGAATGGCCAAAATTAACAAAACAGGAAACAACATGTGTTGGAGAGGATGTGGAGAAAGGGGAACCCTCTTACACTGTTGGTGGGAATGCAAGTTGGTGCAGCCTCTTTGGAGAACAGTGTGGAGATTCCTCAAGAAATTAAAAATAGAGCTTCCCTATGACCCTGCAATTGCACTCCTGGGTATTTACCCCAAAGATACAGATGTCGTGAAATTAGGGCCATCTGACCCCAATGTTTATAGCAGCAATGGCCACAGTCACCAAACTATGGAACGAACCAAGATGCCCTTCAACGGATGAATGGATAAGGAAGATGTGGTCCATATACACTATGGAGTATTATGCCTCCATCAGAAAGGATGAATACCCAACTTTTGTAGCAACATGGACGGGACTGGAAGAGATTATGCTGAGTGAAATCAGTCAAGCAGAGAGAGTCAATTATCATATGGTTTCACTTATTTGTGGAGCATAACAAAAAGCATGGAGGACAAGGGGCGTTAGAGAGGAGTAGGGAATTTGGGTAAATTGGAAGGGGAGGTGAACCATGAGAGACTATGGACTCTGAAAAACAGTCTGAGGGGTTTGAAGTGGCGGGGGGGGTGGGAGGTTGGGGTACAAGGTGGTGGGAATTATAGAGGGCACGGCTTGCATGGAGCACTGGGTGTGGTGAAAAAATAATGAATAATGTTTTCTGAAAATAAATAAATTGGAAAAAAAAGAATACATTATGTAATACATAAAATATACAAATAATATACAAAATACCATTGATCAGCTGTTTACATTATTGATAAAGCTTCTGGTCAACAGTTTAATTTTGGGGAAGTCAAAAATTATGTGTGAGATTTTTTTTTAAGATTTTATTTATTTGAGAGAGTACACAAGCAGAGGAAGAGGGAGAAGCAGACTCCCCCACTGAGCAGGGAGCCCGACCTGGGGCCCGATCCTAGGACCTTGGGATCATGACCTGAGGTGAAGGCAGACACCTAACGACTGAGCCACCCAGGTGCCCCCATATGTGGATTTTTGACCACATGATGTAGAGGGTGTTGGTGCCCCAAACTGTGTTCTTCAGCTGCATGAGATTTTATGTTAGAATCCTAATTAAAAAGGTGGTCTGGTGCCTGGGTGCCTCAGTTGGTTAAGCAACTTCCTGCAGCTCAGGTTATGATCCTTGAGTCCCGGGATGGAGTCCCGCATTGGACTCCCAGCTCCACGGGGAGTCTGCTTCTCCTTCTGACCTCCCCTCTCATGCCCTCTCTCTCTCACTCTCTCAAATAAATAAATAAAATCTTTAGGGGCACCTGGGTGGCTCAGTGGGTTAAGCCGCTGCCTTCGGCTCAGGTCATGATCTCGGGGTCCTGGGATGGAGTCCCGCAGAGGGCTCTCTGCTCAGCAGGGAGCCTGCTTCCTCCTCTCTCTCTCTCTGCCTGCCTCTCTGCCTACTTGTGATCTCTGTCAAATAAATAAATAAAATCTTTAAAAAATAAATAAATAAATAAATAAATAAATAAAATCTTTAAAAAGGGGGGGGTAGGTTGTCCCAGAAGATGTTTTCAGTATCTATTACTGTTACTAAGAATTTGATTAAAATAATATTTTAATGGATAAATTACCATTTAAAATCCATAATCTGGAAGACAGCATTTTTTCTGTAAAAACTGTGTTACTTTAAATATTTCTTTAATGTTTGGCCTTTTAAAAAGATTTTATTTATTTACTTTTCAAAGAGAGAGGGAGAGAGAGCACAAGCAGGGGAATGGCAGACAGAGGGAGAAGCAGGCTCCCCACTGAACAAGGAGCCTGATGTGGGACTCAATCCCAGGACCCTGAGATCATGACCTGAGCCAAAGGCAGACGCTTAAGGGACTGAGCCACCCAGCCATCCCGCCTTCTCATTTTTTTGTTTAAAAATGGCATATTTTAAAACATTGTGTGAAGTCTCAAGTGTGGGAAGTGTATGCAGGCACAGCGAAGTCCCATTGGCACAAAGGAAAATGGCATATCAGAAAACTAAGAAGTACTACATATAGCCAAAGCACAGAATGTGCATTAGGTGCCGGATTTCGGAGGGTACTGTGTGTATGCAATGCTGAGCAATTTCAGATACACAGCAGCAGGAAGTATAATGAACACCCATGTACTTACCACCCAGTTTCATTATTTATCAACATTTTCCTACTCATGTCTCCTCTCAGTTTTCCCCTACTTATTTTTTTTTATAAAAGCTAAGTTCAGAAACTCATTATTTCACCCATAAGTACCCACTGTAAAATTTTAATCTGTGCACAGTGGAGGCTATGGCAGGTTTTTAAAGATTTTTTATTATTATTTTAGAGTGAGTATGAATGAGGGGGAGGAGCAGAGAGGGAAGAAGAGAGACTCTAATGCAGTCCCTGCACTGAGTTCAGAGCCCGATGCAGGGCCCAGTCTCATGATTCCGACATGACCCGAGCTGAAATCAAAGGTTGGACGCTTAAGTGACTGAGCCACCCGGGTGCCCCAAAACCACCCAAGACCAGGGTCTAAAGAAGGGATTGAATAGAGGTTTGCAGCTCATAAGGGGAGCACATCTTGTAGGGAGGGTCAGGGTCGGGGCCAAGTGGGCAAGAAAGTGTCTTCACTGCAGCACATGATTTGGAGCTATGCATATAATTAAGTTTCTGGCCTCTTCCTGCATGCTTGGTGTGTGTTCATCTCATGGGCCATCTGTAGGTGTACATCATATCACTGCTTCTCCAGAAAAATAAGCTCCCCCCCCCCCGGCATTTTCCATTTGCTAACAGCATGCTTAGAAATTCGGTAGGATTTTTTTTTTTCATTTCCAGTCCTGTTTTTATTTGGACAATAAACAAGTGAAATTGTAATGGTAAATTGACTGCTCTGGGCAGTGAGACCATGCTAATGGGCTGACTTGTAATGATGTAGGGTTTTTCATTGTTCAGTTATCCACTGTGTAGTACATCATCAGTTTTTGAGGTAGTGTTCAGTGATTCATTAATTGCGTACAACACCCAGTGCCCATTGCAGTATGCGCGCTCCTTAATACCCATCATCCAACTACCCTATCCCTCCCCTCTCTCCCCTCTGAAACCCTCCACTGTTTCCCAGAGCCCATAGTTTCTCATAGTTCCTCTCGCTTTCTGATTTCTCCCCCTTCAGTTTTCCCTTCCTTCCCCAGTGGTCCTCCGTGCTATTCCTTATGTTCCACATATGTCTAAAACCATATTATAAGTGTCTTTCTCTGCTTGACTTATTTCATTAGAATGTTTTTAAATGACACTTTATATTTAATGTCTCAAATTAGTCTGTTTTGGGGCCAGTGAAATAAATTGGAGCATTCAGAAAGTAAGAATTACGAGTGATTGGGGGATCACATTGTAAATTTGACCTTTGTTTCTGCTTTCCCATCCAGGGTCTGCTGTCTTTTCTGAGTGCCCCCCTCATAGGCGCTCTGTCTGATGTGTGGGGGAGGAAACCCTTTCTCCTCGGCACCATGTTCTTCACCTGCTTCCCAATTCCACTGATGAGGATCAGCCCTTGGTGAGTGGCTTTGTTTTGGGTCATATGTGAATGATACGTCTGCAAAGCATTTCTTAACCATTTCAAAGCAATTGATACTTGTATTTATATTTGATTTCTTTGATAATACTGAAAGCCGATTTGGGCTCTAAGATGTATAAAGATGTCACTAAGGGAGGCACCTGGGTGGCTCCGTGGGTTAAAGCCTCTGCCTTCCACTTGGGTCATGATCCCAGGGTCCTGGGATCAAGCCCCACGTCGGTCTCTCTGCTCAGCAGGGAGTCTGCTTCCACCTCTCTCTCTGCCTGCCTCTCTGCCTACTTGTGATCTCTCTCTGTCAAATAAATAAATGAAGATCTTAAAAAAAAAAAGCCTCTAAGAGCAGCTGTTGTTGCCATCAGGTCAGTTAAAGGATTGGGTCCTGGGAGGGGCTGACAGTCGCTGTAGTCACCCCTTTGGCTCAGCTGACTGCAAATGTGTTGTCATCTCACTGCTCTCTAGGGCACCGATGAAAAAAGTTTACATCAATAGACATGAGTCACTTTTGAGTACACGGTAGTGAGACCAAGAGACTGTTCTAGGGGCGCCTGGGTGGCTCAGTGGGTTAAGCCGCTGCCTTCGGCTCAGGTCATGATCTTGGGGTCCTGGGACCGAGTCCCATATCGGGCTCTCTGCTCAGCAGGGAGCCTGCTTCCCTTCCCCTCTCTCTCTGCCTGCCTCACTGCCTACTTGTGATATCTTTCTCTCTCTCTCTCTCTGTCAAATAAATAAATCTTTAAAAAAAAGAGACTGTTCTAAATCATAATGTGAATTTGATCTTATTTTTTCTTGATAAATAGGGAGAGAATACTTAACATATAACTAAATACCAAAGATGGTTTGGAATTTGCACCTGAGCTGTACCTTAGTTGTTTTTCTTGGTTCCAGAATATGGTATTTGGCCAAAATTTCTGTTGTTGAGCTGCTCGTCCTCAGGTGTGAAGAACACACCTTAAAATGAAAAGTTGTGTGTGTGTGTGTGTGTGTGTGTGTGTGCGCACGCGCGCGCGTGTGTGTTAATGCATTAATATTTCTTTTTTGGATCATGTGAAAATGTCCTTATTTGATCATATGATAATTTTATATCAGTATTTGTTACATTATAAATATGTTGGTTTAGTGGGTCCTTTTATTTTCTGCGAGATGATGAATTTTTATTAAATAATTATTGAGTCTTTCCGAGAACAAGTCATGCTTTTCCATGCTTTTCCAATAAATGAGGGCTTTTTAAAATGTCCTCTCAATATCTTAAAATATTTTTTGTTAGATTTTCCACTGATTTTGCCTCTTCCCTTCCCATTTTCATACTGTTGCTTTTGCTTATATTGATTAATGAATAATGCTAAGTAAAAGTGATAATGGACTTAACATCTCATGTATATAAAGCAAATATTGTAATGTTTCATCATTTGAGTGTTCAGTGCATTGAAAAATATTGTTACTATGAAGAATTATATTAATAGATTTTCTTTTTTCTTAATTTTTATTATGCTAAGTTGGTCATCATTAGTCATTAGTTCTTGATGCAGTGTTCCATGATTCATTGTTTGCATATAACACCCAGTGCTCATTGCAATACGTGCCCTTAATACCCATCACGAGGCTAATCCATCCCCCATCCCACTCCCCTCTGAAACCCTAAGTTTCCCGGAGTCCATAGTCTCTCATGGCTTGTCTCCCCCTCTGATTTCCCCCACTTCATTTTTCCCTTCCTATTCCTAATGTCCTCTATGCTATTCCTTATGTTCCACATATAAATGAAACCGTATGATAATTGTTTTTCTCTGCTTGACTTATTTCACTCAGCAGAATCCCCTCCAGCTCCATCCATGTTGATTTAGAGGTAGGTGTTCACCCTTTCTGATGGCCGTGTGGTAGTCCACTGTATATACACACCACATCTTCTTTATCCATTCATCTGCTGAAGGGCATCTCAGCTGCTTCCACAGTTTGGCTGTTGTAACATTGCTGCTGTGAACATTGGGTGTATGTGCCCCTTTTTTTTTCACTACATCTGTATATTTGGGGTAAATACTTAGATTTATTTGACATACAGAGGTCATAGGTAGGCAGAGAGGCTGGCAGAGAGAAAGGAAGAAAAGCAGGCTCCCTGCTGAGCAAAGAGCCCGACCCGGGGCTCGATCCCAGGACTCTGGGATCGTGACCTGAGCTGAAAGTAGAGGCTTTAACCCACTGAGCCACCCAGACACCCCTCTACTGTTTTTCCAAAGTGGCTGCACCAGCTTGCATTCCCACCCACAGTGTAGGAGGCTTCCCCTTTCTCCACATCCTCACCAACATCTGTTGTTTCCTACCTTGTTAGTTTTAGCCATTCTGACTGGTGGTAAGGTTGTATCTCATGGTGGTTTTGACTTGAATTTCCCTGATGGCTCATGATATAGAACATTTTTAATGTGTCTGTAAGCCATTTGTATGTCATCTTTGGAGAAGTGTCTGTTTGTTCATGTCTTATGCCCATTTCTTGACTTGAAAATTTGTTTTTTTGGTGTTTGGAAAGTTCTTTATAGATCTTGGATATCAGCCCTTTATCTGTAGTATCATTTGCAAATATCTTCTCCCACTCCGTGGGTTGCCTCTTTGTTTTGTTGACTCTTTCCTTTGCTGTGCAAAAGACTTCTATCTTGATGAAGTCCTAAAAGTTCATCTTCACTTATGTTTCCCATGCCTTCAGAGACATATCTTGCAAGAAGTTGCTGTGGCCGATGTCGAAGAGGTTACTGCCTATGTTATTCTCTAGGATTTTGATGGATTCCTGTCTCACATTGAGGTTTCTCATTCATTTTGAACTAATCTTTGTGTACGGTGTAAGAGGATGGTCCAGTTTCCTTCTTCTGTAGATAGCTGTCCAATTTTCCCAGCACCATTTATTGAAGAGACTGTCTTTTTTCCATGGGATATTTTTCCTGCTTTATCAAAGATTAGTTGACCATAGAGTTGAGGGTCTATATCTGGGCTCTCTATTCTGTTCCATTGATCTGTGTGTCTGTTTTTGTGCCAGTACCATGCTGTGTTAGTGATCATAGCTTTGTAATGTAGCTTGAAATCAGGCAACCTGATGCCCCAGCTTGTTTATCTTTTTCAGTATTTCCTTGGTGATTTGGGGGTCTTTTCTGGTTCCATACAAATTTTAGGATTGTTTGTTCTAGCTCTTTGAAAAATGCCAATTTTATTTTGATAGGGGTTGAAAGATTGCTTTGGGCAGCATAGACATTTTAACAATGTTTATTCTTCCAGTCCATGAGCTTGGAATATTTTTCCGTCTTTTTGTGTCTTCTTCAGTTTCTTTCATAAGTGTTCTGTAGTTCCTTGAGTATAGATCCTTTGCCTCTTTTGTTAGGTTTATTCCAAGGTATCTTAGGGGTTTTGGTGCTGTTATAAATGGAATCGATTCTCTAAATTTCTGAATCTACAGTTATATTATCAGTGTATAGAAAAGCAACTGATTTCTGTGCCCTGATTTTGTATCCTGCCACATTACTGTATTGCTATATGAGTTCTAGTAATTGGGGCATGGAGTCTTTTGGGTTTTCCACATAAAGTATCATGTCATCTGCTATGAGAGTTTGACTACTTCTTTGCCAATTTGAATACCTTTTATTTCTTTTGTTGTCTGATTGTTGTTGCTAAAACTTCTAGTACTATATTGAAGGAAAGTGGTGAGCATGGGCACCATTGTCATGTTCCTGATCTTAAGGGAAAAGCTCTCAGCTTTTCCCCATTGAGAATGATACTCGCTTTGGGCTTTTCATAGATGTTTTTTATGAATTTGAGGAATTTTCCCTCTATCTATATACTCTGAAGATTTTTAATCAGGAAAGGATGCTGTACTTTGTCAAATGCTTTTTCTGCATCAATTGAGAGGACCATATGATTCTTGTCTCTTCTCTCTCTCTCTTTTTTTTAAAGATTTTATTTATTTATTTGACAGAGAGAAATCACAAGTAGGCAGAGAGGCAGGCAGAGATAAAGGAAGGGAAGCAGTCTCACTGCTGAACAGAGAGCCCGATGCAGGACTCGATCCCAGGACTCTGAGATCATGACATGAGCCAAAGGCAGTAGCACAACCCACTCAGCCACCCAGGCACCCTCTTGTCTCTTCTCTTACTAGTGTGTTATACTGATTGATTTGTGAATGTTGAACCACCCTTGCAGCCCAGGAATAAATCACACCTAGCTGTGATGGATAATCCTTTTAATGTACAGTTGGATCCTGCGGGCTAGGATCTTGTTTTGTTTTTTTTTTTAAGATTTATTTATTTATTTATTTATTTTTAAAGATTTTATTTATTTATTTGAGAGAGAGAGACAGTGAGAGAGAGCATGAGCGAGGAGAAGGTCAGAGAGCAAAGCAGACTCCCCATGGAGCTGGGAGCCTGATGTGGGACTCGATCCCGGGACTCCAGGATCACGCCCTGAGTTATTTATTTATTTGACAGATCACAAGTAGGCAGAGAGGCAGGCAGAGAGAGAGGAGGAAGCAGGCTCCCTGCTGAGCAGAGAGCCTGATATGGGGCTTGATCCCAGTACCCTGGGATCCTGACCTGAGCTGAAAGCAGAGGCTTTAGCCCACTGAGCCACCCAGGCACCCCTAGGATCTTGTTGAGTATTTTGGCATCCATGTTCATCTTGGTCTGTAATTCTCCTTTTTGATGGGGTCTTTGCCTGTTTTGGGGGTCAGGGTAATGCTGGACTCATGAATTAGTTTGGAAGTTTTCCTCCTGTTTCTGTTTTTTTGAATCAGCTTCAGGAGAGTAAGTATTATTTCTTCTTTAAATATTTGGTAGAATTCTCCTGGGAATCCATCAGGCCCTGAACTCTTGTTTTTTGGGAGGTTTTTGATCACTGCTTCAAAAGATAGTTCATTCTTCTGCCTCGTTTACCCTGGCAGTCAGAGTATCCAGTGTAGACTGCATTTCATTCATATTATTTTTATGTTTGGCCTGATTAGATCTCATTTCTGCTCTTAGAGATTCTATGTCTTTGCTAATATTTTTCTCAAACCTAAATATCACTTCATAATTGTTGCTCTGATGTCAGTTTCTGACATCTTGGTTATATCCATATCCATTAGGTCTGTGGCAGAGGCCACAATCTCTGATTCTTTCCTTTGTTGTGGGTTCCTCCACTTAGTCCTGTTGTGAAGGGTGGTTGAGGGAATGTACAGAGTCCGAAGTATTAAGCACGACCCAAGCAAGATGCACCTGTTTTATAGGGACCTTAGGGTTGTCAGCCTCTTCTTCCAGCCTGTCTTCTAGGGATGGGCCTGCTGCGGCTGTTACTCAGGCAACCCTGCTTGGGCAGAGTTGCCATGCTCCCTGTTGGGGTGCAGGGTGTGGGCTCAGTGAAAACTGGTTTTAGGGGGCTTTTGTTCCATGGCTGCTTTCCCAGGCGGCTTTCCGCGTTTCTTCCAAGAGTCAGAGCAGTAGTGACCACATCCAAACCTCTGTCTCAAGACAGAGAAATTGCGGTCTGCTCTTCACTGAGCTCTCCAGGCCACACTGTCTCCATTTCTGTCTGCACTGCTAAAACCCACAGCCTCCCCAGTCCTCCACAGTCTTTACCCCACAGCAAAACTCCCAGTGGTGATAGCCAGGGCCAGGCGTGTCTCTGCCCTTTGTGCTTCTAAAACCACAAGCCACCCCAGTTCCACACGCACACCTGTAGCTCCTGGATCCTGTCCGGGACCTGCACTAAAGTCTCTTCCTGGCCACCACAGGTCCACCAGTCTGTATCTGGTTCCCAGCATGGGGCGCTCTTGTGCTCCTGTGTTATATCACCTTCCTAGCGCCAGCGTATGGCGGCTTCCTCTCCCTTCTGCTTATCTTCCAATATCTGCGCAGCATCATGGCTCCTCGCTTCATACCTTGAGATTGTTGGAGATATTCTGTTTGTGGAGATCCAGATATATATTCTTACATCTCAGGCTGATTTGTGAGTGTTCAGAATGGTTTGGTAGATACCCAGCTAAATTCAGGGGACTGGTTGAAATAGAGTCCCCTACTCCCCTGCCATTTTTTTCCTGATCCCCTTCTATTATTTTCTGATAATATATTTCTAATAATAATTATTAGATTTTCTAATACTGAAATATCCTTGTGTCTCAGGATAAACCCTACATTTTGTTCTGTGGAATTTTGTTTGGTCGTATCTTAACTAGATTTTTTTTAAAGCATCTGTGCCTGTGAATGAAATTTTAGTCTTAAATGCATTAATATTGTTATGATTTCTGCTTTTATGTAGCTCTTTTACTTATTTTTAAGATTCTGAGAGAGAGCGAGCATGCGCATGTGTGTGCAAGAGCGGGGGGAAGGGCAGAAGGAAAAGAGAGTTTTGCTCCCTGATGAGCAGGGGGCCCCACATGAGGCTGAGTCCCAGGACCTAGAAATCATGACCTGAGCCAAAGGCAGACACTTGACCAGCAGAGCCACCCAGGCGCCCCTGTGTAGTAGCTCTTTTAAGTTATTTGCTGTATGTTTCTTTTTCTTAGCTAAAGCCAGGAAAATTTAAGTTTTTATTTCTCTTTTATTGGCTGCCTTTAAAACCATATCCCCTTACTCTTTAATTTTTTTCAGCTGTATGTACTGACTCCCTTTAAGCAGTTACAGACTTGGTGTGTTTCTACTTCTTCCCCATCTTATCGTTTTATTAGTTGTCCTTTGTATCTTTAAATATACATATACATGTATTTGTTTTTAAATTTATGTTTTGGTTTATAATCTTTACATGATACTTTGGTTCTGATTATAAAAATGTATGCACACTACCTTTCTCTTCGTAACTAAAATAATCTTTTTATAGGTGGTACTTGGCGATGATTTCTGTGTCTGGAGTCTTCTTTGTCACATTCTCATTGATATTTGCCTGTGTAGCTGATGTCACTCAAGAACATACTGCTTATGGATGGGTAAGAGTACAGTTTATGTTTTTTAACCAGAGAAGTAATTAGCTATTTAAAAATGTATTGGAAAGTAAGATTTAAAATAAGCTACAGGGCGCCTGGGTGGCTCAGTGGGTTAAAGCCTCTGCTTTCAGCTCAGGTCATGATCCCAGGGTCCTGGGATCGAGGCCCGCATTGGGCTCTCTGCTCTGCAGGGAGCCTGCTTCCTCCTCTCTCTCTGCCTGCCTCTCTGCTACTTGTGATCTCTGTCTGTCAAATAAATAAATAAAAATCTTAAAAAAAAAATAAAAAATAAAAAAAAATAAAATAAAATAAGCTACAAATACTGATTTACATAAGAGAAAATGTAAAGCAATTGAAGTTTTAAAAGGATATTTATGAAGTTTAAAATAACAAGATGGAAATTACTAGTAATATATCCTCTGGCTTTAGGGTGGGAAATTTGGCAGGAATGTGTGAGTTGTCAGCTGCAAAATTATTTCAGAAGTTGATTTGATTTGTTTATTTTAGCTTATCTCTTGAGGAAATATAAATAATAAACAGGTGCTAAGCATATAAGTCCCTGTGAATCTCGTTGGAGTCGGAGAGATGCTGCACCTCGGCCCTGCTAATCTACTGTTAACTGCATTGCTGGTTGTGTGTCTTCGATGCTTCTTTGGCAGATGGCACTGTAGAGAAAGGAATTTTTTCGGCACATGATTGTTGAGTACGTGACACGAGTTGTAGGAGACCTTGTTTTTGGATAGTTGAGTATTAGAGAATCATTTCTAATTTTCTGAGGTGGGTTATGGCTTTATGGTTCTGCAGGGAAGACAGACGTGTACAAGAGGACAGGCTGAAGCCCTTGAGGTCAGAGTGTCAGGACTAGAGTGGTTGGGGGCGGGGAGGGAGATGCCCTGTGAGCATCTGTGGGTGTGTGTCCGGGGTGTGAACTTGCTGAGGCACGTGAAAGTTGTTGAGGGGCGACATTTTCCCTTATTCTCCTCTAGGTTTGTTGGCTACCCTAGTCATAATTAAATTGACATCAGACAGATTACCAGGGGGGAAACGTTTAATTTTGTACAGAGCTCCACAACGACCTGAGAGACCCAAAGGCAGTTGGGCAGTTGGAGCTGGTGTGCCATCCTGCGCTGAGGAGAAAGGGGGGTGGGGCCTGGGACTTCAGAGGGAAAGAAAACCATTCTCAGGACGAGGAGAAGAGCAAATGTTTGGTAAATAAATGTTTGCCATGCCCTGCAATAAAAACGTTTCTGATATAAAAAGTTATCTCTGGCAGTTATCTAGGAAGGTAGGCCCCCTATCTAAATTCTTTCAGGCTCTGAAAGAGAAGCCAAAAAGCTTGCCCTGAGGCTACGGCCATAACACCCTGAACAGGCCCTATCTTGTCTGATCTCAGGAAACCTTCCCTGAGCCTGCTGGGTCTTCATTGCCTTCACCCAGAATAGTCTGTGCGCAGAGGGGTGTAGTTGGGGTGGCGCCTTCTCCCCGTCCGCGTGCCCCGGGCTCTTCTCTCAGCTTCCGGTGTTGGGAAGTGTTTACAGTGAGAAAAGGTGGAAGAAGAAAAATCTGCCTGGGTTCTGGAGCAAGTTGTAGGAGGACTGAAGGCCAGAAACCCGGGTTACTTTTTCTTTTCCCAAGCCTTTCTCTTTCTCTTGAATCCTACTTCCTGGAAGATAGTGAGGAGTCATAGTTGTATAGAGGCCAGTTACTGCTGTTCCATAAAACACATCAGCAGCTCTCACTTTGCTGACTTCAGACATTAGTTTAAAAACTTATTCATCCGGGACGCCTGGGTGGCTCAGTTGGTTGGACGACTGCCTTCGGCTCAGGGCGTGATCCTGGAGTCCCGGGATCGAGTCCCACATCGGGCTCCCAGCTCCATGGGGAGTCTGCTTCGCTCTCTGACCTTCTCCTCGCTCATGCTCTCTCTCACTGTCTCTCTCTCTCAAATAAATAAATAAAATCTTTAAAAAAAAAAAAAAACTTATTCATCCGCACTACCTCCCCTCCACCTGCTTAACTGCCTGCTTTCCCCTCGCCTTCACCCGCCATCCCACCCGGAAGTTCCCTCCTACCACATCCTGAGACGGTCTCCCGCAGCCGTCTCCAGAATGCGGTGCCAGAGCACAGAGGGAGAGGCTGCTAGGAACCTTCCAAAAAGGCGGGGGGTTGCATGGTGGCTCGGAACAGCAGAGTTGAGAAAGGGCCAGAAGCCTCATTCACCATGTTTGTGCAGCTTTTCTACATGATGGGAAATACCCATTGAGATACTCCTTTCCCATCAGTTTTTTTTTTTAACCCAAACCCTAACTTGGTAATAGGAGTCAGGATGTTGACCAGTGACTAACCTTTATGTGTACCCTAAGTTGTCAGATGTTAAGATGACAGAACTTAAAAAAAAAAAAAGAAAGAAAGTTTGCAGGCTGCTATTCCTTACAGGAATCCTCCCTACAGGAGGATTTACTGCCAGTTATCTACAGGACCCGCAAGTCTAGCTGGGGCCCGTGAAGTCAGGGCTGCGCCAGGAGGCCTTGCAGGCCTGGCCTCGGTGCTGACGCCTTGGTGCTGGTGCCCTGCTGTGCCAGCTGTGGTCCTTTCTGGGGCTTTCGGCTCTGATTCAGATACACCAAATCTGAAGTCTTACACTCTTTTTTTTTTTTTTTTAAGATTTATTTTATTTGAGAGAGAGAGAGAAGCAGACTCCGTGCTGGGCAAGGACCCTGAGAGCATGACCTGAGCTGAAATCAGGAGTCGGACACTTACCCGACTGAGCCATCCAGGTGCCCCCTAAACCCATTTCTTAAACTCTGTTTTGAAAGCTTAGAAGAAGGATTCTCACTAAGATTTCCGTCTCTGCCAGTTTGAGGTTTTCTCTGTAGCAGTTTACAAATAATGAAATTATGGAAATACTAGAAAATAGGGTACTTTCTCAGAGCAGTGTTGCAGGGTGCGTCATACAGAAGGGAAAGATGAATTAGAAAGTGACCGTGGTTCGGATGTACGCATTATTTCTAGATGAGCATTAGTCTCAGTCCATCGGAAGCAGCTGCTGTAGCCCTTCCCAAGTTTTCTGAGGAGGAGCTTAGTAGAATGCAGTCATTTTCCATTCAAAACTCATGTATCAGGTGTGTTCATATATATTAAATCATTGTCCTAGGATAATAAATTTAATTCCATTGTTTGTAATGACCGAATCTCGAGTTATTGAAAAAATTTTGTTTTAGAAAGTGTCCACTTGGCTAGAAAACAATTATGATGGTAGATTTAGAAACGTCATTTTGACAAATGATGAAACAAGTTCTTGTTTTCTTCTTTAAATTCAAGTGATTGTTAGATCATTTAAACTTGGAATGCTGTGGGATTATGAAAAGCAGCTTCAGTTAACATAAAGCAGCTGTAAGTCTAACTGTATGCACATTTTGGCTGGAAAAATGAGAGATTAGAAAAGGGCTCCCATTCTTGCTCATCATATGAACTTAAGAGTTATTTAGGAATCACACAGAGAACATTGGGAGATGGAGAGGTTAAGAGAGTTGGGGGAAATCAGGAGGAGACTGAGAAACAAATTGAGGGTTTTGGAGGGAAGGGGGTGGGAAGAAAAAGCCTGGTGGTGGGTAGTAAGGAGGGCACAGATTGCATGGAGCACTGGGTGTGGTACATCAACAATGAATTTTGGAACACTGAAAAAAAAATGTATAAATAAATAAATAAAAGGTTATTTAGCTTAGGGCACCTGGGTAGCTTAGTTCAACTCAGGTCATGATCTCAGGGTCCTGGGATTGAGCCCCGCATTGGGCTCCCTGCTGTTCTGCCTACTTGTGCTCTATCTCTGTCAAATAAATAAAATCTTTTAAAAAAGTTACTTTTCTATTGTTATTTGTACATTGAGTACAAATTTTTGGTTTACATACAGAAATGTGAAGACTAAGAAAATGAAAACTTATGAATAAATGACTGACTTATTGACCCATTTTGTGCAGAAATGAGGTGGTTAGCACTGGAGGACCCGGTGGCAGTGCTCTCTTAGCAGCCTGCATGTCATTGCAATTTATAATGTACTTATGTAACAGCCCTCATCTTCTCAAAATAATATGAAAAACCTGCAGGGCAGGAGCTCTGTCTTCTTCTGGTACAGAGTGGGTACTTCGTAAATACTGGACCTGATTTGTGACCCAGGATGTGATCTATTCTGGAGAATGTTCCATGTGCATTAGAGAAGAATATGTATTGTTGCTTTGGGATGGAATGTTCTGCATATATCTGTGATGTCCTTCTGGTCCAGTGTGTCATTTCAGGCCTTTATTTCCTTGTTGATCTTTTTCTTACATGACCTGTCCATTTCAGTGAGGAGAGTGTTAAAGCTCCCTACTCTTCTTGTATTATTGTCAATGTGTTTCTTTGATTTTGTTATTAATTGGTTTATATAGTTGGCTGCTCCCATGTTAGGGGCATAGATACTTAAAATTGTTAGATCTTCTTGTTGGAAAGACCCTGGAGTATGTTAATAGTGTCCTTCCTCATCTTTTTTATTATAGTCTTTGGCATAAAATCTAATTGATCTGATAGAAGGATTGCCACCCCAGCTTTCTTCTGATGTTCATTAGCATAGTAAATTGTTTTCCACACCTTCACTTTAAATCTGGAGGTGCCTTTGGGTCTAAATTGAGTTTCTTGTAGGCAGCATATTGTTGGGTTTTGTGTTTATATCCATTCTCATACCCTGTGTTTTTTTATTGGGGCATTTAACCCATTTACATTCAGGGGAACTATGGAGAGATATGAATTTAGTGCCCTTGTATTGCCTGTAAGATGACTGTTACTGTATGTTGTCTCTGTTCCTTTCTGATCTACAACTTTTAGGCTCTCTCTTTGCTTAGAGGACCGCTTTCAATATTTCTTGTAGAGGTGGTTTGGTGTTTGCAAATTCTTTCAGATTTTGTTTGTCCTGGAATCTTCTTATCTCTCTTTCTATTTTCAGTGATATCCTAGCTGGATATAGTATTCTTGGCTGCCTATTTTTCTCATTTATTGCTCTGAATATATCTTGCTAGTCCTTGCTGGCCTTCCAGGTTTCTGTGGATCAGTCTGCTGCTAATCTAATATTTTTACCATTGTATGTTACAGACTTCTTGTCCCGGGGTGCTGTCAGGATTTTCTCTTTGTCGCTAAGACTTGTAAATTTTACTATTAGATGACGGGGTGTGGACCGATTCTTATTGATTTTGATGGGGGTTCTCTACACCTTCTGGATTTTGATGCTTGCTCCCTTTGCCATATTAGGGAAATTCTCTCCAATAATTCTCTCCAATATACCTTCTGCTCCGCTCTCTCTTTCTTCTCCTTCTGGAATCCCAATTATTCTAATGTGGTTTTGTCTTATGGTATCACTTATCTCTGGAATTCTCCCCAAGTGGTCCTGTAGCTGTTTGTCTCTCTTTTGCTCAGCTTCTTTATTCTCTGTCATTTGGTCTTCTATATCACTAATTCTTTCTTCTGTCTCATTTATCCTAGCAGTAAGAGCCTCCATCTTTGATTGCACCTCTTTAATAGCTTTTTTGATTTCAGCTTGGTTAAACTGTAGTTCTTTTATTTATGCAGAAAGGGCTTTTATATCTCCAGATGGGGTTTCTTTAATATCTTCCATGCCTTTTTGGAGCATTGCTAGAACCTTGAGAATCGTCATTCTGAACTCTAGATCTGACATATTACCAGTGTCCGTATTGATTAGGTCCCTAGCCTTCGGTACTACCTCTTGTTCTTTTTTTTTTTGTGGTGAATTTTTCGGCCTTGTCATTTTGTCCAGATAAGAATATATGAAGGAGCAAATAAAATACTAAAAGGGTGGCAAAGACCCCAGGAAAGTGTGCTTGAGCCAAATCAGAAGTGACCCCAAATCATGGTGGGGGAGAAGGGGGTAAAAGGAAGTTCAGGGGAAAAAATTTAAAAAGAAAACAAATAATGAAATAATATTAAGAAGAAATATATATATATATATATATATATATATATACATACATACATATTAGACTGGTGACTAGAACAGGGTCACTCACTTAATTTTGGGTGTATTTTTGTCTCTTAGAAGAAGTTACCTCCCAAAATTTTTAAAGAATGGAAAACATATATAAGAGTAAACACAATGAAGGGACGGAATATGACTATTAAGATGAAAAAAAAAAATTTTTAATTTCTAAAAAAGGAGTTGATAGGTAAGTTGGTTGGGAGAATAAAGAAAAAGAAATTGGCGAAGATTTGCTCAGGCTAGAGAGTAGAACAAGCCCAGTGGTAGATTTAGGGTGTAGTTCCATCTATTAGAAGAAGTTGTACCCCAAATTTTTTAGAAGAAAAAACCCTATGTGTATACAAAAACTGAAGTTAGATACAATGAAGGATAACATATGACAATAATAATGAAGTTTCGAAAAAGATTTTTTTAATGAAAAGTATTGTTAAGATAAACTAGTTAAAAAACATTAAAAGAAGAAAGGGTAAAAGTCAAAAAAATTAGCAGAAGATAAAAAAATAAAATTAAAAAAATTAACTTTGCAAGACTAAGTATCATGAGGAGAAAGCTATGAATTCCATGGTTTGCTCTCTCCTCCTCTGGTATTCTGCTGTTCTCCTTGGCAAGTGAACTTGGTCTTGGCTGGATTTCTTGTTGATCTTCTCAGGGAGGGGCCTGTCATAGTGATTCTCAGGTGTCTTTGCCCCAGGCGGAATTGGACCACCCTTTCCAGAGGCCAGGCTAAGTAACCCACTGGGGTTCGCTTTCAGGAGCTTTTGTTCCCTGAACACTTTCCAAAGAGTTCCAGAGGTCAGTAATGAAAGTGGCGGCCTCCCAATCTCTGGCCTGGAGGAGCCGAGAGCTCAGAGCCCCCACTCCTCAGTGCGCCCTCAGAGAAAAGTGCTCAACCATTTCCCTCTCCCTGGCCTCCGGCTGCGCTCAGACCTCACCAGGCTGTGACCAAGCGTCTCTGTCTCTGGCACACAGTTCTACTTGGAGTCTCCGAAACCCTTAGATCCCTGCGCTCTTCCAGGGGATCTCCCCAGTTCTTGTGGGGACCCCACTCACAGAGCAGTGGACTGTGCCATGGATTACAGTTCAAGGTAACCCTGAGTTGAGCGGTCACTCCTCGGCTCTCTCTCTGTTGCCGCCTTCCCCGCTCTAATACCTGCGAGTTCTGTGACACTCAGACACCCCTGGTCCTCCTGTGACCCTGAAGGACCTCGGGCCACACTGTTCCCGCATGGGCTTTATCCCGGTTTAGCCTCTGGAGCGATGTCCCTCAGTGGACATCACTTTTAAAAGTCCTGATTTTGTGCTCCGCTGCTTGTCAGGAGCCAGACCCTCCCCCCAGGGTCTATCTTCCGGTCGCTTTGGATTCACTTCTCCGTGGGTCCTACCTTTCAGAAAGTAGTCGATTTTCAGTTTTTAGAATTGATGCTCTTCTTCTCTTCAATCTCCTGTTAGATTTGTAGGTGTTCGGAATGGTTTGATAAGCTATCTAGCTCATCTCCTGCTACCTGATGTCATCTCGGCCTGCTACTTCTCCGCCATCGCCATCGTGACTCCTCCCTCCTTTTGGATTGTTAATCTTTTTACATTTTGAGGACTCAATTAAGTAATATACACCAAAATTCAGAGGATGTATCCAGAGCGAATTAACAGACACGGAAAGATAAGGCACCAAACAATTACGTTACTAAACATGTCAGGATCCCCAGTGTTGGCCTGACTCTGTGGAAACTGGCTCCATACCAGTGTCCTTGGGGTGGTGTCTTGAGGAAAACTGTTTGTCCTAGGATGAATCCTACCCATCAACCCAGTAGTGGCTCTAATGGCGCTGGTCTTTGCAAACCTGGGAACCATAGCAAGGATAGACGTTAAAGGAGAATAGAGCTTCGTGACAAAAGACATTTGTCATGTGATAACTGAGGGGAAAATTGAAAACGGGTAAGGAAGCTATGTCAGTTTTGATCCTGCAGGCAAGGAAAAATGATTAAGGAAAGGCTGTAAGAATAGCTTTGATCCTACAGTCCAATTATAGTCAGGTGAATGTGTTTCCTGTGTCAGGATCAGTTGTATGAGGGGACAGATAAGAGGAGGATGGCCACATTGGCAGATGATTGAAAATCACACCCAGTGTTGGGTTTTGTCTGATGAAAACAATTGTCCCTCACAGACAAGAAGTGGAAGAAATGCGAAATCAGTTGCAGGAGTCTGACCTCACCTTCAACCACAAGGTAACCTGAGTTGTGTCCAAAACACTGACCCCTTGGCGCCCCCTGCAGGTGATGGTAGTGGCCCTTAGAGCTCTGAACATGGGTTTCTGGTGTGTTGGCTTTTTCAGATTGCAGTTCAGGAAAGGAATGCTCTGGCTAACTGGGTGTTTTCCTTTTCCTCATCTTTGTTTGGGGCACAGTCGGGCACAACTGAACGTGGGTGTGTTTTTCTGCCACAGATGAAGGCTCGGTATTGGGAAACAATGATGATGCAGCAGAGCAGGGAGAACGCCTACCTGAAATAGAAATGTGAAGTTTGACGTGCGTTTTTACGGGTGTTTGGAGAGCTGATGGCTATGCTGTTTACTGCCTAGGAGAGCACGTGGTGTTGTAATTCTTAGAGACGTCCATTCTTTTTCTGTGTTCAAGACTGTGCGTGATGAAAGGGAAGATGCTGCCCGTGGGATCCATGAGGCGGGAACCGATGCCGGGAAGGCCTGAGTCTCAGAAGCCTGTGTGGCAAGGTAGGTAGCATGATGGGAAATGCAGCAGCCTGATTTCTGTTGTGAAACCACACGGTGTCCTTCCTGTTCCTGGGGGTGATCGCTGTGTGTCCTGGAGAGAATCACAAGCCTGCAGGTTCTTTGAAGGGGTGACAGGAGGGTGCTTTCCTTATATGCCCCCAGGCAGAAGGACACTTGCCCCCGTGACAGGTGGAGCTCATGCCGCACCACACCTTCCCCCCTGCTACCCCCTTCGAAAAAGCTGAGCCTGAGAAGGTGGGAGGCGAGCGCCCTTCCCACCTTGACTCAGTGGTCAAGTCTTGGGGAAAAAAAAGGCCTTCTCAGGGCCTCAGCTTTTATTTTAATCTGTCATAGAGAGAACATATTGGATTCTGAGGTCACTAGAGCAAAAGGAGTTGAAGTACATAAAGAACCTGCAGGGGCTTCTGGGCGACTCAGTCGGTTAAGCAGCAGAATCTTGATTCCTGCTCAGGTCATGATCTCGAGCTTTTGAGATTGAGCCCCAAGTCGGGCTTGGTGCTGAGTGTGGAACCTATCTGGGATTGTCTCTCTCCCTCACCTTCTTCCCCATCCCTCTTTGCTCACAGGTTTGTGTTTTCTCTGTCTCTTCTCAAAAAGAAAAATAATAATAATAATTGGCAAAGAATCTGGGCTCTGATCATTCACCATTCTCACTGTTTAAATGAAAATAGCTCCATGCCAATGAGCATCAAAAAATGTTTATTTAAGTCCACAAAATACACTAAGAGTGTGATACCTCAGCCCTGGTAGTGACAATTCTTATTTCAAAGACAAGGCAAGGAAGGGACAAGATGGCGGGGGAGTAGGAAGAGCCGCCTTTTCAGCTGGTACCCCAAAGTGAGCTGATTACCTACCAAGGAACTCCGATCACCCATGAAATCAGCCCGAGATCAGAATTATACACGTCTGGATCTCTACAGGGCAGAAGACGCCAATGGGCAGGTAAAGCAGAATGGGAACAGCGGACTGATATCAGAAGATAAACAAAAGGGGGAGCGAGCCACCAGTGGCGACTGGTGGGAAAGTAATACCCCAATACGAGCAAGAGTGCCCTGCATCTGGGGACCAGCATTAACTTGGAGACTGGTTGAAAGCACTCCAAAAGAGCAAAGGATCACGGGGGGAAATTGTGGGAATCGGGGCAGCTAGGGACAGGGGCTTAAGTCCCTGGTCCCAGACAACCTCCCCGGCGTGGAGGCAGAGAGAGTGCGGTGGAGAAACCGCTCTTGGTCCCTAAGCCGCCAGCGCGCCCGAGAATGCATGGGTTCTAGTTCCTGTGAGGGGATGGGAGCCGTGCCGGTCTGCAGAATGCGCGCTAGCCCTACCACAAAGCTTGAGATACGCGCGCACGTCCCTCAAGCTCCCCTGAGTTACAAAGGCCCGGCCGGCGCTCTTTGACCCACGCCATTGTTTCAAAGCCTAAGCCGCCCACCTGAAACTCTTCCCCTGACAGAGGCGCGCAAAAGCCTAGCCTGGGGCTTACCGACCAGCGCCCCGTTCTCAGTGCCCCAGAGGCGCGCCCAACCCGTAGCCGCCTCTGAAAAGAGGTGCTCACAAGTCGGGCACTCCCAGCCCAGGCCAGTGGCAAAATCTCAGTGTGCAACTGCTGCTTGGAAGCTCTCTGACGGTCGGGAGCTCCCAGACAGCCGCCACTGCCTTGGCTTTGGGTAGGAGCAAAAGATCCTGCGCCCCCAGGGTCTGCAACTTGCATCCTGCTCTGCCAGCGGCTAAGAGGGAATTTATTCAGCTTCTGCACCCAGACTGAGGCTTCTCTCTGAGAGGGAAATCAGGGTGTGGTTTGATTTCTTTTAATACTACAAAAACCATAAAAGGCGGTCAAGGTGAGAGGAAAAAAAAAGTGAACAAGCATAAAAACTGCCAGGGAACAAAAGCCTGAAAAAAAACAGTTTCCCCAGAGCCCACCCCCTTCAGGGGGGTGGGAGGACTCAACTCAGGAAACATCATTGACTGACAACCCACGTGGCAGGCCCCTCCCCCAGAAAACAAAGAAAGAAAGAAAAAAAAAGGGCTACAAGAGAACCGCCACTACTTCATAGGAAAACATGTATTGTTCACTCGTTTCCACTATTCCGGTTCATATTTTTTTTTTACACATAGGTAATTTTTTTAACCTATTTCCCATCACAGCGAGCTGTACAGTACATCAAATTCCATAATACCTTTCTAACCTGAACTTTTTGATACATACACCTATGTTTTTCTTTTGCATTTTTATTTTTTGTATTTCTTTTTTTTTTTAATTTTAGTTTAGTTTAGTCAAAGACAAGGCAAAGAGCCCCCTTTTTTCTATTAAATGTCAGGTCCTAGCCACAATGAAGTAAAATATAGTTAAGAGAACAGGTACAATCAGATATTTCTATGTGATATATGAAGACAATTATTGTCTATCACATACAGACTCACAGATGTGGCCACACACCCAAGTGTTCATCCAAGGCCTCAGATACACTATGGGTGGCAGAGAGCATTTGGAAAACACAAGGTCCCTTTGTACTCACCCAAATCCTCTTGCCTTACAGGGTAATCATTTTGTAATCTGAAGACTTCCTTGATCTCCAACAACCAGGCTCCAATGAGTTTATATCTAGTCAAGATATGAATGTTTCTGCCTGGTGGTCTGAATGCTTTCCCTGCCCATCTTGTCCCCTGTGCTTTGTCTCTCCTGGTATCTCCCCAATAAACTGTTCATGGTTCTGTCTCTGTAACATCTGAAAAGTTATTGATTTTTTTTTCTTAATGACAATTTGATCTCCCAGAAGCCAGAACAAGCAATTAGAGGAACGGCTGCTAACAATGTAATTCTGGCCTGTGAGGAAGCTTGTAAGTGGCAGATCTCAAGGGTGACAAATGTGTCTTTCTATCGCTGTCTCCCATTCTGCTGAACTCTTGACATGAAGACTGTGGGATAGGGTTGGGGCAGAGGTAGGGAAGATAACTTTGGAGCTTGGAGCATTTCACTAGCAGGGATAGGAGGGCTGAAGTGGTATTAAAGGGGGAGGAGAGAGAATAGCCAAGACACTTTTAACCTATTTAGGGTATAATAACAGTAATGCTGTAAAAGAGAGGCAAACCTCACTGTATTGCCTCCCAAAAGATCCTGTTGTCTGGACCCAGAATTTAGGTTGTGCTATTGGAAATGACGGCTTAGGTATCTCATGGCCTGGCTTGGGTCAGATCAGGAAATTATCCACCATTTATTTTCCCAAGAAGATACATTCTGAGTTCCAATTAGTCAAACTTTCTGATACATTTTTGGAATGCAATCAAGTTTTAAATTGGGAAATGCCTGTAGCTCCTCATTAGCATTCCTCTGTGCCAATGCCTGTAATCCTCTTTAGGATGTAGTTTAAGAAATCATTCAGCAGAAATGAGAAATTCATGTATACTAAAGAAAGTAATGATCTTTATCAAATTTTAGGGGTACAGGGAGATGCACTGGTTTGGGCTGGTATTTCTGGATTAATAGAGGAGACTAATTCCATGCAAAATAATGCTAGAAGGCCAATTATGATTTCAGAACACTGAATAACATATATATTTTAGTTAAGAGTTTCTTTATGTAGCTATGGGACTGACTTTAGTTCTGTGCTTTTGGAAAGTCCTGATTTTTTTTCTTTGAAAGCTTACCATACATCAATCCCATGCTCCCTCCTTTCACTCACTGGCTCCAATTCCTGTGTTTTTTGGCTTCGACTTTCCCATAGTACATAGCTGTGGTTGGCAAAATCATGTGTTGTGGTTTTAAAAATTCACAAGGAGATGGATAATGTTAAATGCTATGTTTTGTCATATTTACATGCTGGTTTTCCAAGCATTATATTAAAGAAACAAAAGACTCATTGCTGATTTCTAAACCATAGTTTTTATCATATACTTTTTATTCCATGCACTTTTGCTCTATTTCATCTGACTTCTGTCGATAATCTGTTGTCAATTAAATTTAAGTCATATACTTTCTTTTAGTGCTCTCTTTGATGGATTTCGCTGTTTCCAAACAAGTAAGAATATTTTTCTCCTAAACCTTTTCATTTAGATAACATTATACTTCATTCTATCAGAAGTATAAATGTCTTTTTTTTTTCCAAAATCTTCTGAGAAGACAGGGTTATATATACAGGAAGATGTTTTAAAATGATACCTTACAAACTACTTCCCAAATACAGTGTCAGGATAGTGGAGGGTCAAGGCTATGCTAGGCAGTGGTAACTCTGAAAGACTTACAGGACCTAAAGCATATCATCCATGGAGGAGTACCAGTTGCTTCACTGGGTCAGGTTATATTCAGCAAGTAATTTTCAGATATTCCCTTACAGTCAGAAAGAAGGCCCTAATTTGTTAGGACAACATGGAGTTTTTCATCACTGGCCTTCAGCCATTATTTTTAGCTTCACTTCCAGATGTTCTTGTCCAATCTTGTTCTCAATTCTTTTTTCTGTCCAATGTCTCCATAAGAGTTTTTGCACATTTCTATCATTGTACTTAATGACACTGTGTTTTGTTTTTTTGTGTGTAAATAGTGTTTAGGTAGGTACTCTTCCTCCTAGCTAGAATGAAAGCTTCTTAAATGCAGAAAACACATATTCCTTTTTGTAGCATGGAGCTGTGTCACAGTAACTACTTAATGTGTAAGTTAAGTGAGAAAAATAAAAGATGCTATTTTCCAAGAAAGGTAATATTAGTGCATTTGTCCAATTAATTGTATTACTGTTTTTGTCAGAGAAACAAGAAGATATCAGGGTTCTAAGAGATACAAATGAAATATAATGTATACTATTTGATTGCATATGTGAGAAGAGATAACCTTTCTTATCCATATAGCTCGGAAGTTTATTCCTAGTACCTCTCCTTCAGGAAGGACAGTCCAGATGGGATCCCCCAGTGGCCACCTTCAGCTATTGGCAATAACATGAGGGCAGAGTGGGTTGGCAGGGTGTCCGTGACCCGGATGGAAGGAGGAAATGCAGGAAATGCAGAATTTCCCACTGAAATGCAAAGTGGGAAAAGGCAACCAAGGAAGCCTTTATCAGCTTCACAGATTTATCTTCTCTTGGTTTTGTTTTTGCCAAGTTTTGTTTTAGGATATAGTTGGTCAGAAAGGCATAGAAGATGATGACAGCTGGTGTCTGTGCTTGTATGTACTCAAATAAATTGACTAAGGTGGGAGGCAAGATGGTAGGACAGATGGCTGGCCCTTGGAAGGCTTTGAGGAGGTGGGCTGGGCTGCCCTCCTCCACCTCCTATTTCTCCTGGTGTGAAAAAGGTATGAAAAAAGTCATGGAGGGTACTTTATTATACATTGAAAGCAGAAATAAAATGATACTACATAAAACTGTCACCTCTGGGGTGACAAATAAATAAATAAAATCTTTAAAAAAAAAAGAATGGATCTTGGAACACTGAAAAAAATAAAAATTTTTTAAAAATTACAGTTTAGAGAAAGAAGAGAGGGCTAGGTGGGCAAGATAGAAGGGAAGAGTTTATCAAGGAGATAGAGAATAAATTGATCCTTGAAGAATACCTTATTTGTTTTTTGTTTTAAAAAAATTAAAATAGGGGTGCCTGGGTGGCTCAGTCGTTAATCATCTGCCTTCAGCTCAAGTCCTGATCCCAAGTTCCTGGGATTAAGCCCCACATGGGGCTCCTTCTTGGCAGGAAGCCTGCCTCATCCTCTCCCACTCTCCCTGCCTGTGTTCCTTCTCTCACTGTGTTTCTCTCTGTCAAATACATAAATAAAATCTTTTAAAAATAATAAAATAAATTGAAGTAAAATAAAATAAAGTAAATGGCCACATGGCCTCTGGAAGACACCATATCCACCTGAGATGCATAAAGTGGAGCATGGGTTAGGCCAGAATTTTTTCATCCAGAGGGGGAGGACACCAGGAGTGTGCCACATGTGCAGGTTAGTGGAGATCCGGCTGGTCTGAATGGCCACCAGATTGCCACCAACAGCTGGGAGGAGCAAAGTTCTCTAAGTTCTGTCTCTTCTTTTAAGTCTATGTCCTCCAGGCACCCTTCCTTGACTGATTCAGCACTGGATCTATCTTTCTTCCCTTCCACTTTACCACAGAACTTGTTTGGCCCCAAGAACGGGTAAACTGGACACTAGGAATGAGGTATCGCCTTGACAGCTATCTCTTATGGTGAAGGAAGGAAGTGTAACTGGCAAAGTAGGATTTTAATATATATTTGTTGGGTAGTGGGAGGGGGTGGGGAAGAGGAAGGGAGGGAGGGGAGTGACAGAAAGATCTATGGGAGGGATATCCTGATAAGCCATTCAAGGTCCTAGGAAGTGACAGGAATCAGATTACAGACTGGAACATCCGAGAAAATGAAAGGATCCCCTAAGGAAGGAGATAGAAGGGAAATGAAGGACAGCAGCGAGGAATGAGGAGCAACAGGCCTGGGGCTCGCTGATGAGGTCCCAGCTTCCACAGGAAGTGGACTGTGCCCAGCCTGCCAGGACCATAGGGTCCAGGCAACAAAAGCCATGCTGAGCAACCTCTGCAGGGCCAGGATCCGGGGCTGGCAGAGGATGGGGCCTACCCATGGCCATCTCCTTTAGGGTCTGGGTGGGCTGCCCCCATTCTGTTTTCTCAGTCCCCTGGGGATTAACCCCTCACGGGGAAGATGTGCCCAGTGATCTCCAGAGGGAGAAAACAACTACCCTCAATACAAAGAATGGTCTGTGGGCAGAGGACAGCTGCAGATCTATTTTGCTACACCCACACAATTGACCGACTGACTGATTTTATTACGTTCAATTAGCCACCCTATAGTAGTACATCACTAGTTTTTGATGTAGTGCTCAATGATTCAGTAGCTGTGTAGCACTGGGTGTTATGCACATGATTTTTTAAAAAGGAAAATACTCTCTAAAACGTAACTTGAATTAATTGCCAGCTTCTCCTAACAAGTCCATTGAGGTAAGTCCAGACCTCCAATCTTGCCAGGCAGCAACTAGCTGGAGCTGAGCAGGCCCTGCTCACTCCACACCAGGAGCATGCTCTGCAGCGTGACATTCCGTGCCACTCCGTACTGCCCAGTTACTGTCACACCTGCTCGACTCATTCAAACTGCTTTCATGGCCCAGAGGCATCTGAGTTGGTGACATCCAAGGACATCTTTCCAAGTGTTAAACATTGGGACCTGACCTTAGCTGCTGCAGTCCTCTAGGTGGTCGGCACCTGTGTATGATACATTAACTAATACTGGTTGCAAAGCAATTTAATTACTATAGTGTTATACTACATTTTAATATGTGGAAATCAAATTTCACCATTACTATTACTATTAGTGTGCTTTACTCTTTTTCCTATCAATATTTCCTTGGCTATTCTCACTCGTTTATTTGTCCAGATCAACTTTAAAATAATATTGTCAGCTGTTCCTGTAACTCCCTTTGGCACACTGAGAGTAATTGCATTAACTTTACAAACGAAAACAAGGAACACTGATAAATTTACAACATTGCTCGCCCCATTCAGGAACTTCGTATCTCTCTCCAAATTTATATTTCCCTTTGTAAAGTGTTATTGTTTTATTTCTATAGATCCTGAACATTTGAGGCTTCAGTCTGAAGAGGTTTTAAATTAGTCAATGTTTTAAAAGGTCTCTTTTCTGATTGTATTTCACAAAGGATGATTGCTAGTGTGTACAGGAGTATACAGATACATATTTATGTATGTGAATACACATATATATTTTTTAAATTTCATCTAGATATTTTGAAACCAGGTCACTTTATTAAGCTTATTTAGTTTCATAGTTTTCTAGTTGCTTTGCTTAGATCTTTCCAAGACAGCATATATATTGATAGCAAATAATGAGTTTTTGGCTCAGCTGCCTCAGACGCCCCTAGGCCATGTCCAGCCACTGGTCCAGCTCCATGACAGGAGAGAGATCACAAGTAGGCAGAGAGAGAGAGAGGAGGAAGCAGGCTCCCTGCTGAGCGGTGAGCCCGATGCGGGACTCAGTCCCAGGACCCTGAGATCATGACCTGAGTCGAAGGCAGCGACTTAACCCACTGAGCCACCCAGGCGCCCCTGGAACAGATTTTTGAAGATCGAAGAGAAGAAGAACAGCAATTCTAGAAACAGAAAAACAACCACTTTCTGAAAGGTAGGACTGGAGGAGAAGTGAATCCAAAGTGACGGGAAGATAGACCCCGGGGGGAGGGGCCAGCTCCCGGCAAGCGGTGGAGCAATGGAGCACAAAATCAGGACTTTTAAAAGTCTCTTCCGCTGAGGGACATCGCTCCAGAGGCTAAACCAGGGCAAAGTCCACACGGGGTCGGCGTGGCCTCAGGACTCGCAGGGTCACAGAAGGATCGGGGGTGTCTGAGTGTTGCAGAGCTTGCGGATATAGAAACAGGAAAGCCGGCTACAGAGACAGAGCCGACAGTAAGCTCACAGCTCGGTGTTGCCTTGAATCGGTCGCAGGCTCGGTGAGCTCAGAGCGCGGCCGGAGGTTAGGCAGACGGGAGTTACTAGGAGCTGTTCGCTGAGGGCGCACTGGGGAGCGGGGCGCCGGGCTCTCAGCTCCTCCGGGCCGGAGACCAGGAGGCCGCCATTTGTATTCCCGTCCTCCAGAACTCTATGGAAAGCACTCAGGGAACAAAAGCTTCTGAAAGCAAAGCCGAGCGGATCACTCAGCCCAGCCCCTGGTAAGGGCGATGCAATTCCGCCTGGGGCAAAGACACTTGAGAATCACTACAACAGGCCCCTCCCCCAGAAGATCAACAAGAAATCCAGGCAAGACGAAGTTCACTTACCAAGGAGTGCACTTTCAATACCAAGGAGAGCAGCAGAATACCAGAGGAGGAGAAAGCAAAGCACGGAATTCATGGCTTTCTCCCTGTGATTTTTTAGTCTAGCAGTTAATTTAATTTTTTTCTTTTTCATTTTTTTCTCTTCTGCTAAATTTTTTTTAACTTTTACCCTTTTCTTTTTTTAAAGTTTTTTAACTCGTTTATCTAATATATATATATATATTTTTTATACTTTATTGGTATTCTTTTTTTTAATTCTTTTTTTTCTTTTTTTTCTTTCTTTATTTTTGAACCTCTTTTTATCCCCAAATCAGAAGAGATCCCAATCTCTTCAATCTCTTTTTTTAGTTCTTTTTTTAATTCTTGATTGAATTTTTAATTCAATCTCTTTTTTTTAATTCTTTTTTTTCTTTCTTTTTCAACCTCTTTTTATCCCCAAATCAGAAGAGATCCCAATCAGAAGAGATTGGGAGATCCCAATCAGAAGAGATCCCAATCAGAGGAGATCGCTCACCCAATCGTGAGGGGGGAGAAATCCCCCCTCACGATTTGGGATCTCTTCTGATTTGGTTAAAGCA
The DNA here is from genome assembly GCF_020171115.1 of Neogale vison. Lineage (NCBI taxonomy): Eukaryota > Metazoa > Chordata > Mammalia > Carnivora > Mustelidae > Neogale > Neogale vison. The sequence continues at coordinate 155,845,396 of NC_058096.1, forward strand.
TATTTTCCTGGGATTGTTGCCACCCTTTTAGTATTTTACTTGCTCCTTCATATACTCTTAGCTGGACAAAATGACAAAGCAGAAAAATTCACAACAAAAAAAAGAACAAGAGGCAGTACCAAAGGCTAGGGACCTAATCAATACAGACATTGGTAATATGTCAGATCTAGAGTTCAAAATGACAATTCTCAAGGTTCTACCCGGGCTTGAAAAAGGCATGGAAGATATTAGAGAAACCCTCTCCAGAGATATAAAATCCCTTTCTAGAGAAATAAAAGAACTAAAATCTAACCAAGTTGAAATCAAAAAAGCTATTAATGAGGTGCAATCAAAAATGGAGGCTCTCACTGCTAGAATAAATGAGGCAGAAGAAAGAATTAGCGATATAGAAGACCAAATGACAGAGAATAAAGAAGCTGAGCAAAAGAGGGACAAACACCTACTGGACCATGAGGGGAGAATTCGAGAGATAAGTGACACCATAAGACGAAACAACATTAGAATAATTGGGATTCCAGAAGAAGAAGAAAGAGAGGGGAGCAGAAGGTATACTGGAGAGAATTATTGGGGAGAATTTCCCCAATATGGCAAAAGGAACAAGCATCAAAATTCAGGAGGTTCAGAGAATGCCCCTCAAAATCAATAAGAATAGGCCCACACTCCATCACCTAATAGTAAAATTCACAAGCCTTAGTGACAAAGAGAAAATCCTGAAAGCAGCCCGGGAAGAGAAGTCTGTAACATACAATGGTAAAAGTATTAGATTGGCAGCTGATTTATCCACAGATACCTGGCTGGCCAGAAAGAGCTGGCATGATATTTTCAGAGCACTAAACAAGAAAAACATGCAGCCAAGAATACTATATCCAGCTAGGCTATCATTGAAAATAGAAGGAGAGATTAAAAGCTTCCAGGACAAACAAAAACTGAAAGAATTTGCAAACACCAAACCAGCTCTACAGGAAAGACTGAAAGGGGTCCTCTAAGCAAAGAGAGAGCCTACAAGTGGTAGATCAGAAAGGAACAGAGACAATATACAGTAACAGTCACCTTACAGGCAATACAATGGCACTAAATTCATACCTCTCAATAGTTACCCTGAATGTTAATGGGCTAAATGCCCCAATCAAAAGACACAGGGTATCAGAATGGATAAAAAAACAAACCCCATCTATATGTTGCCTCCAAGAAACTCATTTTAAGCCCGAAGACACCTCCAGATTTAAAAGTGAGGGGGTGGAAAAGAATTTACCATGCTAATGGACATCAGAAAAAAGCAGGAGTGGCAATCCTTATATCAGATCAATTAGATTTTAAGCCAAAGACTATAATAAGAGATGAGGAAGGACACTATATCATACTCAAAGGGTCTGTCCAACAAGAAGATCTAAAATTTTAAATATCTATGCCCCCAACGTGGGCGCAGCCAACTATATAAACCAATTAATAACAAAATCAAAGAAACACATCAACAATAATACAATAATAGTAGGGGACTTTAACACTCCCCTCACTGAAATGGACAGATCATCCAAGCAAAAGATCAACAGGGAAATAAAGGCCTTAAATGGTACACTGGATGAGATGGACATCACAGATATATTCAGAACATTTCATCCCAAAGCAACAGAATATACATTCTTCTCTAGTGCACATGGAACATTCTCCAGAATAGATCACATCCTCGGTCCTAAATCAGGACTCAACCGGTATCAAAAGATTGGGATCATTCCCTGCATATTTTCAGACCACAATGCTCTGAAGCTAGAACTCAACCACAAGAGGAAGTTTGGAAAGAACACAAATACATGGAGACTAAACAGCATCCTTCTAAAGAATGAATGGGTCAACCGGGAAATTAAAGAATAATTGATATAAATCATGGAAACAAATGATAATGAAAACACAACGGTTCAAAATCTGTGGGACACAACAAAGGCAGTCCTGAGAGGAAAATATATAGCGGTACAAGCCTTTCTCAAGAAACAAGAAAGGTCTCAGGTACACAACCTAACCATACACCTAAAGGAGCTGGAGAAAGAACAAGAAAGAAACCCTAAGCCCAGCAGGAGAAGAGAAATCATAAAGATCAGAGCAGAAATCAATGAAATAGAAACCAAAAAAAAATAGAACAAATCAACCGAACTAGGAGCTGGTTCTTTGAAAGAATTAATAAAATTGATAAACCCCTGGCCAGACTTATCAAAAAGAAAAGAGAAAGGACCCAAATAAATAAAATCATGAATGAAAGAGGAGTGATCACAACTAACACCAAAGAAATACAAACTATTAGAAGAACATACTATGAGCAACTCTACGCCAACAAATTTGACAATCTGGAAGAAATGGATGCATTCCTAGAAACATATAAACTACCAAAATTGAACCAGGAAGAAATAGAAAGCCTGAACAGACCCATAACCAGTAAGGAGATTGAAACAGTCATTAAAAATCTCCAAACAAATAAAAGCCCAGGGCCAGATGGCTTCCCGGGGGAATTCTACCAAACATTTAAAGAAGAACTAATTCCTATTCTCCAGAAACTGTTCCAAAAAACAGAAATGGAAGGGAAACTTCCAAACTCATTTTATGAGGCCAGCATCACCTTGATCCCCAAACCAGACAAGGATCCCATCAAAAAAGAGAACTACAGACCAATATCCTTGATGAACACAGATGCAAAAATTCTCACCAAAATACTAGCCAATAGGATTCAACAGTACATTAAAAGGATTATTCACCACGACCAAGTGGGATTTATCCCAGGGCTGCAAGGTTGGTTCAACATCCGCAAATCAGTCAATGTGATACAACACATCAATAAAAGAAAGAACAAGAACCATATGATACTCTCAATAGATGCTGAAAAAGCATTTGACAAAGTACAGCATCCCTTCCTGATCAAAACTCTTCAAAGTGTAGGGATAGAGGGCACATACCTCAATATCATCAAAGCCATCTATGAAAAACCCACCGCAAATATCATTCTCAATGGAGAAAAACTGAAAGCTTTTCCACTAAGATCAGGAACATGGCAGGGATGTCCATTATCACCACTGCTATTCAACATGGTACTAGAAGTCCAAGCCTCAGCAATCAGACAACAAAAGGAAATTAAAGGCATCCAAATGGGCAGAGAAGTCAAATTATCACTCTTCGCAGATGATATGATACTCTATGTGGAAAACTCAAAAGACTCCACTCCAAAACTGCTAGAACTTGTACAGGAATTCAGTAAAGTGTCAGGATATAAGATCAATGCACAGAAATCAGTTGCATTTCTCTACACCAACAACAAGATGAAGAAAGAGAAATTAAGGAGTCAATCCCATTTACAATTGCACCCCAAACCATAAGATACCTAGGAATAAACCTAACCAAAGAGGCAAAGAATCTCTACTCAGAAAACTATAAAGTACTCATGAAAGAAACTGAGGAAGACACAAAGAAATGGAAAAATGTTCCATGCTCCTGGATTGGAAGAATAAATATTGTGAAAATGTCTCTGCTACCTAAAGCAATCTACACATTTAATGCAATTCCTATCAAAGTACCATCCATCTTTTTCAAAGAAAAGGAACAAATAATTTTAAAATTTATATGGAACCAGAAAAGACCTCGAATAGCCAAAGGGATATTGAAAAAGAAAGCCAGAGTTGGTGGCATCACAATTCCGGACTTCAAGCTCTACTACAAAGCTGTCATCATCAAGACAGCATGGTACTGGCACAAAAACAGACACATAGATCAATGGAACAGAATAGAGAGCCCAGAAATAGACCCTCAACTCTATGGTCAACTAATCTTCGACAAAGCAGGAAAGAATGTCCAATGGAAAAAAGAGAGCCTCTTTAATAAATGGTGTTGGGAAAATTGGACAGCCACGTGCAGAAAAATGAAATTGGACCATTTCCTTACACCACACACAAAAATAGACTCAAAATGGATGAAGGACCTCAATGTGAGAAAGGAATCCATCAAAATCCTTGAAGAGAACACAGGCCGCAACCTCTTCAACCTCAGCCGCAGCAACATCTTCCTAGGAACATCGCCAAAGGCAAGGGAAGCAAGGGCAAAAATGAACTTTTGGGATTTCATCAAAATCAAAAGCTTTTGCACAGCAAAGGAAACAGTTAACAAAACCAAAAGACAACTGACAGAATGGGAGAAGATATTTGCAAACGACATATCAGATAAAGGACTAGTGTCCAAAATCTATAAAGAACTTAACAAACTCAACACCCAAAGGACAAATAATCCAATTAAGAAATGGGCAGAGGACATGAACAGACGTTTCTGCAAAGAAGACATCCAGATGGCCAACAGACACATGAAAAAGTGCTCCATATCACTCGGCATCAGGGAAATACAAATCAAAACCACAATGAGATATCACCTCACACCAGTCAGAATGGCTAAAATCAACAAGTCAGGAAATGACAGATGCTGGCGAGGATGCGGAGAAAGGGGAACCCTCCTACACTGTTGGTGGGAATGCAAGCTGGTGCAACCACTCTGGAAAACAGCATGGAGGTTCCTCAAAATGTTGAAAATAGAACTGCCCTATGACCCAGCAATTGCACTACTGGGAATTTACCCTAAAGATACAAACGTAGTGATCCAAAGGGGCACGTGCACCCGAATGTTTATAGCAGCAATGTCCACAATAGCCAAACTATGGAAAGAACCTAGATGTCCATCAACAGATGAATGGATCAAGAAGATGTGGTATATATACACAATGGAATACTATGCAGCCATCAAAAGAAACGAAATCTTGCCATTTGCGACAACATGGATGGAACTAGAGCGTATCATGCTTAGCGAAATAAGTCAAGCGGAGAAAGACAACTATCATATGATCTCCCTGATATGAGGGAGTGGTGATGCAACATGGGGGCTTAAGTGGGTAGGAGAAGAATCCATGAAACAAGATGGGATAGGGAGGGAGACAAACCATAAGTGACTCTTAATCTCATGAAACAAACTGTGGGTTGCTGGGGGCGGGGGGTTGGGAGAAGAGGGGTAGGGTTATGGACATTGGGGAGGGTATGTGCTTTTGGGTAAATTGGAAGTGGAGGTGAACCATGAGAGACTATGGACTCTGAAAAACAATCTGAGGGGTTTGAAGTGGCGGGGGGGTGGGAGGTTGGGGTACCAGGTGGTGGGTATTATAGAGGGCATGGCTTGCATGGAGCACTGGGTGTGGTGAAAAAATAATGAATACTGTTTTCCTGAAAATAAATAAATTGGGGGGGGGAATGAGTTTTTCTCCTTACCAATATGCTAATCTCTTATTTCCTTTTCTTGGCTTATTACAATATCTAAAACATCCAGAACAATATAGCTAAAATAAAATAATGTAAATAAAACAAAATAAATACAAAATGTAGAAAAATTGTTCTATTTCAAGTAGCACTGAGAGTATTTTTAAAAATCATGAATGTGCGTCAGGTGCCTGGGTGGCTCAGTGGGTTAAGCCTCTGCCTTTAGCTCAGGTCATGATCTCCAGGTCCTGGGATTGAGCCCCGCATTGGGCTCTCTGCTCAGCGGAAAGCCTGCTTCCTCTCTCTCTCTGCCTGCCTCTTTGCCTACTTGTGATCACTCTCTCTGTCTCTCTGTCAAATAAATAAATGAAATCTTTTTTAAAAAATCATGAATCTGTGTTGAAAACAAAACTTATCTATAGAGACTAGAGCTGGATCAGGGTTGCCAGGAAGTAGTTGCTGAGAGGCTGAGCTCAGTGCATGAGGAGACATCTTCTGAGGAGATGGAAATGTTTCAGATCTCAATTGGATGGTACTTACACAGGGACACAGATCTGTCAAAAGTCACTGACCTGCATGTTTAAAATTTGTGAGTTTTTATTTTATTAATTTATACCTTTTTTAAGATTTTATTTATTTATTTGACAGACAGAGATCACAAGTAGGCAGAGAGGCAGGCAGAGAGAGAAGGAAGCAGGCTCCCTGCTGAGCAGAGAGCCCGATTCGGGACTTGATCCCAGGACCCTGGGGATCATGACATGAGCAGAAGGCAGAGGCTTTAACCCACTGAGCCACCCAGGTGCCCCTTACTAATTTATACCTTAATACAGTGATTTAGACAAAAAATTGGGGTGTTGAGTGCTTTCAAAAGTTCCACTGTGATGATAATGATGGTATTCTCCTTGGACAGATGGCTTCTACCTTCTACCTTCTCCTTGGACAGATGAATTCTACCACTAGTTGTGTTTTCCCTTCATGTTTTATGTATTTTAAACAAATTAGAATGAAGATTTGATCGTTGCAGAGAATGTTTAATATGTAGTTAAACACTATGAAATAAAAATGCTAACACGTGAAATGCCACCACAGCAGAGGCGGCAAGAACCACCTTGCAAGGACCACTGACCAATGACATCATATGTGTGCATGTCTGTATCATGTTATCTGCTGCTTAAAACATTTTAATGTCCTTAGGGTCTGTAAGTGATCCAGCCTTACCTGTTGATTCCCTATGACTGCAGTAACAAAGTATCACAAATTTTCTGGCTTAAAACAACAGAAATACATTCTCCTACAGTTCTGGAGGCTGAGTCTGAAATGAGTCTTCTGGGACAAAACTCAGAGTGCCTCTGGAAGCTCTAGGGAAGAATGTGTTCCTTCACCTTCTCCAGCAGGTAGAGCCACATTTCCTGGCTCTTGCTCCATCTTCCAATCCCATAGCAGAGCATCTTCTCTGCGTTGTCTTCTCTCTCCTGGCCTTTTCTTCAGAAACTTCCCTGTCCCTCGTGCTGACACTGAAACCCACCCGGATAATTCAGGATCATCTCCAAGTTCCCTCACAGAATCACACCTGCAAAGACCCTGTCCACATAAGGAGCCATGCACAGGCCCGACTGATTAGGTTGTGGCTCTTGAGGGTCACTGTCTGGCTGACCGCCCTTCACCCTCTCTCCCGGCACCCCCTCCCCTCGCCTGCCCTACTCCAGCTACTGAGCTCCAGCCTCTCTTTCAGTCTCTTGGCCATACCACACCTCCTCTTGCCACAGGCCGGGTTCACATGCTGGTCACAGGAGGGGAGAGACCAGTCTGCATAACAGAAGGAGAATGTCAGTTCCCAGGATAGCCAGGAGGGCTGGGACAAGCAACAAGGTGAGGACCGTGTGAGCCACAGAGCCCTGAGTAGAGCCCTCTGCTGATGGAACATTCAAGGAGACATTCTAGAGAACAAAACCCTCCAACAGAGGTGGGTGTCGTGTCTATTGAAACCCTTTCTCTCCTCTCCCAAACCCTCCAGCCAGCCTGTACTGCTCATTACAGCTTGTATGTGAATGTGTGGAGCTTGGCTTGGGGACCCAGAGCAGCACCTGACACCAGGGCTAGAGGAGAAACCAAGGGTACACGGGGTTGGACCTGGCCCTTGCCAGCAGTCCAGCTGCACTGTGGAAAAAGAGTTCGGCAGACTGGGAGGAGTGACCAGGTGGAGCATCGTGATGGAACAGAACCTCACGACACTCATTTTTCCAGAGTCCAGCCCACCGGCTAACAAGCTATGAGGGGAGCCTGGGAGGTGCCCATGGATCCATCCCTGCCGAGGCAGGTGGCCCAGACGCTCAGTTATCGACATAGCTGTGGAGAGTCATGATGCCAGTGCCATTCCCAGGTTCCCCTTCAGGCCCACCAGGGGTGGCACCAACATCAATAGATCTTTAACCTCCATAAACACAGGCCAGTGCTGGTGGGGAAAGAACAGGAGATCAATCCAAGTACACATATTAGCACATCTTCAAATTTTCTCCAACAAAGTTGTGGCAAGTTATTTCTCATGAATAAGACTAAGTAGTTTCTTACATGGCTTTAAATTAAATGCAGAATAAGGAAGCCATGAAAACTTCTCAGTACTATTCAGTGAACAGCACTTGTGGCCTCAGGATAGTCCCCTTCTTTCTCTGGCCTTCAGCCGCTGGGAAAACTGGGGGCCAAGCTGGGGTCCAAGGCTGACTGGCCGGGTCCAGCCTGCAAACACACTGTGTTTAGTGTGGCCCATGTGTTTCTAGCAAAGGGAACGAGTCACCAGTTTCAGAGCTGGGAGATTTCTCATGAATGGGAGAGCTGGCGAGACCAGCTGGGACCAAGAAGTGGCCTTGCTCTATTGGGGACAGTGATTCTCAGGTGACCCCGAGACACCAAGACCAAGTGGCCCCAGAGCATCACATATGGGCTCTGGATTTGTCAAAACAGGCAGAATATGTCTCTATCCAGGTCCTATCAAGTATAAAAAAATTAAAAAAAAAAAAGAGTCCCTGGGTCGCTGGTTGGTTAAGCATCTGCCTTTGGCTCACGTCATGATTCTGGGGTCCTGGGATCAAGTGCCACATCAAGGAGCAGGGAGCCTGCTTCTCCCTCTGTCCCTCCCCACCTTGTGCTAACCGTCTCCCTCTTCTTTCTCATTCGCTCTCGCTCTACCTTGAATAAATAAATAAAATCTTCAAAAATAAGATAAAATTTAAAAAGAATGAAAGGGGCACATACCTTTAAAAAACTGGAAGGGAAAAAACTTATTTGTGAAGTCAAAATTATTCCAATCTATTTATTCACAGTTAGATTGCCTGTGCCCCCTCTGCCAGTTTTCAATACCTCACCTGATACCACTGACATAATTTAATTCTCTGGCCCCTAGAGATATCTGTGATCCCCACATTAAAGGCTCCTCTTAGTTTTAGAATTCTAGACCTAAAAACCCCTCCTACTTTGTCAGCTAGGAGACAGGAGGCCGGGGGTCTGGTTCCTGTTCTCTGAGACTGAAGATGTACGAATCCACTTACTAGGGGCCCAGAAGAGTCATCAAAAGCAGCCCAACAGACCATCTTATAGGACCTGAAGTGAAAGGGATCGGGCCTTCTTCAGGTACTCAGAGGGACAAAGAGCACCCATGGCTGATGGCTCTCTTTCTCCTTTTACCTTAACTGCAAAGCTGGGGCATTCAGAATCCATTCCCAGCTCTGATGGAGTGAGGTGTCCACCCTCCCCTGAAAGTTCAGAAGAAGACTGTGTCCCCAGGCAAGGAGGTGCTCCCATGGTCTGTCCGCAGCCTCCTGCAGCTCTCAGACTTCCGGAAGCATCCAGCCCCAGTCCCCTGTGCAACTGTCCTGTCAGTGCACAACATCCCATCCAGAGAGGTCAGTCTGCCATCCAGTTCCTGGCAAGGCCCTCCTCCCTGGGCTCTGGTCTCCCCTGAGGTTGGCATCCTCTACCCCAAGTCTCCTCCCACCTCCCAGCAAGCTTGCCTGTTCCCAAGCACTTTCTTTTCGGCTGACACTCATATCTGAGTACCTGCTGACTCAAGCGTAAAAATAAACCCCTTCTCTCAGCATATCCTGCCACAGAAGGCTCACCAACACCCAGACAACTCCTCTGTACTCAGCATACAACTTGAGCAGAGAAAACCGGTCCCCTCACTGTCTCTCCAGCACCCTGACCATGGCTGTGTGCCACTCCTCACTCCTTGCAAATGCCCAGTCACTCAACTGTATCTCTGCACACATTTATCCCTTTGCTTGGAATGACTGCTGTCTCTCACGTCATCCTAGAAGCTGTTAGAGTATCCTTTAAGGTCCAACTCCAGCTGTCCTGCTAACTATAGATTCTATGATCCCTATAGGAAGAATGAGTCGTTCCCTCTTTCTTCATAGGCAAATGTCTGCTCACTGCCTCTGCTCCTGGACACTTGTTTGTGGGAGGATCAGACGAGCGCCTGCCTCATCTGCTAGGCTACAGACACCAGGAAGGTGAGGATAGGCCTGTTTCTGCTCACCACTGCACCTCCAGGGCCCAAGAGCAGTTGGTACAGAATTCAACAAAATAAATCCCACCTGGTCATGGTGGATAATCTTCTTAATGAACTGTTGGATCCTATTAGCTAAGATCTTGTTGAGGATCTTGGCATCCATATTCATCAGGGATATTGGTCTGAAAATCTCCTTTTTGATGGGGTCTTTGTCTGGTTTAGGGATCAGGGTAATGCTGGCTTACTAGAAAGTGTCTGGAAGTTTTCCTTCTCTTTCTATTTTTTTGAAACAGCTTCAAGGGAATAGGTATTATTTCTTCTTAGAATGTTTGGTAGAATTCCCCAGGGAATCCATTGGGTCCTGGGCTCTTGTTTTTTGGGAGGTTTTTGATCACTGCTTCAATCTCGTTACTAGATATTGGTCCACACAGGCTCTCAATTTCTCTGTTTCAGTCTTGCAAGTTTATAGGTTTCCAGGAATGTATCCATTTCTGCCAAGTTGCTTAACTTCTTGGCATGTAACTGTTGATAATGATTTCTGGTGATCTTTTCTATTTCGTTGGTGTTAGTCATGATATCTCCTCTTTCATTCATAATTTTATTAATTTGGGTCCTCTCTCTTTTCTTTTGGATTAGTTTGGCCAAAGGCTTATCATTCTTTTTTTTTCTATTTATTTTTTTCCCAATTTATTTATTTTCAGAAAACATTATTCATTATTATTTCACCACACCCAGTGCTCCATGCAAGCCGTGCCCTCTATAATACCCACCACCTGGTACCCCAACCTCCCACCCCACCGCCACTTCAAACCCCTCAGACTGTTTTTCAGAGTCCATAGTCTCTCATGGTTCACCTCCCCTTCCAATTTACCCAAATTCCCTACTCCTCTCTAACGCCCCTTGTCCTCCATGCTATTTGTTATGCTCCACAAACAAGTGAAACCAGGGACGCCTGGGTGGCGCAGTTGGTTAAACGACTGCCTCCGGCTCAGGGCGTGATCCTGGAGTCCCGGGATCGAGTCCCACATCAGGCTCCTAGCTCCATGGGGAGTCTGCTTCTCCCTCTGACCTTCTCCTCGCTCATGCTCTCTCTCACTGTCTCTCTCTCTCAAATAAATAAAATAAAATCTTAAAAAAAAATTAAAAAAAAAAAAACAAGTGAAACCATATGATAATTGACTCTCTCTGCTTGACTTATTTCACTCAGCATCATCTCTTCCAGTCCCGTCCATGTTGCTACAAAAGTTGGATATTCATCCTTTCTGATGGAGGCATAATACACCATAGTGTATATGTATGGACCACATCTTCCTTATCCATTCATCCGTTGAAGGGCATCTTGGTTCGTTCCATAGTTTGGTGACTGTGGCCATTGCTGCTATAAACATTGGGGTACAGATGGCCCTTCTTTTCACGACATCTGTGTCTTTGGGGTAAATACCCAGGAGTGCAATTGCAGGGTCATAGGGAAGCTCTATTTTTAATTTCTTGAGGAATCTCCACACTGTTCTCCAAAGAGGCTGCACCAACTTGCATTCCCACCAACAGTGTAAGAGGGTTCCCCTTTCTCCACATCCTCTCCAACACATGTTGTTTCCTGTTTTGTTAATTTTGGCCATTCTAACTGGTGTAAGGTGATATCTCAATGTGGTTTTAATTTGAATCTCCCTGAGGGCTAATGATGATGAGCATTTTTTCATGTGTCTGATAGCCATTTGTATGTCTTGATTGGAGAAGTGTCTGTTCATATCTTCTGCCCATTTTTTGATGTGTTTGTCTGTTTCCTGTGGGTTGAGTTTGAGGAGTTCATTATAGATCCTGGATATCAACCTTTTGTCTGTACTGTCATTTGCAAATATCTTCTCCCATTCCGTGGGTTGCCTCTTTGTTTTTTTGACTGTTTCCTTTGCTGTGCAGAAGCTTTTGATTTTGATGAAGTCCCAGAAGTTTATTTTTGCTTTTGTTTCCTTTGCCTTTGCAGACATATCTTGAAAGAAGTTGCTGTGGCTGATATCAAAGAGATTACTGCCTATGTTCTCCTCTAAGATTCTGATGGATTCCTGTCTCACGTTGAGGTCTTTTATCCATTTTCAGTTTATCTTTGTGTACGGTGTAAGAGAATGGTCGAGTTTCATTCTTCTACATATAGCTGTCCAGTTTTCCCAGCACCATTTATTGAAGAGACTGTCTTTTTTCCACTGTATATTTTTTCCTGTTTTGTCAAAGATTAATTGACCATAGAATTGAGGGTCCATATCTGGGCTCTCTACTCTGTTCCACTGGTCTATGTGTCTGTTTTTTTTTTTTCCAATTTATTTATTTTCAGAAAAACAGTATTCATTATTTCTTCACCACACCCAGTGCTCCATGCAAGCTGTGCCCTCTATAATACCCACCACCTGGTAACCCAACCTCCCACCCCCCCCCCGCCACTTCAAACCCCTCAGATTGTTTTTCAGAGTCCATAGTCTCTCATGGTTCATCTCCCCTTCCAATTTACTCAAAAGCACATACCCTCCCCAATGTCCATAACCCTACCCCTCTTCTCCCAACCCCCCAGCCCCCAGCAACCCACAGTTTGTTTCGTGAGATTAAGAGTCACTTATGGTTTGTCTCCCTCCCTATCCCATCTTGTTTCATGGATTCTTCTCCTACCCACTTAAGCCCCCATGTTGCATCACCACTCCCTCATATCAGGGAGATCATATGATAGTTGTCTTTCTCCGCTTGACTTATTTCGCTAAGCATGATACGCTCTAGTTCCATCCATGTTGTCGCAAATGGCAAGATTTCGTTTCTTTTGATGGCTGCATAGTATTCCATTGTGTATATATACCACATCTTCTTGATCCATTCATCTGTTGATGGACATCTAGGTTCTTTCCATAGTTTGGCTATTGTGGACATTGCTGCTATAAACATTCGGGTGCACGTGCCCCTTTGGATCACTACGTTTGTATCTTTAGGGTAAATTCCCAGTAGTGCAATTGCTGGGTCATAGGGCAGTTCTATTTTCAACATTTTGAGGAACCTCCATGCTGTTTTCCAGAGTGGTTGCACCAGCTTGCATTCCCACCAACAGTGTAGGAGGGTTCCCCTTTCTCCGCATCCTCGCCAGCATCTGTCATTTCCTGACTTGTTGATTTTAGCCATTCTGACTGGTGTGAGGTGATATCTCATTGTGGTTTTGATTTGTATTTCCCTGATGCCGAGTGATATGGAGCACTTTTTCATGTGTCTGTTGGCCATCTGGATGTCTTCTTTGCAGAAACGTCTGTTCATGTCCTCTGCCCATTTCTTGATTGGGTTATTTGTTCTTTGGGTGTTGAGTTTGTTAAGTTCTTTATAGATTTTGGACACTAGTCCTTTATCTGATATGTCATTTGCAAATATCTTCTCCCATTCTGTCAGTTGTCTTTTGGTTTTGTTAACTGTTTCCTTTGCTGAGCAAAAGCTTTTGATTTTGATGAAATCCCAAAAGTTCATATTTGCCCTTGCTTCCCTTGCCTTTGGCGATGTTCCTAGGAAGATGTTGCTGTGGCTGAGGTCGAAGAGGTTGCTGCCTGTGTTCTCCTCAAGGATTTTGATGGATTCCTTTCCACATTGAGGTCCTTAATCCATTTTGAATCTATTTTTGTGTGTGGTGTAAGGAAATGGTCCAATTTCATTTTTCTGCACGTGGCTGTCCAATTTTCCCAACACCATTTATTGAAGAGGCTGTCTTTTTTCCATTGGACATTCTTTCCTGCTTTGTCGAAGATTAGTTGACCATAGAGTTGAGGGTCTATTTCTGGGCTCTCTATTCTGTTCCATTGGTCTATGTGTCTGTTTTTGTGCCAGTACCTTGCTGTCTTGATGATGACAGCTTTGTAATAAAGCTTGAAGTCCGGAATTGTGATGCCACCAACTTTGGCTTTGTTTTTCAATATCCCTTTGGCTATTCGAGGTCTTTTCTGGTTCCATATAAATTTTAAAATTATTTGTTCCATTTCTTTGAAAAAGATGGATGGTACTTTGATAGGAATTTCATTAAATGTGTAGATTGCTTTAGGTAGCAGAGACATTTTCACAATATTTATTCTTCCAATCCAGGAGCATGGAACATTTTTCCATTTCTTTGTGTCTTCCTCAATTTCTTTCATGAGTACTTTATAGTTTTCTGAGTATAGATTCTTAGCCTCTTTGGTTAGGTTTATTCCTAGGTATCTTATGGTATGGGGTGTAATTGTAAATGGGATTGACTCCTTAATTTCTCTTTCTTCTGTCTTGTTGTTGGTGTAGAGAAATGCAACTGATTTCTGTGCATTGATCTTATATCCTGACACTTTACTGAATTCCTGTATAAGTTCTAGCAGTTTTGGAGTGGAGTCTTTTGGGTTTTCCACATAGAGTATCATATCATCTGCGAAGAGTGATAATTTGACTTCTTCTTTGCCTATTTGGATGCCTTTAATTTCCTTTTGTTGTCTGATTGCTGAGGCTAGGACTTCTAGTACTATGTTGAATAGTAATGGTGATAATGGACATCCCTGCCGTGTTCCTGACCTTAGTGGAAAAGCTTTCAGTTTTTCTCCATTGAGAATGATATTTGCGGTGGGTTTTTAATAGATGGCTTTGATGATCTTGAGGTATGTGCCCTCTATCCCTACACTTTGAAGGGTTTTGATCAGGAAGGGATGCTGTACTTTGTCAAATGCTTTTTCAGCATCTATTGAGAGTATCATATGGTTCTTGTTCTTTCTTTTATTGATGTGTTGTATCACACTGACTGATTTGCTGATGTTGAACCAACCTTGCAGCCCTGGGATAAATCCCACTTGGTCGTGGTGAATGATCCTTTTAATGTACTGTTGAATCCTATTGGCTAGTATTTTGGTGAGAATTTTTGCATCTGTGTTCATCAAGGATATTGGTCTATAGCTCTCTTTTTTGATGGGATCCTTGTCTGGTTTGGGGATCAAGGTGATGCTGGCCTCATAAAATGAGTTTGAGAGTTTTCCTTCCATGTCTATTTTTTGGAACAGTTTCAGGAGAATAGGAATTAGTTCTTTAAATGTTTGGTAGAATTCCCCCGGGAAGCCATCTGGCCCTGGGCTTTTATTTGTTTGGAGATTTTTAATGACTGTTTCAATCTCCTTACTGGTTATGGGTCTGTTCAGGCTTTCTATTTCTTCCTGGTTCAATTTTGGTAGTTTATATGTTTCTAGGAATGCATCCATTTCTTCCAGATTGTCAAATTTGTTGGCGTAGAGTTGCTCATAGTATGTTCTTATAATAATTTGTATTTCTTTGGTGTTAGTTGTGATCTCTCTTCTTTCATTCATGATTTTATTTATTTGGGTCCTTTCTCTTTTCTTTTTGATAAGTCTGGCCAAGGGTTTATCAATTTTATTAATTCTTTCAAAGAACCAGCTCCTAGTTTGGTTGATTTGTTCTATTGTTTTTTGGTTTCTATTTCATTGATTTCTGCTCTGATCTTTATGATTTCTCTTCTCCTGCTGGGCTTAGGGTTTCTTTCTTGTTCTTTCTCCAGCTCCTTTAGGTGTAGGGTTAGGTTGTGTACCTGAGACCTTTCTTGTTTCTTGAGAAAAGCTTGTACCGCTATATATTTTCCTCTCAGGACTGCCTTTGTTGTGTCCCACAGATTTTGAACCGTTGTATTTTCCTTATCATTTGTTTCCATGATTTTTTTCAATTCTTCTTTAATTTCCCGGTTGACCCATTCATTCTTTAGAAGGATGCTGTTTAGTCTCCATGTATTTGTGTTCTTTCCAAACTTCCTCTTGTGGTTGAGTTCTAGCTTCAGAGCATTGTGGTCTGAAAATATGCAGGGAATGATCCCAATCTTTTGATACCGGTTGAGTCCTGATTTAGGACCGAGGATGTGATCTATTCTGGAGAATGTTCCATGTGCACTAGAGAAGAATGTGTATTCTGTTGCTTTGGGATGAAATGTTCTGAATATATCTGTGATGTCCATCTCATCCAGTGTATCATTTAAGGCCTTTATTTCCCTGTTGATCTTTTGCTTGGATGATCTGTCCATTTCAGTGAGGGGAGTGTTAAAGTCCCCTACTATTATTGTATTATTGTTGATGTGTTTCTTTGATTTTGTTATTAATTGGTTTATATAGTTTGCTGCGCCCACGTTGGGGGCATAGATATTTAAAATTGTTAGATCTTCTTGTTGGACAGACCCTTTGAGTATGATATAGTGTCCTTCCTCATTTCTTATTATAGTCTTTGGCTTAAAATCTAATTGATCTGATATAAGGATTGCCACTCCTGCTTTTTTCTGATGTCCATTAGCATGGTAAATTCTTTTCCACCCCCTCACTTTAAGTCTGGAGGTGTCTTCGGGCTTAAAATGAGTTTCTTGGAGGCAACATATAGATGGGTTTTGTTTTTTTATCCATTCTGATACTCTGTGTCTTTTGATTGGGGCATTTAGCCCTTTAACATTCAGGGTAACTATTGAGAGATATGATTTTAGTGCCATTGTATTGCCTGTAACGTGACTGTTACTGTATATTGTCTCTGTTCCTTTCTGATCTACCACTTGTAGGCTCTCTCTTTGCTTAGAGGACCCCTTTCAGTCTTTCCTGTAGAGCTGGTTTGGTGTTTGCAAATTCTTTCAGTTTTTGTTTGTCCTGGAAGCTTTTAATCTCTCCTTCTATTTTCAATGATAGCCTAGCTGGATATAGTATTCTTGGCTGCATGTTTTTCTCGTTTAGTGCTCTGAAAATGTCATGCCAGCTCTTTCTGGCCTGCCAGGTCTCTGTGGATAAGTCAGCTGCCAATCTAATACTTTTACCATTGTATGTTACAGACTTCTTTTCCCGGGCTGCTTTCAGGATTTTCTCTTTGTCACTAAGGCTTGTAAATTTTACTATTAGGTGACGGGGTGTGGGCCTATTCTTATTGATTTTGAGGGGCGTTCTCTGAACCTCCTGAATTTTGATGCTCATTCCCTTTGCCATATTGGGGAAATTCTCCCCAATAATTCTCTCCAGTATACCTTCTGCTCCCCTCTCTCTTTCTTCTTCTTCTGGAATCCCAATTATTCTAATGTTGTTTCGTCTTATGATGTCACTTATCTCTCGAATTCTCCCCTCATGGTCCAGTAGCTGTTTGTCCCTCTTTTGCTCAGCTTCTTTATTCTCTGTCATTTGGTCTTCTAGATCGCTAATTCTTTCTTCTGCCTCATTTATCCTAGCAGTGAGAGCCTCCATTTTTGATTGAACTTCATTAATTGCTTTTTTTATTTCAACTTGGTTAGATTTTAGTTCTTTTATTTCTCCAGAAAGGGCTTTTATATCTCTGGAGAGGGTTTCTCTAATATCTTCCATGCCTTTTTCAAGCCCGGCTATAACCTTGAGAATTGTCATTTTGAACTCTAGATCTGACATATTACCAATGCCTGTATTGATTAGGTCCCTAGCCTTCGGTACTGCCTCTTGTTCTTTTTTTTGTTGTGAATTTTTCCGCCTTGTCATTTTGTCCAGCTAAGAGTATATGAAGGAGCAAGTAAAATACTAAAAGGGTGGCAACAATCCCAGGAAAATATGCTTTAACCAAATCAGAAGAGATCCCAAATCATGAGGGGGGATTTCTCCCCCCTCACGATTGAGTGAGGGATCTCCTCTGATTGGGATCTCCTTTGATTGGGATCTCCCAATCTCTTCTGATTGGGATCTCTTCTGAAATGGGGATAAAAAGTGGTTCAAAAAGAAAGAAAGAAAAAAAGAATTAAAAAAAAGAGATTGAATTAAAAATTCAATCAAGAATTTAAAAAAGAATTTTAAAAAAAAGATTGAAGAGATTAGGATCGGAGGAGTCAAGATGGCGGAGAAGTAGCAGGCTGAGACTACCTCAGCTAGCAGGAGATCAGCTAGAGAGCTTATCTAAAGATTGCAAACACCTGCAAATCCATCGGCAGATCGAAGATAAGAAGAACAGCAATTCTAGAAACAGAAAAACAACCACTTTCTGAAAGGTAGGACTGGCGGAGAAGTGAATCCAAAGCGACGGGAAGATAGACCCCGGGGGGAGGGGCCGAATCCTGGCAAGCAGCGGAGCAACGGAGCACAAAATCAGGACTTTTAAAAGTCTGTTCCGCTGAGGGACATCGCTCCGGAGGCTAAACCGGGGCGAAGCCCACACGGGGTCGGCATGACCTCAGGTCCCGCGGGGTCACAGAAGGATCGGGGGTGTCTGAGTGTTGCAGAGCTTGCGGTTATTGGAACGGGGAAGCCGGCTGCAGAGACAGAGCCGACAGTAAGCTCGCAGCTCGGATTGCCTTGAACCGGTCGCAAGCTCGGTGAGCTCCGAGCGCGGCTGGAGGTTAGGCAGACACGAGTTACTAGGAGCTGTTCGCTGAGGGCGCACAGGGGAGCGGGGCCCCGGGCTCTCGGCTGCTCCGGGCCAGGGACCAGGAGGCCGCCATTTGTATTCCCGTCCTCCGGAACTCTACGGAAAGCGCTCAGGGAACAAAAGCTCCTGAAAGCAAAGCCGAGCGGATCACTCAGCCCGGCCCCTGGTAAGGGCGGTGTAATTCCGCCTGGTGCAAAGACACTTGAGAATCACTACACCAGGCCCCTCCCCCAGAAGATCAACAAGAAATCCAGGCAAGACCAAGTTCACCTACCAAGGAGTGCAGTTTCAATACCAAGGAGAGAGCAGCAGAATTCCAGAGGAGGAGAGAATAAACCACGGAACTCATGGCTTTCTGTCTCTGATTTTTTAGTCTTGCAGTTAATTTAATTTTTTTCTTTTTCATTTTTTTTTCTCTTCTTCTGCTAAATTTTTTTATAACTTTTATCCTTTTATTTTTTAAAGTTCTTTAACTAGATTACCTAATATATATATATTTTTCTTTTTTATACTTTTCTATATTCATTTTCTTTTTTTTAATTCTTTTTTTTTCTTTCTTTCTTTTTGAACTTCTTTTTATCCCCAAATCAGAAGAGATCCTAATCTCTTCAATCTTTTTTTTTCTTAATTCTTTTTTAAATTCTTGATTGAATTTTTAATTCAATCTCTTTTTTTTAATTCTTTTTTCTTTTTTTTCTTTCTTTCTTTTTGAACCTCTTTTTATCCCCAAATCAGAAGACATCCAAATCTCTTCATCTTTATTTTTCTTAATTCTTTTTTAAATTCTTGTTTGAATTTTTAATTCAATCTTTTTTTTAATTATTTTTTTCTTTTTTTTTTTTCTTTCTTTTTGAACCTCTTTTTATCCCCAAATCAGAAGAGATCCCAATCAGAAGAGATTGGGAGATCCCTATCAAAGGAGATCCCAATCAGAGGAGAGCCCTCACCCAATCGTGAGGGGGGAGAAATCCCCCCTCATGATCTGGGATCTCTTCTGATTTGGTTAAAGCATATTTTCCTGGGATTGTTGCCACCCTTTTAGTATTTTACTTGCTCCTTCATATACTCTTAGCTGGACAAAATGACAAGGCGGAAAAATTCACAACAAAAAAAAGAACAAGAGGCAGTACCGAAGGCTAGGGACCTAATCAATACAGGCATTGGTAATATGTCAGATCTAGAGTTCAAAATGACAATTCTCAAGGTTATAGCCGGGCTTGAAAAAGGCATGGAAGATATTAGAGAAACCCTCTCCAGAGATATAAAAGCCCTTTCTGGAGAAATAAAAGAACTAAAATCTAACCAAGTTGAAATAAAAAAAGCAATTAATGAAGTTCAATCAAAAATGGAGGCTCTCACTGCTAGGATAAATGAGGCAGAAGAAAGAATTAGCGATCTAGAAGACCAAATGACAGAGAATAAAGAAGCTGAGCAAAAGAGGGACAAACAGCTACTGGACCATGAGGGGAGAATTCGAGAGATAAGTGACATCATAAGACGAAACAACATTAGAATAATTGGGATTCCAGAAGAAGAAGAAAGAGAGAGGGGAGCAGAAGGTATACTGGAGAGAATTATTGGGGAGAATTTCCCCAATATGGCAAAGGGAATGAGCATCAAAATTCAGGAGGTTCAGAGAACGCCCCCTCAAAATCAATAAGAATAGGCCCACACCCCGTCACCTAATAGTAAAATTTACAAGCCTTAGTGACAAAGAGAAAATCCTGAAAGCAGCCCGGGAAAAGAAGTCTGTAACATACAATGGTAAAAGTATTAGATTGGCAGCTGACTTATCCACAGAGACCTGGCAGGCCAGAAAGAGCTGGCATGACATTTTCAGAGCACTAAACGAGAAAAACATGCAGCCAAGAATACTATATCCAGCTAGGCTATCATTGAAAATAGAAGGAGAGATTAAAAGCTTCCAGGACAAACAAAAACTGAAAGAATTTGCAAACACCAAACCAGCTCTACAGGAAAGACTGAAAGGGGTCCTCTAAGCAAAGAGAGAGCCTACAAGTGGTAGATCAGAAAGGAACAGAGACAATATACAGTAACAGTCACGTTACAGGCAATACAATGGCACTAAAATCATATCTCTCAATAGTTACCCTGAATGTTAAAGGGCTAAATGCCCCAATCAAAAGACACAGAGTATCAGAATGGATAAAAAAACAAAACCCATCTATATGTTGCCTCCAAGAAACTCATTTTAAGCCCGAAGACACCTCCAGACTTAAAGTGAGGGGGTGGAAAAGAATTTACCATGCTAATGGACATCAGAAAAAAGCAGGAGTGGCAATCCTTATATCAGATCAATTAGATTTTAAGCCAAAGACTATAATAAGAAATGAGGAAGGACACTATATCATACTCAAAGGGTCTGTCCAACAAGAAGATCTAACAATTTTAAATATCTATGCCCCCAACGTGGGCGCAGCAAACTATATAAACCAATTAATAACAAAATCAAAGAAACACATCAACAATAATACAATAATAGTAGGGGACTTTAACACTCCCCTCACTGAAATGGACAGATCATCCAAGCAAAAGATCAACAGGGAAATAAAGGCCTTAAATGATACACTGGATGAGATGGACATCACAGATATATTCAGAACATTTCATCCCAAAGCAACAGAATACACATTCTTCTCTAGTGCACATGGAACATTCTCCAGAATAGATCACATCCTCGGTCCTAAATCAGGACTCAACCGGTATCAAAAGATTGGGATCATTCCCTGCATATTTTCAGACCACAATGCTCTGAAGCTAGAACTCAACCACAAGAGGAAGTTTGGAAAGAACACAAATACATGGAGACTAAACAGCATCCTTCTAAAGAATGAATGGGTCAACCGGGAAATTAAAGAAGAATTGAAAAAAATCATGGAAACAAATGATAAGGAAAATACAACGGTTCAAAATCTGTGGGACACAACAAAGGCAGTCCTGAGAGGAAAATATATAGCGGTACAAGCTTTTCTCAAGAAACAAGAAAGGTCTCAGGTACACAACCTAACCCTACACCTAAAGGAGCTGGAGAAAGAACAAGAAAGAAACCCTAAGCCCAGCAGGAGAAGAGAAATCATAAAGATCAGAGCAGAAATCAATGAAATAGAAACCAAAAAACAATAGAACAAATCAACCAAACTAGGAGCTGGTTCTTTGAAAGAATTAATAAAATTGATAAACCCTTGGCCAGACTTATCAAAAAGAAAAGAGAAAGGACCCAAATAAATAAAATCATGAATGAAAGAAGAGAGATCACAACTAACACCAAAGAAATACAAATTATTATAAGAACATACTATGAGCAACTCTACGCCAACAAATTTGACAATCTGGAAGAAATGGATGCATTCCTAGAAACATATAAACTACCAAAATTGAACCAGGAAGAAATAGAAAGCCTGAACAGACCCATAACCAGTAAGGAGATTGAAACAGTCATTAAAAATCTCCAAACAAATAAAAGCCCAGGGCCAGATGGCTTCCCGGGGGAATTCTACCAAACATTTAAAGAAGAACTAATTCCTATTCTCCTGAAACTGTTCCAAAAAATAGACATGGAAGGAAAACTCTCAAACTCATTTTATGAGGCCAGCATCACCTTGATCCCCAAACCAGACAAGGATCCCATCAAAAAAGAGAGCTATAGACCAATATCCTTGATGAACACAGATGCAAAAATTCTCACCAAAATACTAGCCAATAGGATTCAACAGTACATTAAAAGGATCATTCACCACGACCAAGTGGGATTTATCCCAGGGCTGCAAGGTTGGTTCAACATCAGCAAATCAGTCAGTGTGATACAACACATCAATAAAAGAAAGAACAAGAACCATATGATACTCTCAATAGATGCTGAAAAAGCATTTGACAAAGTACAGCATCCCTTCCTGATCAAAACCCTTCAAAGTGTAGGGATAGAGGGCACATACCTCAAGATCATCAAAGCCATCTATTAAAAACCCACCGCAAATATCATTCTCAATGGAGAAAAACTGAAAGCTTTTCCACTAAGGTCAGGAACACGGCAGGGATGTCCATTATCACCATTACTATTCAACATAGTACTAGAAGTCCTAGCCTCAGCAATCAGACAACAAAAGGAAATTAAAGGCATCCAAATAGGCAAAGAAGAAGTCAAATTATCACTCTTCGCAGATGATATGATACTCTATGTGGAAAACCCAAAAGACTCCACTCCAAAACTGCTAGAACTTATACAGGAATTCAGTAAAGTGTCAGGATATAAGATCAATGCACAGAAATCAGTTGCATTTCTCTACACCAACAACAAGACAGAAGAAAGAGAAATTAAGGAGTCAATCCCATTTACAATTGCACCCCAAACCATAAGATACCTAGGAATAAACCTAACCAAAGAGGCTAAGAATCTATACTCAGAAAACTATAAAGTACTCATGAAAGAAATTGAGGAAGACACAAAGAAATGGAAAAATGTTCCATGCTCCTGGATTGGAAGAATAAATATTGTGAAAATGTCTCTGCTACCTAAAGCAATCTACACATTTAATGAAATTCCTATCAAAGTACCATCCATCTTTTTCAAAGAAATGGAACAAATAATTTTAAAATTTATATGGAACCAGAAAAGACCTCGAATAGCCAAAGGGATATTGAAAAACAAAGCCAAAGTTGGTGGCATCACAATTCCGGACTTCAAGCTTTATTACAAAGCTGTCATCATCAAGACAGCATGGTACTGGCACAAAAAGAGACACATAGATCAATGGAATAGAATAGAGAGCCCAGAAATAGACCCTCAACTCTATGGTCAACTAATCTTCGACAAAGCAGGAAAGAATGTCCAATGGATAAAAGACAGCCTCTTCAATAAATGGCGTTGGGAAAATTGGACAGCCACGTGCAGAAAAATGAAATTGGACCATTTCCTTACACCACACACAAAAATAGATTCAAAATGGATTAAGGACCTCAATGTGAGAAAGGAATCCATCAAAATCCTTGAGGAGAACACAGGCAGCAACCTCTTCGACCTCAGCCGCAGCAACATCTTCCTAGGAACATCGCCAAAGGCAAGGGAAGCAAAGACAAAAATGAACTTTTGGGATTTCATCAAAATCAAAAGCTTTTGCACAGCAAAGGAAACAGTTAACAAAACCAAAAGACAACTGACAGAATGGGAGAACATATTTGCAAACAACATATCCGATAAAGGACTAGTGTCCAAAATCTATAAAGAACTTAACAAACTCAACACCCAAAGAACAAATAACCCAATCAAGAAATGGGCAGAGGACATGAACAGACGTTTCTGCAAAGAAGACATCCAGATGGCCAACAGACACATGAAAAAGTGCTCCATATCACTCGGCATCAGGGAAATACAAATCAAAACCACAATGAGATATCACCTCACACCAGTCAGAATGGCTAAAATCAACAAGTCAGAAAATGACAGATGCTGGCGAGGATGTGGAGAAAGGGGAACCCTCCTACACTGTTGGTGGGAATGCAAGCTGGTGCAACCACTCTGGAAAACGGCATGGAGGTTCCTCAAAATGTTGAAAATAGAACTGCCCTATGACCCAGCAATTGCACTACTGGGTATTTACCCTAAAGATACAAACGTAGTGATCCAAAGGGGCACGTGCACCCGAATGTTTATAGCAGCAATGTCCATAATAGCCAAACTATGGAAAGAACCTAGATGTCCATCAACAGATGAATGGATCAAGAAGATGTGGTATATATACACAATGGAATACTATGCAGCCATCAAAAGAAACGAAATCTTGCCATTTGCGACAACATGGATGGAACTAGAGCGTATCATGCTTAGCGAAATAAGTGAAGCGGAGAAAGACAACTATCATATGATCTCCCTGATATGAGGGAGTGGTGATGCAACATGGGGGCTTAAGTGGGTAGGAGAAGAATCCATGAATCAAGATGGGATAGGGAGGGAGACAAACCATAAGTGACTCTTAATCTCACGAAACAAACTGTGGGTTGCAGGGGGGAGGGGGGTTGGGAGAAGGGGGGTAGGCTTATGGACATTGGGGAGGGTATGTGCTTTTGGGTAAATTGGAAGAGGAGGTGAACCATGAGAGACTATGGACTCTGAAAAACAATCTGAGGGGTTTGAAGTGGCGGGGGGGTGGGAGGTTGGGGTACCAGGTGGTGGGTATTATAGAGGGCACAGCTTGCATGGAGCACTGGGTGTGATAAAAAAATAATGAATACTGTTTTTCTGAAAATAAATAAATTGGAAAAAAAGAGATTAGGATCTCTTCTGATTTGGGGATAAAAAGAGGTTCAAAAAGAAAGAAAGAAAAAAAAGAATTAAAAAAAGAAAATGAATAAAGAAAAGTATAAAAAAGCAAAATATATATATATTAGATAATCTAGTTAAAAAACGTTAAAAAAGAAAAGGGTAAAAGTTATAAAAAATTTTAGCAGAAGAAGAGAAAAAAAATGAAAAAGAAAAAAAAATAAATTAACTGCAAGACTAAAAAATCACAGGCAGAAAGCCATGAGTTCCGTGGTTTTTTTTCTCCTCCTCTGGAATTCTGCTGCTCTCTCCTTGGTATTGAAACTGCACTCCTTGGTAGGTGAACTTGGTCTTGCCTGGATTTCTCGTTGATCTTCTGGGGGAGGGGCCTAGTGTAGTGATTCTCAAGTGTCTTTGCACCAGGCGGAATTACACCGCCCTTACCAGGGGCCGGGCTGAGTGATCCGCTCGGCTTTGCTTTCAGGAGCTTTTGTTCCCTGAGCGCTTTCCGTAGAGTTCCGGAGGACGGGAATACAAATGGCGGCCTCCTGGTCTCCGGCCCGGAGGAGCCGAGAGCCCAGGACCCCGCTCCCCTGTGCGCCCTCAGCGAACAGCTCCTAGTAACTCGCGTCTGCCTAACCTCCGGCCGCGCTCCGAGCTCACCGAGCCTGTGACCGGTTCAAGGCAACTCCGAGCTGCGAGCTTACTGTCGGCTCTGTCTCTGCAGCCGGCTTTCCCGTTCCAATATCCGCAAACTCTGCGACACTCAGACACCCCCGATCCTTCTGTGACCCCGCGGGACCTGAGGTCATGTCGACCCCGTGTGGGCTTCGCCCCGGTTTAGCCTCCGGAGCGATGTCCCTCAGTGGAACAGACTTTTTTAAAAGTCCTGATTTTGTGCTCCGTTGCTCCGCCGCTTGCCGGGAGCCGGCCCCTCCCCCCGGGGTCTATCTTCCTGTCGAAGTGACGGGAAGTGAATCCATTCACTTCTCCGCCAGTCCTACCTTTCAGAAAGTGGTTGTTTTTCTGTTTCTAGAATTGCTGTTCTTCTTATCTTCGATCTGCCGATGGATTTGCAGGTGTTTGCAATCTTTAGATAAGCTCTCTAGCTGATCTCCTGCTAGCTGAGGTAGTCTCAGCCTGCTACTTCTCCGCCATCTTGACTCCTCCCCTATGTGTCTGTTTTTATGCCAGTACCACGCTGTCTTGGTGATCACAGCTTTGTAATAAAGCTTGAAATCAGGTAAGGTGATGCCGCCAGCTTTATTTTTGTTTTTCACCATTTCCTTAGCGATTCGGGGTCTCTTCTGATTCCATACAAATTTTAGGATTATTTGCTCCAGCTCTTTGAAGAATGCCGGTGGAATTTTGATCGGAATGGCATTAAAAGTATAGGTTGCTCTAGGCAGTATAGACATTTTAACAATGTTTATTCTTCCGATCCAAGAGCATGGAATGGTCTTCCATCTATTTGTGTCTTCTTCAATTTCTTTCATGAGTGTTCTGTAGTTCCTCACTTACAGATCCTTTACCTCTTTGGTTAGGTTTATTCCCAGGTATCTTATGGTTCTTGGTGCTATAGTAAATGGAATCGATTCTCTAATTTTCCTTTCTGTATTTTCATTGTTAGTGTATAAGAAAGCCACTGAATTCTGCACATTGACTTTGTATCCTTCCACGTTGCTGAATTGCTGTATGAGTTCTAGTAGTTTGGGGGTGGAGACAAAATCCAGCATCCGTTCCTGATTAAAACGCTTCAAAGTATAGGGATAGAGGGAACATTCCTGAACCTCATCAAATCTATCTATGAAAGACCCACAGCAAATATCATCCTCAATGGGAAAAAGCTTGCAGCCTTCCCGTTGAGATCAGGAACAAGACAAGGATGCCCACTTTCACCACTCTTGTTCAACATAGTATTAGAAGTCCTAGCAACAGCAATCAGACAACAGAGAGAAATAAAAGGTATCCAAATTGGTAATGAAGAAGTCAAACTCTCTCTCTTTGCAGATGACATGATTCTTTATATGGAAAACCCAAAAGACTCCACTAGATATATATATATATATATATCTCACAGTGCAGCCATCAAAAGAAATGAAATCTTGCCATTCACAACAATGTGGATGGAACTAGAGGGTATTATGCTTAGCAAAATAAGTCAATCGGCGAAAGACAACTATCATATGATCTCCCTGATATGAGGAAGTGGAGATGCAACATGGAGGGTTGAGGGATAGGAAAAGAATAAATGAAACAAGATGGGATCGGGAGGGAGACAAACCATAAGAGACTCTTAATCTCACAAAACCAACTGCGGGAGGCCGGGGGGAGGAAGGTCAGGAGCCAGCTGGAGCCAGGTCACTCTCCTGTGTTGCAGGACTACCCTGTGAAACAGTGCTGGCTAAGTTGCCTCCTGAACCACTGAGTGGCCATAAGCAGGGAGGTGCTGGTGCACACGTAGGAACCATGCAAACCTGAGTGCCCTTGAACTTCACTCTACCCGGCAGGCACTGCACGTTTGCAGAGTGGGGAGAATGAATGAGGTGCGTCTTCCAGGGCTCTTTCCTGTTTTCCCAGATTCTGGGTCTCCTAAAGCTGAATGGCTCAAGGCCTGGATTTGCAGACAGCCTTCCTCTGTATGCTCTGGGCCTGTTCCCAAGACACCCCTTTTTCTTCATGCTAGCCTTACGGGTGGTACCTCAGCACAGAGGTCCAGAAAGGTGTTCTGCCCTCTGGCTGGACCTCCTCCTGGACTGCCCTTCTGTACCTCCACTGCTGATGGTCAGGCATAATCCCAAGCCTGTCTTCCCCCCACATGCCACTGAATCTTCTGGACTCTTCCGAGATACCCCCCAACCCATTGATGGATATTCTCCCAGCCTGTGGCAACTAAGGGACATGCAATGTGGTGGAGGGCTGAAACCCATGCTCCGTGAGAAGTCATGGAAGCTCAAAAAGGAAAGACCCAGGGCAGAGTCTTTCTCCACTATAACCCCAGGAGGGTCTTAGGCGAGGCGTGAGACACTACTGCAGCAGTTGAAGCTCTGAGGTGGGAGAGATGGGTATACAGGTTGCAAGCCCCCCAAGTGAATGCTTTCTAACAGTACTGGCCAGTACACAACGGGCTGTCCCGGACCCACAAGGGTTGAGTGTGCCATCTGCTGAGCCATGCAAGTGGAGTCCAGCTAGGAGGCATCACGAGCCTCATCCTGAGACTGGGAGACAGCCATCAGGAAGGAGATGCTGGATCGAACTGAGAAAGACCCACACTAGCTGGGATGTCCCCACAGGCTGCCAAACTAAATGTAAACTTAATTTCACAAACTAAAATCTACATCATATAGTATGATCCCATACATGCTAGACAGATACACACCAAAACGCTGACAGAGATTATGGGCACTCTCTCTTCTTCACTTACGTATATTGTCTAAAATCACAGACCAGCTCTATGAAAACGTTTAGGCAAACAAAGCAAAGCCTCAGCAATTCAAACAGCGTTACCTGAGCCAATCCCAGGGCGTAAACAGACCAGGAGAAGCAAGTGCTAGAGTGTGTGTTCTCCCGAGGGCCTCCCGCAATTGCCAACCTCTGCACAGGCACCCCAGGCTGCCTCGACTCTCCAGGCTGCTTCTACTCTTGTCAGAGAAGGGCCTGGGGAAATCTCAGTATAACAGGCCCTACAGGTCCCTGAGGAGTTCATTCCTCAAGGTCAAGAGGGCTGCAGGTACCCAAGAAAGAAGCCATGTCTTATGATCACCTTCACTTCACTCCAAAGGCTCATGGGCATATGAAGAAGCTGTGTTCACGGAGGAAACACAGTCCTCTTCTCTCTTAAGGGCCCAGCAGGCTGATAAACATGCTTCCAAAGGGCCTGTCATCCTCTACAAAGGTTAGACCAACCCTACCTGCTGACTGCTCCGACCCAGAGAATTGGTGGGACATCAACTCAGACTGCCAACGATCCTATTGTTAGGGGTGCCCGGTGCACTCCCCACATACCAGGGATAGAATGGCAGGCCTGAGGGCTGGTTGGAACAAAGGCCATGGCCACAGTCAAAAGAAGCCCAAGGTCAGAAGCACACTCACCTACTGACCCAAGAGGGCTTCACCTGGACCAGGCCCTTGATCTGTGCCTAAACTTCTGCTCCTGTTTCTCTTGGGCAAGGTAGCTAGTTCCCCTGTGTTGGATAGTCTCTCCCACACTCAGATCCCATGCCAGTAGCCTAGAGTTCATGCTCCTCACTAATATAGATCCTAATGACTTCCTCAAGCCCATCCACCTCGTCACCAACTCCAGCTAACATCCTCCAACAACTGTTTCCCTCGAGCTTCAGATATGCCTCTCTCTGCATCTGTCCTCATACAATTCATTTACTCATTCATTCAATGGGTATCTTTAAGCCTTTCCTTGAAGCCAGTGATAATGAGCTCTAACCATCTTGGGCATTCCTCCTTTTGATTTGTGAAGAGACACCAAGCCAGTCTGGTTCATGAGAGACTGAGTCTCTGCTTCCCATCTCCCAAAATGCTCATGCTTGAAACCCATACACCACACTGTGAGGAGCCCAAGTGGTAACATGGAGAGGCCCCCTATGGGTGTTCCTGCTGCAATTCCAGGGACAGCCAGCAGCAACTGTTACGTCATGTAGTGAGCTAGCCTGTGGTTAGCAAGCCACCACAGCAGACACAGCAACGGAGCAGACATTCTCACAAAGCCCTACCCAAACTGCAGATTGATGATCTAACTGAATGACTGGCTTGAAACAAGCCACTAAATTTGGGTGTGGTGTGCAGCATGGTAGTAGGTAACAGGGACATCTAGGGAGCCATGTCCCCACTCTATTTTTCCCATCTCAGATAAACTAAGAATTACCAAGCTTCCCCTTAGTTCTCAGGTTCCGTGTAACTCCCATGTAACTCAATCAGTCCTCCATGATCATTCCTTCCAACGCCTCTTCCAAGCCTCCTGCCTCCGTGAATGTTTCTGCCAGAAAACCAAAACCCTTTCCTATCACCCATCCCCCACCCACCTCAACACCACACCCAACCTGCTCATCCCCATGTTTCTGCCATGCCTGTCCCCTCCTCTCCAGCTCATGGACACCACCTTCAGCAGGGCCCTTACTAGCCCCTATCCCATCTGTCCACCAGAAGTAATACATGTTCTTCACATTCACATTTGACATTACATCTCCAAGTCACCCACTTGCCCAAATATCCTCAAGAGCTGTCAGCTCATTACCTGAGAAAGTTGAGATTTTGCAGCCACACATTTAAGGTCCCTCACAATCTGGGGTGGGGAGCATCCATTTGAAGCCTGTCTCTTTCTAGAACATAGTCATACATCGCACGGCCTAGAAGGAACTTCCCGTGGACCCTCACGTGGGCCGTGCCTATGTTCACACTACTCTTTCTGAGGTTCCACACTGCTCAGACTGAACTCCTGCCAAACCTCGGGGCCAGTTGACATGCCTCCTCGTCTTTGAGGCCGTCCCAGTTTCCTGGACAGAGCCTGATATCTTCTTGCCCAGGATTCCCAAGCATTTTTTCTGAACCCCCCTGAAGGCAAGCCCACACTTGCCGGGTGGCAACATGAAATGCACACACATCGACTCTCCCGTCCTGGAGTGCGCTGCCTCGAGATGGAGGCTGGCTGACTCACTGCTGCAATCTTCAGAGGAGGGGAAAGCATTTCTTCTTTTACTCCTCAAATTAGTACTGAGTGGCTAATATTTGCCAGACTCACTGTCTAAGTGTCATGGTGCATCTGTTAGCTGAAAGACACACACTTAGAGTCTTCCACTATGGCAGCCAATCCTAAAAATGAAAATGTAATTATGACCTGTGACAAGTGCTCTGAAGGAAACCCATGGAACGGGAGCAGAGATGGGGGCCAACCAACCACACACAGCACCAAGAGTAAATGAATGAATAAACGAACGACTGAAAGAGCTTCACTCCCTTGCGTAGCTGTCTGTGCTTCTCAATGCCCTTTCGTGCTGAATCATTTCACGTTCAGTCCAACACCAGACTCACAAAGCATCTCTAGGATGTTCACCAGGAAGTACAACCTTCTGTTTTTGCAGATGAGAAATCAAAGGCCCAAAAGACACATGACAAAATGCTCCACATCACTCGCCATCAGGAAAATACAAATCAAAACCACAGTGAAATACCACCTCACACCAGTCAGAATGGCTAAAATGAGCAAGCCAGGAAATGACAGGTGTTGGCGAGGATGTAAGAGAAAGGGGAACCCTGTTACACTGTTGGTGGGAATGCAAGCTGGTGCAACCACTCTGGAAAACAGTATGGATGTTCCTCAAGAAGTTAAAAATAGAGCTAGCCTATGACCCAGGAATTGCACTACTGGGTATCTACACCAAAGATACAGATGTAGTGAAAAGAAGGGCCATATGTCCACAAAAGCCAAACTGGAAAGAGCTGAGATGCCCTCCTACAGATGAATGGATAGAGAAAATCTTGTTCATATCTACTATGGAATATGGCACGGCCATCAGAAAGGAGGAATACCTACCATTTACATCAACAGGGATGGAACAGGAGGGTGTAATGCCAAGTGAAGTAAGTCAAGCAGAGAAAGACAATTATCACATGCTTTCACTCATATGCAGAACATAAGAAATAGCACAGAGGATCATAGGAGAAAGGATGGAAAGCTGAATGAGAAGAAATCAGAGGGAGACAAACCATGAGAACTCTTGACTCTGGAAACAAACTGAGGGTTGCTGGAAGGGAGGGGGTGGGAAGATGGGGTAACTGGGTGATGAGCATTAAGGAGGGCACGTATTGTGATAAGTATTGGGTTTTATATGCGAGAAATGAATCACTGAACACTACATCAAAAACTAATGTTAAAAAAAATATGTTGTCTAATTGACTTTAAATAAAAAAGAAAGAAAGAAAGAAATTGAAGGCCCTAGAGGATTTGCCCAAGATCATCACACATGTCAGTTACCAGAGGCAGGACTAAGACCCTGACTCCCAGTGCAGACTGTCTCCACTGCCCTCCCTGTGGTCCACTCCTTGCCCGTCTCCCATCTGCTGCTGCCTGCCATCTGTGGTTTGGATCCCTGTATTCAGACAAGAGTCTGAACCAGCAGAAGGTAGAGAGAAATGGCATGTTTTGGGGAAATGAGTTGCAGAAGTTTACTGGTTTACAACAGAACAGTTCAGAGCTCACCTGGTGCCTCTGGACACTGCTCCTGTGGCCTGGAGCTGGAGGGACCCCCGACAAGTCATCACTTTATTATTATTTCTTTATTTCTTTATAGTTTTGAATTTGGTCAAACATCCTAATACAATGTAAAATTATACACAGTGGGCCCTTGAACCATTCTCCCAGTACAGAAGATATGGAAATAGTCAATCCTTTACATAATTTCACAGAGAAAGAGATTCCCGATTAAGCAATTCTTAATCATTATGAAAATGTTTCTCATTTCTGTTTAAAGAAGCAAATGAGAAATTAACATAAATGCCCAAAGCAGTGAACACAAGCAGTGAAAGTTCAAGGATATACATCAAGATGCAAATAGGGGCTGCTTCTGAATGGTAGCATTAAAACGGACAGTGGGAAGCCTGCTTCTCCCTCTCCCACTTCCCCTGCTTGTGTTCCCTCTCTTATTGTGTCCCTGTCAAGTAAATAAATGAAACATTTTTAAAGTGACCTTTATTGTATAATTTTCTGTACATTCTATTGTGATTACTTGCTTTCATAACCATCAAAACATAAACTGTCACCAAAAATAAATAAAAGATGTCATTACGGGGCGCCTGGGTGGCTCAGTTGGTTAAGCAGCTGCCTTCGGCTCAGGTCATAATCCCAGCGTCCTGGATCAAGTCCCACATCGGGCTCCTTGCTCGGCAGGGAGCCTGCTTCTCCCTCTGCCTCTGCCTGCCTCTCTGTCTGCCTGTGCTCGCTCTCTCTCCCTCTCTCTCTGACAAATGGATAAATAAAATCTTTTAAAAAAAAGTCATTACATGAAAAAAATTACTTTCCTGTGCTATTTGAGAACAAAATCTGTCACCATGGTTTATTAAGTCACAATCCAGAAAATCAAGACTGCGCTTTTAAAAATAGTTGGGTAGCACAGTAGAAAATCTCAAAGAGCTTGATCTAGATTCTGGGGCTATGCTAGACAGTGGGGTAAAATCCGGGTCAAGCGTCAGGTGGTTTCCTGGGTGAACTCAGAGGGTTGCTGTGATGCTCAGTAGGCAAACACACGCAAATTTTTAGCATAATTTGTTGTATATTAAAAAGCTTCAGGAGTTCCTGACTCAGTGTGAATACTTTAAATCTCAACTGTTGTTATTGTTGGTTTTTAAATTATAAGACTTTGGGAACCAAATTGCTCCAAAGCAGCCACGGGAGCAAGAGACCTCCGGGGCACACTGTCCAGAGCCCCATGATGGAGCATCTCGCCTTCAGTTCCTAACACCACTGGGGGCAGGCAAGGGAGGGGCTGCCAGTGCAGCTGAGTCTCATTCAGGGGGTGTCCTCCTCCCAGAGGGACCCTCAGGCCCTTCCAGACTGTCTGAGTGACCCCGAGGTCCTACCTCTATAGCTTCTCTATGAGGGGCTGGGCTTCAGTCTCAGAGCATGAGGCCTGGACAAGGGTTTCCAAACACGGTTTCTGCTGCCCCAAACCCAGAGTGCTGGCACCTGTGGAGAAATCCCTGACTGCTCACCAAGCAGCTATAGGTACAGGGTTGGCTAACCTGACTCAGTCAACCTACCACTGAAAGAACAGACCCTGCCTACAGCCCCCACTGGTCCCTGCCACCTCTGACTGTGAATGGGGCCCACAGAAGGCCATCCCTCATCAGCAGTACCCCTCCTTCCTTGAGTAGAAACCAGTATCTGGTGGGCACTTGTCTCCTTTATAGGGTGCTTACCAATACCCTCTACAGCCCACAGGCCCTGCCCAGAACATGCCCACACCCACCTGGCCAGGCTCGATCACCACTGTGTTTCCGGGGCCAGGCAGGCAGCCGTCTTCCAGGAGAGCAGCATCAGGGGTAGTTCCAGGGGATGATGATGCCACAGACCCTGCCATACAAAAGAAGAGGGACTCTGTCTCTCCACACAGCCAGGGGGCCAGAGTGCACCTGCCAGTGGTGTCCTCTGTCTCAAGCCAACAGCCACTCAGCTCTGCCCTGCTCACTCCACTCCAGGCTTCCTGATATGGAGCCAAAGGTCCCCTGAGAGATAGCTCATGCCTGGCTTTCCAGTCCCTGATGGGGCAGTATGTTCAATCTGGCAGTAGCCCCTCTTCCCAGCAGGGCATGATGGTAGGGAAGTTTCTGATGGGAGCTGTGAGACCTGCCTAGGAACAGCTGAGTAGGGTGTGACACCAGGCAATGGGGGAGGTTATGGCAAGCAGGGCCTGGGAGAAGGCCAAGGATCACACAGGCAGTCTGAGAGGGTATGGGAGAGGGGTCGGATCACCTGGTGGGCCAGGAGGAAGCAGATGAGAATCTTCCTAGGCTTGAAGCCAGGGTGAGTCCCCTGGAGAGAAGGAAGCAGTCAGCCTGGGAGGCCTTATAAGGCTTGCCTGCCATGCATTAAAAGATGGTGCCATCAGTACAAGCAGTGTCTCCACCAAGGGGAGGCCCCACAGTCCTGGGGGGCCTCATGATGACACGTGTGGTCCTAGGAGGCATGTGGCCCTGCTTTCCCCTAACTTCTGTAAGATGCGGGCTCTATCTTCATCAGTGTCAGACAATTACTGAGCCCGTCCACACAAGAGCTCCGCACAGGCTACGTGACTTGTTTTCTTCGTCATCATATTCATGATCATCATCACCATCAGAACGTTTCCCAAAAAGATGACGTCTTAGCTAAGCCCAGGTGAGGGGAAGAGTGTGGACGAATGCTAAGGGCAGGACCAACAGGACCAGCACTTTTCTTGGGAGCAAAGGGTGCACTGAGGGTTTGGGAGAACCACTCCCACCCCCAGTACACCCAGCAGGGTGAGACAGTGGAGGAAGCACAGTGAGTGTTCCCAGGGAAGGGGGTGAGGTCATCAGGGTTGTGAAGGCTCTGAAGAAAAAAAGACACAAGGGAAGTCCCGCTGTCGTGGCTGATCGGTACTCCCCAAAATTCACGTGTTGAAATCCTAACTCCAGGAATTAGGGTTGTTCCAGATATAATTAGTTAAGATGAGGTTTTACTCAAATGGGGGGCTGCCTAACCCAAAATGACTGATGCCTTTATAAAAACAAGGCCATGTGAAGAGAGACTTGCAGGAGGAGAACATGATGTGAGCATGAGGGCAGAGATAGAGAGACACCAAAGACTGCCGATAAGGCCCAGAAGCTAGGGGAGAGGGCTGGAGCGGATTCTCCCTCACACCCTCAGGAGAAACCAACCTTCTGACACCTGTATCTAGAGCTTCCAGCCCCAGAATGCCGAGACAGTAAATGCGTGCTCTTTGAGCCTCCTGGTTTGGGTACTTTGTTACGACGGCCCTAGCAGACTTATATACCTGCCAATATAGGCAAAACCTCCTGCTCCCCCATCTCTCTGGGAGGCTCAGCATCAGCGTCTTCCTCAGTCTGACAGGACGGACACCCTGAGAGGCACCTGGAAGATCAGTGACATCACAGACTCATGTGCCTGGCGCCAGTGTTCACCGGGGCCCTGGGCCCCTGCCATAGCCTGCGCCAGAGGAAGGGGCTCCAAGCACTCCGGCCCTGCAGGACTCTCGCTCCACACTCTGACATCTTGGCTGGGGAGTTCTTTGTTGTGGGGGGCTGTCCTGGAGCACTCCCTCCGTCTCATGTCCTCTGGAGGAAAGGCCAGGTGGGCCCCCTGCCCTGGAGTCCGTGCCGTCTCCCCCCAGCCTTGCCCCTCTCTGTGGACTACAGGAGAGGGTTTACTGTGTCCACAGCCCACTCTCCTGACAGGAGCCTCCCTCACCAGCAGGCTTGTCCTTCAAGACCTGGTGTGTCCATCTGTACTCATTTCTGTTGATCCAAGAGACATTTGAAACCCTTCTCCTTCTGAAATACCCCAGGAAGCAGAGTGGCTCTGACCACCATCCATGGGGATGTGAGGTCCCTACCGGTGGGTCATAGTGTCCCCACACTGTTGGGGGGACAGAGCATGTGGGAAGGCCGGCTGGGTGCTGACCACACTGGGGTTCTCACCCATCTTAGATGATTTTAGAGGACATTCCTTGGTGTGCTTTCCTCACACAAGTTTCTCTCAGGCCTGCTCCTTGGGGTCCCCCTAGCTCTTCCCCACGCCTTCGCAGAGCGGCACACCATGCCCGATGAGGACGCAGCAGAGCTCAGTGGGGGCTGTGCCGGGTTCTGCTGTCGCGGCCCCAGCAGAGTTGCTGGGAGAGATCTCGGACTGGTCTCCCGGTGCGCCTGTCAGTGAGCCTCACAGCCATGCCGTGTGGCAGGGGTGCATCTGGGAACTGAACAGTCAATGGCAAGCTGCCTTTCACAGGGTAGAGCCCCTCCGCCATCCCCAGGCAGTGTGAGGGGACTTCTCTCTCCCTAGGCTATTGGGCCTCACTGCTGGGTGTAAATCATTCCCCCATCCCTAGCCTGTTCTGTGTGCAGTGGACACTTGACTTTCCCCCTTGGAGTGCCAGTTCCTATTCTTTGCCTACTTCTCTATTATGTTGTTCCTATTCCTTGTTTCTGTGTAGTTCTTTGTTTTGATGCACAGTTATCATTATAATCTTTCTAGATAAAATTTTTCAGGTGCACCCTCTACGAGTCTGACTGCTGGAGGGTTATTGAGGAGATTAAGTAAAATTACACTTACAAAGTCATTACAACAGTGCCTGGCACAGAGCAGGTACTTTGGGAATGAAAGCTGTTTCATTTGCTAGAATGTAAGTCCCCTGAGGATAGGCATTCTCATCGGCTCTGGTCATCACTGTATCTCCAGCACCTGAACTGCCCGGCATATAGTGACTGTCGAATAAACAGACATAGGATAGATATGCAGAAACGGGATGAGTGCCCACACAACATTCCCTATGAAAAGCACCCAGTGTGTGGAGAAATTCACCCTCTGCTATGATTCACCCAATAGGCTCCTTCCTGCTCAAGGGCAGGTTGCAGTTTGGTCTGGCATGGTTGATAGGGATGGTGGAGCCCTGGAAGAAGCACGGAGTGGGCGGCGAGGGAGGAGGTGGTCACTGGGAGGGAGCTCCACTGTTTCCTCAGTGGGCAGCCAGACTGTGTCTGGAGTTCAGAAATCAAGAGTTTTGTCTGTGTCGTGAAGCCCCCATGAACCAGACAGGTAGAGACACAAACCTTCCAGATTATGTATGACAGGGGCATCTGAGGACTCCAGACACAGGTGGAGTGAGCAGCCAACAGGCACAAGGTGCCTGCTGCACAGAGCCTGGAAGAGTCCTCAGGTGGGAAGCTGGTCCTGGTATAGCTAAGATCTCTGGCTTGGACATTGGGGCAGAGAAAAGGGGAGTGAGAGGCCAAGTTGCCTCTGGAGGGTGCGCTAGCCCAGGAGGGCCCGGGGCGGCGGGGGCAGCTCCTGCCAGCAGTGATGCAGCAGCAGGAGGAGCAGAAGGTGGGCCTTCCATCACACCTGCACCCCTCCACCCCATGGACAGGACACAAGGCATGAGCCCCAAATCTGGCACAGACCCATGAATGCCTCGGTGGTGGGTGTCC